>NC_091977.1:253499815-254751065 GCF_044704955.1 Pristiophorus japonicus
CTCTCTTTTCTCTTCTCTTTTCTCCTCTCTTTTCTCCTCTTCTCTTTTCTCCTCTTCTCTTTTCTCCTCTTCTCTTTTCTCCTCTTCTCTTCTCTTCTCTCTTCTCTCTTCTCTCTTCTCTCTTTTCTCTTTTCTCTTTTCTCTTCCTCTTTTCTCTTCTCTTTTCTCCTTCTCTTTTCTCTTCTCTTTTCTCTTCCTCTTTTCTCTTCCTCTTTTCTCTTCTCTTTTCTCTTCTCTTTTCTCTTCTCTTCTCTCTTCTTTTCTCTCTTCTTTTCTCTTTTCTCTTTTCTCTTTTCTCTTTTCTCTTCTCTTTTCTCTTCTCTTTTCTCTTTTCTCTTCTCTCTTCTCTTCTCTTTTCTCTTCTCTTTTCTCTTCTCTTTTCTCTTCTCTTTTCTCTTCTCTTTTCTCTTCTCTTCTCTTTTCTCTTCTCTTTTCTCTTCTCTTTTCTCTTCTCCTTTTCTCTTCTCTTCTCTTCTCTCTTCTCTTCTCTCTTCTCTTCTCTTCTCTTCTCTTTTCTTTTCTTTCTTCTCCAGTCCTGTAACCCTCCAAGATCTCTGCACTCAGCCAATTTTGACCTCTTGCCCATCCCTGATTTTTATTGCTCAACCATTGGTGACCATACCTTTAGCTGCCAAGGCCCTAAGCTCTGGAATTCCCTCTCTAAACCTCTCCATCTCTCTACCTCTCTCTCCTCCTTTAAGATGCTCCTTAGAACCTACAACTGTCCTAATATATGTCGCTGAGTTTCAAATTTTGTTTGATAACGCTCCTGTGAAATGCCTTGGGATGTTTTGCTATGTTAAAGGGGCTATATAAATGCAAGTTGATAGAATGGTTACAGCACAGAAGGAGGCCATTCGGCCCATCAAACTCTCCGCAAGAACACTTCAGCCAGTCCCACTCCCCCGCCCTTTCCTTGTAGCCCTGCAATTTTATTTCCTTCAGCTACTTATCCAATTTCCTTTTGAAAGCCGTGATTGAGTCTGTCTCCACCACCCTCTCCGGCAGTGCATTCCAGATCATAACCAGTCGCTGCGTAAAATAAGTTTTTCCTCATGTCGCCTTTGGTTCTTCTGCCAATCATCTTAAATCTGTGTCCTCTGGTTCTCGACCCTTCTGCCAATGGGAACAGTTTCTCTCTATCTACTCTAGACCCCTCAAGATTTTGATCTCCTCTCAACCTTCTCTGCTCTGAGGAGAATAACCCCATCTTCTCCAGTCTGTCCACATAACTGAAGTCCCTCATTCCTGGAACCATTCTTGTAAATTTTTTCTGCATTCTTTCTAATGCCTTCACATTCTTCCTAAAATGTGATGCCCAGAATTGGACACAATATTCCAGTTGAGGCCGAATAATTGTTTTCTAAAGATTCATCATAACTTCCATGCTTTTGTACTCTCTGCCTCTATTTATGAAACCCATGATCTTGTATGCAATTTTAACTATTTTCTCAATCTATCCTACCACCTTGAACGATTTGTGCACATATACCCCCAAGTCTCGCTGTTCATGCACCCCCTTTAGAATTGTTCCCTTTAGTTTATATTGCCTCTCCTCGTTCTTCCTACCAAAATGAATAAATTCACATTTTTCTGCATTACATTTCATCTGCCACATATCTGCTCATTCCACCAGCCTGTCCATGTCCTATTGAAGTCTATCGCTATCCTCCTCACTGTTCACTATGCTTGCAAATTTTGAAATTGTGCTCTGTACAACCAAGTCCAAGTCATTAATATATATCAAGAAAAACAGTGGTCCTAGTACCGACCCCTGGGGAATGCCTGTATCCCTTCCTCCAGTCTGAAAATCAACCATCCACTGCTACTCTCTGTTTCCTGTCACTTAGCCAATTTCGTATCCATGCTGCCAATGTCCCTTTTAATCCATGGGCTTTAGCTTTGCTGGCAAGCCTATTATGTGGCACTTTATCAAATGCCTTTTGGAAGTCCATGTACACATCAACTGCATTGCCCTCATCAACCCTCTCTGTTACCTCATCAAAAAACTCAATTAAGTTAATTAAACATGGTTTGCCTTTAAAAAATCTGTGCTTTTCTTAATTAATCCACACTTGTCCAAGTGACTGTAAATTTTGTCCCAGATTATCATTTCTAAAAGCTTCCTCACTACCGAGGTTAAACTGACTGGCCTGTAGATGCTGGGTTTATCCTTGCACTTTTTTTGAACTAAGGTGCAACATTTGCAATGCTCCAGTCCTCTGGAACCACCCCTGTATCTAAGGAGGATTGGAAGATTATGGTCAGTACCTCTGCAATTTCCACCCTTACCTCCCTCAACATCCTAGATGCATCCCATCTGTTCCCGGTGATTTATCTTGTTTAAGTACAGCCAGCCTTTCTAGTACCTCCTCTTTATCAATTTTTATCCCATCCAGTGTCTCTTGTTGATGTGAATTTAAGTCTTTTATGTTGAATTTAATTTGATAGCAACATCTCAATATAAATGATCTGAAATTCCTCTGAGGCAGAAATAGTCAAAACAAACCCAATACAACATAGAAACATAGAAAATAGGTGCAGGAGTAGGCCATTTGGTCCCTTGAGCCTACACCACCATTCAATAACATCATGGCTGATCATTCACCTCAGTACCCCTTTCCGGCTTTCTTTCCATACCCCTTGATCCCTTTAGCCATTAGGGCCATATCTAACCCCCTCTTGAATATATCTAATGAACTGACATCAACAACTCTCTGCGGTAGAGAATTCCACAGGTTAACAACTCTCTGAGTGAAGAAGTTTCTCCTCATCTCAGTCCTAAATGGCTTACCCCTTATTCTTAGACTGTGACCCTTGGTTCTGGACTCCCCCAACATCAGGAACATTCTTCCTGCATCTAACCTGTCCAGTCCGGTTAGAATTTTATATGTTTCCATGAGCTCCCCTCTCATTCTTTTAAACTCCAGTGAATACAGGCCCAGTCGATCCAGTCTCTCCTCCTATTTCAGTCCCGCCATCCCGGGAATCAGTTTGGTGAACCTTCGCTGCATTCCCTCAATAGAAAGAACGTCCTTCCTCAGATTAGGAGATCAAAACTGCACACAATATTCCAGGTGAGGCCTCACCAAGGCCTTGTACAACTGCAGTAAGACCTCCTATTCCTATACTTAAATCCCCTAGCCATGAAGGCCAACATGCTTGTTTGCCTTCTTCACTGCCTGCTGTACCTGCATGCCAACTTTCAATGACTGATATACCATGACACCCAGGTCTCGTTGCACCTCCCCTTTTCTTAATCTGCCGCCATTCAAATAATATTCTGTCTTCAAGTTTTTGCCACCAAAGTGGATAACCTCACATTTATCTACATTATACTGCATCTGCCATGCATTTGCCCACTTACCTAACCTGTCCAAGTCACCCTGCAGCATCTTAGCATCCTTCACACAGCTCACACTGCCACCCAGCTTAGTGTCATCTGCAAACTTGGAGATATTACTCTCAGTTCCTTCATCTAAATCATTGATGTAACAGGATTTAGCAGAGAAAACCATGGGTGTGTTCTACATTCGAATTTCAGCGAATAGTAATAAATACTGTTATTTATGTTGTGTTTTTACACATCAAAACCTCTACAGAATTATTTCTGAAGTGTGTTAGCTGTTGCTATGTAGTTAAATTTTGAAGGGTAGATGAATTTTGAGGTTTCTGTGGGAAGGCCGTTTCCCAAATTGGTTGCTGGCTTACTGGTTATTCATAATGATCTTAATTTCACAGTCCAGGAAACCTTTCAAATGTATCTCTGATAGAAAGGCTAAGGTATACTTGGCCATTAAGAAGTTCCCAATTTGAGAAGCTTGTTTATTTCAATAGCGACTCTCCCATAACTGCTGCCACAACAGATGGGGTGAAGGGTGGTTCTTTGAGGGTGGGGAAAGCTATGTGCTTATCCATCTTGTGCAAGACCTTATCTCAGTGTTTCACCTCGGCAGTGGAGGGATTTTTTGTTTCCTATGAAATAATAACCAGAATGTAAATGTTACTGGTGGATGAGTTAAGGTCAGAGTCACTATCTCAAAGCCATAATATATCAAGCTCTAGGAAGTGTAATAATTAATGTATAAACATAACATAAGAACATAAGAATTAGGAGCAGGAGTAGGCCATCTGGCCCCTCGAACCTCCTCCACATTCAATAAGATCTAGACTGATCTTCGACCTCAGCTCCACTTTCCTACCCTCTCCCCATAACCCTTGATTCCCTTATCGTTCAAAAATCTATCTATCTATCTGTCTATATATTCAATGACCCATGACCCAGCCTCCACAGCTCTCCAGGGTGGAGAATTTCAAAGATTCACAACCCTCTGAGAGAAGATGTTCCTCCTCATTTCCATTTTAAATGGGCGATCACTTATTCTTAAACTCTGCCCTCTAGTTCTAGATTCCCCCACGAGGGGAAACATCCTCTCTGCATCTACCCTGTCAAACCCCTACAGAATCTTATGTATTTCTGCTGCGTACGCTGCTACATCAATTTTTTTGAATTTTACCGAAAACATCCATGAAGTTTCAAAAAAGGTTCCTCTTTTAGCTTTGAATAATCTGCAAGGAAATTAATAAATTAGATGTATGATAAAAATGCATATTCATTATGCAAAGCAAAAGATTTTTAGGTGAAAACAAATCAGTAAATGTAAGATTTCAGTGTGTTTAAAACGAATTGAAAGTACATTTTCAGCTTGTGTAGCTTACTTCCCCCTCTTCATTTTCTCAAAGCCTTGATTATCAAGGGTTTGGTTCCATGGATAGCAATTGCATTCAGCCATCTCACCCAAGTAGTTGCTATTTACTTGTGACCATTGGCTTGCAAGTGTTGGTAGGTTAATCAACTGTAGAAAACATTGGAGCTGAATCGAATCCTATCATCCTGCAAGATAGATGCATGTAAATCGGGAGAGCTCACCTTGATAAGAATCCACAGATAATACGAGCTGATTCTTCCTGACCCTTCTAATATCTTCTTTACAACATCACTAACACACACATCACTACAAGATGGCTCCACAAAAAACTTGTCAGTTGATCTGGTCACTTGACCCTTTTATTAGTATACATCAGCAGTTGCATTACCTCAGTAGTACACTAGGTGGAGAAGTAGTTCACTGGGTGGAGCTCCATATTACCAAGGGACATAAGAACATAAGAAATAGCAGCAGGAGTAGGCCATATGGCCCCTCGAGCTTGCTACGCCATTCAATAAGATCATGGCTGATCGGATCATGGACTCCGCTCCACTTCCCGGCCCACTCCCCATAACCCCTTATCGTTTAAAAAACTGTCTATTTATGTATTAAATTTATTCAATGTCCCAGCTTCCACAGCTCTCTGAGGCAACAAATTCCACAGATTTACAACCCTCTGAGAGAAGAAATTCCTCATCATCTCTGTTTTAAATGGGCAGCCCCTAAGATCATGCCATCTAGTTCTAGTCTCCCCCATCAATGGAAACATCCTCTCTGCATCCACCTTGTCAAAACCCCTCATAATCTTATACGTTTCGATAAGATCACCTCTCATTCTTCTGAATTCCAATGAATAGAGGCCCAACCTACTCAACCTTTCCTCATAAGTCAACCCCCTCATCTCCGGAATCAACCTAGTCAACCTTCTCTGAACTGCCTCCAAAGCAAATATATCCTTTCATAAATATGGAAACCAAAACTGCACGCAGTATTCCAGTGGCGGTCCTGTGGCTATTTGTAGCTTATTTGCAGAGAGAGCTTGATGAGTTGAGATGGAGGTTGAACTGGCCAAGGATGAGAATTCACTCAGTGCAGAGGTTGAGGGAGGAGAGCAGTGAAGATATGTCAGTGAGAAAATTGGCATAGTACTTGGGTGGACGATAGAGAACAAGGATTTGAAATGAGAAGCGAGAGGGTTGGAACAAGGTGAGATGCTCAAAGGAGGAGACGATGCTGGATGAGAAGGCATAGGGTGACAGTCCAAGGTGTAATTTTATGATAAGAGGCGCACTGACACCACAGCAGTCTGGGAAGGGCAGGTGGTGGAAGGTACAGCCAGGTTGGCAGACTCTTTTTATGGGTAAGGTGTCATCACCCCTCAGCCAGGTTTCTGTCAAGACCATGATGTTGATGCAATCATCCACGATAAGTTCATGGATGGAAAGTGAATGGAATTCTGGAGGGAGATGTGGAGAGGGCTGGTGAAAGCTGATCCACTGCCAGCGTCCACAGGATCAGCATCGGGAGGGGTGAGTGGCACGGGAAGGAGGTAGGAAATATTAGCCCCCAGTGGGCACGCTGGGCGGAAAGGTTGGCAAGAGAATAGGATGGGGCAGGTAGTGTTGCTGCTGATGAGGCAGTGACGAGTGCCTCGATTGAATCTTTGGAGGATGTTACGAGAGGCACAGAGGGAAGCTATAGGCTTATCGAAGAGGGACTCAAGCCTGGGACAGCAGCAGGAGAGTAGGAAGGTCCAGGCATGCTGAAGGGTTGGGGTACGGATTTCGGAGTGCGTAGTATCTGAGAGGGGAGAAATTAAAGGGGGAATGTCAACAGGAGAGAGGGGCCTAGGAGGGGTAAAGAGAAAAGAAGAAAAATAAGGGAGACAAAAAAAGTGAAAAAAGAAGTGATGGTTTCGGATTCGGAACGACAGCCAAAACGCGCATGCGAATGGACACCGGGAAATTGAAGTTATATAGGCCTGGTTACAAAGCAAGATTAGGATACATATATCCTGGGGAATAGAGAGGAGACAATAGGAGGGAGCCCAGAGTTAAAGTCAGAGGTCCCGTTGTGGGATAAAGTACATAAGCTGGAGTCAACAACCTGATGTCCAGGTTTGGAGACCGGTGTGGAGGGCGAGTGAAGAGTAGAGTATTGGAGGATGTACTGTTGGGGGTTTCTCCGTGCAAATGCAGATTCCGGAAGAGTGCAGAATCAATCGCGGGACAGAAAGATGGTGGCAAAGTTGGAGGTCACCACAGAATCCAGAGGTGACGGAGAAATGGAGTTCGGCCCAGGAGAATGACATTCTGACTAGGAACCACACTTCAACTGAAGTTGGAAAAACCAGTTGGACAGTCATGAACTCAGCAGGTAACGGCAGCGGTGGGTGATGAGCTGTAACCTGGACAGAATTACTTTAAAATTTAAGCAACGAAGCAGCAGATCAGAGACCCAGCAGCTGAGTGTGACAGTGGAGTCCAGTGCAGATGTGCAGTCTCAGCATCCAGAGAAGTCCAGGAATTTGGAAGCCAATTTTGAAAAAAGGTCCAATGCTCACTGAGGAAAGCAAAAAGTGGGCAGTCAGGAGATGGGCAGTGGCAGTTTAACCTAGCAGTTAACATGTAGTTAGGACTAAAATGCACCCACCATTAGAGCCAGGAGAAATGAAGCAGTAGGTAAGCAGTGAATGGGGAGAAAGGGTAAATGATGGGCAAGGGTTGCGGTGTACAGCAAGATGCTCCTCAGGGAGCTGTCTGCCCAGGAGACAACTTGAATCTGCAGTTTCCAATCCTCTCCTTCTTTGAGCCAGGTGATAGAGGTGTTCCAAATCATGAATGATTTTGACGGAGTACATAAGGAGAAACTGTTCCCACTGGCAGAAGGGTCGGTAACCAGAGGACACATATTGAAGGTTTTTACTAAAGAATCGGAGGTGAGATGTGGAAACCATTTTTTACGCAGCGAGTTATTATGACCTGGAAAGCACGGCCTGAAAGGGTGATTGAAGCAGATTCAATAGTAACTTTCAAAAGGGAATTGGATGAATACTTGAAGGGAAATATTTGCAGACTATGGGGAAAGAGCAAGGGAGTGGGACTAATTGGATCACTCTTTCAAAGAACTGTCAGAGACACATGATGGGCCAAATGGTCTCCTGTTCTGTATCTTTATTTGATTCTATGATTTTATCAATGTGCAGCTGGTGTGCAACCACAGAAAAAGATTTAAGCAGTCTAGCACCTGATTCCCTGGGTGCTTCCATGATGCTTTCGCACTGCAGCAGTCCAACATCCCAAAAATGTTCCGACTTGGAATGAACCTTAACGAATGGTTGCTAGGTAACTAAGCAATGTCCCCTTCAGGTCTGGCTGCTGACTTTCACGAGGAACCCCACCAGTGAGCACCAAGAGCGATCGAACCACATGACAACCAGCTGTGTCATTGAGTGAGCCGTCAGCATGATCAAGTTGTACTTCAAGTGCCTGGACAGGTCTGGAAGCGCCCTTAATACACGCCAGCGAGGGTCTCGTGGATAATTGTGGTGTGATGTGTCCCGCACAACGTAGGGTATGAGCGAGGTCCAGGAGGAACAAGTTGTTCAGGACTACTCATCTGTTGAGGATTCCAATGGTGAGGAAGATGATGGGGCACCTAATGCAAGACCAGCTGATCACATTGCTGCTCGGGATGCTCTGATAGCTCCACGGTTCGATCTGTCATTCAAACTGGGCCAAAGTCACTATAATATCCCTTACTCCCACACAAGTAATCCTGTAGCCATCCATCCACATCCACCAGCTGCTGTCGATTCATCTCTCCAGCTTCAGCATCAAACAAATGAAAAGCACTCAAAGAAAGAAAGACTTGGGATTATAGAGTGCCTTTCACAGCCACCGGACGTCTCAGAAAGCACTTTACAGCCAATGAAGTACTTTTAGAGTGTAGTCACTGTTGTAATGTGGGAAACGCGGCAGCCAATTTGCTCACAGCAAACTCCCACAAACAGCAATGTGATGATGACCCGATAATCTGTTTTTGTTATGTTAATTGAGGGATAATGAGAGGGGACCTCATAGAAACGTTTAAAATTCTGACGGGTTCAGACAGGTTAGATGCAGGAAGAATGTTCCCAATGTTGGGGAAGTCCAGAACCAGGGGTCACAGTCTAAGGATAAGGGGTAAGCCATTTAGGACCGAGATGAGGAGAAACTTCTTCACCCAGAGAGTGGTGAACCTGTGGAATTCTCTACCACAGAAAGTTGTTGAGGCCAATTCACTAAATATATTCAAAAAGGAGTTAGATGAAGTCTTTACTACTTGGGGGATCAAGGGGTATGGCGAGGAAAGCAGGAATGGGGTACTGAAGTTGCATGTTCAGCCATGAACTCATTGAATGGTGGTGCAGGCTAGAAGGGCCGAATGGCCTACTCCTGCACCTATTTTCTATATTTCTATGTTTCTATAGCCAGGACACCAGGGAAAACTCCCCTGCTCTTCAAAATAGTGCCATAGGATCTTTTACGTCCACCTGAGAGAGCAGACACGACCTCGGTTTAACGTCTCATCTAAAAGAAGGCAGCTCCAACAGGGTAGTGCTCTCTCAGCACTGCACTCAAGTGTCAGCCTAGATTTATGTGTTTAAATCCCTGAAGTGGGACTCAAAAGTGAGTGTACTACTCACTGAGCCACTACTGACACTAATGGGGAGCACGGGAAAGTGGTGCAAATTTATTAATTTAATGTGATCCAGCAAATGAATATTGATAACCAATATAAAAAACAAAGCAGCATATGAACTATAAAGCTTTTCTTTTCCACTTTTACACTTTTACATGGTGCTACTCCTGTGGCTGCAGCAGAGGTGGTGGCACTGTTAACTGCTCTGTCTTTTGAGGTGCTCGTGACTGGTGCCCCCTGGGTATTGGAGCCCGTAAGGGCCCCGCCAAAGACTGCTCTATCTGTGCAGGGGAAAACTAGGCTATGAGTAGGGGGGATGAGGAAGTATGTCAGGTACTGGTTGAGGAGGGAGCAACTGGTGAGACATGCATGCATTTTGAGAAGATTGTGCATTTTCCTCTCCCTTGCCATCATCTTTCCTCCCCTGGGCCAACGGCACATCACTCCTGCCTCTGCGGGAAAGCAGCTTGTAGATCATCAGTATCGCCTTGGAAGCTCCTGTCTAATCTATCTGCCACAGTGGTTATGTTACTGGACTAGTAAACCAGAGACCTGGACAAACGATGCAGAGACGTGAGTTCAAAGCCCACCATGGCAGCTGGGGAATTTAAATTCAGTTAATTAAATAAATCTGGAATAAAAAAACTAGTATCAGTAAAGGTGACCATAAAACTACTGGATTGCAATAAAAACCCATCTGGTTCACAAATGTCCTTTTAGGGAAGGAAATTTGCTGTCCTTACCCAGCCTAGATGTGGCTCCAAATCCACTGCAATGTTATTGACAAGCAAATGGCTGAGTTGTAACAAAACGCTGTGAAAAACAATAATAAGAAAAAAAAAACACCCGGCATTGACCTCGGCACCAGCTTCGGAACAACAATGGCACACCCAGCCCAGCGACCCTGCAACGTTCTCCTCACTAACATCTGGGGACTTGTGCCAAAATTGGGAGAGCTGTCCCACAGCATAGTCAAGCAATAGCCTGACATAGTCATATTCAGCCAATGACCCAGACTCCTCCATTACTGGGAGGTGAGGATGTGAGGGGAGTGTGGATGGGACGTTGTGCATTGAAACGGAACACTGGATGCTGATGAAAGTGAAGTGGGTGTGAGGAGTGCTGTGAATGGTGTACACTAGACATGACGGAATGAGAGAGGTGCACTGCAGGATGTAGATGCATCTCTAACTTTGCTTACCTTTCCTGATCTGGTCAGGTCACTGAAACGTTTGTGCCGCTAGATCCAGGATCTGATGGTGACGCTCCTGCCGCATCCATCCTGTGGCAGCAGGTTCCTCTTTCCCATAGGGCAACAGAACCTCCCTCCTGGTCCTTGCGACACCCAGCAGAACATCCAGGGATTACTCACTGAACCTGGGCGCAACCTTTACTCGTGTTCCAGCCAAAGTTCCCTCTAATTTTTATTTTAGGTGTGCGATCCCTTTAAATTTGCTGCGCAGTTGCGCATGCCCAGTAACTTTTACCTAGTGTGCGGGACTTCGCGATCACTGCACGACCATGCAGCTTAGGGGAAACGTTGCTTACAGCCATCTCAATAAACCTTATCCCTCCAATCCACTTCCTTCCAACCTACAAGCCTCCTCTCCCCGCTTCATCTCTGAACTGGGCCTTTAAATAGACGAGGGGAAATCGCGCCATGCGGGTTCGCGTTATGCCCGCTCACACACAGTGGAGACGTGGAACCCGGAAGTTAAATGCCAATGAGGCATCCCCGTTGCATTTGGACATTCCTACCCGTCCCATGATGTTGCGGGTTCGTCGCCCGCGATCGGCCTCCTCTGCTACATTCCTGTCTCTGCATTATATCGGGGTCTTTATGTCTTGACATGTTGAGTGATGAAAGGCGAAAAATTAAAACAATTTTTAGAAGCTAGTCAAAAATAAAATAAGAAAAAAAAGTCAATTCTTTCTTGGCAGTGATGCTGTTGCCCCACAAGATGGAGCCATTTAATTCTCAGCACAGTTCCATTGCAGTATTGCAACAACAACATTCTACACTCTTGCCAATCCTTTTACAAAAGGGAATTGGAGGCCTTTAAATATGAGAATTTTCAATTCTGAAAGTATCTTCTGTTCCTCTAGTTCATTTAAAATTTTCCAATTTAAGCTGTATTTACTTTCCCTAATCCTAGTTCCAAAATATATTGCCACACATTTTTCTAAATTGGAATCCAGAACTGGAAAATTTCATTAACTTTGCTTCCAGTTTCCACCCTTCCTTCTCCTTCACATGGTCCAACTCTGACTCTTCCCTTCCCTTCCTCGACTTCTCTGTTTTCATTTCTGGGGTTAGACTATTGACTAATATCCACAATAAGCCTACTGACTCCAACAGCTACCTTGATTACACTTCCTCCCACCCCCACTCCCTGTAAGGACTCTACTCTGTTCTCCCAGTTTCTCCATCTTTGTCGCATCTGTTCTGACGATGCCACCTTCAATGCTAGTGCTTCTGATAGGCCTTCCTTTTTCCTCAACCGAGGATTCCCCTCTACTGTTTTTGAAATGGGCCTCGACCATGTCCGTTCCATTTCCCGCTCTTCTACTCTCAACCTTTCCCCTCCCTCCCAGAATCATGATAGAGTTCCCCTTCCACTCCAGCAACCTCCACAATCAACGGATCATCCTCTGCCATTTCCACCACCTCCAGCGTGATCCCAGCACCAAAACACATCTTTCCCTTCCCTCCTCTTTCAGCATTCCGAAGGGACCGCTCCCTCTGTGACACCCTGGTCCACTCTTCAACCACCCCCAGCACCCACTTCCCTTCCCACGGCACCTTCCTGTGCAAGCGCAGGAGATGCAACATCTGCCCTTTTACCTCCTCCCTTCCCACCGTCCAGGTCCCCAAACATTCCTTCCAGGTGAAACAGCGATTTATTAGTACTTCTTGCAATTTAGTATACTGTATTCATGATGTGGTCTCCTCTACGTTGGGGAGATTAAACGCAGATTGGGTGACCGCTTTGCGGAACATCTCCGTTCAGTCCGTAAGCATAACCCCGAGCTTCCGGTCACCTGTCACTTTAATTCTCCGCTCCACTCCCACTCTGATCTCTCCGTTCTCGGACTCCTACACTGTTCTAATGAAGCTCAACACAAGCTCGAGGAACAGCACCTCATCTTTCGATTAGGTACTTTACAGCCTTCTGGACTCAACATCGAGTTCAACAATTTCAGACCATAACCTCTGCCTTATTTTTGTGGACGGCAGCTATTGGTGATTCTGTCATTCCCATTTACACCTCCTCTGGACCATCCTTTTGTTTCTTTACTTGTCCCATTACCATCTCCTTTTTCCTTGCACCATCATCCTTTTGTTGTTTGCGGGGGAATTTTAATCCAAAAAGACGGGTGGGTTAGAGTCAGATGGGAGTTAAAACTCTGAATCCTGCCCAGAACCTGCCACCAACCTGCCCACATCCAACATAATGGAGGCCGGATGGTGGGCGAGCAACCAACCCACTGCCAGGAGTTGGGTCTGCCATTTAAATATTATAATGAGGCTGGTGTATCTCAGATTTAACCACCATTTTAAATTTAACAATGGCTGGTCGGTTTTGCAGGCCTCGTGAAACCCGCCAGCTAAACGAAGGCGAGGTCTGCTGGAGCCAGGAGGTAAGTGCCTTTACTGCCTAACCAGCGATCGGAAACACCGCCCCCCCCCCCTCCCCCATGAGGCCTCCGATCTTGCCTTCCCAGCCTCCCCCACTCTCCATGGATGCTCTTCCGGCCCGCTCTGAGCACCCCAGGCCACACAATCCCTCCCTCCCTCCTCTCTCAGGCCTAGTGCTGCAGGCCTACCTGCCCGCAGCCAGCCAGCCAGCCTCTCCATCTGGCTGGCTGTTGGTGGGGAAACAGAGGTTTCAAATGCAAATCAGTCACTGCTGTTAAATTCAGCAAGGCCTGCGGGAAACAGTTCCGAGCCCCCCCCCCCCCACTCCCAACCTGCCAAAATTCAGCCCGTAATCTCTCCTGTATTCCACCCGATCACAGAGCTTCCCTTTTGTTCTTTCCTCCCTTCCCCCTTTCCCTGCCTCTGCACTTGTTTAAATCCTATTATATCTCTAACTTATTGCAGTTTTGACGAAGTGTCATCGACCTGAAACGTTCTCTCTTTCTTTCTCCGCAGATGCTGCTTGACCTGCTGAGTGTTTCCAGCATTTTCTGTTTTTATTTCCGATCTAAATACAAGAATTGTTTTCTCAATGTAATGTTTGCCAAAGTGGTCATCCCATCATATATTTCAGTTTTGTAATTTTTCCTCCCCACTTTTTCCTGTTTCTTCTCTACTTTTATGTCACCTTAAAAATTGGGGAGGTCAGGACAGACCACCCTTTACACATCTTAGTGTCACTCATTGGTCACCCTCCCAGGAGAGAAGGATTGTTGTCTTGATGCACAATGTACGAATATGTAAAACCAGTAATAAGCGATCTCTCTCTAGATCGAGAGCTCAAGTTGCTCTTTGGCTCTTATTGACTTCAGCTGCTTTTGCAAATTTATAGAAATTATAAAAAGGTTTTTTATAAACTTCTTTCTGTAGTATGTTCTAATTTGTTCCATTCATGTTTAATGAGCCATTCACCTCTAGATGGAGCTAATAGTAATGCTTTGCTTTGTCACAAGGGGCTGTTTCATCACAAACAGACCAGCAAATGATTGGAATAGTGCATCTCGTGGCTTTCGTGTTTTCTGTATTCTTACATTCTCTCTTTCTATTTTATTTGCCATTTGCTCCTCATTCTGAAGGGAACAGTGATCAGTATGTGTAACTCGGCATACACAGATTCTGTGGCAGTAGGAATGTAGGGCTCAATTTTCCCCAATTATCTGCACCGTTTTTTTGGCCCGAACCATTTTTTTTGGAGTAAATTAAAATCTCCCAAGTTTCCCCAAAGTTCACTTCGTTAGGATTTTTTCAGACTACGATTTTTTTTTTAACCTCATTGGGCGGCATAACCTGCCACTCGTGCCAATTCTGGCCATTTAAGCAAGTTTTGCCAGCTCCAATTTACTCTAATTTTTCTTGGGACGGCGTATGTGACCACTCTGGGCAGTTAACAAAATCAGCGGCGGTAAGAGAATCAGTACAGCAGATGCAGTTCCACGGCCCAGACAGTAGCAGCAGAGAGCGGGGAGGAGAGGGTGGAGAGGGGGAGGCCTTTCAGCCAGGGTTAGCAGCGGCAACCACCATCGGGAGGAGGGAGACCCTTCAGCCAGGGCTAGCAGCGGCACACGACACCAGCATCGGGAGGGGAGGGAAGTCTTTCGGCCAAGGTTAGGAGTGGGTGCAGGGTAGCCTTTTGGCATAAACACTTTAATAATTTAATGATGGAATGCTGCTGCAACGTGCAAGGTGCTTGTGCAGGATGCTGTGAGCTGGCCAGAATGTGTTATATGTTTCATTTTCCAGTCTCAGCCCGCAGTGTGTCCCTCGTTACCCTGGCGACCCGATCTTTTTGGCGCAGATCTTAGACTCCACCCCCCAAAGCTAAAGGACAGGCTAGGCGGCACCAAAATGAACAATTCAAACAGGGAAAGTTGGATAATTTTTGGGGGGGCATAGTTGGGGCCCCCAAAAAAACAGGCATAAATCTTCAAGTACGCCAAAAAACAACTTTGGGGAAAATTGAGCCCATTATTTGGAGAGCAGCTGTGAATGGTGAACAATGGTACTCGAAAGCAAAGGCTGCCTTCAATACACTCAGGATTTGAATGATATGAATCATGAGAGCAAAGTATGCAGTCAATATCTGAAGCGCAAGAATATGTTGCACTGGTATCTACCTACTCCCGCTCATCTTTACATCCTCCTGATTGCTCACAGTCAGATTGATGATGTGCATAATGTCCACCCATATATGGGCAGGCACATTGTAAGCATATGCAAATGAGGGAAATATGCCGTCTTGTGTTATTTGCGCAGTTGCAACACTGAATGCTGGGAACGTTGGTGCTTGATGTGGTGGAGGGAGGGAGGGAGCATTTAGTTTTTCAAACCCAGGAAACGTGTGGCATCATTCACAGGTCAGTGGGAGAATTTACGTAAGCTGAGAGGTCACCAATACCATTCCAGTTGAACAGAAGCCGGAACACTCACCAAAGACGCGTTAACAATCCTGAGGGCAGAAGATCAGTTGGCTTCAGAGACGTACTTTTGTGATGGGCGCACTTCCAGTCACGTCCGATGTGCACTCAATTCTGTGAAGCTGGAAAATGAGGGCCCCTCAAGACACTTTAGTGCTGTTAACCTTACAGGCATGAATGCTGTCCGAAAAGTAAACTGTGATTTTAAAGCAGCAGAAACAACCCCCTTATCCTACCCAATTTAACATATTTTTATAACTTGTGAACCATCTGAGGCAGTCCCTCGAATCGAGGATGACTTGCTTCCACTCTAAAAAGAGATGTGTTCAATGAGTTCACAGGTGTTTCAATGAAGGACCTAATAATCCATGTCCCGAAATGCATGTTGAAGGGCGGAAGATGCCTATGCGTGGATTTTTTTAACACCAGCCACCACATGGGCTTGACAGAACTAGGTTTTGGTCCAGTATCAAGTATTAACCAAGACGACTGGAGACCAGTTCTGTTCCATGGACTTAGTGCGCACACATAGCGCAGTGTGGGCTGGCCCGTGCTGCCCCTGGGCCCTCGCCTCTTCTGGGCCCAGGGACCATCACCACTCACTTGCTGATTTGTCTTTGTGTTGAGTTTACCCATGTTAACACTGGCAGTCTGACCTGTTCTGTTGCTTGATTCACCAAAGGGAAACTAACAGTAATTGATTACAAACTCTGTTCCAGATCTTTCTTAGGGACTGGCTTACTCAAGAATCTGGTGATATAAAACCAGCATTAATAAATCAGAAGTGGTAAAAAAACACATCATTGCAATGAAGAACAGAGGGACCAGTATAAATGGATAGTGAGACATTAAGATTCTGATAATTCTAACAAAACATAAGATTTTGAGGGGGTAGATGTAGAGAGGAAGTTTCCCCTCATGGGGGAATCTAGAAACATAGAAACATAGAAAATAGGTGCAGGAGTAGGCCATTCAGCCCTTCGAGCCTGCACCACCATTCAATAAGATCATGGCTGATCATTCGCCTCAGTAACCCTTCCCTGCTTTCTCTCCACACCTCTTGATCCCTTTAGCTGTAAGGGCCATATCTAACTCCCTCTTGAATATATCTAACAAACTGGCCTCAACAACTCTCTGCGGCAGAGAATTCCACAGGTTAACAACTCTCTGAGTGAAGAAGTTTCTCCTCATCTCGGTCCTAAATGGCTTACCTCTTATCCTTAGACTGTGTCCCCTGGTTCTGGAGTTCCCCAACATTGGGAACACTCTTCCTGCATCTAACCTGTCCAGTCTCGTCAGTATTTTATATATTTCTATAAGATCCCCTTCAATTCTTCTAAACTCCAGTGAATATGGGCCCAGTAGATTCAATCTCTCCTCATATATCAGTCCTGCCATCCCAGGAATCAATCTGGTGAACCTTCGCTGCACTCCCTCAATAGCAAGAACGTCCTTCCTCAGATTAGAAGACCAAAACTGAACACAATATTCCAGGTGAGGCCTCACCAAGGCCCTGTACAACTGCAGTAAGACCTCCCTGCTCCTATACTCAAATCCCCTTGCTATGAAGGCCAACATTTGCCTTCTTCACCGCCTGCTGTACCTGCATGCCAACTTTCAATGACTGATGTATCATGACACCCAGGTCTCGTTGCACCTCCTCTTTTCCAAATCTGCCGCCATTCAGATAATATTCTGCCTTTGTGTTTTTGCCACCAAAGTGGATAACCTCACATTTAATCCACATTATACTGCATCTGCCATGCATTTGCCCACTCACCTAACCTGTGAGCCTCTTAGCATCCTCTTAGCAGCTTGCACTGCCACCCAGCTTAGTGTCATCTGCAAACTTGGAGATATTACACTCAATTCCTTCATCTACATCATTGATGTATATTGTAAATAGCTGGGGTCTCAGCACTGAGCCCTGCGGCACCCCACTAGTCACTGCCTACCATTCTGAAAAGGACCCATTTATCCCGACTCTCTGCTTCCTGTCTGTCAACTAGTTCTCTATCCACGTCAATACATTACCCCCAATACCATGTGCTTTAACTTTGCACACCAATCTCTTGTGTGGGACTTTGTCAAAAGCCTTTTGAAAGTCCAAATACACCACATCCACTGGTTCTCCCTTGTCCACTCTACTAGTTACATCCTCAAAAAATTCTCGAAGAATTGTCAAGCAGGATTTCCCTTTCATAAATCCATGCTGACTTGGACCGATCCCGTCACTGCTTTCCAAATGTGCTGCTATTTCATCTTTAATAATTGATTCCAACATTTTCCCTGCTACTGATGTCAGGCTAACTGGTCTATAATTACCCGTTTTCTCTCTCCCTCCTTTCTTAAAAAATGATGTCACATTAGCTACCCTCCAGTCCATAGGAACTGATCCCCAATACATCCACTATTTCTATGGCTACTTCCTTAAGTATTCTGGGATGCAGACTATCTTATGGAACTTAGGGAAAGGTAACTTCGATGGTGTGAGACGTGAATTGGCTAGAATAGACTGGCGAATGATACTTAACGGGTTTACGGTGGATAGGTAATGGCAAACATTTAAGGATCACATGGATGAACTTCAACAATTGTACATCCCGGTCTGGAGTAAAAATAAAACGGGGAAGGTGGCTCAACCGTGGCTAACAAGGGAAATTAATTTAATGTTAAATCCAAGGAAGAGGCATATAAATTGGCCAGAAAAAGCAGAAAACCTGATGACTGGGAGAAATTTAGAATTCAGCAGAGGAGGACAATGGGTTTAATTATGAGAGAGAAAATAGTGTACGAGAGGAAGCTTGCAGGGAACATAAAAACTGACTGCAAAAGCGTCTATAGATATGTGAAGAAAAAAAGATTAGTGAAGAAAAACATAGGTCCCTTGCAGTCAGAATCAGGTGAATTTATAATGGGGAACAAAGAAATGGCAGACCAATTGAACAAATACTTTGGTTCTGTCTTCACTAAGGAAGACACAAATAACGTTCCGGAAATACTAGGAGACAGAGTGTCTAGGGAGAAGGAGGAACTGAAGGAAATCCTTATTAGTCAGGAAATTGTGTTAGGGAAATTGATGGGATTGAAGGTCGATAAATCCCCAGGGCCTGATAGTCTGCATCCCAGAGTACTTAAGGAAGTGGCCCAAGAAATAGTGGATGCTTTGGTGATCATTTTCCAGCAGTCTGGAGTAGTTCCTATGGACTGGAAGGTAGCTAATGTAACATCACTTTTTAAGAAAGGAGGGAGAGAGAAAAGGGGGAATATAGACTGGTTAGCCTGACATCAGTTGTGGGGAAAATGTTGGAATCAATTATTAAAGATGAAATAACAACGCATTAGGAAAGCAGTGACAGGATGAGGAGAAACTTCTTCACTCAGAGAGTTGTTAACCTGTGGAATTCTCTGCCGCAGAGAGTTGTTGATGCTAGTTCGTTAGATATATTCAAGAGGGAGTTAGATATGGCCCTTACGGCTAAAGGGATCAAGGGGTATGGAGAGAAAGCAGGATAAAGGTACTGAGGTGAATGATCAGCCATGATCTTATTGAATGGTGGTGCAGGCTCGAAAGGCCTAATTCTGCACCTATTTTCTATATTTCCATGTTTCTAGGACCCTAGTCTCTGAATTAACTATGTCTCTCTCCATCTTAATACAGAATTCTACCATATTATGGTCACTCTTTCCCAAGGGGCCTCGCACAACAAGATTGCTAATTAGTCCTTTCTCATTACACATCATCCAGTCTAGGATGGCCAGCGTTCTAGTTGGTTCCTCATCATATTGGTCTAGAAAACCATCCCGAACACACTCCAGGAAATCCTCCTCCACTGTATTGCTACCTGTTTGGTTAGCCCAATCTATATGTAGATTAAAGTCGCCCATGATAACTGCTGTACCTTTATTGCACGCATCCCTAATTTCTTGTTTGATGCTGTCCACAACCTCACTACTACAGTTTGGTGGTCTATACACAACTCCCACTAGCGTTTTCTGCCCTTTGGTATTCCGCAGCTCCACCCATACAGATTCCACATCATCCAAGCTAATGTCCTTCCTTACTATTGCGTTAATTTTCTCTTTAACCAGCAACGCTATCCCACCTCCTTTTCCTTTCTGTCTATCCTTCCTGAATGTTGAATACCCCTGGATGGATCTAGGGCATAGTTTCAGAATAAGGGGTCGCCCATTTAAAACCGGAGATGAGGAGGAATTTCTTCTCTGAGGATCTTGAATCTTTGGAATTCTGTATAGACCACCAAATGTTAAGTAGCTGGATTGTGGACAGCATATTCAAGAATTAGGGATGACCGTGAATAAGGGTACAGCAGTTATCATGGGCGACTTGTAATTACTTTGATTCTTAACAAACAGGAGCCATTGAATAATTTAAGGTGGATAGACAGATTTTGACTGGAGTGTGTTCGGATGGTTTTCTAGACCAATATGATGAGGAACAATTCATTAAGACTTTCAGATAGAATTGTGTTAGAAGAAGCTCAGGAAGACTATATACTTCTCTTTCAGCCCAAATCACGTGAAATTGCAAGGTGATTTTTATTTTAGTACCGTTTCTCAGAATGTCTTTATACTGGAGGTTGAACACTTTGAAAGCGGAATGTTCAGAATATGAACAATATGATTCTTCAAATATATATAAATTGTTTGCTATACACGTCTCTCTATTTACTATACATCGCCAAATCATAATTCTAAACTATTTAATCTGGATTATAATATGAAAGCCTGAAATATTAATTTTGTACTTTATATATTTTTGCCAACAGGATATGACCACTATAGAAAGAATGTCAAGTTGCCTTGATGAGACGTGAGTACTGAAGGGAGCGGAATAGTTGCTTCATCTTTCTTTATGCCTAGGGAGCATGCTAGTGTATTGGGAGAGGTATTCAAATTTTGAAGTGAATACTTTGTTTAATTTAGATGCTTTGATAATTCAATTTTCAGCACCAAGTTATCACTTTTCTGTGTTAATTACTTTGTTTAATCACATTTTTTAGATAATTGATCATTTAAATTATCAAATCATTTAAATTAAACAACTTTGAAATAACATGCTTGAATAATTGAAGCTTTTTAAGTGCAAAATCAACTTCACATTAATCAGGAATAGACTGCACCTGGGAATAAACAGAATACATTACATAATACTGAAATAATTTGTGGAAAAACAGTCAGTAAGCTTAATGTTCAGAGTGAAGATGTGATGGTAACAATTATTTTATAACTGAACAGATTGCTATTATAATTTGTGTTGGTGGATGCTTCTGCAATGTCCACAAATTCAACACTATTTAACACATCCTCTGAAATCAAATATTTTAAAAAAACACTGTTTTGAAATATGCAACTCTAATACTGCGTATTTTAAATAGACTAATTAGAAAATTAGAAAATATACAGCTTTCAATGTCAATGTTTCATATATTAAATTAAATCAAAGACTTCAGCATGTCTAGTGTTATATAGGGATTTAATCTTCAACACATACTGAGTCATGACGAGCCAACAGCACTACATCAGTCAAGCTTTTGTTCGTATCTGACTGCAATACTCAATGGGAGTGCTGCCTCTTACTAATGCTGTTATCTGTAGATTGAAGCCCAGCAAGTCATGGCAGCAGTCCTTCTCAGAAGTGTTTGGCACGCGCTGGAAGATCCTGTGGTTCATTCCATTCAGGCAGAGGCGCCCGCTGAGAGTCTCCTACCACCTCGCCAATCACGTTTAACAGATGGAAGCTGAAAAGACGGGTCCTCCTGTGTCGAAGTACTTAGCAGCATTTCCAGTAATACTCCCATCCCCATGTTCAATTTGAAACTTGACACCACTTCTCCTAGCAACAGTGGTGTGTTCGCAGTAACATTCCTATCCAAATCTTTTGTCTGTTAATGGCCAATACAGACTGTGTTTCAGGCCCATGAAAGAGTATCGGATACAACCCTTTGAAAATACTACAGTTGTCTTAGAAAGATTCATAAACAATTATTAATCAATGTTAAGAAATGTGGGGATTTCCTTTATTTAATGGAACTGGTCCAGACAATTTCAGTGGGATAACGGGATGACCATTTTGGTCAAAAATACTACACTGATTTCTCGTAATTTTTTCTGGCGACTTCTTCAAATGAATATGTCTGAACAGTTTGGATTGTGAAAGGTGATAGCAATATTGTAATGCCTGATTCATCCTCATGAATTTGTGATTCACTCTTACTTTTGTTATTGACATTCTTTTGGATAAAGCAGATGCAAATGTACACTGCTGGGAAAACATTCAGCCTCTGCAGGTCAGTAAAAAGACATCAGTCTTTGTAATGCCACATGTTAGTACAGAGAAAGATGCACAAGATGAATTGTTTGGGGGGTTTTGAAAGAATTACATTCTGGTTTTAAAATATTTTATAAATATGTTGCTTCACATGTGGCTTTTCCCCTAGCAGTCGATTTGTTAATTTTTTTGTACATTCAGTTTCTGCAGTTAATTTATACCAATATTTAACTTTTGTATCAAACATTGCTGATGGGCCTAACTACTATTTGTTACTCCTGAGTGCTGCATGACCTTTTTCATGGAAATGAGGAAAAACAAATGATCAGAGTGACTGTATGCTAGGAATATGGAAGATCTCAGTTGGAGAGGATCATGGAATGTCAGATGTACCAGATTGCATGGAGAAGTACGATTAATACATTTATTTAAGTGCAGTAAAATTAATGTGGCCAGTCCTGTAGGAAGCAGTTTACAGGGTAGCAAATCAAAGTGAATAATGTTTTATCAAGTGCCTATAATTTAGTGACTTTTATCGTGACAGTGCATTTGGCTTGTTCTGATCAGTTCAGGAACCAAAGATGCTATTTAACTGTTGGGACAAGCTCTAATTAATTATAAATTAAATTGTGATTTGTTTTAAATAACCTGCAGTAATTTTCTGCAATAACTTCTGTTGTGTCCTGATTGTTAGAGCATGATTAATCTTGATCTTTCCATAGTGACCCGGTGTGCTTTTAAAATTTATCGTGAGAGTAGTCTATGTCTACTCTCCCTTTTTATTTAAGGGATATCCTAACATGTAGTGCACAATGTTTACAAGGTTTTACACATTGCAGAAGTAAATTCTTATCCAATCAGAAAACCCTTACGTGAAACCATAAGAAATACTGACCCCTATAAGTGATGGTAAACAACTAAGATTGCATTATTGACAGTAACGAGCATGTCAGGATACTTGTTGGAACCGTGCGCTCTGTCTTTTGTGTGCTTGTAAATTCTCAGTACAATGTTTTATTTAATCTCTGCTTCATTACTTTTAAGTTGAAGTATCATTGGTATTTAAGTAAATACCTCAAGACCGGAGGGTGGGAGAGGGGGAGAGGGGGGTCGGGGGGGAGTGAAATTCCAATGCGCCTGTTTGGGGGTGGTAACATCTGGGAGATGGGGCATTCTAATCCAGGCATAGAAGTCCCACCCCGTCCTAAAAATTTGGGTTACCGCCCCTAAAAGGAAGTGGAGCGCAAAGTAACACGCTTCGCTTCCTTTCTGGGGCGGTAGTGCAGCGGACGGACGCAGCGTTACGCACTGGGCCGCGTAGTGCTGCAGCGTAGGAGGGCTATCCCCTTCATTAAAGGGAAGGGCTCAATCTGTAAACTTTGCAGTGATGAAACGGGCCTCCATGGATCACCGAGGAGCAGGCGTGCCGTGCCAACAGCCGGACACTCAAGCAGAGTGTCAGGCTGAACGATAGCGGTCACAATCCCACGATTGAGGCGCCGAAGAAAGGCGGCACTTTTTTTTTTTACATGGCCGCCACCTCCCCTTTAAGTATCGCCCCACAAGTGGCCTGCTGTCCGGTTCACATCCCCTGAAGCTGTCGCTGGCATCGCTCGGCACAGCTTCAGGGGGCGCTCCCCAATTTTTGCTCTGGGGCAAAAATGGGGCGCTGCGCACAGTGATATGTTGTCATCGCCAGCACAGCAGAGCTGGGTGCTACAGGTTACCGCCACCGCTAAATTCTTGCCATGCCTGGACGAAAAGTCGTTGGCGCCAACGGGAGGCGCAAACAACCCAAATTTCTAGGCCCATGTTTTTTCCCAATTTTTTCCCTTCCTCTTGTGAAGGTGCTGGTTTATGTTGGAGTACAGTTTACAGGTAGCAGAAACCCTGCCCAATCTTCTCAAAATAGTCTTCATTTGGAAACTTAGACGTTCAGTGTTGACCAAGTTGTTCCCCATGGAGAGCATCATGGCTGTCTGATCCTTTCCTCGTGAATGCACTTTCCAGCAGAGATCAGTGGATTGCAATTCGGACCAAGAATGAATGATTTCCCCCACCTACTTAGTCCAGTGGCATGGATACCAACTGCTAATTCAGTATACATCGGGCACCTAACTTGTGAACCCCCTGCTCTGCAGGTTTCAATTGGAGTATGGTTTCACAGTTACTTGCCTGAGCCATCAGAGGAGTTTGCTTTGCAAGACAATGTACCAGGAACAGAGTGACTTAGTCAGTGATACGATCGCGTTGTTGCATCACGAATCTCTTTCTCAAAAAATACTAGCACCACAAAGCAAAGCTCGATTACAAATGTCATGTTACAGAGGAGAACATTTGCTGCAATGCAGACTCTCTCGGTCAGCCAGTTTGGCACTTTCCTGGAACTTTAAGGGTAAGGCATTGTTGGCTTTGCCAGGAGCTGCTTGTCTGAAAGATCTCCATTGAGACGATAACCTTTTAATATTATAACTTATAAACTATACCTAATTTTAATGAACAGACTTTGCATATAGGAGTTAATGCACCACCCATCAGAATATTGTGTTCTGACAAATTGGTCATGACTTACAATGATCAAATGTCCGGGAAAATAACAAGGCTTGGCTCCCTTTCTAGATAAATTTATCATTTGTTAATGTTCAGCAGCGTGTAATTTATACCAACAAGGGATTTTGGCAATTCTAAAATGGTGTTTGTAGAATTCTCTATTTTACTCAGATGTGATAAACCTTGTCAAAAATAGGTCGTCATTTACAGTGATGGGGTGAAAGAAAACACATTTTTACAGTATGTCAGTTGTTAAGCTGTGTGTTTGGTTTTAATAAAAATACAGATTTTTCCTGTAAGTACCAAGTGATTTTTTTTTAGAATGTAATATATTATGTTATTTTGTGGAAGTTTTACTTTTGTTTGGGTACACCTAATTCTGGTTTGACCTTCATTTGCACCTGAAGTGCTGAAGTTACGAGTTGCCCACACAGTTACGGTAGGGTTTTGCTGGCGGCTCTTTGGTCCGTTGGCTTTTTGTTTGTGCACAACTGACAAAATGATACAAATCCTAACAATTGGACTAAAATATAGATCATAACTAATGTGGTTTGTATGATGCAAGCTGGTGCAAAATACTGATCTAACACTTCAAAGCAATAAACTAAATGTATTCTGAACACTAAAGGCCATTTGAGTTCTTATTTAAAAGCAAACTTTAGAATAACAGTAAAAACCTGAAATAAACATTGTTGGCGAGTCAAAAGGGCATTTGTTGCTGGTAGTCTTAAGGTCCGCATCAAGTGAATCACACTCAGCAGGGGCAGTCTTGCTAGACTTTTGCATACAAGTCAGTTCAGTCAACGTAGAAATGTAATTAAAACCATTCAAAGTGCAGTACAATTGACATTACTAAAATATAGATACTAGTTAACTTATGAAGTCATTACAAAGATGCCAGTATTTTACTAGAGCCGTATAAATTATCTTGGCAGCAACAGACTGTTTAACACCGTTTCCACGAAAAAGCTTTTGGCAAACCTCTTTTTGGGGCTTTTGAAACCCAATACCCAAAACATTGAAATGCATCATCTCAACACGAGTGTCGATGCCATCCTGATAACAATGACCGTTGCCTCTCCTGGCTCTTCCGCCCAAGCAAAAACAGGTTAACAAAAATCTTATTGATTGAATGAACTTGCATTTCTAAACAGCACCTTTCAGGACCTTGGGACACTCCAAAGGAAAACAACATACAAACACAAAAAGACACTAAATGTAGGTATAGTGTTCAGCAAGGAAAGCATTAAACCATTTAATTACGGCTCGTGGAATCCAACAGTTATCGTAAGATTTACATACAAATTAGAAACAATGTCTGTAACTGCAACTTCCTGTTACCTAAATTGTTTAAAAAAATAAAGGATGAAAGGGTGAGATAGGTCCGGCAGGTGTCAAACTGCCACAGTCTGGTGGCGTGGAGGAGACGGGTTTGAGAAGACCAAACAACTGTACTGTGTGTTTCACTGAGCTGTACCTGACCTGGAACTGCATCACGCTGACACTAGATGGCAAAAGTAGAAAAGCAGTCATTTCTCAGCACTGATATCTGTCACTTTGTTGGTAGTGAGAACTCGGGTCCTGCCTCGATCTGATTTGCATAAGAGTGTAGTGATACTGCTAATTAGAGTTGTTAGGATGCGATAACGACAACTGTTCTGGACCTATGCTGCTATTGTGCACAAAGTATTTTGTCATCACTCGTGTATTTATAGGTAGAGATCGTGTGTTGTCTGTAATAACTAGTTACCAGATATAAAACTTCTAAACACAATCATTTTATTGAAACAAAAAAAAATCCTTTTGTTGGCCATGGTGGATGGCGGTTGCGTGGACTGAGGGAGGGTAAGGAGAACAGTCATTCTAGCACATTTAGTATGTGTGTATATTCCCTGGAACTCGAGAGCAGGGTTGGTTACTTTGTCCCTGGTCTGGATCTCCAGGATGACTTGGCTCCTCTAGCACTTCACTCTTTTCTTGGCCCATAGTGAACGCAGAAGTTGCCGACATGACACTCAGCTGTGATCACTGCCGCGTTGTCTTTGAAAGCTGCTTGTTGCTCAATTGCAAATAACCCCGTCATTATCTTATATGTTTCAATAAGATTACCGATTATTCTTCTGAAATCCAATGAGTACAGGCCCAACCTGCTCAACCTATCTTCACAAGTCTACCCCTTCATCTCATAAATCAACTGAATGAACCTTCTCTGAACTGCCTCCAATGCAAGTATATCCCTCTTTTAAATAAGACCAAAACTGTACACAGTACTCCTGGTGTGGCCTCACCAATACCCGGTACAGTTGTAGCAGGACTTCTCTGCTTTTATACTCTATCCCCCTTGCAATAAAGGCCAACATTCCATTTGCCTTCCTGATTACTTGCTGTACCTGCATACTAACTTTTTGTGTTTCATGCACAAGGACCCCCAGGTCCCTCTGTACTGCAGCATTTTGTAATTTTTCTCCATTTAAATAATAATTAGCTTTTTTATTTTTCCTGCCAAAATGGATAACCTCACACTTTCCCACATTATACTCCATCTGTCAAATTTATTCCCACTCACTTAGCCTGTCTATATCCCTTTGCAGATTTGTTGTGTCCTCCTCACAACTTGCTTTCCCACCCATCTTTGTATCATCAGCAAACTTGGCTACATTACATCGGTCCCTTCATCCAAATCATTAATATAGATTGTAAATAGTTGAGGACCCAGCACCGATCCCTGCGACACCTCACTAGTTACTGTTTGCCAACCAGAAAATGACGGTGCAAGGCAAAAGAAGATGGTAATGCGACAAGTAAAGAAACAAAAGATGGATCTAGAGGAGGTTTAAATGGCAATAGCAGAATTATTACCAGCAGCTGCTGCCAAAAAATGGGAGCGCTGGTTATGATATGAAATTGATCAACTCAGTGTCGAGTCTGGAGGCTGCAAAGTGCCTTATGGAAAGATGAGGAACTGTTCTTTTTTTGATTAGGCACTTTATAGCCCTACTCTCTGCTTTCTGTCATTCAGCAGCCAGCTAGCCAGTGTGGCACGTGTGCGCTTGTATATTTTCAAAAAAGATCCAATTCTTTGGAGGTTTGCCCATCATGGTTTGTGATGTGATTGGTATAATAGAATCTTAAAGTAAGTTTTGAATTCCTTGACTGGAATATCTTGCCATTCTAGGATAGCATTGTACTGTTTTTTATTCTGTATTGGAATATCGTCTTCAAAAGATAAAAGATCAACAGCTTCTAAACAAAGCAATTCAGCAATAATGAACCAAACATAAATATATCAGAGGGATTATTATGACATGAGGCCAAGCCTTGGGGTAAGTCACATATACTGACTGCCGGTTTCTGACGTATACTTTTCAAGTTTAATCACTGCCCCACTGAAAGTTTCCTGAAATGTCTACAAAATCTCCCTCTTTAGCTGCTGGTTAATTTCAGTCTCTGTGATTGACTCTCAACAATCTGTGCAGGTTTCAGGGATGAGTTGCCTGTTTATTTGCAGATTCATTAGCAGCTCCTACAGTGGGTTGGCGAGCTCTGTGGCCTTCTGGGATTGAGGCACATCCGGCAGCTGCAGGGTTTGGCTGTTTTGTCAGCCAGAATCATCAACGGCAACTGAAACTCCACCACCGTGAAAAACAACATACAAGTTGTGTATATAGCTCAGGTAGGTACAATTGTACTTCAATTTAGCTGCAAAAGAAAGTTCCCAATGTCACCTGAGTGCTAAGGACCACTTTGCACAGTGTTGCAATCATTTGTATTTCTTTCTGTATGAAAGGAAAGGTTTTACCACTTTTTCCATGTGACTGCGATAAAGGCATTAGAATCAAGCTCTAAGGTAAACAGCAGCTGCAAAATATTCTAAGCATCTGGTGGAACCAGGGATTTGGAGGTCTTCTGGCAGGCTTGGTGAAGTCCATGACCAGAAGGTGCAGGAGACAACTTCTCTTTTTGCACTTGGTAGTGCAAACAACGTGCAGAATGTTTTTGTTCACAACTAGTTTAGCTGGAATAGTATCTTGAACAACAACAACGTCCATGGTATGTGCAGGACAAGTGAGCTGGACACAATTGGTTAATCAACCACTTGAGAGCATTGGAAAAGCTCCTCTTCATGTATGAAGAATTATTGTATCAGTGTCAGCTGTGGCTCAATGGGTAGCACACTTGCCTCTGAGTCAGAAGATTGTGGGATCAAGTCCCACTCCAGGGACTTGAGCAGATAAATCTAGGCTGACAGTCCAGTGCAGTGCTGAGGGAGTGCTGCACTGTCAGATGTTCATGTCTTTCAGATGAGACGTTAAACCGAGGCTCCGTCTGCTCTCACAAGTGGACGTTAAAGATCCCATGGCACTATTTTGAAGAAGAGCAGAGGAGTTATCCCCAGTATCCTGGCCAATATTTATCCCTCAATCAACATAACATAAAAACAGATTATCTGGTCATTATCACATTGCTGTTTGTGGGAGTTTGCTGTCCGCAAGTTGGCTGCCGCTTTGCCCACATTACTGCAGTGACTACACTCCAAAAGTACTTCATTGGCTGTAAAGAGCTTTGAGATGTCCGGTGGTCGTGAAAGGTGTTATATCAATGCAAGTTTTGTTTTTCTTTCTTTAACTATTCTATCTTCAAACTGAATCTCATATTCCATTGAAGCATGAATGACAACCCATGCAACAACAACACATGCAACAGAAAATAAAATCTTTGATTTCAGGAGAAATGGATGTACACTCTGCAATGCCAGCTAAACTGTTAAGGACCTTCTAGGATTCCCCTTACTTGTCTCATCAGTTATGCTTACCTGCAAATGTCTGCTGTACCTGCTCTTTCTCTGCTAAATATACATCAGGCAGATAAGCATCCCTTAGTCTCAGTGTATGAGGTGCAGTCCCATCATTTTTGACTAGGGAATACAGAAACCATGGCCTAGAAGATGGTTTGCCTTTTCCAGTGCAATGTCAGACTGCAGCACTTGTGTGATGTTTATCCTCGCCACTTGTGCCACAATGATTGCTGGAAGAGACATCACCATCTGAGCCGCTTCCTCCTGTCACCATGTTCCAGAGCCTCAGCCTCTCTTCTCTTGTGTGATGAATGGCCTGTGCTCATCAATTTGCGAACATGATCCAATACCACATTGCACGATGTGCAGGAGAGTTTGCCTCCATCCTTACAGAGCTCGATACTGACCCCCTTTATAGCAGTCGCATGGAATAACACCCCTTGTGGTCAGATGGTGTGGACATTTTAACTAATTTTGAGCTTCAACGTTTTTTTTATAAAGTCATGTTATTAAAGTAAATAAAACTTGCTGCTGTACAACAGAACCTAAAAAAAATTGAATCTGTTAAAAAAATGGCTACCATCTTTAAGCACAGTAGTAAACAAAAAGAATGCCAATTCCTCTCCCTCGAGTCAGGAAAATAGAAGCTTTTCTAATTTAGGAGCATAAGGGTGAAATTTAGCCCCCCCCCCCCCCCCCCAAAACAGGTGGGTTGTGTTTGGGTGAGATGTAAAAAATGTTAAAATCTCAAACCTGCCCACGTCCAGGATTAATGGTGTAGGGATAGAGGTAGGTAACCAACCCGATCCCACAAGATGAGTTAGCCATTTAAATATTATCATACCCCTTACAGGTTTAACCCTGGCGAGACAGATTTCCCAGGCCTTGGGAAACCCAGCACAGCTCAAAGGAGGTGAAGACAGTTTTGGGGAAAATGTAAGTGCTTTTCCAGCATTGCTTGTGGGCTAGAAGGTGCAGGAGTATTTCCCCCCCACCCCCCACCCCACCAAGCTAACCTACACCCTCTCCATGATCAAAACCCCCCTCCCCCCACCCCACCAAGCTAACCTACTCCCTCTCCATGATCAACCCCCCACCCCCCACCCCACCAAGCTAACCTACTCCCTCTCCATGATTAAAACCACCCCCCACCCCACCAAGCTAACCTACTCCCTCTCCATGATCAACCCCCCACCCCCCACCCCACCAAGCTAACCTACTTCCACTCCATGATCAAAACCCCCCTCCCCCCCACCCCACCAAGCTAACCTACTCCCTCTCCATGATCAACCCCCCACCCCTCACCCCACCAAGCTAACCTACTCCCTCTCCATGATTAAAACCCCCCTCCCCCCCAACCCCACCAAGCTAACCTACTCCCTCTCCATGATCAAACCCCCCCCCACCCCACCAAGCTAACCTACTCCCTCTCCATGATTAAAACCCCCCTCCCCCCCAACCCCACCAAGCTAACCTACTCCCTCTCCATGATCAAACCCCCCCCCCACCCCACCAAGCTAACCTACTCCCTCTCCATGATTAAAACCCCCCTCCCCCCCAACCACACCAAGCTAACCTACTCCCTCTCCATGATCAAAACCCCCCACCCCACCAAGCTAACCTACTCCCTCTCCATGATCAAAACCCCCCTCCCCCCCACCCCACCAAGCTAACCTACTCCCTCTCCATGATCAAAACCCCCCTCCCCCCACCCCACCAAGCTAACCTACTCCCCCTCCATGATCAAAACCCCCCCCCCACCCCACCAAGCTAACCTACTCCCTCTCCATGATCAAAACCCCCATCCCCCCCACCCCACCAAGCTAACCTACTCCCTCTCCATGATCAACCCCCCCCCCCCACCCCACCAAGCTAACCTACTCCCTCTCCATGATCAAAACCCCCCTCCCCCCACCCCACCAAGCTAACCTACTCCCTCTCCATGATCAAAACCCCCCTCCCCCCACCCCACCAAGCTAACCTACTCCCTCTCCATGATTAAAACCCCCCTCCCCCCCAACCCCACCAAGCTAACCTACTCCCTCTCCATGATTAAAACCCCCCTCCCCCCCAACCCCACCAAGCTAACCTACTCCCTCTCCATGATTAAAACCCCCTCCCCCCCAACCCCACCAAGCTAACCTACTCCCTCTCCATGATCAACCCCCCCCCCCCACCCCACCAAGCTAACCTACTCCCTCTCCATGATTAAAACCCCCCTCCCCCCCAACCCCACCAAGCTAACCTACTCCCTCTCCATGATCAAAACCCCCCACCCCACCAAGCTAACCTACTCCCTCTCCATGATCAAAACCCCCCTCCCCCCCACCCCACCAAGCTAACCTACTCCCTCTCCATGATCAAAACCCCCCTCCCCCCACCCCACCAAGCTAACCTACTCCCTCTCCATGATCAAAACCCCCCTCCCCCCACCACACCAAGCTAACCTACTCCCTCTCCATGATCAAAACCCCCCTCCCCTCCACCCCACCAAGCTAACCTACTCCCTCTCCATGATCAAAACCCCCCTCCCCTCCACCCCACCAAGCTAACCTACTCCCTCTCCATGATCAAACCCCCCCACCCCACCAAGCTAATCTACTCCCTCTCCATGATCAACCCCCCCCCACCCCACCAAGCTAACCTACTCCCTCTCCATGATTAAAACCACACACCCCACCCCACCAAGCTAACCTCCTCCCTCTCCATGATCAAAACCACACACCCCACCCCACCAAGCTAACCTACTCCCTCTCCATGATCAGAACCACCCCCCCCACCCCACCAAGCTAACCTACTCCCTCTCCATGATCAAAACCACACACCTCACCCCACCAAGCTAACCTACTCCCTCTCCATGATCAAAACCACACACCCCACCCCACCAAGCTAACCTACTCCCTCTCCATGATCAAAACCACACACCCCACCCCATCAAGCTAACCTACTCCCTCTCCATGATCAAAACCACACACCCCACCCCACCAAGCTAACCTACTCCCTCTCCATGATCAGAACCACCCCCCCCACCCCACCAAGCTAACCTACTCCCTCTCCATGATCAAAACCACACACCCCACCCCACCAAGCTAACCTACTCCCTCTCCATGATCAGAACCACCCCCCCCACCCCACCAAGCTAACCTACTCCCTCTCCATGATCAAAACCACACACCCCACCCCACCAAGCTAACCTACTCCCTCTCCATGATCAAACCCCCCCCCCCACCCCACCAAGCTAACCTACTCCCTCTCCATGATCAAAACCCCCCTCCCCCCACCCCACCAAGCTAACCTACTCCCTCTCCATGATCAAAACCCCCCTCCCCTCCACCCCACCAAGCTAACCTACTCCCTCTCCATGATCAAAACCCCCCTCCCCTCCACCCCACCAAGCTAACCTACTCCCTCTCCATGATCAAACCCCCCCACCCCACCAAGCTAATCTACTCCCTCTCCATGATCAACCCCCCCCCCCACCCCACCAAGCTAACCTACTCCCTCTCCATGATCAAAACCACACACCCCACCCCACCAAGCTAACCTACTCCCTCTCCATGATCAAAACCACACACCCCACCCCACCAAGCTAACCTACTCCCTCTCCATGATCAGAACCACCCCCCCCACCCCACCAAGCTAACCTACTCCCTCTCCATGATCAGAACCACCCCCCCACCCCACCAAGCTAACCTACTACCTCTCCATGATCAAAACCACACACCCCACCCCACCAAGCTAACCTACTCCCTCTCCATGATCAAAACCACACACCCCACCCCACCAAGCTAACCTACTCCCTCTCCATGATCAAAACCACACACCCCACCCCACCAAGCTAACCTACTCCCTCTCCATGATCAAAACCACACACCCCACCCCACCAAGCTAACCTACTCCCTCTCCATGATCAGAACCACCCCACCCACCCCACCAAGTTAACCTACTCCCTCTCCATGATCAAAACCACACACCCCACCCCACCAAGCTAACCTACTCCCTCTCCATGATCAAACCCCCCCCCCCACCCCACCAAGCTAACCTACTCCCTCTCCATGATCAAAACCCCCCCCACCCCACCAAGCTAACCTACTCCCTCTCCATGATCAAACCCCCCCCACACCCCACCAAGCTAATCTACACCCTCTCCATGATCAAACCCCCCCCCACCCCACCAAGCTAATCTGCTCCCTCTCCATGATCAAACCCCCCCCCACCCCACCAAGCTAACCTACTCCCTCTCCATGATCAAACCCCCCCCCCCCCACCCCACCAAGCTAACCTACTCCCTCTCCATGATCAAACCCCCCCCCCACCCCACCAAGCTAACCTACTTCCTCTCCATGATCAAACCCCCCCCCACCCCACCAAGCTAACCTACTCCCTCTCCATGATCAAAACCACCCCCCCACCCCACCAAGCTAACCTACTCCCTCTCCATGATCAAACCCCCCCCACCCCACCAAGCTAACCTACTCCCTCTCCATGATCAAAACCACCCCCCCACCCCAACAAGCTAACCTACTCCCTCTCCATGATCAAACCCCCCCCCCACCCCACCAAGCTAACCTACTTCCTCTCCATGATCAAACCCCCCCCCACCCCACCAAGCTAACCTACTCTCCATGATCAAAACCACCCCCCCACCCCACCAAGCTAACCTACTCCCTCTCCATGATCAACCCCCCCCCACCCCACCAAGCTAACCTACTCCCTCTCCATGACCAAAACCCCCCCCCACCCCACCAAGCTAACCCACTCCCTCTCCATGATCAACCCGCCCCCCCCACCCCCGATCACCTACCCGTAATACAAAACCTAATACAAAAGCAAAATACTGTGGAGGCTTGAAATTTGAAATTAAAACAGAAAATATTACAAATACTCAGCAGGTCAAGAAGCATCTGTGGGGAGAGAGAGAAACAAAGTTCACGACTTCCAGTTCTGATGAAAGGTCATCGATCTGAAATGTTAGTTCTGTTTCTCTCTCCACAGCTGCTGCCTGACCTGTTGCGTTATTCCAGCATTTTCTGTTTTTATAGCAGGAAACTTACCTGCTGGGCTGCGTTCCCTGCCTGACGGAGCCAAGTCTCTCAATCAGGTAGCTTCTGGCCAGGATCATGTTGATAAAACCACGCACGCTCGAGTGAAATCGCCACAGTGTTCGGGGAAACCAAGACTCCCCACCCCAACCCCCCAATTTGGAAATCCTGTCCCAGTAATGAGTAATGATTCGGGCAATAGAGTACATAAGCAAGGAAATTATGGCAACCCTTTATTAATCACTAGTTAGGCCTCAGCTGGAGTATTGTGATTAATTTTGGGCACCTCACTTTAGGAAGGATGTCAAGGCCTGGGAGAGGGTGCAGAGGTGGTTTACCAGAATGCTTCCAGGGATGAGGGACTTTGTTTATCTGGAGAGACCGGAGAAGCTTGGATTGTTCTCTTTAGAGCAGAGAAGGTGAAGGGGAGATTTAATAGAGGTGTTGAGAATGATGTGGGGTTTTGAAAGAATAGATAGGGAGAAACTGTTTGCATTGGTTGGAGGGCTGGTAACCAGAGGGTTCAGATTTCAGATACTTGCCAAAAAAAGCCAGGGAGGGGGGAAATCAGGGGAAGCAGATTCAGTAGTAACTTTTAAAAGGGTATTGGATATATACTTGAAAAGGAGAAATTTTCAGGGCGATGGTAAAATGAAGATGAGTGGAGCTAATTGAATAGCTCATCGAAGCACTGGCACAGACACAATGGGCTGAATGGCCTCCTCCTGTGCTGTATGATTCTATGATTTACCCTGCAGCTATCAGTCTGAGCTGCACTTTGGGTTCCAGACGTCAGAACCTTGTTTACACTGTTGCCTCTTGCCTGGTTGGAATTGACCTGTTTAGGAGAGCGCTCTGCACATGCTTGGATACAGGCATTCAGAGAGCTGTCTCTGGAAAGATATAAATGTAAATCTTGAGAGCAAGAGGGAGAGGAGTGTAAATGCACCTTTAAGAAAAACAAATAAATTAAAATCCAAAACCTCATGTGGTCAAACCAAGGTTCTGTACAAGTTTAACATAACTTCACTGCTTTTCAATTCTATCCGTCTAGAAATGAACCCCAGTGCTTTGTTGGCTATTTTAATGGCTTTATTAACCTGTATTGCTACTTTTAATGATTTGTGAACCTGTACCCCCAGATCCCTTTTGCTCCTCTACCCAATTTAAACTCTTACTTTCCTACCAAAATGAACCACTTGCCTATATTGAAATTAATTTTCCAATTACTCACATATTCTGCAAGCTTATTAATGTTGTAATTTTTCATAGTCTTTGTCAATATTAACTCTACCCCCCCAATTTGGTGTCATCTTTGACAATTTTGAAATCGTACTTCCGATTCCCGAATCCAAATCGTTTATGTTATGTTCAGAATAACTCCACAAGACTGTATATTGTAAGCCCAAACTGTTGTGACCTTGGTGTCTTTAATATAACTCCAGAGTGAGGAAGCAGCATGGTAGACTGCCTTTTATACCTGCTTGCCAGAGTGTGCAGGTGACCCTTGGGTCTCCCACAGGTGCGCCCACTGGTGGCAAGTCTTACACATTGGTAATGTTCACATACATAACATCACTCCCCCCCTCCCCCCCCCAAAGTCTTAGATACAAGTTATTTACAAGTTGAGGTGATTCGGGGCTCTGTGTTCCCGGGTTGATCGCCTGAGTTGAAGTCCTGGCATCGGTGAGTTGGTCGGATCATTCCTGCACTGCAGTGCGGCTGGTCTGATCCTACTGTCGGGCATGGTGGGTTCATCTTCGTGGTTAACTGCGAGGTCGATTGCTGGTTGGGTGTGTGTGGGTGGATCATTGATGGTAATGTCCTCTTCAGACTGTTCTTGGTTGTCAGTGAACCGCAGTTTGGTCTCATCCAAGTGCTTTCTGCACGTTAGTCCATTCAAAAGTTTGGCAATAATCACTCTATTCCCCTCCTTGGCTAACACAGTGCCAGCAATCCATTTGGGACCATGACCGTAATTAAGAACAAACACAGGGTCATTAACCTCAATGTCACGCATTACAGCCGAACAATCATGGTACACGTTATGCCAGTGATACCAGGTTTCTACATGATCATTGAGATCTGAGTGGACTAAGGAGAGCCTGGTTTTGAGTACTCTCATCATTAGCAATTCTGCAGGGGGAACCCCGGTAAGCGAGTGGGGTCGCGTGTGGTAGCTGAGCAGGATCTGAGATAACTGGGTCTGCAGGGAACCGTCCGTCACGCGTTTCAAGTTCTGCTTGATGGCTTGGACTGCCCGTTCCGCTTGACCATTGGATGCAGGCTTAAATGGCGCAGACCTGACATGCTTGATGCCATTACGGGTCATGAACTTGTTGAATTCCGAGCTGGTGAAACATGGTCCATTGTCACTAACAAGGACGTCAGGCAAACCATGGGTGGCAAACATGGCCCGGAGGCTTTCAATGACGACATTATTATACATTCAATCCATTTAGAGTAGGTGTCCACTGCTACTAGGAACATCTTTTCTAGAAAGGGGCCAGCGAAATCTACGTGGACCCTGGACCATGGTTTAGAGGGCCATGACCACAGACTCAGTGGGGCCTCCCTTGGTGTATTGCTCAACTGTGAGCAAGTGTTACATTGGTGTACGCATGACTCTAATTCCGAGTCAATGCCGGGCCACCAAACGTGCGACCTGGCGATAGCCTTCATCATGACTATGCCTGAGTGGGTACTGTGAATGTTAATGGATTCACATTTATGCCCCACGGTGGACTCGGAGTCATCCTAGGTCTGGCCTCTGTGGGCGTATAGGCCCTGCCATGTACAGTTTTGCCTGCTGAAGTTATTTTATGCACAGTACTTGCTGGTGAGCTTCGATGCTGCAATGTTATCTGTTTAGTGTTATCGTTCGTGGACATGAAAGCCTGGGCTATTGTGATCGCCTTGCTCAGATCTACGGATTTGGCAGACAGCAGTTTGCGAAGAATGACCTCGTGGCTGATTCTAAGCGCGAAAAAGTCCCGCAACACTTCCCCCAAAAGTCCAGCAAATACGCACGATCCTGCAAGGCGTCTTAGGTCAGCGACATAGTTCACCACGTCCTGGCACTCGGAGCGATGGTGCGTATAAAAGTGATACCTGGTCATCAAGATGCTCTCCTTCGGCTTGAGGTGTTCCCGAACCAGTGTGCACAACTCTTCAGATGTCTTCTCCTTTGGTTTCAGCGGCGCTAGCAGATTTTTGGTGAGGCCATATATTGTGGACCCGCAAACGATTAGGAGAATTGCCCTGCGCTTGACCGCGGTTTCTTCCTTATCCAGCTCATTGGCCACGAAGTACTGGTCAAGACGCTCAACGAAGGCTTCTCAATCATCACCCTCAACAAATCTCTCAAGAATACCAATGGCAGCCATAACCGCGTGAAAGTTCGTGATCTTAGTTACAAAACTCGTCACTAATTGTTATGTTCAGAATAACTCCACAAGACTGTATATTGTAAGCTCAAACTGTTGTGACCTTGGTCTCTTTTAATGTAATTCCAGAGTGAGGAAGCAGCATGGTAGACTGCCTTTTATACCTGCTTGCCTAGGGTGTGCAGGTGACCCTTGGGTCTCCCACAGGTGCACCCCCTGGTGGCAAGTCTTACACATTGGTAATGTTTACATACATAACAGTTTATGTAAGTGGTGAAAAGCTGTAGTCCCAGCACTGATCCCACCTTTTGCAGTTGCAGTAACTATCTCTGTTTACTGTTTTGTAGCCAGCTTGCTATCTATTCTGTTACTTGGCCCCTGACTCTTAGTCATGAGTCTACTGTGCGGTACCTCATTGAAGGACTTTTGAAAATCCAAATATATTACGTCTCTACTACATTATCCTTGTCTGCTCTTTCTGTTGCTTCTTCAAATAATTAAGTAAGGTTGGTCAAGCATTATCTTTTTTCCAATCTATTACTTTGGTCTTTGTCTTTCTTGTGTCTTTCACAATCATTATTTTAAACTTTACTATGTTGTGCCTTGCATATTTGGATTTCCAAGCTCTGAAATCTCTGATAATATAAATATTGTGAGCCTTCTGAATTAAGCTAGCTTGGATATATCCCTGTTTACCTCCTTCAGCATTTGCAAATTTAACTTGAGGTTTAACAGACAAATTGTTGGGAGAGAGGTACTGAAGTTTAAATAGTTAGAATTGTGACCATCTGTATCTATTAAGTTATCAAACACATTCTTTTGTTATTTGATGGTTTGGTATTAACCAAATGTACACACATTTACAGCTAATACATAACTTTAAATATCAAGATGTAAATAATAACGACTATAGGCCAAGAGTATCATGAGATAATCATGCGATTAATGCCTTTGCAAAGTATTAATGTGTGCTTGTAGAAATTTACAGCACGGAAGGAGGCCATTTTGGCCCATCGTGTCCGCGCCAGCCAACAAAGAGCTATCCAGCCTAATTCCACTTTCCAGCTTTTGGTCCATAGCCCTGTAGGTTACAGCACTTTAAGTGCGCATCCAAATATTTTAAAAATGTGGTGAGGGTTTTTGCCTCTAGCACCCTTTCAGGCAGTGAGTTCCAGAGTCCCACTACCCTCTGGGTGAAGAAATTTCCCCTAATATCACCTCTAAACCTCCCCTCAATTACTTTAAATCTGTGTCCCAGATTTAATCAAACTTGCATATTATGCATTGCGATCATTTAACATAGACCCATTTTCCTTTGTAAAAATGGATGCAATGGAAATAAAGTGAACTCCGAACCATGTGGCCCTATTTTCAAGGGGTAAATGGGTGAGATGCAAATTGCTTTCACCTCTGGAGGAATGCTTTGCTTTGCTGCCGGTTTATTGTTCATTGATAAAGGATGTACACTGGGAAAAGAAGTCTGTGTAAATTAAGGACATGTTGAGACTTGATCAAGCCGTATCGAACTGATCCTGCACAGCATTGTAGGTTAATTAGCCTCCTTTACATTAGATTACATATCTCTGGATCAACTGAAGTGACACTAGTTTAAGGTGAACAGTAAAAGTAATTGCCCAATCTGGCTTCGGAATCCAAGAAATAATATCGATTGCTGAACTTATCAAACCTCATTTAACAATCTGTCTCCCATTCCATTCTGCACATTTTTGCATGCAGTTTGTCTTTCATTCATAAATATCCTTCACTCTCTTCATTTTTTGAGAATTGACTGACTACAGGCTGCTAGCTTCCTGGTAGTAGCCATTTGTAAAGTGGGAGAAGCCACAGTGAACCGATTGAGGAAATTGAATATCCTGCATCACATATCGGAAGCTTTCATTACTAGAGAGAGTTGTATCAGTATCATCTCTTCCGGGTGAGGCTACATGGATCTTTCCAGTTTGAAACTTTTGTATTTGCTTCTGATTTGTGCAGTCAAAACAGCTTCACAAAATCAACATACCCGGGAAAATTACTAATCTATGTCCTGGCCACAAAAAGCAAGACAAATCCAATCCGGCCAATTAATGCCCCATCAGCTTACACCCAATCATCAGCAAAGTGCTGGAAGGAGTCGTCAACAGTGCTATGAAGCGCCACTTACTCACCAATAACTTGCTTAGCAATGCACAGTTTGGGTTCCGCCAAGACCACTCGTTTCCAGACCGCATTACAGCTTTGGTCCAAACATGGACAAAGGAGCTGAATTCCAGAGGTGAGGGGAGAGTGACTGCCCTCAACATCAAGGCAGCATTTGACCAAGTGTGGCATCAAGGAGCCCTAGTAAAACTGAAGTCAATGGGAATCGGGAAGAAAACTCTCCAGAGGTTGAAGTCATACTAGCACAAAAGAAGATGGTTGTGGTTGTTGGAGGTCCATCATCTCAGCCCCAGGACATCGGTGCAGGAGTTCCTCAGGTCAGTGTCCTCGGCCAAACTATCTTCAGCTACTTCATCGATGACCTTCCCTCCATTATAAGGTCAGAAGTTCGCTGATTGCACAGTGTTCATTTCCATTCATAATTCCTCAGATAATGAAGCAGTCTATGCTCTCATGCAGCAAGACCTGGACAATATCAGACTTGGGCTCTGAAGTGGCAAATAATATTTGCACCACACATGTATCAGGCAATGACCATATCCAACAAGAGAGTCTAACCACCTCCCTATGACGTTCAATGCAGTTCCCCCACTATCAACATCCTGGGGGGGGGGGGGGTGGCGGGGGCGGGGTCACCTTTGAGCAGAAACTCAACTGGACCAGTCACATCAATGCTGTGGCTACCAGAGCAGGTAATAGGCTGGGCATTCTGTGGTGAGTGTCTCACCATCTGACTCACCAAAGCCTCTCTATCACCTACAAGGGTCAAATCAGGAATGTGATGGCATATTCTCCACTTACCTGAATGGGTACAGCTCCAACAACACGCAAAAAGTTCGAAACTATCCAGAATAAAGTAGCCCGTTTGATCAGGATGCCATCTACTGACTTAAACATCCAGTGCCTCCAACAGTGGTGTACCGTGGCTGCAGTGTGTACTGTCTAAAGGATGCACTGCAGCAACACATGACGACTTCTTTGGCAGCACCTCCAAAACCCATTACCTCCACCATCTAGAAGGATAAGGGCTGCAGGCACATGGGAACAGTATCACCTGCTAGTTCCCCTCCAAGTCAGACACCATCCTGGCTTAGATAGAGATCGCAGTTCCTTCATAGTCACTGTATAACAACCCTGGAACTCCCTCCCTAACCGCATCTTTTGGCAGCATCTTCACCACCTGGAATGCAGCAGTTTAAGAATGAGGTCCAGCACCACTTTATCAATGCAACTAGGGATGGGCAATAAATGACAACCTTGCCAATGCCACAAATATAAATGGTCAGGCCTTCTGCTGTATGCATTCTATTTCAAAATTTGAGGACTGTATTGTCAGATAATTGAACTAGTGGTCATAACTAAAATTCAACAATGGAGTTGATACTACTACCACTGATCACCAATTCTCCAATGGGAATGTAGGTGTGTGTGTGTGTCCAAAGTTTCCAGTGGCCTTTGTCTTGTGCATAGTGCCATGCAGTAAGAATGCCTAAATTGAACTTTCTTTTCGGTCCTACATGGATCCAAGTGCTTCTTGGTTGGCCTCGAGAATGTGCCAATCTGGAGAGATCCTTGATTGCGATTCCTGCAGAACTGCTTTCACTCCAGAATTTTCATCCGACCAGGTGATGTGCCTAAATAGTTGCAGTCATCAAAGACTGATGGTTTCGGAGACAGTGGGTTGTGCTATGTGTCTATTGATCTCCCCATTCCTAATGTAGTTGTAACAACGGACTCCCAAGTACTAGTTGGAGGCACCATTGGTCAATGGCTTGATTGGTCACAAACTGTTGAGCTCATGTATCTGGGTTAACAAGAGCGTTGTATAATCTGAGCTTGTTGCAAGTTATATTCGAGGCAGGTTCTTATCAAGAGATTGCATGTGGAAATGCAATAGGATAAAATTACACCCATTTGTTGCAACAGAAAAAAATAGGTTCAACAGAGCAAAGCTATGCAGTACATTTGTACTTTATTGGAGGTAATCCTGGGGAATTCTACTTCCTTAACTCATTCGCCTCAACCGTTTCTATTTTTGCAGCTGACTGGCAGGGACATATTCTTTCCCAGTGAAGGAGGGTTTAAAAACATTGAAATTGAAAATGCATTACTAAGGATTCTTAAATATGAGGTAGAACTAATGTGAGCTCACAACATTGCAACTTACATAGTATACTCCATCACACAAGGGTGTTTTTCTTATACAGCTTCAGCCTCCACAGACTAATGTCATTCCTTTGTCAGTCCTTAAACAATGCAAAATTGGATCTCTTCCCGACCAGTTTCTCCCCCCTCCGCACCTATGACCCACTTGTGAGAAGAAATTATAACTGACTCCAAAGTTCCACTTTTATAGCTAACTTGTAATGCCATTTTCCGTATCTCCAACCAGTCTGCATTCAGAGTTTACTTGTATTTCTGGGACTGTTTAAATAATCCTGATTAAATTGCACTGGAAATCATAGCTAGATCAGAAACATTACTTTTATATAATGGTACATAAGTGCTGGAAATGATTTTTCCAGGTAAGATGCTGTGGATAAAGAGCATAAAATAAGGAAAATGCGTGCAGATTACATTTTTTCTTTGTGATATTGAATCTGTATTTAACAATTCCTAAATTTGTCTTGATGACAATTGTTGAGTTTTTGTGGCTTGTGCTTATTTATAGATAATTGGTCCATGCAACTCAATGCTTAAGATTTTCTTACACTGTTATTAAATGTGACTTCCTGGACTATCTATATTTTTGTGTTAGCCATTGTCGTTAAAGCCATAATTAAACATGGAGAGATTGAAGATTCAATATCTGGACCCAAGACTTCACATTAATTCTTCAGCATCAAATAGCAGATAATTGCCTCGAGTAACCAGATACTTAAAAAAATATATATATCTAACTGCGACTGTTATAACCGTAAGGGTGGGATTTTATTAACTCTCTCAGATCTGTTGCTTTAGAAAATACAAATACCTACGAGTTTCAATCCGTTCTGACTCTGGCTAACCAACGCACATTTAAAGAAAGGCAGCATTGATCACAAAAGAATCAATTGTTTGACGGAGCTTTTCCTGCAATGAGATGTCTTTTGTAACTCGTTTTTTCAGTCGCACATGTTTACTTCAACAGGTATAATGGAGTTGGGCAGCAAGATTTTCTTTTAAAAAGGTCGATTTAGGTAGTTCAGTGAAAAGAAAAAAATTCTGAATTCCATTCCAGCACTAGTATTGCAAAATGCAATATATTTATTTTGTTCTGTGCTAAACAGAAATGTAGTTCTTTTCAATAGGCAAATGATTTCATTTTGCTCCATGTGTGAGCTGCCAATTCCTACAGAAACAACTGCGCTGATTGGAAACTAAGGTAGTGTCATCCGTTGAGAGTTAATGTGGTGCAGGTGAATATACTGGTGTTGAGTTGCTTTACACATAATCATATGCCAAGCACTTCAGTGGTGATGAGGTCAAACCTTATTGGGGAGCGGGGAGTGAAGAGAATTAATTTAACTTGTTTTATGTAAATTTTCTATTTTGAATGAAAAATTAACAGTGATGACCAAGTTTTGTATTATTTTGTTTACCAAAAATCATGTTGGTTGTGTGTTTTCTGAGTTTATATATGTTTGAAGCAATGTTTTGATGGGAAGTTAGTTGCCTTTTGTGATTTTTGTCTATTGTATTATAAAATTCTTGTCTGTTTTATTTTTGAATAAAAATGTTCGTGAACATAACTGGTTGGCTGTATAAATGCTCTTTTTCCTCAAATAAAATAACACTTTTATTAGAGTGGAACCCTACTTAATTGAACAGGAGATGCAAGATGGCTTCATATGCACAAGTCCATCAAAGTCACATTGATATGCTACTAAAACCTGAATAATGGTCACCATCCTTGTAAAAATGCACAGGAGTACCAAAAACGGCCTGGGGGAACCAGAACAGGTAATTCCAGGTTTTCAACAGAGGAGCTTTATTTGTTTGGAAGAAAAATAAAGGATTTTGAAGATGGGGGAAAGACTCATTAATAATATGTAGAGGGATAAAGGTCTGGCAACAAAGATGGAGAGATATAAAATAATCTCCATGCTCTGACTGTAGATCTATATGCAAATGATGGACAACCTGGAATGACTTGCCTATCTTCATTTATTATCCTCAACATATTCGATAAGGTGCCACATAAAAGGTTATGACACAAGATAAGGGCTCATGGGATTGGAGGTAATGTATTAGCATGGATAGAGGATTGGTTAATGGACAGAAAACAGAGAGTAGGGATAAACAGGACTTTTTCAGGTTGGCAGGTTGCAACTAGTGGGGTGCTGCAAGAATCCATGCTTGGGCCCCAGCTATTTACAATCTATATTAATGACATAAATGAAGGGACCAAGTGTAATGTATCCAGGTTTGCTGATGAAGCAAAGCTAGGTGGGAAGTACGCTGTGAGGAGAACACAAAGAGTGCAAAGGGATATAGATAGATTAAGTGAGTGGGCAGTAAGATGGCAGATGGAGTATAATGAAGAGAAATGTGAGGTTATTCACTTTGGTGGGAAGAATAGAAAAACAGGTTAATTTTTAAATGGTGAGAATTTTTTTAATTTTGGTGCTAAGAGATTTGTGTGTCCTCATGTAAGAAACACAGAAAGCTAGCATACAGTACAGCAAGCAATAAGGAAGGTAAATGGCATGTTGTCCTTTATTGCAAGGGGGTTGGAGTATAAGAGTAAGGAAGTCTTGCTACAATTCTACAGGGCCTTGGTGAGACCACACCTAGAGTACTGTGCACAGTTTTGGTTTCCTTATTTAAGGAAGGATATATTTGCTTTGGAGGTGTTGCAGCAGCGATTCACTAGATTGATTCCTGGGATGAGAGGGCTGCCTTATGATGAGAGATTGTGTAGAATGGGCCTATACTCTCTGCAGAACAGAAGAATGAGAGGTGATCTCATTGAAACATACAAGATTCTGAAAGGGATTGACAGAGTAGGTGCTGAGACGTTGTTTCCCCTGGCTGGAGTGTCTAGAACTAGGGGGCACAGTCTCAGGAAAAGGGGTCAGCCATTTAAGACAGAGATGAGGGGGAATTTCTTCACTCCGAGGGTTGTGAATCTTTGGAATTCTCTGCCCCAGAGAGCTGTGAATGCTGAGTTTCTGATATTTTCAAGGCTGAGATAGATAGATTTTTGGAGTCTAGGGGAATCGAAGGATTTGGAGATCGGACAGGGAAGTGGATTGGAGATCGATGATCAGCCATGATCTTATTGAATGGTGATCCAAAACTCGGCTGCCCGTGTCCTAACTCGCACCAAGTCCCACTCACCCATCACCCCTGTGCTCACTGACCTGCATTGGCTTCCGGTTAAGCAACTCCTCGATTTCAAAATTCTCATCCTTATATTCAAATCTCTCCATGGCCTCATCCCTTCCTATCTCTGTAATCTCCTCCAGCCCCACAACCCCCTGAGATGTCTGCGCTCCTCTAATTCTGCCCGCTTCAGCATCCCTGATTAGAATCGCTCAACCATTGGTGTCCGTGCCTTCTTTTGCCCGGGCCCCAAGCTCTGGAATTCTCTGCCTAAACCTCTCCGCCTCTCTACCTCTCTTTCCTCCTTCAAGACGCTCCTTAAAACATACCTCTTTGACCAAGCTTTTGGTCATGTGCACTAACTTCTACTTATGTGGCGCAGTGTCAAATTTTTATCTCATAACACTCCCGTGAAGTGCCATGGGACGTTTCACTACGTTAAAGGCACTATATAAATACAAGTTGTTGTTGCATCCATGTTCTTGGAGCAACACTCCTGGTTTTGGCCTCTGCTGCTATTTGTTCCCACTGCCTCCTGAGGATCTGTCTGGAGGGCCTCTTGCCCCACTATGGATACAGGATGTCTCTCCTTCTCTCCAGCTCTTCCACCAAGACCTCCAGTGCAGTGTCTGAGAACTTTGGTGCTCGCTGTCTCGCATGTTCACCCATAACACAAATGATCAAATGCCCAGATTAACACTTTAAAAAAAACTCCCACCCCATCTTGCAGCCACAATGCACCTCCCCTTTAAGAGGTGCAGCCTGCCTTTAAGTAACACTAGTTGCTTATGATATCGGCCCCCATGCTGATGTGTGCAGCCAATGAACACTGTGGAGAGTGCTGACAGCACTAAGTTAACGTGCTGCCTGCAACATCAGGAACGGGCGCTTTTTTATTGCATACTGCGAACCCCATGCCTGTTTTCAGAGTGAGGGGGATTAACCAATTTAACCACATAAGCCTTCACATGCTGAATCGCCAGGTACAACTGTGCAGAAGCTAGGACATGGGAATAGGACACTCGAGGTGCTAACTCACTGCAGGGCAATATCACGTATTAGTTCTGCTTCAGAGGGCTCAGATGCTGACTTCAGTGCCTAGCCTACTGAAGAAGGCTGATGCGCATACACCAAGAAATGCCAGCAAGTTTAAAGACATAATGTTCCTGGTGTTGCAGGCATCATGCTAAATTTGTGCTGCCGGCACTCCCCACGCTGTTCATTGGCTGCACATATCAGCTGGGGGGGTGGGGGGTGGTGTGATATCATGAGCAACTTGTGTTACTTAAAGACAACATGCACCGCTTAAAGGGGAGGTGCATTGTGTTCCTTGACACAAGAAATGGGAAATGGATTAGGCCATTGAGCCCTTCAAACCTGCTCCACCATTTATTAGATCATGACTGATCTTCAGCCTCAACTCCACTTTCCACCCGATCCCATATCACTGATTCCTCTGGAATCCAAAAAATTATCGATCTCACCCTTGAAAATACTCAAAGGCTGAACCGCCACAGTCCTCCGGGGTAGAGAATTCCAAACATTCACAGAACTCTGATTGTAGAACTGTATCCTCATCTCTGTCCTAAATGGCTGACCCCTTATCCTGAGACTGTGACTCCTGGTTCTAGACTCCCCAGCCAGGGGAAAACAGCCTTTCAGCATCTACCCTGTCAAGCCCTGTAAGAATTTAATATGTTTCAATGAGATCATCTCTCATTCTTCTAAACTCCAGAGAGAAGAGGCCCAATCTATTCAATCTCTCCTCACAGGACAACCCTCTCATTCCAGGGATCAATTTAGTGAACCTTGCACCCTTTCCAAGGCAAGTACATCTTTCCTCAGGTACGGAGACCAAAACTGTACACATTACTCCCAAGTGTGGTCTCACCAAAGCCCTGTGCAATTGCAGCAAAACTTACTCTTGTACTTCAACCACCTTGCAAAAAAAGCCGAATATATCATTTGCCTTCCCAATTGTTGCTGTACCTGCATGATTTTCTGTTTCCTGTACGAGGACACCAATATTTAATAGTTTTTCATCATTTCAAATTATTCTGTTTTTCTATTCTTCCTACCAAGGTGAATAACCTCACATTTCCCCATATTATACTCCATCTGCCATCTTATTGCCCACTTGTTTAACCTGCTTATATCCCTTTGCAGGCTCTTTGCATTCTCCTCGCATCTTACTTTTCTACTTCCCTTTGTATCATTAGCAAACTTGGATACATTACACTTGATCCCTTTATCTAAGTCATTCATATAGATTGGAAATAGCTGAGGTCCAAGCACTGATCCTTGTGGCACCCCACTTGTTACAGCCTGCCAACCTGATTTCTGTCCATTAACCCATTCTCTATCCATGCTAATATATTATCCCCAACCCCATGAGCCCTTATCTTACACAGCACACTTTTATGTGGCACCTTATCAAAAGCCTTTTTGAAATCCATGTATACTATATCCACTGGTTCCCCTTTATCTACAGTTCTTACATCCTCAAAAAACATTAATAGATTTGTCAAACATGATTTCCCTTTCGTCAAACCAAGTTGACTCTGCCTAATCACGTTATGATTTTCTAAGTGCCCTGAACCACTTCCATAAGAATGGATTCCAGCATTTTCCTGATGACTAATGTCAGGCTAACTGGTCTGTAGTTCCCTGTTTTCTCTCCCCCTCCTTTCTTGAATAGCAGTGTTACATTTGCTACCTTCCAAACCATGGAACCATTCCGGAATCGAGGAAATTGTGGAAGATCGCAACCAATGCATCCACCATCTCTGCAGCCACCTCTTTTAAAACTCTAGGACGCAGACCTTCAGGTCCAGGGGATTTATTGGCTTTTAGTCCCATTAATTTCTCCAGTACCTTTTCTTCATCAATATAATAAAACTTTAAGCTCCTCGCTCTCATTAAATCCTTGGTTCCCCAATATTTCTGGTATGTTATTTGTGTCTCTTTTTAATTAAAACAAAATTAGTTTCTAGGATCTGGGCATCGCTGGCAAGGCCAGCATTTATTGCCCATCCCTAATTGCCGTTATGGTGGTGGTGAGCCTCCTTTTTGAACCGCTGGAGTCTTTGTAGTGAAGGTATTCCCACAGTGCTGTTAGAGAGGAAGTTCCAAGATTTTGATCCAGCGACGATGAAAGAATGGCGACATACTTCCAAGTCAGGATGGTGTGTGACTTGCAGGGGAACTTGGAGGTGGTGGTGTTCCCATGGGCCTGCTGTCCTTGTCCTTCTAGGTGGTAGAGGTTGCGGGCTTGGAAGGTGCTGCCGAAGAAGCCTTGGCAAGTTGCTGCAGTGCATCTTGTAGATGGTACACACTGCAGACACAATACGTTGATGAGGAAGGGACTGAATGTCTAAGGTGGTGGATGGGGTGCCAATCAAACGGGTTACATTGTCCTGGATGGTGTCGAGCTTCTTGAGTGTTGTTAGAAACATAGACACATATAAAATAGGTGCAGGAGTAGGCCATTCGGCCCTTCGAGCCTGCACTGCCATTCAATAAGATCATGGCTGATCAGTCCCTCCGTACCCCTTTCCTGCTTTCTCTCCATACCCCTTGATCTCTTTAGCCGTAAGGGCCATATCTAACTCCCTCTTGAATATATCCAATGAACTGGCATCAACAACTCTCTGCGACAGGGAATTCCACAGGTTAACAACTCTCTGAGTGAAGAAGTTTCTCCTCATCTCAGTCCTAAACGGCCTACCCCTTATCCTAAGACTATGTCCCCTGGTTCTGGACTTCCTCAACATCGGGAACATTCTTCCCGCATCTAACCTGTCCAGTCCCGTCAGAATCTTATAAGTTTCTGAGATCACCTCTCATCCTTCTAAACGCCAGTGAATAAAGGCCCAGTTGATCCAGTCTCTCCTCATATGACAGTCCAGCCACCCCTGGAATCAGTCTGGTGAACCTTTGCTGCACTCCCTCAATAGAAAGAACGTCCTTCCGCAGATTAGGTGACCAAAACTGAACACAATATTCCAGGTGAGGTCTCATTAAGGCCCTTTACAACTGCAGTAAGACCTCCCTGCTCCCATACTCAAATCCCCTAGCTATGAAGGCCAACATACTATTTGCCTTCTTCACCGCCTGCTGTACCTGCAGGCCAACTTTCAATGACTGATGAACCATATACCCAGGTCTCGTTGCACCTCCCATTTTCCTAATCTGCTGCCATTCAGATAATATTCTGCCTTTGTGTTTTTGCCCAAAATATGGATAACGTCACATTTATCCACATTATACTGCATATGCCATGCATTTGCCCACTCACCTCACCTGTCTAAGTCACCCTGCAGCCTTTTAGCATCCTCCTCACAGCTCACACCACCACCCAGTTTAGTGTCATCTGCAAACTTGGAGATATTACACTCAATTCCTTCATCTAAATCGTTAATGTATATTGTAAAACGCTGGGGTCCTAGCACTGAGCCCTGCGGCACTCCACTAGTCACTGCCTGCCATTCTGAAAAGGACCCGTTTATCCCGACTCTCTGCTTCCTGTCTGCCAACCAGTTCTCTATCCACGCCAGTACATTACCCCCAATACCATGCACTTTGATTTTGCACACCAAATTCTTCTATTGTGAAGACAGATACAAAATATTTGTTTCACGTTTCTGTTATTTCCTTATACCCAATTATAATTTCCCCTGTCTCATCCTCTAAGGGACCCACATTTACTTTCACTACTTTCTTCCTTTTTAAATAATTGTACAAGCTCTTACAATCTCTTTTACTATTTTTTGCTCGTTTGCTCTAGCTTTTGCACAATGTCGCAGGGAGGTCACACCAGGTGGAACACTTCTTTCCCCATGGATAATGTCACAGAGCATGGAGGAGTCCAGCTCCAACTTGGTAGCATATGTTACAGGACTAGTAATCCAGAAGTCAGGATTAGTAATCCAGAGAATGTAAGTTCAAATCCCACCATGACATTTTGAGAATTGAATTCAGTTTTGTAAAAAAATCCAAAAATAAAAAGCTGGCATCAATAAAAGTGAGCACGAAGCGGTTAGATTACCATTAAAACCCCAACTGGTTCACTAATGTCCTTTAGTGAAGTAAACCTGCTATCCTTACCCGGTCTTGCTTATATGTGACTCCAACATGGTTGATTCTTAATTGGCCCCTGAAGTGGCCCAGCAAGCCAATCAGTTGTATCAAAACTGCTGCCAGCCATTGAAAAATGCAGCCCACAACCACCTTGTCAGGGCAACTAGGGATGGGCAATAAATACCAGCCTTGCACAAGGGTGATTCCCAATTGTTTCTGTTAACTGTTGGATACAACTGGAATTGAATTGCTTGATACATTTGTTGCCCTGGATTTGTTGTTGGGTTTTATTTGGAGTGAGGTAGAGATCCATAAGACTGGACATAAGGAAGGCAATCAGATGGTGATAGTAAGGACAGTTGTGATAAGGATTATGGAATGGTTGGTGTAAAGGGGATGGGAGGGATGGTTCAGGTGAAGCACTCTTCCAAGAGCTGCTTTCTAGCAGCTAGGTGCACACCTCCTCAGTGTTCCTGCTGCAGTTGTTGCTGCCTAGGCTGGTCCTTCCTTTGTAGTTGTGGGTTCAAGTTTGTGGGGTCAAGTCCCACTCCAGGAACTTGAGCACATAAATCCAGGCTGATACTACAGTGTGGCGCTGAAGGAGTGCTACACTGTCGGAGGTGCTGTCTTTCAGATGAGACGTTAAACAGATGTCCTGACTGCTCTCTCAATTGGACGTTAAAGATCTCATGGCACTATTTTGAAGAAGAGCAGAGGAGTTATCCCTGGTGTCCTCGCCAATATTTATCCCTCAATCAACATAATATAAAAACGGATTATCTGGTCATTGTCACATTGCTGTTTGTGGGATTTTGCTGTCCACAAGTTGGCTGCCGCTTTTACAACATCACTGCAGTGACTACACTTCAAAAGTACTTCATTGGCTGTAAAGAGTTTTGAGATGTCCGGTGATCATGAAAGGTGTTATATCAATGCAAGTTTTGTTTTTCTTTCTTTCATTAACTATTATATCTTCAAACTGAATCTATATTCCATTAAAGCATGAATGACAACCCATGCAACAACACCACATGCAACAGAAAATAAAATCTTTGATTTCAGGAGAAATGGATGTACACTCTGCAGTGCCAGCTAAACTGTTAAGGACCTTCTAGGATCCCCCTTACTTGTCTCATCAGTTAAGCTTACCTGCAAATGTCTGCTGTACCTGCTCTTTCTCTGCTAAATATACATCAGGCAGATAAGCATCCCTTAGTCTCAGTGTATGAGGTGCAGTCCCATCATTTTGGACTAGGGAATGCAGAAACCATGGCCTAGAAGATGGTTTGCCTTTTCCAGTGCAATGTCAGACTGCAGCACTTGTGTGATGTTTATCCTCGCCACTTGTGCCACAATGATTGCTGGAAGAGACATCACCATCTGAGCCGCTTCCTCCTGTCACCATGTTCCAGAGCCTCAGCCTCTCTTCTCTTGTGTGATGAATGGCCTGTGCTCATCAATTTGCGAACATGATCCAACACCACATTGCACGATGTGCAGGAGAGTTTGCCTCCATCCTTACAGAGCTCGATACTAACCCCCTTTATAGCAGTCGCATGGAATAACACCCCTTGTGGTCAGATGGTGTGGACATTTTAACTAATTTTGAGCTTCAACATTTTTTTATAAAGTCATGTTATTAAAGTAAATAAAACTTGCTGGTCATGAAACATAGAAACATAGAAAATAGGTGCAGGAGCAGGCCATTCGGCCCTTTTAGCCTGCACCGCCATTCAATGAGTTCATGGCTGAACATGCAACTTCAGTACCCCCTTCCTGCTTTCTCGCCATACCCCTTGATCCCCCGAGTAGTAAGGACTTCATCTAACTCCCTCTTGAATATATTTAGTGATAGAGAATTCCACAGGTTCACCACTCTCTGGGTGAAGAAGTTTCTCCTCATCTCGGTCCTAAATGGCTTACCCCTTATCCTTAGACTGTGTCCCCTGGTTCTGGACTTCCCCAACATTGGAACATTCGTCCTGCATCTAACCTGTCTAAACCCGTCAGAATTTTAAACGTTTCTATGAGGTCCCCTCTCATTCTTCTGAACTCCAGTGAATACAAGCCCAGTTGATCCAGTCTTTCTTGATAGGTCAGTCCCACCATCCCGGGAATCAGTCTGGTGAACCTTCGCTGCATTCCCTCAATAGCAAGAATGTCCTTCCTCAAGTTAGGAGACCAAAACTGTACACAATACTCCAGGTGTGGCCTCACCAAGGCCCTGCACAACTGTAGCAACACCTCCCTGCCCCTGTACTCAAATCCCCTTGCTATGAAGGCCAACATGCCATTTGCTTTCTTAACCGCCTGCTGTACCTGCATGCCAACCTTCAATAACTGCTGTACCATGAAATCCAGGTCTCGTTGCACCTCCCCTTTTCCGAATCTGTCACCATTCAGATAATAGGCTGTCTCTCTGTTTTTACCACCAAAGTGGATAACCTCACATTTATCCACATTATACTTCATCTGCCATGCATTTGCCCACTCACCTAACCTATCCAAGTCACTCTGCAGCCTCATAGCATCCTCCTCGCAGCTCACACTGCCACCCAACTTAGTGTCATCCGCAAATTTGGAGATACTACATTTAATCCCCTCGTCTAAATCATTAATGTACAGTGTAAACAGCTGGGGCCCCAGCACAGAACCTTGCGGTACCCCACTAGTCACTGCCTGCCATTCTGAAAAGTACCCATTTACTCCTACTCTTTGCTTCCTGTCTGACAACCAGTTCACAATCCATGTCAGCACGCTACCCCCAATCCCATGTGCTTTAACTTTGCACATTAATCTCTTGTGTGGGACCTTGTCGAAAGCCTTCTGAAAGTCCAAATATACCACATCAACTGGTTCTCCCTTGTCCACTCTACTGGAAACATCCTCAAAAAATTCCAGAAGATTTGTCAAGCATGATTTCCCTTTCACAAATCCATGCTGACTTGGACCTATCATGTCACCTCTTTCCAAATGCGCTGCTATGACATCCTTAATAATTGATTCCATCATTTTACCCACTACTGAGGTCAGGCTGACCGGTCTATAATTCCCTGTTTTCTCTCTCCCTCATTTTTTAAAGAGTGGGGTTACATTGGCTACCCTCCACTCGATAGGAACTGATCCAGAGTCAATGGAATGTTGGAAAATGTCAATGCATCCGCTATTTCCAAGACCACCTCCTTAAGTGCTCTGGGATGCAGTCCATCAGGCCCTGGGGATTTATCGGCCTTCAATCCCATCAATTTTCCCAACACAATTTCCCGACTAATAAAGATTTCCCTCAGTTCCTCCTCCTTACTAGACCCTCTGACCCCTTTTATATCCGGAAGGTTGTTTGTGTCCTCCTTAGTGAATACTGAACCAACGTACTTATTCAATTGGTCTGCCATTTCTTTGTTCCCCGTCATGACTTCCCCTGATTCTGACTGCAGGGGACCTACGTTTGTCTTTACTAACCTTTTTCTCTTTACATATCTATAGAAACTTTTGCAATCCGTCTTAATGTTCCCTGCAAGCTTCTTCTCGTACTCCATTTTCCCTGCCCTAATCAAACCCTTTGTCCTCCTCTGCTGACTTCTAAATTTCTCCCAGTCCCCGGGTTCGCTGCTATTTCTGGCCAATTTGTATGCCACTTCCTTGGCTTTAATACTATCCCTGATTTCCCTTGATTGCCACGGTTGAGCCACCTTCCCTTTTTTATTTTTACGCCAGACAGGAATGTACAATTGTTGTAGTTCATCCATGCGGTCTCTAAATGTCTGCCATTGCCCATCCACAGTCAACCCCTTCAGTATCATTCGCCAATCTATCCCAGCCAATTCACGCCTCATACCTTCAAAGTTACCCTTCTTTAAGTTCTGGACCATGGTCTCTGAATTAACTGTTTCATTCTCCATCCTAATGCAGAATTCCACCATATTATGGTCACTCTTCCCCAAGGGGCCTCGCACAACGAGATTGCTAATTAATCCTCTCTCATTACACAACATCCAGTCTAAGATTGCCTCCCCCCTAGTTGGTTCCTCGACATATTGGGCCAGAAAACCATCCCGTATGCACTCTAGGAAATCCTCCTCCACCGTATTGCTTCCAGTTTGGCTAGCCCAATCTATGTGCATATTAAAGTCACCCATTATAACTGCTGCACTTTTATTGCATGCACCCCTAATTTCCTGTTTGTTGCCCTCCCCAACATCACTACTACTGTTTGGAGGTCTGTACACAACTCCCACTAACGTTTTTTGCCCTTTGGTGTTCTGCAGCTCTACCCATATAGATTCCACATCATCCAAGCTAATGTCTTTCCTAACTATTGCATTAATCTCCTCTTTAACCAGCAATGCTACCCCACCTCCTTTTCCTTTTATTCTATCCTTCCTGAATGTTGAATACCCCTGGATGTTGAGTTCCCAGCCCTGATCATCCTGGAGCCACGTCTCTGTAATCCCAATCACATCATATTTGTTAACATCTATTTGCACAGTTAATTCATCCACCTTATTACAGATACTCCTTGCATTAAGACACAAAGCCTTCAGGCTTGCTTTTTTAACACCCTTTTTCCTTTTAGAATTTTGCTGTACAGTGGCCCTTTTTGTTCTTTTTCTTGGGTTTCTCTGCCCTCCACTTTTCCTCATCTCCTTTCTGTCTTTTGCTTTTGTCTCCTTTTTGTTTCCCTCTGTCTCCCTGCATTGGTTCCCATCCCCCTGCCATATTAGTTTAACTCCTCCCCAACAGCACTAGCAAACACTCCCCCTAGGACATTGGTTCCGGTCCTGCCCAGGTGCAGACCGTCCGGTTTGAAAGGTGCTACGTAAATGCAGGTCATTCTTTTCTTTCTTTCTCATGATGGCCAATGTATGGAGCATGCAGCAGATGCCCTCAAATCGGAATATCTGCTCAGGGATTTGCCGCAAAGCTCCCCGGAATGGTTCAGGCAGTAGAAGCAGTATTTGAGTATACTAGTTGTCTGTACGATGATGTTTCTGGTCACAACATGACTCTCAATGTACGCTCAATCTGCAGCTCTGCCCAGGTTCCTGATAGGAGTCAAAATCTATGTCTGGATGGGTTAGACCTTGTCACCCTGTAGCCAGCCTATGGCCAGACCTGCGTACAGTTTTGGTCTCCTTATTTAAGGAGGGATATACTTGCATTGGAGGCAGTTTGGAGAAGGTGCACGAGGTTGATTCCTGAGATGAAGGGGTTGTCTTATGTAGAAAGGTTGAGCAGGTTGGTCATATACTCATTGGAGTTTCGAAGAATGAGAGGTGATCTTATTGAAACATATACGATTCTGAGGGGGCTTGATAGGTTGGATGCAAAGAGGATGTTTCCCCTCGTGGGGGATTCTAGAACTAGGACATAGTTTCAGAATAAGCGGCTGTCCATTTAAAACAGAAATGAGGATGAATTTCTTTTCTGAGAGTTGTGAATCTTTGCAATTCTCTATTTCGGACCTGTCTACCCGAGAGAGCTGTGGACGCTGGGTCATTGAATATATTTAAAGTGGAGATAGACAGATTTTTGAACGATATGGGAGTCAAGGATTATGGGGAGCGGGCAGGAAGTGGAGCTGGGCCCATGATCAGATCAGCCATGATCTTATTGAATGGTGGAGCAGGCTCGATGGGCCAAAAGGCCTACTTCTGCTCCTATTTCTTATGTTCTTATGTTTTTATGACTCCTTGGTTGAATTAAAGGCAGCACAGAGGAACGAGTCATGATTGCTGCCATGATAGTGGGCACAAAGCTACATAATGTGCTGCCTGAGGCTGAGGGTAGTGGAATCCCTTTTGATTGTTAAAGGTGCCAGTCAGGTGACCAGGAGCACACAAGGCAATGTGGTTGCCATCTATGGTCTATTGCAGCCTTGGAAAGTCTGCTATGCGGTTGAAGTTTAGTGCTGTCTCATCCTGCTTCACTCTGTCCATGGGGACAGAGGTGTTCCTCGTGGTGTTGGGATCCTCGGTGACCTCCCTGATACAACGGTAGTCTGCAAACTATGATATGTCATTGACACAATGGGGCTCAATTTTCCCGGGTCATTTGCACCGTTTGTTTGGCGTGTGCCGTTTTTTCTGGCATAAATATTTAACGCAAAGTTTCCCCCTGGAATTTGCACTGGCGTAACTGCTTTAGTTATGATTTTTCTAGGTTAGGTTTTTTTGACGTCATAAAAACCTAACCTCGAAAAACGGCGCAAATGTCCCAGTAATATTTAGCCCAATATTGTGTCAGAGACATATCACAGTTCACAGTCCACCACTTTACCGGTGGGTCACCGAGGATCTCTACTGCAATGAGTTTGGGTGGGGGGGGGGGGAGAAGTCACAAGACTGCAATGAGTTGGGGGGGGGGATCTAGAAGGGGAGAAGTGACAAGACTGCAATGAGTTTCAATCACAGTAACTAGTGCCTCCACTTCACCCTGTAAGAAATTCTTGGTCCGTGCACCGCGTTGCATCCTGTATTGCTGCAGCTCCAATTTTTCAAATGCTCTCACACAGCACTCAACATTGTCACACACTCAACTGGCACTTTAAAATTGACTGATTGCCAACCTGGAGCTGTACTGCGCATGCGCGTCCATTGAAATAATGTCAAAAATGCCACTTTTTTTCTGCGCATGTGCAGAAAGTGCAGCATAGTTTTTTTGTGCAGACAGCAGACTCCACCTCCTGAGGCAACTGGACAAGCTACGCGGCCCCAAATTTGAATTATACATCGGGGAAATTTTGGCAAAATATTTCTGGTGCATTTTGGCCCAGAAAAACTGGCGTAAATCTAGCAATACGCCAGAAAACAGGCTTGGGCAAAATTGAACCCATAAACTTGCATTTCTATAGAGCCTTTAATGTCATAAAATGTCCCAAAGCACTTCACAGGAATGTAAGCAGACTAAGCCACATAAAGAGATATTAGTACAGGTGACCAAAAGAGAGAAGTTTTTACAATGATGTAGGTTTTAAGGAGTGTCTTAAAGGAGGAGTGAGGTGGCGAGGAAGAGGGAGGGAATTGCAGAACTGACAGCTCAGACAGTTGGAGCCAGCGGGACGTCGAGGAAGGGGAACGGCAGCGTGGTGAGGACTACAAGAAGCCTAACAGTTGGGGAGCAGCTTCAGGAGCCAGCAGGACATCGAGGAGGCAGAGCGACAGTGTGGTGAGGCCTACAAGAGGCCCAACAGTCGGGGAGCGACGTCGAGGAGGTGGAGCGACAGTGTGGTGAGGCTTACAAGAGGCCCAACAGTCGGGGAGCAGTGTCAGGAGCGAGTGGGATGTCGAGGAGGCGGAGTGGCAGCATGGTGAGGCCTACAAGAGGCCCAACAGTCAGGGAGCGATGTCGAGGAGGTGGAGCGACAGTGTGGTGAGGCTTACAAGAGGCCCAACCATCAGGGAGCAGCATCGGGAGGCAGCGGGACGTCGAGGAGGCGGAGCGGCAGTGTGGTGAGGCCTACAAGAGGCCCAACAGTCAGGGAGCAGCATCAGGAGGCAGCGGGATGTCGCGGAGGCCAGCCAGTGCAGCTACAGCAGGGAGGCAAAAGAGTAGTAGAAATAAATCGAAAGGTGATGTCACAGCCAAAGAGGTAAGTCATTGGCTGGTGATTGGTGAGTACTTTTTCTTTTTCTTTATCAGTAAGTAAACTTTAGCAATATTGTTGCCAAATTAAGTTAATCTAAGGGTTAAGTCATGGCAGGAGAGCTCGGACATGTGTTATGCTCCTCCTGTGCATTGTGGGAAGTCAGGGACGCTTCTACTGTCCCTGGCGACGACATGTGCGGGAAGTGCATCCACCTGCAGCACCTGACAGACTGCGTTGCAGCACTGGAGCTGTGGGTGGAATTATTCTGGAGCATCCACGATGCTGAAAATGACGTGAATAGCACGTTTAGTGAGTTGGCCACATCGCAGGTAAAGAGTACACAGCCAGATAGGGGATGGGTGACCAACAGGAAGAGCAGTGGAAGGAAGGTTGTGCAGGGGTCCCCTGCGGTCAGCCCCCTGCAAAACAGATACACTGCTTTGGGTACTGTTGAGTGGGATGACTCATCAGGGAAGAGCAGCAGCAGCCAAGTTCATGGCACTGTGGGTGGCTCTGCTGCACAGGAGGGCAGGAAAAAAAGTGGGAGAGCTGTAATGATAGGAGATTCTATTGTAAGGGGAATAGATAGACGTTTCTGCGGCCGTAATCGAGACTCCAGGATGGTATGTTGCCTCCCTGGTGCAAGGGTCAAGGATGTCTCGGAGCGGGTGCAGGACATTTTGAAGAGGGAGGGTGAACAGCCAGTTGTCGTGGTGCATTTAAGTACCAACGACATAGGTAAAAAACGGGATGAGGTCCTACAAGATGAATGTTATGGAGCTAGGAGCTAAATTTTAAAAGTAGGACCTCAAAAGTAGTAATCTCAGGATTCCTACCAGTGCCACGGGCTAGCCAGAGTAGGAATCGCAGGATAGCTCAGATGAATACGTGGCTTGACGAGTGGTGCAGAAGGGAGGGATTCAAATTACTGGGACATTGGAACCGGTTCTGGGGGAAGCGGGACCAGTACAAACCGGACGGTCTGCACCTGGGCAGGACCGGAACCAATGTCCTCGGGGGAGTGTTTGCTAGTGCTGTTGGGGAGGAGTTAAACTAATATGGCAGGGGGATGGGAACCTATGCAGGGAGACAGAGGGAAATAAAATGGAGGCAGAAGCAAAAGATAGAAAGAAGAAAAGTAAAAGTGGAGGGCAGAGAAACCTAAGGGAAATAGCAAAAAGGACCACATTACAGCAAAATTTTAAAGGGGCAAAGTGTGTTAAAAAGACAAGCTTGAAGGCTCTGTGCCTCAATGCGAAGAGTATTCGGAATAAGGTGGACGAATTAACTGCGCAGATAGCAGTTAATGGATATGATGTAATTGGCATCACGGAGATATGGCTCCAGGGTGACCAAGGCTGGGAACTCAACATCCAGGGGTATTCAACATTCAAGAAGGATAGACAGAAAGGAAAAGGAGGTGGGGAGGCATTGCTGGTTAATGAGGAAATTAATGCAATAGTAAGGAAGGACATTAGCTTGGATGATGTGGAATCTGTATGGGTGGAGCTACAGAATACCAAAGAGCAGAAAACGCTAGTGGGAGTTGTGTACGGACCACCAAATAGTAGTAGTGAGGTTGGGGACAGCATCAAACAAGAAATTAGGGATGCGTGCAATAAAGGCACCGCAGTTATCATGGGTGACTTTAATCTACACATTGATTGGGCTAACCAAACTGGTAGCACTGGTGGAGGAGGATTTCCTGGAGTGTATTAGGGATGATTTTCTAGACCAATATGTTAGGGAACCAACTCGAGGGCTGACCATCCTAGACTGGGTGATATGTAATGAGAAAGGACTAATTAGCAATCTTGTTGTGCGAGGCCCCTTGGGGAAGAGGGAAGAGTGACCATAATACGGTAAAATTCTTTATTAAGATGGAGAGTGACATAGTTAATTCAGAGAGTAGGGTCCTGAACTTAAGGAAAGGTAACTTTGATGGTATGAGAAGTGAATTGGCGAGAATAGACTGGCGAATGATACTTAAAGGGTTGACAGGGGATAGGCAATGGCAAATATTTAAAGAGCACATGGATGAACTTTAACAATTGTACATCCCTGTCTGGAGTAAAAATAAAACGGGGAAGGTGGCCCAATCGTGGCTAACAAGGGAAATTAAGGATAGTTGTTAAATCCAAGGAAGAGGCAGATAAATGGGCCAGAAAAAGCAGCAAACCTGAGGACTGGGAAAATTTTGTAATCTACAAACGTAGAAACATAGAAAATAGGTGCAGGAGTAGGCCATTCGGCCCTTCTATCCTGCACCACCATTCAATGAGTTCATGGCTGAACATGCAACTTCAGTACCCCATTCCTGCTTTCTCACCATACCCCTTGATCCCCCTAGTAGTAAGGACCTCATCTAACTCCTTTTTGAATATATTTAGCGAATTGGCCTCAACAACTTTCTGTGGTAGAGAATTCCACAGGTTCACCACTCTCTGGGTGAAGAAGTTCCTCCTCATCTTGGTCCTAAATGGCTTACCCCTTATCCTTAGACTGTGTCCCCTGGTTCTGGACTTCCTCAACATTGGGAACATTCTTCCTGCATCTAACCTGTCTAACCCCGTCAGAATTTTAAACGTTTCTATGAGGTCCCCTCTCATTCTTCTGAACTCCAGTGAATACAAGCCCAGTTGATCCAGTCTTTCTTGATAGGTCAGTCCCGCCATCCCGGGAATCAGTCTGGTGAACCTTGGCTGCACTCCCTCAATAGCAAGAATGTCCTTCCTCAGGTTAGGAGACCAAAACTGTACACAATACTCCAGGTGTGGCCTCACCAAGGCCCTGTACAACTGTAGCAACACCTCCCTGCCCCTGTACTCAAATCCCCTCGCTATGAAGGCCAACATGCCATTTGCTTTCTTAACCGCCTGCTGCACCTGCATGCCAACCTTCAATGACTGATGTACCATGACACCCAGGTCTCTTTGCACCTCCCCTTTTCCTAATCTGTCACCATTCAGATAATAGTCTGTCTCCCTGTTTTTACCACCAAAGTGGATAACCTCACATTTATCCACATTATACTTCAGGAGAAGAGGAGGACAAAGGGTTTAATTCGGAGGGGGAAAATAGAGTATGAGAGGAAGCTTGCTGGGAACATAAAAACTGACTGCAAAAGCTTCTATAGATATGTGAAGAGAAAAAGATTACTGAAAACAAACGTAGGTCCCTTGCAGTCAGATTCAGGTAAATTTATAATGGGGAACAAAGAAATGGCAGGCCAGTTAAACAAGTACTTTGGTTCTGTCTTCATGAAGGAAGACACAAATATCCTTCCGGAAATACTAGGGGACCGAGGATCTAGTGAGAAGGAGGAACTGAAGGAAATCCTTATTAGGCAGGAAATGCTGTTGGGGAAATTGATGGGATTGAAGGCCGATAAATTCCCGGGGCCTGATACTCTGCATCCCAGAGTACTTAAGGAAGTGGCCCGAGAAATAGTGGATGCATTGGTGATCATTTTCCAACAATCTATCGACTCAGGATCAGTTCCTATGGAATGGAGGGTAGCTAATGTAACACCACTTTTTAAAAAGGGAGGGAAAGAGAAAACGGGTAATTATAGACCATTAGCCTGACATCAGTGGTGGGGAAAATGTTGGAATCACTTGTTAAAGATGAAATAGCAGCGCATCGGTCCAAGTCAGCATGGATTTATGAAGGCGAAATCATGCTTGACAAATCTTCTAGAATGTTTTGAGGATGTAACTAGTAGAGTGGACAAGGGAGAACCAGTGGATGTGGTGTATTTGGACTTTCAAAATGCTTTTGACAAGGTCCCACACAAGAAATTGCTGTGCAAAATCAAAGCACATAGTATTGGGGGGTAATGTACTGACGTGGATAGAGAACTGGTTGGCAGACAGGAAGCGGAGAGTCGGGATAAACGGGTCCTTTTCAGAATGGCAGGCAGTGACTAGTGGAGTGCCGCAGGGCTCAGTGCTGGGACCCCAGCTCTTTACAATATACATCAATGATTTGGATGAAGGAATTGAGTGTAATATCTCCAGGTTTGCAGATGACACTAAACTGGGTGGCGGTGTGAGCTGTGAGGGGGATGCTACGAGGCTGCAGGGTGACTTGGACAGGTTAGGTAAGTGGTCAAATGCATGGCAGATGTAGTATAATGTGGATAAATGTGAGGTTTTCCACTTCGGGGGCAAAAATGCGAAGACAGAATAATATCTGAATGGTGGCAGATTAGGAAAAGGGGAGGTGCAACGAGACCTGGGTGTCATGGTTCATCAGTCATTGAAAATTGGCATACAGGTACAGCATGCAGTGAAGAAGGCCAACATACAGCTAGGGGATTTGAGTATAGGAGCAGGGAGGTCTTACTGCAGTTGTATAGGGCCTTGGTGAAGCCTCACCTGAAATATTGTGTTCAGTTTTGGTCTCCTAATCTGAGGAAGGACGTTCTTGCTATTGAGGGAGTGCAGCGAAGGTTCACCAGACTGATTCCCAGGATGGCTGGACTGACATATGAGGAGAGACTGGATCAACTGGGCCTTTATACATTGGAGTTTAGAAGGATGAGAGGGGATCGCATAGCAACATAAAAGATTCTGACGGGACAGGACAAGTTAGATGCGGCTAGATTGTTTCCGATGTTGGGGAAGTCCAGCACCAAGGGACACAGTCTTAGGATAAGGGGTAGGCCATTTATGACTGAGATGAGGAGAAACTTCTTCACTCAGAGAGTTGTTAACCTGTGGAATTCCCTGCCGCAATTGATGCCAGTTCATTGGATATATTCAAGAGGGAGTTAGTTATGGGCCTTACGGCTAAAGAGATCAAGGGGTCTGGAGAGAAAGTAGGAAAGGGGTACTGAGGTGAATGATAAGCCATGATCTTATTGAATGGCGGTGCAGGCTCGAAGGGCTGAATGGCCTGCTCCTGCACCTATTTTCTATGTTTCTAAGGCACAGCCGTTAAGGGTGGGGCGAAGGAATTTGGGGGTGCAAAAAAGGTCAAAATTGAAGGAATACGGAGCTCTTGGGGTTGTATAATTGGGTGGGTGAGGCCATGGAGGGTTTTGAACTCAAGGATGAAAAGTTTAAATTTGAGACATTGGTGGACCAATGCAGGTTAATGAGCACAGGGGTGATGAGTGAATGGGACTTGGTGCGAATTAGGGCATGGGCAGCAGAGTTTTAGATGAGTTCAAGTTTATGAAAAGAAAGAAGAAATATTTTTATTTATAATAGTGCCTTTCATGACCTCCAGACATCCCAGAGTGCTTTACAGCCAATGAGGTACTTTTTGAATTGTAGTTACTGTTGTAGTGCAGGAAATGTGGCAGCCAATTTGCGCACAGCAAGCTCCCACAAACAGTAATGTGATAATGACCAGATAATCTGATTTTGTTATATTGATTGAGGGATAAATATTGGCCAGGACACCGGGGATAACTGCTCTGCTCACCTTCAAAATGGTACCATGGGATATTTAACTTCTCACCTGAAAGACTGCACCTCCGACAGAGAATTGGAATAGTCGAATCTGTGGGTAGCAAAAGCATGGATGAAGATTTCAGCAGCTGAAAAGCTGATGCCGGGGCAGAGACGGGTGATATTACCGAAGTAGAAGTAGGCTATCTTGGTGATGGAGAGGATATGAGTTTGGAAGCTCAGCTCAGGGTCAAATAGGACGCCAATGTTGCGAACAGCCTAGTCTGGAAGATAGAATTGGTAGCTAGGGAATGGAGTTTTTAGCAGAGGCATAAGAACAACAGTAGGACATTCAGCCCCTCAAGCCTGTTCCTCCATTCAATTAGGTCATGGCTGATCTGTACCTTAATTCGATTTACCCATCTTGGTTCCATATCCTTTAATATCCTTGCCTAACAAAAATCCAGCAATCCCCCAGTTTTTAAATTTTCCATTGACCGTCACCCTCAACAGCTTTTTGTGGGAGAGAGTTCCAGATTTTCACTACCTTTTGTGTGAAGAAGTGCTTCCTGACATCGCCCCTGAACGGCCTAGCTCTAAATTTAAGGTGATGCCCCCTTGTTCTGGCCTCCCCACCCAATAGATTCTCTCTATCTACCCTATAAAATCCTTTAATCATCTAAAACAGCTCAAATATATCACCCCTAATCTTCTTTACTCAGGGAAATAGAAGTCGAGTCTATGCAACCTGTCCTCATAATTTACCAACTACAGCTTCAGTATCATTCTGGTGAAGCTGCACTGCACCTCCTCCAAGGGTAGTGTATCCCCCAGCGACGTGGTGGCCAGAACTGAATGCATTACTTCAGTTATGGTCTGACCAGTGCTTTATAAAACTATGGCATAACTTCCATCCCTATGTACTCCAATTGCCTGGAGATGGCGGCTAGCATTCCATCAACCTTCTTAATTATTTTTTATACCTGTCCATTAGCTTGTAATAATTTCTGTACATGGATCCCTGAAATCTCTCCGCTCCTCCACAGTTCTTAGTTTCTCACCCTTTATAAAAAACAATTATCTATCTTTCTTAGTTCCAAAGAGGATAACCTTGCACTCCCCAAGTTGAACTCCATCTGCCAATGTTTTGCCCACTCACTTAATCAATCAATGTCCTTTTGCAACTTTCTGCTCCCATCTACACTACAGATTGTGCCACCTAACTTAGTGTCATCGGGAAACTTGGATATACGGTTCTCTGTTCTCTCATCCCAGTCACTTAGATATATAGTGAAAAGCTGAGGCCCCAGTACAGATTCCTGGGGGACACCACTAGTCACATCCTGCCAATCGGCATACATACCCATTATCTCTACTCTCTGTCTCCTGCCTCCTAACCAATTCCCTACCCATGTCAAAAGGTTGTTTCCAATTCCATGCACTTTGATATTTCCTAACAGTCTCTTGTGTGGAAGTTTGTTGAATGCCTTCTGGAATCCATATAAATAACATCCATAGACATTCTCTTATCGACCACATTGGTAACCTCCTCAAAAATGTCAACCAGGTTTGTCAGGCATGACTTACTCTTTACAAATCCATGATCTCTAATCAGTTTAAGGCCGAGAAATTCGTCTCGGGCAGTAGTGCAAAATGATCAGTGTCGGATCAGCCGCCCATTGTATGCAGAGCCTGATATTCTGTCCCAGTGCAGTCAATGCAACGGAATATCAGGCACTGCATGTAACGTACGACTGATTCGATACCAAACACCTCTGCTTGAGATAAATTTCTAGGCTGATATTTGTCCAAGTGCTCAATCAATATGTCCTGAATAACAGATTCAATAACTTCCCCACAACAGACATTAGACTAAGTGATCTATAATTTGGCATTGTCAATTTTCTAAGCCAAGGGTCAATTCCTAAATCATGAGAGTTTAGGGAGATGCTGATTAAAGCATCTACAATTTCCTCATCATTTTTATAATTCCCTGGGTCGGAAACCATCAGGCCGAAGACAATGGCTTTGGTCTTTCCAATACTTAATTGAAGGAAATTTCTACTCATCCAGTACTGGATGTCAGACAAACAGAGTGGCAAGTCATATGATGTCACTGAGGGACAGCATGTAGATGAAAAATCGGGCACCAAGGATAGATCCTTTAGGGACTTTAGATGTAAAGGTACCGGAGCAGGTAGAGAAGCCACTGCAGGAGATTCTCTGGCAACAATTGGATAAGTAAGGTTAAAACCAGGTGAAAGCAGTGCCACTCAGCTGGATAACGGAGGAGAGGCGTTGGAGGAGGATGTTGTGGTCAATCGTGTCAAAGGCTGCAGACAGGTCGAGAAGGTTGAGGACAGATAATGCACCATGGTCACAGTCACATAGGATGTCATTTGTGACTTCGATAAGGGCCGTTTCCGTGCTGTGGCAGGGGCAGAAACCTGAGAGGTTTAGACATGGAGTTGTGCGAAAGATGGGCACAGAGAGAGGTGACAACACATTCAAGGACTTTGGAGCGGGAGGTTGAAGATGCCACACCAGTTTGCAAAGACAGAGGGGTCAAGGGTGGATTTTTGAGGACAGGATGTTAACGGCATATTTGAAAAGGAGGTGGACAATACCTGAGAAGAGGGAACCATCTACAATATCAGCTAGCATGGGGGCCAGAAGGGAGGTTAGGTGGGCAGCAGTTTAGTTGGAATGGGGTCAAGAGAGCAGGTGGTGTGTCTCATGGACAGAATGAGTTTGTAGCATGCATGAGGGGAGATAGGAGAGAAACTAGAGAAAGATGCGAGATCAGGGCTAGGGCAGGAAGAAACCTTGGGGAAAGTTTGGCTTCATGGGCAAGAGGAAGGGAGGAATACTTTATCTGATCAGATGTAACTTCATCTGATCAGATCTTATATTTGCGATGATTAATTGCTTAAGTGCAGCTTTCCATCTGCGTTTATGTGTTGACTGACATTATCCCTAAAACTTTCCTATATGTCAGTAATGTCCAAAGCACAAATGCCTATTAAAAATAACAGGCAAGGTTAGACTCCCTGCCATTTAAAAATTGAGGATCTTCCCACAAGCACATTTTCTTTTCTTGGCTGGATCTTCGGGAAGGCAGCAAGCAGATGCCAAGCACTTCTCTATGAGAAGTGAACAATCACAGTGCAAGCCATTCCTGGCTGAACATGTTGTGCTAAGCAATTGATGCACAAGTGCCATTGGCAGAGGCCTGGCATCAGGTGGCCTACCTACCTGCCCGCCCAGGAAATAGCGTGTGCCATGGGGCGGGGGGGGGGGAAGGGATGTTAGTTTAAATGGATTGCACCCACTAATCTTCACAGAGTCAGCTGTGGCTCAGTGGGTAGCACTCTTGCCTCTGAGTCAGAAAGTTGTGGGTTCAACGCCTTCTCCTAAGGCTGACACTCCAGTGCAGTGCTGAGGGAGTGCTGCACTGTCGGAGGTGCTGTCTTTCGGATGAGATGTTAAACTGAGGCCCCACCTGCTCTCTCAGGTGGACGTCAAAGATTCCATGGTACTATTTCAAAGAAGAGCAGGGGAGTTATCCCTGGTGTCCTGGCCAATATTTATCTCTCAATCTGTCATGTATCTCACATTACTATATATAACTGTATCTTACCATGCGATACATGACTGTAACTGGATATGACCTGTAGCAATAAGCATACCTTACCACCAGGGGTGCACTTGCAGGAGACACTCCATACCTGTCCCACTGAGGTATATAAAGGGAGGTCTCAGGCAAGTGCAGCACTGGAGAACTGGAATTAAAGGTGCAGGTCCTCAGTGACCTTGACTTCAGCATGTGTCCCGTGTGAGTCAGTACATTAGAGTCAGGACTTAACAGTGGCGACGAGTTACGGGATCACAGAATCCACAGAATGGCTACCAACAGTTCAGATGAGAAATACAACGCTGGAGACAATTGGGATGACTTTATAGAAAGGCTCCAGCAAAGCTTTGTGACCAAAGACTGGCTGGGTGATGATAAGGCAGACAAGAGAAGAGCCCATCTCTTGACCAGCTGTGGCTCGAAAACATATACTTTAATGAAAGACCTGCTGGCACCCGAGAAACCAGCAAGCAAGTTGTTTGAGGCGTTGAGCACACTGGTGAGAAACCACCTGAAGCCAGCGAGCAGCCTACACATGGCCAGACACAGGTTCTACAACTACAGACGCTGTGTGGGCCAAAGCATACCCGCTTCGTGGCGGAACTTCGGAGGCTGGCTAGTTCATGTGAGTTCCTCAATGAACTAAGGAGAGAAGTACTGAGAGTCTTTTTTATTGAAGGAATAGGCCACGCAGGCATATTCTGAAAGCTTATAGAGACTAAGAACTTGACTCTAGAGGCAGAAGCACTGGTCGCACAGACGTTCTTGGCAGGCGAAGAAGAAACGAGGCTGATCTATATTTCGGGTACGACAACCAACGAGGCATCGAAACAAGGGGTTCACATTGTGAAACAAACCGCTACCCCCACATACAGACAAAGGCAGGAGAGCAGGCCTTCAACAGCAGACAGTGGCGCCAGAAGCCATCAAAATCAAGGGCCACATGAACGGCCGATCACATCTCATCAACCCACAATGCGAGCAATCAACTGCAGATTGAAAGAAGCTCAAGGGAGATCAGCCAGACGCAGCTCATCCTTCGGAAACAATGGAAACGGTCAGTGTTGGCGATGTGGGGGAAGGCACTCAACCAGGGTGTGTCGATTTCAGCATGCCGTTTGCAGAAACTGCAACTACACAGGGCATCTGGCTCACATGTGCAGAAAAACAGCAGCTCGGCTGGTATACGAATCGGAAGGGTCGGAAAGCGGACCAGAAGACGGTTGGAACAGTGCACGGGACGCCGAGGTACAGCGGGTTAACAAGATAAATGTCCACTATTCTTACACCAAGACACCTCCAATAATGATGAGGGCCCTACTCAACGGGATACCCGTCAACATGGAACTGGACACGGAGGCCAGTCAATCCCTTATGAGCGTTCAACAATTTGAACAGCTGTGGCCGCACAAAAGCAACAGACCAAAACTCACAAAGATCGACACCAAACTAAGGACCTATACCAAAGAAATCATCCCAGTCCTTGGCAGCGCCATGCTCTCAGTCACACACAAAGAGATGGTGCATCGACTTTCCCTGTGGATTGTCCCCGGGGATTTCCCAGTCCTGTTGGGGAGAAGCTGGCTGGCAAATCTAAATTGGAAATGGGATGATGTTCACGCCATGTCATCAGAGGAACGGACCTCCTGCTCAACAGTTCTAAGCCGTTTTGAACATCTCTTTCAGCCAGGTGTGGGCCCCTTCAAAGGGGCTAATGTTAGAATCTACATCACACAGAATGCCAGACCGGTCCATCACAAGACTAGAGCTGTGCCTTATGTGATGAGGGAAAAGATTGAAAACGAACTGGACCGGCTTCTGCGGGAAGGCATAATTTCTCCCATGGAATTCAGCGACTGGGAAAGCCCCATCATCCCCGTCATGAAGCCTGATGGATCCGTGCGAATCTGTGGGGATTACAAGTCTACCATAAACAGAGTCTCCCTACAGGACCAATACCTGCTGCCCAGAGCGCAGGACCTATTTGCCATGTTGGCTGGAGGAAAACTTTTCTCGAAACTTGACCTCACATCTGCGTATATGATGCAAGAACTGACAGAGTCTAAGCTACTCACCACCATCAACACACATCGAGGCCTTTTGGTTTTGGGGGGACGCTCAAGAATGCGCCTTCAATAAGGCACGCAACCTTCTATGTTCCAAGAGTGTTTTAGCCCTTTTTGACCCAGATAAAAAATTAGTCCTTACGTGTGATGCATCAGCGTACGGGGTCGGGTGCATTTTACAGCACGTCAATGATGCGGGTAAATTGCAGCCCGTTGCTTATGCCTCCAGGTCACTTTCGCGGGCAGAGCGCGGCTACGCTATGGTTGAGAAGGAGGCGCTCGTGTACGGTGTCAAAAAGATGCACCAATACCTTTTCGGGGCCAAGTTTGTGTTAGAAACCGATCACAAACCCCTCACATCCCTACTATCCGAATGCAAGGCAATCAATGCCAACGCCTCGGTGGTGGGCACTCATGCTGATGGCTTATGACTACACGATAAGGCACAGACCAGGCACAGACAACTGTGCCGACTCGCTTACTAGGCTACCCCTGGCGACCACAGAAGGGTCCGACGAACAGGACTGTGAGATGGTCATGGCAATCAATGCTTTTGAATCCACAGGTTTGCCCATGATGGCTCGCCAACTATTGATGAAACGAACCTTCAAGACCAGGCTCTCGTTAATCCTCCCAGACATGCATGAAATTGTTGAGGCTAAGCGTCAAAAGCTAACTGAGTACCATGACCGAAATTCAAGGGGGAGGTGGAATGAGATAGGGGACAAAGTGTTTGTGCTAAACTATGGTCGGGGTCCCAAATGGCTTGCAGGGACAGTAACAGACAAAGAGAGAAGCGGGCTACTGGTTGTACAAATGGACAATGGCCAAACCTGCCGGAGGCATGTAGACCAAGTAAAAAGTCGATTCACTGATAACACTGAAGAACCAGAGGCAGACTACAATATGGAACTCACACCACACCTGGTGGACAGACAGGTGGAACAACCTGAGGAAAGGGCAGTCTCAACAGACAGCCCAGGCGAAATACCAGTAATCACACCGAATGAAACAGACAGCCCAGGCGAGATACCAGCAATCACACCGAACAAAAAACAGGCACCAAGGCAAACAACTGAACCACAACTAAGACGCTCCATGCGAGAGCGCAGACCACTTGAGAGACTGAATCTATAAAGGCAAAAGACCTTGGAGGAGGGTGATGTCATACATCTCACATTACTGTATATAACTGTATCTTACCATGCTATACATGACTGTAACTGGATATGACCTGTAACAATAAGCATACCTTACCACCAGGGGTGCACTTGCAGGAGACACTCCATACCTGTCCCACTGAGATATATAAAGGGAGGTCTCAGGCAAGTGCAGCACTGGAGAGCTGGAATTAAAGGTGCAGGTCCTGAGTGACCTTGACTTCAGGATGTGTCTCGTGTGAGTAAGTACATTAGAGTCAGGACTTAACACAATCAATATAGCAAAACCAGATTATCTGGTCATTAGCACATTGCTGTTTGTGAGAGCTTGCTTGTGCGCAAGTTAGTTGCCCTGTTTCCCACATTACAACAGTGACTACACTCTAAAAGTACTTCATTGGTTGTAAACGCTTTGAGATGCCCAGCGGTCATGAAAAGCGCTATATAAATGCAAGTCTTTCTTCTTCTTGGTGAGGTCTGAATCAGTTGAATCTGGACCAGCTGACAGAGATGCCAATTGAGGCAATCCCCCCCAGTAATGCAATGCTGCTCTTCCTACATTTGCTTTTAGCCGGTTAAAGAGAAACCCTGCCGAAGCCTGAAAATAAATTCCCGCTAGTTCTCTCAGCTAGCAAATGAGACACGTATAAGAGAAAAGCTATTGATATCTTTCTTGTGCTCTCTTCCACCTTGCTTTATTGATTTTCTCTTATTTCTCCTGATAGGTGCTAGAGGGACATGTGCAGAAAAGGAATTAGGCAAGGACATAGAATGAAAAACAGGAGAAAACAGTTGAAAAAACAGCGACCAACTAAACCCAATCAAGACACCAGTGCAGGAATGGGAGAAAGAAGGAAAACAAAAATAAACAGCAGGAGCACAGACACAGAGAAACCAAAAAGACAATTATTAGGGGAATTATAGACCGGTTAGCCTGACATCAGTAATGGGAAAAATGTTGGAATCAATTATTAAAGATGTAATAGCAGCGCATTTGGAAAGCAGTGACAGGATTGGTCCAAGTCAGCATGGGTTTATGAAAGGGAAATCATGCTTGACAAATCTTCTAGAATTTTTTGAGGATGTAACTAGTAGAGTGGACAAGGGAGAACCAGTGGATGTGGTATATTTGGACTTTCAAAAGGCTTTTGACAAGATCCCACACAAGAGATTGGTGTGCAAAATTAAAGCACATGGTATTGGGGTTAATGTACTGACGTGGATAGAGAACTGGTTGGCAGACGGAAGCAGAGTGTTGGGATAAACGGGTCCTTTTCAGAATTGTAGGCAGTGACTACTGGGGTGCTGCAGGGCTCAGTGCTAGGACCCCAGTTATTTACAATATACAGTAATGATTTAGATGAAGGAATTGAGTGTAATATCTCCAAGTTTGCAGATGACACTAAGCTGGGTGGTGGTGTGAGCTGTAAGGAGGACGCTAAGAGGCTGCAGGGTGACTTGGACAGGTTAGGTGAGTGGGCAGACGCATGGCAGATGCAGTATAATGTGGATAAATGTGAGGTTATCCACTTTGGTGGCAAAAACACGAAGGCAGAATATTATCTGAATGGCGGCAGATTAGGAAAAGGGGAGGTGCAACGAAACCTGGGTGTCATGTTACATCAGTCATTAAAAGTTGGTATGCAGGTAGAGCAGGTGGTGAAAAGGCAAATGTTATGTTGGCCTTCATAGCTAGGGGATTTGAGTATAGGAGCAGGGAGGTCATACTGCAGTTGTACAGGGCCTTAGTGAGGCCTCACCTGGAAGTTGTGTTCAGTTTTGGTCTCCTAATCTGAGGAAGGATGTTCTTGCTATTGAGGGAGTGCAGCGAAGGTTCACCAGACTGATTCCCGGGATAGCAGGACTGACATATGAGGAGAGACTGGATCAACTGGGCCTGTATTCACTGGAGTTTAGAAGGATGAGACGGGATCTCATCGAAACATATAAAATACTGACGGGACTGGACAGGTTAGATGCAGGAAGAATGTTCCCGATGTTGGGGAAGTCCAGAACCAGGGGACATAGTCTAAGGATAAAGGGGAAGCCATCTAGGACTGAGATGAGGAGAAACTTCTTCATTCAGTGAGTTGTTAACCTGTGGAATTCCCTATTGCAGAGAGTTGTTGATGCCAGTTCATTGGATATATTCAAGAGGGAGTTAGATACGGCCCTTATGGCTAAAGGAATCAAGGGGTATGGAGAGAAAGCAGGAAAGGGGTACTGAGGTGAATGATCAATCATGATCTTATTGAATGGTGGTGCAGGCTCGAAGGGCTGAATGGCCTACTCCTGCACCTATTTTCTATGTTTCTATGTTCAGTCATCTCCAGTCAAGGACATAGGGAGCTAATTTTACTGTCAGATGTATCAAGTAAATGATTGTAAAGCTCCATATGAGCAGAATAATTGACAATGCAATCTAGCAGCTATCAGTACACTCATAATTGAGCGTATGGTTAGTAGCTTAGAGTGAAATTTTACTGGCCAATATTAGGTGAAAACATTAACATATTCATATGACATTGCTTTGTCCATTATTATAACAAATGCATGAATACACTTATTTTAAATTAATTTGCGTTTTATTTAAATAGTGGACAGATAGGTTATTGCATTTGTTATCAATACCACACAAACCAATTTCAACCCCCAAAGTTTTGAAATAAAATTTAAAACAGAGTTAAGAGATTATCAATGCTGTGCTCTCGCTAAGCTGTGCCTCATCCGCAAACTCCCCCAGTAAAGGCTTGGTTTTCTGGTGAGTAATCAACTTTGAACAGCCCCGTTACGTTGAAATCATTTTATAGGTTCAAAAGCAGGCTAAGATGAGTCTTTGAATTTCTGCTTCGAAAAGTCTTGCTATGGAGGATGGGCAATGATTATCCTGTTGTTATGGATATAATTTGGATGGGATATGGAGTGTGTTTTACATGATTTTTCACACAGCATTCTAGAAGAGAATAATATCTAAGCCAGTCCTGCAACATTGCCCAGTATTTGTCCTGTAGAGAATTGATTGTTTCATTTTAGTTCATACAGATTTGAGATGCCAACAGCAGCGGGTGGGGAGGGAAGATACATATTTTAAAGAGAAGGCAGCTGTAAGTGTCATTTGGAGAGAAACAAATCGAATAAGACTGAAAGGAAAAGGAAGGAGCAGGGAGTGTAAACCACCAAAATCAAGCAAATAAATCCAGGAGAACCAAGAGAGAGGCAAAGAGAATCAAATGGAAAGAACAAAGTCAGAGGAAACATAATGTTATTGGCAGAGAAAGGCCAGGATTACAGTGAGAGAGAGAACAATGTGATGAAATGCCAGACTTCAGTTGAAGAGATAGGTGGAATTGGCAACAACAATGAGTGATAGCGGCTGAACCACTAAGTTTCTTCCATCTCTTTTCCCAATTAATTTAGCCATACCAGCACCTCTCCCATCCCCATACCTCATTCACTTTGCCTCTTGCAGTACTTTTACATACTTAGATTATAGCAGCTACAAAATTCTGCAATTGCACTAGCTACATTATTTAACCTTATATTAGTTTTTACATGAGCCTTTATACTGATACAATCGTGCACAGTTATGTTCTTATTTTCTTAAAATGTTATAAGAAATAGGAGCAGGAGTAAGCTCTACGGCCCATCGAGCCTGCTCCATCATTCAATAAGATCATGGCTGATCATCGATCTCAACTCCACTTTCCCACCCGATCCCCATGACTCCAAAAATCTATCTATCTCAGCCTTGAATATATTCAGAGACTCAGCATCCACAGTCCTCTGGGGCAGAGAATTTCAAAGATTCACAAACCTCTGAGTGAAGACATTCCTCCTCATCTCTCTCTTAAATGGCCTTTCCCCTTATCTTGAGACTGTGCCCCCTAGTTCTAGACACTCCAGTCAGGGAAACAACCTCTGAGCACCTACCCTGTCAATCCCCTTCAGAATCTTGTATGTTTCAGTGAGATCACCTCTCATTCTTCTAAACTCCAGAGACTATAGGCCTATTCTACACAATCTCTCATCATAAGACAACCCTCTCATCCCAGGAATTAATGTAGTGAACCTCTGTTGTACAGCCTCAAAGGCAAATATATCCTTCCTTAGATAAGGAGACCAAAACCTTGCACAGTATTCCAGGTGTGGTCTTGCCAAGGCCCTGTACAATTGTAGCAGGACTTCCTTACTCTTAAACTTAAAATTTTGGACACTTTCCAGCCCATGTTAAAGGATGCCTCAGGCGTTTATATTTGTCTGAGTGGAATATCAAGAGCAATAACTGCCCATTTAATCTGAAAATGACCCCTGATCTTCCTCGTACAGTTCTGAGTTCACCCTGAGTTAAGTGTTTCCAATTTTACCAATACACATTACTCATGGGCGGTCCCTCCAACGAGGATGACTCACTTACAAGAGTTCACAGGTGTTTCGATGAAGGACCCGATGTTCCAGTCCTGAACTCCAATTGAGGGGGTGGAAGATGCCTGTGCGTGAATTTTTTTTTAACGTGTGGTGACCGTTGCACACCAACCACCACACGGGCTTGACAGAGCTAGGTCTTGGTCCAGTGGCAAGGATTAACCAGGACAACTTGAGACCTGCTCTGCTGCACTGACCTAATGTGCACATATATCGCAGTGTGGGCTGGCCCATGCTGCCCCTGGGCTCTCGGCTCTTCTGGGCCCATACCCTCATCTGGCGCATCTCCGCCACGATCTCTGACCGCTTCTCCGTCATAAACATTCACCGCATCTCGCCACAAACATTCGCCGTTTATCCGCCCCGACCTTCCCACTCCTCTGTACCTGGATCCTGCTGATGTTCCTGCCCACGCTCCAAAATGGCGACCAGTGATTTGATGACGTCATCCAGTCGCCCATCTCAAAATCGTCGCACACTTGGAGCAACTCGCGCTGGAGGTTGAAGTGGTATGTCGCTCCAACTCTTTTACTTCCCGACCTGTGGAGCTGTTCTCTTGCAGGTCGAGGGGCCGTGACACGTTAGTACTGACAAGGGCTGACAAGAAGCAACTACATTAGCGTGCTAGGATAAAAATTGAACCCATTAGATGTCCAGTTGAATAAACAGACTCTGAGGGAAGACAAAAGGAGAGAAATTCATAATTTATTTTAATAAAATCCTCGCAATAAAACTGTCCACAATTAGTATCTTTGAGTACATGCAATTCTGCTCATACTACTTCATTGTTCTGTGGCCTCTTACTGTAGGTAATGGCTGGGAATTTCCTGCGTAAGTGCAACTTGGAAGTTGGACTTGAAATTACATCCAATCCCGCGACCATTCTGCTAACATGAAGATACGTTCACATTTCCTGCCAATCCCATTAGCATATGCCTGAATGTATAATGGGTATAAATCAGCACAATTGGACCAGCTTTGTTTGAACATAATTTGAACAGAACCCATGTGCTAGGGTGGAAGCATTGAGTGCCACATCCGTAGTTCCCAGAATGGAGGAGCAGGATGAAAACACTTCAATGACCTGACAATAGCAGGGAAGGTAAGACCTTTCTCCCTTGCCCACTATAAACCAGACTCCGATTGCTGAGATGGAGCTAGTTGATCAGTGACCGTACAGCAAATACCCGTGGAAAGATTCAGACCAAGATCAACTTCAATTGCTGCACACACAAACAACTGAAAGCCTTATTTTTATCTTTTATTTGCAAGACAAGATGGCGCACAACCCCCCGAGAGGGGGGAAAGAATGTGGTGGGGGTGAGATGGAGGATGAGAAAGTTGGATCTCAAACCAGCGTATTAAGCTTAAATAAAGGAGACTACAAAGGTATGAGGGCAGAGTTGGCTAAAGTGGACTGGGAAAATAGATTAAAGTGTAGGACGGTTGATAAACAGTGGCATATATTTAAGGAGATATTTCATGACTCTCAAGAAAAATATATTCCAGTGAGGAGGAAAGGGTACAAAAGAAAAGATAGCCATCTGTGGCTAACTAAAGAAATAAAGGATGGTATCCAATTAAAAACAAGGGCATACAAAGTAGCCAAAACTATTGGGAGGATAGAAGATTGGGAAGCTTTTAAAAGCCAGCAAAGAATGACTAAAAAAATGATTAAGAAAGGGAAGATAGACTATGAAAGTAAACTAGCACGAAATATAAAAAAAGGTAGCAAGAGTTTCTACAGGTAGATAAAAAGGAAAAAGTGGCTAAAGTAAATGTTGGTCCCTTAGAGGACGAGACCAGGGAATTAGTGATGGGGAACATGGAGATGGCAGAAACTCTGAACAAATATTTTGTATCAGTCTTTACGATAGAGGACAAAAAATATCCCAACAATGGATAGTCAAGGGGCTATAGGGGTGGAGGAACTTAACACAATCACAATCACTAAGGAGGTATTCAGTAAGATAATGGGACTAAAGGCGGATAAATCCCCTGGACCTGATGGCTTGCATCCTAGGGTCTTAAGAGAAGTAGCAGCAGGGATAGTGGATGCATTAGTTGTTATTTCCCAAAATTACTTAGATTCTGGGGAGGTCCCAGCAGATTGGAAACTTGCAAATGTAACACTCCTATTTAAAAAAGGAGGCAGACAAAAAGCAGGAAACTATAGACCAGTTAGTCTAACATCTGTGGTTGGGAAAATGTTGGAGTCCATTATGAAAGAAATAGTAGCACGACATTTGGAAAAGCATAATTCAGTCAGGTAACATCAGCATGGATTTATGAAGGGGAAGTCGTGTTTGAAAAATTTGCTGGAAATCTTTGAGGGTATAACGGACAGGGTGGATAAAGGGGAACCAGTAGATATGGTGTATTTGGACTTCCAGAAGGCATTTGACAAGGTGTCACATGAAAAGTTACTGCACAAGATAAAAGTTCATGTGGTTGGGGGTAATATATTAGCATGGATAGAGGATTGTCTAACTAACAGAAAACAGAGTCAGGATAAATGGTTAATTCTCGGGTTGGCAATCAGTAACTAGTGGAGTGCTGCAGGTATCAGTGCTGCGACCTCAACTATTTACAATCTATATTAACGACTTGGAAGAAAGGACCGAGTGTAACGTAGCCAAGTTTGCTGACGATACAAAGATGGGAGAAAAAGCAATTTGTGAGGAGGACACAAAAAATCTGCAAAAGAACGTAGACAGGCTAAGTGTGTGGGCAAATATTTGGCAAATGGAGTATAATGTTGGAAAATGTGAGGTTATGCACTTTGGCAGAAAAAAATCAAAGAGCAAGTTATTATTTAAATGGAGAAAAATTGCAAAGTGCTGCAGAACAGCGGGACCTGGGGATCCTGATGCATGAAACACAAAAGGTTAGTATGCAGGTAGAGCAAGTGATCAGGAAGGCTAATGGAATCTTGGCCTTTATTGCAAAGGGGATGGAGTATAAACACAGGGAAATCTTGCTGCAGTTATACAAGGTATTGGTGAGGCCACACTTGGAATACTGCGTACAGTTTTGGTTTCCATATTTAAGAAAGGATATACTTGGTTTGGAGGCAGTTCAGAGAAGGTTCATTAGGTTGATTCCGGAGATGAGGGGGTTGGCTTATGAGGAAAGGTTGAGTAGGTTGGAACTCTACTCATTGGAATTCAGAAGAATGAGAGATGATTTTATCGAAACATATAAGAGGGCAGTCGGAGAGACAGGTGTTCGGGGAGTCGGGAGGCCTTTTAAGGCCCAGCGGCAGTCGAGAGGCAGCGGCAGTCGGAGATGCGGGAGTTCGGGGAGTCGGGAGGCCTATAAAGGCCCAATGGCAGTCGAGAGGCAGCGGCAGTCGGAGAGGCAAGAGTTCGGGGAATCGGGAGGCCTATAAAGGCCCAGCGACAGTCGGAGAGGCGGGAGTTCGGGGAGTCGGGAGGCTTATAAAGGCCCAGCGACAGTCGTGAGGCGGGAGTTCGGGGAGTCGGGAGGCTTATAAAGGCCCAGCGACAGTCGTGAGGCGGGAGTGCGGGGAGTCGGGAGGCTTATAAAGGCCCAGCGACAGTCGTGAGGCGGGAGTGCGGGGAGTCGGGAGGCCTATAAAGACCCAGTGGCAGTCGAGAGGCGGCGGCAGTTGGAAAGGCGGGAGTTCGGGGAGTCAGGAGTCCTATAAAGACCCAATGGCATTCGAGAGGTGGCGGCAGTGAATAAAATTAAGACAGAGATAGACAGTTTCTTAACTGTTAAGGGAATAAGTGGTTATGGAGAACAGTCAGGGAAGTGGACCTGAGTCCATGATCGGATTAGTCATGATTGTATTAAATTGCTGAGCAGGCTCGAAGGGCCAGATGGCCTACTCCTGCTATTTTGTATGTTCTTATGTAACACTGATTTGACGCCAGCACTGCAACTTTGGAACTCCATGCTTCAACTAACTTAACCTCACACAGCTGAACATGTGTTCAGCACCAGGAAGAAATCCCCACCAGCGCTATTTAAAAGGATCATCAATTACCTACAGGTTAGTTGCTGATTTATTTGTTACGATTGTACAAGTGTTTGGTGCTTTCTAGAGTTCATTAATGTTGCCTAAAGTCTACAGGGAGTGGTGTACCAGGTGCTGAAGGACTTTGTCCCGACTTCATGGTTTCTGCACAAACCAATTGCTCCCAGACATGGAATGAAGCATGTCTGGGAGAATGAACAGAGGGCACGCTGAGTAGGACAAGCTGCAGGAAGAGGGAGGAGGAGGAGTGGGAGAAGGGCATTCAGTAGGGGACCATATCCGCCCAGGGTGTTGAGGGAGTAATTCTCCTGCCTGAGTCTCAGCGAGGAACAGTGTGTGAGAAACGTCCTCACTGAAATCTGCCACCTGCTGCAGCCACAACTCCAACCTCAGAGCAGGGCAAGGACCACATTGCCAGTGACTGTGAAGGTGGCTCTGCTCTACTACCACTGCCTGGCCAGGTTGCAGCTCTCGGGTATCTGAACTTTTATGCGTCGGGCTCCTTCCAGGCTGTAGCTGGAGATAATTGCAACATTTCACTGTTTGCTGTCCTCTGTTGTGTAAGGGAGATCACTGAGGCACTCTATTCTAAGACAGCAGACTATAATTAATTCTCTCTTGGCAGAGAGCAGCAGACAGAGCGATCACATGGCTTTGCTAGGATTGCAAGCTTCCCCTTGGTGCAGGGTGCCAATGAATGCACACACCTCGCTTTGGGGGGCACCGCATGTCAATTTTGATATGTACCTCATCCAAAAGCGACTCCATTCCCTCAACGCCCAGCTGCTGTGCGACCATAGGCAGCGCATCATGCAGGTCAATGCCCCGTATTCTGGCAGCAATCATGATGCCTTCATTCTGTGCCATCTGCATTTGAGTCACCACACCAAACCAAAGGGTGGCTACTGAGCGACAAGGGCTATCTGCTGACAACATGGCTCGTGACTCCGGTGTGCAACCCACGCACATATACGCATCATGCATTCACTGAGAGCCATGCTGCCACACGGAATGTGAAAAAACACTTCTGCTATCTGGACCGCTCTGGAGGAGCAGCAATCAGAGGAACGGGTGTCAAGATTCTGTTGCCTGCTGCACAACCTCGCCATCACGAGGCCACAGCCCTTGCCACCAGCTATAAGGTGAGCAGTTGAGGAACACAAGCATGAGAAGAAGAAGGAGGAGGAAGAGGAAGGGAGGCGGCAACTTAGACAGCCCCTTTCTGCCCACACTCTCCATGAAGAACTCATCTGAGTGCATTACCAGTAAACACAACCTCAATCCCCCATTCCCCAACAGTCCCACATCTTACCTTCCCTCTGTCACTGATCACCACAGTGTCCTCTTGGTGACAATGCAAAAATAAAAGATAACTTAAAATAAACATTCCAACCAAATTGATAAATCAAATCATGTCACATTAAATACAAAAGTCAACTAACCACCCTTGTGCATTCCCTTAGTGCCTGTCTTCCATGTGCCTTTGCCTGTCCTAGTGCTCCTACGCAGTGCTGCCCCAGTGGCTGCAGCATGGCTGGTGGAAGGCTGCTGACTTTCAGTGGGGGAGACTGCAGATGGCCTTGGAGGATGACCTCGAGCAGCTCTGGGCCTAGAAGGCCCGGATTCGGACTGCATCACCTCAGCCTGTGCGGCAGCAGTCTGAACTGGCTGGTTACAGTCAACAGCAAGGAAACTGGCAAATGGCAGTGGTGGAAGTACGAATGCTGTCATCCTGAGAATGGACAGTGGGTTTGTGTTCCATGGAGCCATTACCAACTCAAAGCGTGGTGCCTCAGCAATCCTAGTAATCTGTTGGAGGAGAGATAGCTGGATTGCTATGACACCCTGCAAGACCCTATGAATACTGGTTTCCACAGCGATTATGACAGCAGTCTGTGCTTCCACTGTAGCACTCAGACTTTGGGTGGTTGCTGCTTGTTACACAATGGCAGCTGAGACATCAGCTATCAGATGGTGCATCATGGTTAGGTCCACAAGTGTGTTGATGGAGTTGGCCACCAGTTCCATGCTGAAAAGGGTGGGCTCCAATCTCCGTGCAAAGCCCATGCCAAGTTGGAGCTGGACTCCTCCATGCACCTTCACATTGCACGGAAGCTTTCTGGCAGCTTCCCAAGACACCAAGCATTTCATTGTGCATACCCATCAGCCGCCTTCTACAGCCTGTCCCATCAAATCCTCATATGAGTCGTGTGCAACAGAACTCATGTGTGCCCTTCGCCATCTGGCGAGCTGGTATCTGTGCTTCCCTTGCCCCCTGCTCTGGCTGCAGTGCACATGTGCCTGGTGTCTCACCACGTGCAGATCCCATCTCTATGCTATCCTCTAAATTATGCGCAGTGTCAGTATCTAAGCTGGTGGTTGCGAGTGTGAAATCGAGTGACTGTGTCTTCTTCTTCACTGTCTCCCTCCCTGCTCTTCCACCATTGCCTGGCCAGGTTGCAGTTTTTGGGTATCTGAAATGAAAAAATAAGGGTGTGTTGAGGGGATGGGGGTGGGAAGCAAGAGGTGAGTGTTTCCACCATCTGCAGCTTGTAAATCAGAAGAGATTGTGGGATGAGGGCGAAGTGGGATGTGAGGAGAAGGATTAGGTATGAGGATTCCATCATCATCTATGGTTTCAGTCCCGCCGCTGACCACGGCCTCAGCAATGACCATTCCAACGATGGCCAGCACTGTCTCATAGCATATTATGCAGGTGAGACAACTGAAGTGTGATATTTATACACAATTTAATTTTATCAATCATTCTTTGTAAATTATACCAATTATATTGTACTGATACAATATACTTAAGATAAGGATGATTGAATCCTTAAAAAATTCCTGTGTTGCATAAGTGGTGTCATTAATTCTGATGAAAGGTCATTGAGCTAGAATTTTGGCCCCAATGTTAACACAGAGATGGAATCTGAGCTGAGGGGATGGATTGGGCTGGGGGTAGAGGGTTGGGTGTAGCCGGGGGTGGACAGGTGGATTGGGCCGGGGGTAGAGGGGTGGGTGGGTGGGGCCGGGGCTGAACGGGTGCATTAGGCCGGGGGGTAGAGGGGTGGGTGGGGCCGGGGGTTGTCAGATGGGGCCCGGGTCGGACGGGTGGATTAGGCCGGGGGTAGATGGGTGGGTGTGGCCGGAGGTGGACAGGTGAATTGGGCTGGGGGTAGATGGGTGGGTGGGGCCTGGGGTGGATAGGTGGATTGGGTCAGGAGTGGACGGATGGGTGGTGGAGACAAACATAGATGATTGAGAGACACGTAGGAATATCACATTTTAACAGGGGTGCCTCATTATAATTTTACTTCTGGGTTTTGCACCTCCAATGCGCGTGCGCGGGCGTGTTGTGAACCTGTATGATGCAATTTAAGGGCCCACTGCACAGATGCAATTTGGAGGAGTTGAGTGCATTGTCTGAAATGAAGTGGAAATAGCACTGGAATCGGGGAGGGCTAAGGCTGTGTCCCAATTCAATGAGGCATCCCTTTGAAGTACTGTTGGGTGTAGTTAGGTGCAGGAGGAGGAGTAATATTTGGTGGAACTCTCATGGGCTCCAATACCCTGAGGTCGTCGGCCACGAGCACGTCAAAAGTCAGAGCAAGGAACAGCGGCAGCCTACCACTACCTCTGCTGTAGCCACAGGAGTAGCACCATCTAGAAGTGCAAGAGGCAGGACAAGAAAACCTGTCTGGTTCATCAAAGGTTTGAAAATGTTTTGTTCGTATTTTTAGTTTATTAAGTCACATAAAATGGATTAATTTGCGGCACTTTCCCTATTTTTGCACAGTGAGTGCCAACTCGGGTTTTCAGTTGTTTGGTGATGAATGTGAAGACATGAATTGACTGAGACCAATTGCTCTTGTGCAATGGCTGGATGGTTGGTTGTGCTTGTGTAAGTTGCGGGTGGTTGGGTGAAGATTAGGACAGTGGTTATGATAGTTATTTTGTTCCAGTGTGAGTGACTAACTAAACCTTTGAGCTATTAGGGCATCCCTGGCAACCCGAGCAACGATGTGATCAGCTGGTCTGACATTGAGGGCCCCATCTTCATCTTCATCCTCCTTCTGCTCTCCATTAGAATCCTCATCAGATGAAGAATACTGATCGACTTGATCCTCCTCCACCTCTAGTCCTTGCTGCAGCGTTATGTTGAGCAGAATGCAACGCACCACCATTATCCTGGAAACCCTCACTGGTGAGTACTGCAGGGCGCCTCCAGACCCATCGGGGCAACTGAATTGTAGCTTGAGCATGCCGATGGCTTGCTCAATAACAATTCTGGTTATCATATGTCTCGCGTGGTAGCGCGGCTGGTGATCATTGATGTGTTCCACAGAGATATCATCAGCCGGATTTGAAGAGGATATCCTTTGTCACCTTGTAGTTACCCTTTAAGACTGGGTCCAGGTCTGAACGGATCGGGGATGTATGAAAGCATCATGGTAGTTCCCATAGAAGCTGGCGCAGACCTCATGAACCTTTTCTTGGGGTTGCACTCCAGCTGAACATTGAAATCACTTGCTGTTGAAAAATGCTCCTCGTTGATCTGGGGGTGCTCAGATTGCCAGATGTGTGCATTTGATGGCACGCTGCATCTGTAGGAAGCCAGCCAGACATGTGAATCCCAGTGCCTGTTCATTCTGGCGATTTTCAATACAGGGGAAGTGTATATAATTCCCAGCCCTGACAAACAATCCATCCATCTATCACCTGACTTATGCATTAATGTGCAGAGGACTACAACACTCTCGTTATGTCATCGGTAGTGCCTGGAAGTGGAGGAAGAGCATCCGGGAGGGCGCTGAGCATCTCGAGTCTCGTCGTCGAGAGCATGCAGAAACCAAGCGCAGGCAGCGGAAGGAGTGTGTGGCAATCCACCCTTTCCTTCAACCACTGTCTGTCGCACCGGTGACAGAGACTGTAATTCCTGTATTGGACTGTTCAGTCACCTAAGAACTCACTTTTAGAGTGGAAGCAAGTCTTCCTCGATTTCGAGGGACTGCCTATGATGATGATGATGATGATGAAAGGAACCACAGACAAAAACAAATGGAGTGCGGTGGTGACTTTCACAGCGACTGGTAACACGTGGCCACCAGTTCCAGCAGACAGTAGGTCTTCTTCTGGGAGGCTGCAGAGGTCTGCAGACACCTGATGTGACAATCTCAGACTCCGGAAGCCCTGCTTCTCGAACAGGCAACGGAAGCTGAGCCTCCCTCTGTAGATCCTGTTTGGTGAGTAGTGCCTCCTGCAAAGTTGACCCCTCTGTTACTCCCCGCTCTCTGCTGGCCACCTGCAGCTCCCTCCACAGTATACCCTTGATGCTGTGGATGCTAATTGTCTTCCTCATCTAAAGTCCAGTCAAAAGCAGCCATGACACCACCAACCTGATGTTCTCTGTATGAACACCTCCAAATTGTACAAATAAATCTCTTGCAACAAGTAATCTCACCAAACCGCATCCCAGAGGAAACTGAGAAAGAAGCTGTAAGCACTGAGCCTTTATTCAGATTGGGAGTCTTGACCTTTAACCATCCCTATAAAGTGCCGCTCAATCTCGCCTCCATGTCACTGCCGAGTTTCCCGAAGCCATGCAGAAGGCGTTAATTTCAAATCACTGCCAAAATTGCATGCAAGTTGCCTCATTTAAATATGATAATTATGGACACGACTCCCCAGAGAGGGTTATTTGGACACCCCGATAGGGTTAGCATCGGTTTTCCAAAATTTGACGATTTAACCTCAGCACCACCGCCCCCCCCTCCCCCACAGGGTTAATATCAAGCCCGTTAACTCTGTTTCTCTCTCCACAGATGATATCTGACTGCTAAGTGTTTCCAACATTTCTTTTTAATATAGTAATATAATTGGCACTGCATTCAGCAGAATATTTAGCATTTGATCAAATCTCGAAAGTCCAGCATCATTTCCACAACATATTACTTGTATTATCACTGTCCATGTTAGCAGCTCAAATCTCCATTTTCACATCTATTCACATTCGCCATGCTCCGTTGCTCTTAGATGCCTGACTGCAGAATCACAGCCATGTTCTACACAAGATATTGTTCAGAAATACAAATATCCTTCCCTTACCGGAACTAAATGACACTGGGTCGCTTTTTTCTTCTACATAGTGGTTCTCCTGATGTTCTGATGAACATTTATCCCTCAACCCACATCAGAAAAACAGGTGATCTGGTCATTATCCCATTGGACTGGATTTTGAGGTAGGTAATGATGGTGAACTCTCACCTTTCGTCGTCTTTACCCCGCTGAAACGGACCGCAGCTTCAGGATGGATTGAATACGCATCCAAACGTGGAATTTCTGAAGTTGCGATCAGTCATTCACTGCTCCCACACTGGCTGTGCTGTGGACCCCCCCCACCCCTCCACCGCACCCCACCTCGCCATAGCCGGCAATTAGTGGAACTGGCAAAAATTTGGCGTGTTAAACATCCCATTAAGCATTAAACGTTCTTCGACTAGATGTAACTGGGGTTTTACCAGCATATTGACTGATAAACAAACATTACGGCCCTGAAAAATAATTTTAATTTTGTTGAGTTTCAAATTTATCCATTATGATAACATTTTTTTAAAATGTTTAGACTTTAAAAAGTTTGTTCATGATATTTCAGCTTCTCCCTTATCCCCATATAAAAGTCCTAAGCTTTAATTAGCTCTCTGTAGCATTTTTAAAAGTGAGGAGTAAAGTTGCTTTTCATTTCCTGGTTTGCAGTCTGTGAGAATTCCTCAATGTGATTGGCTGCTTAGATTGCAGCTCTTCACTGGGAGTTACCATTGCAGAGCACTACAATCAATTGCAAGTCAATAAAGGCAAACTTTTCCCCACAGAGATCATGAGATCTTTGTAGAAAGCTTTCTTCGAGGCCAGCGGTGAGTGCCTTTGCTTCACCGCTGACTGCAAATTCTGGTCATTGCTGTTTGTGAGAGCTAACTGTGTGCAAATTGCCAGCCAAGTTTCCTACCTTACAACAGTGACAACACTTCAAAAGGCAGTTCATTCGCTGGAAAGTGCTTTGGGACGTCCTGAGGTTGTGAAAGGCTCTATATATAAAGGCGCGTCTTTCTTTCTTTCTTTTTTCTTCACATTGCTTTTCTTATTTTCTTTAGTGCATGTTTGGCATTTTTTGAAAACATGTTTTTTTTCCACTCCCGTCCCGTGTTAGACTTTATTTCCCAGATAATGTTCTCCCAGCCTTTTTCAATGCTGTTTTTATGTTGGATAGCAAAAGGTTTTGAAATTGGCCCAGGCAATGAAGGAAATTATTGTCTGTTAATTCCTCTGAATCCTGTGGGAAAGAGCTTGTTCCCTGTTCAGCAGCATTTCCTGATGTTCCCGTCAAAGTGGGGATCATGGTGGGGGATTTGTGAGAACATGAGCCTGCATCATGTGATTCTGTGGCACATTAATTCACCTCATTATCTTAGTGTATTTAAAACCTTGCTTATTTTTTTTAAACAGCATACATCCTATTAATTCAAAGGGCTGATTTACAATGAGCCCCTGTAAGCAAAAATCACAAAAAAATTCATTATCAGTGAGTGCTTGCGTTTCTATTACAGCAACGGCAGGTCCGCTGAGAAAACTGAGCTGAGGGGGCAGATTTTATTTCAAAGGGAGTAGAGTTCCAAAACAGGGACACCTGTAATGGAAATAACATTTTCTAAAACTGGCAGGAGCTCATGATGGTATCACATTCGGTGACCCTTTGCTATCTCTTGCTACCTGCTAAGAGGGGACAATTCAAGAGAGTTATTTGTATGGTATGCTGGTGCTAAGTAATATAACAATATCTAAACCTAAGTACCCCTGTTGACTAGTTCCTTCTGCACATATTTAATTCGAACCCCTCTGTTTCAAAGGTTTATTATTGGTTTTAACACTAATTTCAAGGTTGCAGAAAAGATATCTGCAACAGAAAAGAATAATTTGCAAATTCAATATTGGAGCTGCAAATTTCCTAGATATGCCGTATGCGATATGAAAGAATGTAGGCCTACTCGAAATGTTTGTGCTTATTTAGAACATAGAGCATGTTCACTAGAGGGGAGCTTTTACACATTCCAATTATTGAATTTGATTTCAAATCATTTTAATTGCCTGTGACCCAGATGCAAATCTCCCAAGATAATCGGTCACAGTTAAAGTCTTCGGAAAGAACGGGGGAGTGTCACTTCAACAGTAGTATGTGGGAAATGAGAGATATACAGAATATTTATTGGCAAGCAGTTGAATGTGGAATTTATTAACCAATTGATGCATGAACACAGTAGGTGCATTTCATCTGACGAGCTCCAGATGAGTTCAAGTCCCATTTACCAATGAATTATATTCATAGTTCCTAATCAAATATTCTACTTATGCCTCCTCTCTGGTGTAAAATATATTCAAATAATATTTTATTTGATAAGAAGAGCATTTTATATTTGTGCCTTTATTTGAAGCAGTTTATCCTTTGAGGGAGAATTGACTCGTGCATCTGGCGGCTCTCGGGGGGGATCATGGGGCGGGTGGGAGAGAGATCGGTGACTGGTGGGGAAGTGGTTTAGGGTCAGCCCGAAGTGACCCAAAAGATCAAGGCCTGGATCTCAAGGGGCAGGGGTCTCGGGGAGGGGAGGGAGATAGGGAGTGGGGGGGGGAGAAATCCTAAAGATTGAGGATCTTGGTGACGGGGGACCCAGGAATGGCTGCGATCGGGAGGGTGGTTTAACAGGCCTAGCCCAGCCTGGAAATCGGTGCAGTCCCAGCCTGCAAGATCATCAGTAGGCCATTACAGGGATCAGCATGCGGCAGCATACCACTGCCCAGAGCAGCGAGTGCTGCTGCAGGAGGGCGACAGCTGACTGCAGTGTGGATAGGTACAGCAGGAGCGGCGAGGACGGGGCGAAGGAGCAGCAAGACTTCATAGAGGGATGTGATCAGGGCCCGGGAGAGGCAGGAGTTCAGGACCCAGAAGAGACGAGGGCCCAGAGGCAGCACGGGTCAGCCCACTCTGTGATATGAGAGATGGTTGGATGGGCACGTAAAGTGCAGTAACCTGCAGGGTTATGGACCTAGAGCTGGTAACTGAGATTAGACTGGATGACCTTTTGTTGGACGGCGCAGATATAATGGTAAGTACTGCAGGGAATCGAATGCGGCCAGGGTGATCTCCTGGACTAGTTTCGATCGCCTGGATGGGTCGGAGAGCAATATTCCCAGATTTTTTCTCCCTAAATTGGCTTGGGTTTTTATCTGGTTTTTGCCTCTCCCAGGAGATCGCATGGCTCCGGTTGGGGTAGAGTGCAGAACATTTCAGTATAAGGGGTGTCGCAGTTGTGTGAGACAGATTGGTTGGGCTGGGTGCTCTTTGCCTTTTCATCATTGTACAGAGGTTTATATGTAACCTTTAGGGCTGCTGACCTAGGGCCGTGCGGCTCTCTGTCGGCTGGCGTGGACACGATGGGCCGGAATGGCCTCCTCCTGCGCTGTAAATTTCTATGTTTCTATGTTTCTATATGTGTGTGCATTAGGACCGTGCAGCAGAGCTGTTCTCCAGTTGTCTTGGTTAATCCTTTCCACTGGACCAAGACCTAGCTCTGTCAAGCCCGTGTGGTGGCTGGTGTGCAATGGCCATCACGCATTAAAAAAATCCACACACAGGCATCTTCCACCCTTCAACATATAGTTCGGGATGCAGCGTATTGGGTCCTTCATTGAAACACCTGTGAACTCATCCCTTTTCGGCATGGAAGCAAGTCATCCTCATTTTGAGGGACTGACTATGATGATGAGGTTTAACAGGAGGCCAGGAGCTCCTCCCAGCTCCACATTTATCTTTTCTCTGCAGGTGATTTGTACGGTTGGTTTCTCTGCCATGGGGTAAACCAATCTTGCAATGGGAACCTCAAGCAGGTATTAGGCCCCTTATTTGCATATACAAAGGGACTAATGCCTGCTTCAGGCATGGGTAAAGGATGCTTTTTGTTTGTCCTTTTCCAACATGGTGGGCATAAGCTTCCTGTTTAAGGTGGAGATTGACAGAATTTTGAGCGATAAGGGACTAAAGGGCCATGGGGAGCAGGCAGGGCAGTGGAGCTGAGTCCATGATCAGATCAGTCATGATCTTATTAAATGGCGGAGCAGGCTCGAGGGGTCAAATGGCCTACTCCTGCCGTGTTCTTGCGTCCTCCATTTTGGGGACTGAAGAGGCCAAATAGCACCTTAGAAATGGGCACGATGTGACTCAATTTACCAATGGGGCTTTTAGAGGGTTGACTGAAGTGGGGTGCCGCAAGGTTCAGTGCTTGGGCCTCAGCTATTTACAATCTATATTAATGACTTAGATGAATGGACTGAATGCAATATATCCAAGTTTGCTGATGATACCAGGGATTACATAGGATATACAGCACAGAAACAGACTATTTGTCCCAACCAGTCCATGCTGGCATTTATGCTCCACTCGAGCCTCCTCCTGTCTTTCCTCATCTAACTCTACATAACCCTCTATTCCCTTCTCCCTCATATGCTTGTTTAGCTTCCCTTTAAATGCATTATTACTATTCATTTCAACCAATCCTTGTGGTAATGAGTTCTACATTTTAACCACGCTCTGGGTAAAGAAGTTTCTTCTGAGTCACCTACCTGATTTCTTGGTGACTATCTTACATTGATGGCCTCTAGTTTTGCTCTTCCCCAAAAGTGGAAATAGGAGGTGGGTGGGGTGGTTTGACCCATCCACCTCCATGGAGGTGGGTGGGGTGGTTTGACCCATCCACTTCCATGGCACGAACCTGGTATTGCAGTACTTCCAGGAACGGTGCTTGGGCTCTAGGCCTTTTGGCTAAGAGCATTGGCGCAGAGTGATCCTTGATGGGTGCAAGGTGACCTCTGGCGTTTGTAATCTGACAAAGAATTGGAAAGATTGGCAACGAATAAAAAAAAACACTCTCTCTGTATCTACTCTATCAAAATCTTTCATGATTTTAAAGACCTCTATTAGGTCAGCCCTCAACCTTTTCTTTTCAAGAGAAAAGAGACCCAGCCTGTTCATCCTTTCCTGGTAGGTATACCCTTACAGTTCTGCTATCAACCTTGTAAATCTTCTCTGCACCCTCTCCAGTACCTCTATATCCTTTTTATAATATGGCGACGGGAATTGCACGCAGTACTCCAAGTGTGGTCTATCCAAGGTTCGATACAGGTTTAGCATAATTTCACTCCTTTTCAATTCTATACATCTAGAAATAAACCCTAGTGCTTTCTTTGCCTTACTAATCTGTGTCGCTACTTTTTAACGATTTGTGTATTTGTACTCCGAGATCCCTTTGCTCCTCTACTCCACCCAGATTTGCATGCTTCAAGTAATAAGTGACCTCCCTATTCTTCCTAACAAAATGTAATACCTCACATTTATTTGCGTTGAAATTCATTTGCCAATTATATGTCCACTCTTCAAGTTTATTAATGTCGTTCTGTAATTTGTTGCAGTCCTCCTCAATATTGACTATCTCCCCAATTTGGTGTCATCCACAAATTTAGAAACTGTGTTTTTGATTCCAAAGTCTAGGGGCTATAACTTCCAAAAAATCTGGCAGTGCCGGATTGCTGCCCAAAATACTGTTAAGATTTTAAAATTATCGCGAGCGAAAAATTCCACAAAAAAAGGAAAACATTCCGCCCAGCGAAAAAAAATGAACCTCACACCCCAATTCTCAGCAGAAAACGCGATCTTGTGCCAATTGGGCGGTTCTTAAACAAAATGGGTGGTAATTACTAAAATTTAGGCTGTGGGTTGGGCCTAGAAGGGGGAAAACGCAATTTTTTCCCCCCAAGGCCCTTTTCAGGGCCCTTTTCAACTTAATCACTGTAAAATAATTTTAAAATAATAATTAAAAATCCTTTAACTTAACTTTTTTTGCAGGACTACTTACCTACCGCCCAGATCCCACTGCTTTTCGTGGTCGTTTTTTTTCTACTTACCTACGGGTCACCGCTGAGTCAAAACTTGGGCGATAGCGGTTTTTGGATGGTGCATGCCAGTGGTCCGCTCCCAGCGATATTTCAAAACCACTGGCGGAACTCTTTATGGAAATTTTTGCCGACCCAGTTTTCGCCCAAACCAACCAATGCCGCTGAGAAACCGGGCAGTGGAAAATGCAGCCCTAAATCTTCACTATAAATTATGAACAACAGTGGTCTCAGCACTGATCCTTGTGGACCACCACTTTCCACCTTCTGCGACTCTGAATAGCTACCCTTTCCCCCTACTCTCTGCTTTCTGTCTTGAAGCCAGCTAGCTTATGCTTGCTGTCCCCTAACTCCGCATTCACTGACCTTATTCATTGGTCTATTATGTGGTACCTTATCGCAGACCGTTTGAAAATCTAGATAAATTACATCTACTACATTATCCTTGTCTACTCTCTCTGTTATCTCTTCAAAAGGTTCAATGAGGTTGGTTGAGCAGAACTTTCCCTTTTGAAATCCTTATTGACTATTTATTATTATATTTTTGGTTTCTAGATGTTCTTCTACTTTCTTCTTTAGTAGGGGTTCCATTATTTCTCCTACCACCGATGTTAAGCTGACTGATCTATAGTTCCCTGGACATGTTCTATCTCCCTTCTTAAATAAGGTATTATGTTAGTTATCCACCAGTCCTCTGGCATTACACAGTGACAAATTATTAATTATGTGTAGTAATCATAGAATCATAGAAATTAGCAGCAAGGCAGGCGGCCATTTTGGCCCATCGTGTCCGCACCGGCCAACCAAGATCTATCCAGCCAAATCCCACTTTCCAGCTCTTTGTCCATAGCCCTGTAGGTTATGGCACTTTAAGTGCACATCCAAGTATCTTTGAAAAGGTGAGGGTTCCTGCCTCTACCACCCTTACAGGCAGTGAGTTCCACTCTCTGGGTGAAGAAATTTCCCCTCATATCTCCTCTAAACCTCCCCTCAATTACTTTAAATCTATGCCCCCTGGTTGTTGACCCCTCTGCCAAGGGAAACAGGTACTTCCTATCCACTCTATCCAGGCCCCCAACATTTTATACACCTCACCAGGTCACCTCTTAGTTTCCTCTGTTTCAAAGAAAACAGACTCAGCATCTCCAATCTTTCCTCATCGCCAAAATTCTCCAGTCCAGGCGACATTCTTGTAAATCTCCTCTGAACCTTTTCCAGTGCCATCACATCTTTGCTATAATGTGGTGACCAGAACTGCACACAGTACTCCAGCTGCGGCCTAACCAGTTTTTTATACAGATCAAGCATAACCTCCTTGCTCTTGTATTCCATAACTCAATGAATAAAGGCAAGTATTTCATATGCCTTCTGCTATCTCCTCTCTAGATTCTTTTAAAATGCACGGATGTAATCCCTCTGGACCAGGGGTTTTATCCTCTTTGAGTTTGATTAGTTTATTTAATATATCACCTCTTTTTATTTTAAATGCTGTTATCTCATTACTAATTTCATCATCTGATGTCATGTCCACCTGTTCTATCTCCCTGGTAAATACTGAAGCAAAGTAATTATTTAATATTTCTGCCATCTCTCTATTGCTGTCTGTGTTATTATTCTGTCCATCCTTTAGTGTTCCTATTCCCATCCTGATCTTCCTTTATTTATTGATCTGGCTGAAAAATATTTTACTATTTTGTTTTATGTTCCTTGATAATTTAATTTCATAGTTCCTCTTTGCCTTCCTAATTTTTTTTGGACTTCTCTCTAATCTCTTCGTATTCTTCCTTATCATGCTCTCCCCGGCTATCCATGTACTTTATGTTTGCCTCGTTCCTTACCCTCAATTGTTCTCTTATGGCTTTATTCATCCATGTGTCTCATTAGTATTTAGCTTGTTCTTGTTTTTTCATGGAATATATTTTTCCTGGACTCTGTTGAACATCATTTTAAATGTTTCCCATTGCTGTTCTAGGGGAAAGGGAACCTTGGGAGCCAGCTGCCCAGAGGGTGAGTGTGCGCATATGTCTGCTGCACAGGACTCAGATGAGGACCTCGATGGGAAGGCATTCACACAAAAGATGATGGCCATGCACTCCGACATGATAGGTGCAATGACAAGGGTGCCCGAGAACCTGTCGGAAGTGATAAGAAGCGTGTAGGAATCTGCCTTCCGCATTGCACAGAACGCTGGGCACATCATTTTGTCCAGTGTGCAGACGATGGTGGACTCCCAAAGAGACCGTGTGGATCCAAACCTCATGACTCGTGTCTTGGGCGATGTTGCAGCTTCCATTGTGGCACAGGCGGTTGCGACTGGAAGCACCAGTCTTGGTGCCGTCATGTAGTCAATGACATAAGAAGAACATAAGAACATCAAAAATAGGAGCAGGAGTAGGCCACACGGCCCCTCAAGCCTGCTCCACCATTTAATACGATCATGGCTGATCCGATCATGAACTCAGGTCCACTTCCCTGCCCGCTCCCCATAACCCCTTATCAGTTAAGAAACTGTTTATCTCTATCTTAAATTTATTCCATGTCCCAGCTTCCACAGCACTCTAAGGCAGCGAATTCCACAGATTTACAACCCTCTGAGAGAAGAAATTCCTCCTTATCTCATTTTTAAATGGGCTGTCCCTTATTCTAAGATTATGCCCCCTACTTCTAATCTCCCCTATCAGTGGAAACATCCTCTCTGCATCCACCTTGTCAGACCCCTCATAATCTTATACATTTCGATAAGATCACCTCTCATTCTTCTGAATTCCAATGAGTAGAGGCCCAACCTACTCAACGTTTCCTCATAAGTCAACCCCCTCATCTCCGGAATCAACCTAGTGAACCGTCTCTGAACTGCCTCCAAAGCAAGTATATCCTTTCGTAAATATGGAAACCAAAACTGTACATAGTATTCCAGGTGTGGCCTCACCAATACCCTGTATAACTGTAGCAAGATTTCCCTGCGGTTATACTCCATCCCCTTTGCAATAAAGGCCAAGGTTCCATTGGCCTTCCTGATCACTTGCTGTACCTGCATACTAACCTTTTGTGTTTCATGCACAATACCACCAGATCCCGCTGAACTGCAGCACTTTGCAATTTTTCTCCATTTAAATAATAACTTGCCCTTTGATTTTTTTTCTGCCAAAGTGCATGACCTCATACTTTCCAACATTATACTCCATCTGCCAAATTTTTGCCCACTCACTTAGCCTGTCTATGTCCTTTTGCAGATTTTTTGTGTCCTCCTCACACATTGCTTTTGCTCCCATCTTTGTGTCGTCAGCAAACTTGGCTACGTTACACTCAGTCCCTTCTTCCAAGTCACTAATATAGATTGTAAATACTTGGGGTCCCAGCACTGATCCCTGCAGGACCCCACTAGTTACTGATTGCCAACCAGAGAATGAAATATTTATCCCGACTCTCTGTTTTCTGTTAGTTAGCCAATCCTCTATCCATGCTAACATATTACCCCCAACCCCGTGAATCTTTATCTTGTGCAGTAATCTTTTATGTGGCACTTTGTCAAATGCCTTCTGGAAGTCCAAATACACCGCATCCACTGGTTCCCCTTTATCCATCCTGTTCGTTACATCCTCAAAGAATTCCAGCAAATTTGTCAAACATGACTTCCCCTTCATAAATCCATGCTGACTCTGCCTGATCAAATTATGTTTTTGCAAATGTCCTGCTGGCATCGATTCTCAGACTGCTCTCATGCCACGCAAGCTCTGACTGCAGCCATCGCCATTGGTCCACCACAGTCGAATGGTTAGGACAGTGGGTCAGTGGAGCAGGAACCTGCTGTCTTCTCTCAGGATAACAGCATTTATAATTTCACCACTGCCATTCCACCATTTCACTTGTCACTGCCTGTTACCCAGCCAGTCCAGACTGCCGCTGCCCAGCCTGAGGTGGTGCAGTCTACAGCCGGGCCTACCATGCCCAGAGCTGGTCGAGGGCTTCCTCCGAAGTCATCTGTAGACTCTGGCCCTGACACACAGCAGCCTTCCACCAGCCAGGCTGCAGCCACAGGGTACACACTGCGGCGGAGTATTAGAATAGGTCAACAAAAGAGGGGATATAAGGAACTGCACGAGGGTGATGAATAAATATACAGTTATACATTATATTGTTGTTTGATAAATATTGATTGGAATGTTTCATTTTTGCTGTTGTCTCTCATTTCAATGTTGGAGCTTTGGTATGGAAGGGAAAATTGATGTGGTGATAGGGACATTCAGAGGAACTGGGAAGTGGGATGGAAATTAGTGGAAACTATTGTGTTCCTAACACAGATGAGACTGCACGCAGGGAGGTTAAAGTAACAGTGACCTCAGTCGTTATTAAGACACTCCAGAGTGAGGAACAGGCCTTAGGGGCCGGCTTATATACAGTGCTCCTAAGGAATGCTGGGATCCCTTGGGACTTCAGGGGATGCACTCCCTGGTGGTGGAACATGGGAGTGCATGCTTTACAGATACACAACGTCACTCCCCGCAAAGTCAAAGTGAAAACTATTTACAAGATGAGGCGGTCGGGAGCCTTTCTTGTCCTGGTGGACTGCCTCGGTACAAATGTCTGTTCTGGTGTTTTGGCTGTGCCCCCGCTGGGCTGGCGTGTTGTTGGCTCTGCAGGGCTGCTGGGTGAGCCTGGTCTTGCTGAGCTGTTGGGCGTGATGGGTTTGATTTCCTGATCCGGGGTGGTGTCGTTGATCTTTTGGGTGTGTGTTGTGAGCTTGCAAATGGTGGTGTCTGCTGTGGGTTGTTCAGGGCAGTCTGTGAACTGCAGCCTCGTTTGGTCCAGGTGCTTTCTGCAAATTTATCCATTGTCTAGTTTGACTACAAGCACCCTACTCCCTTCTTTAGCTATCACTGTGCCCGCTATCCACTTGGGACCATGTCCATACTTCAGCAAATACACAGGGTCAGTCAGATCAATTTCCCGTGACACAGTGGCGCGACCATCGTTTACATTTTGTTGCTGCCGCCTGCTCTCTACCTGATCATGCAGGTTGGGGTGAATCAGCGAGAGTCTGGTTTTAAGTGTCTTTTTCATGAGTCGCTCAGCCGGGGGCACCCCTGTGAGCGAGTGGGGTCTCGTGCGGAAGCTTAGCAGTACTCGGGACAGGCGGGTTTGGAGTGCGCCTTCTGTGACTCGTTTAAGGCTCTGTTTGATTGTTTGTACTGCCCGCTCTGCCTGCCCATTGGAGGCTGGTTTAAACGGGGCCGAGGTGACATGTTTGATCCCATTGCGGGTCATGAATTCTTTAAATTCGGCACTGGTGAAACATGGCCCGTTGTCACTGACCAGTATGTCAGGCAGGCCGTGGGTGGCAAACATGGCCCTCAGGCTTTCAATGGTGGCGGTGTTGGTGCTTCCCGACATTATTTCATATTCAATCCATTTTGAAAAAGCATCCACCACCACCAGGAACATTTTACTGAGAAACGGGCCCGCATAGTCGACAGGGATCCTTGACCATGGTCTGGAGGGCCAGGACCACAAACTTAGTGGTGCCTCTCTGGGCGCGTTGCTCAACTGAGCACATACGCTGCATTGCCAGACACAGGACTCTAAGTCAGAGTCGATACCGGGCCACCACACATGGGATCTGGCTATCACTTTCATCATTACTACACCTGGGTGTGTGTTGTGGAGATCTGAGATGAACGACTCCCTGCCCTTTTTGGTTAGCACTATGCGATCTGAATGGACAGCTCGTCCTTTCGCCGCTGGAACGGCTTGATTAGCTCTTGCATTTCAACGGGGGTGCTGGCCCAGCTCCCATGCAGTACATAGTTATCTACTAGGGACAGCAGAGGATCTTGGCTAATCCAAGTCCTAATCTGGCGGGCCGTGACAGGTGATTTATCATTTTCAAACACTTCCATGATCATCAACAAGTCTGCGGGCTGCGCCACCATCAACAAGTTTGCAGGCTGCGCCATTTCCACCCCCATGGTGGGAAATGGTAGCCGACTGAGAGCATCCGCACAGTTCTCGGTGCCTGGCCTGTGGTGGATGATATAGTTATACGCTGATAGCCCGAGTGCCCACCTTTGTATGCGGGCTGAGGCATTAGTATTTATCCCCTTGTTTTCAGCGAACAGGGATATGAGGGGCTTGTGATCAGTTTCCAGCTCAAATTTGAGGCCAAACAGGTGCTGATGCATTTTCTTTACCTGGAACAAACACGCTATTGCCTCTTTCTCAATCATCCTGTAGGCCATCTCAGCCTTAGACAAGCTCTTGGAGGCATAGGCGACAGGTTGCAACTTCCCCGCAATGTTAGCTTGTTGTAATACACACTCGACTCCGCACGACGACGCATCACATGTTAGCACAAGTCTTTTACACGGGTTATGCAATACAAGCAGTTTGTTGGAGCATAAAATGTTTCTGGCTTTCTCAAAAGCAATTACTTGTTTTTTTCCCATGCCCCGTTCTCACCTTTACGCAATAACACATGTAGGGGCTCGAAAAGGGTGCTTGACCCCGGTAGGAAGTTACCGAAATAGTTGAGTTCCAGGAATGACTGCAGCTCCGTGACATTCTGTGGCCTGGACGCGTTCCTGATAGCCTCTGTCTTGGCGTCTGTGGACCGAATGCCATCCGCCGTGATCTTTCTCCCCAAAAACTCCACTTCTGTTGCCATGAAGACGCATTTCGACCTATTCAGCTGCAGCCCTATGCGATCCAGTCGCTGGAGGACCTCCTCCAGGTTTTGTAGGTGCTCGACGGTGTCCCGACCCGTGACCAATATGTCGTCCTGAAAAACCACCGTGCGTGGTACCGACTTGAGTAGGCTCTCCATGTTTCTCTGGAAGATCGCTGCAGCTGACCGAATTCCAAACGGGCATCTGTTGTAGATGAACAATCCCTTGTGCGTGTTGATGCAGGTGAGGCCCTTCAAAGACTCCTCCAGCTCCTGCGTCATGTAGGCCGAAGCCAGGTTGAGCTTGGTGAACGTCTTGCCTCCTGCCAGTATCGCAAATAGGTCGTCTGCCTTAGGTAGCGGGTATTGGTCCTGTAGCGAGAAACGATTAATAGTTACTTTATAATCGCCGCAAATCCTGACCGTGCTATCACTTTTGAGTACTGGAACAATTGGGCTGGCCCACTCGCTGAATTCCACTGGGGAGATGATGCCTTCGCGTTGTAGCCTGTCAAGCTCAATTTCCATTCTCTCCCTCATCATGTGAGGTACCGCTCATGCCTTGTGGTGAATGGGTCGTGCCTCTGGGACCAAGTGGATCTGCACCTTCACACCAGAAAATGTTCCAATGCCTGGCTCAAAAAGGGAAGGAAATTTGTTAAGAACCTGGGTACATGAGGCCTCATCGACATGTGATAGTGCTCGGATGTCATCCCAGCTCCAGGGGATTTTGCCCAGCCAGCTCCTTCTAAGCAGTGAGGGGCCATCGCCCGGGACAATCCAGAGTGGCAGTTCGTGTACCATGCCCTCGTAGGTGACCTTGACCATGGCGCTGCCCAGGACAATGATAAGCTCTTTGGTGTACGTTCTCAGTTTCGTGTGGATGGGGCTCAGGGCTGGTCTGAGTGCCTTGTTGCACCACAGTCTCTCAAACATCTTTTTATTCATGATGGATTGGCTAGCACCAGTGTCCAGTTCCATGGCTACGGGAAAGCCATTCAATTTTATGTTTAGCATTATAGGTGGACATTTCATCGAAAATGTGTGCACCCCATGTACTTCAGCATCTGCCTCCTCTCTCTGAGGCTCGAAATTGCTTTGATCCACCATGGACCGATCTTCCTCTGCCACGTGGTGGTTAGCAGGCTTTGCAGCTGCAAGCTTGTTGGAGGTGCCCCATTGTTCCACAGCTCTTGCAAACATACCCTTTGAAGCAGCATGAATCGGCTGAATGGAAGCCTCCACAACGCCAACAAGGTATGAATTGCCTTGCATTTATCCTTTGTTGCGGACTCTGAGTCATCTGGGTCACCTGAGGCCTGCTGGCAGTTGCAGACTCGTGGTTTCTGCCCTGTACATTTCTGCTCACAAACACAGTTCCAGTTAATTTGTGAACATTGCTAACACTTGTGTGCTGAGAGATTTGTTTGGTGTTATCACTGGTGGATATCAACGCCTGTGCTATCGCAATGGCCTTACTGAGGGTCGGTGTCTCTACAGTCAAAAGTTTTCGTAGGATGGTCTCATGGCCAATGCCCAGAACAAAAAAGTCTCTGAGCACTTGCTCCAGGTAGCCATCAAACTCACATTGTCCTGCAAGTTGCCTTAGCTCGGCGACGTAGCTCGCCACTTCCTGACCTTCAGATCGCTGGCACGTGTAGAACCGATACTTCGCCATCAGCACGCTCTCCCTCGGATTAAGATGCTCCCGAACCAGTGTACACAGCTCCTCATACGACTTTTCTGTGGGTTTCACCAGAGCCAGAAGATTCTTCATGAGGCTGTAGGTCTGTGCCCCGCAGACCGTGAGGAGGACTGCTCCCCTTTTTGCAGCGCTTCCTTTTCCGTCCAGCTCGTTGGCTACAAAGTACTGGTCTAACCGTTCGACATAGGCTTCCCAGACCTCACCCTCCGAGAACTTCTCCAGGATGCCCACAGTTTGCTGCATCTTTGTGTTGGATTCGTATTCTCGTCACCAGTTGTTGTGTTCCTAACACAGATGAGACTGCACACAGGGAGGTTAAAGTAACAATGACCTCAGTCTTTATTAAGACACTCCAGAATGAGGAACAGGCCTTAGGGGCCGGCTTATATAAAGTGCTCCCAAGGGATGCTGGGATCCCTCGGGACTTCAGTGGATGCACTCCCTGGTGGCGGAACATGGGAGTGCATGCTTTACAGATACACAACAGAAACGAGCTCTGATGAGCTGATCACAGACCTCCAACTGTTGCTTCTCCTGCTCCTCCTTGTACTCCTGGTATTGCGCCTCCTCCTCCTGAGGTGTTGCGGCTATGCCTGGTGCCAATGGCAGTGCCCTCAGGATGGCCAGTTTGTGCAGTGTACAGCAGACGATGACGAAAGGGGACACCCACTTCGGAGAGTACTGGAGGTATCGTCCCGAGTGGTCAAAGCAGTGGAACCATTGCTTCAGCACTCCATGGTCTGCTCATTGATGTTCCTGGTGGTGGCATGGCTCTCATTGTATGAGTGCTGGGCAGGAGTGTTGGGGTTGCGGAGCGGAGTCCTGAGCCAGCTGGAGAGCAGATAGTCCTTGTCTCCGAGCAGCCATCTGCGAGCTTGATGTGGTGACTGGAAGAGAGCTGGCACAGGATGAAAGCATCGTGGCTGCTGCCAGGATAGTGGGCATTGACAGTGAGGATTCTGTGTGTGTGTGCAGTTGATGTGCGACCATTCAGTGAGTGGCAGCCTTTGCGGTTACGGAAGATCTCAGGATTGTGATGCGGTGCCCACAAAGTGACGTGGGTGCAGACAATGGCGCCCTGCACCATGGGGAAGCCCGCTATCCTGTCAAAGCTACATGTACACTCGTGCTGCTTCTTTCTGGTCATGGGTAAGGAAATGTACTCTGTCGTCCTTCTGTACAGAGCAGCTGTGACCTCGCGGATGGAGCAATGGATGGCTAAGTGGGAGATGTTGGAGATGTCCCCTGTTGCTCCCTGAAAGGATCCATTGGCATAGAAATTGAGAGCGAGGGTGATCTTGATAGCCACTGAGAGCCGTCCTCACCCTGGTCTGAGGCTCGAGTTCTGGTTGCAGCAGATGGCAGAGCTCTGTGACCACGTCCTTGCTGAAATGCAGCCTTCGCACACACTGCTCCTCTGTGAAATTGATGTAGGAGAACTGCTGCCAGAATACCAGGGGAGAGTAAGCCCTCCTGTTGCCAGCCCTGTGGCACCTTCTTCCTCTGACAACATGTTGCTGTGGTTCTTCTCTCTGTGGTGCTTGTTGTGTCTCTGCACCTTGTTACAAACTCACACGAGGCATGGATCTATCAGACACGGTCACTCTGTTGACCTTCACTTTATTCCCAGGACTAAAGAGTGCTGATCCTGGGTGGGACCTCCCCTTTTATACCTGGAAACCCAGGTAAGGAGCTCACTCCCTGTGGTCAGGGTGTGCATTACAAGGGTACAGGTACAGTATGCATGAGTTACAGTTACATACTCATAGTCATTGCAAGATGGTGAAATACATGCCATCACCTCCCCCCTTAGGTCTTTTAGTTTCAGAGGTTAAGTCTATTGGGTGGTCGATGCTCTCTCGTGGAGCGCCGCAGTTGTGGCTCTGGTGGCTGAGCCTCAGCACGCGTCTCTGTCACTTGAGATGATTCCGGTCTGTCCGGGCTGGCCGCAGGCGCTGTGCATGCTGAGGGCTGCCTTTGTTGCTCGTGCGCTGGCAGTGGTGTGGGTACTATCTCATCATGCTCTTCTTCCGGTTCCTCCATGTCTGCACTGAACCTTGTCTTTACTTGGTCCAAGTGTTTGCGGCATATCTGCCCATTGTTTAGTGTGACCACCATGATCCTGTTTCCTTCTTTGCCAATTACGGTGCCCTCAAGCCATTTGGGTCCCAAAGCATGGTTAAGAACAAATACCGGGTCAACTATTTCTATACACCTCCCCTTTGAGCCTTGATCATGGAGCTTGGTTTGGGACTGGCGCTTGCCCTCAACAATGTCTGCCAGGGCTGGGTGAATGAGGGACAGCTGCGTCTTGAGTGTGCGTTTCATGAGGAGTTCCGCTGGTGAGACTCCCGTGAGCAAGTGAAGCCGGGACCTGTAGGCCAGCAGGAAGCGCGATAGGCGGTACTGAAGGGATGGTCCTTGGATGCATAGCATGCCCTGTTTTATGACTTGGACCGCCCGTTCTGCCTGACCATTGGAGGCTGGCTTGAACGGCGCTGTCCGGACGTGCTTGATCCCATTGCCCGACATAAACTCCTGCAATTCATGGCTGGTAAAACACGGGCCATTGTCGCTGACCAGAATGTCCGGCAAGCCGTGGGTCGTGAAAACCGTATGTAGACTCTCCACTGTGATGGATGTCGTGCACGAGTTCAATAAGATGCACTCGATCCACTTCAAGTATGCATCGACAACGATCAGGAACATTTTTCCCATGAAGGGGCCCGCATAGTCCACGTGAATACGTGACCATGGCCTGGTGGGCCAGGGCCATGGGCTGAGTGGGGCCTCCCTGGGGGCATTGCCCAGCTGGGCACATATCGTGCACCTGTGAACCCAGTGTTCCAGGTCTGAGTCAATCCCCGGCCACCATACATGTGACCGGGCAATGGCCTTCATTAACACAATGCCAGGATTCTCGCTGTGGAGTTCCCTGATGAACGCTTCCCTTCCTTTCTGTGGCATGACTGTCCCATAACAGGCAGTCGGCTTGGACTGAGAGTTCATCCATCTGTCTCTGAAACGGCCTGACTTCCTCGGGGCACGCCCTGTGTGTGGGTGCCCAGTCCCCAGTCAGGACACATTTCTTTATCATGGATAGGAGAGGGTCCCTGTTGGTCCAGAGTTTGATCTGGCGGGCTGTAATGGGGAGCCCGCAGTGTCAAAAGCCTCAACGGCCATGACATCTTGGTGCTCTGCTCCGACACCCCGTCGGTGGTGGCCAGTAGGAATCTGCTGAGCGCGTCAGCGCAATTTTCGGTGCCTGGCCGGTGCCATATGGTGTAGTCATACGCAGCCAGCGTGAGGACCCATCGCTGTATGCGAGCTGACGCATTGGCATTGACAGCCTTGCTGTCTGACAACAGGGATGTTAACGGCTTGTGGTCCGTCTCTAGCTCGAACCGTCTACCGAAAAGGTACTGGTGCATCTTTTTCACACCGTACACACACGCGAGTGCTTCCTTCTCGACCATGCCGTATCCACATGCCGATTCTTCAGCCAGTTCCTGAGTCATGTAGGCTGAAGTGAGGTCCAGCTTCGTGAACAGCTTACCACCTGCCAGCGTGGCAAAAAGGTCCTCTGCTCTCGGGAGCAGGTATTTGTCTTGCAGCGACACTCGGTTGCCTGAGAGAGCGACCTGGAGGCGTAAGCCACTGGTTGGAGTCGGCCATCATCGTTACCCTGCTGCAAAACACACCCAACCCTGTAGGGTGACGCATCGCATGTTAAAACCAGTTGTTTACAGGGGTCATACAAAGTCAACAATTTGTTGGAACACAGCAGGTTCCTCGCCTTATTGAAAGCCTGTTCCTGACAATCCCCCCAAGACCATTCACAACCTTTACGGAAGAGCATGTGTAAAGGCTCCAACAATGTGCTTAAGTTCGGCAGGAAGTTCCCAAAATAGGTCAAGAGTCCCAGGAATGATTGCAACTCCGACGTGTTGCCGGGCCTGGGCGTCCGGCAAATTGCCTCAGTTTTTGATTCAGTGGGCCAGATCCCGTCTGCAGCAACCCTCCTGCCCAGGAACTCGACCTCTGGGGCCAAAAACATGCACTTGGCTTTTTTAAGCCGCAGGCCTACCCGTTCCAATCGGCGTATCACCTCCTCCAGGTTGCGGAGGTGTTCCTCAGTGTCTCGACTGAGGATGTCGTCTTGGAACACGATCGTTCCAGGAATGTATTTGAACAAGCTTTCCATGTTTCGCTGAAAGATAGCTGCAGCCAAACGAATGCCAAACGGGTACCTATTGTAAACAAATATTCCTTGTGTGTCGTGATGGTGGTCAGAAACTTGGATTCTTCAGCCAGTTCCTGAGTCATGTAGGCTGAAGTCAGGTACAGCTTCGTGAACAGCTTACCACCTGCCAGCGTGGCAAAAAGGTTCTCCGCTCTCGGGAGCATGTATTTGTCTTGCAGCGACACTCGGTTGATGGTGGCTTTGTAGTCGTCGCAAATCCTGACCGAGCCATCTGCTTTGAGGACGGGAACAATGGGACTTGCCCAGTTGCTGAATTCAACGGGCGAAATTATACTCTCTGAGCAGCCTGTCCAGTTCACTTTCAATTTTTTTACGCATCACGTACGGCACCGCTCTGGCTTTGTGGTGCACTGGTCTGACGTCCGGAGTGATGTGTATCATTACTTTGGTGCCCTTGAACATTCCGACATCGGGTTGAAAGAGTGACTCGAATTTTTGCAATATCTGCGAGCATGAACTTCGCTCCACAGATGAAATGGCGTGCACATCCCCCCATTTCTAATTCATCTCAGCTAGCCAACTCCTCCACAAGAGCGTGGGGTCATTTCCCGGAACAATCCAGAGTGGCAGCCGGTTCTGTGATCCATTATGCGTTGCCACCAAGTTTGCACTGCCCAGCACTGGGATGATCTCTTTGGTGTACGTACGTAGCTGCGTCTCAGTGCGTTCCAATTTAGGCCTGCTAGCTCTGTGTGGCCATAGTCTCTCAAATTGTTGGGCGCTCATGAGTGACTGGCTGGCTCCGGTATCCATCTCAATGGATGCCATTCAGTAAGACTTTCATCATCATGGGTGGCGTTTTGGTGTATGAGCTGTGGACGTCAGCCACATGAACTCTCTGAACTTCAGCATCCATGGTTGTTCCCCAGGCCTCATCCTGCATTTCAGACCCCTCGTCTGGTTCGTCTGTCTCGCAGACTAGCCTCGCTACTGCCTTTTTGCACATCCTGGCCAGGTGTCCCTTGACATTACAAATCCTACAGGTGTAAAGTTGGAACCTGCAGATTTTTGCAGTGTGTCTGCTCCCAGATTTCCACATGAGCTGAGATTGCTGTTAACAAAAGGACTATTCCCAGGCATTCCTCTCTGATGGCCCTTTTGGCTGTTTCTAAGCACTCTGATGGGGGATGTTAATTGTCCCATCACGGGATGCATTGTTCCTCGTGATGGCATGATTTGCCGATCCTCTTTCCATTGCCCCTGTTTCCAGGAGCTTGTTGCTACCTGGGTGTGTCGAATTGCCCTTGCCTGCCTGCCTGGACGGTGTCAATTTTGCCCTTGTCTGCCTGTGGGGTTCTGTGTCATTTTTATATCATTGATTCCCTGGTTCAACACAACTTTAAAACCAGGGCTGTGTTCGTAGATTAGCTTGGTCTCCTCTTCCCCTTCCATAAAGGTCTGAGCTATCAACGCCGCCCCTTCTAAAGTCAAATCCTTAGTCTTTATGAGCTTCCTGAAAATGCCGGCATGATTAATGTCCTCAATGAAAAAGTTCCTTAACATCTCCTCCCTGCAGGCATCAGAGAACTTACAGAGACTGTCCAAACGCCGCAGTTCCGCCATGAAGTCAGAGATGTTTTGACCATCCCGACGCCGGTGAGAGCAGAACCGGTGCCGGGCTATGTGTACGCTACTTGCCGGCTTGAGATGCTCACTGATCAGCTGGCTGAGCTCTTCGAAGGACTTGTCCACTGGCTTTTGGGGTGCGAGCAGGTCTTTCATTTGCGCATACGTCTGTGGACCACAGCTGGTCAGTAGATGCGCCCTCCGCTTGTCAGCCGCTGCCTCGTCCAGCCAGTCCTTTGTGACAAAGCTCTGCTGGAGTCTTTCCACAAAGTCGTCCCAGTCCTCACCCACACAGTGGTGTTCCTCTGTGCTGCCGGTGGCCATCCTCGTGGTTCGGTGATTCTCGTTTCTCGTCGCCAGATGTTGTGTCTCTGCACCTTGTTACAAACTCACATGAGGCGTGGATATATCAAACACGGTCACTCTGTGACCTTCACTTTATTTCCAGGACTAAAGAGTGCTGATCCTGGGTGGGACATCCCCTTTTATACTTGGAAGCCCAGGTGAGGAGCTCGCTCCCTGTGGTCAGGGTGTGCATTACAAGTGTACAGGTACAGTATGCATGAGTTACAGTTACATACTCATAGTCATTGCAGGATGGTGAAATATGTCAAGTCCTGACCCTGCAGTACAGACTTACACGAGGCACATGCTGAAGTCAAAATCACTCTGGACCTGCACCTTTATTTCACAGCTCTCGAGTGCCATACTTGCCTGAGACCTGCACCCCTGGTGGTAAAGTATGTTTGTGGTTACAGGTCTTATCTAGTTACGGTCATGTATAGCATGGTAAGATAGAGTTATATACAGTAGTGTGAGATACATGACATCACCCTCCCCCAAGGTCTTATTGTTTTTATAGATTCAATCTCTCTGGTGGTCAACTCTCTCGCGTGGAGCATCTTAGTTGTGGTTCAGTTGTTTGCCTTGGTGCCTGTTTTTCTTTCGGTGTGATTGCTGGTATCTCGCCTGGGCTGTCTGTTGGGATTGCCCTTTCCTCAGGTTGTTCCCTCTGTCTGTCCACCAGGTGTGGTGTGAGTTCCACATTGTAGTCTGCCTCTGGTTCTTCAGTGTTGTTGGTGAATCTATTTTTTACTTGGTCTTCATGCCCTCCGGCAGGTTTGGCCATTGTCCATTTGTACAACCAGTAGCCTGTTTCCTTCCTTGCCTGTTACTGTCCCTGCAAGCCATTTGGGACCCCTGCCATAGTTTAGCACTAAACACTTTGTCCACTATCTCATTCCACCTCCCCCTCGAATTTCGGTCATGGTACTCAGTTAGCTTCCGGCACTTTGCCTCAACGATTTCATGCATGTCTGGGAGGATTAACGAGAGCCAAGTCTTTAATGTCCGTTTCATCAATAGTTGCGCGGGGGGGATCCCAGTCAATGAATGTGGATGAGATCTGTATGCCAGCAGCAGTCGCGACAGGCGGCTCTGCAGCGTGGGACCTTGGATTTTTAGCATGCCTTGTTTAACGATTTGCACTGCTCGCTCCGCCTGGCCATTGGAGGCCGGCTTGAATGGTGCCATCTTAACATGATTTATGCTGTGGTCAACTATAAAATCTTGAAATTCTGCGCTGGTGAAGCACGGACCATTATCACTGACCAATATGTCAGAATTCCGTGCGTTGCAAACATGGTTCTAAGGCTCTCCACAGTGGTGGAGGTGGTGCTCGAGTGTAAATTGGTGCACTCGATCCACTTTGAAAATGCATCAACGACTACGAGGAACATTTTGCCCATGAATGGGCCCGCATAGTCTACATGCACCCGCGACCACGGTTTGGTGGGCCAGGGCCAGGGGCTTAGGGGGGCCTCCCTGGGGGCATTACTGAGTTGGGCACAAATGGTGCACCGTCGGACGCAGAGCTCCAAGTCCGCGTCAATACCAGGCCACCAGACGTGGGATCTGGCTATGGCCTTCATAAGGACGATCCCCGGGTGCTCGCGGTGGAGCTCCTGGGCAAACGCCTCTCTGCCTCGCCGAGGCATGACTACTCGGCTGCCCCACATCAGGCAGTCTGCCTGTAGTGATAGCTCATGCATGCGCCTATGGAAAGGTTTCATCTTCTCGGGGAAGGCATCGTGAGCCTCTGCCCAGTCACCAATTAAAACACATCTTTTGACAAAGGAAACGTGGGGTCGCTGGTCATCCAGGCTCTGAATTGGCGAGCCATCATGGGCGAACCTGTGGATTCAAAGGCATTGATTGCCATGACAATCTCACAGTCCTATTCGTCGGACCCTTCCGTGGTCACCAGGGGTAGCCTGCTGAGCACGTCGGCACAGTTGTCTGTGTCTGGTCTGTGCCTTATTGTGTAGTTGTAAGACACCAACATGAGTGCCCACCGTTGAATTCGCGCCGAGGCATTGGCGTTTATTGCCTTGCACTCGGATAAGAGGGATGTGAGGGGCTTGTGGTCGGTTTCTAATGCGAACTTGGCCCCGAAAAGGTATTGGTGCATCTTTTTGACACCGTACACGCACGCGAGCGCCTCCTTCTCTACCATTCCGTACCCGCGCTCCGCCCGCGAAAGTGACCTGGAGGCATAAGCTATGGGTTGCAATATGCCCGCACTATTGACATGTTGAAAAACGCACCCGACCCCATACGCTGACGCATCGCATGTAAGAACTAGCTTTTTACCTGGGTCAAAAAAGGCTAAAACACTGTTGGAACATAGAAGGTTGCGTGCCTTATTGAAGGCGCGTTCTTGGGTGTCCCCCCAAAACCAATCGCACCCCTTCCTGAGTAGCACATGGAGAGGCTCCAACAGCGTGCTCAAGTTCTGCATAAAGTTCCTAAAGTAATTGAGTAGCCCGAGAAAGGCGAGCTGTTCCGAGACATTCCGGGGCCTGGGTGCCATGCGAATTGCTTCGGTTTTGGATTCTGTTGGGCGGATTCCATCAGCGGCAATCCTTCTGCCCAAAAATTCAACCTCGGGTGCGAGAAACAGACACTTGGATTTCTTAATTCTTAGGCCTACGCGATCCAACCGCTTTTGTACTTCCTCCAAATTGCGGAAATGGGAGTCGGTGTCCCTGCTCGTGATGAGTTTGTCATCTTGAAACACAACCGTCCCCGGGATGGACTTGAGCAGACTCTCCATGTTGCGCTAGAATATAGCAGCTGCCGACCTGATGCCGAAAGGGCATCGATTGTACATAAAAAGGCCTCGATGTGTGTTGATGGTGGTGAGTAGCTTCGACTCTTCGGTCAGTTCTTGCGTCATATACACAGATGTGAGGTCAAGTTTCGAGAAAAGTTTTCCTCCAGCCAATGTGGCAAATAGGTCCTCAGCTCTGGGCAGCGGGTATTGGTCCTGTAGGGAGATCCTGTTTATGCTAGACTTGTAATCCCCACAGATTCATACGGATCCATCAGGCTTCATGACGGGGATGATGGGACTTGCCCAGTCGCTAAATTCCACGGGTGAGATAATGCCTTCCCGCAGAAGCCGGACCAGTTCGTGTTCAATCTTTTCCCTCATCACATAAGGCACAGCTCCAGCCTTGTGATGGATCGGTCTGGCATTCTGTGTGATGTAGATTCTAACTTTAGCCCCTTTGAAGGTGCCCACACCTGGCTGAAAGAGATGTTCAAATCGACTTAGAACTGTTGAGCAGGAGGTCCGTTCCTCTGATGACATGGCGTGAACATCATCCCATTTCCAGTTTAGTTTTGCCAGCCAGCTTCTCCCCAGCAGTGCTGGGAGATCTCCGGGGACAATCCACAGGGGAAGTCGGTTCATCGTCCCTTTGTGTGTGACTGAGAGCATGGTGCTGCCAAGGACTGGGATGATTTCTTTGGTATAGGTCCTTAGTTTGTTGTCGACCTTTGTGAGTTTTGGTCTGTTGCTTTTGTGCGGCCACAGCTGTTCAAATTGTTGAATGCTCACGAGAGATTGACTCGCTCCCGTGCCCAGTTCCATGTTGACGGGTATCCCGTTGAGTAGGCCCCTCATCATTATTGGAGACGTTTTGTTGTAGGAGCAGCGGCCATTGATCGTGTTGACCCGCTGTACCTAGGTGTCCCGGGCACTGTCCCCACCGTCCTCTGGTCCGCTTTCCGACCCTTCCGATTCGTATACCAGCTGAGCTGCTGTTTTTCTGCACATGCGGGCCAGATGCCCTGTATAGTTGCAGTTTCTGCAAACAGCATGCTGAAATCGACACCCCCTTGTTGAGTGCCTTCCCCCACATCTCCAGCACAGACCGCTTCCATTGTTTCCGAAGGATGAGCTGCGTCTGGCTGATCTCTCTTGAGCTTCTCTCAATGTGTAGTTGATTGCTCGCATTGTAGGTTGATGAGGTGTGAACGGCCGTTCATGTGGCCCTTGATGGCTTCTGGCGCCACTGTTGAGGGCTCTCCTGCCTTTGTCTGTGTGTGGGGGTAGCGGATTGTTTCACACTGTGAACCCCTTGTTCTGATGTTTTGTTAGTTGTCATACCCGCAGTATAGATCAACCTCGTTTCTTCTTCTCCTCTGTGCGACCAGTGCTGCTGCCTCCAAGATCAGGTTCTTGGTCTCTATAAGCTTTCGGAATATGCCTGCATGGCCTATTCCTTCAATAAAAAAGTCTCTCAGCATTTCTCTCCTCAGTTCATCGGAGAACTCACATGAACTAGCCAACCTCCGAAGTTCCGCCACGAAGTCGGGTATGCTCTGGCCCACACAGCATCTGTAGTTGTAGAACCTGTGTCTGGCCATGTGTAGACTGCTCGCTGGCTTCAGGTGATCTCTCACCAGTGTGCTCAATTCTTCAAACGACTTGCTTGCTGGTTTCTCGGCTGCCAGCAGGTCCTTCATTAAGGCAGGTGTTTTCGAGCCACAGCTGGTCAAGAGATGGGCTCTTCTCTTGTCTGCCTTATCGTCGCCCAACCAGTCTTTGGTTACAAAGCTTTGCTGGAGCCTTTCTATAAAGTCCTCCCAATTGTCTCCAGCATTGTATTTCTCATCTGAGCCGTTGGTAGCCATTCTGTGGATTCTGTGATCCCGTAACTCGTCGCCACTGTAAAGTCCTGATCCTGCAGTACTGACTTACACGAGGCACATATTGAATTCAAGGTCACTCTGGACCTGCACCTTTATTTCACAGCTCTCAAGTGCCACACTTGCCTGAGACCTGCCTTTATATACCTGTGTGGGACAGGTATGCAGTGTCTCCTGCAAGTGCACCCCTGGTGGTAAAGTATGCTTGTGGTTACAGGTCATATCTAGTTACAGTCATGTATAGCATGGTAAGATACAGTTATATACAGTAGTGTGAGATACATGACAAAATACATGTCAGTGCTGCCTGTCCCCTTGCCTCTCCCTGTGGCCTGCTCCATGGGCCTCTCCCTGTGGCCTGCTCCATGGGCCTCTCCCTGTGGTGCTCCCTCTCTTTGTCTTTGCCTTTCTCTCTCCCTCTCTCAATGACTTTCTCTAATTGGCGGTGCCTTTGTCTTTGTCAAGGCATCGTCTGACGATGAAGTCGGTGCAGGCGGTCGAGGGCCAGCACAGCCCCCATGAAGCGACAGAAATGGTTGAACTTCAAAACTGCCGTGAGCTATACAGGGAAAATTTAAGAATCAGAAGACTTTTTGAGGTTAAAATCACTGTTATCAGTCCACCAGCCACTCTCCTTAACTATTGGAAAGCATAAAAATGTAATGGCCAATAGAAAATAGTTGCCAAGATGGCGCCTTTAAATATGAACATACAAACAATGACGGACAGATAAAGACCATATGGTCCATCGAGTCTGTCCCACACAATTGTGATGCCTTGTGTATCATAACATATATACTCCACCCCACCCCAAACCATGTGATCTCCTATGAGTGGCAAAAAAAAGATAAAAGACCCAGGCCAATTTGGGGGAAAAATTCTGGGAAATTTATCTCCGACCCTCATCATCATCATAGGCAGTCCCTCGAAGCGAGGATGACTTGCTTCCATGCCAAAAAGGGATGAGTTCACAGGTGTTTCATTGAAGGACCTAATATTCCAGATCACGAACTACATCTTGGAGGGTGGAAGATGCCTGTGCGTGGATTTCTTTTAACGTTTGGTGGCTGTTGCACACCAGCCACCACACGGGCTTGACAGAGCTCGGTCTTGGTCCAGTGGCAAGGATTACCCCAGACGACTGGAGACCAGCTCTGCTGCACGGACCGAGCATGCACATATAAAGCAGTGTGGGCTGGTCCATGCTGCCCCTGGACCCTTGCCCCTTCTGGGCCCCCATCTAGGTGATCGAAACTCGTCCAGGAAATCACTCTGGCCATTAAATTCCCTGCAATACCTACCTTCTGTAAGAGGGGATCTCCGCCGCAGCCAGAAACAAATACAGCTTTCACTTGAAGGAATTCAGCGAGTCTGCATCCATCACATGAAACAGCAGCTTGTTCCAGTGGTCTACTATTTTCTGGGAAAAGAACCACCTCCTGACATCCAACCTAGATCTAGCCTTAAATAAATTAAATTTGTAACCTCTGGTCCTACCTAACCTATTTAATTGAAATAAACTGTCAGCTGGAATGCTGTCTATTCCCTTCATTATCTTATAAACCTCAATCATATACCCCCAAGTCGACGTTGCTCTAATGTATAGAGGCCCAACTCTTTTAACCTATCTTGATAACTAAGATGCTTTAGACTTGGAATTAGTCTCGTGGCCCTCTTCTGCACCCTTTCCAGTGCCTCAATATCACCCACCATGAAAGGAGACCATAACTGGACACAGTATTCCAAGTACAGCCTGACTAAGGTCTTGTATAAGGACAAAACAGTACACCTCGTCTTACACTCAATTGTCCTATGGATACATCCCAACACCCTATTTGCTCAAGCTATCGCTGCATAGCATTGCTCCTGTACCTTTAAGGATGTATGCACTGGAATGCCCAAATCTCTTTCTATCTCTGTCATGTATGTAACCTTCATGTAACTGTAACCTTCATGTAACAATACTGTAAACTGTATACACCTAAGCAATGCACAACTTGACCACAGGGGGTGAACTTGTGGGAGACACTCCTCACCTGGTCATCCAGGTATATAAAGGGAGGTCCCATGCAGGGTCATCACTTCTTGGTCCTGTGAATAAAAGTGTAGGGTCATAGAGCAACCTTGTCTCCAGTATGTGCCTCATGTTGATTTGCTGTAGTGTGTAAGGACACAACATTTGGCAACGAAAAACGGGAATCAACGACTCACCAGAATGGCCACCAGTAGCACAGAGGAACGGTACTGTGTTGGTGAGGACTGGGATGATTTCGTTGAGAGGTTCCAGCAGAGCTTTGTCACGAAGGACTGGTTGGGAGCGGCAGCGGCTGACTAGCGAAGGGCGCATCTACTGACCAGCTGTGGACCTAAGACCGTACGCGCTGATGAAAGACCCGCTCGCACCCGAGAAGCCTTGGAGGAGCTCAGCAAACTGATCGGTGAGCACCTCAAACCGGCGAGTAGTATACACATGGCCTGACACCGATTCTATACACATCGACGTCGGGAACGACAGAGCATACCGGACTTCGTTGCGGACCTTCGGCGCTTGGCCAGCCTCTGTAAGTTCACAGACGCCTGCAGGGGGGAGATGTTGCGGGATTTCTTCATTGAGTGCATTTGTCATGCCGGGATTTTTAGGAAGCTAATTGTGACCAAGGACTTGACCTTGGAAGCAGCGGCGTTGATGGCGCAAATCTTCATGGCGGGGGAGGAGGAAACCAAAATCATATATGCGCGCAACTCTGCTCCCAACGTGGTGATGGAGCAGGGAGTTAACATGGTAAACACGACTCAGAACCCTGCAGGCAGGCAAGGGCAATTCAACACCAACCAGGCAGTAACAGACTCTAGGGTGGGTCCTCAACAGAGAAAATGGCAGGTTGAACGGACATTTACACCATTACAAGGGACAATACATCCCGGGATGGGACCATTGACACCCACTAACAGAGTGGTCAAGAGTAATCAAAGAGACAATCAGAGAGGAATGCCTGGTAACAGCTCTTTTGTTCACAACAATCTCAGCTCATGCTGGAGGTACGGGGGCAGACATGCTGCGAAAACCTGCAGGTTTCAACAATTTATGTGCAGAAATTGTAACTTCAGTGGACATTTAGCCAGAATGTGCAGGAAGCCCGCAGCAAGGCTGGTTTATGAAGCGGATGAACCACAAGAGAGGTATGCAAGGCAGGGTTATGCTTGGGACACAGCAATGGAGGCTGAAGTTTAGTGGGTTCAGGTGGCAAACATCCACAGCTCATACACAAAAACACCATCTATGATAGAAACATAGAAACATAGAAACATAGAAAATAGGTGCAGGAGCAGGCCATTCAGCCCTTCTAGCCTGCACCGCCATTCAATGAGTTCATGGCTGAACATGCAACTTCAGTACCCCATTCCTGCTTTCTCTCCATACCCCTTGATCCCCCGAGTAGTAAGGACTTCATCTAACTCCTTTTTGAATATATTTAGTGAATTGGCCTCAACTACTTTCTGTGGTAGAGAATTCCACAGGTTCACCACTCTCTGGGTGAAGAAGTGTCTCCTCATCTCGGTCCTAAATGGCTTACCCCTTATCCTTACACTGTGACCCCTGGTTCTGGACTTCCCCAACATTGTGAACATTCTTTCTGCATCTAACCTGTCTAAACCCTTCAGAATTTTAAACGTTTCTATGAGGTCCCCTCTCATTCTTCTGAACTCCAGTGAATACAAGCCCAGTTGATCCAGTCTTTCTTGATACGTCAGTCCCACCATCCCAGGAATCAGTCTGGTGAATCTTCGCTGCACTCCCTCAATAGCAAGAATGTCCTTCCTCAAGTTAGGAGACCAAAACTGTACACAATACTCCAGGTGTGGCCTCACCAAGGCCCTATACAACTGTAGCAACACCTCCCTGCCCCTGTACTCAAATCCCCTCGCTATGAAGGCCAATATGCCATTTGCTTTCTTAACCGCCTGCTGTACCTGCATGCCAACCTTCAATGACTGATGTACCATGACACCCAGGTCTCGTTGCACCTTCCCTTTTCCTAATCTGTCACCATTCAGATAATAGTCTGTCCCTCTGTTTTTAACCACCAAAGTGGATAACCTCACATTTATCCACATTATACTTCATCTGCCATTCATTTGCCCACTCACCTAACCTATCCAAGTCACTCTGCAGCCTCATCATGATGATGAGAGTACTGTTAAACGGCATCCCGGTTCACATGGAGCTCGACACAGGGGCCAGCCAGTCACTTATGAGTGTCCAACAATTCGAGAAACTATGGCCACTCAGAGCTAGCAGACCCAAACTAGAACGCATTGACACGCAATTACGGACATACACCAAAGAGATCATCCCAGTCTAAGCAGTGCAATGTTGGTGGTCACACAAAATGGATCAGAGAACCAGCTGCCACTCTGGATTATCCCGGAAAATGGTCCCGTGCTTTTGGGGAGGAGCTGGCTAGCCGAGATGAACTGGAAATGGGGGGATGTGCATGCCATTTCATCTGTGGAGCGAAGTTCATGCTCACAGGTCCTACAAAAGTTTGAGTCACTATTTCAACCTGGTGTCGGTACTTTCAAAGGTACCAAAGTAGTGATACGCATCACCCCGGATGCCACACCAGTGCACCATAAAGCCAGAGCTGTGCCATATGTGATGCGGGAGAAAATTGAGAGTGAGTTGGACAGGTTGCTAAGAGAGGGCATAATTTCGCCCGTTGAATTCAGTGACTGGGCAAGCCCCATCGTCCCTGTTCTAAAAACGGATGCCGACTACAAGGCCACCATCAACCGAGTGTCACTACAAGACCAATACCCGCTTCCAATAGCGGAGAATCTTTTTGCCACACTGGCAGGCGGCAAGCTGTTCACCAAGTTGGACCTCACTTCGGCCTACATGACCCAAGAACTGGCCGAAGAATCCAAGCTACTGACCACCATCACCACGCACAAGGGGCTGTTGTCTAAAACAGGTGTCCGTTTGGCATTTGTTCAGCAGCCGCGATCTTTCAAAGGAACGTGGAAAGCCTGCTCAAATCCATCCCTGGAACAATCGTATTTCAGGACAACTTCCTTATCACTGGTCGAGACACCGAGGATCACCTCCACAACCTGGAGGAGGTGCTACGCCGACTGGACCGGGTAGGCCTGCGACTAAAGAAGTCCAAGTGTGTGTTTTTGGCCCCAGAGGTCGAGTTTTTGGGCAGGAGGGTTGCCGCAGACGGGATCCGGCCTACCGAATCCAAAACGGAGGCGATCCGTCGCGCGCCCAGGCCCGGCAACACATCGGAGTTGCGTTCATTTCTGGGACTATTGAACTATTTCGGAAGCTTTCTGCTGAACTTAAGCACATTATTGGAGCTGCTACACGTGTTCCTGCGTAAGGGTTGCGATTCGTTTTGGGGGGATTGTCAGGAACGGGCTTTCAGTCGGGCGCGGAACCTGCTTTGTTCTAATAAGCTGTTGACCCTGTACAACCCCTGTAAGAAATTGGTTTTAACACGTGATGCATCATCCTATGGGGTGGGTGCGTGTTGCAGCAGAGTAATGATGAGGGCCAACTCCAACCTGTGGCTTATGCTTCCAGGTCGCTCTCCCAATCAGAAAGGGGATATGGGATGGTTGAAAAGGAAACACTCGCATGTGTCTACAGGGTGAAAAAGATGCACCAATACCTTTTTGGCAGAAGGTTCGAGTAAGAAACGGACCACAAGCCGTTAACATCCCTGTTGTCTGACAACAAAGCTGTCAATGCCAATGCGTCAGCTCGCATACAGCGATGGGTTCTCACGCTGGCTGTGTATGACTACACCATACGGCACCGGCCAGGCACCGAAAATTGCACTGACGCGCTCAGCAGGCTTCCACTTGCCACCACTGAGGGGACGGCGGAGCAAAGCGCTGAGATGGTCATGGCTGTCGCTGCTTTTGACAGCGCAGGCTCCCCCATCACAGCCCACCAGATCAAAACCTGGACAAACAGAGTTCCCCTCCTATCCCTGATTAAGAAATGTGTCCTGACTGAGGATTGGGCGCCCGCACACGGAGCATGCCCTGAGGAGGTCAGACCGTTTCACAGACGGATGGATGAGCTCTCCATCCAAGCCGACTGCCTACTATGGGGCAGCTTGGTAGCCATGCCCCAGAAGGGAAGGGAAGCATTCATCAGGGAACTCCACAGTGAGCACTCAGGCATTGTGCTGATGAAGGCAATTGCCCGGTCACATGTATGGTGGCCGGGAATTTATGCAGACCTGGAACACTGTGTGCGCAGGTGCACAACGTGTGCCCAGCTGGGCAATGCCCTCAGGGAGGCCCCACTCAGCCCGTGGCCCTGGCCCACCAAGCCATGGTCACGTATTCACATAGACTACGCGGGCCTGTTCATGGGGAAACTGTTCCTCATTGTTGTTGATGCATACTCGAAATGGATCGAGTGCATCATATTGAATTCGTGCATGACATCCACCACAGTGGAGAGTCTGCGTGCGGTCTTTGCGACCCATGGCTTGTCGAACATCCTGGTTCGCGACAACGGTCCGTGCTTCACTAGCTATGAATTTCGGGAGTTCATGTCGAGTAATGGCATCAAACATATCAGGACAGCACCGTTCAAGCCGGCTTCCAATGGCCAGGCGGAACGTGCGGTCCAAATCATAAAGCAAGGCAGGCTCCGGATTCAAGGACCCTCCCTTCAATACCACCTATCGCGCCTCCTGCTGGCCTACAGGTCCCGATCGCATTCGCTCACGGGGGTCCCACCCATGGAACTACTCATGAAACGTACACTTAAAACTCGGCTGTCCTTCATTCATCCAGTCCTGCCAGACACTTTTGAGGACAAGCGCCAGTCCAAAAATGAGTGCCATGACCGTAACTCAAAAGGGAGATGTATAGAAATCGATGACCCTGTATTTGTTCTTAATCATGCTTTGGGGCCCAAGAGGCTTGACGGTACTGTAATTGGTAAAGAGGGGAATAGGGTCATAGTGGTCAGACTTAACAATGGACAGATATGCCGCAAGCATCTGGACCAAGTAAAAAAAATGGTTCAGCATGGACACTGAGGAACCGGAGGAAAATCATGAGATGTTGCCCACACCACCACCAGAGAACGAGCAACAGGAACCGTCAGCAGCATGCACAGTCCCTGCGGCCAGACCGGACGAGCCGGAATCACCACAGGTGACAAAGACGCATGCCAAGGCTCAACAACCAGAGCCCCAACTGCGGCGCTCCACGAGAGAGCGTCGACCGCCTGAAAGACTCAATCTTTGATCCAAAGAAGTTGGGCGGGGGGGGGGGGGGGGGGAGGTGATGTCATGTATGTAACCTTCATGTAACTGTAACCTTCATGTAACAACACTGTACACTGTATACACCTAAGCAATGCACACCTTGACCACAGGGGGTGAACTTATGGGAGACACTCCTCACCTGGTCATCCAGGTATATAAAGGGAGGTCCCACGCAGGGTCATCACTTCTTGGTCTTGTGAATAAAAGTGTAGGGTCATCGAGTGACCTTGTCTGCAGAATGTGCCTCATGTTGATTTAGAGTAGAGTGTAAGGACACAACAATCTCCACCACCTTTGATACACCCTCCAGGGAAAGGCATTAATGTTGAGCATTTTCCCTATCCACATGCATAACACTGCATTTATCTAAGTTATACATCATTTTCCAGTCTTGAGCCCAATTTCCCAACACATTAAGATCTGGCTGAAGCCAAAAAGCATCTTCTGCAGTTCTAGCACTCATGCAGATCTTGGTATCATCTGCAAATTGTACTGCCAACCACTAAATCCAGGTCATTAATAAAAATATTAAAAAGCAACGGTCCCAACACTGATCCATGGGACACCACTGGTGAACGGTCTCCAAACAGATCCAAGTCCATCTATAACTACTCTTTGCCTGCGTCCTGCCAGCCAGTTCTGAATCCAGCTCAATATATTTCCACTAATACCACAGGCTCCAATCTTATGGAGAAGCAGTACCTTGTCAATAGTTTTTTGGAAATTTAAATAGACAATGTCTGCTGGGCTTCCCTCGTCCACCAACTTTGTAACTTTTTGAAAAAATGCAATTAAATTTGTGAGACATGACCTCCTTTTTATGAAGCCATGTTGGGTGTTCCGAATATGTCCCTCCCTATATTCATATATTGCATCCCTTATAATTCTTTCAAGCATTTTCTCGATGACTGATGTTAAACTGATGGGCCTATAGTTACCCGGGTCTGCCTTGTCACCTTTTTAAAAAATGGGGACTACATTAGCCCCCGTCCAATCTGTAGGAACCATTCCAGAGTGCAGTGGGCTATTAAAAATACGGGCCAGGGGCTCGCACAGCACATGTCCCATCTCCCGGAGGACCTTCGGGTGGATATCATCCTGCCTTGCTGCTCTATCGAATTTCAAGTTCTTAATTCTTTCTAAAGCAATATGCTTAACTATGTTAATGTTACTGATAAAACTAATACAGCTGCAACATCCCGAATCCGGACTTCTGAAAACCAGAAAACGGACATTTTGGTGAGCGGCGAGGAGTGGAGAATCAGCGGGCGGCGAGTGCCGAAATCCGGAAAAACCCAAAAATTGGCATGGACTCGGTCCCGAGGATTCCGGATTTCAGACCTGTATTATTCAATTCTAATATTCGAGCATCATCTTCAATGGTGAATACTAATGCAAAGTACTCACTTAATATTTCTGCCACACTTAGTGAGTCCTTTGTAACCTGTTCTTGAACACCTTTCAGTGGCCCAATACAGACTTTGATTGTTCTCTGACTCTTCACGTAACTAAAAAAGCTCTTCCCATTACTGCCACAGTTGTCTACAATCCTTTTTTTTCCACTAGCCTTTTTGCTAATCTAATAGCAGCCTTAGTTTTCTTTAGTTGTTCTTTGTATTCAACCCGATTTATTTGCGTGCTAAATGTCTTTAATTTATAGATACATTTCTGTTTACATCTTAATTGTCTTTGTACATACCCAGTCAGCCACTTTGGCTTTTTCTTCCCACATTTCCTTCTTTTGATTTTTGTGTACATGTTTGTTTTCCACATTCTTAATCTCCTTCCTAAAAACTTTCCCACCACCAAGGAGGGTTAGTCAATTTACCCATTCCAAGTCATCTGCCAGTTTGGAGAAGTTTGCTCTTCTGAAATCTGGTACAAATTGCAGTTTCTCAGTACCTTAGTTCTACTAGCCAATTGGAACCCTATAACGTTGTGATCATTGTTGTCCAGATGTTCCTCCACATGGAGGCCTGATATGAGGTCAGGCTCACTACTAAACACCAGATCCAATATATGATTTTCCGTAGTTACTTCATTAACATGTTGAGTCAGGAAACAGTCTTGTATATTTCCAATAAATTTTTCAGGTGCACTTCCCACCACAACAGCAGGAAGGCAACTTTGAACTTATCTACACTATCCCTGTGCTAAATTAGTTTAAATGCTTTCTGAAAGCAGCCTCAACACCCACTGCTAGCCTTTTAGCTCCCACGAAGTTAAGATGGAGGCCGTCCCTCCTGAACAACTTACCTTGTCCAGTGAACACCTCCCAATTATTGATGAAGTGAAGTTTGTTCTTGTTGCAGAGGTCCCAAAGCTACATGATGAATCCTACGATTTGGCTATTCCTCTCCATCGATCTGGACATGACTGGTAATAGCCTGGAGACTGCAACCTTGCAGCCTTTTGCTGAAGGGCATCTATGAGGCTTTTATAGGAATCCTGAAAAACAAATAGACTTCTATCCATAATATCACTTGTTCCAATATATAAACCTACTAAAGTATCTTGACACTCACCTGGTTATGATCGTCAATCCTCTTTAGTTAGGAAAATTGTGCCATGGGATGAAGGGTTGGCAATGACACACAACTGTTTAAGATGGAGCAAAGGATAAACCAGGTCACAAGAGGCCACGTAGTCTAACGTAAATTGTGTGAAAATTTCTAGAATCCTTAATTTGAAATAAAATTAGTAAACATTTAGAAATGCATGAGTTAATCAAAGACCGGCAGTATGAGATTATTAATGACAAATTATATTTGATAAATATTATAGTTTTTTAAGTGACTGCATGGGTAGATGAAGAGAATGCATTATATGTAGTCTATGGATTTTCAGAAGACATTTGATATGCTGCCTTACAAGAGGCATGTTGCAAATAATGTACAGCACAGAAACAGACCATTCGGCTCAACAAGAGAAAGTCTAACTACCACCCCTTGACATTCAACGGCATTACCATCGCAGAATCCCCCACAATCAACATCCTGGGGAGTCACCATTGACTAGAAGCTCAACTGGACCAGCCACATAAATACTGTGGCTACAAGAGCAGGTCAGAGGCTGGGTATTCTGTGGCGAGTGTCTCACCTCCTGACTCTCCAAAGCCTTTCCACCAGCTACAAGGCACGTCAGGAATGTGATAGAATACTCTCCACTTGCCTGGATGAATGCCACTCAAGAAGCTCAACACCATCCAGGACAAAGCAGCCCACTTGATCGCCACTCCATCCACCACCTTAAACATTCTCTCCCTCCATTAACAACACAGCGTGGCTGCAGTGTGTACCATCTACAAGATGCATTGCAGCAATTCTCCAAGACTTCTTCGGTAGCACCTCCCAAACCCGTGACCCCTACCACCTGGAAGGACAAGGGCAGCAGGCGCATGGGAGCACCATCACCTCCAAGATCCCCTCCAAGTCACAGATCATCCTGACTTGGAAATATATCGCTGTTCCTTCATCGTCGCTGGGTCAAAATCCTGGAACTCCCTCCCTAACAGCTCTATGGGAGAAACTTCACCACACGGACTGCAGTGATTCAAGAAGGTGGCTCACCACCACCTTCTCAAGAGCAATTCGGGATGGGCAATAAATGCCGGCCTTACCAGCGACGCCCACATCCCAGGAAATAATTTTTTAAAAACTGGTCCATGCCAATGTTTATACTCCACACGATCCTGCTCTTCATCTAACACTATCAACATATCCTTCTATTCCTTTCTCCCTCATGTGTTTATCTCACTTCCCCTTAAATGCATCCACACTATTCATTTCAACTACTCCCTGTGGTAGCTGGTTCCACATTCTCACCAGAGAAAGGTTCTCCTGAATTTCCTTTTCGATTTATTAGTGACAATCATTTTTATGGTCTCTAGTTTTTGTCTAGCCCTACAAATGGAGCCCGGCATCTACCCTATCAAACCCTATCATAACCTTAAAGACCTCTATCAAGTCACCCCTCAGCCATCTCTTTTCTAGAGCAAAGAGCAGCAGCTTGTTCAGTGTTCTCTGATAGATATAACGACCAGAATTTTAATCTGGAGGTGGGTCGGGAGCAGGGGGGCTGGGAAGTGGCCGTGAAAACCTATAGAACATGTTTCCCGCAGGCCAAGCCGAATTTCACACCCGCAGCCTGCCAGATGGAAAGGCTAACTGGCTCTGGGCGAGTATCCTGGTGGCACTTGGCCACTGAGGGGAGGGAGGGAGGGATTGGGTGGGGGCCGGGGCTGGTTGAGGTTGGAACAGGATGATCAGGGCGGGGGCGATAGAGAGGATCGGGGTGGAGAGGTTCGGGGGGGGGGGGAGTGAGAAGTAGGGCTGGGGGGGAGAGAAGATCGGGGAGTGAGAGGATCGGGGGTTTGAGGATCGGGGGGGAGTGAGAATCGGGGAGGAGAGGATCGGGGGGGGGTGAGAGGATCGTGAGGGGAGAGGATCGTGGGGGGAAAGGATCGGTTGGGGGTTGAGGTTCGGGGGGGAGAGGATCAGGGGGAGAGGATGTGGGCAGAGAGAGAATCGGGGGGGAGTGGATGTGGGTTGAGAGAGAATCGGGAGGAGTAGTGGATCGGCGGGGGGTGGGAGAGGATCGGGAGGAGAGGATCGGAGGGAGAGGATCGGGGGTGGGGGGGGGAGCATTGGGGGGTGGTGGGGTGATGGAGAGAGATGATCGGGGCTGACCGGAGGAGGTTCGTGTGAAAGTTGGGGGGAGCATCAGGGCTGGCCGGAGGAGCATTGATCTGGAGGGGAAGGATTGAGGCCGCACAGAGTTTAGCACTATATCTTGCCATCGTATAGACTCCCACTAAAAGTACTAAAAGTGGCTATAAAGTATTTTGCAAAATCTTGAAGCCAAGAAAGGCACTATACAAATGCAGTTCTTTTTCTTTTTTTTCTCAGGCCCAAGTCCATCTAAGTCATGAATATTGCTCTTTTACCTCGGGAGGTTCTTCTACTATCTGTCTTATCCTGGACAAGATACAAGAAAAACATTGTTGTCTGTTAGTAACATCCCCAGCTGGCACCTCAGTCACATACTGCTACTACAGTGTGTAACACATCTCTGACCTTTTTGATTTGTCTCACATCATATATTGTCATGCTGTTCTATTTACGGTAAATTAAATTCAAATGGTGGACAGGGAGAAAATACTGCAAATAAAGGTTTTTCTGGGATTAGGAGTTGGAGAAACTAATATTATAAGGAAACTTAAATTTCTTTAAAAATGTATTGGCCATTTAGAAAGCAGGCCCATAGAATGGCAGATTATGTCCTTTTACTCTTTTCCAATAAAATACCGAATCATGTAGGTATTGCTGTTAACCTTAAGCTCAAATTACCTTAATCTAGTACTTCATTTTTTTTTTTACAGTAGCCAATGATTAAAATGTATTCAGCACCATTTTCCTGGGAGATTGCCAGTGCTTCTTCGGCAGCCATCTTAAGTGTATTTACTAATATGTAGCCATTTTGTCTGAATGAAACTCATTAGCCTAGTACCTTCTTCCCCTTCACTTCCCTCTGATCCCATCCCTTCTTCCAATATCAACCCCTGCCGTGTTTTCACTATCCCCTCTGACCCTCCCCTCTCTGACCCCAAACGATCAGTCCTCAGCAAAGACCTGAGCTTCATCCCCTTGCGCCCCCTCCTCAATGAATTTCGAGCTCGGCACGATGCTGAGCTCTCTTTTCGCTGCCTTCACCTCCATACCCACTTCTTCCTCCAGGAGTCTTCCCCCTGCACAGTTGACCCATTCTCCCGTTTTCAGAATTTTCGCTCTACCTAGACCCCTCCCTCTGGCCTCTTACCCTCTCTAGATCACTTAATTGCAAACTGCCGACGGCACATCGGCCGTCACAATTTCTCTGCTCCCCTCACTCACTCCAACCTACCTCCCTCTGAACGTGCAGCATTCCACTCTCTCAGATCCAACCCGAATATTGTCATTAAACCTGCTGACAAGGGTGGAGCTGTTGTTGTTTGACGAACTGACCTCTTCCTTGCAGAGGCTGATCGCCAGCTCTCTAACACCTCCTTCTACCTCCCGCTGGACCATGACCCCACTACCGAAAATCAAGCCATCATTTTCCAGACCATCACTGACCTCATCTCCACAGCTACCAACCTCATAGTTCCCCAAGCCCCGCACAGCCCGCTTCTACCTACTTCCCAAGAGCCACAAACAGGACTGCCTCGGTAGACCCATTATTTCAGCCTGTTCTTGCCTCATGGAACTTATTTCTTCATATCTCGACTCTATTTGTTTTCCCTTTGTCCAGTCTCTTCCCACCTACATCCGCGACTTCTCTGGCGCCCTCCGTCACTTTAACAGTTTCCAGTTTCCTGGCCCCAACTGTCTCCTTTTCACCATGGATGTCCAATCCCTCTACACTTCCATCTCCCATCAGGATGGCCTGAGGGTGCTCCACATCTTCCTCGAGCAGAGGCCCAACTAGTCCTCATCTACCACCACCCTCCTCCGCCTGGGTGAACTTGTTCTCACATTGAACAACTGCTCCTTTAACTCCACTCACCTCCTCCAAATTAAAGGTGTTGCTATGGGAACCTGCATGGGTCCTAGCTATGCCTGCCTTTTTGTGGGATATGTGGAATATTCTTTGTTCCAGTCCTACTCGAGTCCCCTCCCTCAGCTCTTTTTCCAGTACATTGATGACTGTATCGGTGCCGTTTCCTGCTCTTGCCCTAATCTAGAAAATTTAATTCACTTTGCATCCAATTTCCACCCTTCCCCCAGCTTCACATGGTCCATCTCCGACTCTTCCCTTCCCTTCCTCAACTTCTCTGTTTCCATTTCTGAAGATAGGCTATTGACAAACATTCACTACAAGCCCACTGACTCCAACAGCTATCTGGACTACACTTCCTCCCACCTCGCTTCCAGTAAGGACTCCATTCCATTCTCCCAGTTTCTCCGTCTCTGTTGCAGCTGCTCTGCCGACCCCACCTTCCACATGTCTTCCTTTTTTCTCAACCAAGGATTCCCTCCGCCGTGGTTAACATGGCCCTCGACTGTGTCCATTCTATTTCCTGCATCTCTGCTCTCCCCTCTTCCCCTCCCTCTCAGAACCATGACATGTTCCCCTTGACCTCACCTTTCACCCCACCAATCTCCACATTCAATGGATCTTCCTCCGCCATTTCTGCCACCTCCAGTGTGATACCACCATCAATCACATCGTCCTCTCTCCTTCCAGCATTCCGAAGGGACTGCTCCCTCCGCAACACCCTGGTCGATTCTGCAGTCACCCCCAGCACCCCCTCCCCTTCCCACAGCACCTTCGTGTGCAAACGCAGAAGATGCAACACCTGCCCTTTTATCTCCTCCCTTCCCACTGTCCAGGGCCCCAAACATTCCTTCCAGGTGAAACAACAATTAACTTGTACTTCTTTCAATTTAGTATACTGTATTCGCTACTCACGATGTGATCTCTACATTGGGGATACCAAATGCAGATTGAGTGACCGTTTTGCGGAACACCTCAATTCAGTCCGTAAACATGACCCCGAGCTTCCGGTCGCCTGTTACTTTAATTCTCCGCTCCACTCCCACTCCGATCTCTCCGTCCGCAGTCTCCTACACTGTTCTAATGAAGCTCAACACAAGCTCGAGGAACAGCACCTCATCTTTCGTTTAGGCACTTTACGGCCTTCTGGACTCAACATCAAGTTTAACAATTTCAAATCATACCCTCTGCCCATATTTTGCTCACTTTCCTGCATTTTTTAACCCCTCCCCCCCCCCATCACTTTATGTAATTTTTTTCTCTGTCTCCCAAGGCAGCTAGTAATTATTCCACCATTCACATCATATCCAGGTTAATCCTTTTCTAACTTCCGCCATTACCATCTCAAGTCAGCCCATCACCCCTTTTGTCTCTCAAATCTCTCCTGTTTTCCACACTAACACAGACCTTCTCTTCTGTTCTTTCCTCCCCTCCCCCTTTCAGAACTCCTTAAGAATCTGTTCTTTTCAAAAATTCGCCAGTTCTGAAGAAGGGTCATCGACCTGAAAAGTTAACTGTTTCTCTCTCCACAGGTGCTGCCTGACCCGCTGAGATTTCCAGCATTTCCTGTTTTTATTTCGGATTCCAGCATCCACGTATTTAGCTTTTGTGTAGCCCAGTACATGCACTGTTTTTGGGCAGCCAGACGTACCTGGAATTCAATTTGCCATTAAATGGCTATTTGCAGAACCATAACTCAGAGGGAAGGGAAGGAAATTAATGTTATTCCCAATCCCATGATAATTCTGCTGTGTAACCAATGAGTAAGAGGGGCATGAAAGAAGACTTAGTTGACTAATCTTCCAATTTTCTCTTCCTCCCTCAGGGAAAGTCTGCTCAGTCTCACCTGTTTGAGACATAAGAACTTAACAACATAAGAATTAGGAGCAGGAGTAGTCCCTTCTCTCAGAGGTTGTAAACCTATGGAATTCTCTGCCCCAGAGAGCTGTGGAGGCTGGGTCATTGAATGTATTTAAGGCGGAGATAGACAGATTTTTGAGCGATAAGGGAATAAAGGGTTATGAGGAGCGGGCAGGGAAGTGGAGCTGAGTCCATGATCAGACCAGCCATGATCTTATTAAATGGTGGAGCAGGCTCGAGGGGCCAAATGGCCTACTCCTGCTCCTATTTCTTATGTTCTTATGTTCTTATTCAGCTCCTCGAGCTTGCTCCCCCATTCAATGAAATCATGGCTGATCTTCTACAACTCCACTTTCCTGCATTGTCTCCATATGCCTTGATTTCCTTAATATTCAAATATCTATCGATCTCTGTCTTGAATATACTCAACGACTGAGCATCCACAGGCCTCTGAGGGAGAGAATTCCAAAGATTCACCACCCTCTGAGTGAAGAAGTTTCTCCTCATCTCAGTCCTAAATGGCCGACCCCTTATTCTGAGACTGTGACCCCTGGTTCTAGACTCCTCAGCCAGAGGAAACATCCTCCCTGCATCTACCCTGTCAAGCCCTGTAAGTATTTTGTATGTTTGAATGAGATCATCTCTCATTCTTCTAAACTCTAGCGATTATAGACTAGTCTAAAGCCTAGTCTATATATTAGCATGGATAGAGGAAGGGCTAATTAACAGAAAACAGAGATTTCGGGATAAAGGGGTCATTTTCAGGTTGGCAAACTGTAATAGTGGGGTACCACAGGGATCAGTGCTGGGGCCTCAGTTATTTAAAATCTATATTAATGACTCAGATAAAGGGACCGAGTGTAATGTAGCCAAATTTGGTGATGATACCCAGCCAAAGCTGGGTGGTAAAGCAAGTTGTGAGGAGGACACAAAGAATCTGCAAATGCATATAGATAGGTTAAGTGAGTGAGCAAAAATTTGGCAGATGGACTATAATATGGGAAAATGTGAGGTTATCCATATTGGTAGGAAAAATAAAAAAGCAAATTATTATTTAAATGGAGAGAAACTACAAAATGATGCGCTACTGAGGGATCTGGTGTCCTTGTAGATGAAACAAAAAAAGTTAGCATGTAAGTACAGCAAGTAATTAGGGAGGCAAATGGAATGCTGACCTTTATTGCAAGAGGGATGGAGTATAAAGGTAGGGAAGTCTTGCTACAACTGTACAGGGTGTTGGTGAGACCACACCTAGAGTACTACGTACAGTTTTGATCTCCTTATTTAAGTAGTTGCATAATTGCATTGGAGGCAGTTCAGAGAATGTTCACGAGGGTGATTCCTATTGATGAAGAGGTTGACTTATGAAGAAAGGTTGAGCAGGTTGGTCCTATACTCATTGGAGTTTAGAAGAATGAGATGTGATCTTATTGAAATGTATAAGATTCTGAGGGGGATTGACAGGGTAGATGCAGAGAGGATGTTTCCCCTCGTGGGGGAATCTAGAACTATGGGGCATAGTTTTGGAATAACGGGGCGCACATTTAAAATGGAGATGAGGAGGAATTTCTTCTCTCAGAGGGTCGTGAATCTTTGAAATTCTGTACCCCAGAGAACTGTTGAGGCTTGGTCATTGAAAATATTCAAGGCGGAGATAGATTTTTGAACGATAGGGGATTCAAGGGTTATGGGGATTGGACAGGAAAGTGGAGTTACGATCAAGATCACATCAGCCATGATTTATTAAATGGCGGAGCAGGATCGAGAGGCCAAATGGTCTATTCCTGCTCCTATTTCTTATGTTCTTATGTTCTGGTCAATCTCTTCTCATAGGACAATCCCCCCATCCCAGGAATCAATCTGGTGAACCTTTGTTGCACTACCTCTATGGCAAATATATCCTTCCTTAGTTTTGGAGAACAAAGCTGTACACAATACTCCAGCTGTGGTCACACCAGGACCCAATATAATTGCAATAAGATGACTTTATGCTTATACTCAAATTCTCTTGTAATAATGGCCAGCATACTATTTGCTTTCTTAATTGCTTGCTGTACCTGCATGTTAACTGTTACGTTACCTGCTGTACCTGCATGTTACCAGGTCCCTCTGAACACCAACAATTCACAATCTCTCACATGGAAATTTGTTTGCGTGGAATTGAAAAGGGGAGAGAGAAGCAAACCTTACATTGGTAGGAAGAATGAGGAGAGGCAATAAGAATGAAATAGCACAGTTTTAAAGAAGGTGCAGCAACCGGGTGTGTGTGTACACAAATCTTTGATGGTGGCAGGACAAGTTGAGAAGGCTGTGAAAAAAATCACACGAGAGCCTTGGCTTATTAAAAGAGGAATAGAGTACAAAAGCAAGGAAGTTATTCTAAACCTTTCTAACACATTGGTTAGGCCCCAGCTGGAGCATTGTGACAATTCTGGGCATCACACTTTAGGAAGAATGTCAAGGCCTTAGAGAGGGTGCAGAGTAGATTTACTAGAATGGCACCAGGGATGTGGGACTTCAGTTATGTGGAGAGACTGGAGAAGCTGGGATAGTTCTTTTTTGAGCAGAGAAGGTTAAAAGGAGATGTGATAATGGTGATCAAAATAATGAACTGTTGTGATAGAGTAAATAAGAAGAAACTGATTCCAGTGGCAGAAGGGTTTGTAACCAGAGGACACAGATTTAAAGTGATTGGCAAAAGAACCAGAGGCGACATGAGGAAACTGTATTTACGCAGCGAGTTGTGATCTGGAATGTAATGCCTAAAAGGGTGGTGGAAGCAGATTCAAAAGTAACATTCAAAAGGGAATTGGATAACTATTTGAAGGGAAAAATTTAAAAGGCTATGGGGAACAAGGGGGAGTGGGACTAATTGAATAGCTCTTTCAAAGAGCTGGCAGAGACATGGAATCATAGAAATTTACTGCACAGAAGGAGGCCATTTCGGCCCATCGTGTCTGCGCTGGGAAATAAAGAGCTATTCAGCCTAATCCCTCTTTCCAGCTCTTAGTCTGTAGCCTTGTAGATTATGGCCCACTTCAAGTGCACATCCAAGATTCTGCCTCTACCATCCTTTCAGGCAGTGAGTTCCAGACCCCCGCAACCCTCTGGGTGAAGAAATTGCCCTTCAAATTCCCTCTAAACTTTCTACCAATTACTTTCAATCCATGCCCCCTGTTTGTTGACCCCCTCTGCTAAGGGAAATAGGTCCTTCCTATCCACTCTATCTAGGCCCCAGAAGAGCCGAGGGCCCAGGAGCAGCTTGGACCTGCCCACACTGCGATATGTGTGTGCACTAGGTCCGTGCAGCAGAGCAAGTCTCCAGTCATCCTGATTAATCCTTGCCACTGGATAAAGGCCTAGCTCTGTTGAGCCCATGTGGCGACTGATGTGCAATGGTCACCACACGTTAAAAACAATTCCCGCACAGACATCTTCCACCCGCACAACTGGAGTTCAGGACTAGAACATCAGGTCCTTCATTGAAACATCTGTGAACTCTCGTGGAAGCAAGTCATCCTCATTCGAGGGACCGCCTATGATGATGATGATGATGATGATGATCTAGGCCCCTCATAATTTTACACACGTCAATAAGATCTCCCCTTAGCCTCCTCTGTTCTAAAGAAAACAAACCCTACCTATCCAATCTTTCCTCATAGCTAAAATTCCCCAGTCCAGGCAACATCCTCGTAAATCTCCTCTGTACCCTCTCCAGTGCAATCACATCTTTCCTGTAATGCGGTGACCAGAACTGCACACAGTACTCCAGCTGTGGCCTAACTAGTGTTTTAAAAAGTTCAAGCATATCCTCCCGACTCTTGTATTCTATGCCTTGGCTAATAAAGGCAAGCATTCCGTATATCTTCTTAACCACATTATCTATCTGGCCTGCTACCTTCAAGGATCTGTGGACATGCACTCCAAGGTCCCTTTCTTCCTCTACACTTCTCAGTGTCCTACCATTTAATGTGTATTCCCTTGCTTTGTTGGCCCTCACCAAATGCATTACTTCACACTTCTCCGGATTGAATTCCATTTGCCACTGTTCTGCTCACCTGACCAGTCCATCGATATCTTCCTGCCATCTACAGCTTTTTTCTTCATTACCAACCACATAGCCAGTTTTTGTATCATCTGCAAACTTCTTAATCATGCCCTCTACATTCAAGACATGAAGGTCAGAATGGTCTCTTCCTGTGTTATATTATTGTATGATTCTCTCTTTAAACTGCACAGCATGTTAGTGCACTATTATACTCCACAACCAATTTGCTCGTGAGTCCAGTTATTTTATTTTGGGCAGTTGGTGAGAGGGGAGCGACCTGTCAAAAGCCCAGCGGGAGATCGAGAGCCAGCGGCAGTTGGTGAGAGGGGAGCGACCTGTCAAAAGCCCAGCGGGAGATCGAGAGCCAGCGGCAGTTGGTGAGAGGCGGGAGCGGCCTATAAAAGGCCCAGCGGGAGATCGAGAGCCAGCGGCAGTTGGTGAGAGGCGGGAGCAGCGACGGAGCGGCCTATAAAAGGCGACCGGTGCAGCTACAGCGGGAGAGAAAGCAAAATAGAAGTAGAAAGTAATCAAAAAGTGACGTCACAGCCAATGTGGTAAGTGATTGGCTGGCGATTGGTGAGTAGCTTTTCTTTTCTTTTTTATATCAGTAAGTGAACTGCAACATTGTTATTACCAATTTAAGGGTATCTAAGGTTAAGACATGGCAGGAGAGCTCGGCCATGTGATATGCTCCTCCTGTACCATGTGGGAACTCGGGGACACTTCCGGTGTCCCTGGGCGCTACGTGTGTGGGAAGTGTAACCGCCTCGAGCTCTTGACGGTCCGCGTTGCGGAATTGGAGCTGAGGGTGGATTCACTCTGGAGTATCCACGATGCCGAGAATGACGTGAGTATCACGTGTAGTGAGTTGGTCTTACCGCAGGAGAAGGGTCCACAGCCAGATAGGGAATGGAAGACCAGCAGGAAGAGCAGTGCAAGAAAGATAGTGCAGGAGTCCCCTGTGGTCATCCCCCTGCAAAACAGATACACTGCTTTGAGTACTGTAGGGGAGGATGACTCATCAGGGGAGGGCAGCAGCAGCCAAGTTCATGGTACCGTAGGTGGCTCTGCTGCAAAGGAGGGCAGGAAAAAGAGTGGGAGCACGATAGTGATAGGGGATTCGATGGTGAGGGGAATAGATAGGCGTTTCTGCGGACGCAACCGAGACTCCAGGATGGTATGTTGCCTCCCTGGTGCAAGGGTCAAGGATGTCTCGGAGCGGGTGCAGGACATTCTGAAATGGGAGGGAGAACAGCCAGTTGTCGTGGTGCACATTGGTACCAACGACATAGGTAAAAAAAGGGATGAGGTCCTACGAAACGAATTTAAGGAGCTAGGAGCTAAATTAAAAAGTAGGACCTCAAAAGTAGTAATCTCGGGATTGCTACCAGTGCCACGTGCTAGTCAGAGTAGGAATCGCAGGATAGCGCAGATGAATACATGGCTTGAGCAGTGGTGCAGCAGGGAGGGATTCAAATTCTTGGGGCATTGGAACCGGTTCTGGGGGAGGTGGGACCAGTACAAACCGGACGGTCTGCACCTGGGCAGGTCCGGAACCAATGTCCTAGGGGGAGTGTTTGCTGGTGCTGTTGGGGAGGAGTTAAACTAATATTGCAGGGGGATGGGAACCTATACAGGGAGACAGAGGGAGAAAAAAATGAGGCAAAAGCAAAAGACAGAAAGGAGATGAGGAAAAGTGGAGGGCAGAGAAACCCAAGGCAAAGAACAAAAAGGGCCACTGTACAGCAAAATTCTAGAAGGACAAAGGGTGTTAAAAAAGCAAGCCTGAAGGCTTTGTGTCTTAATGCAAGGAGTATCCGCAATAAGGTGGATGAATTAACTGTGCAAATAGATGTTAACAAATATGATGTGATTGGGATTACGGAGACGTGGCTCCAGGATGATCAGGGCTGGGAACTCAACATCCAGGGGTATTCAACATTCAGGAAGGATAGAATAAAAGGAAAAGGAGGTGGGGTAGCATTGCTGGTTAAAGAGGAGATTAATGCAATAGTTAGGAAAGACATTAGCTTGGATGATGTGGAATCTATATGGGTAGAGCTGCAGAACACCAAAGGGCAAAAATCGTTAGTGGGAGTTGTGTACAGACCTCCAAACAGTAGTAGTGATGTTGGGGAGGGCATCAAACAGGAAATTAGGAGTGCATGCAATAAAGGTGCAGCAGTTATAATGGGTGACTTTAATATGCACATAGATTGGGCTAGCCAAACTGGAAGCAATACGGTGGAGGAGGATTTCCTGGAATGCATAAGGGATGGTTTTCTAGACCAATATGTCGAGGAACCAACTAGGGGGAGGCCATCTTAGACTGGGTGTTGTGTAATGAGAGAGGATTAATTAGCAATCTCATTGTGCGAGGCCCCTTGGGGAAGAGTGACCATAATATGGTGGAATTCTGCATTAGGATGGAGAATGAAACAGTTAATTCAGAGACCATGGTCCAGAACTTAAAGAAGGCTAACTTTGAAGGTATGAGGCATGAATTGGCTAAGATAGATTGGCTAATGATACTTAAGGGGTTGACTGTGGATGGGAAATGGCAGACATTTAGAGACCGCATGGATGAATTACAACAATTGTACATTCCTGTCTGGCGTAAAAATAAAAAAGGGAAGGTGGCTCAACCGTGGCTATCTAGGGAAATCAGGGATAGTATTAAAGCCAAGGAAATGGCATACAAATTGGCCAGAAATAGCAGCAAACCTGGGGACTGGGAGAAATTTAGAACTCAGCAGAGGAGGACAAAGGGTTTGATTAGGGCAGGGAAAATGGAGTACGAGAAGAAGCTTGCAGGGAACATTAAGGCGGATTGCAAAAGTTTCTATAGGTATGTAAAGAGAAAAAGGTTAGTAAAGACAAACATAGGTCCCCTGCAGTCAGAATCAGGGGAAGTCATAACGGGGAACAAAGAAATGGCAGACCAATTGAATAAGTACTTTGGTTCAGTATTCACTAAGGAGGACACAAACAACCTTCCGGATATAAAAGTGGTCAAAGGGTCTATTAAGGAGGATGAACTGAGGGAAATCTTTATTAGTCGGGAAATTGTGTTGGGGAAATTGATGGGATTGAAGGCCGATAAATCCCCAGGGCCTGATGGACTGCATCCCAGAGTACTTAAGGAGATGGCCTTGGAAATAGCGGATGCATTGACAGTCATTTTCCAACATTCCATTGACTCTGGATCAGTTCCTATCGAGTGGAGGGTAGCCAATGTAACCCCACTTTTTAAAAAAGGAGGGAGAGAGAAAGCAGGGAATTATAGACCGGTCAGCCTGACCTCAGTAGTGGGTAAAATGATGGAATCAATTATTAAGGATGTCATAGCAGCGCATTTGGAAAATGGTGACATGATAGATCCAAGTCAGCATGGATTTGTGAAAGGGAGATCATGCTTGACAAATCTTCTGGAATTTTTTGAGGATGTTTCCAATAAAGTGGACAAAGGAGTACCAGTTGATGTGGTATATTTGGACTTTCAGAAGGCTTTCGACAAGGTCCCACACAGGAGATTAATGTGCAAAGTTAAAGCACATGGGATTGGGGGTAGTGTGCTGACGTGGATTGAGAACTGGTTGTCAGACAGGAAGCAAAGAGTAGGAGTAACTGTGTACTTTTCGGAATGGCAGGCAGTGACTAGTGGGGTACCGCAGGGTTCTGTGCTGGGGCCCCAGCTGTTTACATTGTACATTAATGATTTAGACGAGGGGATTAAACGTAGTATCTCCAAATTTGCGGATGACACTAAGTTGTGTGGCAGTGTGAGCTGCGAGGAGGATGCTATGAGGCTACAGAGTGACTTGGATAGGTTAGGTGAGTGGGCAAATGCGTGGCAGATGAAGTATAATGTGGATAAATGTGAGGTTATCCACTTTGGTGGTAAAAACAGAGAGACAGACTATTATCTGAATGGTGACAGATTAGGAAAAGGGAAGGTGCAACGAGACCTGGGTGTCATGGTACATCAGTCATTGAAGGTTGGCATGCAGGTACAGCAGGCGGTTAAGAAAGCAAATGGCATGTTGGCCTTCATAGCGAGGGGATTTGAGTACAGGGGCAGGGAGGTGTTGCTATAGTTGTACAGGGCCTTGGTGAGGCCACACCTGGAGTATTGTGTACAGTTTTGGTCTCCTAACTTGAGGAAGGACATTCTTGCTATTGAGGGAGTGCAGCGAAGATTCACCAGACTGATTCCCGGGATGGTGGGACTGACGTATCAAGAAAGACTGGATCAACTGGGCTTGTATTCACTGGAGTTCAGAAGAGTGAGAGGGGACCTCATAGAAACGTTTAAAATTCTGACGGGTTTGGACAGGTTGGATGCAGGAAGAATGTTCCCAATGTTGGGTAAGTCCAGAACCAGGGGTCACAGTCTAAGGATAAGGGGTAAGCCATTTAGGACCGAGATAAGGAGAAACTTCTTCACCCAGAGAGTGGTGAACCTGTGGAATTCTCTACCACAGAAAGTAGTTGAGGCCAATTCACTAAATATATTCAAAAGGGAGTTAGATGAAGTCCTTACTACTCGGGGGATCAAGGGGTATGGCGTGAAAGCAGGAAGTGGGTACTGAAGTTTCACGTTCAGCCATGAACTCATTGAATGGCGGTGCAGGCTAGAAGGGCTGAATGGCCTGCTCCTGCACCTATTTTCTATGTTTCTATGTTTCTAATGGGCCTGAAATCCCGGTGCTGGGCTTCCCGTGGACACTCGTCAGAAAATAGTAAAAACGATGCGCACCTACCTTTTTCTCCAGCAATTCCGGTCGGAGGCCTCCTCTCCCTACACATCGGAGCGCATTCACGTCTTGGATATGCGCAGGGAGAAGCTGGGGTCACGTGGCACTGGGCAGCCAATCAAGGTACAGTATGCTCATTCATAAAAATGGGAACTCTGTAAGTAGGAGCTCTCATTATTATGAATGAGACCCCCACCCCCAACACCAAAATACAAATAAAAAGTAGGAAAAAAAAATCACTTATTTAACATTAATTTAAATTAAAGTTAATAAATGTGTTAGAAAAATATATATATATTTTTTGGATTTTTTTAAAGTTTTGTAATTCGGATTTAAAATAAACTTACCTTCGTGGGCAGGGTTTTTAACAGGAAAATGTGGTGTAAAGTTTTTTTTTTGTTATATGTTTTAAAACTCTTACACCGGTAAAAGTAGGCGACAGGCACATAGCGTGATCTTGCCCATGCAAATCTCCTTGCTGCCGAAATGCGTTGGATCTGTCAAGCCAGAACTTGACAAATCAGAAAAGCCGGTTTTCGGCGCCTGCGTATTGCATGCCGAAAACTGGCTTTTGCGGGACCTCGCTGGGTCTGTATCCACTCCGTATGGACCCGGCAAAGCCGGGATTTCAGGCCCAATGTTGTTTTAATAGTTGGTTTGGGACATAGGTTAGACTTTCCCCAAAGCCCACACCACCCAATTGCTGCCCAGAAGGGACTGCTGAGCTTCATCAATTAACGCCGACGAATGAGGTAAGTAAAACCGCCCGGTGAGAAAATGGTTCTTACGCCAAGATTCTCGGCGGTTTTTGGCTGGTTACAGCTGAAACTAATGAGAACAGGCGGTTCTTAAAATGTTTTTAAAAATTTAGTCTGAGGCTGCAATTGGGCCTAGGGAGGGGGGAGAACTTAAAAAATATTTTTTCATTTAAAAAAAATTTTAAAAAACATTCTTAAGACAGTTTTATCGCCGTTCTACAATTAAAAAAAAATAAAGAACCTTTAACTTACCTTTCTTTGCAGAGTGCTCACCTACCTCCCTGTTTAAGCAGCTTTCACAGGGCGGTTCCCTCGGCGTTCTGGACGGGCTTCCGTTGAGGCCAAACTTATGCCCTGGCACATCTCTCAGCAGTGCACACAGGTGCACGTCAGCGGTTTTTGCTCCCAGCAGTCATTTAGCGATGTGGGCGGTCCCATTCAAAAGGTAAGGGGAAAACTTCCGCCAGGCAGTTTCTCTCAGAAAAACAGCTGTACCGCTGAGAAAACCGTCGAAAATGAAGGCGAAGGTCTCCCCAGTGTCTTTTGTTTTGTAAGAAGCATACATAAATAGGTATAACTGGGTCCAACTACTCTTCATTGTAAAGTCCTGACTCTACAGTATGAAACCACACGAGACACATTCTGGGGACAAGGTCACTCTGTGACCAGAACTCTTTATTTACAGGACTCCAAAGACAGTGACCATGCGTGGGACCTCCCTTTTTATACCTGAGTGATCAGGTAAGGAGTGTCTCCCACAAGTTCACCCTTTGTGGTCAAGGTGTGCATCTGGGTTGAGTGTATACAGTAATACAGTGGTGTTACATTGTGGTTACATACATGACATCACCTCCCCCCACAAAGTCTGATTGGGACCATAGGTTTAGTCTTTCAGGTCTACGCTCCCTCGTGGAGCGCTGCTGTTGGGGCTCTGGATGTTGGACACTGACGTGAGTGTCTGTCACCTGTGGTGATACCGGCCTGTCCGGGCTGACCGCAGGGACTGTGCATTCTTCTGATTGCTCTTGTTGCTCGTTCACTGGCGGTGTTGCGAGCTCCATCTCATGGTCTTCTTCAGGTTCCTCCGTGTCGATGCTGAACCTTTTTTTTACTTGGTCCAGATGCTTTGGGCATATCTGACCATTGTTGAGTTTTACCACGATGACCCTATTCCCCTCTTTGTCAATTACAGTGCCCTCAAGCCATTTGGGCCCGATGGCGTGATTGAGGACGAATACAGGATAATTTATTTCTATACATCTCCCCCTCGCATTACGGTCATGGTACTCATTTTGTGACTTGCATTTGCCCTCAACTATGTCGGTCAGGACTGGGTGAATGAGGGACAACCGAGTTTTGAGTGTCCGATTATTAGTAGCTCTGTGGGCGGGACCCGTGTGAGCGAGTGCGGTCGAGATCTATAGGCCAGCAGGAGGCGCGATAGGCGGCATTATAGGGAGGGCCCTTGAATCCTGAGCATACTTTGCTTAATGATTTGGACCGCACGTTCCGCCTGGCCATTGGGGGCCGGCTTGAATGGCATAGTCCTGACGTGGTTGATGCCATTGCCCGACATAAACTCTCAGAATTCATAGCTTGTGAAACATGGGCCATTATCAATAACCAGGATGTCCGGCAAGCCATGGGTTGCAAAGATCGCACGTAGGCTTTCCACGGTGGTGGATGATGTGCATGAATTCAGAATGATGCACTCGATCCATTTCGAGAACGCATCTACCACAATAAGGAACATCTTACCCATGAACGGGCTCGCATAGTCAACTTGAATGCGTGACCATGGCCTGGTGGGCCAGGGCCACGGGCTGAGCGGGGCTTCCCTGGGGGCATTACCCAGCTGGGCACACGTCGTGCACCTGCGAACACAGTGTTCCAGGTCTGAATCAATTCCAGGCCACCAAACGTGTGACCGGGCAATGGCCTTCATCAGCACAATGCCTGGGTGCTCGCTGTGGAGTTTCCTGATGAATGCCTCCCTGCCCTTCCGGGGCATGACTACCCGGCTGCTCCATAGTAGGCAGTCGGCTTGGATGGAGAGCTCATCGATCCGTCTGTGGAATGGTCTGACCTCCTCAGGGCATGCTCCGTGTGTGGGCGCCCAATCCCCAGTCAGGTCATATTTCTTAATCAGGGATAGGAGGGGAGCTCTGTTTGTGCAGATTTTGATCTGGCGGGCTGTGATGGGGGAGCCTGCGTTGTCAAAGGCATCGACAGCCATGACCATCTCAGCGCTTTGGTGGTGGCCAGTGGAAGCCTGCTGAGCGCATCAGCGCAGTTTTCAGTGCCGGGCCGGTGCCGGATGGAGGAGTCATAAGCAGCCAGCGTGAGAGCCCATCGCTGTATGCGAGCTGATGCGTTGGCATTGACAGCCTTGCTGTCTGCCAACAGGGATGTTAATGGCTTGTGATCTGTCTCTAATTCAAACTTCCCACCAAATAGGTACTGATGCATTTTTTTACACCATGGACACATGCAAGCACTTCCTTCTCGACCATCCCATATCCCCGTTCTGCTTGAGAGAGCGACCTAGTGGCATAAGCCACAGATTGTAATTGACCCTCAGCATTGCCCTGCTGCAACACGCACCGAACCCCATAGGACCGATGCATCACATGTCAGAACCAAATTTTTTACAGGGGTCGTACAGGGTCAACAACTTGTTTGAACAAAATAGGTTTCGCGCCCGGTCAAAAGCCCGTTCCTGACAGTCCCCCCAAAACCAATCGCAACCCTTACACAGGAGCACATGTAGCGGCTCCAACAACGTGCTCAAGTCCGGCAGAAAGTTCCCAAAATAGTTCAACACTCCCAGGAATGAACGCAACTCCAATGTGTTGCAGGGCCTGGGTGCTCGTCGAATTGCCTCTGTTTTGGATTCGGTGGGCCGAATCCCATCTGCAGCAACCCTCCTGCCCAGAAACTCAACCTCAGGAGCTAAGAACACACATTTAGACTTTTTGAGTCGCAGGCCTACCCGGTCCAGTCGGCATAGCACCTCCTCCAGGTTGTGGAGGTGTTCCTTGGTGTCCCGACCCATGATGAGGATGTTGTCCTGGAATACAATCGTTCCAGGAATGGATTTAAGCAGGCTTTCCATGTTTCGTTGAAAAATCGCGGCCGCTGATCGAATGCCAAACGGGCACCTGTTATAAACGAACAGTCCCTTATGCGTGGTGATGGTGGTCAGTAGTTTAGATTCGTCGGCCAGTTCCTGGGTCATATAGGCTGAAGTGAGGTCCAACTTGGTGAACAGCTTGCCACCTGCCAGCCTGGTGAAAAGGTCCTCCACTCTCGGGAGCTGGTATTGATCTTGTAGGGACACCCGATTGATGGTGGCCTTGTAGTCGCCACAGATCCTGACAGAGCCATCCGCTTTTAGTACCAGAACGCTGGGACTCGCCCAGGAGCTGAATTCGACAGGCGAGATGATGCCCTCTCTCAACAGCCGGTCCAGTTCGCGCTTGATCTTTTCCCGCATCACATACGCCACCGCTCTGGCTTCGTGGTGCACTGGCCTGGCGTCCGGGGTGATGTGTATCACTACTTTAGTGCCTTTGAAAGTCCCGATGCCAGGTTGGAATAGTGAATTGAATTGTTGTAGAACTTGTGAGCACGAATTTCGTTCCACAGATGACATTGCGTGAACATCCCCCCATTTCCAGTTCATCTCAGCTAACCAGTTCCTCCCCAACAGTGCAGGACCATTGCCCGGGACAATCCAAAGTGGTAGCCGATTCACTAACCCTTTGTATGTGACAACCAACATTGCACTGCCGAGCACCGGAATGATTTCTTTAGAGAAAGGAAAAGGAGGTGGGGTAGCATTGCTGGTTAAGGAGGAGATTAAGGCAATAGTTAGGAAGGACATTAGCTTGGATGATGTGGAATCTATATGGGTAGAGCTGCAGAACACCAAAGGGCAAAAAACGTTAGTGGGAGTTGTGTACAGACCTCCAAACAGTAGTAGTGATGTTGGGGAGGGCATCAAACATGAAATTAGGGGTGCATGCAATAAAGGTGCAGCAGTTATAATGGGTGACTTTAATATGCACATAGATTGGGCTAACCAAACTGGAAGCACTGCGGTAGAGGAGGATTTCCTGGAGTGCATAAGGGATGGTTTTTTAGAGCAATATGTTGAGGAACCAACTAGCGGGGAGGCCATCTTAGACTGGGTGTTGTGTAATGAGAGAGAATTAATTAGCAATCTCGTTGTGCCTTGGGGAAGAGTGACCATAATATGGTGGAATTCTGCATTAGGATGGAGAATGAAACAGTTAATTCAGAGACCATGGTCCAGAACTTAAAGAAGGGTAACTTTGAAGGTATGAGGTGTGAATTGGCTAGGCTAGATTGGCGAATGATACTTAAGGGGTTGACTGTGGATGGGCAATGGCAGACATTTAGAGACCGCATGGATGAACTGCAACAATTGTACATTCCTGTCTGGCGTAAAAATAAAAAAGGGAAGGTGGCTCAACCGTGGCAATCAAGGGAAATCAGAGATAGTATTAAAGCCAAGGAAGTGGCATACAAATTGGCCAGAAATAGCAGCAAACCCAGGGACTGGGAGAAATTTAGAACTCAGCAGAGGAGGACAAAGGGTTTGATTAGGGCAGGGAAAATGGAGTACGAGAAGAAGCTTGCAGGGAACATTAAGACGGATTGCAAAAGTTTCTATAGATATGTAAAGAGAAAAAGGTTAGTAAAGACAAACGTAGGTCCCCTGCAGTCAGAATCAGGGGAAGTCATAACTGGGAACAAAGAAATGGCGGACCAATTGAACAAGTACTTTGGTTCGGTATTCACTAAGGAGGACACAAACAACCTTCCGGATATAAAAGAGGTCGGAGGGTCTAGTAAGAAGGAGGAACTGAGGGAAATCCTTATTAGTTGGGAAATTGTGTTGGGGAAATTGATGGGATTGAAGGCCGATAAATCCCCAGGGCCTGATGGACTGCATCCCAGAGTACTTAAGGAGGTGGCCTTGGAAATAGTGGATGCATTGACAGTCATTTTCCAACATTCCATTGACTCTGGATCAGTTCCTATGGAGTGGAGGGTAGCCAATGTAACCCCACTTTTTAAAAAAGGAGGGAGAGAGAAAACAGGGAATTACAGACCGGTCAGCCTGACATCGGTAGTGGGTAAAATGATGGAATCAATTATTAAGGATGTCATCGCAGTGCATTTGGAAAGAGGTGACATGATAGGTCCAAGTCAGCATGGATTTGTGAAAGGGAAATCATGCTTGACAAATCTTCAGGAATTTTTTGAGGATGTTTCCAGTAGAGTGGACAAGGGATAACCAGTTGATGTGGTGTATTTGGACTTTCAGAAGGCGTTCGACAAGGTCCCACACAAGAGATTAATGTGCAAAGTTAAAGCACATGGGATTGGGGGTAGTGTGCTGACATGGATTGAGAACTGGTTGTCAGACAGGAAGCAAAGATTGGAGTAAATGGGTACTTTTCAGAATGGCAGGCAGTGACTAGTGGGGTACCACAAGGTTCTGTGCTGGGGCCCCAGCTGTTTACACTGTACATTAATGATTTAGACGAGGGGATTAAATGTAGTATCTCCAAATTTGTGGATGACACTAAGTTGGGTGGCAGCGTGAGCTGCGAGGAGGATGCTATGAGGCTGCAGAGCGACTTGGATAGGTTAAGTGAGTGGGCAAATGCATGGCAGATGAAGTATAATGTGGATAAATGTGAGGTTATCCACTTTGGTGGTAAAAACAGAGAGACAGACTATTATCTGAATGGTGACAGATTAGGAAAAGGGGAGGTGCAAAGAGACCTGGGTGTCATGGTACATCAGTCATTGAAGGTTGGCATGCAGGTGCAGCAGCCGGTTAAGAAAGCAAATGGCATGTTGGCCTTCATAGCGAGGGGATTTGAGTACAGGGGCAGGGAGGTGTTGCTACAGTTGTACAGGGCATTGGTGAGGCCACACCTGGAGTATTGTGTACAGTTTTGGTCTCCTAACCTGAGGAAGGACATTCTTGCTATTGAGGGAGTGCAGCGAAGGTTCACCAGACTGATTCCCGGGATGGCGGGACTGACCTATCAAGAAAGACTGGATCAACTGGGCTTATATTCACTGGCGTTCAGAAGAATGAGAGGGGACCTCATAGAAACGTTTAACATTCTGACGGGGTTAGACAGGTTAGATGCAGGAAAAATGTTCCCAATGTTGGGGAAGTCCAGAACCAGGGGACACAGTCAAAGGATAAAGGGTAAGCCATTTAGGACCGAGATGAGGAGGAACTTCTTCACCCAGAGAGTGGTGAACCTGTGGAATTCTCTACCACAGAAAGTTGTTGAGGCCAATTCACTAAATATATTCAAAAAGGAGTTAGATGAACTCCTTACTACTAGGGGGATCAAGGGGTATGGGGAGAAAGCAGGAATGGGGTACTGAAGTTGCATGTTCAGGCATGAACTCATTGAATGGCGGTACAGGCTAGAAGGGCCGAATGGCCTACTCCTGCACCTATTTTCTATGTTTCTATGTGTAAGTCCATAAGTGTGTGTCAACACGTGCTAATTTGGGTCTATTGGCTTTAATTGGCCATAGCTTCTCAAATTGCTGAATGTCCATGAGTGACTGGCTGGCCCCAGTGTCCAGCTCCATGTGTACAGGGATACCGTTTAATAAAACCCTCATCATCATTGGTGGCGTTTTGGTGTATGAACTGTGAATATTCGCCACATGGACCCGCTGAACCTCGGCGTCCATCGATTTGCCCCAAAGGTCATCCTGCCTCAAAGAACCCTCTTCTGGTCCATCTGCCTCATTATTAGTCTGGTTGCAGGCTTCCTGCACATTCGAGCTAAGTGGCCACTGAGATTGCAGTTCCTGCAGACAAACTGTTGAAATCTGCAAGATCGAGCTGAGTGTTTTCCCCCACACCTCCAGCATGAGTTAAAGTTTCCATTGTTGGGAACAAAAGGGCTATGGCCAGGCATTCCGCGCTGACTGGCCCTTTGACTGCTGTTAAGTACCCTGTTAGTGGGTGTCAATGGCCCCATCCCAGGCCGCATTGTCCACTGCTTAGGCGTGAATGTCCGTTCAGCCTGCCATTGTCTCTGTTGAAGTCCTGCTCTGGGGTTTATTGCTTTGGACTGCCCCTTCCTGCCTGCAGGGCTCTGAGTCGCATTGATGATGTTGACTCCCTGATCCATCACCGCGTTAGAGGCAGAATTGCGTGCGTATATTATTTTCGTCTCTTCCTCCCCCGCCATGAAAGTTTGAGCCATCATTGCCGCCGCTTCCAAGGTCAAATCCTTGGTCTCAATTAATTTGCGAAAAATTCCCGCATGACCGATGCCCTCGATAAAGAAGTCCCTTAGCATCTCCCCCCTGCAGGCGTCTGTGAACTTACAGAGGCTGGCCAAATGCCAGAGGTCCGCTCTGAAGTCCGGAGTATGCTCTGTCCTTCACGACGTCGGTGGGTGTAGAATCTGTGTCGGGCCATATGTATGCGACTCGCTGGTTTGTGGTGCTCCCCAATCAATTTGCTAAGTTCTTCAAAGGTTTTGTCCGCCAGCTTTTCAGATGCAAGTAAATCCTTCATGAGCGTGTAAGTCTTTGGTCCGCAGCTGGTCAAGAGATGAGCCCTTCGCTTGTCGGCCACTGTATCCCCCAGCCATTCTTTCGTAACGAAGCTTTGCTGAAGCCACTCGACAAAATCATCCCAATCTTCCCCAACACAGTACCATTCCTCTGTGCTACCGGTGGCCATTCTCGTTGGTCGTGAATTCCCGTTTCTCGTTGCCAATGTAAAATCCTTACTCTACAGTATGAAACCACACGAGGCACATTCTGGGGATAAGGTCACTCTGTGACCTGAACTCTTTATTCACAGGACTCCAAAGACAGTGACCCAGCGTGGGACCTCCCTTTTTATACCTGAGTGATCAGGTAAGAAGTGTCTCCCACAAGTTCACCCCTTGTGGTCAAGGTGTGCATCTGGGTTGAGTGTATACAGTAATACAGTGGTGTTACATTGTGGTTACATACATGACATCCATGGCTTTTGCTCGTGCCGTTGCAGAGCAGTGTGAATGCAACACATGACACTGTTTTGGCATTGTGATCGAGACATTCAGTTGAGGTAAATGGCGTCCCTTTATGCGCAATATTATCCTTGCTCTGTGATGCCAAATGCTGTTTCCAGTAACTAATTTAAAATTCATTTATTTTTGGCATGAAAATTGGAGGAATGGTACTAAACATTTACTCCACCCCCTCCGTTCATTTTAGATATGTTCCTACATTTCAGTTTTGTTTTCAAGATGATAAATGAGCTGAAGTTTGAATGTTTTATGGGTGTGTATCAACAAATGTTTCCTAGATACGACTTGGTAAAATGTACCCAGCTATAGCAAATCTGAAAGAATAGATTTTAAAAAGAGTCATTTTCAGTCAGACTATATGAGAAGGGAACTATGCACAGTAGGCTGAAATCACAGTAGCCATGCCAGGAACTGTATAACAAACAAAAATCCTTCAACAGATGGCGCAGAACTAATTAACCATATGTTTGTGTAACCCTTCTGAATCTGTGTTTCGACTTTGTTGAGACTAGTGGCAGATAGGATCTGTCCTTTTCATTCATTTCTTCACTCACCTCTTTCGAACTCACCTGTTGTGTAACAGTGCCGAAAGGGTAAAGTTCCTCTTTTATCAAAAAAACAGGGATAATGCTCTTTTTAGTCAGCAATTAGCACCCCACTGAGGATTACACCATTTTGAAATGATTTATGAAGACATGATTTTGTTAGTAGTTATGAATACAGTGGAAACTTGGTTTTTGTGAACAATGGAAGTTCACCTCCTTCTTTGTAAGTGATGCAGCATGGTAAATTAGATTTTGCCAGGTTGTTAGGCAGGTTGTTGCATGAGGACATTGCTCACATTGGAATCAAATAATGTCCTTCTGCTGCAGAAATGGTCTGTCAGATGTAAGTATGGCGGAAGTAACATTTTGCTCAATTTGGCTCTTTCCTTCCTCCAAATGGTAGCTGGGGATTTTGTTTTGGCAGACTTGTTCTTGGAATAGTGTGGAATTATCTGGTCCAAAGACTACTGCCATACTGACAGCTAAAGCAGTTTCCCACGTGATCAAATGCTACATCTGCTGCAATACCAATTTTAGAATGCAGTCCCCCAAATTTCTCTCCTCCACTGAAAGCGGTGACTCTTGCAGGGGTGTCATTCTACTGATGCCAGCAGTTCCTCATGTGTGAACCCAGTCAGTGATGGCAGTCTATTTTGCCTGTGAAGGGCATCGTAGTGAACACCCAGACCACACAACATATTTTGAGGGAGTGAGTCACTGAATAATTACCAGGAAAGGGATCCAAGTTAATTTTTCTTTCATTTGCAGGAGTGCTGAGGCCAATTTTATAACTCCTACCACCACCCTGATGGAGATTTGCTAACTCAACTCAAACTGCTGGTTGTTAGCCATTTACCTCATAACCCAATTTCTTTAAAATGAATTGCAGCTTATATTAACGAATGAGATCAGTCGCTTTAGGTTTCTGCTTCACAGATAGTTTTCTGCATTGTATAAAGTCATGTTTTCTTGGTCCTGTCACCAAACATTGCTAAACTCACCCAGCTGATCCATGATGCAGCTGACCAATTGCAGCTCACTCATCTCCAGCTTACTGAGCTGTCAGCTGTGGCTCAGTTGGTAGCACTCTCATCTCTGAGGCAGAAGGTTATGGGTTCAAGTCCCTCTCCAGAGACTTGAGCACCAAAATCTAAGCTGGTAATCCAAAGGAGTGATGTACTGTCGGAGGTGCTGTCTTTTGGATGAGATGTTAAACTAAGGCCCCGTCTACTCTCAGGGGGGCATAAAAGATCCTATGGCACTATTTTGAAAAAGTACAAGGGAATTATCTCGGTGTTCTGGTCAATATTTATCCCTCAATCAACATAACAAAAACAGATTATCACATTGCTGCTTGTGGGATCTTACTGTGTGCAAATTGGCTGCCGCATTTCCCACATTACAACAATGACAACATTCCAAATGAAAATATTTAATTGGCTGTAAAACACTTTGAGACGTCTGGTGGTCATGAAAAGCGCTATATAAATGTAAGTAATTCAAATGAGCTGAAAATATATGCATGTTTGTGTCTGAAGTATGCAGACATGTATGTGCATGCTGACCTGTGTGTGTGTGCACATGCATGTGTGTATATCATGGCACCTAATCCCGTCAGAGTCCAATGCCTTTCAAACTTGCATCTTTCGTGAAGAACATATGCTGAGCTTTCACTGCTTTTCTCCTAATATTTGTTATTTTCCATATAAATTCTTGGAAATATTATTTAAAAAATGAGCAAACCAAATATGATCGCTAATTAATCTGATTAGCTACATTGCCACTCCTCATCACTATTCATCAACCACGGCTGGAGATTGTGTAGTGCGGATGTTACCTGGTGGCCATTATGATTCTCAATGGCTCTAAAAACTCTCGCTGTCCTGTGATGTTGGAACAAAAGTTATTTTTATGCTGTAAAAATGCTGAAATCTCCCGTACTTTCTGGAAAATAAAACTTATTTTTATATTCTGATTTAGAGCATAGGTAATGCTTTATTTATTGCTCTATATTTTTGCCAGCATTCCCAGTTGCGGATCACACGCTCACCTGTGTCTCCACTAATTTGACACAATGCTGTGAATTTTTCCCTGTCATTTTCAGATAATCAGATGAGGAATAGAATATGTTGCATGCATTCTACATTCTGACAGATGGTTGGAGATGGCTGAATTGCTAATGTGTATGGGGTGACTCGTAGGTTTTGTGTTTATGCCACTCCTACGCATACTAGCCCCAAACCAACTCGACAATGGCACAGATTCCAGTAACTCTGCCAGGCTGCTATTGTCCTTTGGTTTGAGAATATCTCTTGTATTCAGCAGTCAGGCAGTTAACATCTTTCTTGTAGACTGATGGTAATCTTTTTTTTAAACCGATGGGCATTTTTGATTAGAGTATGTGCTCCACATTTAAAACCATCCCTTTGTTCTTCATTTAAAAGAATGACTTCAGGGAGTATAAACTTAGCTTTGATGAGAAGAAAAGCAGCTCTTTTTATCTTGAACAAGCAGCATTTAGCACAATGTGTCCAGTCAGAGAAACAAAGGAGCTCTTATCCACTTTGAGCTGCTGGCATGCTTAAACCTACAGCCTGAGTAATAGAGGAAGCAGGACATCCTTGTCTGAGTGGAAATAAAGAACAATTGAAGAGAGAAGTGAGCAGGAGGCTTACACTTAAACCTGCCTGTGACCCTGACTGACAGGTATTCAGCTCTGGGCAGTGCAAGGGCAGGCTGCAGTGGCAATGGAATTCATTACCCGTGCTACAGAATGTTCCCTTAGCTAGAAGGCCGCAATTGTTTCACAAGGCGAAGGCTTTTTCTCCCCTTCCCCCACTATTCAGTTACAGAGCCAGGTGGAGGAGATTTAGTTGATGCAGAGTAACTCAGAAACAGTGTCCCTTTTGTATGTCATGCGTAACTCAAATTTAATAACCTGGCTCGGCCCTCTCGGCATTTACCGAGAAAGTTTAACCCTTTCCCTTTGCAACCTCACTTTATTATAGCGAACTGCCTGTAAAAGAACAGAATCACAGCGGTAAATTGAAATATTTAATTATCAGATACTGCAAACTTCACAGAGCGCTTCTTGGGGTTGTTTATTGATGGAAAGTCTAGGCCTGAAGTGTAAACCTACCTTTACAGATGCTGAGGGACCTGTGTGTGCATTGCTAGAAATGTTGGCTTTTTTTTCCAATCCCATTCTCTTCCAATCATGCTAATAATGTTGTGGTTATTGTGGTGGTAGATTCAGATTGTGATAAATCAATGAGGGTAGAATTTGCGGTCGGAGGTGTACCTCCGAAATGGGACTCCAACCCATGAAACAAATCCAAACCTACCTTCAGGCGTCCATGCTACGAAGAGTTCCAGCCTTGGGCCTCCAGATGGACGTCAGCATAAAGGCCCACGAGTCCCAGGGACGCAGGCGGTTCGGAAGCATCCCTGGGATCACATGGAGGATTCCATTGCAATCATTTATGAATAAATCCCCAAATAATTATACAATTTACATAATTCTAATAAATATAAATGTGCTGAATTTCAATTGTATTTGTAAGTGTTTCATTGCAAAAACCTCAATAAAAATTCAATATTTGATGAATATTTTTAAATTTCCAAATCCGGACCAATATTTACATAAATTAATTTAAAGGACGAGATTTTATGGTGGGGGTAGGAGGTCAGCATACACAATTGGTGGTGGGTCGGTTGGGAACGTTTTTTTCTCCCCAGTAGGTCAGGACCCCGCTGTGAACCCGCCACCATACAACTTTCCCCAATGTCGCGTCTGTCAGCGCTGAACAGACCCGACACGCAGTGGCGGGTTCACAGCGGGGGATCCAATTCAGGTAATTAGTCATTTAAGAATGAATTTCAGCTCACCTTTTGCATTCGCCAGCTTGCCCACAGGGTCCACACTGGTCGTGGCCCACGTCTATCAAGCTGAGGCGGGAGTTCAGTGGTCATTGAATCAGCTGTTGAGTTGATAGCTTCAAATGTCAAGTAAAAGCTCCCACCTTACAGGAAGTGCAGGAGCCCCCCTGAGTCCATCTCACTCTCCAACCACTATTCTATTCTGAGTACTGGTGAAGGCGATGGTGACTCTGGGGAGTGCAGCCAGAGCCAAGTCCACGGCACCACAGGTGGCTCAGCTGCACGGCAGAGGTGGGGGGGGGAAAGAGAAGAATGGAAGAGCAATAGTGGTAGGGGATTCAATAGTCAGGGGAGCAGACAGGTGTTTCTGTGGCCGAAGACCTGACTTCAGGATGGTATGTTGTCTCCCTGGTGCCAGGGTCAAGGATGTCACTGAGTGGCGGCAAGACATTCTGGGGGGAGAGGAAGTATAGCCAGAGGTCATGGTCCATATTGGTACCAATGACACAGGTAGAAAGAGGGATGAGGTCCTGCAGGCAGAGTTTAGGGAGCTAGAAGAGAAATTAAAAAGCAGGATCTCAAAGGTAGTAACCTACGGATTACTGCTGGTGCCACGTGCTAGTGAGTAAAATAGAAGGATAGAGCAGATGAATGCGGGCTGGAGAGATAGTGCAGGCAGGAGGGCCTTAGATTCCTGAGGCATTTTGACCATTTCTGAGGGAGGTGGGATCTGTACAGCCGGACGGGTTGCACCACAAAAGAAGCAGGACCAGTATCCTCACGGGAGGGTTTGCTGGTGCTGTTGGGGAGGGTTTAAACTAGCTTAGCAGGGGGATAGTAACCAGAGAATAGATTCAGTGGGGAGAGAAGCAAAGCTGGAATTGGGCAGCGGAGAAGTAGAAAGTGAATTTGGAAGACAGAGAAAACAAGGGCTGGAAAATAGACAACAAGGGAGTTTGGCATCACTAAATGATATATAGTTCAATGCAAGGAGTATAGGAAATAAGGCAGATGAGCTGAGAGCACAGATTGACACTTGGAAGTATGATATTATAGCTATTACTGAGACATGGCTGAAAGAAGGACAGCTCAACATTCCTGGTTACAGGGTTTTCAGACTGGATAGAGAGGGAGGTAAAAAAGGAATGGGGGTTGCAGTATTAATTAAGGAAACAATTACAGCTGTGAGAAGGGATGATATTTAGAGGGGTCATCAAACGAGGCCATATGGGTTGAAATAAAGAACACAAAAGGGCAATCACACTACTGGGAGTGTACTATAGACCTCCAAGCAATCAGAGGGAGATAGAAGAACAAATATGTGGGCAAATTGCTGTGAAGTGCAAAAACTATAGAGCTATAATAGTGGGGGATTTCAACTACCCTAATATTAACTGGGAAAAGGGTACTGAGGGTCCTAAAATGCATTCAGGAAAACTTATTCAGCCAGTATGTAACAAGCCCAACAAGAGAGAGGACGGTTTTTGACTTGGTTTTGGGGAATGAAGAGGGGCAGGTGGAAGGGTATCAGTGGGAGAGCATTTTGGTGCTAGTGATCATAATTCAGTAAGATTTAGGGCAGTTATGGAAAAGTTCTCAATTGGGGTAAAGCCAATTTTGCTGAGCTGAGATGAGATTTGACCAAAGTGGACTGGAAACTGCTACTTGATGGTAAATCAGTGTCAGAGCAATGGGAGGCATTCAAGGAGATCCTGAGGCTACAGAGCAATATGTTTCCATCAAAAAAAAAGGCTGGGACTAACAAATCTAGAGCTCCCAGGTTTAAAGGGACATCTATGGTGTGATATAGAAAAAATGGGAAGCTTATTACAGATACCGAATTCTCTCAACACTGCAGAAACTCTAGAGGAGTATAAGAAGTGCAGCAAAGATATCAGGAAAGCAAAAAGTGAGCATGAAAGAATGTTGGCAAGTAAAATCATGGAAAACCGTAAAATGTTTTATAAATACATTAAGAGCAAGAGGATAACTAGGGAAAGAGTGTGGCCTATTAGAAACCATAAAGGAAATCTGTGTATAGAGGCGGAAGATGTGGGTAGGATTCTTAATGAACACTTTGCATCCGTTTTCACAAAAGAGAGGGATGATGCAGACTTTGCAATGAAGGAGGAGGAGTATGACATCTTAGGCGAGATAAACATGGTGACAGAGGAAGTTTTAAGGGGTTTAGGAGCTTTGAAAGTGGATAAATCCCCAGGCCCAAATGAATTGTATCCCAGACTGTTAAGAGAAACAAAAGAGGAAATAGTAGAGGCTCTAACCATCATTTTCCAATCCTCTCTGGCTACATGTGTGGTGCCAGGGGACTGGAGGACTGCTAATGATATGCCTTTGTTTAAAAAGGGAGAAAGGGAAAGACTGAGTAATTACAAGCCAGTCAGTCTAACCTCAGTGGTGGGAAAATTATTGTAAAAATCCTGAGGGATAAGACAAATCTTCATTTGGAAACAAATGGATTAATCAAGGACAGTCAGCATGGATTTGTCAAGGGAAGGTCGTGTCTGACTAAATTGATTGAATTTTTCAAGGAGGTAACCAGGAGGGTCGATGAGGGCAATATGTATGATGTAGTGTATCTGGATTTTAGCAAAGCTTTTGGAGGATGATACTGGGAAATTAATAATGGAGAACAGGGAAATGGCAGAGAGGTTGAACAAATATTTTGTGTCAGTCTTCACGGTAGAAGATACTAAAAACATCCCAATAGTGGATAATCAAGGGGATATAGTTTGCTGATGATACAAAGATGGGTGGGAAAGCAAATTGTGAGGAGGACACAAAATATCTGCAAAGGGATATAGACAGGCTAAGTGAGTGGGCAAAAATTTGGCAGATGGAGTATAATGTGGGAAAATGTGAGGTTATCCACTTTGGCAGAAATAATAGAAAAGCAAATTATAATTTAAATGGAGAAAAATTGTAAAGTGTTGCAGCACAGAGAGACCTGGGGGCCCTTGTGCATGAAACACAAAAAGTTAGTATGCAGGTACAGCCAATAATCAGAAGGCAACTGGAATGTTGGCCTTTATTGCAAGGGGGATAGAGTATAAAAGCATAGAAGTCCTGCTACAACTGTACAGGATATTGGTGAGATCACACCTGGAGTACTGCGTACAGTTTTGGTCTCCGTATTTAAGGAAGGATATACTTGCATTGGAGGCTGTTCAGAGAAGGTTACTAGGTTGATTCCGGAAAGAAGCAGGTTGCCTTATAAGGATAGGTTGAGTAGGTTGGGCTTATACTCATTGGATTTCAGAAGAAAGGGAGGTGATCTTATTGAAACATAAGATAATGAGGGGGCTCGACAAGGTGGATGCATAGAGGATATTTCCACTCATGGTGGAAACTAAAACTAGGGGACATAGTGTTAGAATAAGGGGCCGCTCAATTAAAATTGAGATGAGGAGAAATTTATTTTCTCATAGGGTTGTAAATCTATGGAATTCTCTGCCCCAGAGAGCTGTCGAGGCTTGATCTTTGAATATATTTAAGGCGGAGATAGACAGATTTTTGAGTGATAAAGGAGTAAAGGGTAATGGGGAGCAGGCAGGGAAATGGAGCTGAGTCCATGATCAGATCAGACATGACCTGATTGAATGGTGGAGCTGGCTCGAGGGGCCAAGTGGTCTACTCATGCTCCTATTTCTTATGTTCTTATGTTTTGATAAGGTCCCACATGGCAGACTGGTCACGAAAGTAATAGCCCATGGGATCCAGGGCAAAGAGGCAAGTTGGATCCAATATTGGCTCGGAGGCAGGAAGCAAAGGGTAATGGTTGATGGGTGTTTTTGTGGCTGGTTGGCTATATCCAGTGGGGTTCCGCAGAGCTCAGTGCTGGATCCCTTGCTTTTCGTGGTATATATTAATGACTTGGACTTAACTGTTGGGGTATGATTGTGAAGTTTGCAGATGACACTAAAATAGGCTATGTGGTTGGTAATGAAGAAGAAAACCACAGACTGAAGGAAAATATCAATGTACTGGTCAGGTGGGCAGAACAGTGGCAAATGGAATTCAATCTGGATAAGTGTGAGGTAATGCATTTGGGGAGGTCTAATAAGGCAAGGGATAACACATTAAATGGTACAACACTGAAAAGTATAGAGGAACAAAGGTACCTTGGAGTGCAGATCCACAAATCCCTGAAGGTAGCAGGCCAGGTAGATAAGGTGGTTAAGAAGGCATATGGAATACTTGTCTTTATTAGTCGAGGCATGGAATACAAGAGCAAGGAAGTTATGCTTGAATTGTATAAAACATTGGTTAGGCTGCAGCTGGAGTACTGTGTGCAGTTCTGGTCAGCATATTACAGGAAAGATATTATTGCACTGGAAAGGATGCAGAGGAGATTTACAAGAATGTTGCCTGGACTGGAGAATTTTGGCTATGAGGAAAGATTAGAGATGCTGGGTCTGTTTTCTTTGGAACAGAAGAGGCTGAGGGGAGACCTGATTGAGGTGTATAAAATTATGAGGGGCCTGGATAGAATGGATAGGAAGGACCTGTTTCCCTTGGCAGAGGGGTCAACAATCAGGGGGCATAGATTTAAAGTAATTTGGGGGAGGTTTAGAGGAGATACGAGAGGAAATTTCTTCACCCAGAGGGTGGTGGGGGTCTGGAACTCACTGCCTGAAAGGGTGGTAGAGGCAGGAATCCTCACCACATTTAAAATATACTTGGATGTGCACTTAAAATACCATAACCTAAAGGGCTACGGACCAAGAGTTGGAAAGTGGGTTTAGGCTGGATAGCTCTTGGTCGGCTGGTGGGGACACGATGGGCCGAAATGGCCTCCTTCCGTGCTGTAAATTTTTATGATTCTATGATTCTATATCTCACCTCAGCCACAAGCTCCTCCTCATTGCATTTCACAACAAATGCACCATGCTGCAAGTGTTTACACAAGTCTCCATCCAGTCTGATCTCCTTACCTCTCTCACCATTGACAGATCGCTTCTGTCATATCTACTTCACCTGCCATCTATTCCATCAGCATGGGTGCCCTTTGTATGCTCTCACCTTTGTCCTCAAAATCCCACCTGTAAGAAGTCGGCGACAGCAAAAGCATAAACTTTTGGACTTAAACTTTTGGACTTTAAGTTTTGGACATTGCTTTTAACTTGGCTGTTACTGCAGAAGGGCAGACAGCATGACATGGGACAGGTCCAAACATGTCCCACAGGAATACACATCAGGTGGGCAGGAATGGATCAATGGCTGATAGCGCGAGTGCCCACCTTTGTATGCAGGCTGAGGCATTAGTATTTATCCCCTTGTTTTCAGCGAACAGGGATGTGAGGGGCTTGTGATCGGTTTCCAGCTCAAATTTGCCGTCAAACAGGTACTGATTCATTTTCTTTACCTCGAACACACACGCTAATGCCTCTTTCTTAATCATGCTGTAGGCTCTCTCGGCCTTAGACAAGCTCCTGGAAGCATAGGCGAAAGGTTGCAACTTCCCCGCAACGTTAGCTTGTTGTAATACACACCCGACTCCGTACGACGACACGTCACATGCTAGCACAAGTCTTTTACACGGGTTATACAATACAAGCAGTTTTTTGGAGCATAAAATGTTTTTGGCTTTCTCAAAAGCAATTACTTGTTTTTTTTCCCATACCCAGTTCTCACTTTTGCGCAATAACACATGTAGCGGCTCTAAAAGGGTGCTTAACCCCGGTAGGAAGTTACCAAAATATTTGAGTCCCAGGAACGACCGCAGCTCCGTTACGTTCTGTGGCCTGGACGCGTTCCTGATAGCCTCTGTCTTGGCTTCTGTGGGCCGAATGCCGTCCGCTGCGATCTTTCCCCAAAAAAACTCCACTTCTGTTGCCATGAAGACGCATTTCGACCTCTTCAGCCGCAGCTCTACGCGATCCAGTCGCTGGAGGACCTCCTCCAGGTTCGGCGTTGTCCCGACCCGTGACCAATATATTTTCCTGAAAGACCACCATGTGTGGTACCGACTTGAGTAGGCTCTCCATGTTTCTCTGGAAGATCGCTGCAGCCGACCGAATTTCAAATGGGCATCTATTGTAGATGAACAGTCCCTTGTGCGTGTTGATGCAGGTGAGACCCTTCGAAGACTCCTCCAGCTCTTGCGTCATGTAGGCCGAAGTCAGATCGAGCTTGGTGAATATCTTGCCTCCTGCCAGCGTCGCAAATAGGTCGGCTGCCTTAGGTAGCGGGTATTGGTCCTGTGGCGAGAAACATTTAATAGTTACTTTATAATCGGCACAAATCCTGACCGTGCCATCACTTTTGAGTACTGGAACAATCGGGCTGGCCCATTCGCTGAATTCCACTGGGGAGATGATGCCCTCGCGTTGCAGCCTGTCCAGCTCGATTTCCACTCTCTACCTCATCATGTGAGGTACCGCTCGCGCCTTGTGTTGAATGGATCATGCCTCTGGGACCAAGTGGATCCGTACCTTCGCCCGGAAAAGTTTCCAATGCCTGGCTCAAAAAGGAAGGAAATTTGTTAAGAACCTGGGTACATAAGGCCTCATCGATATGTGATAGTGCTCGGATGTCATCCCAGTTCCAGCAGATTTTCCCCAGCCAGCTCCTTCCAAGCAGTGTGGGGCCATGGCCCGGGACAATCCAGAGTGGCAGTTCGTGCACCATGCCCTCCTAGGTGATCTTGACCATGGCGCTGCCCAGGACAGTGATAAGCTCTTTGGTGTACATTCTCAGTTTCGTGTGGGTGGGGCTCAGGGCTGGTCTAAATGCCTTGTTGCACCACAGTCTCTCAAACATTTTTTTGATTCATGATGGATTGGTTAGCACCAGTGTCCAGTTCCATGGCTACGGGTAAGCCATTCAATTTTATGTTTCGCATTATAGGTGGACATTTCGTCGAAAATTTGTGCACTCCATATATTTCAGCATCTGTCTCCTCTCTCTGAGGCTCGAAATTGCTTTGATCCACCATGGACCGATCTTCCTCTGCCACGTGGTGGTTAGCAGGTTTTGCAGAGCTTGCAGCTCACTTGCAAGCTCGTTGGAGGTGCCCCATTGTTCCACAGCTCTTGCAAACATACTCTTTGAAGCGGCATGAATAGGCTGAATGGAAGCCTCCACAACACCAACAAGGTGTGAATTGCCTTGCACTCATCCTTTGTTGGGGACTCTGAGTCATCTGGGTCACCTGAGGCCTGCTGGCAGTTGCAGACTCATGGGTTCTGCCCTGTACATTTCTGCTCACCAACATAGTTTCAGTTAATTTATGAACATTGCTAACACTTGTGTGCTGAGAGATTTGTTTGGTGTTATCACTGGTGGACATAAACGCCTGTGCTATCGCAATGGCCTTACTGAGGGTAAGTGTCTCTACAGTCAAATGTTTTCGTAGGATGGTCTCGTGGCCAATGCCCAGTACAAAAAAGTCTCTGAGCATTTGCTCCAGGTCGCCATCAAACTCACATTGTCCTGCAAGTCGCCTTAGCTCGGCGACGTAGCTCGCCACTTCCTGACCTTCAGATCGCTGGCACGTGTAGAACCGATACCTCGCCATCAGCACGCTCTCCCTCAGGTTAAGATGCTCCCGAACCAGTGTACACAGCTCCTCATGCGATTTATCTGTGGGTTTCATCGGAGCCAGAAGATTCTTCATGAGGCTATAGGTCTGTGCCCGCAGATTGTAAGGAGCACCACTCTCCTTTTTGCAGCGCTTCCTTCTCCGTCCAGCTGGTTGGCTACAAAGTACTGGTCTAACCGTTCAACATAGGCTTCCCAGTCCTCACCCTCAGAGAACTTCTCCAGGATGCCCACAGTTTGCTGCATCTTTGCGTTGGATTCGTATTCTCGTCGCCAGTTATTGTGTTCCTAACACGGATGAGACTGCACACAGGGAGGTTAAAGTAACAGTGACCTCAGTCTTTAATAAGACACTCCAGAGTGAGGAACAGGTCTTAGGGGCCGGCTTATATACAGTGCTCCCAAGGGATGCTGAGACCCCTTGGGAGTTCAGGGGATGAGCTCCCTGGTGGTGGAACATGGGAGTGCATGCTTTACAGATACACAACAAAGATAACGAGGACTGGGGGCAGGGTAGGGACGTCTGACCACCGCTTACAGCGCCAAAGTGACCGATGTGGCCCATACGGCAGCAGAGGTTCGGCCTGCCCAAAGAGGGCGCGAGTCAGGGCGCGCTGCAAAGTGATTTTGTGGTTCCATTCACCATCCCGCAACTGCAGCATATGATCTTGGGGGTGCCCAAGTTAAAGAAAGAAGGGGACCCCTCAGTTGACTTCACCGAGGTGGACCAGGTTGGGGGAATTAACAAGTATTGTGAGGCCGAGGCTCACAAGCTGTTGCTGTTTTCCCTGGATAGGAAACTGTATCAGGCCTTGTCCCCCAAGACTAAACGGGGACAGGGGATCACGGCCGGCTCAAAGGAGGAAATCCTGAGAGCCATGGGTCACACCCAGGGTAGTCCGTTCTCTCGGGTAGAGAGGACACTGCAACTGGCAGGGGAAGCACCTCAGGCATTCGCAGACAGGCTCTGGCCCATCTACGAAATGGCCATGGGTGGGGTGCTCGACAGAGCACAGTTGTGGGGGGGGGTGGGGGGGGTGCCAAGGAACCATTGGCTCAGGACCCTCGTGGCAAACAGTTTGCCACGAATAAGGGTAAAAGCGGAGGCCTGGTTTGACTCCGAGGACCTCACGAATACAGAGGCCGGAGTGCTCCATCTCATGAGCCTGGCCTTTAAAACCGACTCAGAGGAGGAGGTCAAACCAAGTAAGGGCAAAGTACATGAAATAAAGGTCAGTGAGGCTAGTAAAAAGGAAATGCATCAGGAAGGATTAGCGCAGGGAAGGCTAGGACATGTTTCGGGTGTGGGAAGACAGGACACTGGAGGATAGACTGCCCAGCCCCGAGGAGGGGGCAAGGCAAAGGGGATCCTCCAGTGCCTAAGAAGAAACCTGTTGAGGTGAAGGGACTGACCGGGGGACAATTTGATGTTCTGGTGGCCGCCCTTCGGACAGTTTTTGTGCCAGAGCAGAGAAGGATAGGCGCTGCCATGAGCAGGGAAATCCCGACTGATCCGGTAATCCCACCACCCTGACTAGCACGCACCAAGCCTGAGTACCTGTGTTCGCTCACGTACGATGAGTGGAGTAGACCATGTGTGAGGATGGGGGATGAGAAGTTAGAGGGGAAGTACTTGGTGGACACCGGAGCTTCGAGCACGGTGATCAATGTGAATAACCCGACCGATTCACCCTGGTCCAGCAAGGTTCCATTCAGTCTCAGGGGGTTCACCGGGAACGAGCACGCTGGTGCGATGTCCAGGCCGTTAGCCATAGATTTAGGATCCCTCCACACCAAGTGGGAATGCGTCCTAATAAAGTGGGAACAGCCAGGGCCAGGAGTCCTAGGGGCCGACTTTATGTTAGCCCACAGGATTATAGTGGATTTGAGGAATCACTGCCTTTGGGGAGCAGTGGGTTTTGATAAGGAGAAAGAAGTTGTAATGATCCCAAGGAAAGGGGAAGGAAAAGTCAACATGTGTACCGTGAAGTCGAAGGGGAGTTACGACCTAGAGCAATTGGTCAATACTACCCCGGCCATGTACCAGGCGTACGTGCAGGACAACCTCGGGCATTGTTCGCCACACAAAAACACGACTGTGGTAGGGTGATGGGGGTGGAAGTCCGAGTACAGGGAGTCCCCATGTCATGGCCACAGAAGCAGTACAGTTTCCCCAGAGAGGCAGAGGCCGACTTGGAGACGGCACTGGGATTCCTGGTAACACAGGACGTATTGAGGCCCATAGCCACACACGTGAACTCGCCACTTTGGCTGGTTAGGAAACCGGACGAGTCGTGGAGAGCCACTGTGGAGTATTGGTGTTATGTCTGTAATTTCATCATCATCATAGGCAGTCCCTCGAGATGAGGATGACTTGCTTCCACGCCAAAAAGGGATGAATTCATAGGTGTTTCAATGAAGGACCTAATATTCCAGATCCCGAACTACATGTTGAAGGGTGGAAGATGCCTTTGTGTGGATTTTTTAACGTGTGTTGGCCGTTGCACACCAGCCACCTCACGGGCTTGGCAGAGCTAGGTCTTGCTCCAGTGGCAAGGATTATCCAAGACGACTGGAGACCAGCTCTGCTGCACAGACCTAGTGCACACATATATCGCAGTGTGGGCTGACCCGTGCTGCCCCTGGGCCCTCGCCTCTTCTGGGCCCCAGATTTACGCCTCTCCTGGGCCCCGGTCACTTCCTTCTCCAAACTCTTGCCGCTCCTTCGCCCCTCCTGCTGTGCCTGCCCGCACTGCAATCAGCGACCTGGCTTCACAGCCGTTGCCCTCCTGCAGCAGGACGCGCTGCTCCCTGCAGTAGTATGCCGCCGCAAGCTGCTCCCTCCAATGGCCCTGCCTGCTAATGGTCTTGCAGGCCCAGACCACGCCGATTTCCGGGCCGCCGCACAAACACACCCACACACACAGAAACACAAACACACACACACAGAAACACACACACACACACACACACACACACACACACACACACACACAGAAACACACCCACACAGAAACACACACACACACACACACACACACACACACAGAAACACACACACACACGCACACAGAAACAAACACACACACACACCCACACACACAGAAACACATACACACACACACACACACACACACACACACACAGAAACACACACACACACGGAAACACACACCCATACACATAGAAACACACACACACGCACACACACACGCACACAGAAACCCACACACACCCGCACACATAGAAACACACACACATACACCCACACACACAGAAACACACATACACACAGAAACACACACCCACACACATAGAAACACACACACACACACAGAAACACACACACACACGCACACAGAAACACACACACACACGCACACAGAAACACACACACACATACAGAAACACATACACACTCACACACAGAAATACACACACACAGAAACACACACACACACAGAAATACACACACACATACAGAAACACATACACACTCACACACAGAAATACACACACACAGAAACACACACACACACACAGAAATACACACACACATACAGAAACACACACACACACACAGAAATATACACACACAGAAACACACACACACACACACACACAGAAACACACATACACATACAGAAACACACACACACACACAGAAATATACACGAGACGGAAACTCTGTCGGAAAACCCACCCCTTCTGGCAAAGTTGAAGCAGAAAATTTCAGACACTCCCAGCAGCTCCGTCGGTGGGGGAGAGAGAGAGAAATGGCCGCTTAGAGTCTTGGTTGCGGGCTGAATTCTTCAGGGTGTGCGCCTGAATCGCTAGCCCAGTGTGTCCACACTGCATGACCCTTGACCCCTGGCATGGGGGCCGCCCATTTGGGTTTTACACTGCAATTTCCTGCGCCATGTTTTGGGGTTGGAGATTTGCGACGGGTTACTCTTGGCAACTGTTGCCTCACTGCTGGATAAATCTCGCAGCAGATCTCCAGCAACCGATCGTCTGGGCAACTGCGGGCATGTAATGAGAGTTTCAGCTTTCTCCCCTCGCCCATTGTCCTCCTCATTCGCTTTCGTAGCTGGTGAATTGAGGGCAGAGGGGCAGATTACTGGTTTATACCCAGCCTCCGAGATGCTCTGGTATTCCCCCCCGGAGCAGCAGCCCACATATATCAGAAACGCACATTTATATACAGGGCCTTCAGCGTCCCAAGGCTTGCAGGGTAAATCAAACAGCATTTCACACCGAGCCACACCAGGTGACTAGAAACATAAGTGCCTGTAACACTACTCCAACCCAGCTGCTGTGCGTTTCTGCAGTTTTATCATTTTTATTTCCGATTTATTGCTGCCTTTCTTTGTGTTCTGTGAACATCTTTGTGTGACTGTGTTTCTGTGTGTGTGTGTGTGTATACGGGCAGTAGGGGGGGGATTATTAAAATCTCTGGCCGGCCATTGAGCAAAGTTCCGCACTGATAATCAAGACCTCAAGTGATGCCTGTTACAGTTAGAGGATGCTTTAAATTATTGTGTGTTTCTGTGTGTGTTTGTATGTGTGTTTGTATGTGTGTGTGTGTGTTTGTTTGTTTGTGTGTGTGTGTGTGTGTGTGTGTGTGTGTTTGTGTGTGTGTCTGTGTGTGTCTGTGTGTGTGTCTGTGTGAGTGTGTGTGTCTGCGTGTGTATGTGTTTCAAATATGTGTGTATTTCTGTGTGCTTGTAATGTACCTATGAATGACTCCATGAGGCAATGTGTTGTACTCAAACTGTAGTGACCTTGATCCTTTATTCGTAACTCCAGAGTGAAGCAGTCACATGGTGGCTGCCCTTTTATACAGCTCCTGCCACCAGGGCAGGAAACCCCGGTCTCCACCAGTTGCACCCTCTAGTGGTGCCAGCATAATATATACACAGTGTAAACCTTATTGATAGTACATCAGGTAAACAAGTCTCCATCTTATGCAACTATAGAGTGACTACACAGAGAGTATATCTATAGTCAGCATATATAACAATCGGGTGCTCAACAAAAACATCCCAGCCTGCCTGCCCACAGTGGCAGCCGTAGCTGCTCTGATCGGGAGTATTCCAGCAACCGCAACCACATTTACGGTGTTGGACATTTCAAACGGGATTTGGTCGATTCCCCTAAAACGGAAAGACGAGTACAAGTTTGCTTTCACTTTTAAGGGATAGCAGTATACATGGACATGCCTTCCGCAGGGATTTCATAACAGCCCCTCCATATTCCACCAATGTATGGCAGACACCTTAAAGGGTTTCAGAAGACCCTAGCAGTTGGTGCAGTATGTAGATGATTTGCTTTTGTTCTCCGATGAGGGGGAGGAGCATGGTCTGCTGCTGGCTGAGCTGCTGGAGCTGTTGAGAGAGACAGGGTTCAAGGTCAATCCTAAGAAAGCCCAGATCGGTCAGAGGGAAGTAAAATTTCTTGGGCTGACTGTGAGGACTGGGGAAAGGGCTATAGACGAGACCAAATGGAAGGCGGTACAGGGGTGAGATCCTTCCTGGGGCTCACGGGGTACTACAGAGAATTTATTGAGGATTACACCACCATGGCAGCCCCTCTACTTCAGCTCCTCTGCAAGGGAGTTGGATGGGAGTGGGATGGGGACTGCACGGTAGTGTTTAATCGCCTCAAGGGAGACCTACAGATGGCACCCGCATTAGGGGCGATTAGGGGGAATGTTATGTATACAACACCTTGTACCCAGCATTCTACCGCCACCAGAGGATGCATCTGTTGGAGTCCCAGCATCCCTTGGGAGCACTGCATATAAGCAGGCCTTCCATGCTGTGCTAGCACTCTGGAGTCAGAATAAAGAGTCTAAGGTCACACTTACTCAAGTCTACAGTACTCAGTCACATTGCTTTATTTGAGATATAAAAAATGGCGACGAGTAATAGATAACGAACCATCACACGAAAATGCAGAGAACTGGAGAAATTCTCAGAAGATGACGATTGAGAAGCCTTCGTGGAGCGACTCAACCAATACTTCGTGGCCTATGAGCTGGAAGGGAGTGCGAATGCTGCCAAACGAAGGGCGATCCTCCTCACCGTCTGCATGGCAACAACCTATGGCCTCATGAAGAATCTTCTTGCTCCGATGAAACCAACAACCAAATCATGTGAAGAACTGTGTACGCTGGTCCGGGAGCACCTAAATCCGAAAGAGAGCATTCTGATGGCAAGGTATCGATTTTATATATGTCAACGGTCTAAAGGCCAAGAAGTGGCGAGCTAAGTCGCCGAACTAAGTCGCCGTGCAAGACATTGCAAATTGGGTGAATTCCTGGAGCAAATGCTGAGACTTCTTTGTGCTTGGCATTGGCCATGAGGTTATCCTTCACAAACTATTGACTGTTGAAACACCGAACCTGAGCAAAGTCATAACGATAGCCCAGGCATTTATGTCCACCAGCGATAACACCAAACAAATTTTGCAGCATAAAGATGCATCGGCAAGTACTGTACACAAAGTAACGTCGTTTTCAGGCAGGAATGCATATGGCAGAACATACACACCTGCAGCTGCACAACTTCAGATGACTCTGAGTCTGCCATCAAGTGTGAATGCGAGGCAATTAACACCTTGTTGGCGCTGCGGAGATGATCATCGAGCCCATCAATGCCGCTCCAAACACTATGCGTGCAAAGGCTGTGGAACAATGGGACACCTCCAGCGAATGTGTAGACGAGCTGCAAACCACCACGTTGCAGAGGAAGACCGATCCATGGCGGATCAAACTGAACTAGAGACTCGAACCGAGGAGGCAGAAGTGTACGGGGTACACACCTTCACCACGAAATGTCCACCGATCAAGTTAAAAGTTGAACTGAACGGAATTCCAGTATCCATGGAATTGGACATGGGTGCGAGTCAGTCTATCATGAACAAAAAGGCCTTCGAGAGGCTGTGGTGCAACAAGGCACACAGGCCCAAGCTGAGCCCTATTCATACCAAGCTGAGAACTTACACTAAAGAGCTGATCCCTGTAATTGGTAGTTCAGCATTAAAAGTCCCCTATGATGGAGCGGTGCATGAACTACCACTATTGATTGTACCAGGAGATGGCCCCACACTGTTCGGCAGAAGCTGGCTGGGAAAAATCCGCTGGAACTGGGACGACATCCGAGCGCTTTCGTCTGTCGATGACGCCTCATGTGCCCAGGTTTTGAGCAAGTTCCCATCGTTGTTTGAGCCAGGCATCGGAAATTTCTCTGGGGCCAATGTGCAGATCCACTTGGTTCCCGGTACACGATCCATCCACCACAAGGCACGTGCAATGCCATACATGGTGCAAGAGAAAGTGGAGATCGAGCTGGACAGGCTGCAATGAGAGGGCATCATCGCACCGGTTGAGTTCAATGAGTGGGCCAGTCCGATTGTTCCGGTTCTCAAGGGTGGTGGCGCGGTTAGAATTTGTAGGGACTATAAAGTAACGATTAACCATTTTTTGCTGCAGGACCAGTACCCGCTATCCAAGGCAGATGACCTATTAGTGATGCTGGAAGGAGGGAAGACATTCACCAAGTTGGACCTGACCTTGGCCTACATGATGCATGAGCTGGCGGAATCTTCGAAAGGCCTCACCTGCATCATCATGCACAAAGGTCTGTTCATCTACAATAGATGCCCGTTTGGGATTCGATCGGCTGTGGCTATTTTTCAAAGGAACATGGAGAGTCTGCTAAAGTCGGTTCCACGCACGTTGGTTTTCCAGGACGACATGTTGATCACAGATCGGGACACCATTGAACACTTGCAGAACCTGGAAGAGGTTCTAAGTCGGCTAGATTGTGTGGGACTCAGGTTGAAACGCTCAAAGTATGTTTTCCTGGTACCAGAGGTCGAGTTCTTAGGGAGAAGAATCGCGGCAGACAGCATCAGACGCACCGATGCCAAGACGGAGGCCATCAAGAACGCGCCGAGACCACAGAAAGTGAAGGAGCTGCGGTCATTCCTGGGACTTCTCAATTATTTTGGTAATTTCCTACCCGGGTTAAGCACCTTGCTGGAACCTCTACACATGTTGCTACGCAAGGGAGATGACTGGGTATGGGGGAAATCACAAGAGACTGCTTTTGAGAAAGCCAGAAATTTGTTATGTTTCAACAAACTGCTTGTTCTGTATGACCCATGTAAACGTTTAGTGCTAGTTTGCGATGCGTCTTCGTACAGGGTCGGGTGTGTGTTACAAGGAAACGAATCAGGAGCATTGCAACCGGTCGCTTATGCGTTCAGGAGTTTGTCCAAGGCCGAAAGTGCCTACAGCATGATTGAAAAAGAAGCTCTGTCAAGCACCAATGCACCAATATTTGTTTGGGCTTAAGTTTGAGATAGAAACTGACCATAAGCCGCTCATATCGCTATTCTCAGAGAGCAAAGCTATTAATACCAATGCTTCTGCTCGCATCCAAAGATGGGTGCTAACGCTGTCTGCATATAACTATGTGTTATGTATGCATGTTAATGTTGTACTGTAACACTAGAACTGAATGTACCTTCTCCCTGTATATGCCATACCTTTACGGCAGAGGGTGCTGCTGCTGGAGACTTAAGGGTCACCTGTACACTGCAGGTAACCAAGTATAAAAGGGAGCTCACCTTTTGGTGTCCTCACTCTCGGAGCTGCAATACAGGACTACAGTCTATACAGTTCAAGTGCCATACCCCTGCCTCATGGAGTCATTAAGATAGTGCTTGCATACACAATACTATGTAATTCGCCACAGGCCAGGCACAGAGAACTGCAATGATGCTCTCAGTCGGCTACCATTGCCCATAACCAGGATGGAAATGGCACAGCCTGCAGACTTGCTCTTGGTGATGGATGCATTTGAAAACAAAAAGTCACCCGTTACGGCCCGCCAGATCAGAATCTGGACCAGCCAGGATCCTTTACTGTCCCTTGTAAAAAAAACTGTGTCCTCCATGGGAGCTGGTCCAGCGTCCCAGCGGAGATGCATGAAGAGATCATGCCATTCCAACGGCACAAAGATGAAATGTCCATACATGTGAACTGTCTTTTGTGGGGTAATCGCGTGGTTTTGCCCAAGAAAGGCAGGGAAACATTCATACATGACCTACACAGTACCCACCCAGGCATAGTAATGATGAAAGCTATAGCCAGATCCCATGTGTGGTGGCTCGGCATCGATTCAGATTTGGAGTCTTGCCTGCACCGATGCAACACTTGCTCTCAACTGAGCAATGCATCCAGGGAGGCACCGCTAAGTTTGTGGTCGTGGCCCTCCAAACCGTGGTCTAGGATCCATGTTGACTGCGCTGGCCCGTTTCTAGGCAAAATGTTTTTGCTTGTTGTGGATGCTTATTCAAAATTGATTGAGTGTGTAATAATGTCTATAAGCATGTCCACTGCCACCATCGAAAGCCTATGAGCCATGTTTGCCACACACGGCCTGACTGATGTCCTTGTCAGCGACAATGGGCCATGCTTTACCAGCGCTGAATTCAAGGAATTCATGACCCGCAATGGGATCAAGCACATCACATCTGCCCCGGTCAAGCCTGCATCTAATGGCCAGGCAGAACAGGCAGTCCAAACCATCAAGCAAAGCTTGAAACGCGTGTCGAAAGGCTCCCTGCAGACCCGCCTGTCCCGAGTCCTGCTCAGCAACCGCATAAGACCCCACTTGCTCACCGGGGATCCCCCTGCCGAACTACACATGAAAAGGGCACTCAAAACAAGGCTCTCTCTAGTCCACCCTGATCTCCATGATCATGTTGAGGGCAGGCGGCATCAACAAAGCATGTACCATGATCGCACAAATTTGTCACGCGATATTGAAGTCAATGATCCGATATTTGTACTCAACTATGGATATGGTCCCAAATGGCTTGCTGGCACCGTCGTAGCCAAAGAAGGGAGTAGGGTGTTTGAGGTCAAACTTGCAAATGGACTAACTTGCAGAAAGCATTTGGACCAAATCAAACTGCAGTTCACAGACAGCCACGAGCAACCTGAAGAGGACACCATCAACTTCAACCCTCCGATACACACACACAAGTGGCAACCGACATCATGGTTGACCACGAAGCTGAACTCACCATCCCCAGCAGTCCAGCAAGGCCAGCTGCGCAGCAGCCCAGCGAAGGCCCAACCAACTCACCTGCACCTGTGTTTGTACCGAAACGATCGACTAGGGAACGGAAAGCCCCAGATCATCTCACACTGTAAATAAGTGTACTATTGACCTTGGGGGGAGTGATGTTATGTATGCAACACCTTGTAACCAGCATTCTATCGCCACCAAAGGGTGCATCTGTTGGAGTCCCAAGGGATCCCAGAATTCCTTGGGAGCACCGCATATAAGCAGGCCTTCCATGCTGTGCCAGCACTCTGGAGTCAGAATAAAGAGACTAAGGTCACACTTACTCAAGCCTACAGTACTCATTCACATTGCTTTATTTGAGACATAACAGGGAGAACTTCTTTTTGACTAAGGGCGAGAAGGTATTAGGTCCATCCGGACATCACTGTAAAGGAGAGGATGCTCTTTAAGGGGGGTCGTTGGATAGTTCCCGAGGTGCACCAGAGGGAATTCCTCCAGTTGGCCCATGGGGGCCCAGGAACAGGACACCCAGAGCCGGAGGCTACCTGGCAAAGGGTAAAACAGGCAGGGTCGTGGCTGCAACTGAGGGAGGATATCCGCGATTTTTGAACAGACTGTCTGGTGTGCGGGTTGAACAACCCTGATCCGCAGGAAGGTTCCCATTGGGCACATGAGAAGGGTAGTGGGACTATGAAAGTCGGTACAGGTTGATTACATTGGTCCATTGCCCACCACAAAGGGGGGTTACAAGTGCTGTTTGGTCCTAGTAGATGTGTTCTCCAAGTGGGTGGAAGCCTTCCCTTGCCGATCAGCCACAGCGTTGGCGACGGCAAGGATTTTGGTAAGGGACGTGTTCTCCAGGTGGGGACTGCCACAGATCGTGGAGTCCGACCAAGGGAGCCACTTCATGGAGTAAGTCATGCAGGTCATCTTGAAGCTTCTGGGGATAGAGGGTAAATGGCATGTGGCTCACAACCCACAGTCATTGGGGGTTGTGGAGCAACTTAATCGGACCATCAAAGAAAGGCTGCGGAAGGAAACAGGGCCGTCTCTGAAAAAGTAGGATGAGGCCCTGCCGTTAGTTTTGATGGGGGTCTGAGCCAGCCTCTCCAAGAGCACAGGGTACCCCCCGCATGAGCTCATGACCGGGAGGGTCATGCGCACGCCCACCCATGTTCTGGCACCTGTTCTCACCGAAGGTCAAGTGAGAAAAGTAAACCGGGATAAGTTTGTCAAGAATCTGTATGAGAGGTTGAAGCAGATTCATTGGCAGGCAGCCAGTAACATGGGGAAGCAGCACCGGAATAATCGGTTGCTGCTCGAGCCCCAGAGAACGCACGAGTGGAAGGTAGGGGACCAGGTGATGGTCCGAAACTACACTCACATAGGGATGTTTGAGCCATTGTATATGGGACCTTACAGTATAGTAGATAGGGCAAGCCCCATGGTTTACGCGGTTAAACTTCCAAGGCGCACAAGGTGGTTCCACGTGAACCAGTGCAAGTTGTTTAACCCGGGGGAAAAGGTGAGGAAAGGAAAGAAACACCAAGGCGCTGTAAACAGCATGGTGGACATGGGTCTTCTGCCCATAGTTTGGGACAGCGAGGACCCCGTGGTGGGGGCTGTAAGAAGGAGCAGCAGGATCCCATGGCCAAGGGTGCTGTGGATGCCTCCTTACACGCTGACCAGGAGCCGTAAAAGACCCAGGCAAGAGGCGCCCTAGCAGGGCTACCCGGCAACATAGTTTTCTTTTAAATGTATTGGTTAGTTGTAATGAAGCCTCTCTGAAGGTTGGATGTGCGCACGTACCTGAAGAGGCCTCGCAAGTGCCGGTTCTCTGCACACAATGCGCATGTGGCGAGAACCAGCTTTTGCGATCTGTCAAAATTCGCACGCATCCCCGGGAGAAGGACATGTACGGGGCAGAAATTGCGCTATTTGACCAACTCTTGCCCAGCGAATGTTCTTCAAACTCTTACTGACTTCTTTTACCAGCGGAAGAGTTTTAAAACATAGAATAATTAAATTTAATCAACAATGTTTATATTAAAATCCCTGTCCATCAAGGTAAGTTTATTTTTAACCTTATTAAAACACATTTAAAAAAAAAATCAAAAAATTTTTTTCTTCGAAAACATTTAATTACATTCAATTTCAATTCATTTTAAGTATGTGAAGTGTTTTTTTATTTATTGTGTTATGTTTCTTGTTTTTGGGGGGCTATTCTCATTGGGCTCAATTTTGGCCCACCCCCTTTTTTGGCGCACTCACCAGAGATGCGCTGACTTTGTGGGCTGAAAACGGCGACGAAAAAAATCTTCCCCGATTCTGGCCGCTGTGTTGCCTCTCCCGGGGTTTGGCGCAGTGTGGCCAGTCAATTGGGGGGGCGGAGCTAGGGCCCTGCACCAGAAGTAGTGCCGACAGCTCTGCACATGCGTGTTGGAGTGTGCGCGCATGCGCAGTAGCTCCTGTCCCCAGCCTATGTGTGCGAACTGCAGCGTGGGAGCTGATGCATCCCACCCCTATCCCAGGCCGAGTGGCCTCCCGCACAGGCTGACCCGCTACCTTCCCGGGCTAGAAGGCCACACAGGCAGGTTGGTGTGGGGCCCAAGAAGTGCGGGGGGTGGGGGTGGGGGTGGAGTTTTGATCCCGGAGGGGAGTTTTGATCCATGCGGTGAGGGGGGGGGGGCGGTATTCCAAATCGCAGGATGAGTTCGATCACCAACCCCGTGGAGGTAGGGTTGTTTGTAAAGGGCGGGCTGATGATGGGTGAACTTAGGCGGCTGGGGGAAATTAAGGATAGTGTTAAAGCCAATGAAGAGGCATATAAATTGGCTCAAAAAAGCAACAAACCTGAGGACTGGGAGAAATTTAGAATTCAACAGAGGAGGACTAAGGGTTTAATTAAGAGGGGGAAAATAGAGTACGAGAGGAAGCTTGCAGTGAAAATAAAAACTGACTGCAAAAGCTTCTATAAATATATGAAGAGAAAAAGATTAGTAAAGACAAATGTAGGTCCCTTGCAGTCAGATTCAGGTGAAATTATAATGGGGAACAAAGAAATGGCACACCAATTGAACCAATACTTTGGTTCTGTCTTCACGAAGGAAGATACAAATAACCTTCCGAAGGTACTAGGGGACAGTGGGCCTAGTGAGAAGGAGGAACTGAAGGATATCCTTATTAGGTATTAGGAAAATTGATGGGATTGAAGGCCGATAAATCCCCGGGGCCTGATAGTCTGCATCCCAGAGTGCTCAAGGAAGTGGCCCTGGAAATAGTGGATGCATTGGTGATCATTTTCCAACAGTCTATTGACTCTGGATCAGTTCCAATGGACAGGAGGGTAGCTAATGTAACACCACTTTTTAAAAAAGGAAGGAGAGAGAAAACGGGTAATTATAGACCGGTTAGCTTGACATCAGTAGTGGGGAAAATGTTGGAATCGATCATGAAGGACGAAATAGCAGTGCATTTGGAAAGCAGTGACAGGATTGGACCAAGTCAGCATGCATTTATGAAAGGGAAATCATGCTTGACGAATCTTCTGTAATTTTTTGAGGATGCAACTAGCAGAGTGGACAAGGGAGAACCAGTGGATGTGGTGTATTTGGACTTTCAGAAGGCTTTTGACAAGGTCCCGCACAAGAGATTGTTGTGCAAAATCAAAGCACATGGTATTGGAGGTAATATACTGACGTGGATAGGGAACTGGTTGGCAGACAGGAAGCAGAGAGTCGGGATAAACGGGTCCTTTTCAGAATGGCAGGCAGTGACTAGTGGAGTGCCGCAGGGCTCAGTGCTCTTTACAATTTACATTAATGATTTAGATGAAGGAATAGAGTGTAATATCTCCAAGTTTGCAGATGACACTAAACTGGGTGGCAGTGTGAGCTGTGAGGAGGACTCTAAAAGGCTGCAGGGTGACTTGGACAGGTTAGGTGAGTGGGCAAATGCATGGCAGATGCAGTATAATGTGGATAAATGTGAGGTTATCCATTTTGGGGGCAAAAACACGAAGGCAGAATATTATCTGAATGGCAGCAGACTAGGAAAAGGGGAGGTGCAACGAGACCTGGTTGTCATGGTTCATCAGTCACTGAAAGTGGGCACGCAGGTACAGCAGGTGGTAAAGAAGGCAAATGGTATGTTGGCCTTCATAGCTAAGGGATTTGAATATAGAAGCAGGGAGGTCTTACTGCAGTTGTACAGGGCATTAGTGAGGCCTCACCTGGAATATTGTGATCAGTTTTGGTCTCCTAGTCTGAGGAAGGACGTTCTTGCTATTGAGGGAGTGCAGCGAAGGTTCACCAGAATGATTCCAGGGATGGCTGGGCTGTCATATGAGGAGAGACTGGATCAACTGGGCCTTTATTCACTGGAGTTTAGAAGGATGAGAGGGGATCTCATAGAAACATATAAGATTCAGACAGGACTGGACAGGTTAGATGCGGGAAGAATGTTTCCGATGTTGGGGAAGTCCAGAACCAGGGAACATAGTCTTAGGATAAGGTGTAGGCCATTTAGGACTGAGATGAGGAGAAACTTCTTCACTCAGAAAGTTGTTAACCTGTGGAATTCCCTGTCGCAGAGAGTTGTTGATGCCAGTTCACTGGATATATTCAAGAGGGAGTTAGATATGGCTCTTACGGTTAAGGGGATCAAGGGGTATGGAGAGAAATCAGGAAAGGGGTACTGAAGGAATGATCAGCCATGATCTTATTGAATGGCGGTGCAGGCTTGAAGGGCCGAATGGCCTACTCCTGCACCTATTTTTCTATGTTTCTATGTTTGTATGTTTCTAAGCCAGACCTGTGGAGGTAGACCCTCTCACAGCAAGGTGCTTGTTACTTTTGTTTTGCAGGAAGCCGAGGACGGAACGGAGACAGCCCTGAGACTGAGCATGATTTGGATGTTTTCTGGAACGGGGAACAGCAGGAGAGGAGACACCGAGTTGTCCTTCCTCTATGGCTGTACTGGGGGGAACAGACCCACCATGACATAGGGGTTAGGACAGGGGACACAGATGGGATGGCAGCCGACTTCCATGAGGGAAGTTGGCCAGGGTGGCTGGGGTCGAATTTGACAAAGTACTCCAGCCACGCCGGGATCCATACCGTGTCCCAGACTGAAGGTCACAGCCACATGGGTTAGAGTGACCGAGGGCAAGCGTGTATGTTTGAAGTGCAAGGGACACATTTCCCATAGATGGTGGTGCTGGCTCAGGAAATTAAGTCAGGACACGTGGAACCAGACAGCGGATTGGGAGGGGCTAGGGAACAATACGTACCGACAGATTACGGGGACACAGGGGGAGTGGAAGTGTCATGTATTCAGCTGTCATTGTAATCCATGTATAAACTGACCTAAGTTGTACACCATGAGAACACTGACCACTAGGTGGTGAACTTGTGGGAGACACTCCTAACCTGGACTTTCAGGTATAAAAGGGGAAGCTCCACCTACCTTCATCACTTCAGTGCTGGCAAATAAAGGTTACTGGTCACAGAGTGACCTTCTCTCCAGTATGGGTCTCGTGTGCATTTGTATTATATAGTAAGGATATATTATTGGCGATGAGAAACTGGGATTTAAACCACACGAGCATGGCCACTAGCAGCACAGATGAGAGGTACAGTGTTGGTGATGATTGGGGCGATTTTATTGAGAGACGATAGCAAAGTTTCGTCACTAAGGAATGGCTGAGACAGGATTCGGCCGACAAATGCAGGGCTCATCTCCTGACAGTTTGTGGATCCAGGACTTACTCCCTGATGAAGGACCTTCTAGCGCCAGAGAAGCTGGTGGACAAGACTTTTGAAGAGCTCAGTAAGTTGATCGGGGAACACTTTAAATCGGTGAGCAGCATGCACATGGCGAGACACCGGTTTTACATGCACCGGCAGCGAGAAGGGCAAAGTGTTCCAGACTTTGTGGCAGACCTCCAGCGACTGGCGAGCCTATGTAAGTTCCCAGATGCATGCAGAGCGGAGATGCTGCAAGACTTTTTTATTGAGGGCATCGGGCACTCTGGGGTTTTCAGGAAACTGATTGAGACCAAAGACTTGACCGTGGAAATGGTGGCTTTGATGGCCCAGACATTTATCACAGGGGAGGAAGAGACCAGAATGATGTTTGACAAAAACCTTGGTTTAAATGCAGCAAATGGACAGGGAGTCAACATTGTTAACGCGGCACACAGTTCTCCAGGCAGACAGGGGCAATCGGACATGCCCGAGCATGTAGTCGAACCCAAAGAAGGAATTCAACAGAGACAATGGCTAGCTGAACGTCGATTCATGCCATCGCAAGGGCCAATGCGGCCAGTAATGGGGCCATCAACACCTGTTAATGGTGCGCTTAAGAACAGTTACAGAGACAGTCAGAGATGATCGACTGGTAATGGACCTCTTGTTTCCAACAACGGCTCATGTTGGAGGTGTGGAGGCAAACACATAGCGAGAGCTTGCACGTATCAGCAATATACCTGCAGTAATTGCAACGTCAGCGGTCACTTGGTGCATATGTACAGGAAGCCTGCAGCCAGGTTGATGTACGAGGAGGACGGGCCCGATGTAAGCCCGACAAGGCCAAATGGACACTGGGGGAAATAGCTGGAAGCTGAAGTTCAGCGAGTTCATGTGGAGCACATATACAGTTCATACACCAGGATGCCACCGATAATGATGAAAGTGCTCCTCAATGGAGTCGGGAGCAGCGTGAGTCCGTTGGTGAGGCCTATAAAAGGCCGCGAGGTCGGGAGGTGCGTCGCTGAATCGGGAGCAGCATGAGTCCATTGGTGAGGCCTATAAAAGGCCGCGAGGTTGGGAGGTGCGTCGCTGAGTTGGGAACAGCGTGAGTCCGGTGGTGAGGCCTATAAAAGACCGCGAGGTCAGGAGGTGCATCACTGAGTCGGGAGCAGCGTGAGTCCGTTGGCGAGGCCTATAAAAGTCGGGAGGTGCGTGGTGAGGCGTGGCTTGTGCAGCTACAGGGAGAAGGCAAAATAGAAGTAGAAAGAAACAGAAAGGTGACATCACAGCCAAGGGGGTAAGTGATTGGCTGGTGATTGGTGAGTAGTTTTTTTTTCTCTTCAATAACAGTGAGTAGCTTTTAACATTGTTGTTGCCAATTTAAGTGTATCTAAGGGTTAAGTCATGGCAGGAGAGCTCGATCACGTGATATGCTCCTCCTGTACCATGTGGGAACTCAGCGACACTTCCGGTGTCCCTGACGACTTAGTGTGCAGGAAGTGTATCCGCCTCCAGCTCCTGACGGACCGCGTTGCGGAATTGGAGCTGAGGGTGGATTTACTCTGGAGCATCCACGATGCTGAGAATGACATGGGTAGCACGTGTAGCGAGTTGGTCTTACCACAGGTGAAGGGTCCACAGCCAGATAGGGAATGGAAGACCAGCAGGAAGAGCAGTGCAAGGAAGGTAGTGCAAGGGTCCCCTGCGGTCATCCCCCTGCAAAACAGATACACCGCTTTGAGTACTGTTAAGGGGGATGACTCATCAGGGGAGGGCAGCAGCAGCCAAGTTCATGGCACCGTGGCTGGCTCTGCTGCACAGGAGGGCAGGAAAAAGAGTGGGAGAGCAATAGTGATAGGGGATTCAATGGTAAGGGGAATAGATAGGCGTTTCTGCGGCCGCAACCGAGACTCCAGGATGGTATGTTGCCTCCCTGGTGCAAGGGTCAAGGATGTCTCGGAGCAGGTGCAGGACATTCTGAAAAGGGAGGGTGACCAGCCAGTTGTCATGGTGCACATTGGTACCAACGATATAGGTTAAAAAAAGGGATGAGGTCCTAGGAGATGAGTAAAAGTGGAGGGCAGAGAAACCCAAGGCAAAAAACAAAAAGGGCCACTGTACAGCAAAATTCTAAAGGGTCAAAGTGTAATAAAAAGGCAAGCATGAAAGCTCGGTGCCTCAATGCAAGGAGTATTCGGAACTCAGGAGAGGGCTCTGAGCTAGTTAGAGTGGATGAGAGCTCAGATGAACAGGACCCCAAGATAGAATGCAAAAGGCAGGAGGCAACAGAGCAGAGTAGCACTGGGGTCAGTGTAAACCACAAGGTGATAGGAAGGGACAATATGTATGAATATAAAGGGGCTGCAGGAGGGGTCAAAACTAAAAATCATGGTTTAAAAATTAGTATTAAAACACTCTACCTAAACGCACGCAGCATTTGAAATAAAGTAAATGAGTTGATAGCACAAATCATTACAAATGGGTATGATTTTGTGGCCATTACAAAAATGTGGTTGCAGGGGGGCCAAGACTGGGAATTAAACATACAGGGGTATCTGACAATTCGGAAAGATAGACAAGAAGGGAAAGGAGGTGGGGTAGCTCTGTTAATAAAGGATGATATCAGGGCAGTTGTGAGAGATGATATTGGCTCTAATGAACAAAATGTTGAATCATTGTGGGTGGAGATTAGAGATAGTAAGGGGAAAAAGTCACTGGTGGGTGTAGTTTATAGGCCCCCAAATAATAACTTCACGGTGGGGTGGACAATAATCAAGGGAATAATGGAGGCATGTGAAAAAGGAACGACAGTAATCATGGGGGATTTTAACCTACATATCGATTGGTCAAATCAAATCGCACGGGGTAGCCTTGAGGAGGAATTCATAGAATGCATACAGGATTGTTTCTTAGAACAGTATGTTACAGAACCTACAAGGTAGCAAACTATCTTAGATCTGGTCCTGTGTAATGAGACAGGAATAATAAACGATCTCCTAGTAAAAGATCCTCTCGGAATGAGTGACCTCAGTATGGTTGAATTTGTAATACAGATTGAGGGTGAGGAAGTAGTGTCTCAAACGAGCGTACTATGCTTAAACAGTGGGATGAGGGCAGGGTTGGCTAAAGTAGATTGGAAACACAGACTAAACGGTGGCACAATTGAGGAACAGTGGAGGACTTTTAAGGAGCTCTTTCATAGTGCTCAACAAAAATATATTCCAGTGAAAAAGAAGGACGGTAAGAGAAGGGATAACCAGCCGTGGATAACCAAGGAAATAAAGGAGAGTATCAAATTAAAAACCAATGCGTATAAGGTGGCAAAGGTTAGTGGGAAACTAGAAGATTGGGAAAATTTTAAACGACAGCAAAGAATGACTAAGAAAGCAATAAAGAAAGGAAAGATAGATTACGAAAGTAAACTTGCGCAAAACATAAAAACAGATAGTAAAAGCTTTTACCGATATATAAAACGGAAAAGAGTGACTAAAGTAAATGTTGGTCCCTTAGAAGATGAGAAGGGGGATTTAATAATGGGAAATGTGGAAATGGCTGAGACCTTAAACAATTATTTTGCTTCGGTCTTCACAGTGGAAGACACAAAAACCATGCCAAAAATTGCTGGTCATGGGAATGTGGGAAGGGAGGACCTTGAGATAATCACCATCACTAGGGGGGTAGTGCTGGACAGGCTAATGGGATTCAAGGTAGACAAGTCCCCTGGTCCGGATGAAATGCATCCCAGGGTATTAAAAGAGATGGCAGAAGTTATAGCAGATGCATTCGTTATAATCTACCAAAAATCTCTGGACTCTGGGGAGGTACCAGCGGATTGGAAAGCAGCTAATGTAACGCCTGTTTAAAAAAGGGGGCAGATGAAAGGCAGGTAACTATAGGCCAGTTAGTTTAACATCTGTAGTGGGGAAAATGCTTGAAGCTATCATTAAGGAAGAAATAGCGGGACATCTAGATAGGAATAGTGCAATCAAGCAGACGCAACATGGATTCATGAAGGGGAAATAATGTTTAACTAATTTACTGGAATTCTTTGAGGATATAACGAGCATGGTGGATAGAGGTGTACCGATGGATGTGGTGTATTTGGATTTCCAAAAGGCATTCGATAAGGTGCCACACAAAAGGTTACTGCAGAAGATAAAGGTATGCGGAGTCAGAGGAAATGTATTAGCATGGATAGAGAATTGGCTGGCGAACAGAAAGCAGAGAGTCGTGATAAATGGGTCCTTTTCGGGTTGGAAATCGGTGGTTACTGGTGTGCCACAGGGATCGGTGCTGGGACCACAACAGTTTACAATATACATAGATGACCTGGAAGAGGGGACAGAGTGTAGTGTAACAAAATTTGCAGATGACACAAAGATTAGTGGGAAATCGGGTTGTGTAGAGGACACAGAGAGGCTGCAAAGAGATTTAGATAGGTTAAGCGAATGGGCTAAGGTTTGGCATGTCGGAAAATGTGAGGTCATCCACCTTGGAAAAAAAAACAGTAAAAGGGAATATTATTTGAATGGGGAGAAATTACAACATGCTGTGGTGCAGAGGGACCTGGGGGTCCTTGTGCATGAAACCCAAAAAGTTAGTTTGCAGGTGCAGCAGGTAATCAGGAAGGCAAATGGAATGTTGGGCTTCATTGCGAGAGGGATGGAGTACAAAAGCAGGGAGGTCCTGCTGCAACTGTACAGGGTATTGGTGAGGCCGCACCTGGAGTACTGCGTGCAGTTTTGGTTACCTTACTTAAGGAAGGATATACTAGCTTTGGAGGGGGTACAGAGACGATTCACTAGGCTAATTCCGGAGATAAGAGGGTTACCTTATGATGATAGATTGAGTAGACTGGGTCTTTACTCGTTGGAGTTCAGAAGAATGAGAGGTGATGTTATAGAAACATTTAAAATAATGAAAGGGGTAGACAAGATAGATGCAAAGAGATTGTTTCCACTGTTCGGGGAGACTCGAACTAGAGGACACAGCCTCAAAATACGGGGGAGCCAATTTAAAACCGAGTTGAGAAAGAATTTCTTCTCCCAGAGGGTTGTGAATCTGTGGAATTCTCTGCCCAAGGAAGCAGTTGAGGCTAGCTCATTGAATATATTCAAATCACAGACAGATAGATTTTTAACCAATTAGAGAATTAAGGGTTATGGGGAGCGGGCGGGTAAGTGGAGCTGAGTCCACGGCCAGATCAGCCATGATCTTGTTAAATGGCGGAGCAGGCTCGAGGGGCTAGATGGCCTACTCCTGTTCCTAATTCTTCTGTTCTTCTGTTCTTATGTTCTTATCCCAGTATCAATGGAACTAGACACAGGGACCAGCCAGTCCCTGATGAGTATCAAAAAGTTCGACAAGTTGTGGGCGTCCAAGTCCAGGAGGCTAAAATTATTGCCGATTGACGCACAGCTACAGACATATACAAAGAAGATCATTCCGGTGCTCGGCAGCGCCACAGTAGTCATGACCTACAAAGATTCGGAGAACAGGTTGCCACTCTGGATTGTCCCAAGGGATGGTCCCGCACTGTTGGGGAGGAGTTGGCTTGCTGTCATGAACTGGAAATATGGCAATGTCAATGCAATTTCCTCTGTGGAGCGAGTATCATGCTCACAGGTCCTGGACAAATTTGACTCACTATTTCAACCCGGCATTGGAACTTTCATGGGGACCAAGATAGTGATTCATATAAACCCGGACGCCAGGCCAGTACACCACAAGGCCAGACCGGTGCCGTATGTAATGCGGGAAAAGATAGAAGGCGAATTGGACCGCCTGCTGAGGGAAGGCATCATCACGCCAGTCGAATTCAGTGACTGGGCGAGCCCGATTGTGCCGGTGCTCAAGGCGGGTGGGTCAGGATATGTGGTGATTACAAGGCCACCATCAATTGGGTGTCACTCCAAGACCAGTACCCGCTACCGAGAACGGAGGATCTCTTTGCGACGCTATCCAGTGGCAAACTTTTTTCAAAATTGGACCTGACCTCAGCTTACATGACCCAGGAGCTGGCGAGTGAGTCGAAGAAGCTGACCACCATCACGACACACAAGGGGTTGTTTGAGTACAACAGATGTCCGTTCGGGATTCGCTCGGCCGTCGCGATCTTTCAACAAAAGTCTCCTCAAGTCGATTCCAAGGAGGGTGGTTTTTCAAGTCGACATTCTCATCACGGGTTGCGATACTGAAGGACACTTCCACAACCTGGAGGAGATGCTACGCAGACTGGACCGGGTAGGTTTGCGACTGAAAAAGGCGAAGTACGTCTTCCTAGCTCCAGAGGTAGAATTCCTGGGGATGAGAGTAGCAGCAGACGGGATCAGACCTACTGCGTCCAAAACGGAAGCGATCCAGAGAGCACCCAGACCCTGTAACACGATGGAGCTGCGTTCGTTCCTGGGGCTCCTGAACTAGTTTGGTAACTTTCTTCCCAAATTGAGCACGCTGTGAGAGCCGCTACACGTGCTCCTACGCAAAGGTCGTGAATGGGTCTGAGGGGACAGCCAGGAAAAGGCTTTTGATGGAGCACGCAATTTGTTATGCTCCAACAATCTGTTAACGCTATATGACCCATGTAAGAAACTTGCTTTAACGTGCGATGCGTCGTCCTATGGGGTCGGGTGTGTGTTGCAGCATGTTAATGCCAAGGGTCAGTTACAGCCGGTAGCTTATGCCTCCAGAAGTCTGTCCCAGACAGAAAGGGGCTATGGGATGGTGAAAAAGGAAGCGCTTGCATGTGTATATGCAGTAAAAAAAATGCACCAGTACCCATGTTTGGCTGGAAATTTGAGCTGGAGACAGATCACAAACCCTTAACGTCCCTTTTGGCTGACAATAAGGCCATGAATGCAAATGCGTCGGCCCGCATACAGAGGTGGGCACTCACGTTAGCCGCCTATGACTATATCATTCGGCACAGACCGGGCACTGAAAACTGCGCCGATGCACTCAGCAGGCTCCCACTAGCCACCACCGAGGGGGCAACCGAGCATGCTGGGGGGTGCATTACGCGGTCGCGTTGGTCATTTTCAGCTTAACCGGGGTACATCTGCCCAAAATAAACTGAGCAGCTGTATGAGGCCCTCATTAAAGAAATGTTCTGCCAGTTCCTTGAACTCAGTTACGGGGATGTGAGTCGGGAAAAGTTGTACGACATGGGAGTGTACGATAACGTTAGTCCGGGGAGGCAGAGGCAAGGGATGCTCAATGATGTTGCTACAGCGTTTAGCGTGGGTACATCTCTCATCAATAGTATGGACGACGTGCAGCTGCAGATGCAGGTTAGCGGTTTAAAAGACCAGCAGTGGAAGATCCTGGGGGAAGGGAACAAAGTGGTAGGGTTGGAACTGAAGGAGGACTAGGCAATGACTATTCACTTAAAAGAGGCCATCGCAGAGCTAGAGACACATGCTAAAACCGTTAATGAATTAATACAGAAGGACAGGAATGCCTCGGCACAGGCAGCCACAAATGAAGTGTGTGTGTTGTACGGTGCCTGGTTGCTAGGCGAGGAATGCAGTAATTTGGAAGACCTCTGGCAAGGTCGCGTCCCATCGTGGGTCAGCAACCTGAACCTCGCAGTGCTTAGCCCGTATCATAATTCGATGAGTCCGTGTCAGCTCCATTTAGCTTCCAAAGCCTACCCAGTCCCAATGGATTGCGGTCGGTCCAACCACACGGTTATGGGGATTAGAACATAAGCACATAAGAATATAAGAAATAGGAGCAGCAGTAGGCCATACGGCCCCTCGAGCCTGCTCCGCTATTTAATACGATAATGGCTGATAAGATCATAGACTCAGGTCCACTTCCCTGCCCGCTCCCCATAACCCCTTATTCCCTTATCGTTTAAGAAAATGTCTATTTCTGTCTTAAACTTATTCAATGTCCCAGCTTCCACAGCTCTCTGAGGCAGTGAATTCCACAGATCCACAACCCTCTGAGAGAAGGAATTTCTCCTCATCTCAGTTTTAAATGGGCGGTTGATTATTCTAAGATTATGCCCTCTAGTTCTAGTCTCCCCTATCAGTGGAAACATCCTCTCTGCATCCACCCCGTCAAGCTCCCTCATAATCTTATACGTTTTGATAAGATGACCTCTCATTCTTCTGAATTCCAGTGAGTAGAGGCCCCAAACTACTCAACCTTTCATCATAAGTCAATCCCATTAACTCCGGAATCAACCTAGTGAATCTTCTCTGAACTGCCTCCAAAGCAAGTATATCCTTTCGTAAATATGGAAACCAAAACTGCACGCAGTATTCCAGATGTGGCCTCACCAATACCCTGTACAACTGTAGCAAGACTTCCCTGCTTTTATACTCCATCCCCTTTGCAATAAAGGTCAAGACACCATTGGCCTTCCTGATCACTTGCTGTACCTGCATACTAACCTATTGTGTTTCATGCACAAGTACCCCCAGGTCCCATTGTACTGCAGCACTTTGCAATCTTTCTCCATTTAAATAATAACTTGCTCTTTGATTTTTTTCTGCCAAAGTGCATGACCTCACACTTTCCAACATTATTTTCCATCTGCCAAATTTTTGCCCACGCACTAGGCCTGCCTATGTCCTTTTGCAGATTTTCAGTGTCCTCCTCACAAATTGCTTTTCCTCCCATCTTTGTATCATCAGCAAACTTGGCTACTTTACACTCGGTCCCTTCCTCCAAGTCGTTAATATAGATTGTAAATAGTTGGGGTCCCAGCACTGATCCCTGCGGCACTCCACTGGTTACTGATAGCCAATGTGAGAATGAAATATTTATCCCTACTCTCTGTTTTCTGTTCATTAGCCAATCCTCTATCCATGCTAATATATTACCCCCAACCCCGTAAACTTTTATCTTGTGCAGTAACCTTTTATGTGGCACCTTGTCAAATGCCTTCTGGAAGTCCAAATATACCACATCTACTGGTTCCCCTTTATCCATCTTGTTTGTTACAAACTCAAAGAATTCCAGCAAATTTGTCAAACATGACTTCCCCTTCATAAATCCATGCTGACTCTGCCTGACTGAATTTTGCATTTCCAAATGTCCTGCTAATACTACTGATTGTGTAGCATATGTCGGTGATGGGCGGGATACCACAGACAGCGTCGGTATGCCGAGTAGAAAACATTGGCATCTTACAGGAGTGGGTGCACGTACGGTATCATGGGGCCCCACCGTTTGTAATAAAGTGGGAGCACACCATGACCAGCACTGACCTCAAGGGGTGCCAGAGCAGGGCGCACACGTCATATTATGTCCCCAGCAGTTGAACGCGTTCGATCGGTCAGAGTGCGGGTTTGAATCAGAGAGTGCAGAACCTATTAATTGCACCATGGAGGTGATGGCCCAGAGCCACTTTCCACCTCAGGTAGCATATGCGGGTAACGGGATGTATTGCGTCACAATGAGCGTGGACCAGTACCGGGTGCACCATGACATTTAGTGTCCGGTCACCGACACAACTTTCTGCTTCAAGCCCCACACCAAAGTTCAAGTGGCCCAAGAGCGCATCCTTCCAATCCCAGAGCCATCCACGACACACACCACGGCGAACGACACAATCCATAATCTGCAGCAGTACATCACACAGTTCAGATATCAGATTCCTTTTCTGCCCGAACACCTCACAACATTAATATAAGCCGTTGAGCTCTCGCAGAAACATTATTTTACATTGGAATAGACAAAGCAGAACACAGAGGAGGAAATTAAAGGGATAAATTCCCTGCCCTGGTGGGACATTGGTTTGAATGTAGAAGTTCCTCCGTGGGTCCGGATTTACTCGCTCGCTCTTGTAATTGTACAGTTTCTCATTGTAATGTATTTGTTGCGACTGTCTTGCAAAAGGCGAAGCAAGGCGCTCCGAAGTCGGTGGGAGGCCTTGGATAAAGGTTGAACCTGAATGTTTTTCTCTGTTGTACGAATGTGTTCATGTTGTATTTTAAGGGGTGTATTCAGGGTGTTTAAAAGTAAAGTATATCGGGTTGGTTGGAGGCCCCGATGTGCTTTCACCAGTGGACATTTGATATTCCAGAAGGATTCTTGAAATATCATAGGGGGGGCGGTAAGAAGTCAGAGAAAACATCAACAGCAAAAGCATAAACCTTTGGACTTAAACTTTTGGACTGTAAGTTTTGGACATTGCGTTTAACTTGGCTGTTACTGCAGAAGGGCAGACAGCATGACATGGGACAGGTCCAAACATGTCCCACAGGAATACACATCAGGTGGGCAGGGATGGATCAATGTCTGAAATGGCAGGAAGATGGTTGATAGGGGGCCCTTTTTCATGTAATGGGAACCGATCAGTGAGAGATCAAGAAGATTGGTCGGTGCTCAAGACACAAAGGAAGGTTTTCGGTCACCTAAACTTGTTGGAGCCTTGTCCCTAGGGACAGGACAATTGACAAAGACACCATCCGAAGAGGTGTTTCTTTTGCTCTTTCAGTTGTACTGCCTCAGGAGAAGGACTAACTTTTGGCGCGAAGAAGAAGCATTTATGCAGGTATAAGAGAGACAGTTTGGCTGCCACCTCTCTCTTTCTCTCCTCTTCTACGCTTGCTTGCTTCATTCAATGCATTCAAAGACCGAGCATTCCATCTGGGTCGGAGAGAAGAAATCATCTATGAGCAAAGAGAGCCTCGCTACTTCAACTGGCAAGCTAACCTTGAGACTGGACTTGAATCCCACAGATTGGTACAGAACCAGAAGATACGCTCATCGGGAGAAGCAGCAAGTAAGCCAGAGGGGTAATTGGTGAGCATTTATCCCAGCCCACACATCTTTAAGACCACCGCATAGTGTGAAAGGGTATCATTTGTCCCAACCTCAGGGGTTTAATGGGGCGGTTTTCTGCACGGATCATAGGCGTACGCACAATCTGTTGGACAGATTCGGTGGTGCCCTATCGAACCAAGCAAGGGTGTTTTAGTCATGGGTACTTTGTGTTAGGGGCCTGTTCATATGGGCCAGGGTTGTGTGTTGTATTGTGTTTGTATGTTTTACACCACCAGGGTGTGTTTTACTGGGTGCAGTGTATGTTTTCACTTGAATAAAAGCATTGTGACGGTTGAGACCGAAAGATCTGGCTATAACTGGGTATTTCTGTTCACCACTATAATTCCGGGGTCTAGAACTCTTGTAAGGGGGTTGATTTGAAACCACCAAGGAAAAACCACTTACACACCACATTCAGCCCTAATACCAGCAGCACCAGAGTGGAAATGTACCGATCTAGGAAGTAGTTCTGGATGCTTTCTGAAAAGCATTCCCCACTTTGACCCCCTTTACTCCAGTTGATCCAGCAATAGTTAAAATCACCCAATATTATAGCCCTGTTGTTCTTATATGGCTCTTTAACTGTTTGCAGATCCCTACTTCCATCTCATCTCAACTGTTTGATGGCCTGTAATGAACACCGAGACGTTATCATTACCCTTGTTACTTCTTTATCCATATGTAGTGTGTCTTCATGGAGCTGCCGAGGTCACCCTTACAATCTAGCACTGACAGAATCCTTCACTAACACTGCCACCCACCTTTTGTCCCCTCCCTATCGCTCCTGAAAATGCTGTAACCAGGAATACTTAGTTCGAAATCCTGCTTAAACCGAAGCCACCTCTTTGTTATAGCTGATACATGGGGGCTAATTTGGATAACCCTCGAAAAAGGGCACAGGAATTGCGATGCGGGATTATACCTGCGCCCATTGATTGCAACGCCTTGGTGTCTGTTTTTCTTTGGGTGTGGTTGCTGGTATCTCGCCTGGGCTGTCTGTTTCGATTGGTGTGATTGTTGTTGACTCGCCTGGGCTGTCTGTTGGGATTGCCCTTTCCTCAGGTTGTTCCCTCTAACTGTCCACCAGGTGTGGTGCGAGTTCCACATGATAGTCTGCCTCTGGTTCCACAGTGTTGTGGGTAAATCTGCTTTTGACTTGGTCTACATGCCTCTGGCAGGTTTTGCCATTGTCCATTTGTACTACCAGTAGCCTGTTTCCTTCCTTGCCCATTACTGTCCCTGCAAGCCATTTGGCACCCCTGCCATAGTTTAGAACAAACACTTTGTCCCCTATCTCATTCCATCTCCCCCTCGAATTTCTGTCATGGTACTCAGTCAGCTTACGGCGCTTTGCCTCAACGATTTCGTGCATGACTGGGAGGATTAATGAGAGCCTTGTTTTTAAAGACCTTTTCATTAACAGTTGCACGGGGGGGATCCCAGTCAATGAGTGCGGACGAGATCTGTATATCAGCAGCAGTCGCGACAGGTGAACCTGCAGCGAGGGACCTTGGATTTTAAGCATGCCTTGTTTAATGATTTGCACTGCTCTCTCTGCTTGGCCATTGGAGGCTGGCTTGAACGGTGCCGCCTTGACGTGATTTATGCCGTGGTCAATTATAAAATCTTGGAATTTTGCGCTGGTGAAGCACGGACCATTGTCACTGACCAATATGTCAGGGATTCCATGCGTTGCAAACATGGAATGCGAGGCTCTCCACAGTGGTGGAGGTTGTGCTCGAGTTTAAAATGGTGCATTCGATCCACTTTGAAAATGCATCTACAACTACGAGGAACATTTTGCCCATGAATGGGCCTGCATAATCTATGTGCACCCACGACCACAGTTTGGTAGGCCAGGGCCAGGAGCTCAGGGGACCCTCCCTGGGGGCATTGCTGAGTTGGGCACAAATGGTGCACCTTCGGATGCAGAGCTCCAAGTCCGCCTCAATACCAGGCCATCAGACGAGGGATCTGGCTATGGCCTTCATGAGAATGATCCCCGGGTGCTCACGGTGGACCTCCCGGACAAATGCCTCTCTGCCTCGCAGAGGCATGACTACTCAGCTGCCCCACATCAGGCAGTCTGCTTGTAGTGATAGCTCATGCATGCGCCTGTGAAAGGGTTTTAATTCCTCGGGGCAGGCATCGCGAGCCTCTGCCCAGTCACCGGTTAGGACACATCTTTTTACTAAGGATAACGTGGGGTCACTGGCCGTCCAGGCTCTGATTTGGCGAGCTGTCATGGGCGAACCTGTGGACTCAAAGGCATTGATTGCCATGACAATCTCACAGTCCTGTTCGTCAGACCCTTCCGTGGTCACCAGGGGTAGCCTGCTGAGCGCGTCGGCACAGTTGTCTATGCCTGGTCTGTGCCTTATGGTATAGTCGTAGGACGCCAGCATGAGTGCCCACCGTTGAATTCGCGCCGAGGCATTGGCGTTTATTGCCTTGCTCTCGGATAGGAGGGACGTGAGGGGCTTGTGCTCGGTTTCCAACGTGAACTTGGCCCCGAAAAGGTATTGGTGCATCTTTTTGACACCGTACACGCACACGAGCTCCTCCTTCTCTACCATTCCGTACCCGCGCTCCGCCCGCGAAAGTGACCTGGAGGCATAAGCTATGGGTTGTAATTTGCCCGCACTATTGACATGTTGCAAAATGCACCCGACCCCATACACTGACGCATCGCATGTGAGAACTAGCTTTTTACCTGAATCAAAGAAAGTCAAAATACTGTTGGAACACAGAAGGTTGCGTGCCTTATTGAAGGCGCGTTCCTGGGCGTCCCCCCAAAACCAATCACACCCCTTCCTGAGTAGCACATGGAGAGGCTCCAGTAGCGTGCTTAAGCTCTGCATAAAGTTCCCAAAGTAATTGAGTAGCCCGTGAAAGGCGCGCAGTTCTGAGACATTCTGAGGCCTGGGTGCCAGGCGAATTTTTGAACTCTATTGGGCGGATTCCATCAGCGGCAATCCTTCTGCCCAAAAATTCAACCTCGGGTGCGAGAAACAGGCACTTGGATTTCTTGACTCGTAGGCCTACCCGATCCAACCGCTTTAGTACTTCCTCCAAATTACGGAGATGGGAGTCGGTGTCCCTGCCCGTGATAAGTATGTCATCTTGAAATACAACCGTCCCCGGGATGGACTTGAGAGACTCTCCATGTTGCGCTGGAATATGGCAGCTGCCGACCTGATGCCGAATGGGCATCGATTGTACATGAAAAGGCCTCGATGTGTGTTGATGGTGATGAGTAGCTTGGATTCCTCGGTCAATTCTTGCGTCATATACGCAGATGTAAGGTCCAGTTTTGAGAAAAGTTTACCTCCAGCCAATGTGGCAAATAAGTCCTCCGCTCTGGGCAGCGGGTACTGGTCCTTTGGGAGACTCTGTTTATGGTAGATTTGTAGTCCCCACAGATTCGTACGGATCCATCAGGCTTCATGGCTGGGACGATGGGACTTGCCCAGTCGCTAAATTCCACAGGTGATATAATGCCTTCCCGCAGAAGCATGTCCAGTTCGTGTTCAATCTTTCCCCTCATCACATAGGGTACAGCTCTGGCCTTGTGATGGACCGGTCTAGCATCCTGTGTGATGTAAATTTTGACTTTGGCCCCTTTGAAAGTGCCCACACCTGGCTGAATGAGATGTTCAAATTGCTTTATAACTGTTGAGCAGGAGGTCTGTTCCTCTAATGACATGGCATGGACATCATCCCATTTCCAGTTTAGTTTTGCCAGCCAGCTTCTCCCCAGCAGTGCTGGGGGGGTCTCCGAGGACAATCCACAGGGGAAGTCGGTTCACTGTCCCTTTGTGTGTGACAGAGAGCATGGTGCTGTTGAGGACTGGTACGATTTCTTTGGTATAGGTCCTTAGTTTGGTGTCGACCCTTGTGAGTTTTGGTCTGTTTCTTTTATGCGGCCACAGTTGTTCAAATTGTTGAGCGCCCATGAGAGATTGACTCGCTCCCGTATCCAGCTCCATGTTGACAGGTATCCCATTGAGTAGGACCCTCATCATTATAGGAGGCATCCTGTTGTAGGAGCAGCGGCCATTGATCGTGTTGACCTACTGTACATCGGTGTCCCGGGTACTATCCCCACCGTCTTCTGGTTCGCTTTCCGACCCATCCAATTCGTATACCAGCCGAGCTGCCGTTTTTTTGCTTATGCGGGCCAAATGCCCTGTATATTCACAGTTCCTGCAAACAGCCTGCTGAAATTGACATCCCTTTGACAAGTGCCACACCTCCAGCACAGACCTGTTCCATTCTTCAAAGTGTTCCCAAAGAATGAGCTGCGTCTGGCTGATCTCTCTTGAGCTTCTCTCAGTTTGTAGTTGATTGCTCGCATTGTGGGTTGATGAGGTGTGAACGGCCGTTCCTGTGGCCCTTGATGGCTTCTGGCGCCACTGCCTGCTGTCGAGAGCCTGTTCTCCCGGTTTTGTCTGTGTGTGGGGGTAGCAGCTTGTTTAGTGCTGTGAACTTCTTGTTCCGATATTTCGTTCGTTGTCGTACCTGCATTGTACCTGTTTCTTCTTCCCCTACCAGGAATGTCTGTGCAACCAGTGCTGCTGCCTCTAAGGTCAGGTTCTTGGTCTCTATGAGCTTTCAGAATATGCCTGCGTGGCCTATTCCTTCAATGAAAAAGTCTCTCAGCATTTCCCTCCTCAGTTCATCGGAGAACTCACATAAACTAGGCAACCTCCGAAGTTCCACCACGAAGTTGGGTATGCTCTGGCCCACACAGCGTCTGTAGTTGTAGAACCTGTGTCTGGCCATGTGTAGGCTGCTCGCTGGCTTCAGGTGGTCTCTTACCAGTGTGCTCAATTCTTCAAATGACTTGCTTGCTGGTTTCTCGGGTGCCAGCAGATCCTTCATTAAAGCATATGTTTTCGAGCCACAGCTGGTCAAGAGATGGGCTCTTCTCTTGTCTGCCTTATCGTTGCCTAACCAGTCTTTGGTTACAAAGCTTTGCTGGAGCCTTTCTATAAAGTCCTCCCAATTGTCTCCCGCATTGTACTTTTCATCTGACCCGTTGTTCGCCATTCTGTGGACTCTGTAATCCCGTAACTCGTCGCCACTGTAAAGTCCTGTCCCCTCAGTACAGATTCACACGAGGCATGTAGTGAAGCCAAGGTCACTCTGGACGTGCACCTTTATTTCACAGCTCTGGAATGCTGCACTTGCCTGAGACCTGTCCTTATATACCTGTCTCTTGCAAGTGCACCCCTGGTGGTAAGGTATGCTGGTGGTTACAGGTCATATCTTATTACAGTCATGTATAACATGTTAGGATACAGTTATATATAATAATGTAAGATACATGACAAAGACTGTGTCCCCTGGTTCTGGACTTCCCCAACATCGGGAACAATCTACCCGCATCTAACTTGTCCCGTCCCGTCAGAATCTTGTATGTTTCTATCAGATCCCCTCTCATCCTTCTAAACTCCAATGTATAAAGGCCCAGTTGATCCAGTCTCTCCTCATATGTCAGTCCAGCCATCCCGGGAATCAGTCTGGTGAACCTTTGCTGCATTCCCTCAATAACAAGAACGTCCTTCCTCAGATTATTCCAGGTGAGGCCTCACCAAGGCCCTGTACAACTACAGTAAGACCTCCCTGCTCCTATATTCAAATGCCCTAGTTATGATGGCCAACATACCATTTGCCTTTTTTATCGCCTGCTGTACCTGTATGCCAACTTTCAATGACTGAACATTCACCCAAGGCTGGAGTTGAACTGAGACGGTCAACCCGGGAGCACAGGAGGGCAGAATTAGAGGAGCGCAGACACCTCGGGGGGGTTGTGGGGTTGGAGGAAATGACAGAAATAGGGAGGGGCGAGGCCATGGAGGGATTTGAAAACAAGGATGAGAATTTTGAAATCAAAGCTTTGCATGACTGGGAGCCAATGTAGGTCAGCGAACACAAAGGTGATGGGTGAGTGGGACTTGGTGCGAGTTCGGACATCGTAGCTGAGTTTTGGATCATCTCCAGTTTACATAGGGTAGAATGTGGGAGGCCAGCCAGGAATGCATTAGAATATTCAAGTCTAGAGGAAACAAAGGCATGGATGAGGGTTTCAGCAGCGGCTGAGCTGAGGCAAGGGCAGAGACGGGCGATGTTACGGAGGTGGAAATAGGCAGTCTTACTTATTCTGTGGATATGTGGTCGAAAGATCATTTCAGGGTCAAATATGACACCAACGTTGAAAACAGTTTGGTTCAGCCTCAGACAAAAGTTGGGGAGAGGGCAGGAATAAGTGGTGTTGTGTATGCAATAACTGTTTGACTGAGTACTGTTTAACTCCAAGAGGTATGACCTTGGCTCTGCTTTATTAAGGGCCAAAGTGACTAACATACAAAATGGCTGGCCTTTTTTACTTGGGTTGTACACACGTGCATGCAGCCCAATGGCCTCCAACAGTGACGCCATCTCGTGGCAAGTGATCCTAAAAGTACATACATGACAATACCCCCCCTCTGAGAAATTAACACAGTCTTTTACAAATTGAGACGGTCTGGTGTTTTTCGCTCCCAGGTTGACCGTCTCAGTTCAACCCCAGTCTTGGGTGATTGTTCAGAGTCTGTTATGACTGGTGGCTGGGTGGCTGACCTAGTGGGAGTGGCAATGGCCATGTCAGGGATTGAAAGTCCATTTTCATTGAACATGTCAGTGATTGAAAGTCCCGATTCACTGATGACCATTGAGTCCTCTGATGACTGGAGGAAGGTTGGTTGGTTGTCAATTGTCTCTTCCTCTGACGGTGTGCTGCAGCATTGTCTGATCCATATGTTTCCTGCATGTTTGCCCACTTTTGAGCTTGACAATAAATACTCGGTTGCCCTCCTTGGTCATGACAGTACCAGCGATCCACTTGGGACCCTGACAATAATTCAGAACATATACAAGATCATTTACAGAAATAACGAGTACACATCTATGTGATCGTGATAGCCTTGCTGACTTTGTCTTCTATATTCAACATGATTATTCAAGTCAGGATGTACAAGAGATAGCTTGGTCTTAAGACCTCTCTTCATCATTCGTTCAGCAGGCGAGATCCCGGTAAGCATGTGTGATCTTGTCCTGTATCTCATCAGTATGCATGACAGGCGGGTCTGCAGTGACCCTTGGGTTACTCGCTTCATACTCTGCTTTATGATTTGGACAGCATGTTCTGCTTGCCCATTGGATGCAGGTTTGAATGGTGCTGACCTTACATGTTTAATACCATTGAGTTTCATGAACTCTTGAAACTCCTGACTGGTGAAGCACGATCCGTTGTCGCTAACAACGATGTCAGGCAGACCATGTGTCACGAACATGACACTGTGATTCTCAATGGTAGCTGTGGATGTGCTGGATGACATGATTATACACTTACCACTTCGAATATGCATCCACCACAACTAAAAATATCTTCCCCAGGAAGGGACCTGCAAAGTCTCTGTGGATCCTGGACCAAGGTTTGGACGGCCACGACCACAGACTCAGCGTCGATTCCGCTGGTGCTTTGCTGAGCTGCATGCAAGTGTTGCACTGATGCACACATGATTCCAGCTCAGAGTCAATTCCTGGCCACCATACATGAGACCTGGCAATGGCTTTCATCATTACAATGCCGGGATGTGTGCTATGTAGCTCACGTACAAATTTCTTTTTCCCTTTCTTGGGCATATCAACACGATTGCCCCACAGTATACAATCCAACTGAATAGACAGTTCAGTAAAATGAACGGCTTATGATCTGTCTCCAGTTCAAACTGAAGACCAAACAGGTACTGATGCATCCTTTTAACCCCATACATCCAAGTTAGTGCTTCTTTCTCTACCTTGCTGTCGGCTCTTTCCGCTATAGACAAACTTTTTGAAGTATACGCGACTGGTTGAAGTTTACCCGACTCATTAGCTTGTTGGAGTACGCAACCAATTCCATATGACAAAGCATCACAGGCCAATACTAAATGTTTACATGGGTCATAATGTACCAGCAGCTTGTTAGAGCAAAGCAGATTAGTGGCTTTCTCAAAAGCTCTGTCTTGAGATGCAACCCACACCCAGTTGTCGCCTTTTCTTAGCAGCATGTGCAGTGGTTCTAATAAGGTGCTCAATTTACGTAGGAAGTTACCTAAGTAGTTAAGTAGACCCAGGAATGAACGCAGCTCCATCACATTCTTGATGGCCTTGGTTTTCGCGTCCGTGGGCCTGATGCCATCAGCAGCAATTTTCCTCCCGAGGAATTCGACCTCTGGTCCCATGAAGACGCACTTTGAGCATTTCAGTCTGAGTCCTACTTTGTCCAGCCGATGTAGAACCTCTTCCAGGCTGTTCAGATGTTGCTCGGAGTCACAACCTGTGATCAGGATGTCATCTTGGAACACAACGGTTCTGGGAACGGACTTCAATAGACTCTCCATGTTCCTCTGAAATATTACTACAGCCGAGCGAATTCCAAAAGGACACCTGTTGTAGATGAACAGTCCTTTATGCGTGTTAATGCATGTAAGTCTCTTCGACGTCTCGACCAGCTCCTGTGTCATGTAGGCCGACATCAAGTTTGGTGAACGACTTCCCCCCGGCTAATGTTGCAAACAAGTCACCAGCCTTTGGTAACGGGTAGTAATCCTGTTTCGAAACCCTGTTGATCGTAGCCTTGCAGTCTCCACAGATTCTCACTTTTCAGCACAGGAACAATGGGGATGGTCCATTCATTAAATTCAACCGGTGATATGATCCCTTCACGCTGGAGTCTGTCCAGTTTGATTTCGACCTTCTCCCTCAGCATAAGCCGAACTGCCCGAGTTTTATGATGGACGGTCTTGCATCTGAGTCCACGTGGATCTGCACCTTGGCTCCCGTGAAGTTGCTGATGCCTGGTTCGAACAGCGAGGGGAACTTGCTCAGTACTTGGGCACATGTATCTTTCTCCAACGACAAAGCCATGATGTCATTCCAATCGCATCTTATTTTTTCAAGCCAGTTCTTGCCGAGCAGCATTGGGCCATTGCCTGGGACAATCCATAGCGGTAACACGTGAACCGCACCATCATACGACACTTTAATTGTGGCACTGCCAATCACCGTTATGAGTTCTTTGGTGTACATGGGCAACTTGGCATTGACTGGACTCAGCCTGGGCCTCACAGTCTTAGTATCCCACAACTTGTCGAAAGCCCTCTGGCTCATTATCGATTGACTCGCCTCCATGTCCAGTTCCATTGATACTGGCGCCCCATTAAATTTCATGTTGATCATTATCGGTTTGCTCTTAGTTAGGAATGAGTACAGTCCATACACTTCCTCCTCTGGTATCTCGGATTGCCTATTGGGATCCGTGCTAGTCTGACCATCATCCTCCACGTGGTGTGTCGCAGCACGCTTGCTCATCTGCGAACACTTGCGCTGGAGATGCCCCACTCTCAGACAGTCTTTGCAACTATATTGCTTAAATCGGCACTGCTGGTGCTGGAGATATCCCCCACAACGCCAACATGGAGAAATCGGATGCATTCCCGCTGGCAGACTTTGGGCCGCCATAGGTTTCACGTACGCAGTTGGGTAGGCCTTGCGAGGTGCCATTCTGCCAAATGCCGAATCAATCATATTTACAGTACTTGCCGAGTTTCGATTTTTCACTGATATCTGCTTTAGACATCTATCTGTCGTCATGCATGACTGAGCGAGCGTGATAGCCCTGTTCAAGTCCAAAGTCTCCACCGCCGGTAGTTTACGCAGGATCACTTTGTAGTTGATGCTGATTACACAGAAGCCCGCAGCATGTCTGCCAACACAGCCCCGAACTTACACAGTCCCATTAGATGTCTCAGGTCGGCAACAAATTCTGCCGCATTATAGCCCTCTGAGCAAGCATGCGTGTAAAATCTGTATCTCGAGATGACGATGCCTTCGTCTGGCTTAAGGTGGTCCTGTACCAGTGTACACAATTATTCATATGACTTACATAGAAACATAGAAACATAGAAACATAGAAAATAGGTGCAGGAGTAGGCCATTCGGCCCTTCGAGTCTGCGCCACCATTCAATAAGATCATGGCTGATCATTCACTCAGTACCCCTTTCCTGCTTTCTCTCCATACCCCTTTTTTATCGCCTGCTGTACCTGCATGCCAACTTTCAATGAATGATGTACCATGACACCAAGGTCTCATTGCACCTCCCCTTTTCCTAATCTGCCGCCATTCAGATAATATTCTGCCTTCGTGTTTTTGCCACCAAAGTGGATAACCTCACATTTGTCCACATTATACTGCATCTGCCATGCATTTGCCCACTCACCTAACCTGTCCAAGTCACCCTGCAGCCTTTTTGCGTCATCCTCACAGTTCACACCACCACCCAGTTTAGTGTCATCTGCAAACTTGGAGATATTACACTCAATTCCTTCATCCAAATCATTAATGTATATTGTAAAGAGCTGGGGTCCCAGCAGTGAGCCCTGCGGCACTCCACTAGTCACTGCCTGCCATTCTGAAAAGGACCCGTATATCCCGGCTTGCTGCTTCCTGTCTGCCAACCAGTTCTCTATCCACGCCAGTACATTACACCCAGTACCATGTGCTTAGATTTTGCACACTAATCTCTTATGTGGGACCTTGTCAAAGGCCTTTTGAAAGTCCAAATACACCACATCCACTGGTTCTCCCTTGTCCACTCTACCAGTTACATCCTCAAAAAATTCCAGAAGATTTGTCAAGCATGATTTTCCTTTCATAAATCCATGCTGACTTGGACCGATCCTGTCACTGCTTTCCAAATGCGCTGCTCTTTCATCCTTAATAATTGATTCCAACATTTTCCCCACTACTGACGTCAGGCTAACTGGTCTATAATTACCTGTTTTCTCTCTCCCTCCTTTTAAAAAAAGTAGTGTTACATTAGATACCCTCCAGCCCATAGGAACTGATCCAGAGTTGATAGAGTGTTGGAAAATGATCACCAATGCATCAACTATTTCTAGGGCCACTTCCTGAAGTACTCTGGGATGCAGACAATCAGGTCCCGGGGATTTATCGATCTTCAATCCCATCAATTTCCCCAACACTATTTCCCGCCTAATAAGGATATCCTTCAGTTCCTCCTTCTCACTAGACCCTCGGTCCCCTAGTACATCCGGAAGGTTATTGTGTCTTCCTTCGTGAAGACAGAACCAAAGTATTTGTTCAATTGGTCTGCCATTTCTTTGTTCCCCATTATAAATTCACCGGAGTCCGACTGCAAGGGACCTACGTTTGTCTTCACTAATCTTTTTCTCTTCACATATCTAAAGAAGCTTTCACAATCAGTTTTTATGTTCCCGGCAAGCTTCCTCTTGTACTCTATTTTCCCACTCCTAATTAAACCCTTTGGCCTTCTCTGTTGAATTCTAAATTTCTCCCAATCCTCAGGTTTGTTGCTTTTTCTGGACAATTTATATGCCTCTTCCTTGGATCTAACACTATCCTTAATTTCCCTTGTTAGCCACAGTTGAGCCACCTTCCCCGTTTAATTTTTACTCCAGACAGGGATGTACAATTGTTGAAGTTCATCCATGTGATCTATAAATGTTTGCCACCGTCAACCCTTTAAGTATCATTTGCCAGTCTATTCGAGCCAAGTCACGCCTCATACCGTCGAAGTTAGCTTTTCTTAAGTTCAGGACCCTAGTTTCTGAATTAACTGTGTCACTCTCCATCTTAATAAAGAATTCTACCATATTATGGTCACTCTTCCCCAAGGGGCCTCGCACAACAAGATTGCTAATTAGTCCCTTCTCATTACACATCACCCAGTCTAGGATGGCCAGCTCTCTAGTTGGTTCCTCGACATATTAGTCAAGAAAACCATCCCTAATACACTCCAGGAAATCCTCCTCCACCGCTTTGCTACCAGTTTGGTTAGCCCAATCTATATGTAAATTAAAGTCGCCCATGATAACTGCTGTACCTTTATTGCACACATCTCTTATTTCTTGTTTGATGCTCTCCCCAACCTCACTACTACTGTTTGGTAGTCTGCACACAACTCCCACTAGCATTTTCTATCCCTTGGTATTCCATAGCTCCACCCATACCGATTCCACATCATTCAAGCCAATGTCCTTCCTTACTATTGCATTAATTTCCTCTTTAACAAGCAACGCCACCCCACCTCCTTTTCCTTTCTGTCTATCCTTCCTAAATGTTGAATACCCCTGGATGTTGAGTTCCCAGCCTTGGTCACCCTGGAGCCATGTCTCCGTGATGCCAATTACATCATATTCATTAACTGCTATCTGCGCAGTTAATTCGTCCACCTTATTCCGAATACTCCTCGCATTGAGGCATAGAGCCTTCAGGCTTGTCTTTTTAACACACTTTGCCCCTTTAGAATTTTGCTGTAATGTGGCCCTTTTTGTTTTTTGCCTTGGGTTACTCTGCCCTCCACTTTTACTATTCTCCTTTCTATCTTTTGCCTCTGTCTCCCTTTTAATTCCCTCTGTCTCCCTGCATACGTTTCCATCACCCTGCCATATTAATTTAACTCCTCCCCAACAGCACTAGTAAACACTCCCCCTAGGACATTGGTTCTGGTCCTGCCCAGGTACAGACCATCCGGTTTGTACTGGTCCCACCTCCCCCAGAACCGGTCCCAATGCCCCAGGAATTTGCATCCCTCCCTTCTGTACCACTCGTCAAGCCACGTATTCATTTGAGCTATTCTGCGATTCCTACTCTGACTAGCACGTGGCACTGGTAGCAATCCCGAGATTACTACTTTTGAGGTCCTACTTTTTAATTTACCTACTAGCTTCCTAAATTCATCTCTTCGGATCTCATCCCGTTTTTTATCTATATCGTTGGTACCTATATGCACCATGACAACTGGCTGTTTACCCTCCATTTTCAGAATGTCCTGCACCCGCTCCGAGACATCCTTGACCCTTGCACCAGGGAGGCAACATATCATCCTGGAGTCTCGATTGCGGCCGCAGAAACGTCTATCTATTCCCCTTACAATAGAATCCCCTATCACTATAGCTCTCCCACTCTTTTTCCTGCCCTCCTGTGCAGCAGAGCCACCCACGGCGCCATGAACTTGGCTACTGCTGCCTTCTCCTGATGAGTCATCCCCTCCAACACTACCCAAAACGGTGTATCTGTTTTGTAGGGGGATGACCGCAGGGGACCCCTGCACTACCTTCCTTGCACTGCTCTTCCTTTTGGTCAGCCAATCCCTATCTGGCGGTGTGACCAACTCGCTAAACATGCTATTCACATCATTCTCAGCATTGTGGATGCTCCAGAGTTCATCCACCCTCAGCTCCAGTGCCGCAATGCGGTCTGTCAGGATCTGTAATCGCATGCACTTCCCACACACATAGTCGTCAGGGACACCAGAAGCGTCCCTGAGTTCCCACATAGTACAGGAGGAGCATAACACATGTCCAAGCTCTCCTGCCTTGACTTAACCCTTGGATTAACTTAATTGGGCAACAACAATGCTAAATGTTACTTACTGATATAGAAAAGAAAAAGAAAAGCTACTTACCAATCACTAGCTAATCACTTACCCCCTTGGCTGTGATGTCACCTTTCGATTTCTTTCTACTTTTTTTTGCCTTCTCCCTGTAGCTGCACCGGTAGGCCTCGACGTCCCCGGAACTCGCTCCTCCTCTGACTAGCTCTCCGACCACGAACTCCCACTAGACTTTATAGGCCTAGATGTCCCCGAACTCGCTCCTCCTCTGACTAGCTCTCCGACCACGAACCCTCGCTGGCCTTTATAGACCTTGACGTCCCCAGAACGCGCTCCTCCTCCAACTTCTCTGTTGGACTCACAGGCAGGAGTAGGTTCTTTATCAGACTGTAAATTTTTGGACCGCAAACCGTGAGGAACACCGCCCGGGGCCGATCTGCATCGCAGACCTCCTCCATTTTGTTGGCCACGAAGAACTGGCTCAATGGCTCAAAAAAATCTGCGCAATCTTCTCCTTCCATGAATCGTTCCAACAATCCAATTGTGCTCATTTTTGCAAGCAAAGGTTCTTGTTGCCTCGTCACCAAATGTGTATGCAATAACTGTTAGACTGAGTACTGTTTAACTCCAAGAGGTATGACCTTGGCTCTGCTTTATTAAGGCCCAAAGTGCCTAATGTACAAAATGGCTGGCCTTTTATACTTGGGCTGCACACACGTGCATGCAGCCCATTGGCTTCCAACAGTGACGCCTTCTAGTGGCTAGTGATCCCAAAAGTTCATACATGACAAGTGGCTAGGGAATGGAATTTGTGGGTGGGGACCGAAAACAATAGCTTTGGTCTTCCAATATTCAATTGAAGAAAATTGGATGTCGGACAAGCAGTCTGACAATTTAGAGATCGTGGAGGGGTCAAGAGAACTGGTAGTGAGGTAGAGCTTGGTGTCATCAGTGTAGATGTGGAAACTGATGCTGTATTTTCAGATGATGTCACCATGGGGCAATATGTAGATGAGAAATAGGAGGGGACCAAGGATAGATCATTAGAGGACACCAGAGTTAAAGATGTGGGGGCAGGTAGAGAAGCCGTTGTGGGTGATTCTCTAGCTACGATTAGATAGGTGTGAATGGAATCAGGCAAGTGCAGTCCCACCCAGCTGGACGACGGTGGAGAGGTGTTGGATAAGGTGGTCAATCATGTCAAAGGTTGCAGACAAGTCAAGAAAGACGAGGAGAGATAGTTTGCTTTTGTCACAGTCACAAAGGATGTGGCAGGCACGAAAACCAGATTAGAGGGATTCAAACATTGAATTGCAGGAAAGATGGGCACGGATTTGGGAGGCGACAACACGTTCAAGGACTTTGGAGAGGAAAGGGAGGTTGAAGATGTGGTGATAGTTTGCAAAGATGGAGGGGTCGAGGGTTGGTTTTTGGAAGAGAGGGGTGATGATGGCAGATTTCCGGGAGTGGTGGACAGAACCTGAGGAGAGAAAACCGTTAACAATGGGGGGGAAATTCCGGTCCGACCCGAAAAAAATCTACAAAAATACCTGGTGGCCCCGGAGGCGCTATCAATTCCGGCCGGAGGCCTCCATTCACTGTAAAGCATACGGGAACATGGCTTTCAGATACATATTCGTATCCTGGGATCACGTGAGCCTGCACCACCAATCACTATCGAGTATTTCCTTTGATAAAAATGGGAGCTCTGTTTATATGAGCTCCCATTACTCTCAATGAGGTTACACTCCGAAAACAAGAAACACAACACAATAAATAAAAAAAGCACCTCACATATTTAAAATTAATTGAAATCAAATGTAATTAAATGTTTTAGAAAAAAACATTTTTGACATTTTTTTTAATGTGTTTTAGCTGGATTAAAAATAAAGTTAATGGACAGGGTTTTTAATATAAAAATGAGAGATTAAATTGAATTCTTCTATGTTTTAAAACTCTTATGCTAGTAAAAGTAGGCTATACGCCTGCTTTTACCAGGCGTAAGAGTTTAAAGGACATTTGATCGGTAAGAGTTGGACAAATAGCGCAATCTCTGCCCCGCGGGGACTCGTGCGATGTGTCAAAAGAAATTTTGAGAGATCGGAAAAGCCGGATCTCGGCACATGCTCATCGCGCACCAATTCTCAGCATTTGCGAGGCCTCTTCGGGTGCGAGCGCACATCGTACGCACCCTGAGAGGCTGCAATTTTCGACCCACTGTCAGCTAACATGGGAGCCAGAAAAGGAAGTTGAGTTGTCAGCAATTTGGTGGGAATAGTGTCAAGGGTGCAGGCAGTTGGTCTCATGGACAGGATTAGCTGGGAAAGATCATGAGGGGAGATCGGAGAGTAACTGGAGAAAGATGTGAGGTCAGGGCTAGGGCAGGGAAGATCTTTCGAGGAAGTTTGGCCCGGTGAGCTAGGGGAAGGAAGGGAAGAGGCAGAGATGGGTGAATGGATGGTCTCAATCTTAGAGACAAAGACGTCCATGAGCTCCTCGCATTTATTGTCGGAAGTGAGGTTTGGGTCTGGGAGAGGGGTTTAAAAAGACGGTTAGCAGTGGCGAACAGAAGGCGGGGATTATCTTTACATTCTGGAATATTGAGCGATTTTGGCAGATGAGCGCACGATCTGATAATGCTTTATGTGGTCCAGCTAGATCTGGCGGTTAATGGCTAAACCAATTGTCTGCCATATCAGTTCAAGTCTGCGTCTCTAGCTAGAATATGGCACAGAAAGCAACCTAGAGATAATTACCGAGATCTTGTTTTCAATCTAATACCCAACTCCATAAACTCCCTCTCCGAAACCGGAAACATACTTCTAGTTATGTCATTGGTTCCAACACGTCCTACGATTTCTGGCTGCTCTTCCTCCCTTTTCTGAAGTTTTTCCACCCATTCTGGGAGGCTTTGTAACAGAGAGACAAAATACCAGTCAGGATCTTGGATGAATGCAAAAAAGGCCATCTATACCTCTTGACTATAGAATCACACATTACTACCTATCTCTTATACGAACAATGATGGACAGGAAAAGACCATCATCCATCCAATCTGTCCCACACAATTGCGATACCTTGTCTATCACAATAAATACATTCCACTCCACCCAAAAGCCACGTGACCTCCTGGGAATGCCAAAAGAACAGATAAACACTAAGGCCAGTTTGGGGGAAAAAAACCTGAAAAATTCCTCTCTGACCCACTTAGGTGATCACAGCTAGTCCATGGATCAATCTGGCCTTGAATTCCTTTCAGTGTCTATCTTTTGTAAGAGGGGAGCTGTGCTCCAGACAAAAACAGGTTCATTAATTGCTTGAAAGAATTCAGTGAATCAGCGTCCACTGCACGAACCAGCAGCCTGTTCCAGAGGTCCATTATTCTCTGGGAAAAGAACCACCTTATTCTGGTCAACTAACTGGCTCTCAAACTATGAGTAGTCCCTTGCTCAATGTTGTTCAGGACCACTCTGTTTTGAGTCACGCCCAACTCATCAACATTAGGGAGAATTCTAATCCAGCCCGACCTTTGGGAAACTGACGCACATTGGGTGCAGTGCAGGTTTTACACCCCACCCGATTAACTCCCCATTGGGCGGGAATAAAACTGGCCTTCCACCCATGATCTCTGCCTGGCGAATTAGGTTAGAATGACTCCCTACTTATCGATTGCACAGATCCAATAACTCAGGCAGAGCTTCCCTGCACTTCTGAGTGTCACAGAGGGGGGAAAAACCTACAAGGATGACACTACCACCTAAAGGGGGTGAAATTGGGGTAGTTTGTACATTCCGTTGGCACCCCCAGGGGCCATAACAGGGCAAATATGAATCTTTTCCCGGGCGGCGAGAAAAGCACCTCCCACTAAATTGGGCAAGGGTTTTGCGGTAGCGCTAACTCATAGTGCCCCACCCGGTTGCGCCCGGTGATGAGAGCATCATCGCCATGCACAGCGTCCTGTTACTGCCCCGGAAGCTAAATTCGCTCTCGCCTCCGTGTTAAGAACATAAGAAATAGAAGCAGGAGTAGGCCATACGGCCCCTCGAGCCTGCTCCGCCATATAATACGATCATGGCTGATACGATCATGGACTCATCTCCACCTCCTTGTCCGCTCCCCATAGCCCTTTATTCCCTTATCAGTTAAGAAACTGTCTATCTCGGTCTTAATTCATTCAATGTCCCGGCTTCCACAGCTCTCCGAGGCAGTGAATTCCACAGATTTACAACCATCTGAGAGAAGAAATTCCTCCTCATCTCAGTTTTAAATGGGTGACCCCTTATTCTAAGATCATGCCCCCTAGTTCTAGTCTCCCCTATCAGTGGAAACATCCTCTCTGCATCCACCTTGTCAAGCCCCCTCATAATCTTATATTTTTCGATAAGATCACCTCTCATTCTTCTGAATTCCAATGAGTAGAGGACCAACCTACTCGACCTTTCCTCATAAGTCAACCCGCTCATCTCCGGAATCAACCTAGTGAACCTTCTCTGAACTGCCTCCAAAGCAAGTATATCCTTTCTTAAATGTGGAAACAAAAACTGTACGTATTATTCTAGGTGTGGCCTTACCACTTCCCTGCTTTTATACTCCATTCCTTTTGCAATAAAGGCCAAGGTTCCATTGGCCTTCCTGATCACTGGCTATACCTGCATACTAACCTTTTGTGTTTCATGCACCAGGACGCCCAGGTCCTGTTGTACTGCAGCACTTTGCAATTTTTCTCCATTTAAATAATAACTTGCTCTTTGATTTTTTTCTGCCAAAGTGCACAACCTCACAATTTCCAACATTATACTTCATCTGCCAAATTTTTGCCCACTCACTTAGCCTGTCTCTGTCCTTTTGCAGGTTTTTTGTGTGCTCCTCACAGATTGCTTTTCCTCCCATCCTGTATCGTCAGCAAACTTGGCTAGGTTATATTCGGTCCCTTCATCTAATCATTAATATAGATTGTAAATATTTGGGGTCCCAGCACTGATCCCTGTGGCACCCCACTAGTGGCTGATTGCTGTCATATCTTTGGAGAGCACATAATGCACGGCCTGTAAGATGGCTGCCAGTCCCGGAATCGTCTGACCTGCTGGTCAGGTGACCTGCTCTTTATTAACAGCACTAACTGCAGTAACACAGGCGTCTACTGTGCGGAGCTACAGACATTACAATTGCCAACCCGAGAACATACCATTTATCCCGACTTTCTGTTTTCTGTTAGTTAGCCAACCCTCTATCCATGCTAATATATTACCCCCAACCCCATGAACGTTTATCTTATGCAGTAACCTTTTATGTGGCACCTTGTCAAATGCTTTCTGGAAGTCCAAATATACCACATCCACTTTATCCACCCTGTTCGTTACATCCTCAAAGAATTCCAGCGAATTTGTCAAACATGACTTCCCCTTCATAAATCCATGCTGACTCTGCCTGACTGAATTATGGTTTTCCAAATGTCCTGCTATTGCTTCTTTAATAATGGACTCCAACATTTTCCCAACCACAGATGTTAGGCTAACTGGTCTATAGTTTCCTGCTTTTTGTCGGCCTCCTTTTTTAAATAGTGGCGTTACATTTGAGTTTTCCAATCTGCTGAGACCTCCCCAGAATCCAAGGAATTTTGTTAAGTTACAACCAATGCATCTACTATCTCTGCCGCTAGTTCTCATAAGACCGTAGGATGCAAGCCATCAGGTCCAGGCCTTTAGTCCCATTATTTTACTGAGTACCACCTCCTTAATGATTGTGATTGTGATTGTGTTAAGTTCCTCCCCCGTTATAGCCCCTTGACTATCCACTGTTGGGATATTTTTAGTGTCCTCTACCATAAAGACTGATACAAAATATTTGTTCAGAGTTTCTGCCATCTCCATGTTTCCCATCACTAATTCCCCAGTCTCGCCCTCTAAAGGGCCAACATTTACTTTAGCCTTTTCCTTTTTATATACCTGTAGAAACTCTTGCTATCTGTTTTTATATTTTGTACTAATTTACTTTCATAGTCTATCTTCCCTTTCTTAATTATTTTTTTTAGTCGTTCTTTGCTGGCTTTTAAAAGCTTCCCAATCTTTGTCCTCCCACTAGTTTTGGCCACTTTGTATGCCCTTGTTTTTAATTGGATAGCATCCTTTATTTCTTTAGTTAGCCATGGATGTTTTCTCTTACATCCTTTCCTCCTCATTGGAATATATTTTTCTTGAGAGTTGTGAAATATCTCCTTAAATATACGCCACTGTTCATCAACCGTCCTACACTTTAATCTATTTTCCCAGTCCACTTTAGCCAACTCTGCCCTCATACCTTTGTAGTCTCATTTATTTAAGCTTAGTATGCTGGTTTGAGATCCAACTTTTTCGCATTCCATCTGAATTTGAAATTCAACCATGCTATGATCACTCATTCCAAGGGGATCCTTTATCAAGTGATTGTTTATTAATCCTGTCTCATTACACATGACCAGATCTAAGATAGCCTGCCCTTTGGTTGGTTTCATTACATATTGCTCAAGGAACCCATCCCTTGTGGACTCTATGGGCCCAAGATTCCCCCTCCCCCCGGTGCGCCTATTTTCAACACTAAAAACAGCGCCAAAAACTTACCTAGGTATTCTCCCCGCTCCTTGGAATGTAGCAGGCCTTGGCGTGGCGCAGCATAAGCAGTGGGGGATGGAGCCAGGTCCCGGGGCTGAAAACAGTGCCGGGACCTCTGCACATGTGCAGTAGCTCCTCGCCCCCACAACCTCTGCGTGTGCTCTGCAGGCTGTGTGGGAGGGGCCTGAAGCACACTGCCCCTAGCCCTGGCCGAATGGGCTCCCTCATTGGCAGCCAGATTAAGTAGCAGAATATCTGTATTTGTAAGTAAAACTGAAATTATGTTGACAGATTGCAAAGTACTTGAGGGTTGTCCATTAAGGTGTTTTATCAGCATGCCTGCAGAAATCCTCTGGTACAGTTGCTAGAGTACGTAGTTCTTCAATGTGCATAATTTTGTCTAACATAAATGCTCAATCCAAAATAAAACCCCAAAATTAAGCAAGTCATAATGTTAGATTATAATATTTTCAGATAATTGATGAGAGTTAAAAATGGAATTAGAATAAAACTAATCTAGATCATAAATATGTAAATCTATCTCAATGGCTTCACATTTAAGAAGAAAAGTTACATTGCTCTGGATAAATTAAACTCCCCTCCCCATGAACATTTTTTTTTAACATTACAAATTAGAAGTTGCATCCGCTCATATACAGCAAATATTTTAAAAAACAAAGCTTTATTGTTCGATCTTGGGAGAGGTAGTGTAAGCCAAATCCAACCGCAAAGCCTGTTAGACTGGAAGTAAGGACCAAACATGACAAACAACAAACACAGAGATTTAGAGTATAAAATTCTAAAAAAATAAATAGTTTAAATATCATATAAAACCTTTTGATAAAGGTGCCTTTGTTGGTACAATACCATATAAGAACATTTTGCAAGGAAATAAAACACACTGCTTCAGTGGATAGAATAAACCTGCTCATCAAAATGTCCTTCAGAAAACTCTTATTTACAGGACTTGCTATAATGTATTTGCTAGTTTACCAATCCATTTTTAATCTAGTTGTTTAGTGCTTTGTAAGTCTTGATGCAAGGTGCAGGTCCTCTCAGCTTTCTTGTATGTTTTATTTGAATGCTAATTTTTGTGCTTTGTTTAGTGCTTGGTGCTTTAAATGTACTTATGCTTTTTTAATGTTGTTGTGAAGGTGTTTAGTGCTTTACAAGGTCCTCTCACTTCCTACCCCCCATATCTCTGGCTACCTGCGCTGTTTTCTTAACTCAGCACAAAGTTTTTCTGTGCGGCCACAAGTGGCCACATACACTGGCCTAAGTTAGTTTGGAGTAACCTTTAGCTGTCTAAACTTGCTTAAATGGCTAAAACAGGCATAAGCGGCTGGTAACACCCCCTTTTGAAAACTAAACTAAACTAAAAAAAAACCTAACTAAATCACTTACACTGGAGCTTATTAAATGAGCAGACTTGCGATGTTTAAGATACTCCAAAAAAATCTAGTTGCTTCAAAAAAAATGGAGCAACTCCTGGGGAAACTTGGGCCCAATGAAATCTTCCTCAAGGCTACCCTGACCAATTTGATTTGTCCAATCAATATGGAGGTTAAATTCATCCATGATTATTGGTGTTCCCCTTTTACAAGCCCCCACTATTTCTTGGTTTGTACTCTGACCAACAGAGTTGCTCCTGTTAGGGGGCCTATAGACTTCGCCCACCAATAACTTTTTCCCCTTATGATTCCTTATCTCGACCCAAACTGTTTCAACATCCTGATCATTTGAGCCAATATTGTTTCTCACTATTGCAGTGATTCCATCCTTTATCAACAGAGCTACCCCACCTCCTTTTCCTTTCTGACTGTCCTTACGAATTGTCAAGTACCCCTGAATGTTTAGTTCCCAGTCTTGCTCACCATGCAACCATGTCTCTGTTATGGTTACCAGATCATACCCATTTGTAACTATTTGTGCTGACAGCTCATCTAATTTGTTACGAATACAGCGTGCATTCAGATAAAGAGCTTTTAAATGTGTTTTCTTACCATTTTCTCCTGCTATGACCCCAGTTTCTGATACACTCTTATGTTTATGGATTCTGTCCCTTCCTGTCACGTGCTGGTTTTCATTCCCCCAATGCTATCCTGCTCTATTGCCATCACCTTGTTCTTTGTTCTTTGAGCTTTTAGGTTTCTGCTCACCTGAACCCTCTCCCCCACCCCCACCCCCCACCCCCCACTAACTAGTTTAAAACTCTCTCTGCAGCACTAGTTGTTCAGTTCATCAGGACCCTCGCCCCAGCACGTTCCAAGTGGAGTCCGCCCCAATGGAACAGCTTCGTCTTACCCCAGTACTGGTGCCAGTGCCCCAGGAACCAAAACCCATTTCTCCCACACCAGTCAGCCTGTCACTGACAATAACAGCTTCAATCGGGAGTCGGCTGCAGGAGCGCTATTTAAATGTGCCATCTTCGGTAGAATTTTTAGTTGGCCAATAATGGTTGGTGCTTACTTCCACATTGGCAGACAGATGTTTTGATAGATTTCAGCTATTTCCAGTTGAAGGCGTGTTCTAGCTGTTAAACATTCGTGACTTTCATTGAGGGGAGATTTGAAAGCCCCACATTTATATCCGTTCATGGGGGCTGTGTTGGCACTGGACTTCCTGCTCCACGTCATCATCAGAGGCAACTTAGGCAGAGAGAAAGAAAGTAAAATGTCGCCAGAGGGAGGAGGGCCAACAAGCCTGTCAACAGGTGGCCTTAGCCTCCCAGGGTATTCTGACAGCAGTTCTCCTTCATCAATTTCACTGAGGGACAGTGTGTTCGAATGCTGCCCTTCAGTAAGGATATGGTCACAGAGCTCTGCCATCCCCTGCAACCAGACCTCGAGCCTCAGACCGGGTGAGGACGGCTGTCTCACTGGCAGTCAAGGTCAGCAACACGCTCAATTTCTACACCAATGAATCCTTCCAGTGTGCAACAGGAGACATCTCCAACATCTCCCAGTTTGATTACGTTTCCTGCCCCATGATGTGGCTTCATCAGGATAGCGGCTTCCCCATGTTGCAGGGTGCCATTGACTGCACCCACATCACTTTGTGGGCACCACATCACAATCCTAAGGTATTCCGTAACCACAAAGGCTGCCACTCACTGAATGTGCAGTTGGTCAGCGACCACACACGCAGAATCCTCACCGTCAATGCTCACTATCCTGGCAGCAGCCACGATGCCTTCATCTTGCACCAGACTCTGATGTGCCAGCTTTATTCCAGCCATCACACCAAGCTCGCGGCTGGCTGCTCGGAGACAAGTGCCATCCACTTGCCACCTGCCTCATGACTCCCCTCCGTAACACCAACACTCCTGCCCAGCAATCATACAATGAGAGCCATGTCACCACCAGGAACATCATTGAGCAGACCATGGAGTGCTGAAGCAACGGTTCTGCTGCTTTGACCGCTCGGGAGGATACCTCCAGTACTCTCCTAAGTGGGTGTCCCCTTTCATCATCGTCTGCTGCATGCAGCACAAACTAGCCATCATGAGGGCACAGCCATTGCCATCAGGCATAGCCGTACCACGTGAGGAAGAGGAGGACGATGAGGATGAGGACGAGCAGGAACAGCAACAGCAGCGACAGAGGAGGCAGGCACTCAATCGCGATTCTGCAAGGGCGGTCCGCGACCGTCTCATTAGACATTGATTCCAGTGAATCCCAGCCCATTTCCTGGTTGCTCTGCACATCCCCATCAACACATCAATTTCCCCTTCCATACCAATGCCCCAAAACTGAAATAAGAGACAGCACCAAATATTCAACATTCCAATAAAAATTTATCTCACAACATTTAAGAGTATCATAAAGACCAATTATATTTAAGAATCACCCTTGTGCAATGCTTTGTATCCTCTCAACACTCGGTTTACCTATTCTAGAGCTCCTCCGCAGAGTGTCCCCTATGGCTGCAGTACGGCTGGTGGAAGGCTGCTGTGTGTCAGGGCCAGAGACTACAGATGGCCTTGCAGGATGCCCTCGACCAGCTCTGGGCCTGGAAAGCCTGGCTGTAGACTGCACCACCTCAGGCTGGACGGCATCATACTGGGCTGGCGGAGTGTCAGTGGTGGGCTCAGGAATGCTGTCATCCTGAGAGAGGACAGCAGGTTCCTGCTCCACTGACCCACTGCCACTCACCCGGGGCAGCACCCAGCATCCCTACCAATTTGCTGGAGCACAGATTGGTGGCCTGCTGTGACACCGTGAGCTCTTTGGTCGACTATGGAGGAGTCAGACTGATGGGCAGCAGTCAGAGCTCACATGGCATCCAGCTGAGACTGCATGAGAGCAGTCTGAGACTTGATGCCACCAACCATTGACTGCATGACAGCACTAAGATGTTGCGTGGCATCCAGCTGACACTGCATGAGAGCAGTCTGAGCTTCCATGCCACCCACCATTGTCTGCATTATAGCACTATGACATTGCGTTGCTTTTGCCTGTGCCACAATGGAAGCTGCCACATTGCCTATGGCACGCGTTGTGAGGTCTGGATCTGTACGGTCTCTCTGGGAGTCCACCATCGTTTGCAGACCGTAGCAGCTCATAGCTCTGTGCAATTTTGGAGGTGGACTTCTTCACACACCTTACCACTTCCAACAGGCTCCGGCAATCCTTGTCATTGCACCTATGTGGAGGGAAGTGACAAAGGAGGTGTCGGAGTGCATTGCCATTACCCGTTGTGTGTACGCCTCCCCATCGAGGTCCTCATCCGAGTCCTGTTTATCAGAGCTAGCGTGCATGAACTCGCCCTCCGGAAAGCTGGCTCCCGAGCTATCCTTTTCCCTTGGCCTTGCTACAGCCTGCTAGGCCCCAGTGCAGACCCCTCTAATAAGTTAACCTCTAATGTCCACGTAGTGCCAGTGTCTGAGCTGGTGCCTGTGACACAGTGCTTGGGTCCTTCTCCTCTTCTCCTTCGTCACTATCAGGTCATCTGCTTGCTGATTATCTGAAAGCATAAATGGCACAAGACTCGCATTAAGGTGAGAGCAGGGGGGCAGAAATGGAGCCAGGAAGGCAGACAGTATCAGGAGCTGGAAAGTGAGAAAGGCTTGAGATGTGAGTGGGAAGTGGGATGAGAAAAGGAGAGGGAATAAAAATACCATTTGTTATGTCTGTAATGCACTCATGAATGACTCCACAAGGCAATGTGTTGTACTCAAACTGTAGTGTCCTTGGTCCTTTATTCATAACTCCAGAGTGAGGCACAAGCGTAGTGGGCAGCCTTTTATACTGGGCTCTGCACACCTATGCAGGTGACTCTCAGTTCTCCCACTGCAGTGCCCTCTGGTGGTGCAAGCATAGTATATACACAATGTAAACCTTATTGATAGTACATCAGGTAAAAAATCTCCATCTTATTCAACTGAATAGTGACTATACAGAGAGTATATCTATAGTCTGCATATATAACTCATTGTTGCCCCCAGTGGGGCTGACGTCTCCGCTGGCCACGGCACCCACCACCTGCGGGCCAATGAGTCGCAGCACTTGCTCCTCCAGGTCAGTCAGCTCTTGCAGTTGAGGAATACCCCCGCCAGTCGCTCCCTCTGATTATGTGCCACCTTGGCCTGCAAAAGGAAGGAATTTGTGAGTAAGGATCCAGCTATGTGGGAGATATGCCTGCAGTTGTTGAATAGCTGTGAATGTAGCCAAGGCGTGAGATGAGGATGTGAGTTTGAGTAGCTGCACATGTTTGGTGGTGGAGTAGTGGTTTGCTCAGTGTGCACAGACAGGTTCAGAGGCTGGTATGTAGGAGGTGTGGAAGCATGAATTCACCTTGACCATCCGACTGAGGTCATTGAACTTTTTCCAGCACTGTGTGAATGTTCGATCCACTACAGTACTGGCCAACACCTCCTCTGCCACTTCCTCCACATGGCCCTGAGGACCTGGGTCAATGGCTACCTTCCAGATATGGGGAACAGTGCATCCCTCCTTCTCTCATCTGCCCCCACCAATGCCTCCAATGGCACATCATTAAAACGCCGTGCCCCCTCCCTTCCAGCTGGATTAGCAGCACCCATACCAGAAACTTCTTCCACTTGCTCTCAGCTCTCCCTCAAATGTAGCACTGGTGAAAATGAGCAGCTGCGACTAATATAACCTCCCCTTTAAGAGCTGGAATGTGCCAGTGTGAAGGATTGAAGTATGATTGCTGAATACCAGTCACCTGAAATTGGGTAGCACTCTGTTGTTAGTGCCCCTGCAGTGGCCCACTGAGGTCATTAGTGCTTGATTTTATTGCCCCCTTTCTTCCTGGGATGCTAAAGCCCAATTTAGAAGAAATTAAGATACATTTGCGTCTGGCGCTAACTTTTCAAAATTTTAAAAGTTAGCGCCTGAATTTCTCCCCGTATGTCTTTAAATGCTTTTGAAGAGAGAATTTGCAAATCCTAGAGCTAGGATGGAGAGGGGGTGGGGTGGCTGTCGGGTGGACAAAGCCAGAGATCTCCACCAAGCTTAGAGACAGTATCATCCTTTTCCTGTTATTATTTCTCCACTCACTCACTCAATCCTTCACATACATGCATACACTCCAGTGCACAACCAAGTTTCATAGTATTTAACATTGTTCGAAAAGGAGCCTTTCAGCCAGTGTTCTAACAAATTTTACTCTTCTGTTTCTGTAAGAGATCCAGAATCTGTAGCTCAATATGTCTCAGAAATGCAACAAGATAGCAGCTCACAGCATCCAGCATTATACACTCCACGCAGTGCAGTCATCAGCACAGGTTCATCCACCCAGGGGAATTTAGATAGTTTGAGGAGTGTGTCCTGGATGAATCATAGAACACAAGTGAAAAGGGTGTTATCACAATGAAGAAACAGGAAATTACTTGCCGGAAAACCTGCTTGCATTCTTCCTGAGCTGCAGAGCCCTGGGATCTGGATCTTATTGTGGCTGCATTTGCTATCTGATCAGAGCACATTATACAGTTATTTGAGGGTTTACAAGCATTGTCAGTGGCTGTCCACCACCTGCTTCTCTGCAGTTTTTTGCATGATCTGAACAGCGGTTTGAAGTGGAGGTCACGCTGCTACCATGGATGTTTCAATCTCCAAGAGGTTCTCTTATCCCACTTCAGATTTCCTTTTATAATGTATGCACCTGTGAATATGTTCACAGGTTGATTGAGCTGTTGAGTTGTGGCTTAGCCAGTCACGTAATGTTCACAAGACTCAATAAAACCCCAGTCAGTTGGGTTCAGGGGATCCACGATAAGGCAGGTGGTTGTGAGTCTGGTGGATGAATTGGTAAAGTGTAGTATGATTGTTAAACCTTTGCTAATAAACCAACTGATTCTTAATAGCAATGTGCTGCTATGAATTCTTAAGCAAAGAACCCATGAAGCAAATACATTACACCTTTATACAGGACTTTACGAACCTCATTGCTGTCCAGGCTTCCATGTAGATTACTGGGCATGCTGAAAGGGTGCCCAGAAGCAGGGGCCTTGCTGGAATATGACAGATGAAGGTGATGTCCGTTAGAGGGATGCGTCCGCTCCATCCACCTCCTCGAATCAAATGACATGCCAAGAGACGTGCAGCATTGAATGTGCTGATAGCACTTGTTGTGGACCAGTTCGTGATCCAGAACAACGAGGCATGGGGCTCCCTCAATCCCAAGAGGATCACACTAACACACAGGTAAAACGCTTATCAACTTTAATGTATTATATTTTGCAGCACTTTATTTTATCCATGCGCGGAGAGTTTTCTTCTAATGATGCAGAAAAAGGTGTCACTAGACCAAAGAATGGGGAGCCATAGCAGGTGAGTTAGTGAGGAGAACAAGGTTGGTGAAGGTGTATTGAACCAATGCATTGTGCAGATGTGGATAAGGTGGGCCTCTTCCACTTACTCCATAAGGGGTTCCATTCTATCAATATGCAAGAGGTTAGTGATACTGGACTAGAAACCAGAGGTTGTGAGTTCACATTTCACCGTGGCTGATTGGGCAATTGAATTCAGTAAATGTGGCAATTTGTGGGCTCCCACCCATTGGAGATGGCCTTGTCTGTGATCGGGGTTTTCTAAAACAAGTTTAATTAGAATTCAATGCATTCAGACAACAATTCATTAAAACTATACGAGAATCAGCAATCAAGTTAAACTGTGTGAGATAAAAGACACCTGTGTCTCCATAAATGTGCTATTCTTATTTTAAGATCAATATTTCATAAGTTTCCAATCAGTGCATCTAGATTACCAAGGTGCTTGATATTGCTGTAAGCTAATTACTGTGGCTGTACTCTGACTGGGAGGTTTAAATTCCTCAAAACTGTGTCCAGGTACTGCTGTGATTCCAGATTTTTTTAAAGCCTTGTTGCTTAAAGTAACAATTCCCGTTTGAAAGGCACTAAAAATGACACCCAGAAAGAAACGTACCTCCCATCTCTCCCCCCATCGCCCTCCCCCACCCCACTCCCACCTTAGAACTTTACTATTGTACGATTCAAGTTCAGCATAAAATTGAATGCATTCATTCAACTATCTGTAGAAGTATACATAGAACCTGCAAGCATATTAAATTGTATGAGAAGCTTCTTATAGGCAAAAAGGTGAAAGTGTTGACTCAGATATCACAGACTGAGCCATTTTTAGCTACTGCTTCTTCAATGCATAAACATATAGGGGGCAAAATTGGGCTTGATAGTATCCACTTTTTTGGCGCTACAAGGCCCTTCAGCATTCCAAAATGGCGCCTGCAGCTTGCTCGCACACTTCTGAAACGAAGCGTGCTGGATGTCATATTGGTAAAGGGGTTAGCGTCTAAAGCACTTTCGGTCCAAAATTCGGTGGTTACCGCCAGCCGATAGCACCCCAGAGAGGCGGAACCTCAGCGCAAACAGCTTAGTGCCCATGTTCGGCGATGTCACCGCCTGCTGCAAACTTCGGTTGAGTTTTTGCAACGCTGCAAAGAAATACTGTCTTGCCTACTATCGCCAGGAATATCATGACGTCAGTACGTGTGCAACTCCTCGCTAGCACCGTTGACGCAATTTTCGGTTTTTGTGCCTCACTTATCGGCTGGTGGGGAACTCGCCAGAAAAAGTTTGTGTTCACAAGTCATGGTTTCAATGCCGGGGCAGTATATAACAGGAGTAGTAACTGGGGCACAGAGGTTGCGGTGAGTACTACGTATTCTCCTAGCAGAGCGCGTAGGTGTTGGCGTGATACGGATGCTGAGTACTTACCTTGACGACTAGCATTTCAGCTTCATTGACGACTACCATCTCACTCTTACCTTCGGCAACTTGATGGGGCCAGCGCTGGCACACCACATCATGCTGCAGCGACTACTTTGAAGGCGCCAGCTACACAGACAGGATATGAACAATATGGGCCCATGTCCGAGGAAAGGCGGCAGACGTCGGGGCAGGAGACTTTACTATCCCCCTCTCCCCCCCCACCCCACCCCAGGGTTTACCTTGCACATTCTTCGTACCTTCGTATGTCCGAAGAGCGGTCCTTCCAGGCTCCTGTAGATGATATTTGCAACATCTCGCAGCTTGCAGTACATTGCTGCATTCGCAAGATGACCGCGCTCTCGACAGTCGACGAATGTACCACATAGAGTTCAATATGTCCAGGGAGAACCAGGATCAGCGCTCCTGTGGCTTCACCAGGATAGGGAGCTTCCCCATGGTTCAGGTAACCATTGATTGCACGCATGTGGCATTGAGGGCCAGGCCCCAAAAAGGAGAGATGTTTCGCACTCGCAAGGGATTCCACTCCCTCAACGTTCAGCTGGTCTGTGACCACAGGCAGAATATCCTCGCTGTCAATGCCCGCTATCCTGACAGCTGCCACAACTGTTCCAGCCACCACGTGATGGGCATGGCTGGCTCCCCGGTGACAAAGGATATGGTCTAGCCACCTTGCTGATAACTCCCCTTCGCAACCCAACCACCCATGCCGAGCAGTGCTACAACCACAGCCATACCGCAACCAGGACCAGTATAGAGCAAACGATCGGGGTTCTAAAGCAGCATTTCCACTGCCTTGACTGCTCGGTAGGGACATTTCAGTACACCCCTGATAGAATGTCCATTTTCACCTTTGTGTGCTGCATGCTGGCCATCATGAGCGGGCAGCCATTGCCACCAGGGATGACAGCTGCACTTTAGGCGAATGAGGATGATGAGGAGGAAGACGCAGAGCATCAGCCACAGAGGAGCCAACCTGAGACTGTTGCACTGCAAGGGCTGCTCATTGCCCAACGATTCCATTAAATAACGCAACACAGTCCGAGTGGCCAGCCTAGTCACCTGCCGGTGTGCAGAAGACATCGAGCCTCATCCTCCAACCCTCTGTGTATATAAATCGCACCATAATAAACTTTATTAACATCAACAATAGTGTGCCGTAAAAAAGCACAACACAGAGCTAGCATCATCTGCAAATTATGAAGGAAACAATGCCCTTGCAAACATAACCAATCAGAGACAAGTGAACTATATACAGGCAACTCTTGATTATCCGTACACGGATCCAACAGGAAACTGTTGTAACGGGATTTAAAATTTCGCCCGGGAAGGCATCAGGTTTTAACTTTATAATGTCAATCACTCTAACGGAGAAATTGTTTACCCGGCATAGCCCAATCCCCGAGGGACCCGGATAATCGAGAGTTGCCTGTACATGCCTTAATATTCCAATAAGATCCACAATGCTTTCATTGGTTAGTGGGACTTGCGCAGTGTCTTACCACCCCTTCCCTTTACCCCCTCCCATGCCTACTGCTCCTCCTTAATAGGGTCTCACTGCCTGCAGCAAGGCTGGGTGAAAGTTGTTCAGTCTGTGACGCAGTGACTAATGATGGCCGAGCAGGAAGTCCTCGACCAGCTCGGGCCCTGGAAGACCCGGCTGCGGACTGGACCACCTCAGCATGGGTGGCAGCAGTCTCGGCTGGATGGGTTGCAGACAGAGGCAGGTGCAAAGGCGGAATGGTATTGGTGGGAGATGGAATGATGTCATCCTGAGAGAGGATATCACGTTCCTTCTCTGCCGTCGGCCTGCCACTCCCCGGGGCAGAGCCTCAGCGTCAGGAGCAATCTGGGGAGCACAAATTGCTGGCCTGCTTCAGCACCGTTAGCTCCCCATTGGACTGATGGGAACCCAGACACGATGGCAGCAGTCAGTGCTTCCATGGCATCAAATTGACTCTGCATCAGAGCAGAGTGAGTCTGCATCAGAGCTGACAGTGCATTGATACCATCATGCACAGACGATACGGCAGAATGCAGGCCTTGCGTGGCTTCGACCTGGTGCTCAATGGCTACTGCCATGTCAGTCATAGCCCGAGCAATCATGTCTGGGACTCCATGGTCAGTTGTGGCTTTCAAGATTCATTGGTATCTACCAAGGATGGGCTCTGTGGGCAGCTGAGTCGCAAGTGCAAAGATTGAGGCGGACTCCTCCATCCTCACAAGTGCATTGAGGCCCTCCGGCACCCTTGCCAATGTGCATCCGCAATGATTGTCTTACGACAACTTCCGGCTCAGGATCATCATCAGAGTGCTGCTGAGCATCACTCATGTGCGCACTCACCCTCTGGGGAGATGGCCCCCGCGTTTCCCCCCCCGCCCCCGGCATTGCAGCAGGCCACTGGGTCCTGGAGAATCACTCACCTCCAACTCCCCGACCATGCCCTTCTCGACAGAAATGGTTTCCCCGCTTGCTGAGGCCGCTGGCTCCTCAGTTACTGGGAACGAGGTGTCCTCCACCTTTTCCTCATCTCCACCCTCGCCGGCGCTGGACGGCTCACGTACAGGCTCCTGGGCCTCTGGCCCATCATCTGAATGCACAAAGCCAGAGAAGAGTGGTTACCTGAAGGGGAGGGGGCCAGCACTGGGAAAGGCATTCTGAAATGCAAGTCTCATGGAAAATGGGGAAGGATTTGGTTTCAGGGCTAAGTGGTTTGATAGAGGATGCAAAGATCTTCAACATGTCACTGTCCCGAGGGAGCTCGGCTTTACCCATCTCCGCTGCACCCACTTGTGTGCCCATGAGAGCCAAAATGCATTCTTCCGCCGTGCTGAGGGCCTGCAGGTCAAGGGCCCCTCCTCCGGTCCGCGTTTGTTTGCACCAGTTATGTGCTAGCTTGACCTGCAGGAAGAAACAGAATTTCAGAGTTAGAGTCCTTCTATCTATCTGTCAAAAGTGCCTTGCATAGTTGACTAGATGTTACTGTATGGGAGTCTTCACAGGCCGATGTAATTCAGAATAGCTGCACGTGACGTGACAATGCTAGAATTTGGGGGACAGCACCTAAGAGTTAAGGTGAGGCTACCATCTTCCACACACATTTGGAGACTGAGGAGGTAACAAGACCAGGGGTGGGTCTCAACAATGAAGCAGGAATATTAAGTGCGCATGCAGACCCAGGGAGTAGCTGAGGCTGCAAAAGCAAACTTTGCATCTGTGCTCACCCACGAAAAGAGCATGGGGTCCTACACATACTGATTGAGGAGAGACTGCACATTGAGCTCAGAGCATGGTTAATGTAAAAGATACTCACCCTCACCTACCACGTCAGGTCATTGAACTTTTTCCTACACTGTGTGGCTGTCCTGGATGCCATGTTTCTAACAGATACACTCTGTGTAACTTCCCTCCACAATCTTCAGAACGTCTGCAGATGTGGCCTCCTGCCAGTCTCGCTCCGCAACAATTCACGTTGCTTCTCCACACCATCCAGGAGTGCATCCACGGCGGCGGGGTAAAACCAGTGAGCACGCTGACGAGCTCTTGCCTATGCCATCTTCCCACTCTCAGTAAGAGCAGGTAGCAGAGATAAGCGTGAGGCTGCGTCATATCACTGCCTCAAATGAATCCAGATGGTGCCAGTATGTCAGTTGCGCAGCTACAAATGCTGATTACCGCTCGTATTTTACCGCCCCACTTATCGCTGTTAGTAGACACCTCAAGTCGCTGGAGAAATACCACCAATTATGTCTCCGCAAAATCCTACAAATCCCCTGGGAGGACAGACGCAGCAACGTTGGCGTCCTCGACCAGGCCAACATCCCCAACATTGAAGCACTGACCACACTTGATCAGCTCCGCTGGGCAGACCACATAGTTCGCATGCCAGACTCCCAAAGCAAGTGCTCTACTTGGAACTCCTTCACGGCAAACGAGCCAAAGGTGGGCAGCGGAAACGTTAAAAGGACACCCTCAATAAGGTGCAACATCCCCACTGATACTTGGGAGTCCCTGGCCCAAGACCGCTCTAAGTAGAGGAATTGCATCGGGAGGATGCTGAGTACCTCGAGTCTCATCGCCGAGAGCATGCAGAAATCAAGCGCAGGCAGCAGAAAGAACGTGTGGCAAACCAGTCCCACCCTTCCTTTCCCTCAACGATTATCTGTCTCACCTGTGACAGAGTCTGTGGATCTCGTATTGGACTGTTCAACCACCTAAGAACTCATTTTAAGAATGGAAGCAAGTCCTCTTCGATTCCGAGGGACTGCCTATGATGATGATATCGCCGTTTAGCATCTCAAGAGTGGTGTGTAACACCTGACTTACCGCTCCAATCCCCTCCTCAGGCGCTAAAGCTGAATTTCGCGGTTTGCAGCGGTATTTACTGCCAGGTGGTAAAATCACCTACCAGGCGGTGTCATCACTTCTACATGGCCGATAGCAAATTTCCACCCCTTAATGTCTGATGGAAGTCTGCAGATTAGATAATTCATGACGTCAATCAGCGTGCAATGTTGATTTGGTGCCATTTTGGAGCTTCACACTCCAGCCGATGCCCTCTCTTAATCTCGTACAGCTGAACATGATGTTAAGCAACATTAAAGATGCTCCCACCAGCGCTATTTAAAAGGATCATCAACTACATACAGGTGAGTTGCTGGATTATTTCCTCGGATATTGCTACAATCCTGCTCGTTTCTGGTGCTTTCCATAGTTGTTTCAATTTTCCAAGTTCTACAGCGTGTGGTGCGGCAGGAGGAGGAGGAGGAAGAGGAAGTTGAGGAGTGGAGGCTGCAGCCTATACAGCCCCTTTCTGCCTGGGCTTTATGTGAAGAACTAATTCAGGTGCGATACCAGAAACCCCAACCCAATTTCCCAATTACACTCCTTACCTTCCCTCTGTCACTGACCATCACTCGTCTTCTTGGCCACAATGCAAAATGAAAGCCACCACAAAATATACATTCCAAACTAAATTTCTGAAACTAATCATCCTGATGCATTCCCTTAGTGTCTGCCTTTCATGTGCCTTTGCCTGTCCTAGTGCTCCTATGCAGTGCTATCCCAGTGGCTGCAGCATGGCTGATGGAAGGCTGCTGAGTTTCAGTGGGGGAGACTGGAGACAGCCTTGGAGGGTGATCTCGAGTTGCTCTGGCCCTCAAAGGCTTGGTTTCGGACTGCACCACCTCAGCATGGCGGCAGCAGTCTGGGCTGGCTGATTACAGGCAACAGCAGGGGCACTGGCGGAATGGCACGGTGGGTGCCCGAATGCTGTCATCCTGAGAGAGGACAGCAGGTCCATACTCCATGGAGCTACTGCCACTCCCCCGGGGCAGTGGCTCAGCAATCGTATCCATTTGTTGGAGGACAGATTGCTGGACTGCTGTGACACTCTGCAAGCCCCTTTGAACAATGTAATCCAAAGCCATGATGGCAGCAATCTGAGCTTCCACTGCAGCACTCAGACGTTGGGTGGCTGCTGCTTGTGCTGTAATGGAAGCTGAGACATCGGCCGTCAGACGCTGCATCATGGTTGGTTCCACAAGTGTGTTGATGGAGTTGGCCACCACTTCCACACTGGAAAGGATGGGCACCAAGTTCTGCTCAAAGCCCAGTACCAAGTTGGTGCCGGACTCCTCCATATTCCTTGACATTGCACGCAGGCTTTCTGGCAGGCTTCGCAATGCACCAAGTATTTTGGTATGTAGATCCAACAGGTTTTTTTCTGTATCCTGGCCCACTGAAGTCCTCATCTGAGTCCTGTACATCAGAACCCATGTGTGACCTCGCCCTCCGGTGAGCTGGCACCTGTGATATCCTTGCCCTCTGCCCTGGCTGCAGCGCACTTGTGCCCAGTGTCTCACCATGTGCAGATCCTGCCTCTAATCTATCCTCTGAAATACTAGCTGGTTACTGCGAGTGTGAGATCAAATGATGATGTGGCTTCATCAACAATGTCTCCTTGGTCTTCCTCTGCTTTCTGGGCAGGTTGAAGTTCTGGGGAATCTGAAAGGTAAAAGGGACAAGAGTAATTATGTGGTGAGGGATGGGGGGAAAGTAAGAAGTGAATGCTTTCACTATCTGCAGTTTGTAAGTCAGAAGAAATTGTGGAGGGAAGTGGGATGTGAGAAGGAGGAGTAGGTATGAAGATGCCGTCATCTTCAATGGATTCAGCCCCACCACTGGCCATGGCCTCAACAATGGCTCTTTCCAGAATGGCCAGCACTGTCTCCTCCATGGATTTAGGACATGTCGGCAGACCTGTCCCCCTCTAGTTAGCTCCTGCTGCCTTTGATTGTGCACCAACTTGACTTGTAAGAGAGAGGGGAAGATGTCATTGAGTGTCATGCCACAGGTTTGCGTGTTGTGGATGTTGAATAGCTGGCAGCATGTGCAAGCTGTGAAATTTGGGTGTGAGGCTTGCAACAGTGCTAAATGTGTGCGGGTAAGGTGAAGCTATATAGATGTTAGGTATGTGTCCTGATTGTTAGAGATTGTTGGTAGGTGAGTGATGGGGGTGTGGTGCATTGAGCAGTGGCTGAGGCTAGTGGTACAGTTGGTGGGATATGGCATTTGAAGATGCATTCACTGATCTTGATCATTCGTGTGAGGTCATTAAACTTCTCGCAGTACTGCATCAGGTCCTTGGGCTAAATTCCTGGCATTGACCTCTGCGGCTATCCTCATCGTGTGCTTGGAAAGCCTCCAGGCCCCCTATGAATACAGGACGTCTCTCCTCCTTTCCACATTCTGCACTAAGACCTCCAGTGCAGCGTCCAAACACCTTGTTGCACAGCACACTATTCCCAATAATGTCAGCACCTCCAGCAGCCACAATGCATCTGTCCTTTAAGAGATACAGTCTAGCTTTAAGCAATGCAGGCTAGCTTTAAGTGGTGCTAGGAAGTAACCATACTGGGCCCTCTGCTGATGCTTGAAACCAATGAACCGCGCAGTTAGCGCTGGCTGCATGACGCAAATAAATTTAATGAGCAGATAGCACGAAGTTGACGTGCTTGCCTGCATTACATTGCTCGGGTGCCGGGTAATCGTGCATTGTCCACGCCCGTTTTCGGGGCCTATCGAATTTTCGCTAGCTTAGAGCTCTCTGCACATAGTAAGAGGTAGACATGACACAGACTGAAACCATAACTGTGTAGCTGAAGGCATTATTAGTATGCAAAAGAGGATTAGATAAACCACACACAATCTGTGACCATAAACAGACACTTAAGACGATCATTATTTAACTGAGGTGAGAAGGATCAGATATGGCTGATGTTTGTCGTTTTGCAGATACATTATACTCATCTTAGTTGCACTCTGCCTTTCTGCTGATGTGTATAATAGGACTATCTTAATTATTTGTGTCTGGTAGCAGCTTGTGTGCTGATTATCTAATCTTTTTTAAGTACCTGTTTATGGTTGCAATTTACAGGCTGCCAGTCATTAATCCTACTTTTGCATAGAGTGCAGAAGTGCGTACATTCCTGATGGCACTGGATAGTGGGGTTAATTTCACCACAGTGGAAAACAAGTGAATTTTACCATCTGTTTCTCCTGACCAACCCCATTGTCAGCATGTACTACCTTGTATTTTTAAGAAAAAAATCATGTTAACTTTTATACTCACCAAGGTCTGCGGAGCGGAGATCGGAAATGCTCATCGTGTTTGCACTGCATATCAGTATTAAATCAGGCACAGCACAGGCAAGATGGAGAACAAATCTGCCACTCCACTGCTGCAACACATTATGTATCAACATGAACCGCTGTTGCTTAATCACACGTAATGGCAGCAGTGCATGCTGCAAGTCTAACATTTGCAAATTAACAGATTAAAAAAAACAAAAAAATAACACTGAAATTCTGAAACCAGAAAAGGAAAGGCTGGAAACACGCAACAAGCCAGACAGTATCTGTGGAGAGAACAGAGAGTTTGACATTTGGGTGTGTGTACCTCATCAGAAACATTTACAAATTAACTATTGTTGGGGAAAGAGGAAGCTGTTCCATTGGGCTCCACTTGAACCAGGCTGGAACAAGTGTCCAGGCGAATTGACTAACTAGGGCAGTAGACAGGGCTTTAAACTAATGAAGGGGCAGGGAGGATTCAGGAAAGAGTAAATTTAAAAGCAGCAAGAGAACTGTCAAGGCTCTAAAGCAGAGCAGAGTTTTGCATAAAAATAAGCAGAGTGGGTCAGAAAGAGACAGAGAGAGTAACAAAGGTAATACGGCATTAGTAACTAAGGTGAAATCAGGGAAAAATAGACAAAGGCCAGAGCTAAAGGCAAAGTGACCACGGCTGGGAACTGCAAAGTCCAGGATACTTAACTTTTAGAAGACATAGGCAAAATGGAAAAGGAGGAGTGGTAGCCCTGATAATAAAGGATGGGATAAAGACAGCAGAGAGAAAGGATCTTAGCTTGAAAAATCAAGAAGTAGAATCAGTTTGGATGGAGCTAAAAAAGTGCAAGGGGCAGAAAACATTGCTGGGAGTTATTTATAGGCCCCCAAACAGTAGTGGTAACGTAGGACACAGTATAAATCAGGATATGATATCATGGCACTTCGAAAATAATAATAGGATTGGGCAGAGTCAATGTGGATTTATGAAAGGGAAATCATGTTTGACAAATCTGTTAGAGTTTTTTGAGATTGTAACTAGTAGAATAGATAAGGGGGAACCAGTCGATGTGCTGTATTTGGATTTTCAGAAGGCATTTGATAATGTGCCACACAAGAAGTTATTGAACAAAATTAGGGCTCATGAGATTTGGGGTGAAATAGTGGCATGGATTGAGGATTGGTTAACACACAGAAAACAGAGAGTAGGACTAAACGGGTCATTTTCAGGTTGGCAGGCTGTAACTAGTGGGGTGCCGCAAGGATTGAACTCAGCTATTTACAATCTATATCAATGATTTGGATGAGGTGACCAAATGTAATATATCCAAGTTTGCTGCTGATACAAAGCTAGGTGGGAATGTAAGTTGTGAGGAGGATGCAAAGAGGTTTCAAGGGGATATAGATAGGCTAAGTGAGTGGGCAAGAACATGGCAAATGGAATATAATGTAAAGAAATGTGAAGTTATCCACTTTGGTAGGAACAATAGAAAAGTAGAGTATTTTTTAAATGGTGTGAGGTTGAGAAATGTTGGTGTTCAGATGGACCTGGGTGTCTTTGTACACGAATCACTGAAATTTAACATGCAGGTTAAGAAAGCTATTAAGAAAGCAAATGGTATGTTGGCCTTTATTACAAGAGGATTTGAGCATAAGAGTAAAGACATCTTACTGCTAATATATAGGGCCATGGTGAGACCACACCTGTACCTAAGGAAGGATATACTTGCCACAAGGGTTCACCACTGATTGCTGAGATGGGAGAATTGTCCTATGAGGAGAGATTGAGTAGACTAGGCCTATATTCTCTGCAGTTCAGAAGAATGAGAGGCGATCTCATTGAAAGATACAAAATTCTTACAGGACTTGACAGGGTAGATGCAGGGAAGATGTTTCCCCTGGCTGCGGAGTTTAGAACCAGGGGTCACAGTCTCAGAATAAGGGGCCAGCCATTTAGGACTGAGATGAGGAGAAACTTCTTCACTCAGAGGGTGGTGAATCTCTGAAATTCTCTACCTCAGAGGGCTGTGGAGGCTCAGTCTTTGAGTATATTCAAGTCAGAGATCGATAGATTTTTGGATATTGAGAATCAAGAGATATGGGATAGTGCAGGAAAATGGAGTTGAGGTAGCAGATCAGCCATGATATTGAATGGTGGAGCAGGCTTGAGTGGCTAAATGGCCTACTCCTGCTCCTAATTCTTATGTTCTTATCATCTCCGGGCGAAGGAGATTGAGGCGCAACATCCTACCGTCACCGCCAAGCTCCCGTCAAATCTGGCGGGTATCGATCTTCTCAACGCGCCTGGTCAGTAAGTGCTCAATGTCCTGTTATCCCCCCTACAGGTGATCGCAGGAGGCACTAAAGAGGCCAATTTGTGGTTTAAGTGTTTGAAACCTCCCTGTTATTATTCAAAGGTCTATGGGAACAATGACAAGGTGAAGCAAAAATCTCATACTTATCAATTAGATTTATTGAATCTGCAATTGATTCTTTGAAGTTATTGATCCGATGCATCATATCATCTCCATATATAATTGGGGAATAGGTTAATTAGAGCTGTGCAAGGTGTTTAATCTCATTTGATAGGGGATTGGGCACCAAGATGTAATATTATACAAACCAGTAGTAATTGGGGATTCAATAATCAGGGGGACAGACAGGCAGTTCTGCTATCATCAACATGAGACACATTTGGTATGTTGACTCCTGGTGCCAGGGTAAGGGACATCATGGAGAGGATGCAGAACATTCTGCGGGGTTGGGGGGGGAGGAGAAGAGCCAGAAGTTGTGGTCCATGTCAGAACCACTGACAAAGGGAGGAAGAGTGTTGAGGTCCTGCAGTCAGAGTTTAAGGAGCTAGGAAGGAAGTTTAAAAAGCAGGACCTCAAAAGTAGTATCCTTTGTATTATATATGCAACACCTTGTAACCAGCATTCTACCGCCACCAGAGGGCACATCTGTTGGAGTCCCAAGGGATCCCAGCATCCCTTGGGAGCACTGCATATAAGCAGACCTCCCATGCTGTGTTGCACTCTGGAGTCAGAATAAAGAGACTAAGGTCACACCTACTCAAGTCTACAGTACTCAGTCACATTGCTTTATTTGAGACATAACAACTGGCGACGAGTAATAGATAACGAACCATCACAAGAAAATGCAGCGAACTGTTGGCATCCTGGAGAAACTCTCAGAAGGTGATGATTGGGAAGCCTTCATGGAGCGACTCGACCAATACTTCGTGGTCAACGAGCTGGAAGGGAATGAGAACGCTCCTCACCATCTGCAGGGCAGCAACATATGGCCTCATGAAGAATCTTCTTGCCCGGTGAAACCAACAACCAAATCGTATGAAGAAATGTGTACGCTGATCTGGGAGCACCTAAATCCGAAGGAGAGCGTTCTGATGGCAAGGTATTGATTTTATACATGTCAACGGTCTAAAGGCCAGGAAGTGGCGAGCTACGTCGCCAAGCTAAGGTGCCGTGCAGGACATTGTGAATTCGGTGGATTCCTGGAGCAAATGTTAAGAGACTTTTTTGTGCTTGGCATTGGCCATGGGGTTATCCTTCGCAAACTATTGACTGTAGAAAAACCGAACCTGAGCAAAGCCATAACGATAGCCCAGGCATTTATGTCCACCAGCGATAACACCAAACAAATTTTGCAGCACAAAGATGTATCAGCAAGTACTGTACACAAAGTAACATTGTTTTTAAGCAGGAATGCATATGGCAGAACGTACACACCTGCAACTGCATGACCTCAGATGATCCAGAGTCTGCCATCAAGTGTGAATGCGAGGCAATTAACACCTTGTTGGCGCTGCGGAGGTGATCATCGAGCCCATCAATGCCGCTTCAAACACTATGCATGCAAAGGCTGTGGACCAATCGGACACCTCCAGCGAATGTGAAGACGAGCTGCAAACCCTGCAAACCACCACGTTGCAGAGGAAGACCGATCCATGGCAGATCAAACTGAACGAGAGACTCGAACCGAGGAGGCAGAAGTGTACAGGGTACATACCTTCACCACGAAATGTCCACCGATCATGTTAAAAATTGAAATGAATGGAATTCCAGTATCCATGGAATTGAACACGGGTGTGAGTCAGTCTATCATGAGCAAAAAGGACTTCGAGAGGCTGTGGTGCAACAAGGCACAAGCAGAGCCCTATTCATACCAAGCTGAGAACTTATACTAAAGAGCTGATCCCTGTAATTGGCAGTGCAGCAGTAAAAGTCTCCCCCAAGATGGAGCTGTGCACGAACCACCACTATGGATTGTACCAGGAGATGGCCCCACACCTTTCGGCAGAAGCTGGCTGGGAAAAACCCGCTGGAACTGGGATGACATCCGAGCGCTTTCGTCTGTCGATGACGTCTCATGTGTCCAGGTCTTGAGCAAGTTCCCATCATTGTTTGAGCCAGGCATCGGAAATTTCTCTGGGGCGAATGTGCAGATCCACTTGGTTCCCGGTACATGACCCATCCACCACAAGGCACATGCGGTGCCATACATGATGCGAGATAAAGTGGAGATTGAGCGGGACAGGCTGCAATGAGAGGGCATCATCACACCGGTTGAGTTCAATGAGTGGGCCAGTCCGATTGTTCCGGTTCTCAAGGGTGATGGCACGGTCAGAATTTGTGGGGACTATAAATTAACGATTAACCATTTTTCGCTGCAGGACCAGTACCCGCTACCCAAGGCAGACGACTTATTTGCAACGCTGACCGGAGGGAAGATGTTCACAAGTTGGACCTGACCTCGGCCTACATGACGTAGGAGCTGGCGGAATCTTCGAAAGGCCTCACCTGCATCAACACGCACAAAGGTCTGTTCATCTACAATAGATCCCCGTTTGGGATTCGATCGGCCATGGTTATTTTTCAAAGGAACATGGAGAGTCTGCTAAAGTCAGTTCCGCGCACCGTGGTTTTGCAGGACGACATATTGATCTCAGGTCGGGACACCATCGAATACTTGCAGAACCTGGAAGAGTTTCTAAGTCAGCTAGATCGTGTGGGATGCAGATTGAAACGCTCAAAGTGTGTTTTTCTGGCACCAGAGGTTGAGTTCTTAGGGAGAAGAATCGCGACAAACGGCATCAGACCCACCGACGCCAAGACGGAGGTCATCAAGAAGGCATCGAGATCACAGAACGTGACGGAGCTGCGGTCGTTCCTGGGACTCGTCAATTATTTTGGGAAATTCCTACCGGTGTTAAGCACCTTGCTAGAACCTCTACATGTGCTGCTACACAAGGGAGATGACTGGGTATGGGGGAAATCACAAGAGACTGCTTTTGAGAAAGCCAGAAATCTGTTATGTTCAAACAAACTGCTTGTTCTGTATGACCCATGTAAACGTTTAGTGCTAGTTTGCGATGCGTCTTTGCACGGGGTCAGGTGTGTGTTACAACAAGCAAACGAATCGGGAACATTGCAACCGGTCGCATATGCATCCAGGAGTTTGTCCAAGGCCGAAAGGGCCTACAGCATGATTGAAAAATAAGCTCTGGCATGTGTTTACAGGGTGAAAAAAATGCACCATTATCTGTTTGCGCTTAAGTTCGAGTTAGAAATTGACCATCGCTCATATCGCTATTAGAGAGCAAAGGTATTAATACCAATGCCTTTGCTCGCATCCAAAGATGGGTGCTAACGCTGTCTGCATATAATTATGTAATTCACCACAGACCAGGCACAGAGAACTGCGCTGATGCTCTCAGTCGACGACCATTGCCCAGCACCGGGGTGGAAATGGCACAGCCTGCAGACTTGCTCTTAGTGATAGATGCATTTAAAAATGAAAAGTCACCCGTTACGGCCCGCCAGATCAGGACCTGGACCAGCCAGGATTTACTGTCCCTTGTAAAAAACTGTGTCCTCCATGGGAGCTGGTCCAGTGTCCCAGCGGAGATGCATGAAGAGATCAAGCCATTCCAGCGGCACAAAGATAAAATGTCCATACAGTCGGACACAGCAGTCTTGCAGGTTTGTAAATACCACCAACATTATTTCAAGCAAAGCGCTCATTTATGAGCTGTTGATGTAAGAGTCTTTCAGCTATGTAGCCATCACCGGCCCTTTCCTGCAGTCTAACAGGGGGGCAGGAGCATGGTTTCATCGTCAGCCTGATTGTCGGCCCCGAGGTCATCGTCCATCTCCTTGTCCTCCTCTTCCTCTCTCTCCTGAGGTGAACTGGCAATCCCTTCTGACAATTCTTGTCTCCTCCTGATAGCCAAGTTGTGCAGCATGCAGCACACCATCACGAATTGAGCTACCTGCTCACTGCCTGAGTGGCCCAGGCATCTAAAGCGCTGCTTAAACACTCCAGTTATCTTTTCGACGATATTCCGTGTTCTCTGGCTTTCGTTGTATCGCTTCTCGGCTTCTGTCTGGGTGTTATGCAGAGGGGTCATCAGCCAGATGGCGAGGCCATATCCTTTGTCACCAAGCATCCAGCATTGACCTTATGGCTGACTGGTAAACATGTAAGATACAGCGCTCTCACGCTGCCCAGAAATTTGGCGTTTACTGCCATTATAATTTGCTTGTGGTCGACAATGAGTTGCACATTCAGGGAGTGGAATCCCTTTCGGTTCCGAAAAACCTCTGCATCCTAAAAAGGTGCCCGCATGCTGATGTGCGGACAGTCTATTGCTCCCTGCACCTTGGGGAAGTTTGCTATTCTGAAGAATCCTAGAGCCCTCTCAGTCTGTGCCTCCCTGGTCATAGGGAAGCTGATCAAGTCCATCCTGTGTACGTAAAGTCATCTGTCGAATGCTGCAATATGTGGCATGCTGAGAGATAACGCAAGTGTCGCCAGCTGAGGCCTGAAAGGACCCCGTTGCATAGAAGGAAAGTGCCGCAGTTACCTTGACCTCAACAGACAATGCGGTCCTGATGGTGCTGGTAGGCTGCAGATCGCCCCTAATGAGCTGGCATATCTCACTGATGACCTCTTTCCAGAAGCGCAGTCTCAGGGACAAAGCGGATGCCAAGGTTGCGACCGTACAGAATGGATATAGTACCATGATGTCTTGGCAGCATATTAAATCAATTTGTGTCCCTATTTCACAGCGTAGTACAAAATTATGTTACAACAAATGGATGGGAGGGGCAGGAAAAAAAATTATTATTGATTTATGACAAAAATGTATTTGTGTTTTTTATAACTCTTGGGATGTGGGTAACGCTGGAAAGGCTGTATATTTTCCCCATCCCCAGTTGCCCTGAGAAGGTGGTGGAAGGCCGTCTCCCTGAACTGATGTATTTCCTGTCAGGATGGTCATCCCAAAAAGTTAGGTAAAGAATTACTGGATATTGATCCAGTGACGCTGAAGGATTAGTGATATATCTGCCAGACGGATGATGTTACGTGGAGCACAACGTGAATGTAATGTTGTTCCAATGATATTGCTGCTCTTGTCCTTCTCAGTGGCAGATGGGGTCTCAGGCGAGGGAGGTGCTGCCAAAGGAAATGCTGTCACTCATACATAGTGCAGCCACAATTTGCCAATGGTCATTGGCAAAGCCGCTCAACAAGCAAACTGCTCTATTCTGGATGGTGTCAAGCTTCTTGAATTATTGCAGCGGTATCCCTCTAGGTGGATGTTGAGTATTCCATTACACTCTTGACATAAGCTTTGTTCGTGGTGGAGAGACTTTGATGGATCAGAAATTGAGCCACTTGTGATAGACTACCCAACCTCTGCTTTGCTCTTGAAGTCAACAATGTTGATATGGCTGGTCCAGCTTAGCTTCTGGTTAGTGGTGATCCCAAAGATGTTGATGATGTGGAGCTCAACTATGGTGCTGCTGTTGAAGGTTCGGAGGAGATGACTCAGCTTTCTTTTGCTGGGAATGGACATTACTTGGCACTCGTGTGGCATGAATGTTCACTTATCTTCCAGAGCTTGGTTGTTGTCCAGGTCCTCTATAGGCTGGCATAGGCTGTTTCATTATCGGAGGAGCTGTGAATGGAACTGAACACTGAGGAATAGTCGGTGAACAGCCCCTTCTCAGTCCTATGGTGGAGAGATGGTTATTAATGAAGCAACTCAAGATGATTGGACCAGGGATTCTATCCTGAGGAACTCCTGCAGTGATCCCGAGGCTCTGATGAGTGGTCTTTGACAACTACAAGCTTTGTGTCAAGTGCAGCTACTTAAGGGATTCCCTATTCTCCCCCATTGACTTCAGTTTTGCAAAGGCTCCATGGTGCCACATTCAGTTGAATGCTGCCTTGATGTCAAGAGCAGCTACTCTCACCTCTCCTCTGGCATTAAGCTCTTGCAACCCTGCCTGGATCAAAGCTGTGATGAGGTCTGGAGCTGTGTGGTTCTTGTGCAAATGAAACTGCAGTAGATTATTACAAAAGCAAAATACTGCGGATGCTGGAAATCTGAAATAAAAACAGAAAATGCTGGAAATACTCATCAGGTCAGGCAGCGTCTGTGGAGAGAGAAACTGAGTTAACGTTTCAGGCCAATGAACCGTGCGTTCTGATGAAGGTTCATCAACCTAAAACATTAACTCTGTTTCTCTCTGGTTTAACTCTGAGCAGCCTGTTCATCTATCCTTCAGCTTTTTCCTCATCCACACAGGCAGCAAAAACCTCATACCTATCGGATAAGGGCAAAGGCTGAGGCTCCTCCAGCACTCTACTTGGGGTCCCCTTACCTGCCTGAGTTGCAGTCAGTCCCTGCCACTAACCAGACTTGCACCAATACCTAACCGAAGGAGTGTGAGTGCCTCTTGGATCAAAGGGTCCAGGTAACTCGCCCCATTCCTGATGACCCGCAATGCCTGCACCTCAGACTCCAGCTCAACAACTCTGAAGTTCCTCAAGATGCAAGCACTTACTGCAAACGCGGTTGTCCGAAATCACAAAGCTCTGCACAAACTCTCACATGCTGTAGTTGCGGCACACCACCTGCACTGCCATCCCTTGTTCTATTTAATTAAATGTAATTACATTTGTATTTAAGTAATTTAGTTTACAGTTTAGTTCCTTGATTAAGTTATGAGAAATGAAATGAAATATCTACCTGTAAAACAAAGCACTACAAGTCGTGTAAGCAAAAGCAACAATTCCTTCCCTCTCTTCCGAATAGCTACTCTTTCCAAATTCCCAAATAAAAAAACTCTGTTTACGTGCATTCTATTTAAAACACTCTGTGCAGACTGCTCTGTGCTCTGCAACACTGTTTACTTTTATACTCTAGGGGCTAGAGTTTCCTCATTTTTGCATGCTTAACGCCCACTTAACTTCCATTTTACCGCTGAAATGACGTATAACGCCCATATATCGCCCATTTAGCCACAAAATGGAAACTGAAAGGCATTTTTCGTAAACTTATCGTCGAGTGTTACTTTCCCCATGTGCGTAACGCTGGGAAAAAATAATACCGCCCGCCCACATTTTTTGGGCAGAATCATCAGCTTGGGCAAAATCAATGCCCATAATATCGCCCAGTGATACACGGAATTAACGCCGAGATTCAATAATACCACCTGCCTATTTTTTTTTCTCGTAAAGATCACATTTGGTGAAACTAACGCCCAAGAGATTGCCCACTGTCACTTTCACTACCTAGCACACATATCGCCCACAATATCGCTCGCCCAAAAAATCACCCAGAAAAAGTGGAACTGTTCTGAACTAAATCCACTGGTGTGGCTGCCATTTTTAAAATCGCAGTTCGCTTCATTCAAAAGGCTGCTTCAACTTCGGAGGAGTTTGCATTGACTCTGGAGTTCTTCTCAGGTGAAGTGACCATCTCAACAGACATATTTTCAGACACTGGACTATTGGGGGTCTACTCTAGGTGTATTTTAGTGAGGAAATTATTGTTCTGATCAATCGCTATTATACTTTCTTTGCAATGGGGCCAGCCATTTCTCAGCCTGCATCGATTAATACGCAGTTGCTGCAGAGTGCAGATGGCTCAATGTGTGATGCACATCATTATGCCCCCAATCTCAGTCGTGCAAGAATGAGGAGGAGGGCCAGACCATACACACCCGGCATATACAGGGAAAAGAGGTCTTACCTCGACGTGTCCGACCATACCTGCCTTCGGAGACTGTGCTTCCACAAGGTGGTGATCAATGAAATATGTGAGCTCATCAGGCCACATATGCAGCCTGCCATCAGTACATCAGTGTCAGTCGAGGTCAAGGTCACCGCGGCACTGTCTTTCTCCGAGTCCAGTTCCTTTCGGGCCTCTGCAATCGAAATTTGCCTTCTGTCTCACCATGCCACCCATCGCTGCATTAGACAGGTCACGGAGGCCCTGTACGCGCGTAGGATGGACTTTATCAGCTTCCTCATCACCAAGGAGGCTCAGACTGACAGGGCTGGAGCATTCTACCGCATTGCTAAGTTCCCCAGGGTGCAGGGAGCAAGACAGTGCACTCACATCACCATGCGGCCACCTGCTCAGGACTTGGAACGTTTTCGTAACAGAAAAGGATTCCACTCCCTGAAGGTCCAACTAGTTGTCGACCATAACCAGATCATCATGGCAGTGAATGCCAAATATCCAGGCACCTTCGATGAGGCTCACATCCTGCGTGAGAGCGCTGTCTCTGACATGTTTAAGAGTCAGCCACAAGGACAATGCTGGAAGCTTGATGATAACTGATATGGCCTAGTCACTTGGCTGATGACCCCCCCTTGCGTGACACCCACACCAAGGCCAAGAAGCAATACAACCAGAGCCACAGAGACACACGCAATGTGGTCCACAAAACAATAACTGTGCTTAAGCAGCGCTTCAGATGTCTGGACCACTCATGAGGGGAACTACAATACAACCCTGACCAAGTAGGTAAATTCGTGGTCGTGTGCTCCATGCTGCACGATCTGGCTATCAGGAGGGGCGAAGAATTGCCAGAAGGGACTGATGCTCCACCTCAGGAGAGAGGAAGAGGATGATCAGGGGTTGGATGCTGACCTAAGGCCAGAAAATCAGGCTGGCTATGCAACCATGTCCATGACCACTCCAGACCGCTATATAGTTGCAAGACTCTTACCTCAGGAGCTGATATCTGAACGATTTGCCTGAAAGAACATTGCTGTGAGTGACAACACTGACACACTGCTGTGTGTGCAGCTCAGACATCAATGGTGCCCATCACCTTGGTGCCAGTTAAAGTTTACGTTGATGGAAGTTAAGTTTTATTTAACCCTTTCACGTTAAAGAATCACCAGTGTGTAATGGTCCAGCTATCTAAGACAATGCGCAACAAGGTTATGTTCAATAAAAAAAATGTTATACCAACATTGGTCTGAAATCATAAGTATCACAGGCAACATTCTCTGATGCAGAAGCAGGATCTTATCTGTCGTTCGCAGTGGTGGTGTGGAACTTAGGAGTACCATGCTCTGGGACCACTGGGAGACCTGTACCAGTAGTGTTCCTGGCTGTTAGATCTCTTAATTTCCAATGAAATACGAACTCCGATTGTAGTTTTAATTTCTTTATTTTGGCAGACAGCAGTAACAAGCTCTTGGCTTTAAGCCAGGTCTTTGTCCTTCTGAGACCACATGGTCAAAATGGCTGTACTTATACCTGGATCAATTTAAAGAAAAGAACTCGCCTTCTTTGACCTTATTGGCTCAATTAATAGTCTTTTAACCTTTTAATTGGCTCGCTACCCAAGGTTCTAAAATGTCAAGTTGATTGATGACTTAATGCAACATGCTGAACTGCACGTAGTCATTGGAGTCTGTGTTTTCTCAACCTGTCTAAATGCAGCCTGTTTGAATTCTCTATCAATCCCCCCTTTGATTCTTTCACAAACTGAATCATAAAACATCAGGTATCACTGGTTAAACATTCTACAAAATAATTTCATACATGTTAATAGAGTTTCCTTCTAAAATTTGTTGATGTGTTTCGCCACATGTCCGGACTAGTAGCTTCCACACAAATTTACACCAACCCGAGTTCCATCGTGGCCACAATGGAAGTCTGGTTTTAGTAGGTTAATTAACCTTATTCCAACTTAATCCAAATCAATATCTTAATTCAACCAGTAAACAACCTTCCCTGAAGCATAACATACCCCTGTGCCACATACAGACGGTCTGCTGGGACCTGCAAGGTGTCTCACCTGCGGGACAGCAGCTACAGCCGCCTGGTTGCAACAACATTTAATCAACAAAAACACACAATATAAAAGTAAAACAATTACAACAAATAGAATTAAACCTTCCATCAATGATGTTCCTATTGAACCTAGCCATTCAGTGGCTCCACTCCACAAAGTAAATGATGGGGGTTGCTTAAGTTTTTCTACCTCCTTTTGGATATGCTCCGCTAAGTGGGTAATTTCTTCAGAGCTACCTGGGATATATGTGCAACACTCAGTTCCGAGTAGGGTGCAAGTACCTCCCTTTTCAGCCAGGATGTAATCAAGGGCCAGTCTATTCTGTAGGGCTACAGTGCGGATTGCTACCATTTCTGCATTGATTTTAACTAGGGCCTCTGAGGTATCATTGGCTACCCGTTCCACAACGGATGGCAAGTTAATGGATTCCCTTGTCAGTCTGGCGGTCCCATACCTGGGGATCAGAATGGCAAAGAAGCTCTCTGTTTCTGTGATAGCTCTCTTAGGACGGTGTAAATGTTCCGACAGTGACTTTATATGATCCATATAAGGCACAATGTAGGCTAAATAGCAGGATCCCGTCCAATTCTGGGGCAGCCAAGGGTAGGCCTTGTGGCCACACACCCAATAGGTGCCATCATATGCAATGAATGTTAGCTGTTTCTTTGTCAGCCACACTCCGGGACCTGTCCAGGCTTTTCCATCTGTTTTATTCAGAATCCCCGTTACGTTAAAAATTCCCACATCGGCCCAGTTTGGACGGTTCCGTGGCTTGATGATATTATAATTCCGGGAGCAGTTACTATACCCCATATTTTGGCCTCCTTTGATGTTTCTAATCAGACAGACCGATTCCCCCGGTCTTCCTATTCCCGTTGTATTAGTGATAACAAAAAATGGGGGCCGTTTGGAATTATTGTAGCACGGTTGGTATCCCCCATCAAAGGTAGTCAGATTGTAACCTGCTGACTTCCATTTACGTGCCCAGTTTTCCGTATCCTGAAATACATTGCCTGTTTTGTTTTGATTAATTATCCACTCAGCCATTTCTGAGATAATCAAGGGAACTGGCCTCAAGGGAATCCCTCCCTTTGAGTGAATAGGAATATGCGCACACACCCAACAACTAGAAATGTTACCATGTTTGGCATAAATGTATGACATATATAAAAAGGTATTTACATGTAATTCCCTTGCTACCCTACTATTTCCCTTTAGTGCAGAAGGTCGGCTAGTAAGAAGTAGGCCTATGCCTAGAATACCTACAATCAATAATACAGTAAATTTATACATTTTCGCAAAAAGTAATTGTCCTTATTAGATTTCAGCTTCAGTTACGGGTGCTCGTTTAATGTGTGAAGCGTGGATCCAGGCTTTCTTTTCTTGGACTTTAACAGCTGCCTGGGTGGTCAATAACACTTGATAAGGTCCCTCCCACTTGGCACCCAAAGGTTCTTTATGCAACTTTTTCACATAGACCCAGACTCCCGGGATGATGTCGTGTCCTCCTTCGGGTGGATTACCCCAAGCTACCGATACCTGTCGGGAAACAGAACTAATAGCATTGGTTAAGTTCTGACAGTATGATAACAAAGTGTCACTCATTAAGTGAACATCAGCTTTCCGTAAATCGATAGTTCCTGGCAGCGACATGGGTCTTCCTGTTATAATTTCAAATGGGCTGAGACCTGTAGTTCTGTTCGGGGTTTCCCTAATGCTACATAGCACTATTGGTAGTGCCTGGGGCCATGGTGTTCCTTCTTGGTGATATTTGGCAAGCCGTTGTTTCAGAGTTCGATTCATTCGTTCTACTTATCCTGATGATTGTGGATGATAAGGACAGTGTAAATCCCACGTAATGTTCAGTAACCTACAGACTTCTTGGCAGACAGCACCTGTGAAGTGTGTTCCCTGATCTGAGTCAATGCTACTCGGGACTCCCCATCGGGGAATGTAATCCTTACACAAGACCTTTGCAGTGTGATTGGCTGTGGCTCTTTTAGTTGGGACAGCTTCTACCCATCTAGAGAATCTGTCGACCATGACAAGAATGTTAGTGAATCCTTGGCATGAAGGAAGAGATATATAATCAACCTACAGATGCTGGAATGGTCCGACAGGGGCAGGGAGCCTCAGTTGGGGCATTACCGTGATGGGTCCAGAATTATTTTTCTGGCAGACCACACAGCGGTCTGTTACCAGCTGGGCATGTTTTTTAAATCCCCGACCCCACCAGCTTTTCTGGAACCATGCCATCATTTGTTATGAGGCCAAGTGTCCCCACGAGTGGATCTGTTGGGCTAAAAAAGGCATAAGCGCTTGTGGCGCGACTGGCTTGTCGGTAACTCTTTGTCTCCAGACACCATCTTCGCATAGCTTAATTCCTGCCTCAATCCATGTCCATTTTTCCTCTCGGGAGCACTCGCCTTGCATTGTTTGAAGGTCTCGTGTCAGAGCCCTGAGTGCTTTCAATCTGTACATCTGTGTTGGTTCTTCTGGAGGAACGCCCTGTGAGGCGGTATCTTTAACTGCCTGGTAGGCTAGGGCACTTCCATGTGCTTCTGTGGTATTTTCCTTGGTATGAGCCTTACACTTCAGGATGGACACTTCCTGAGGTAATTGTATGGCCTCCAGTAAGTCTCGGACTTCTTTTCCATTTCGGATAAGTGTACCAGCAGCAGTGAGGAATCCTCTTTTACGCCATAACAGACCAAAGTCGTGAGCGACTCCAAAAGCATAACGCGAATCTGTGTAGACATTAGCTGTCTGTCCTTCTGCTATTCGACATGCTTCTGACAGGGCCCGTGCTGACATTCCTGAGGGTAAACATCCTTTTGCCACTACCTCATATAAGGTTGTAACTGCCCATCCTGCTTTTCTGGTACCATTGTCAACAAAGGAGGAACCATCTGTAAACAGGATGAGGTCTGGGTTGTGCAGAGGCTCCTCTGCTGCTAAGGCTGCTTCTTCTGTTTCTTTTAAAATCTCCACGCAGTCATGCTCTTCACATTCTCCCCGACTCTTGCTCCCTCGATTCTGACATCGGGAGCATAGTTGCGGGATTAACCGGGCTGGCCCGGACGATATGGAGATTAAGAGCTTCCAAAACTGCTGTCCAGCGGGTCCAACTAGCTGCCGTCACCTGAGACATTCTGTTTATAGACAGCAAAGTGTGTACGGTGTGGGGACACTTGACCATCAGCTTTTGGTCGAGGACTAGACCCGCAGTGGTCATTACCGCTCGACATGTAGCTTCCATGGCCCTTGGGCAACTTCCCCATCCGAGGGCTACCGCATCCAGTTTTGCCGAATAATAGCCAATAGGTCTTTGCCGATCCCCATGTTCTTGTGTCAGTATAGCTGTCATATATCCTTCTTTCTCATGGACAAACAGGGTAAATGGCTTACCACTGTCGGGGATTCCCAGAGCCGGTGCCGAACACAAAGTCTTTTTCAAACTCAGGAAAGCCTCTTGCTGTTCCTTAGTGAGGGTTATGGCTTCTTTAGAGGCACGTTTCCCCTTTAAAATATCATTCAATGGCTGAGCAAGCTGTGTGAAGGAGTCAATCCAATTTCTGTTAAAGTTACACAATCCCAAAAAAGACCTTAGTTCCTGAATAGTGGTGGGTTTTTTAGCAGCCCGAATGGCTGCAATTCTATCCTGGGTAAGTTCTCTCTTTCCTTGTGAAATCTTTTGTCCCAGGTATACAACCTCTTCTTGGGATATTTGTGCTTTGTCGATGCTGGCTTTATGTCCTTTCAGCCGAAGGTGATCCAGCAAAGCTCGTAAATCTTGTTCATGCTGTTCTTCCGTGTTTAAAGCTAGCAGGATATCGTCTACATATTGGATGACTGTGGATGACAGGGGAGGTAATTCTCGCAAATGGCTTTGTAAAGCCATGTGGAATACCGTAGGGCTGTTGTGGAAACCCTGCGGTAACCGGGTCCAAGTATACTGTTGTCCTTGGACCGTGAAAGCAAACCACTGTCGAACCTCCGGTGCCAGAGGCACCGACCAAAATCCATTGGCCATATCTATAACCGAGAAATATTTATGTTCCGGTTTGAGGGCATTAAAAATGGTGGAGGGATCTGCGACCAAAGGAGCTTTTTTATCAATACACTGGTTAGCTTTCCTATAATCGACAGTCAAACACCAAGTCATTAGATTTCTGTACCGGCCACACGGGGCTATTGGAGGAGCTATGCATTTTAATAAGCACCCCTTGTTTCTCCAATTGCTGAATAACCGGTAAGATTCCTGCGATGGCAGTTGGACTGATGGGATACTGTTTAGTGCATGGAGGCTTGGTCCCAGTAAATGACGCAGGCTCCATCTGGAGTAGGCCATAATCGTTCTTATCTTTAGCCCATATCGGGTGTTCCTTCAATTCTTCTTTCTTCAAAGTTCTATATGACCATGTCACCCGACCATCCTCGAAATGCAACGATGAATCTATTTGGATTAGAACGTCCATTCCTAAAAGGGGTTGATCTACTGGGCCTATCCAGACCGGTGTGGTTAGTTCATGTGGACCCAGCCCTATAAGTATCGGTGTTGTCCTTTTAATTTCCATTTTATGGCCCCCAACTCCATAGGCTGTACGTGCCCCACCATCCAACGGCAAAAAGTCTCCATATTGTAGGGGTAAGCATGTTAATTCCGCCTCTGTGTCTAAAAGACAGTCCACATCCTTATCGCCCACCCTCACAGTTATATATAGCCCATCTCTCCTCTCTTGTATTAGTGCGAGGAGGGGGGCCAGGGTGGGCTCTAACCGTTTTTTGCTATCCCAAGTAACTCCTTCTGTTGTTGTATTGTCAGTCGCTTAAATGCTTCTATGAGGTCGTTATCTTGTGACAAGCCTGGTTTGTTGGCTGAATTGTATCCCTGGCTGCGTCCTCTTCCCCAGTCACAACCTTTCTGTTTTGCCCTGCACGTCTTGGCCCAGTGACCTTCTTTCCCACAATAATGACATTTTCCGGGTAATTTTCCTGATAACTGTTTATCGGAATCCTGGGATTTCCATCCCATAGCCTGTACAGCTCGGACTTTAGCTCCCATATCCCGATCTAATTGGTTACATCGATCCACCAATGCTGCAAAGGTAGTTCCTCTACCTTCCCAGTCCGGTAACACTACCTTAAGCATTTTGGACAGTTCTGGCTTTAGACCTGCCACGAAAGCTGCTTTCAGGGGTCCAAACACTTGTTCATCCATTTCCTCATCCGCATTATACATACCCGAATGTTCTAGCCACATGCATCTAAACCGCTCGTCATACTCCAGGACCTCCTCTGTTCCTTTCTGTTGGCAGGCTGCAATTTTTCCCCAGTCTGTCTTAGCTGGACTGAAGGCTTGCAGCCAGTGTTTAATCGCCTCCCATCCTGCATCTAATTCTTGCTCATTCTGCCCCAAAGCTTCTTCTACCTTGGTGTGCAATTTTCTTCCCTGTGTTTTTGGCACCATTATGGTCAAAATTTGCACTCCGTCCCAGGGATGAAGTTGATATATATTTCTTAAGTGGTCCAATTGGTCCCACGTTTTTACTCCCCCTTTCTTTGGATTGGGCAATTCCTTGGACCATTTATCAATTTTCTCTGGGTCTGCCGGATCATGAACTAAATATTTTTCATACAGCCTTTTCTTCGTTTTTTTGGTCCCGTCCTCATCCGCAGTCTCTTCTGATTTGACTACAACTCGTCTTTTTTTAAACGGGGCAAAGCGCACCCCTAATTCTTCATCCTCCGACCCTGTATCGTCAGAGGATTCAGAATCCGTATCTATTCCTCGGTCGTGTCTTCGGATTTGCGCTTTTAATTTATCCAAACATGGGTACCCTGGGAATTGACCGATACATTTTCCTTTTCCTATTACTGTCTCTTGACCGAATGATTTTTTCCATTCTTTAATTTCACCTTTAAGATCTTTAACTTCCGCTTCCAGCTTTTCAAGTTCAAGCTTTTTCTGTCGCAGCTGTGTACAAACAGCTTGCAATTGATCCTTTGTACTGGTCAGTTCTCGATCATGTTGGGAACGCATTATAATTTCATTCCGCTTTCGAATCTGGCCCATAACCGCTAGGGACCATCTAGTTCGCTCTTTATTTTTCATACGGGTCGTTTTTCCCCAGACCCTTTTAATCTCGTCCAAGGACCATTGTCCTTTGGAGGTTCCGTACTTTTGTTCGATCTTAATACAGGTTTTAGATAAGTTGAATTCTTGCTCTATGTATTCTTTCAACTGTTCGAGAATTAAATCTAGCGAAACTTCAGGTGGTGCCTGCCCACCTTTAACAGTTGTAGGCAATTCTTTGCTCTTATCTCCTGCTGCCATAATACTGATTTCTTTACTGGGGTCTCGAGTAGTAGGCTTTCTAGCCGATCAATAGGTCGGTGATTAATTAACTAACACACCACCGAAGTTTAGACGTCTATGGGACCTCGAGCTGACTACCAACCGGAGGGTTCGCAAACCGGAGGCTTTCGGAATCGTGTAGAAGGAGAGGCGAATTTAGACTTTTGACCGAGGACTTTTTTATAAAGAGGACTCCTTACCTCAGTATGTAGGTCCGATGTCCAAAATTCAGTTTCTTTTCTCAGCGATCCTGTTCGTGACGACAAAATTGTTAGATCTCTTAATTTCCAATGAAATACGAACTCCGATTGTAGTTTTAATTTCTTTATTTTGGCAGACAGCAGTAACAAGCTCTTGGCTTTAAGCCAGGTCTTTGTCCTTCTGAGACCACATGGTCAAAATGGCTGTACTTATACCTGGATCAATTTACAGAAAAGAACTCGCCTTCTTTGACCTTATTGGCTCAATTAATAGTCTTTTAACCTTTTAATTGGCTCGCTACCCAAGGTTCTAAAATGTCAAGTTGATTGATGACTTAATGCAACATGCTGAACTGCACGTAGTCATTGGAGTCTGTGTTTTCTCAACCTGTCTAAATGCAGCCTGTTTGAATTCTCTACCACTGGCTATCGCATCCAGGGCCTCCGCCATCCGCGGAATGTACTCAATGGTGGACAGCTGTCGGGATATGCCCCCCAGTGTTTTGATGAGCTGGTTATCAATGTCTACCGTCCTCCTGGACAACTGTACCATCTCTCCGCTCTCATGTCGCACTCATGGACCAGACCTGCTAAGTTCACCAGGGCTCCACAGGGTCAGCGCCGTCCTGGGGACAAATGGGGTGCCCTGTGGTTAGGTTCTTGGGGCCGATACCATCAGAGTGGAGGCGGGAATGACCGGAGGACAACTAGATGGCCTTGTGGTGGAATGGCTTCTGGAGCGTGGCAATGCAGGTTCCTTGAAGTCCGCGCTCTCATCCATAGAGAACAGACCCAGCTGATTGACAGGCGAGAATCGGAGCTCCTCAGCACTAGATGTAGGATCATCCGTCGAGTCCGGCCCCGCGCCCCCACCTTCTGGTCTCTGTGGTCTTACCTGGGGCCGCACTACTGGCTGAGCTGCAAAACACAAATTAGTTTATTAGAGAAGAGGGTGCTAGGGTCACAAGGTGAGTCCAGCGCTACACACAGCATATGCACGACAAAAGCACCACCGCTATCAAAATCATCACAGCCATCACATTTCATGACCATCAACACATTTGCATTGCAATGATTTTCATTGGGCCAGCATTATTTCTTGGTCCTTTATCATCTATCATAGATGATTGTTCGGATATGAGTGGGTGTGGCATCTATAGACTTTACATTACACAATGGTGAAAGCTTTACTCACTTCAGGGTCTGCAGATGCTTCCGTGGCTGTCCGGGGGTGCTTCCCCACGAGTGCGAGCACCCACTCTTCCGTCTCAGTGATGTCGCTAACGACTGGTGGCCCTCCACCCGTTCGCCTCTGCATGGACCTCATCGTCAATAGCTTCTTCTGTAAAAGGTGACAGGACCACATTGCATGAGATCATTGCGTGATATCATTGCTAGGTACTGTCACAGAGAGCTAGAACCTCCACTTTTTTTGCAGGCTTAACACCCACTTAATGCCCGTTTTACCGCTGAAATGACGTATAATGCCCATATATCACCCATTTTGGCACGAAATGGAAACTGGCGGGAATTTTTCGGAAACTTATTGCCGAGTGTTACTTTTCCCATGTGCTTAAAAAATATTATCACCTGCCCACTTTTTTGGGGCGGAATCAGCAGAATGGGCGATTTCAACACCCATTATATTGCCCAGCATTACATTCCACATGGATTTAACGTCGAGATTCAATATTAACGCCCGCCCACTTTTTTTTGTTGTAAAGAGCATATTTACTGAAACTAGTGGCCATGAGATCGCCCAGCGTCAATTTAACCACCTCGCACACATATCGCCCACAATATCGCTCGCCCAAAAAAAACACCCAGAAAAAGTGGAACTTGTCATGTATGTAACCTCTATGTAACACCACTGCAATACTGTACATACTTAAAAAATGCACACCTTGACCACAGGGGGTGAACTTGTGGGAGACACTCCTTACCTGGCCATCCAGGTATAAAAAGGGAGGTCGCACACAGGGTCATCACTTCTTGGTCCTGTTCATAGAGTGACCTTGTCCATAGAATGTGCCTCATGTGGGTTTTGTGCTATTGAGTAAGGACATTACATTGGCGAGAAGAAACAGGAATCAACAACCCACGAGAATGGCCACCAGTAGCAGAGAGGAACGGTACTGTATTGGTGAGGACTGGAACGATTTCATTGAGAGGCTCCAGCACAGCTTTGTCATGAAAGAATGGCTGGGAGATGCAGCGGCCGACAAGCAAAGGGCTCATCTGCTGACCAGCTGCGGACCTAAGACTTACGTGCTTATGAAGGACCTACTAGCACCTGGAAAGCCGGCGGACAAAACCTTTGAAGAGCTCAGCAAACTGATCGGTGAGCACCTCAAACCGGTGAGCAGTATACACATGGCCCAACACAGATTCGTTACCCACCGACGTTGTGAAGGACGGAGCATACCGGACTTCATTGCGGACCTCCGGCGTTTGGCCAGCCTCTGTAAGTTCACAGACGCCTGCAGGCGGGAGATGTTAAGGGACTTCTTTATTGAGGGCATCAGTCATGCGGCGATTTTCCGAAAGTTAATTGAGACCAAGGACTTGACCTTGGAAGTGGCGGCATTGATGGCTCAGACTTTCATGGCGGGGGAGGAGGAAACCAAAATAATATACGCCCGCAATTCTGCCTCCAACGCGGTGATGGATCAGGGAGTCAATATCATAAACGCAACAGGCAAGGGCAGTTCAACATACCCCAGGCAGCAATAGACCCCAGAGTAGGTTTTCAACAGAGACAATGATAGGCTGAACGGACATTCACGCTATCACAGTGGACAATGCGATCCGGGATAGGGCCATTGACACCCACTAACAGGGTACTCAAGAGCAGTCAAAGCAACAATCAGCGGGGAATGCGGGGTCATAGCTCCTTTGTTCACAATAATGGGAATCTCAGCTCATGCTGGAGGTGTGGGGGCAAACACTCTGCTCGGACTTGCAGGTTTCAACAATTTGTCTGCAGAAACTGCAACCTCAGTGGCCATTTAGTTCGAATGTGCAGGAAACCTGTAACCAGGCTAATTTACGAGGTGGATGGACCAGAAGAGGGGTCTGTGAGGCAGGATGACTCTTGGGGCAAATCAATGGATGCTGAAGTTCAGCGGGTTCATGTGGCAAACATTCACAGCTCATATACCAAAACGTCACTAATGATGATGAAGGTTTTATTAAACGGCTTCACTGTACGCATGGAGCTGGACATGGGGGCCAGCCAATCACTCATGAGCATTCAACAATTCAGAAAGCTATGGCCACTCAAAGCCAGTAGACACAAACTAGAATGCATTGAGACACAACTGCGGACGTATACCAAAGAAATCATTCCAGTACTAGGCATGCAATGTTGGTGGTCACAGACAATGGATCAGTGAACCGGCTGCCGCTCTGGATTATCCCAGGCAATGGTCCCGCACTGTTGGGGAGGAGCTGGTTAGCTGAGATGAACTGGAAATGGGGGGATGTGCATGCAATGTCATCTGTGGAACGAAACTCGTGCTCACAAGTCCTACAACAATTTGAATCACTATTCCAACCTGGCTTCGGGATGTTCAAAGGTACCAAAGTAGTGATACGCATCACCCCGAACGCCAGACCAGTGCACCAAAAAGCCACAGCGGTGCCATATGTGATGCAGGAGAAAATTGAGAAAGAATTGGACCGGTTGCTGAGAGAAGGCATCATCTCGCCCGTTGAATTCAGTGACTGGGCGAGCCCCATCATTCCCGTCCTAAAAGCGGATGGTTCTGTCAGGATCTGTGGCGACTACAACGCCATTATCAATCGGGTGTCCCTACAAGACCAATACCCTATCCCGAGAGCGGAGCATCTTTTCGCCATGCTGGCAGGTGGCAAGTTGTTCACCAAGTTGGACCTCACTTCAGCCTACATGACCCAAGAACTGGCCGATGAATCTAAACTACTGACCACCATCACTACGCACAAGGGACTGTTCGTTTACAATAGGTGCCCGTTTGGCATTCGGTCAGCGGCCACGATTTTTCAAAGAAACATGGAAAGCCTGCTCAAATCCATTCCTGGACCAATCGTATTTCAGGACAACATCCTCATCATGGGTCGTGACACCAAGGAACACCTCCACAACCTGGAGGAGGTGCTACGTCGACTGGACTGGGTAGGCCTGCGACTCAAGAAGTCTAAATGTGTGTTCTTAGCACCTGAAGTTGAGTTTCTGGGCAGGAGGGTTGCTGCAGATGGGATTCGGCCCACCGAATCCAAAACAAAGGCGATTCGACGAACGCCCAGGCCTGGCAACACATCGGAGTTGCGTTCATTTCTGGGACTCTTTAACTATTTCGGGAACTTTCTGCCGAACTGAAGCATGTTGTTGGAGCCGCTACACATGCTACTGCAGGGATAGTATTAAAGCCAAGGAAGTGGCATACAAATTGGCCAGAAATAGCAGCGTACCCGGGGACTGGGAGAAATTTAGAACTCAGCAGAGAAGGACAAAGGGTTTGATTAGGGCAGGGAAAATGGAGTACGAAAAGAAGCTTCCAGGGAACATTAAGGCGGATTGCAAAAGTTTCTATAGATATGTAAAGAGAAAAAGGTTGGTAAAGACAAAATCAGTCAGAATCAGGGGAAGTCATAACGGGGAACAAAGAAATGGCAGACCAATTGAACAAGTACTTTGGTTCGTTATTCACTAAGGAGGACACAAACAACCTTCCGGATATAAAAGGGGTCAGAGGGTCTAGTAAGGAGGAGGAACTGAGGGAAATCTTTATTAGTTGGGAAATTGTGTTGGGGAAATTGATGGGATTGAAGGCCGATAAATCCCCAGGGCCTGATGGACTGCATCCCAGAGTACTTAAGGAGGTGGCCTTGGAAATAGCGTATGCATTGACAGTCATTTTCCAACATTCCATTGACTCTGGATCAGTTCCTATGGAGTGGAGGGTAGCCAATGTAACCCCACTTTTTAAAAAAGGAGGGAGAGAGAAAACAGGGAATTATAGACCGGTCAGCCTGACCTCAGTAGTGGGTAAAATGATGGAATCAATTATTAAGGATGTCATAGCAGCGCATTTGGAAAGAGGTGACATGATAGGTCCAAGTCAGCATGGATTTGTGAAAGGGAAATCATGCTTGACAAATCTTCTGGAATTTTTTGAGGATGTTTCCAGTAAAGTGGACAAGGGGGAACCAGTTGATGTGGTATATTTGGACTTCCAGAAGGTTTTCGACAAGGTCCCACACAAGAGATTAATGTGCAAAGTTAAAGCACATGGGATTGGGGGTAGTGTGCTGACGTGGATTGAGAACTGGTTGTCAGACAGGAAGCAAAGAGTAGGAGTAAATGGGTACTTTTCAGAATGGCAGACAGTGACTAGTGGGGTACTGCAAGGTTCTGTGCTGGGGCCCCAGCTGTTTACATTGTACATTAATGATTTAGACGAGAGGATTAAATATAGTATCTCCAAATTTGAGGATGACACTAAGTTGGGTGGCAGTGTGAGCTGCGAGGAGGATGCTATGAGGCTGCAGAGTGACTTGGATAGGTTAGGTGAGTGGGCAAATGCATGGCAGATGAAGTATAATGTGGATAAATGTGAGGTTATCCACTTTGGTGGTAAAAACAGAGAGACAAACTATTATCTGAATGGTGACAGATTAGAAAAAGGGGAGGTGCAACGAGACCTGAGTGTCATGGTACATCAGTCATTGAAGGTTGGCATGCAGGTACAGCAGGCGGTTAAGAAAGCAAATGGCATGTTGGCCTTCATAGCGAGGGGATTTGAGTACAGGGGCAGGGAGGTGTTACTACAGTTGTACAGGGCCTTGGTGAGGCCACACCTGGAGTATTGTGTACAGTTTTGGTCTCCTAACTTGAGGAAGGACATTCTTGCTATTGAGGGAGTGCAGCGAAGATTCACCAGACTGATTCCCGGGATGGTGGGACTGACCTATCAAGAAAGACTGGATCAACTGGGCTTGTATTCACTGGAGTTCAGAAGAATGAGAGGGAACCTCATAGAAACGTTTAAAATTCTGACGGGTTTAGACAGGTTAGATGCAGGAAGAATGTTCCCAATGTTGGGGAAGTCCAGAACCAGGGGTCACAGTCTAAGGATAAGGGGTAAGCCATTTAGGACCGAGATGAGGAGAAACTTCTTCACCCAGAGAGTGGTGAACCTGTGGAATTCTCTACCACAGAAAGTAGTTGAGGCCAATTCACTAAATATATTCAAAAAGGAGTTAGATGTAGTCCTTACTACTAGGGGGATCAAGGGGTATGGCGAGAAAGCAGGAATGGGGTACTGAAGTTGCATGTTCAGCCATGAACTCATTGAATGGCGGTGCAGGCTAGAAGGGCTGAATGGCCTACTCCTGCACCTATTTTCTATGTTTCTATGTTTCTATGTAAGGGTTGTGATAGGTTTTCGGGGGACTATCAGGAACGGGCTTTCAATCGGGTGCGGAACTTATTTTGTTCAAATAAGTTATTGACCCTGTACGACCCCTGTAAGGAATTGGTTCTGACATGTGATGCATCATCCGATGTGGTTGGGTGCGTGTTGCAGCAGAGTAATGCTGACGGCCAATTACAACCTGTGTCTTATGCCTCCAGGTCGCTCTCTCAAGCAGAACGGGGATATGGGATGGGTGAGAAGGAGGCACTCGCATATATCTATGGTGTAAAAAAAATGCATCAGCACCTTTTTGGCAGGAGGTTCAAATTAAAAACGGACCACAAGCCATTAACATCCCTGTTGTCAGACAGCAAGGCTGTCAATGCCAACGCATCAGCTCGCATGCAGCGATGGGCTCTCACGCTGGCTGCTTATGACTACTCCATCCGGCACGGGCCTGGCACTGAAAATTGCGCTGACACGCTCAGCAGGCTTCCACTGGCCACCACTGAGGGGGCAGCTGAGCAAAGCGCTGAGATGATCATGGCCATTGATGCTTTTGACAGTGCAGGCTCCCCCATCACAGCCCACCAGATCAAAATCTGGACAAACAGAGATCCCCTCCTATCTCTGATTAAGAAATGTGTCCTGACTGGGGATTGGGCGCCCGCACACGGAGCATGCCCTGAGGAGGTCAGACCGTTTCACAGATGGATGGATGAGCTCTCCATCCAAGCCGACTGCCTACTATGGGGCAGCCAGGCAGTCATGCCCCAGAGGGGCAGGGAGGCATTCATCAGGGAACTCCACAGCGAGCACTCAGGCATCGTGCTGATGAAGGCTATTGCCCGGTCACATGTGTGGTGGCCGGGAATTGATTCAGACCTGGAACACTGTGTTCACAGGTGCACGATGTGTGCCTGGCTGGGCAATGTCCCCAGGGAGGCCCCGCTCAGCCTGTGGCCCTGACCCACCAGGCCATGGTCACGTATTCATGTAGCCTACGCGGGCCCGTTCATGGGAAAAATGTTTCTCATTGTGGTAGATGGGTACTCGAAATGGATCGAGTGCATCATATTGAATTCGTGCACGGCATCCACCACTGTGGAGCGTCTACGTGCAGTCTTTGCAACCCACGGCTTGCCAGACATCCTTATTAGCGATAATGGCCTATGTTTCGCAAGCCAAGAATTCCGGGAGTTCATGTCGTTCAATGCATCAACCATGTCAAGACAGCACCATTCAAGCCAGCCTCCAATGGCCAGGCGGAACGTGCGGTCCAAATCATTAAACAAGGCATGCTCAGGATTCAAGGACCCTCCCTTCAATGCCATCTATCGCGCCTCCTGCTGGCCTATAGGTCCCGACCGCACTCGCTCACGGGGGTCCCGCCCGCTGAGCTACTCATGAAACGAACCCTCAAAACTCGGTTGTCCCTCATTCACCCAGTCCTGACCGACATAGTTGAGGGCAAGCGCCAGTCCCAAAATGAGTACCATGACCGAAATTCAAGGGGGAGATGTATAGAAATAAATGACCCCGTATTTGTTCTCAATCACGCCGTGGGGCCCAAATGCTTGAGGGTACTGTAATAGACAAAGAGGGGAATAGGGTTATTGTGGTTAAACTTAACAATGGGCAGATATGCCGTAAGCATCTGGCCCAAGTAAAAACAAAGATTCAGCTTGGGCACTGAGGAACCTGAGGAAGATCATGAGATGGTGCTCACACCACCACCAGTGAATGAGCAACAAGAACATTCAGCAGCATGCACAGTCCCTGCGGTCAGTCTGGACAGGCCAGAATCACCACAGGTGACAAACACTCACGCCAAGGCTCAACAACCAGAGCCCCAACTGAGGCGCTCCATGAAGGAGTGTAGACAAACTGAAAGACTTAACCTATGATCCCAATAAGACTTTGGTGCGGGGGGGCACGGGGGGAAGGTGATGTCATGTATGTAACCTCTACGTAACACCACTGCAATACTGTATATACTTAAGAAATGCACACCTTGACCACAGGGGGTGAACTTGTGGGAGACACTCCTTACCTGGTCTTCCAGGTATAAAAAGGGAGGTCCCATGCAGGGTCATCACTTCTTGGTCCTGTGAATAAAGGTTTCAGGTCATAGAGTGACCTTGTCCATAGAATGTGCCTCATGTGGGTTTTGTGCTATTGAGTAAGGACATTACAGAACTAACCGGAACGAATCACAACATTATGGACGCCATGTTGTAGATCACATGTCGCATCCTTTAAAAGGATGCTGTGCTTCAACCTCGGCGGAGTTAGGAGGTACTCTGCAGGTTGTTGGAGTTGATGTGAACATCTGTAAAAACATCTTGACCATACTGTGACCGATTGGAATTGAAGAGGTGTATTCGCCAGGATATTCCTTGTTTGTGATGAATCAGTGGAAAACAGAGAGCTACTGCAATGGGACCTGTCCTTTCTCACCCTCTCTTGGTCACCAAATACATGCAGCAAACAAGCCATCGCTGAAGGAACGCTCCACCTCATTAAGTGCCCAATGTAAGACGTGAAAGACAGATGAGGAGGACCAGATGTTACACCCCCCGCAAGTACAAGGAGAAGCATTCTTACCTCGACTTGCCCGAAACCATCTGCTTTGGAGACTGCGCTTCCACAAAGAGGTTATCACTGAGGTATGCCAGCTGATAAGGTCAGATGTGCAGCCTGCCAGCACCATCAGAACTGCACTGTCCGTGAAGGTCAAAGTCACCACGGCACTGTCATTCTACACCTCAGGTTCATTTTAGGCCACAGCTAGAGACATTTGCGGACTTTCTCAGCATGCCACACATCGCTATATTAGACAGGTCACTGAAGCCCTGTGCGCATGCAGGAGGGACTTGATCTGCTTCCCTATGACCAGTGAGGCACAGAGTGAGATGGCTCTAGGTTTCTCCAGAATTGCAAACTTCCCCAAGGTGCAGGGAGCAATAAACTGTACGCACATCGAGATGCGGGCACCTTTTCAGGATGCTGAGGTTTTCAAGAACCGCAAGTGATTCCACCCCCTGAATGTCCAACTGGTTGTCGACCACCAGCAAATTATACTGGCAGTGAATGCTCAATTTCCGGGCAGCATCCATGATGCTCACATCCTGTGTGAGAGCACTGTATCTGACTTGTTTAACAATGAGCCACAAGGTCAATGCTGGATGCTTGGTGACAAAGGATATGGCCTCGACACCTGACTGATGACCCCCCTGCATGACACCCACACTGAGGCCGAGAGGCGATACAACGAGAGCCACATAGCAACTCACAATATTGTGGAGAAAACCATTGGAGTGCTGAAGCAGCGCTTTAGATGCCTGGGCCACTCAGGAGGCGAGCTCCAATACCACCCTGAGCAGGTAGCTCAATTCGTGGTGGTGTGCTCCATGCTATCAGGAGGGGATAAGAATTGCCTGATGAGTCTGACAGTCCATCTCACCAGAGAGAGGAAGAGGAGGACGAGGAGGCGGATGCTGACATCGGCCCAGACAATCAGGCTGACGCTGAAGCCATGCCCCCGCTCCCCTGTAGACTGCATGAAAGGGCCCATGGTGGCATGATAGCTGCAAGAACCTTACGTCAAGAGCTCATCATTGATCGCTTTGCCTGAAAGAACGTTGCTGTTATTTACAAGGCTGACACACTGCTCGGTGTGCAGGTCATACACCAATGGTGGGCCACCTTGGTGACAGTTAAAGTTTAAGTTGATTGAAGTCAAGTGTGATTATACCCTTTGATGTAAAGGAATCACCAGTGTGTAATGGTGCAGCTATCTGAGCCAATGCGCTGCAAGGTTTTGTTTAAATAAAAAACATTTAAACCGAACATTAGTCTGAAATCATCAGTATTTCTGTACAAATCAACCCTTCCCTGCCAGCCCCCGTTTCTCCTCCCCACCTCTACCCCTTCCCCTTCTGACTCCAAGCCACCTGGCCGAGAAGGTCCTCAGGCGATGTTTCATTGCGGGTGGGTGGGTGGGGAGTGGGAGGTGATGGCCGATGCACTGCTTGGACGGATGCGGGAGAGGACGGTCCTGAGGTGGGAACGTGCTCCGAGCCAGAAGCAAGATGTTGCTGCTGGCTCTCATGTGTGGTTGGCAATGGGGATGCGGCACCTTGATGTGCAGTGCCGCACTCCGGGACCACTGGGAGCCCTCTGCCACCAGTGTTCCTGGTTACCTGCTCCAGGGCCTACTCCATCCCTTCCAAGTTATATCTTATTTGTTGGACAAAAGCTCAGTGTCAACTATGTTCTTGGTGCTTAACAGGCTTTTTCTACTGGTGAATTTCCATCGTGCCTCCCACAACAGCCAGACAAGCACACACCACAGCCACACATGCTTTCAGTGCATCTGAGCTCCCTCTTTCTATCTCTTCTTCTGTGCATATCATGATGACCCTTGATCTCCTGAATCGCGGGAATCGAGCATTGCCATGCCATTGCTAAGGATGGCCACACTTCACGGCAGAAGGTCAAAAAAATTTAACGCTACCACTCATTTGATATCGCTCGCGGTAACACCTAATTTAAAAAATGTAAACAAGGTGTTTTGAGAATGGGCGAGAAGCCGGCGATCTGAAAACTCTTTTTAACGCCTACGCCGGAAATAACGTCCATTTTTGGGCAATAAGCACAAAAGTGGAGGTTCTAGCCCAGAGACTGATACAACACATAATCGACAGATGTAATCATGCTTATTATGATAATTATCATTCTTTACCTAAAGACATGCACCGTGACCGCAAGCTTTGAGTAAAACATTCCCGGTAAAAGTGAAAGATCTCACATCTGCTGATAGTCACTCATGACTGTTACAAATCAAATTATATAAATACATAAGTACATAAATTATATAAATAAATAAGTACATGTAAATCTTACAGATCCCACAAGGTCGTTGCATTGTTTGTGGCATTAGTTGCCCTCACGCACCTTGTTGGTCGCCGACGAGACTACCTCTGCCATCTTGGCACATATCTTCTGGTAGGCCTTTGGGGTGGGCTTCCCATGCCCTCCCTGTGTCAAATCACCCCAGTGTATCTCGAACTCCTGCAGGAGGGAGGTATTTGCCTCATCCGAGAACCCCCTCGCTCTTTTGCGCCCTCCAATGTGCTCCTCTCCCACCTCACTGCTCTCTCCAGCATCAGTCTCCACAGCGTGCTGTGATGCCTCCTCCACTCCCTCCATTATAGGCCAAACTTGGGCAAATATGTGGCTGGTAACAGCTAATTTTTGTTTCCTTATTTGCTGTAAAGCTCTAAAGTCTCCCTCCTTCCTCCCAAAGCAGCCACATCACACCCACACACACCTTCAGTCCCTCTCAGCTCCCTCTCTCTCTGTCTCCCCTTCTGCGCATGTAATGATGACCCTTGACCTCCTGAATCGTGGGAATTGAGCGTTGCCATGTGGTTGCTAAGGACGGCGAAACTTTATGGCAGAAGGTCAGCAAGATTTAACGTTACCGCCTATTTCATATCACTCGCGGTAAAGCCCAATTTCAAAAATGGAGACTAGGTGCTTTGAGAATGGGCGAGAAGCCGGCGATATGAAAACCCAATTTTATTTCCCACGCCAGAAATAATGCGCATTTTTGGGCGAAAAGCACAAAAGTGTAAAATCTAGCCCTAGGAGCTTAATCCAATTTACGAGGTGACTCAGCTCCCCTCTCCCCTGTGATTAACACCTATTCAAGACAAGCACTTACAGATGATTGACAGTTATCTGCCATTGGCAGGCAGCTTCTGTTAATTACACTTTTTCAAGTTCTAGGTTTAAATCAAAATGCTGAACTAAATTTAAAGAATGACTAAAAAAATGATTAAGAGAGGGAAGATAGATTATGAAAGTAAACTAGCACAAAATATAAAAACAGATAGTAAGAATTTCTACAGGTACATAAAAAGGAAAAGAGTGGCTAAAGTAAATGTTGGTCCCCTGGAAGATGAGACTGGGGATTTAATGGTCCAGAAATTTATCTCGAGGTCTTCAAAGCGCTAAAGACTGGACAGAAAATGCGCACTTACCTGAAGCTGCAAGGCCCACTTGAGATCCCGGTCCGGAGGCCTCTCGTGACTGCACGTCGCAGTGCGTTCATGTTGGGATGTCTCAGTAGTCACGTGGGCCTGGACATCCAATCACAGATAAGTATTTTCTCATTCATAGTAATAGGAGATTTGTAAATCTGAAACTCATATTACTATGAATAAGAAACACCCCAAAACACACAAGCACTACATAAAACATTTAAAAAACACTTCACATAAATACACTAATCGAAATTAAAGTTGTTATAAATGTTTTTTAAAGAAAAAAATTTGCCGATTTTTTAAAAAAGTTTTAATTTGGGTTTTTAAAAATAATGTGTTTTTTAACTTTTATTTTTTATGTTTTAAGTGTGTTTTAAAACAACTCTTACGCCTGTAAAAGTAGGCTATGTGCCAGCTTTTATCAGGTGCAAGAGATTTGAGGACTATTTCCAGCTTGACAGATAGGAAAAGCAGGTTTTCAGCGCATGTGCATTGCGCGCTGAAAACCGGCTTTTCCGATGCCTTCCCGGGTCCGTAGAAATTTCATATGGGCCCGGGACGTCAGAATTTCTGAGCCAATAATGGAGAAGAGAGAAATGGCAGAGACGTTGAACAAATATTTTGTATCAGTCTTCATGGTAGAAGACACTAAAAACATCACAATAGTGGATAATCAAGGGGCTATAGGGAGGGAGGAACTTAATACTATCACTAATGAAGTAGTAATAGGTAAAATAATGGGACTAACGGTGGACAAGTCCCCAGCACCTGATAGCTTACATCCTAGGGTCTTAAGAGAAGTGGCAGCAAAGGTAGTGGATGTAATCTACCAAAATTCCCTGGATTCTGGGGCAGTCCCAGCGGATTCGAAAACTGCAAATGTAACGCCCCTGTTTAAAAAAGTAGGCAGACAAAAAGCAGGAAACTATAGACCAGTTAGCCGAACATCTGTCATTGGGAGAATGTTGGAGTCCATTATTAAGGAAGCAGTAGCGGGACATTTGGAAAAGCATGATACAATCAAGCAGAGTCAGCAGGGTTTTATGAAAGAGAAATCATGTTTGACAAACTTGCTGGAGTTCTTTGAGGATGTATTGAGCAGGGTGGTTCAAGGGGAACCAGTAGATGTAGTATATTTGGATTTCCAGAAGGCATTCAATAAGGTGCCGCATAAGAGGTTGCTGCACAAGATAAAAGCTCACAGGGTTGGAGGTAATATATTAGCATGGATAGAGGATTAGCTAACCAGCAGAAAACAAAGAGTCAGGATAAATGGGTCATTTTCCGGTTGGCAAACAGTGACTAATGGCATACCACAGAGATCAGTGCTGGGTCCTCAACTATTTACAATCTATATTAATGACTTGGATGAAGGGACCAAGTGCAATGTAGCCAAGTTTGTTGATGATACAAAGATAGGTGGGAAAGCAAATTGTGAGGAGGACACAAAAAATCTGCATGTTTACAGGCTAAGTGAGTGGGCAAAAATTTGGCAGATGGAATATAATGTGGAAAAATGTGAGGTTATCCACTTTGGCAGAAATAATAGAAAAGCAAATTATAATTTAAATGAAGAAAAATTGCAAAGTGCTGCAGTACAGAGAGACCTGGGGGTCCTTGTGCATGAAACACAAAAAGTTAATATGCAGGTACAGCAAGTAATCAGGAAGGCAAATGGAATGTTGGTCTTTATTGCAAGGGGGATAGAGTATAAAAGCAGAGTCGTCCTCTTACAACTGTACAGGGTATTGGTGAGGCCACACCTGGAGTACTGAGTACAGTTTTGGTCTCTGTATTTAAGGAAGGATATACTTGCATTGGAGGCTGTTCAGCAAAGGTTCACGAGGTTAATTCCGGAGTTGAGGGGGTGACTTATGAGGTTAGGTTGAGTAGGTTCGATCTATACCCTTTGGAGTTCAGAAGAATGAGAGGTGATCTTATCGAAACATATAAGATAATGAAGGAGCTCGACAAGCTTCATGCAGAGAGGATATTTCCATTCATAGGGGAAACTAAAACTAGGAAACATAGTCTTAAGAATAAGGAGCCGCCAATTTAAAATTGAGATGAGGAGAAATTTCTTCTCTCAGAGGGTTGTAAATCTATGGAATTCTCTGCCCCAGAGAGCTGTGGAGGCTGGCTCATTGAATATACTTAAGGTGGAGATAGACAGATTTTTGAGCAATAAGGGAGTAAAGGGTTATGGGGAGCAGGCAGGAAAGTGGAGCTGAGCCCATGATCAGATCAGCCATGATTTTATTGAATGGCGGAGCAGGCTCGAGGGGCCAAATGGCCTACTCCTGCTCTTATTTCTTATGTTCTTATGGTCACTGAGGCGTGAGTCCGGGGATCGGCGAGAGGCCTATAAAAGGCCGCGAGAGGCAGCGGGAGTTCGTGGTCACTGAGGCATGAGTCCGGGGATTGGCGAGTGGCCTATAAAAGGCCGCGAGAGGCAGCGGGAGTTCGTGGTCGCTGAGGCGTGAGTCCGGGGATCAGCAGAGGCCTATAAAAGGCCGCGAGAGGCAGCGGGAGTTCGTGGTCGCTGAGGCGTGAGTCCGGGGATCAGCAGAGGCCTAAAAAAGGCCGCGAGAGGCAGCAGGAGTTCGTGGTCACTGAGGCGTGAGTCCAGGGATCAGCAGAGGCCTATAAAAGGCCGCGAGAAGCAGCGGGAGTTCGTGGTCGCTGAGGCGTGAGTCCGGGGATCAGCAGAGGCTGATAAAAGGCCGCGAGAGGCAGCGGGAGTTCGTGGTCGCTGAGGCGTGAGTCCGGGGATCAGCAGAGGCCTATAAAGGCCGCGAGAAGCAGCGGGAGTTCGTGGTCGCTGAGGCGTGAGTCCGGGGATCAGCAGAGGCTGATAAAAGGCCGCGAGAGGCAGCGGGAGTTCGTGGTCGCTGAGGCGTGAGTCCGGGGATCAGCAGAGGCCGATAAAAGGCCGCGAGAGGCAGCGGGAGTTCGTGGTCGCTGAGGCGTGAGTCCGGGGATCAGCAGAGGCCTATAAAAGGCGTACTTGTGCAGCTACAGGGAGAAGGCAAAAAAGAAGTAGAAAGAAACAGAAAGGTGACGTCACAGCCTAGGGGGTAAGTGATTGGCTGGTGATTGGTGAGTAGTTTTTCTTTTTCTTTTTTATATTAGTCAGTAACTTTTAACATTGTTGTTGCCAATTTAAGTGTATCTAAGGGTTAAGTCATGGCAGGAGAGCTCGGTCGGGTGTTATGCTCCTCCTGTACCATGTGGGAACTCAGGGACACTTCCGGTGTCCCTGACGACACACGTGTGCGGGAAGTGTATCCGCCTCGAGCTCCTGACGGTCCGCGTTGCGGAATTGGAGCTGAGGGTGGATTCACTCTGGAGCATCCACGATGCTGAGAATGACGTGAGTATCATGTGTAGTGAGTTGGTCTTACCGCAGGAGAAGGGTCCACAGCCAGATAGGGAATGGAAGACCAGCAGGTAGAGTAGTGCAAGGAAGGTGGTGCAGGGGTCCCCTGTGGTCATCCCCCTGCAAAACAGATACACCGCTTTGAGTACTGTTTGGGGGGAATGACTCATCAGGGGAGGCAGCAGCAGCCAAGTTCATGGCACTGTGGCTGGCTCTGCTGCACAGGGCAGGAAAAAGAGTGGGAGCGCGATAGTGATAGGGGATTCAATGGTGAGGGGAATAGATAGGCGTTTCTGCGGCCGCAACTGAGACTCCAGGATGATATGTTGCCTCCCTGGTGCAAGGGTCAAGGATGTCTCGGAGCGGGTGCAGGACATTCTGAAATGGGAGGGAGAACAGCCCGTTGTCGTGGTGCACATTGGTACCAACGACATAGATAAAAAAAGGGATGAGGTCCTACGAAATGAATTTAAGGAGCTCGGAGCTAAATTAAAAAGTAGGACCTCAAAAATAGTAATCTCGGGATTGCTACCAGAGCCACGTGCTAGTCAGAGTAGGAATCGCAGGATAGCGCAGATGAATATGTGGCTTGAGCAGTGGTGCAGCAGGGAGGGATTCAAATTCCTGGGGCATTGGAACCGGTTCTGGGGGAGGTGGGACCAGTACAAACTGGACGGTCTGCACCTGGGCAGGACCGGAACCAATGTCCTAGGGGGAGTGTTTGCTGGTGCTGTTGGGGAGGAGTTAAACTAATATGGCAGGGGGATGGGAACCAATGCAGGGAGACAGAGGGAGACAAAAAGGAGGCAAAAGCAAAAGACAGAAAGGAGATGAGGAAAAGTGGAGGGCAGAGAAACCCAAGGCAAAGAACAAAAAGGGCCACTGTACAGCAAAATTCTAAAAGGACAAAGGGTGTTAAAAAAACAAGCCTGAGGCTTTGTGTCTTAATGCAAGGAGTATCCGCAATAAGGTGGATGAATTAACTGTGCAAATAGATGTTAACAAATATGATGTGATTGGGATTACAGAGACGTGGCTCCAGAATGATCAGGGCTGGGAACTCAACATCCAGGGGTATTCAACATTCAGGAAGGGTAGAATAAAAGGAAAAGGAGGTGGGGTAGCATTGCTGGTTAAAGAGGAGATTAATGTAATAGTTAGGAAAGACATTAGCTTGGATGATGTGGAATCTATATGGGTAGAGCTGCAGAACACCAAAGGGCAAAAATCATTAGTGGGAGTTGTGTACAGACCTCCAAACAGTAGTAGTGATGTTGGGGGGGGGCATCAAACAGGAAATTAGGGGTGCATGCAATAAAGGTGCAGCAGTTATAATGGGTGACTTTAATATGCACATAGATTGGGCTAACCAAACTGGAAGCAATACAGTGGAGGAGGATTTCCTGGAGAGCATAAGGAATGGTTTTCTAGACCAATATGTCGAGCAACCAACTAGGGGGGAGGCCATCTTAGACTGGGTGTTGTGTAATGAGAGAGGATTAATTAGCAATCTCGTTGTGCGAGGCCCCTTGGGGAAGCATGACCATAATATGGTGGAATTCTGCATTTGGATGGAGAATGAAACAGTTAATTCAGAGACCATGGTCCAGAACTTAAAGAAGGCTAACTTTGAAGGTATGAGGCGTGAATTGGCTAGGATAGATTGGCGAATGATACTTAAGGGGTTGACTGTGGATGGGCAATGGCAGACATTTAGAGACCGCATGGATGAATTACAACAATTGTACATTCCTGTCTGGCGTAAAAATAAAAAAGGGAAGGTGGCTCAACCGTAGCTATCTGGGGAAATCAGGGATAGTATTAAAGCCAAGGAAGTGGCATACAAATTGGCCAGAAATAGCAGCGTACCCGGGAACTGGGAGAAATTTCGAACTCAACAGAGGAGGACAAAGGGTTTGATTAGGGCAGGGAAAATGGAGTACGAGAAGAAGCTTGCAGGGAACATTAAGACGGATTGCAAAAGTTTCTATAGGTATGTAAAGAGAAAAAGGTTAGTAAAGACAAACGTTGGCCCCCTGCAGTCAGAATCAGGGGAAGTCATAACGGGGAACAAAGAAATGGCAGACCAATTGAACAAGTACTTTGGTTCGGTATTCACTAAGGAGGACACAAACAACCTTCCGGATATAAAAGGGGTCAGAGGGTCTAGTAAGGAGGAGGAACTGAGGGAAATCCTTATTAGTCGGGAAATTGTGTTGGGGAAATTGATGGATTGAAGGCCGATAAATCCCCAGGGCCTGATGGACTGCATCCCAGAGTACTCAAGGAGGTGGCCTTGGAAATAGCAGATGCATTGACAGTCATTTTCCAACATTCCATTGACTCTGGATCAGTTCCTATCGAGTGGAGGGTAGCCAATGTAACCCCACTTTTTAAAAAAGGAGGGAGAGAGAAAACAGGGAATTATAGACCGGTCAGCCTGACCTCAGTAGTGGGTAAAATGATGGAATCAATTATTAAGGATGTCATAGCAGCGCATTTGAAAAATGGTGACATGATAGGTCCAAGTCAGCATGGATTTGTGAAAGGGAAATCATGCTTGACAAATCTTCTGGAATTTTTTGAGGATGTTTCCAGTAGAGTGGACAAGGGAGAACCAGTTGATGTGGTATGTTTGGACTTTCAGAAGGCTTTCGACAAGGACCCACACAAGAGATTAATGTGCAAAGTTAAAGCACATGGGATTGGGGGTAGTGTGCTGACGTGGATTGAGAACTGGTTGTCAGACAGGAAGCAAAGAGTAGGAGTAAATGGGTATTTTTCAGAATGGCAGGCAGTGACTAGTGGGGTACCGCAAGGTTCTGTGCTGGGGCCCTAGCTGTTTACATTGTACATTAATGATTTAGACGAAGGGATTAAATGTAGTATCTCCAAATTTGCGGATGACACTAAGTTGGGTGGCAGTGTGAGCTGCGAGGAGGATGCTCTGAAGCTGCAGAGTGACTTGGATAGGTTAGGTGAGTGGGCAAATGAATGGCAGATGAAGTATAATGTGGATAAATGTGAGGTTATCCACTTTGGTGGTAAAAACAGAGAGACAGACTATTATCTGAATGGTGACAGATTTGGAAAAGGGAAGGTGCAACGAGACCTGGGTGTCATGGTACATCAGTCATTGAAGGTTGGCATGCAGGTACAGCAGGCGGTTAAGAAAACAAATGGCATGTTGGCCTTCATAGCGAGGGGATTTGAGTACAGGGGTAGGGAGGTGTTGTTACAGTTGTACAGGGCCTTGGTGAGGCCACACCTGGAGTATTGTGTACAGTTTTGGTCTCCTAACTTGAGGAAGGACATTCTTGCTATTGAGGGAGTGCAGCGAAGATTCACCAGACTGATTCCCGGGATGGTGGGACTGACCTATCAAGAAAGACTGGATCAACTGGGCTTGTATTCACTGGAGTTCAGAAGAATGAGAGGGGAGCTCATAGAAATGTTTAAAATTCTGACGGGTTTAGACAGGTTAGATGCAGGAAGAATGTTCCCAATGTTGGGGAAGTCCAGAACCAGGGGTCACAGTCTAAGGATAAGGGGTAAGCCATTTAGGACCGAGATGAGGAGAAACTTCTTCACTCAGAGAGTGGTGAACCTGTGGAATTCTCTACCACAGAAAGTAGTTGAGGCCAATTCACTAAATATATTCAAAAGGGAGTTAGATGAAGTCCTTACTACTCGGGGGATCAAGGGGTATGGCGAGAAATCAGGAAGGGGGTACTGAAGTTACATGTCCAGCCATGAACTCATTGAATGGCGGTGCAGGCTAGAAGGGCTGAATGGCCTACTGCTGCACCTATTTTCTATGTTTCTATGTTTCTTATATAAATCACTTTTCACAGCTTCTACTTACCCAATATTGAACAGAAAATTCCACTCTTTCCAAATTCCCAAATAAAACACTCAGTTTAAGTCATCCAATTAAGACCGCTCTATGCAGACCGCTTCTGCCACTCAGGCAGGTAAGGGGGACGCCAGGTGCAGTTCTGGAGGAGCCTCAGCCTTTTCCCTTATCCAACAACGATAAGGTTTTTCCTGCCTGTGCAGATGAGGGAAAAGCCTGCAGGATGGATGAGCAAGCTGAGCATGGCACTATGGTGCAGGAGGCCATTCAAGTGGGGGGAGTGAAAAGGAATGTCGTTGTGGTAGGGGACAATATATTCAAAGAGATAGATATTGTTCACTGCAGCCATGATCAGGAATTCTGAAGTTTGTGTTGCTTGCCCGGTGCCAGGGTTAAAGACACCTCCTGGAGAAGAACTTGGAGTGCAAAACAGATACACTGCTTTGGGCACTGTTGGGGGGGATGACTCATCAGGGGAGGGCAGCAGCAGCCAAGTTCATGGCACCGTGGCTGGCTCTGTTGCACAGGAGGGCAGGAAAAAGAGTGGGAGAGCAATAGTGATAGGGGATTCAATGGTGAGGGGAATAGATAGGCGTTTCTGCGGCCGCAACCGAGACTCCAGGATGGTATGTTGCCTCCCTGGTGAAAGGGTCAAGGATGTCTCGGAGCGGGTGCAGGACATTCTAAAAAGGGAGGGAGATCAGCCAGTTGTCGTGGTGCACATTGGTACCAACGACATCGGTTAAAAGAAGGGATGAGGTCCTACGAAACGAATTTAAGGAGCTAGGAGCTAAATTATAAAGTAGGAACTCAAAAGTAGTAATCTCAGGATTGCTACCAGTGCCACGTGCTAGTCAGAGTAGGAATCGCAGGATAGCGCAGATGAATACGTGGCTTGAGCAGTGGTGCAGCAGGGAGCTATTCAAATTCCTGGGGCATTGGAAACGGTTCTGGGGGAGGTGGGACCAGTACAAACCAGACGGTCTGCACCTGGGCAACACTGGAACCAATGTCCCAGGATGAGTGTTTGCTCGTGCTATTGGGGAGGAGTTAAACTAATACGGCAGGGTGATGGGAACCAATGCAGGGAGACAGAGGGAAACAAAAAGGAGACAAAAGCAAAAGACAGAAAGGAGATAAGGAAAAGTGGAGGGCAGAGAAACCCAAGGCAAAGAACAAAAAGAGCCACTGTACAGCAAAATTCTAAAAGGACAAAGGGTGTTAAAAAAACAAGTCTGAAGACTTTGTGTCTTAATGCAAGGCGTATCCGTAAAAAGGTGGATGAATTAACTGTGCAAATAGATGTTAACAAATGTGATGTGATTGGGATTACAGAGACGTGGCTCCAGGATGATCAGGGCTGGGAACTCAACATCCAGGGGTATTCAACATTCAGGAAGGATAGAATAAAAGGAAAAGGAGGTGGGGTAGCAATGCTGGTTAAGGAGATTAATGCAATAGTTAGGAAGGACATTAGCTTGGATAATGTGGAATCTATATGGGTAGAGCTGCAGAACACCAAAGGGCAAAATACGTTAGTGGGAGTTGTGTACAGACCTCCAAACAGTAGTAGTGATGTTGCGGAGGGCATCAAACAGGAAATTAGGGGTGCGTGCAATAAAGGTGCAGCAGTTATAATGGGTGACTTTAATATGCACATAGATTGGGCTAACCAAACTGGAAGCAACACGGTGGAGGAGGATTTCCTGGAGAGCATAAGGGATGGTTTTCTAGACCAATATGTCAAGGAACCAACTAGGGGGGAGGCCATCTTAGACTGGGTGTTGTGTAATGAGAGAGGATTAATTAGCAATCTCATTGTGCGAGGCCCCTTGGGGAAGAGTGACCATAATATGGTGGAATTCTGCATTAGGATGGAGAATGAAACAGTTAATTCAGAGACCATGGTCCAGAACTTAAAGAAGGCTAACTTTGAAGGTATGAGGCGTGAATTGGCTAGGATAGATTGGCGAATGATACTTAAGGGGTTGACTGTGGATGGGCAATGGCAGATATTTAGAGACCGCATGGATGAACTACAAAAATTGTACATTCCTGTCTGGCGTAAAAATAAAAAAGGGAAGGTGGCTCAACCGTGGCTATCAAGGGAAATCAGGGATAGTATTAAAGCCAAGGAAGTGGCATACAAATTGGCCAGAAATAGCAGCGAACCCGGGGACTGGGAGAAATTTCGAACTCAGCAGAGAAGGACAAAGGGTTTGATTAGGGCAGGGAAAATGGAGTACGAGAAGAAGCTTGCAGGGAACATTAAGACGGATTGCAAAAGTTTCTATAGGTATGTAAAGAGAAAAAGGTTAGTAAAGACAAACGTAGGTCCCCTGCAGTCAGAATCAGGGGAAGTCATAACGGGGAACAAAAAAATGGCAGACCAATTGAACAAGTACTTTGGTTCGGTATTCACTAAGGAGGACACAAACAACCTTCCGGATATAAAAGGGGTCAGAGGGTCTAGTAAGGAGGAGGAACTGAGGGAAATCCTTATTAGTCGGGAAATTGTGTTGGGGAAATTGATGGGATTGAAGGCCGATAAATCCCCAGGGCCTGATGGACTGCATCCCAGAGTACTTAAGGAGGTGGCCTTGGAAATAGTGGATGCATTGACAGTCATTTTCCAACATTCCATTGACTCTGGATCAGTTCCTATGGAGTGGAGAGTAGCCAATGTAACCCCACTTTTTAAAAAAGGAGGGAGAGAGAAAACAGGGAATTATAGACCGGTCAGCCTGACATCGGCAGTGGGTAAAATGATGGAATCAATTATTAAGGATGTCATAGCAGTGCATTTGGAAAGAGGTGACATGATAGGTCCAAGTCAGCATGGATTTGTGAAAGGGAAATCATGCTTGACAAATCTTCTGGAATTTTTTGAGGATGTTTCCAGTAAAGTGGACAAGGGAGAACCAGTTGATGTGATATATTTGGACTTTCAGAAGGCTTTCGACAAGGTCCCACACAAGAGATTAATGTGCAAAGTTAAAGCACATGGGATTGGGTGTAGTGTGCGGACGTGGATTGAGAACTGGTTGGCAGACAGGAAGCAAAGAGTAGGAGTAAATGGGTACTTTTCAGAATGGCAGGCAGTGACTAGTGGGGTACCGCAAGGTTCTGTGCTGGGGCCCCAGCTGTTTACACTGTACATTAATGATTTAGACGAGGGGATTAAATGTAGTATCTCCAAATTTGCGGATGACACTAAGTTGGGTGGCAGTGTGAGCTGCGAGGAGGATGCTATGAGGCTGCAGAATGACTTGGATAGGTTAGGTGAGTGGGCAAATGAATGGCAGATGAAGTATAATGTGGATAAATGTGAGGTTATCCACTTTGGTGGTAAAAACAGAGAGACAGACTATTATCTGAATGGTGACAGATTCGGAAAAGGGAAGGTGCAACGAGACCTGGGTGTCATGGTACATCAGTCATTGAAGGTTGGCATGCAGGTACAGCAGGCGGTTAAGAAAGCAAATGGCATGTTGGCCTTCATAGCGAGGGGATTTGAGTACAGGGGCAGGGAGGTGTTGTTACGTTGTACAGGGCCTTGGTGAGGCCACACCTGGAGTATTGTGTACAGTTTTGGTCTCCTAACTTGAGGAAGGACATTCTTGCTATTGAGGGAGTGCAGCGAAGATTCACCAGACTGATTCCCGGGATGGTGGGACTGACCTATCAAGAAAGACTGGATCAACTGGGCTTGTATTCACTGGAGTTCAGAAGAATGAGAGGGGACCTCATAGAAACATTTAAAATTCTGACGGGTTTAGACAGGTTAGATGCAGGAAGAATGTTCCCAATGTTGGGGAAGTCCAGAACCAGGAGAGACACAGTCTAAGGATAAGGGGTAAGCCATTTAGGACCGAGATGAGGAGAAACTTCTTCACCCAGAGAGTGGTGAACCTGTGGAATTCTCTGCCACAGAAAGTTGTTGAGGCCAATTCACTAAATATATTCAAAAAGGAGTTAGATGAAGTCCTTACTACTAGGGGGATCAAGGGGTATGGCGAGAAAGCAGGAATGGGGTACTGAAGTTGCATGTTAAGCCATGAACTCATTGAATGGCGGTGCAGGCTCAAAGGGCCGAATGGCCTACTCCTGCACCTATTTTCTATGTTTCTTTGTTTCTATGACCCAGTTGTTGTGGTTCACATAAGAAACATGAAAATAGGTAGAACCAGGAATGAGGTTCTGCTGAGAGAGTTTGAGGAGTTGGGGTCCAAATTAAAAAGCAGATGCTCAGAGGTAATAATCTCTGGATTGTTACCTGAGCCATGCACCAATTGGTGTAGGGATAAGCAGATTAGAAGGTTAAATGCGTGGTTCAAAGAGTGATGTGGGAGGCAGGGGTTTTGCTTTGTGGGGCACTGGCACCAGTACTGGGGGAAGAGGGAGCTGTACCATTGTGGTGGGCTCCACTTAAACCGGGCTGGAACCAGAGTCCGGCGAATCGAATAAATAGGGCAGTAGAAAGGGCTTTAAACTAATGAAGGGGAGTGGGAGGATTCAGGAAATCAGTGAGAGAAATGTCAAGGCTCTGGGGCAGAGCAGAGTTTAGGGTAAAAATAACCAGAGTAGGTCAGGAAGGGACAGAGAGAGTAACAAAGGTAATAGGGCATCACTGACGAAGGTGACTTCAGGGAAAAATAGAAAAAAGTCAAAGCTGAAGGTGAGAAGCATTCACAACAAAATAGATATGTTAATAGCGCAGATAGAAATCAGGTTTCGGTAGATAAACAGGTTTCATCTAATAGCTTTTACGGAGACGTGGTTGCAAAGTGACCACAGTTGTGAACAAAATATTCCAGGATAGTTCACTTTTAGAAAAGATAGGCAAAATGGAAAATGAGGAGGGGTAGCCCTGATAATAAAGGATGGGATAAAGACAGCAAAATAAAAGGATCTTAGCTCTGAAAATCAAGAAATAGAATCAGTTTGTGTGGAGCTAAGAAACAGCAAGGGGCAGAAAAAAATGGTGGGAGTTGTTTATAGGCCCCCAAACAGTCGTGGTAATGTCGGGCAGAGTAGAAACCAGGAAATTAGAGATGCATATAACAAGGGTAAAACAATAATCACAGGGGACTTTAATCTACATGTAGACTGGGCAAAATAAATTTGCAGTAATAATGTGGAGGACGAATTCACGGATTGTATACAAGATTGTTTTCTAGATCAGTATGTTGAGGAACCAACGAGGGAATAGGCTATTTTAAATCTAGTATTGTGAAATGAGAAGCGGTTAATTAATAACCTTGTAGTAAAATGACGATAATGTGATGGAATTTTATATTAAGTTTGAAAGTGATTTAGTTCAATCCTAAACTGGGGTCTTAAATCTAAATAAAGCAAACTACATAGATATGAAGGGCGAGTTGGCTAAGGTAGATTGGGAAATTACTTTAAAAGGTATGACGGTAGACAAGCAATGGCTAGCATTTAAAGAATTAATACATAATTTACAACCAACATGCATTGCTTTAAGGCACAAAAACCCCATCGGAAAAGTGGTCCAACCGTGGCTAACAAGAGTTTTAGATCAAAGGACGAGGCTTATAATGTTGCTCAAAAGAGCAGTAAGCCTGAGGATTGGGAGGATTTTCGAATTCAGCAAAGGAGGACCAAGAAATTGATAAAGAAAGGGAAAATAGAATATGAGAGTAAACAAGCGAGAGACAAAGGGTTCAATTTTCCCCAGTGATTTGCGCCGTTTTTTAGCACGCGCAGCTTTTTTGGCCTAAATTTAAAAATCCAAGTTTCACTAAAGATTGTGCGCCAGAGTAACTCAGTTACAATTTTATTAGGTTAGTTTTTTTTGCGTCATAGGTCTGCGCCAGTTTTCACAATTATGCAAGTTTGGCCAATTTACATTTCTCCTCAGATGGCGTATGTGACCACTCCCGAAAAACCTTCTGGGCACTTAAGAAAAACCAGCGCACATCAAAAAATCGGCGCAGAAAGACGCCATTGTTTCTCGGTAAAGTTTTGGAGGGAGTCAAGAACACATCATCAAGCTTAAATTTTTGAAACTTAAAACACAGAAAATTGAAGTTTCATGGAATTCTTTAAGTTTTGATTTTTTTTAAAGGGCCATGCCACCACCGAACGTTTTCAAACTGGGTTCGAGGGTCGGAGCGTCGGTCGGCAGAATCAGTCCCTCGCCTGGACACAGGGGCTCGGCTTGAAAAGAAGCCGGGGGTGGGGGTGTGTGAAAGACGAACTGAAGGCTTGAGAAGCCTTACACTATGCCACTATGCAGCAAATGAAGCTTCCGGGGAGAGGGGTGGGGGGGCGGGGTGTTTCCCGATCATTGCGCATGCTCAGACCTGGGTGTGGTCCATACTATGGCATTGACCTTGGGGAGAGAGACAACAAAGAACCTTGTCCTGCCTGCCGTTTTCAGTTTTTTGCAAAGGTACAATTTAATCATGGGGGCAATGCTGAGAATGCCATACCTTGTGCAAGCCTACTGCATGATGGTGCTGCAGAGGAGAGAATTGATTTGCGTCATCGCATGAGGAACCTCAGAGCACGTAGGATGATGGGCAGGTGGCCTTACCGACATCGAGTATATCGAGACAGGCGTTCGTACCTGTGCCTGAGTGATGCAGACTGTGTCACAAGGCTGCATTTCTGCAAAGAAGTGTAAGATTTCTAAATCTCTGGCATTAAATTGACAGCAAGAACGATTCTTTTAAAACAATTTGGAATAGTTTATTAAACACATACACATGCACATCTATCAGCAGTCGTCAGCTATCCTATGGGTCTACTTAGTTACAACAGATACAATGATGTAACAATAATGATTTATAAAACAGTATACTTTACTTCCCTCTGGCAAAGTACAAGCACATGGCGTTCATCCTTGCTTCTGCTGTGGAGGGAGGTCCTGCTTTTGATGTGTGCTAAGGAGAAGAGAGACGCAGCAATCTTTGCTTGGATTATAATAGCCCTTACGGCCATTGTTTCTCAGAAAGCCTCAGGATTGGATATTATTTTCAGGGCCGTTCCTGATTGGCTTCTCCTCATAAATGTGTCTGTCTGGAGGGCCGGTGACATTCCTTAATTAGGTTAATGGCTTTCCAATACACACCTTTTCTAGTTTGGTGAGTTTCAAGCTATGCTGACATGAACTTGGGGACATAATCCATTTTGTTTCTTTTAACACTGCAGCTTTTCCATATAATCTACACTTTTAACATTTATATATATACAGAATCAATTTTATCATTACTAAATACTTTTATTCTTACAGAAGTTGTAACTGAGATCTGTGAGTTAGTAAAAGCAGACCTGCAACCTAGAAGTGTCAGGAGGACTGCTTTGCCAGTTAAAGTGAAGATTACAGCTGCACTTTCACTCTATGCATCTGGATCATTCCAGGCCACAACTGTGGATGCGTGCATCATTTGCCAACATGCAACACATATCTGCATTTGGCAGGTGACTGCTGCAATATATGCCCGGAGGAATGACGATATAAATTTCCCCATGACCACCCAGGCAATGCGTGAAAGGGCTGTGGGCTACTCCAGGATTGCTGGCTTCCCAAATGTACAGGGCTGCATTGATCACACCCACATCGCTTTATGAGCACCTTTGGAGGATTCCAAGATGTACAGGAACAGAAAAGACTTCCACTCCATTAATGTGAGCTCATGTGTGATGACATGCATTGTACCATGTCAGTTGATTCAAGATACACTGGAAGCATCCATTGTGCATTCATCCTATGCGAGAACACTATATCTGCCATGTTTCAGCAGCAGCCAGAAGGGCAGAGCTGGCTACTGGGAGACAAAGGGTACAGCCTCACCATCTGGCTCATGATGCTCCTACGCGTAACCCGGACGGAAGCTGATCGGGAATACAACATGTTGCACATTGCGACGCGCAGCCTAATAGAGAGGACCATTGGCACCTTGAAACAATGTTTCCGATGCCGGGACCATTCCAGAGGCTACTTGCAATACTCCCCTGAGATTGTCGGTCAGTTCACTGTTTTATGCTGCATGTTGCATAACTTAGCCATCATGAGGCAGCAGCAGTTGGTAGAAGAAGACCCACCAGATGTGAGAGTGGCTGATGATAATGATGAGGAAGATGGAGATGACAAGGAGGAGAAGGAGGACAAGGACGAGGAAGCCATGTAACTACCTGAACCCGTAGCACGACAGCGGAGGGGGGCGGGCCATCGTGTCCCTTTAACGATTGCTCGAGCCTTGTGCCAGCAGTTCATCCATGAACGCTTTACTGATGCCTGAGGGCTCAGTGGCAACTATTCCACATGGACCATGTTTACTGTTTGGAGCTGTTCCGTGACGTTGTGTTGTGTTGATGGAACAAATGATGGAAATTATTTTTGTTTACTTCAAAAAGTTGTGTTAATAATGGTTCAACCTGTGCCATCTCCAGGCCAGGTCCAAGACCAACCTAACCTCTGTCGTCAAGTTACAGTACACGGACGACACCTGCTTCTGCGCACATACAGAGGCTGAACTCCAGGACATAGTCGACGTATTTACTGAGGCATACGAAAGCATGGGCCTTATGTTAAACATCCATAAGACAAAGGTCCTCCACCAGCCTGTCCTCACCGCACAGCACTTCCCCCCCCACACCCCCCCAATCATCAAGATCCACGGCACGGCCCTGGACACCCACTTCCCAAATCTCAGGAGCAACCTATCAACAAGAGCAGGCATCGACGACGAGATCCAACATGGCCTCCAGTGCGCAAGTACAGCCTTCGGCCGCCTGAGGAAAAGAGTGTTTGAAGACCAGGCCCTCAAAACTGCCACCAAGCTCATGGTTTACAGGGCTGTAGTAATACCTGCCCTCCTGTATGGCTCAGAGACATGGACCATGTACAGCAGACACCTCAAATTGCTGGAGAAATATCACCAACGATGTCTCCGCAAGATCCTACAAATCCCCTGGGAGGACAGGCGCACCAACATCAGCGCCCTCATCCAGGCTAACATCTCCAGCATTGAAGCACTGACCACACTCGATCACCTCTGCTGGGCAGGCCACATAGTTTGCATGTCAGACACGAGACTCCCAAAGCAAGTCTCTACTCGGAGCTCCTTCACGGCAAACGTGCCAATGGTGGGCAGCGGAAACACTACAAGGACACCCTCAATGCCTCCTGATCCGACATCCCCACTGACACCTGGGAGTCCCTGACCCAAGACCGCCCTAAGTGGGGGAAGTGCATCCGAGAGGGCACTGAGCACCTCGAGTCTCAAAGCCGAGAGCATGCAGAAATCAAGCGCAGGCAGCGGAAAGAGCGTGCGACAAACCAGTCCCACCCCCCTTCCCTCAACGACTATCTGTCCCACTTGTGACAAAATCTGTGGCTCTCATATTGGACTGTTCAGCCACCAAAGAACTCACTTCAGGAGTGGAAGCAAGTTTTCCTCGATTCCGAGGGACTGCCTATGATGATGATAATAATGGAACAAATAATGTAAATGATTCAGTTATAATTTAAAATATATTTTATTCAAAAGTTTAACAAACATTTGTTTGTACTTAACTTAACTTTAATGAACATATTCTGGTATCAAACTTTAAAGTTTTCACTTAAGATCCCTTACAAACTCTAAGATCACTTACAAACTCGAAGATGACTTAAAAACTTTAAGATCATGTACTAACTTTTACTAACTTGTAAATTTACATAACTTACAAGAAACTTTTAATTTGAGCACAGTTACAATAGCAACAACAATAATAATAATAACAACAACAACAGCAGCAAAGAAAGACTGCATCCATCTCTCCTCCACCTTATTCTAAGACCGCCCGCAGGTTGTGGCGCAGCATTTCTCAGGTTGGTACCAAGCTTATTTTTTCAAACATCTCGGGTAATGTACACTTCTTGATGGATGGGGGCAGTCGGTAATGTGAAAGGCCCTGCTTGGGCCTCTTCAGAGGCTTGTCTGGGGATTGGAGTGGCAGTTGATTCTGTCAATGGGCGCGGGGTCTCGGTGTGTTCCCTTATTGCAGCAGCTAACTCTGACATTCCCTCCTTCATGTGCCCTGACAGTGTCTCAACTACCTGTGACATGCCCTTCCTCATGTTCGCTGACAGTGTCTCACCTACCTGTGACATGCCCTCCTTCATGTTGAGCAAAAGTGTATCAACTACCTGCAATATTCCCTCCCTCATGTTTACTGACAGCGCATCAGCTACCTGCGACATTCCCTCCCTCATGTGCACCAACATTGTTTCTGCTGACTGAGATATTCCCTCCCTTATGTTCCTGTCCTGCATTCCCATTTCTCCTGAGAGTGCTGTTACTTCTCCCGACATTCCCGATACTTCATCACCCACACCACTGATGGTGTGAGGAGTGATCGGGTAAGGTCAATGCTCCCTGCAATCATTGCCGTCATTTGAACCACGTCTGTTAGATCCTACACCTCTGGAGAACGCTGTTGAGCTCTTCTTCCCCTCCTCCCCCTGGGTGTGCCTTGATGCATCCCAATGGGACCCGCAGCCTCAGAGGGTGGGGCCCTGGGTGTGCCTCGCTGCATCCTATGGAGTGTCCCACCAACACTCAAACCACTAGTCAGAGAAGGGGCTAGCACCTCAATGGGCGGCACCTACACCTCCTCCAAAGTGAGTACAACAGTGGGGACGTCATCCATCCCCTCCCCCTCACCTCCATGCTCTTGGTCTGGAAGGTAGGTTTGGAAGATATTCTCCTCTTCAGCCTCGTCCTTGTCTGAATCTTCTTCTGCATCACCAGGGTGGACATCAAGTTATGCAAAATATAACAGAACAGACAAATGGTTAGCAGCAGAGGAGGGGACAGGGTGGGTGGCATGAGCAGGCACACACAGCGCAGGCAGCAGGCTGATTTGAAGGACCAGGATGAATGATAGCACATTGTATCAACCGAAGCATAGCTGAGGGAGACATCCGGATGAACCGAAGCATGGCTAGCCCACGCAGAACTTAACATTTAGAAAAGCGAGACTGTGGAATTTGCAGGACTTACTCTTTCCCTTGAGTGTGGGCCCAGCTTGTATAGTGGTGGTTGCTTTTCTCCAGGCAGGACCCATCAAAACAGCGACCCTGTCTTCCAATGGTGTCAGTGGGTGCAGATTTTCCGGGCCTCCTCCTGTTCGAGTTCTCTCCCTTTTATTATGTGCCACCTTCCTCTACAAAGATGAAAATGCAACTTTTTAGAGAGGGTGTCTTTCTGCTGAGTGGGACATACAGATGGTCACATTTACAATTGCAATTCCATTGAAAAATGAAAAAATTACTTACACTAACTGCTTGACCAAGGTCCTGCCACTTCTTTTTGCACTGGGTCTCCAGACCGCGGGGTGGTCACTATTGCACAGTAATCTTCTGCAAGTTGGTTCCAGCGTTTCTTCATTTCTTTGGGTAGAACTTTTATGTGACTTCTTCTGGTGTCCAGCTCCTGCCATCTGGCCTCAATCACAGTAACTAGTGCCTCCACTTCATCCTATAAAAAATTCTTGATCCTTGCGTCGCGTTGCATCTTATATTGCAGGTCCGATTTTTCCAATGATAATTAAAGATCTCACACAACACTCAAAATTCTCAACACACAACTGGCTCTATAAAAATGGCCGTTTGCAGACCGGGAGTTGTACTGCGCATGAGCACCCATAGGAATCAGGTCAAAACCGTCCTTTTTTTCACCCATGAGCAGAAGGGACGGCATCGTTTTTTCGGTGCAGATATTAGGCTCCACCCCCCCGAGGCTGTGCGGTGCCAATTAAGAATGTGGAAACTTGGCACATTTATTTTTGGAGCAGTTGTGACCTCGAAAAATGAGCATAACTCTGGCAATACGCCAAAAAACTGCTTTGGGCAAAATTGAGCCCTTTGTGTCTGTCTTCATGGAAGAAGACGTAAAAAAAACTCCTCTCGGAACTAGTGGGGAACCAAGGGTCTAGCAAGAATGAGGAACTGAAAGAAATTAGTATTAGTAAAAAAAAGTACTGAAGAAATTAATGGGACTGAAAGCTGATAAATCCCATTGGACTTTATGGCCTACATCCTTGAGTTTTGAAAGAGGTGGCTTTAGACAGTGGTTGTCGTCTTCCAAAATTCCATAGATTCTAGAATGGTTCCCGCAGATTGGATGGTAGCAAATGTATCCCAGCTATTTAAGAAAGGAGGGAGAGAAAAAGGGGAACTACAAACCAGTTAACCTGATATCAGCCATAGGGAAAATGCTAGAACCTATTAAGGACGTGATAATAGGGCACTTAGAAAATAATAATAGGATTGGGCAGAGTCAACATGGATTTATGAAAGGGAAATCATGTTTGACAAATCTGTTAGAGATTTTTGAGGTTGTAACTAGCAGAATAGATAAGGGAACCAGTGGATGTAGTGAATTTGGATTTTCAGAAGGCATTCAATAAGGTGCCACACAAGAGGTTATTAAACAAAATTAGGGCTCATGGGATTTTGGGTAATATACTAGCATGGATTGAGGATTGGTTAACGGACAGAAAACAGAGAGTAGAAGTAAACAAATCATTTTCGGGTTGGCAGTCTGTAACTAGTGAGATGCCACAAAGATCGGTGCTTGGGCCCCAGCTATTCAAAATCTATAGTGACGATTTAGACAAGGGGATCATAGAAACATAGAAACATAGAAAATAGGTGCAGGAGTAGGCCATTCGGCCCTTCTAGCCTGCACCGCCATTCAATGAGTTCATGGCTGAACATTCAACTTCAGTACCCCATTCCTGCTTTCTCGCCATACCCCTTGATCCCCCTAGCAGTAAGGACCTCATCTAACTCCTTTTTGAATATATTTAGTGAATTGGCCTCAACAACTTTCTGTGGTAGAGAATTCCACAGGTTCACCACTCTCTGGGTGAAGAAGTTCCTCCGCATCTCGGTCCTAAATGGCTTACCCCTTATCCTTAGACTGTGACCCCTGGTTCTGGACTTCCCCAACATTGGGAACATTCTTCCTGCATCTAACCTGTCTAACCCCGTCAGAATTTTATATGTTTCTATGAGGTCCCCTCTCATTCTTCTGAACTCCAGTGAATACAAGCCCAGTTGATCCAGTCTTTCTTGATAGGTCAGTCCCGCCATCCCGGGAATCAGTCTGGTGAACCTTCGCTGCACTCCCTCAATAGCAAGAATGTCCTTCCTCAGGTTAGGAGACCAAAACTGTACACAATACTCCAGGTGTGGCCTCACCAATGCCCTGTACAACTGTAGCAACACCTCCCTGCCCCTGTACTCAAATCCCCTTGCTATGAAGGCCAACATGCCATTTGCTTTCTTAACCGCCTGCTGCACCTGCATGCCAACCTTCAATGACTGATGTACCATGACACCCAGGTCTCTTTGCACCTCCCCTTTTCCTAATCTGTCACCATTCAGATAATAGTCTGTCTCTCTGTTTTTACCACCAAAGTGGATAACCTCACATTTATCCACATTATACTTCATCTGCCATGCATTTGCCCACTCACCTAACCTATCCAAGTCGCTCTGCAGCCTCACAGCATCCTCCTCGCAGCTCACACTGCCACCCAACTTAGTGTCATCCGCAAACTTGGAGATACTACACTCAATCCCCTCATCTAAATCATTAATGTACAGTGTAAACAGCTGGGGCCCCAGCACAGAACCCTGCGGTACCCCACTAGTCACTGCCTGCCATTCTGAAAAGTACCCATTTACTCCTACTCTTTGCTTCCTGTCTGACAACCAGTTCTCAATCCATGTCAGTACACTACCCCCAATCCCATGTGCTCTAACTTTGCACATCAATCTCTTGTGTGGGACCTTGTCGAACGCCTTCTGAAAGTCCAAATATACCACATCAACTGGTTCTCCCTTATCCACTCTACTGGAAACATCCTCAAAAAATTCCAGAAGATTTGTCAAGCATGATTTCCCTTTCACAAATCCATGCTGACTTGGACCTATCATGTCACCTCTTTCCAAATGCACTGCTATGACATCCTTAATAATTGATTCCATCATTTTACCCACTACCGATGTCAGGCTGACCGGTCTATAATTCCCTGTTTTCTCTCTCCCTCCTTTTTTAAAAAGTGGGGTTACATTGGCTACCCTCCACTCCATAGGAACTGATCCAGAGTCAATGGAATGTTGGAAAATGACTGTCAACGCATCCACTATTTCCAAGGCCACCTCCTTAAGTACTCTGGGATGCAGTCCATCAGGCCCTGGGGATTTATCGGCCTTCAATCCCATCAATTTCCCCAACACAATTTCCCGGCTAATAAGGATTTCCCTCAGTTCCTCCTCCTTACTAGACCCCCCGACCCCTTTTATAACCGGAAGGTTGTTCGTGTCCTCCTTCGTGAATACCGAACCAAAGTACTTGTTCAATTGGTCCGCCATTTCTTTGTTCCCCGTTATGACTTCCCCTGATTCTGACTGCAGGGGACCTACGTTTGTCTTTACTAACCTTTTTCTCTTTACATATCTATAGAAACTTTTGCAATCCGTCTTAATGTTCCCTGCAAGCTTCTTCTCATACTCCATTTTCCCTGCCCTAATCAAACCCTTTGTCCTCCTCTGCTGAGTTCTAAATTTCTCCCAGTCCCCAGGTTCGCTGCTATTTCTGGCCAATTTGTATGCCACTTCCTTGGCTTTAATACTATCCCTGATTTCCCTTGATAGCCACGGTTGAGCCACCTTCCCTTTTTTATTTCTATGCCAGACAGGAATGTACAATTGTTGTAGTTCATCCATGCGGTCTCTAAATGTCTGCCATTGCCCATCCACAGTCAACCCCTTAAGTATCATTCGCCAATCCATCTCAGCCAATTCACGCCTCATACCTTCAAAGTTAGCCTTCTTTAAGTTCTGGACCATGGTCTCTGAATTAACTGTTTCATTCTCCATCCTAATGCAGAATTCCACCATATTATGGTCACTCTTCCCCAAGGGGCCTCGCACAACGAGATTGCTAATTAATCCTTTCTCATTACATAACACCCAGTCTAAGATGGCCTCCCCCCTAGTTGGTTCCTCGACATATTGGTCTAAAAAACCATCCCTTATGCACTCCAGAAAATCCTCCTCCACCGTATTGCTTCCAGTTTGGTTAGCCCAATCTATGTGCATATTAAAGTCACCCATTATAACTGCTGCACCTTTATTGCACGCACCCCTAATTTCCTGTTTGATGCCCTCCCCAACATCACTACTACTGTTTGGAGGTCTGTACACAACTCCCACTAACGTTTTTTGCCCTTTGGTGTTCTGCAGCTCTACCCATATAGATTCCACATCATCCAAGCTAATGTCCTTCCTAACTATTGCCTTAATCTCCTCCTTAACCAGCAATGCTACCCCACCTCCTTTTCCTTTTATTCTATCCTTCCTGAATGTTGAATACCCCTGGATGTTGAGTTCCCAGCCCTGATCATCCTGGAGCCACGTCTCCGTAATCCCAATCACATCATATTTGTTAACATCGATTTGCACAGTTAATTCATCCACCTTATTGCGGATACTCCTTGCATTAAGACACAAAGCCTTTAGGCTTGTTTTTTTAACACCCTCTGTCCTTTTAGAATTTTGCTGTACAATGGCCCTTTTTGTTCTTTGCCTTGGGTTTCTCTGCCCTCCACTTTTCCTCATCTCCTTTCTGTCTTTTGTTTTTGCCTCCTTTTTGTTTCCCTCTATCTCCCTGCATTGGTTCCCATCCCCCTGCCATATTAGTTTAACTCCTCCCCAACAGCACTAGCAAACACTCCCCCGAGGACATTGGTTCCGATTCTGCCCAGGTGCAGACCGTCCGGATTGTACTGGTCCCACCTCCCCCAGAACCGGTTCCAATGCCCCAGGAATTTGAATCCCTCCCTGCTGCACCATTGCTCAAGCCACGTATTCATCTGAGCTATCCTGCGATTCCTACTCTGACTAGCACGTGGCACTGGTAGCAATCCCGAGATTACTACTTTTGAGGTCCTACTTTTTAATTTAGCTCCTAGCTCCTTAAATTCATTTCGTAGGAACTCATCCCTTTTTTTACCTATGTCATTGGTACCAACGTGCACCACGACAACTGGCTGTTCTCCCTCCCTTTTTAGAATGTCCTCCACCCGCTCCGAGACATCCTTGACCCTTGCACCAGGGAGGCAACATACCATCCTGGAGTCTCGGTTGCGGCCGCAGAAACGCCTATCTATTCCCCTTACAATTGAATCCCCTATCACTATCGCTCTTCCACTCTTTTTCCTGCCCTCCTGTGCAACAGAGCCAGCCACGGTGCCATGAAAATGTAATATATTCAAGTTTGCTGCTGATACAAAGCTAGGTAGGAAAATAAGTTGTGAGAAGGATGCAAAGTGGCTTCAAGGGGATATGACAGGCTAAGTAAATAGGCAAGAACATGGCAAATGGAATATAATGTAGAGAAATGTGAAGTTAGCCACTTTGGAAGGAACAATAGAAAAGCAGAGTGTTTTCTAAATGGTGAAAGATTGGGAAATGTTGGTGTTCAGAGGGACCTGGGTGTCCTTATAAATGAATCACTGAAATTTAACATGCAGGTACAGCAAGCAATTAAGAAGCAAATGGTATGTTGGCCTTTATTACAAGAGGATTTAATTATAAGAGTAAAGACGTCTTACTGCAATTATATAGGGCCAGGATGAGACCGCACCTGGAGTATTGTGTGCAGTTTTGGTCTTACCTAAAGAAGGATATACTTACCATTGAGGGAGTGCAATGGAGGGTCACCAGACTGATTCCTGGGATGGGTGCATTGTCCTAAGATGAGAGATTGAGTAGACTGGGCCTATATTCTAGAGAGTTTAGAAGAATGAGAACTGATCTAATTGTAACATACAACAAATTTTACAGTGCTTGACAGGGTAGATGCAGGGAGGATGTTTTGCTCTGGTTGGGGAGTCTAGAACCAGGGGTCACAATCTCAGAATAAGGGGTCGGCCATTTAGGACTGAGAGAAAGGGAAATTTCTTCACTCAGAAGGTGGTGAATCTATGGAATTCTCTACCACAGAGGGCTGTGGATGCTGAGTTGTTGAGTATATTCAAGACAGAGATCGATTGATTTTTAGATATTATCAGCAATGATCTTATTGAATGGTGAGCTGACTTGAGGGGCCGAATGGCCTTCTCCTGCTCCTATTTCTTATATTCTTATGTTCTTATGTTCTCTTCACAGACCTGACCTGCTGAGCATTTCCAGCATTTTCTGGTTTTATTATTGTAATATCGGTTTGTAGGTGTCACTTGACAGAGTATTGATGACTCCTTCCATTACTTCCTTAATGATAGGATGGCAATTAATTGATTTATAATTATCCTATATATTTATTATCTATACTTGGGCAATCTTCCACATTGTCAGGATGTCATATCTTTATTGCAACAGCTTGGCTGGGGAAGTAACTAGTCTTAATGTGCAGGACTTCAGCACCGTGGCTGAGATGTTGTCAGGGCCCACAGACCTTGCTGTGCAGTGCACTCAGCTGCTTCTTGGTAGGAGTGACCATCGTACAGTCATTATGAAGACAAAATCTTGTTTCCACAGTGAGGACATCCTTCATTGTTTAGCTAGGTCACTTCAGGTAGTGTTAAGAGTCAACCAAACTCCCTGCCCTGAAAGGCATTAGTGAACCAGTTAGGTTGTTCTGACAAGCCAGCAGTTTATGATTATTTGTCTGGTGCATGCTCAAATTACCAGATTTATTAAATCACTAATGACCACAGTCTAATATGGTTAAAGGAACGGGAGCATAGTGGTAATGTCACTGGACCAGTAATCCAGAGGCCTGGACTAATGATCCAGAAACATGAGTTCAAATCCCACCATGACAGCTGGGGAATTTAAATTCAGCTAATTTAATAAATCTTGAATAAAAACTAGTGTCAGTACTGGTGAACATGAAACTTCTGGATTGTTGTAGGATCCCATCTGGTTCACTAATGTCCTTTAGGGAAGAAAATCTGTCGTCCTTACCTGGTTTGGCCTATATATGACTCCAGATCCACAGGATTAAATTGCGCATGCTCAGACCTGGGTGTGGTCCATACTAGGACATCGACCTTGGGGAGAGAGACAACAAAGAAGCTTGTCCTGCCTGCAGTTTTGAGCTTCTTGCAAAGTTACAATTTAATCCTGGGGGCAATACTGACAATGCCATACCTCTTGCAAGCCTTCTGTATGATGGTGCTGCGAAGGAGACAATTGATTCAACGTCATTGCATGAAAAACCTCAGAGCACGTAGAATGATGGGCAGGAGGTCTTACCCACATCAGGTATATCGAGACAGGTGTACATACCTGCACCTGAGTGATGCAGACTGTACCAGAAGGCTGCGTTTCCACAAATAAGTTGTGACTGTTTCGATAAGATCACCTCTCATGCTTCTGAACTCCAATAAATATAGGCTCAACCTACTTAACCTATCTTCATAAGTCAACCTCCTCATCTCAGGAATCAACCTAGTGAACCTTCTCTGAATAGCCTCCAATGCAAGTATATCTTTCCTTAAATACGGAGACCAAAACTGTACACAGTACTCTAGGTACCAATACCCTGCAGAGTTATAGCAGGAATTCTCTGCTTTTATACTCCGTCCCCCTTGCAATAAAGGCCAACATTCCATGTGCCTTCCTGATTACTTGCTGTACCTGCATACTAACTTTTTGTGTTTCATGCACAAGGACCCCCAGGTCTCTCTGTACTGCAGCACTTTGCAATTTTTCTCCATTTAAATTATAATTTGCTTTTCTATTCTTTCTGTCAAAGCAGATAACCTCACATTTTCCTACATTATATTCCATCTGCCAAGTGTTTGCCCACTCACTTAGCCTGTTTATATCGCTTTGCAGATTTTTTGTGCCTCTTCACAATTTGCTTTCCCACCCATCTTTGTATCATCAGCAAACTTGGTTACATTACACTCGGTCCCTTCATCCAACTCATTAATATAGATTGTAAGTAGTTGAGGTCCCAGCACCAATCCCTGCGGCATCGCATTAGTTACTGTTTGCCAAGCGGAAAATAACCCATTTATACTGACTCTCTGTTTTCTGTTAGTTAGCCAATCCTCTATCCATGCTAATATATTACCCCCAACCCCGTGAACTTTAATCTTGTGCAGTAACCTTTTATATGGCGCCTTATCGAATGCCTTCTGGAAATCTAAATACACCACATCCACTGGTTCCCCGTTATCCACCCTGCTCGTTACATCCTCAAAGAACTCCAACAAATTTGTCAAACATGATTTCCCTTTCATAAAACCCCATGCTGACTCTGCTTGATTGAATGAAAGGGCATGAAATTAGGGGAAGAGTAGCAAACTGGAGTAAAATATGGTTCAAATGGAGAAAACACAGTGTAGGATTTAAGGGCAATTTGTCAGAATGGTTGGGATTTAGTAATTGTGTCCTTGAGGGTCCAGTTCCGCTGCCACTTTTGTTCACTGTGTATCTCAATGATTTGGATATAGGCCGAGAGGGAACAGTGTTGGATTTTGCAGATTATACCAAAATAGCTAAATCTTTAGAAGTTCAAAGAAAACTATAAAATGCTATTGATAAAACGGTGCAATGGGCTAAAAAGAGGCAAGTGGATTTCAATGTCAATAACAATGAGGTGATGCATTCTGTTAAAACAAATAACAGCAGTAACTTACTCTCAATGGAATTCGGCTCGGTGACATGGGAAAAGTCGATACACTTGGAATACAGGTTCACAGAACATTAAAGACAGTGTCTCAGCTTGATATGGCTGTAAAAAAAACTAATAGAATTCTAGCTTTTATCTCAAGAGGTATAGAATATAAAAGCCAAGCCCCAATACAAATTCTTAATAAGACTTAAGTACTTCATTGGCTGTAAAGTGCTTTGAGAAGTACCTAATAATGAGTTAAATTAGCTGCCATTTGGGTCACGGCTGCACTGGGAAGTGAAAGGTGTGTGGAGGCAGGATGGTGGCGGATTTCCGCTCTGAGTTATTTCAACTTGCACTCCTGAACAGCCTCCAATCCCGCTCACGCGGCAGAAAATTGTGGCCTTCATGATCAATGTCAGGTACAGAATATAGTTGCAAACTAGACAGAATACAGAAAGTGCAAGGGGAAATTGAAAAAGGATATAAGACGGACAAAGAGAGAGTATGAAACAGATAAGCAGGTAACATAAAGGGGAACCCGAAAATCTTTCATCAACCTATGAAAAGAATAAGGATAGTTAAAGGAACGATGGGGCCAATTGGGGACAAAAAAGAAATATTCCTGTGGAGGCAGAGAGCATGTCTGAGGTATAGAATTAATACTTTGCATCAGTCCTCACAAAAGAAGAGGATGAAGTTAATGTCACTGTAGAGGAGGGGGGAGGAGAGACATTGGATAGGATAAAGACAGATAGAAAGGAGGTGCTAATTAGGTTGGCATCACTCAAAGTTAACAAGTCATTTGGGATGCATCCTAGGTTGCTGAGTGAAGCTAGGGTGGAGATAGCAGAAGCTCTGACCACAATCTTTCAATCTTCCTTGGATATGAGAGTGGTGCCAGAGGACTGGAGGATTGTAAATGTTATACTCTGATCAAAAAAGGGAAGAAGGATAAACCTGGTAACTACAGTCCAGTCAATCTAACATCAGTGATGGGAAAACCACTAAAGACCATTGTCAAGGACAAAATTAATCCTCACTTGGAGAAGCATGAGTTAGCAAGAGGCAGCCAGCACAGATTTCTTAAAGACAAATCGTGTCTGTTTAACCTGAGTGAGTTATTTGATTAAGTAACAGAGGGTTGATGAGGGGAGTGCAGTAGATATTGTATATATGGACTTTCAAAAGACATTTGATAAAGTACCACATAACAGATTTATTCTGAAAATAATATCACATGGGATTAAAGGGATGGTGGGCAAGTGATTGACTTAGGGATAGGAGGCAGAGAATAGTGGTGAACTGATATTTTTCTGACTGAAGAGAAGTATGCAGTGGGGTCCCTCAGAGGTCAGTATTAGGACCTTTACTTTTCTCGTTATATATAAATGACATGGATTTGGGTAAAGTTGTACAATTTCAAAGTGTGCGGATGATACAAAACATGGCAACATAGTAAGCAGTGAGGAGGATAGTAGCAGACTATCAGGAGGACAGAGAGAGACTGGTGAAATGGGCAGACACATGGCTGATGCAATTAGGTGCAGATAAGTGTGCAGTGATGCACTTTGGGAGAAACAACATGGAGAGCCAGTACAATATAATTAAATGGTACTGTTTTGTGAAGAGTGACCTGGTGGTGCACATTCTCAATTTTTTGAAGGTGGCAGGGCAAGTTGCTGAGGCAGTTGAGAAAACACATGGGATACTTTGTAAATAGTGACATTGAACACAAAAACAAGGAAGACATGTTAAACCTTTACAAATCACTGGTTAGGCCTCAGCTGGAGAATTGTGCACAATTTTGAGCGCCACAGTAGGAAGAATGTCAAGGCCCTGACGAGGCTGCAGAGGAAATTTACCAGAATATTAGCAGGGATGAGGGAGTTAAGTTATGTGGAAGGATTGGAGAAGCAGGGATTGTTCTGCTTAATCAGAGAAGATTAAGGGGAGACCTAATAGAGATATTCTTTTATTTCATTCATGGGATGTGGGCGTCGCTGGCAAGGCCAGCATTTATTGCCCATCTCTAATTGTCCTTGAGAAGATGGTGATGAGCTGTCCATGTGGTGAAGGTACTCCCACTGTTCTGTTAGGGAGGGAGTTCCAGGATTTTGACCTAGCGACGATAAAGGAACGGCGATATACTTCCAAGTCAGGATGGTGTGTAACTTAGAGGGGAACGTGGAGATAGTGGTGTTCCAATGCACCTGCTGCCCTTGTCCTTCTAGGTGGTAGAGGTCACAGATTTGGGAGGTGCTGCCGAAGAAGCCTTGATGAGTTGCTGCAGAACATTTTGTAGATGGTACACAATGCAACCATGGTATTTTTTTTGAATTTGAATGTCTTTATTATAGCTCCAACATGATGAACATTTGCACAATGGTTAAAGTCCCATAAACAGAAATAATAATTGGATGATGCGCGTCACATAGATCGAGTCCAGCACATTAACCACTCAGCGCCTTGGCTACCACAGGTTCCTTTGTGGGGCTGGAGTAATCCCAAGGTTGTCTGTTTTCTGTAAGGCCATAAATCTTACGCAGTACTACTCGTGCTGCCTCTTCTTCAGCTGACAGCACCATTTCACCAGGTCCGTCTGCGATAAGCTGCTTATCACTGTATAGTCCAACGAAATAGACCGGGAGCACAGTGCCAGCTCCAGACTGCCTGGTCAGTCTGGGCTCAGGAAGAGACACCTTCCTCTTATTCAGCTCTTCCACTTGCAGTCCCATGAGATTAACAAGAGGCCACATTTCAAACAGATCTTTGCCAATAAGTTGAGTAATTAGGAAGTCCTGGATAAATAAGCTGGCTCTTTCAGGATCACTGCTCTCAAGCAAAGCTCCAACAACAGCAAAGAATGTATTTTGAAAAACCTCATGTGGCACTGGGAACTCTGCACTTAGCATCAAGTCTTCCACAGCCAAGTTCCTGGCAACATGGCACAAAATCTGTGAGCTTGTGATGTGACTAACAAGTGCCTTAACACTGTCGACAGGCAGGTTTGGATAGGCACGACTGAAATAGTCTTGGAGGTAAGTGTTACACTCATATTAAAGGATGAAACTGAATACTGTAGGCAATGAGTAAGTGTGACCTTAGTTCCTTTAATTAGACTCCAGAGTGCAGGTATCGCGTGAGTGGCCTGATTATGTACAGTGCTCACAAGGGATGCTGGGATTCCTTGGGACTCCAACAGGTAGGCCCTCTGGTGGTGGTGTGATACAGGTTGCCAAGGGTTAAATACATAACATCACTCCCTCGGAAAGTCAATAGTACACTTATTTGCAGGGTGAGACGATCTGGGGTTTTTTGCTCCCTTGTCGATCGTCTCAGTACAAATGCAGGTGCGGGTGAGTTGGTTGGTTCTTCACTGGGCTGCTGGGCAGCCGGCCTTGCTGGGCTGCTGGGGATGATGAGTTCGGCTTCGTGATCAACCGTGATCTCGGTTGCCACTTGTGTGTGTGTGTTGGAGGGTCGAAGTTGGTGGTTGCTCGTAGCTGTTAATGAACCGCAATTTGATTTGGTCCAAATGCTTTCTGCACGTCAGTCCATTGGTCAATTTGAACTGAAACACCCTACTCCCTTCTTTGGCTATGACTGTGCCAGCGAGCCATTGATTGAGTACAAACACAGGATCATTGACCTCAGTATCGCGTGACAAATTTGCGTGATCATGGTACATACTTTGTTGATGCCGCCTGCCCTCAACGTTATCATGGAGAACAGGGTGGACAAGAGAGAGCCTCGTTTTTTGAGCGCCCTTTTCATGAGCAGCTCTGCTGGGGGAACCTCGGTGAACGAGTGGGGTCTAGTGTGGTAGCTGAGCAGAATTCGGGACAATCGGGTCTGCAAGGAGCCTTCCGACACACGTTTCAAGCTTTGCTTGATGGCATCTGCCTCGTTCAAGCCCATTCTGCCTGGCCATTGAATGTGGGCTTGAACGGGGTAGATGTGATGTGCTTTATCCCATTGTGGGTCATGAATTCCTTGAATTCAGCACTGATGAAACATGGCCCATTGTCTCTGACGAGGACATCAGTCAGGCCGTGTGTGGCAAACATGGCTCGTAGGCTTTCTATGGTGGCGGTGGACATGCTTACAGACATTATTACACATTCAATCCATTTTGAATAAGCATCCATGACAACCAAGAACATTTTGTCTTGAAATGGGCCAGCATAGTCAACGTGGATCCTAGTCCACAGTTTGGAGGGCCATGACCACCACTTAGCGGTGCCTCTCTGGGTGCATTGCTCAGTTGAGAGCAAGTGTTGCACTGGCGTATGCATGACTCTAAATCTGAGTCGATGCCGGGCCACCATACATGGGATCTGGCTATGGCTTTCATCATTACAATGCCTGGGTGGGTGTTGTGTAGGTCACGTATGAACATTTCCCTGCCTTTCTTGGGCAAGACCAAGCGATTACCCCACAAAAGACAGTCTGCCTGCAAGGACATTTTGTTTTTGCGCCTGCGGAACGGTTTAATCTCTTCCTGCATCTCCGTTGGGACACTGGATCAGCTCCCATGGAGGACACAGTTTTTTTTACAAAGGACAGTAAAGGATCCTGGCTGGTCCAGGTCTGATCTGGTAGGCCGTAACTGGTGACTTTTCGTTTTCGAATGCATCCATCACCAAGAGCAAGTCTGCAGGCTGTGCCATTTCCACCCTGGTGGTGGGCAATGGTAGCCGACTGAGAGCATCAGCACAGTTCTCTGTGCCTGGTCTGTGGCGGATTACATAGTTGTATGCCGACAGCGTGAGCACCCATCTTTGGATGCAGGCAGAGGCATTGATGTTAATCCCTTTGCTCTCTGAGAATAGCGATATGAGCGTCTTATGGTCAGTTTCAAGCTCAAACTTGAGACCAAACAAATACTGGTGCATTTTTTTCACCCTGTAAAAGCACACCAGAGCTTCTTTTTCAATCATGCTGTAGGCCCTTTTGGCCTTGGACAGACTCCTGGATGCATAAGCGACCGGTTGCAAAATCCCCGATTCATTAGCCTGTTGTAACACACACCCGACCCCATATGACGACGCATCGCAAGCTAGCACTAATCGTTTACTTGGGTTATACAGAACAAGCAGTTTGTTTGAACATAACAGATTTATGACTTTCTCAAAGGCAGCCTCTTGTGAATTCCCCCATACCCAGTCATCTCCTTTGCGCAGTAGCACATGTAGAGGTTCTAACAAGGTGCTTAACCCGGGTAGAAAATTACCAAAATAGTTGAGGAGTCCCAGGAACGACCGCAGTTCCATCACGTTCTGTGGTCTAAGTGCCTTTTTGATGGCCTCCGTCTTGGCGTCGGTGGGTCTGATGCCAATCACTGCGATTCCTCTCCCTAAGAACTCGACCTCTGGTGCCAGGAAAACACACTTCGAGCGTTTCAACCTGAGTCCCACGTGATCTAGCCGACTTAGAACCTCTTCCAGATTCTTCAAGTGGTCGACGATGTCCCAACCCTGTGACCAGTATGTCATCCTGGAAAACCACGGTGAGAGGAACCGACTTTAGCAGGTTCTCCATGTTCCGTTGGAAAATTGCCGCGGCCGACCGAATCCAGAACGGGCATCTGTTATAGATGAACAGGCCTTTGTGCATGTTGATGCAGGTGAGGCCTTTCGAAGATTCCTCCAGCTCCTGCGTCATGTAGGTTGAGGTCAGGTCCAACTTGCTGAACGTCTTTCCTCCAGCCAGGGTTGCAAATAGGTCGTCTGCCTTGGGTTGCGGGTACTGGTCCTGTAGCAAAAAACGGTTAATCATTACTTTATAGTCACCACAAATTCTGACCGTGTCATCAGCTTTGAGTACCGGGACAATTGGACTGGCCCACTCGTTGAATTCCACCGGCGCGACGATGCCTTCTCACTGCAGCCTGTCCAGCTCAATTTCCATTTTCTCTCGCATCATGTACGGTACCGCCCGTGCCTTGTGCTGGATGAGTTGTGTACCAGGAATCAAATGGATCTGCACTTTCACCCCCGAGAAACTTCCAATGCCTGGCTCGAACAACGATGGAAATCTGCTCAGAACCTGGGCACATGAGGCGTCGTCGACGGACGAAAGCGCTCGGATGTTGTCACAGTTCCAGCGGATTTTTCCCAGCCAGCTTCTGCCGAACAGTGTGGGGCCATCCGCTGGCACGATCCATGGTGGGAGTTCGTGCACTGCTCCATCATAGGAGACTTTGACTTCTTCACTGCCAATTACCGGGATCAGTTCTTTGGTGTAAGCTCTTAGAAACATAGAAACATAGAAAATAGGTGCAGGAGTAGGCCATTCGGCCCTTCTAGCCTGCACCGCCATTCAATGAGTTCATGGCTGAACATGCAACTTCAGTTTGAAGTTTAGAAGAATGAGAGGGGATCTCATCGAAACATATAAAATTCTGATGGGACCGGACAGGTTAGATGCAGGAAGAATGTTCCCAATGTTGGGGAAATCCAGAACCAGGGGTCACAGTCTAAGGATAAGGGGTAAGCCATTTAGGACCGAGATGTGGAGAAACTTCTTCATTCAGAGAGTTGTTAACCTGTGGAATTCTCTACCGCAGAAATTTGTTGATGCCAGTTTGTTAGATATATTCAAGAGGGAGTTAGATATGGCCCTTACGGCTAAAGGGATCAAGGGGTATGGAGAGAAAGCAGGAAAGGGGTACTGAGGTGAATGATCAGCCATGATCTTATTGAATGGTGGTGCAGGCTTGAAGGTCCGAATGGCCTACTCCTGCACCTATTATCGATGTTTCTATGTTTTTATGGTGTGAATGGGGCTGAGCTTAGGCCTGTGTGCCTTGTTACACCACAGCCTGTCGAAGGCCTTTTTGCTCATTATGGACTGACTCGCACTCGTGTCCAGTTCCATGGATACTGAAATTGCATTCAGTTCAACCTTTAACATTATTGGTGGACATTTCGTGGTGAAGCTGTGTACCCCGTACACTTCTGCCTCCTCGGTTCGAGTCTCTAGTTCAGCCTGATCCACCGTGGATCAATCTTCCTCTGTAACGTGGCGGTTTGCAGGGTTAGCAGGGTTTGCAGCTCACCTGCACATTTGCTGGAGGTGTCCCATTGTTCTGCAGCCATTGCACACATAGTGCTTGAAGTGGCATGATGGGCCCGATGATCACCTCCACAACGCCAACAAGGTGTTAACTGCCTCGCATTAACAATTGATGATGAACTCTGAGTCATCTGAGGTCGTGTAGCAGCCGGCATGTATGTTCTGCCATGTATATAAAAACGACGTTACTGGCCAAAACCTCTTTATGCTGCGAAATTTGTTTGGTGTTTTCGCTGGTGGACATAAATGCCTGGGCTATTAGAAACATAGAAACATAGAAAATAGATGCAGGAGTAGGCCATTCGGCCCTTTGAGTCTGCACCGCCATTCAATGAGTTCATGGCTGAACTTGCAACTTCAGTACCCCATTCCTGCTTTCTCGCCATACCCCTTGATCCCCGTAGTAGTACAGACTACATCTAACTCCTTTTTGAATATATTTAGTGAATTGGCCTCAACAACTTTCTGTGGTAGAAAATTCCACAGGTTCACCACTCTCTGGGTGAAGAAGTTTCTCCTCATCTCGGTCCTAAATGGCTTACCGCTTATCCTCAAATTGTGACCCCTGGTTCTGGACTTCCCCAACATTGGGAATATTCTTCCTGCATCTAACCTGTCTAAACCCATCAGAATTTTAAACGTTTCTATGAATCCCCTCTCATTCTTCTGAACTCCAGAGAATACAAGCCCAGTTGATCCAGTCTTTCTTGATATGTCAGACCCGCCATCCCGGGAATCAGTCTGGTGAACCTTCGCTGCACTCCCTCAATAGCAAGAATGTGCTTCCTCAAGTTAGGAGACCAAAACTGTACACAATACTCCAGGTGTGGCCTCACCAAGGCCCTGTACAACTGTAGTAACACCTCCCTGCCCCTGTACTCAAATCCCCTCGCTATGAAGGCCAAGATGCCATTTGCTTTCTTAACCGCCTGCTGTACCTGCATGCTAACCTTCAATGACTGATGTACCATGACACCCAGGTCTCGATGCACCTCCCCTTTTCCTAATCTGTCACCATTCAGATAATAGTCTGTCTCTCTGTTTTTGCCACCGAAGTGGATAACCTCACATTTATCCACATTATACTGCATCTGCCATGCATTTTCCCACTCACCTAAACTGTCCAAGTCACTGTGCAGCCTCATAGCATCCTCCTTGCAGTTCACACTGCCACCCAACTTAGTGTCATCCGCAAACTTTTAGATACTACATTTAATCCCTTCGTCTAAATCATTAATGTACAATGTAAACAGCTGGGGCCCCAGCACAGAACCTTGCGGTACCCCACTAGTCACTGCCTGCCATTCTGAAAAGTCCCCATTTACTCCTACTCTTTGCTTCCTGTCTGCCAACCAGTTCTCAATCCACGTCAGCACACTACCCCCAATCCCATGTGCTTTAACTTTGCACATTAATCTCTTGTGTGGGACCTTGTCGAAAGCCTTCTGAAAGTCCAAATACACCACATCAACTGGTTCTCCCTTGTCCACTCGACTGGAAACATCCTCAAAAAATTCCAGAAGATTTGTCAAGCATGATTTCCCTTTCACAAATCCATGCTGACTTGGACCTATCATGTCACCTCTTTCCAAATGCGCTGCTATGACATCCTTAATAATTGATTCCATCATTTTACCCACTACTGATGTCAGGCTGACCGGACTATAATTCCCTGTTTTCTCTCTTCCTCCTTTTTTAAAAAGTGGGGTTACATTGGCTATCCTCCACTCCATAGGAACTGATCCAGAGTCTATGGAATGTTGGAAAATGACTGTCAATGCATCCACTATTTCCAAGGCCACCTCCTTAAGTACTCTGGGATGCAGTCCATCAGGCCCTGGGGATTTATCGGCCTTCAATCCCATCAATTTCCCCAACACAATTTCCCAACTAATAAGGATTTCCCTCAGTTCCTCCTTCTTACTCGACCCTCTGACCCCCTTTATATCCGGAAGGTTGTTTGTGTCCTCCTTAATGAATACCGAACCAAAGTACTTGTTCAATTGGTCTGCCATTTCTTTGTTCCCCGTTATGACTTCCCCTGATTCTGACTGCAGGGGAACTACGTTTGTCTTTACTAACCTTTTTCTCTTTACATATCTATAGAAGCTTTTGCAGTCCATTTTAATGTTCCCTACAAGCTTCCTCTCGTACTCTATTTTCCCTGCCCTAATCAAACCCTTTGTCCTCCTCTGCTGAGTTCTAAATTTTTCCCAATTCCCGGAATCGCTGCTATTTCTGGCCAATTTGTATGCCACTTCCTTGGCTTTAATACTATCCCTGATTTCCCTTGATAGCCACGGTTGAGCCACATTCCCTTTTTTATTTTTACGCCAGACAGGGATGTACAATTGTTGTAGTGCATCCATGCGGTCTCTAAATGTCTGCCATTACCCATCCACTGTCAACCCCTTAAGTATCATTCGCCAATCTATCCTAGCCAATTCACGCTTCATACTTTCAAAGTTACCCTTCTTTAAGTTCTGGACCATGGTCTCTGAATTAACTGTTTCATTCTCCATCCTAATGCAGAATTCCACCATATTATGATCACTCTTTCCCAAGGGGCCTCGCACAACGAGATTGCTAATTAATCCTCTCTCATTACACAACACCCAGTTAAGATGGCCTCCCCCCCCGACATATTGGTCTAGAAAACCATCCCTTATGCACTCCAGGAAATCCTCCTCCACCGTATTGTTTCCAGTTTGGTTAGCCCAATCTATATGCATATTAAAGTCACCCATGATAACTGCTGCATCTTTATTGCATGCACCCCTAATTTCCTGTTTGATGCCCTCCCCAACATCACTACTACTGTTTGGAGGTCTGTACACAATTCCCACTAGCGTTTTCTGCCCTTTGGTATTCCGTAGCTCCACCCATACCGATTCCACATCATCCAAGCTAATATCTTTCCTTACAATTGCATTAATTTCCTCTTTAACCAGCAACGCCACCCCGCCTCCTTTTCCTTTCTGTCTATCCTTCCTAAATGTTGAATACCCTTGGATATTGAGTTCCCAGCCTTGGTCACCCTGGAGCCATGTCTCCGTGATGCCAACCACATCGTATCCATTAACTGCTATCTGCAGTTAATTCATCCACCTTATTCTGAATACTCCTTGCATTGAGGCATAGAGCCTTCAGGCTTGCCTTTTTAACACACTTTGACCCTTTAGAATTTTGCTGCAAAGTGGTCCTTTTGGGTTTCTCTGCCCTCCACTTTTACTCATCTCCTTTCTGTCTTTTGCTTCTGTCTTCATTTTTTTTCCCTCTGTCTCCCTGCATTGGTTCCCATTCCCCTGCCATATTAGTTTAACTCCTCCCCAACAGCACTAGCAAACACTACTCCTCGGACATTGGTTCCGGTCCTGCCTAGGTGCAAACCATCCAGTTTGTACTGGTCCCCCAGAACCGGTTCCAATGCCCCAGGAATTTGAATACCTCCCTGCTGCACCACTGCTCAAGCCACGTATTCATCTGCGCTATCCTGCGATTTCTACTCTGACTAGCACGTGGCACTGGTAGCAATCCTGAGATTACTACTTTTGAGGTCCTACTTTTTAATTTAGCTCCGTCTTAAATGCGTCTCGTAGAATCTCATCCCGTTTTTTACCTATATCGTTGGTACCAATGTGCACCATGACAACTGGCTGTTCACACTCCCTTTTCAGAATGTCCTGCACCCGCTCCGAGACATCCTTGACCCTTGCACTAGGGAGGCAACATACCATCCTGGAGTCTCGGTTGCGGCCGCAGAAACGCCTATCTATTCCCCTTACAATTGAATCCCCTATCACTATCGCTCTCCCACTCTTTTTCCTGCCCTCCTGTGCAGCAGAGCCAGCCACGGTGCCATGAACTTGGCTGCTGCTGCCCTCCCGTGATGAGTCATCCCCCCCAACAGTACTCAAAGTGGTGTATCTGTTTTGCAGTGGGGATGACCTCAGGGGACCCCTGCACTTTCTTCCTTGCACTGTTCTTCCTGTTGGTCTTCCATTCCCTATCTGGCTGTGGGCCCTTTACCTGCGGTAAGACCAACTCACTACACATGCTAATCACATCATTAACAGCATCGTGGATGCTTCAGAGTGAATCCACCCTCAGCTCCAATTCTGCAACGTGGTCCGTCAGGAGCTGGAGGCGGATACAATTCCCGCAGATGTAGTCGTCAGGGACACCGGAAGTGTCCCTGAGTTCCCACATAGTACAGGAGGAGCATATCACGTCTCCTGCCATGACTTAACACTTAGATACACTTAATTTGGCGACAACAATGTTAACAGGTTACTTACTGATATAAAAAGAAAAAAAAACTACTCACCAATCACCATCCAATCACTTACCCCCTTGGCTGTGGCGTCACCTTTTGCTTTCTTTCTACTTCTTTTTGGCTTTCTCTCCCCGCTGCAGTTGCACAAGCTGGGCCTTTATAGGCCTGGGACGCTGCCCTGCACCTCTCGACCTCTCGCTGGGCCTCCCCGACTCACGCTGGGCCTTTATCGGCCTGGGACGCTGCCCTGCACCTCTCGACCTCCCGCTGGGCCTCCCCGACACACGCTGGACCTTTATAGGCCTGGGACGCTGCCCTGCACCTCTCGACCTCCCGCTGGGCCTCACCGACTCACGCTGGGCCTTTATAGGCCAGGGACACTGCCCTGCACCTCTCGACCTCCCGCTGGGCCTCCCCGACTCACGCTAGGCCTTTATAGGCCTGCGACGCTGCCCTGCACCTCTCGACCTCCCGCTGGGCCTCCCCGACTCACGATGGCCTTTATCGGCCTGGGACACTGCCGCTCCGCCTCTCGACCTCCCGCTGGGCCTCCCTGACTCACGCTGGCCTTTTGTAGGCCTGGGACGCTGCCGCTTGCCTCTCGACCTCCCGCTTATTAAGGCTTTGCTTAGATTCAGTTTCAACAGTCAATAGTTTGGGAAGGATTACCTCATGGCCAATGCCAAGCACAAAAAAGTCTCTCAGTATTTGTTCTAGGAATCCATCAAATTTGCAATGTCCTGCAAGGCGCCTTAGTTCGGTGACGTAGCTCGCCACTTCGTGGCCCTCTGACCGTTGACACGTGTAGAACCGATACCTCGCCATCAAAACACTTTCCTTAGGATTTAGGTGCTACCGGACCAGCGTACACAATTCTTCATAGAATTTGGTTGTTGGTTTTACTGGAGCTAGAAGATTCTTTGTGAGGCCATAGGTTGTTGCCCCACCGACGGTAAGGAGGATCGCCCTTCGTTTGGCAGTGTTTTCGTCCCCTTCCAGCTCATTGGCCATGAAGTATTGGTCGAGTCTCTCCACGAAGGCCTCCCAATCATCCCCTTCTGAGAACTTCTCCAGGATAACAACTGTTCTTTACATTTTCACACGGTTGTTCGTTATCTCGTCGCCAATTGTTACACTCATATTAAAGGATGAAACTGAGTACTGTAAGCAATGAGTAAGTGTGACCTTAGCTCCTTTAATTAGACTCCAGAGTGCAGGTACCGCGTGGGTGGCCTGCTTATATACAGTGCTCCCAAGTGATGCTGGGATCCCTTGGGACTTCAACAGGTAGGCCCTCTGGTGGTGGTGTGATACAGGTTGCCAAGGGTTAAATACATAACAGTAAGTATCCGTAAATAATGATCCTTTCTTAAATAACTCGTGATTGTCTTTGAGATTTAACGTGATATTCTCTTTGTTCAGTTCAAGTTCCCACCGGTGTGCTTCCCAGGATGTTGATGTTGGGGGATTTGGTGATGGTAATGCCGTTGCATATCAAGGGGCGGTGGTTAGACTCTCACTTGTTGGAGATAGTCATTGCCTGGCACTAGTATGAAGAAAATGTTACTTGTCACTTATCTGCTCAAGCCTGAATGTCGTCCAGGTCTTCCTGCATGCGGGCATGGAATGCTTCATTATCTGAGGAATTGTGAATGGCACTGAACACTGTGCAGTCATCAGTGAACATCCCCACGTCTGACAGTATGATGGAGGGAAGGTCCTTGATGAAGCAGCTGAATGTGGTTGGACCTCGGACACTGCCCTGAGGAACTCCTGCAGTGATATCCTAGGACTGTGATGATTAACCTCCAACCACCAAAACCATCTTCCTTTGTGCTAGGTATGACTCCAGGCAGTGGAGAGTTTTCCCCCTGATTCCCATTGACTTCAGTTTTACTAGGGCTCCTTGATGACACACTCGGTCAAATGCTGCCTTGATGCCAAGAGCAGTCACTCACACCTCACCTCAGAAAATCAGCTCTTTTGTCCATGTTTGGATCAAGGCAGCAATAAAGTCTGGAGCCGAGTGGTCCTGACGGAAACTAAACTGGGCATCAGTGAGCGGGCTGTTGGTGAGTAAGTGCCACTTGATAGCATTGTCGACGACACCTTCCCTCATTTTGCTGATGATTGAGAGTAGATTGATGGGGCGGTAATTGGCCAGATTGGATTTGTCATGCTTTTTGGGGATAGAAAATACCTGGGCAGTTTTCCACATTGTCAAATAGATGCCAGTGTTGTAGCTGTACTGGAACAGCTTGGCTAGAGGCAAGGCTTGTTCTGGAGGACAAGTCTTCTGCACGACAGCCGGGATGTTGTCAGGGGCCTTAGCCTTTGCTGCATTCAGTGCGCTCAGCCATTTTCTGATATCATATGGAGTGAATCAAATTGGCTGAAGATGGTTCTGTGATGGTGAGGACCTCAGGAGGAGGCCGATACGGATCAGCCACTTGGCACTTCTGGCTGAAGATGGTTGCCAATGCTTCAGCCTTGTCTTTTGCACTCACGTGCTGGGATCCACCATCATTGAGGATGAGGATATTCATGGAACCTCCTCCTCCCGTTAGTTGTTTAATTGTCCACCACCATTCATGACTGGATATGGCAGGACTGCAGAGATTTGATCTGATCCATTGATTGTGGAATCACTTAGTCCTATCTATGGCATGCTGCTTCCACTGTTTAGCATGTATGTAGTCCTGTGTTGCAGCTTCCCCAAGTTGGCACCTCATTTTTAGGTACGCCTGGTGCTGCTCCTGGCATGCTCTTCTACACTCTTCATTGAACCAGGGTTGGTCCCCTGGCTTGATGATAATGGTAGAGTGAGGGATATGCCGGGCCATGAGGTTACATATTGTGGTGGAATACAACTCTACTGCTGCCGATGGCCCACAGTGCCTCATGGATGTCCAGTTTTGAGCTGCTAGATCTGCTCTGAATCTATCCCATTTAGCATGGTAGTAGTGCCACACAAAACAATGGATGGTGTCCTCATTGCTGGGTCTGTCCTGCAGGTCAGGCAGGACATACCCAGGGATGATGATGGCGGAGAATGGGACATTGGCTGAAAGATATGTTTCTGTGAGCATGGCTATATGCTTGACTAGTCTGTGGGACAGTTCTCCCAATTTTGGCACAGGTTCCCAGATGTTAGTGAGGAGGACTTTGCAGGGTCAACTAGGTTGGGTGTGCTGTTGTCATGTCCGAGGCCACGGCCACGGTCGATGCCGGTTTGTTCGTCCAGTTATATTCTTCTTATTTTACGTAGCGGTTTGTTACAACTGAGTGGCATGCTGGGCCATTTCAGAGGGCAGTTAAGAGCCAACCACATTGCTGTGGGTTTGGAATCACATGTACGCCAGACCAGCTAAGGACAATTTGCTTCCTTAAAGGACAAAAGTGAACCAGATGGGTTTTTACGACAATAGCTTTTTATTCCAGATTTTTATTCAATTAACTGAATTTAAATTCACCAGCTGCCATCGTGGGATGTGAACTGCATCATTAAGCCTTAGGATTACTGGGCCAGTAACATTACCACTATGTTACTGTTCCCACTACATTATGAGAGGTTTTGGTCGAGCAGGTAAGGAGAAACGGTTTCCTCTGGCAAATGTATTATTAACCATAGGTCAGAGATTTAAAATAATTGACAAAAGAACTAGAGGGGAAATGAGGAGAAATTGTTTCACACAGAGGGTTGTTACGATCTGGAGCGCACTACCTGAAAGGGTGGTGGAATCAGATTCCATAGGAACTTTCAAAAGGTAAAAGGACGTGTACCTGAAGAGGACTGATTCGCACGGTTAGTGGCAAAAGCAGGGGAGTGGTATTAATTTGGACAGCTCCTTCAAAGAGCAAGCACAGGCATGATTGGCCGAATGGCCTCCTTCTGTGCTGTACAATTCTATTGGCCCAAAATTCATCATATTACTACCCCACTTACCATCCACTTACTGCCCAGAATTCAAATTTCATCAAAAAAGATCATTTACCGCAGAGATACAGCCCACAATACTGCGGGCAGAAAATTCATCAGTCATTTACTGCCAGCAGTATTCAATACTGCCCACCCATCATTTAAGGCCCAAATGATAATTTGTTCATCAAGATCCATTTACTACCGGACCTAAATAACACCCTGAAAAAGCAAGTCTTACCTGATCTTACCCGATCTTAAGCGAACGGTATGGGCACCATTTTAGAAATCGGAGCATTTGATGAAAAGCTGCTTAAGATTAATATCTAGCATGCTCAGATACTGGAATTTCTTTTTCTGTTTTGTTTTCTTTATCCAGTTTAAAGTTTATCATTCAAAGCCCTTTCACTTAAATCATTGAATAAACAATGCCCTCCACACTCCCCACTCCCCCTATCTCTATGTTGAATTTACAAAATGATTCCCCACTGATCATTTTCCCTTCAAGTTATTTTTACTCTGTTGCTACAGTCATTTTGCTGACTGTTGGGCCGTTGTTCTTTACCCAATGTTGAACATGGAAACCTGGCATGAATTTCACAAGTGGGCTGAATTTAATCATTGGAAGTCCTCATATTAGAGACCATTAGCTATAAAAAAAACCGTGGGAAAAACGAACTCAGAAAAATAAAATCACGCATGCGCAGAAGTCCGTTCTTTTCATGATCGAGAAAAAAGTCGATCTCGATCGACGACAATGCCTGCCGTTACATACTGCTCCCGCCACCATCCCAAAAAAAGTCACCAAAATTAGCAGTTCTCGATCTTAGCGGTATGTGGGTGGTAAAAAACCTCGTACCACTGGAATACTGCCAAGAAACGGGCAGTAGCAGTACTTCATCAATTTTGGGCCCTATGATTCTACATAATTTATTCAGTGAAACCTATTCACAAAACTGGGTATTATATGAAATATAATGAACTGCAATTTTTACTCAACAAATTTGTACTGATTAAAGCAGATTTATTCACTTTTAGTCTGAACATCATCATAGTTCACCTGGCTGTCGACATCCACTCCGAGAAAGACAAAGCAGAAACATTCTCCCTAATAACACCTGAGTGACTTCATGGTTCTAATCTCATTCTGGGTTTCAGATAACACATAAATTAATTGGATCTCCACTTTTGGCATTTATAATATCACATAAGAATAGGTCATACTCTGAAGAATAAAAGTAGGCCATACTGCCCCTCGAGCCTGCTCCGCTATTCAATACGATCATGGCTGATCTTCAATCTCAACTCTGATTTCCCGCCCGATCCCCATATCCCTTGATTCTCCTAGAGTCCAAAAATCTATCTATCTCAGCCTTGAATATACCTGAACCCTTTGCTGAGGGCAGTCTATATTTCATCCAGTTAACCATTATTGTCTCTGTCAGTCGTGCATGTTTGCAGAAAAGGTAAAGAATAGAATGAAGGGATCACAGTTATACAAAGGTGATCTCTAAACCAGTGCAGTGAGCTTGGGAGTGGCGAGTTTGGAGAATCTCAAACAGTGGAGGGAGATATTGAAGGTATGGTGCAGGGAAAGGAAGGAGAATGATCTGACTCTTCAAGCCCACATTATTTTTAAATGTGACACAGTATCTCCAATATCTTTGGATTAGTTGATTTTTTACAATTTTGTTCAGCAAATTATTCAAAAATGGGTAATAAAAGTAACTTATCTGTAAGCCGTGGTACCTCCTCTTCTCCTGTATTGTCTGTGTATACTTGTCCTCTTATGTATTTGTGGTGTGTACCTGTAGTTTTCATTTGTATTCTATGTATGTACCTGTCTGTCTTTATGTTAAAGATAACTAATGACGAGATAAAAAGGAAGCTGCCACAATCAGGATTGAATTGCACCAGCTGTTCTTTCCAAGCTTCCTCTATAATACACAAGATATTTCTTGTAACATGCAGTTGAAATTGCCCTGAAATTCTTTGGGTCTTAACTCAAGCATAACTGCAGGTGTCATGCCTGATGATGTATTCCAGTGTGTACTACACTGGAGTTTGTGGGCAAGACTCTCATTGATATCAACTTCAGGTACATCTCCTACAGCCACCTACCCATGACTGGCAAGTGCTGTGCCGCCCACTGTAGTGAGCTATCTAGGCTCCCCAACACAGCAAAGCTTTCTGTTGTCTCCCTAAACAAGTGAGTCCATCTGGCTGATACTTATTTAAGGAGGGATATACTTGCATTGGAGGCAGTTCAGAGAAGGTTCACTAGGTTGATTCCTGAGATGAAGGGGTTGTCATATGAAGAAAGGTTGAGCAGGTTGGGCCTATACTCATTGGAGTTTAGAAGAATGAGAGGTGATCTTATTGAATCAGAGAGACTTAGGAGTTCCAAGTACAGAAATCACTAAAAGTCGGTGGGAAGGTACAAAACATAATTTCAACAGCTAATGGAATGTTGGCCTTTATCTCAAGGGGGTGGGGGGTAGGGGGGGGGCGCTGGAATAAAAAGGTGTGGGAATTCTATTAGTTATACTAGAGTTTAGAAGAATGATAGGGGATCTCATTGAAACGTATAAAATTTTGACTGGGTTGGATAGACTGGATGCGGGGAGGATGTTTCCCCTGGCTGGGAAGTCTAAAACAAGGGGTCACAGTCTCAGGATACGGGGTGGGAAATTTAGGATGAGATGAGGAGAAATGTTTTCACTCAGAGGCTGGTGAACGTGTGGAATTCTCTACCACAGAAGGCTGTGGAGGATAATTCACTGAATATATTTAAGAGGGAGATAGATAGATTTCTAGAAACAAAAGACATCAAGGGTTAGGGGAAGAAGTGGGAATATGGTGTTGAGATAAAGGATCAGCCATGATCATATTGAATGGCGGTGCAGACTCGAAGGGCCGAATGGCCTACTACTGCTCCTATTTTCTAGGTTTCTATAATGAAGAGGCTTGACAGGGTAGATGCAGAGAGGATGTTTCCCTTCGTGGGGGAATCTAGAACTAGGGGGCATCATTTCAGAATAAGGGGTCGCCCATTTAAAACAGAGATGAGGAGGAACTTCTTCTCTCAGTGGGGTTGTAAATCTGTGGAATTCTCTGCCCCAGAGAGCTGTGGAGGCTGGGTCATTGAATATATTTAAGGTGGAAATAGACAGATTTTTGAACGATAAGAGAATCAAAGTTTATGAGGAGCGGGCGGGGAAGTGGAGTTGACTCCATGATCAGATCAGCCATGATCTTATTGAATGGCGGAGCAGGCTCGAGGGACCAAATTGCCTACTCCTGATCCTATTTCTTTTGTGTTCAGCGGTTCAAGCCACTTGCTTGGGCTTGGACCCCAGGTATGAATCTCACATAGACCTTTACGGAGGTCATACACCTCCTCTCACCAGCGTACCAGCCGCCACACAAACACCACGTCACGAAAGAGAATCTGGTGCGGCAATTCCCATTTTTGGGATTCCTGCTCCTCGATCCTCCCCTTGTCCATCAGTTGCCTTATAAGGGGCACACAGAAGTTCTGAGGAAGGTGAGGACACTCTTGGAAACATTGTGTCGCTGCACTTTTCCCAGGCATTCTCTCAGTCTTCCAGTTGAGTTCGAGCAGACGACCAGCAGAGACCACTGCAGCATTTCAGGACCTTTCATTCCAGTAACAGTCACCGGAGACTATCATATTGTAAAGGTTATTCAACTATTAGTGTACAATTGAGGAGGAATTTTGCAAAGCGTGGCTCTCAGCATAAAGCCTTGTTAGTAAAGAGCTCAGGTAACAGAATTATCCTATAGTGTTATAGCTCTATGCCTGAGGCACAATATCATTTAAATATCTGCAGCTCTTTTAAAGGCTAACAACATTTTTGATTCTATGTGGGCATTTAAATAGTTTTTTCCTCAATTTTACCAGCAATCCATGGTGACTGCCAGTTAGGTAACATGCACTCATGCACTGCTACCTGCTGATCTCCCCAACATGCCTTCTTACATTACACCATTTACCACTTCAACCCTGAAATTCTGTGATTACAGCACTTGACAAGCAACCTCGTTCACCATGTTTAACTTGACTTGTCACCCACCAAAGATTCTGCATTTGGGTGACTTGCGGTTCCTCGATTTCCCATGAAAGTTTCGGGTCAAAATTCGGTTGATAACACCGAACACCGGCATTATCAGCATGCGTTAACGGGGAGTTAGGCGTCTGGGAGTGCTGCTCGGTGCTGTTCACGCCAGACGCGAAATTCAGCTGAAATTTTTTGGGGGCGTAAAAACGTAACGTCCCGCCAGCTAACGCCATGGAAATCATGACATCAGTACACGTGCAACACCTCCTTGGCGCCCTTCTCACCAAATTCACTTTTGCCGCGTCACTTAACGGCTGGCGTCCATGAAGCCTGCATAAGTTGGACTGCACAATGTGGAGAAAAAAATAGGGGGCATTATTTAAACAAAGTAGGGGCCGGGACTCAGGGGTCTCGGTCAGTGCTGCGTTTGATGCTCACACAGACAGTAGGGTGTTGGCCTCACACTGCTGTGGACTTGTCTGATTGTCTACTAGTATCTGGGACACATTGGCTCAGCTAACTTTGAAATCTCTATCTCGCTGTGACCGGTGCCAAGTGATGGGGGCAGTGATCACACACCGCGTAGTCCTGCGGCGCTGACTTGAAAGGCGCCGGCTGCAGAGACAGCTTAAGGCAAATGTGGATCCCCCCAGAGGAGAGGCCCCAGACGGCGGGGCAGGAGGCCGTACACACACAGGATTTACTGCGCGCATTACCCTTATCTTGAGATGTCCAAGGAGCAGTGCTTAAGAATACTGTGGTTCTGCACGGAGGTGGTCACGGAGCTTTGCCACCTTCTGCGGACATACCTGGCAGCTGATATCGGCACTGGGACCTCGCTGTCAGTGGCAGTAAAAGTTACAGTGGCACTGAACTTCTACGCTACCAGCTCCTTCCAGTCTCCTGTAGGCGATGTATGCAACATTTCACAGATTGCAGTACATTGCTGCATTCGCCAGGTGACTGACTCTCTCCACCGCAAACGATTCGACTACATCAAATTCAGCATGTCAAGGCAAGACCAGGATGAGGGCACCGTGCCTTTGCCCATCTAGTGGGCTTTCCCAGGGTTCAAGGAGCCATTCATTGTATGCATGTGGCATTGAGGGCCCCACCCCACAATGGAGAGATCTTTCGGAATTGCAAAGGATTCCACTCCCTCAATGTATAGCTGGTCTGCGATCACAGGCAGATGATTTTCGCTGTCAACACCCGATATCCTGGCAGCTGCCACGATGCCTTTATCCTGCAGGAGACCAGTGTGCCACGATTCTTCCAGCCACTGCACGAAGGCCATGGCTGACTCCTGAGTGACAAAGGATATGGTGTGGCTCCTTGGCTGATGACACCCCTCTGCAATCCCATCACCCTGCTGAGCAGCACTACAACACCAGCCATACCACAACCCAGGTCATTATCGAGCAAACTATCGAGGTTCTGAAGCAGCATTTCTGAGGTCTTGACCGCTCTGGAGGGGCATTGCAGTACTCACCTAATAGAGTCTCAATGATCACCATTGTCTGCTGTATGCTGCACAACCTGGCCATTATGAAGGGCCAGCCATTACCACCAGGGATGGATGAACCACCTCAGGAGGAGAACGATGATGACGAGGAAGATGAGGATCCTCACCAAAGGAGGAGGCAGCATGACACTGCTGCGGCTGGAAGGGCTGCACGTCAGAGACTCACTGCTCATCGATCCAATGAATGAGACTTGATGTGCTGAATGGCCAACCTATACCCCTGGGCATCAACTCAACACATCGCTACACACCCTGCAGCCCTCCGTCTTAAGTAATCAGTGCCTCATCATGTGAACAATCCAAACTTGCTTTATTGCAAACATAAATCATGTGTGCTGAAAACATCCACAAAACAACTTCATCCCCAACACATCACCATACCCACAAAATCCCTTCATACTTCTCATAGACATCCAAATGGGCCGATTGACACCAGTTCATTTTGTAACAAGGTAGCCATCTCTGGGAAGTACAAAACAATTGGCGGATCATTCATCGAAATGCAACAATTTACATGAGCTCACATTGCAACAACCTAGCTATTTCTGTTGACTATGAACCAAGTGTTTGGTGCATTATACAAGAGCAATTAATGTTAAAAGCTCATATCTTCACAAGGTGAGAATATGTGGCCACCTTCCCAAAGATCTTTACTTTGTCTTAAAGAAGGCTTTACGACCCCTTCCCTTCCAAATCCCCCACACCCGCCCCCTCCCCCCCTCCCCCCCCCCCCCCCCCCCCCTCCCCGCTTCCCCACTGCTCCTCCGCAACGGGGTCTCAGGGCCTTTAGCAATTCTGGTAGTCGATTACTGTCTTCGATCCTCAGCCACACATCATGGCCTAGCAGGACGTCCTCAACCAGCTCGGGGCCTTGAAGACCTGGCTGCAGACTGCATAACCTCAGCAAGGCTGGAAGCAAAGCAATCTGTTGTGGATGGGGTGCGGACAGCGGCAGGTGCAAAGGCAGAAAGATGTCGTCCTGAGGAAGGACATCACGGTCCAATTGGCCCAACAGGCTGATACTCCCCTGGGGCAGAGCATCATCTGGGTGAGGTGAGAATCCTGCGCTGGGTCAGCAAGGTTAGGTCCCTATTGCCCCAGACCGGATGGCAGCGGTCAGTGCGTCTATTGAATCGATTTGCCTCGGCATCAAGAGTGTCTGCGACTGCAGTGCACCAGAGAGCTGACTCAGGACACCATGCACTGATGACATTTGAGTATGGAGGCCTACAATAACATATGCCTGGTGCTCAATGGCCACTGCAACATCAGCCATAGCCCATGCCACCATGTCTGGGATCCCATGGTCACTGTTTTCATCCATCATCTGTCCATCATCTGTTGGTATCTACCAAGGATGGGCTTGATGGGCTGCTGAGAGGCATGAGCAACAGTTGAGGCGGACTTCTCCATCCTCACAGCTACTGCATCGAGATTCTGGGGCACCGTGGCTATTACACCCAGCAGATCGCTGTACAACTGCAGGGATTGTCTTGCGACAACCTCTAGGTCGAGTTCATTGTCAGAGTGCTGCTGAGCATCACTCAGGCGTGCACTCACCCTCCGTGGAGCTGGTCCCCGGGCTTCCCCGTGGTGTAGCTGGAGGCCACTGGGGCTCGGAGCATCACCCACTTCCGTCTCCCCGACCACCCCTTGGTCAGCAGCACTGCTGGCCCCGCTCTCCGACGGCGCAGCCTCCTACGTGAGGTCGAAGGAGGTCTGGTCCTCCTGCTCCTCCTCCTCCTCTGGGTCATTGCCACCTTCTGCACCTGTGGGAGGTGCCCGAGAAGGCCCCAGTGGATCTGGCTGGTCATCTGAAAGCATAAACACAGAACAGTGGTTACCTGCAGGGGACGAGGTCAGGAATGGGAAAGGCATTTGTGAATGCCAGTTCCATGGAAATAGCTGCACGTTGAAGTTGTCAGGGCCAAGTGTCCTGTATGTCGCTGCAAAGGAACTCAACATACCGTCACTGTCCCGAGGAGGGTCAGCTGCACCTGCTGCTATCACATCAACTTGGACGCCCATCAGGGCAGCTATCTGTTCCTCCAACAGAGTGAGCACTTGGAGGTCTGGCTCCCCTCCACCAGTCCACATTTGCTCCTGTCGGTTGTGGGCCAGCTTCGCCTGTAACATTAAAGAAAATGTCGGAGTTAGAGGCCTTCTATCAGTGTGTCCCAAGTGCCTTACATACATTTTACTCTATGACAGTCTTCACGACTCGATGTAACTACCGTTTGGGGTGTGGATTTGCTGTGCCATTTCTTGAATTAGGTGGCCAGGACCTCAGAGTAACGGGGAGGCTACCGTCTTGGACGCACATATGAAGACTGGGGAATAAACAACATGAGGAGTGGGTCTGCAGAGCCGAGCAGCAAAGTTAACAGCATATGTAGGCCCTTGCAGTGGGTGAGGCTGCAAATGGAAACCTTCAATGTGGCCTCACCCACTTAGAACATGGATTTCGAAACACTACATTGAATAGAGAGTGCATTTAGGTCAGTGCATAGCATGTTGAAGTTTGAAGTTAAAGATACTCACCCTCACTATCCATGTTAAGTCATTCCACTTTTTGCGACATTGCATCACTGTCCTTAGAAACATAAAAACATAGAAAATAGGTGCAGGAGTAGGCCATTCGGCCCTTCGAGTCTGCACCGCCATTCAATGAGTTCATGGCTGAACATGCAACTTCAGTACCCCATTCCTGCTTTCTCGCCATACCCCTTGATCCCCCTAGTAGTAAGGACTACACCTAATTCCTTTTTGAATATATTTAGTGAATTGGCCTCAACAACTTTCTGTGGTAGAGAATTCCACAGGTTCACCACTCTCTGGGTGAAGAGGTTTCTCCTCATCTCGGTCCTAAATGGCTTACCCCTTATCCTTAGACTGTGTCCCCTGGTTCTGGACTTCCCCAATATTGGGAACATTTTTCCTGCATCTACCCTGTCTAAACCCATCAGAATTTTCAACGTTTCTATGAGATCCCCTCTCATTCTTCTGAACTCCAGTGAATACAAGCCCAGTTGATCCAATCTTTCTTGATATGTCAGTCCTGCTATCCCGGGAATCAGTCTGGTGAACCTTCGCTGCACTCCCTCAATAGCAAGAACGTCCTTCCTCAAGTTAGGAGACCAAAACTGTACACAATACTCCAGGTGTGGCCTCACCAATGCCCTGTACAACTGTAGTAACACCTCCCTGCCCCTGTACTCAAATCCCCTCGCTATGAAGGCCAACATGCCATTTGCTTTCTTAACCGCCTGCTGTACCTGCATGCCAACCTTCAATGACTGATGTACCATGACACCCAGGTCTCGTTGCACTGTGTCACTCGCAGACACTTGCTCCGCTCTTTCCCTCCTTAGCCTTCAGTATGTTTGGGGGTCTCCTCCCAGCCTCTGTCCTCAGCACCTGCCGCCGCCTCTCCAGGGCATCTTGGAGTATATCCAGTGCGGTGTCTGTGAACCGATGGGCACGCTGACAAGCTGCTGTTGCTGGGTTTGCCATGCTCACCCTCTGAGTGAGTGCGTAGGAAGCGAATATAGCCACGAGACATTGAGCTGGCTAATCAATGTTTCAATTAAATTTGGGTGGTGCCACTATGTCTGTGGTGCAACTCCCAATGATGCTTTAATCCCGGATGTTGAGCCCACATTTAACGGCCCACTTAGCGCAGTGTTGCGCATCCAGGTTAGTGTGCAACGCCATGATTTATCGCTCTTATTAATTCTTTAATACTGAATTTTGGGTTTGGCAAGTGCGCCTGAAGTGAGGTGTTAAACATTTCTCTCATGCGGTGACAACGCCTTAAAAATGGCGGAACCAAATTTCGACCCCATTGTATTGTAAGAACTTATTTATCACGCCACCATCTTTTTTGGATCTTCCTGTTCTGCTAAACACTGGTAAGTGCTTCAAATGTAGTTAACTTTCTGGAAAATAAGTAGATCATATTCGACACAGATATTTTTAAGAGAAAAAACATTTAGAAAATAAACTGATGAAAATGATCAGGAAAATGCCAGTAAAAAAAAAACAGAAGACCATGCTAAAAATGTACCCCGACACAAATAAAAGACTGATAACCTTAGACATAAGAACATAAGAAATAAGAGCAGGAGTAGGCCATTTGGCCCCTTGCGCCTGCTCCGCCATTCAGTGGCCTAGAAATTCCGGCTTTCCCAGGGTCAGTACGGAGTGTGTACGGACCCAGGAAGGCATCACAAAAGCCGGTTTTCAGCGCACAATGCACATGCGCTGAAATCAGGCTTTTCCGATCTGTCAAACTCCAGCTTGATAGATCCTCCACATCTCGGGAGCGAGAACATTTGCATGGGCAAGATTGCGGTATTTACCCATATCTTGCCCAGCAAAAGTCCTGAAAAGTCTTGCGCCTGATATAAACAGGCACAGAGCCTACTTTTATAGGCATAAGAATTTCAAAACACACTTAAAACATAAAAAATAAAATTAAAAAACACATTTTATTTTTTTGAATCCTGCCAACTCCATTCAATTTATTTTAAACCATAATTAAAAAAACTTTTTTAAAAACTCGGAAAAATATTCTTTCTCTAAGATATTTATTAACTTTAATTTAAATTTTTTTAATTATGTGAGATGTGTTTTTTATTTTTTATTTGGTGTTATTGTGTTTGTTTTTTCTCTCAATTAATAGCAATGAGAACTTGTAGATACGGAGTTCCCATTGCTATTAATTGAGAATACTTTACCTAATTGGTTGAGCAGTCACACATGACTGCATCTTCTGCGTGGGAATCTGGAGGACAGGAGCGCGCTTCGCAGTGCGAGAAGAGAAGGCCTCCCCAATGGAATTCCACGCTCCTCTGGGACCACCAGATACTTTTTGAAAAATTGTCCGGTCGGAGGCATTCGTCCGAAAGAAGCCTCTGACCAGAATTTCAGGGCCAATAAGATTATGGCTGATCGGATCTTGGCCTCAACTCCACTTCCCTGCCTGCTCCCCATAACTCTTTACTCCCTTATTATTCAAAAATCTGACTGTCTCCGCCTTAAATATATTCAATAACCCAGCCTCCACAGCTCTCTGGGGAAGAGAATTCCAAAGATTCACAACCCTCTGAGAGAAGAAATCCTCCTAATTTCCGTTTTAAATGGGCGACTGCTTATTCTGAAACTATGCCCTCCAGTTCTAGATTCCCCCACGAGGGGAAACATCCTCTCTGCATCTACCTTGTCAAACCCTCAAAATCTTATATGTTTTAATAAGATCACCTCTCATTCTTCTAAACTCCAATGAGTAGAGGCCCAACCTGCTCAACATTTCATTATATGACAACACCTTCATCTCAGGAATCAACCTCGTGAACCTTCTCTGAACTGCCTCCAATGCAAGTATATCCCTCCTTAAATAAGGAGACCAAAACTGCACGCAGTACTCCAGATGTGGTCTTACCTTTGTAGAGATCATCTTAAGTCAATTTCAAGTGAAAAAAGTGAGTTCCCAACTCCGTATCATTCTAAATAGAGGGAAAATGACCTGAAGCTTCAATTACATTTATTATAATATTAAAATGAAACTATGACTCAATTTGGCAAATGCATTTTAGACTGATCTAAAAGGTCCTCTGGAGCAATTGGACTTGATGCAAAAGCATTGCAGACCCGGGTATATGGTTCTTAGCCAATGTTTCCAGTCCCTCGGTGCCCTCTCTGCTCCTGTGCTATTCCAACATCATCAGTCTTTGGCCCTAATAAACTACCATATTGTAACAGAATACTGGAAATGCACAGCAGGATAGTTAATATCTGAAGGAGCAAGATGGCTTTTAATGTTTCAGTTGTAACCCTTCATTTATAGCTGTTTCATTTCAGGTTTCCAGCATCTGCATTGTGTATTTATGGTCATTCTTACTCATAATATGGATATCCCATTCATTGCAAACGGAAATATAGAACTTTCTATTTAGGAATCTTTGACATCTGCAGCTTATAAAGCTAACTCAAGGCTAGTCACTTCAACGGGAAAGGCCGTCAGTGGAAACTGCTGTGGGACACACTGGGGAAATTAAGGACATCTGTTTCTTATTGTGCTCTTCATAATGTGGTACTCCATGTCCTGTGCTGGCATTACTGCTTCTACCTTCATAAGGAGCTGACATGCAACTGGGCTGCATACCTAGAGGGTTCAACGATAAAAAATATGTTTAAAGGATATTGAGGCCTGCCATTGAACAGGTTCTTCAGGTTAGATTTTCAAATTCAACTACAATGTCGGGTTCAGCATAACCGTAACACATTAAAACAGCCGACAGACTCTCCTGGGAGACCAGTGCTAAATATAGGAACCTGCATGTCCTTAGTCAAAATGGCATAGGGTTAAATGGGGAAAATGGGAGAGTAAAATGACCTTCATGAATCATGTCTTTTGTGGGTTTTACAAAAAAGAAATACAATTGTTTGCTGCAGGTTTCCTGTTCCAGGTCATTATAGCCTGGTATTTGGAAGACAAAAGCATTGTTTTAGGATCACATAACTTCACACGGCTGATCCCAGCAGTCTCCAGGGCCACGTACAGGGATAGACGCATCAATGAAACTTCATCTCATCTGTCCCAGTCACACGCACTGTCAGAGAAGCGGGGTCAAGCTTCGTGAGGGAGGGAACCTGCAGCTGCAGCACTCCGACATTGGCACAGTTCCAAGATGGTGAACCACGACGCAGACAGAAGCTCCACACTTCTCCTTCCATTAGTTATTTTTGCCAAATGCTTTAGCTCACTGATTATGGAGTTAATTTTTCTTTTTATAGAACACACTCATAGGAATGCACAGCTTTATATATAGTACATTCTAGGATATATTACAATTAGCACAAGATGGAGCAGTCAATCAGAAAAAAAGCTGCAATAATAGTGCTGAATTACCCCATTAATACTCTTAATAGGCATGTCAGCATTATAAATAATGCACTGTGAGTTAGTCCAGCTGTAGGGGTGTGCAAAAGGGAGTACAGATGGAGGCAGCAAGGCCCACCTCATAAAGCAAGCATGCAAATGATTCTGCATAAGGGAATGGAGAAATTACCTATATGTGTCAAAAGGACAAAGCTCAATAAATCACAGCAAAATAGGGGTCCATCAGGTGTGAGAGGCATTCATGCAAGGAGTTAATGTAATCTCCACAACCCACTATGCTTGGAGGGATTTACAGAAGAGAATGATCAATGTGAATAAAATTGACAAGATATAAGCATCATGGGCAATTATCTTACACGGGTATATAGACATGTTAGCAAAATTAAAGCCCATGGGATTAATGGGGCAGTGGCAGCATAGGTACAGGCAACACTCGATTATCCGGGGCCCTTGGGGATTGGGCTATGCTGGGTGAACGATTTCTCCGTTAGAGCGAGTTGAGATTATAAAGTTAAAACTTCAATGAATAAATACTTTGCAATCAGCTACAAGCAGTAACAAGGCAGTTAAGTATGGACTTTACCAGCATGCATGCAGGTGGCCTCGAGGAGGAGATTGTCTAGCTCTAGGGTTCCGGAGCACGATGCCTTCCCTGGCCGAAAGGACTCCGAACGCACCAGCCCGATGCCTTCCCAGGCCGAAAGGACTCCGAACGCACCAGCCCGATGCCTTCCCAGGCCGAAAGGACTCTGACGTCAATGGCGGCCGTGAGAGACAGCGGCTGCAGCAGCGCACACACACGGAATTTTAAATGCCATTACAAAACTGTTTCCCTGTGCATCCGTGTGTGGATAATCGAGAGTTGCCTGTACTAAATTGGCTAAGGGACAGGAAGCAGAGAGTAGTGGTGAACAGTTGTTTTTAAAATTTGAGGGAAAGTGGTGTTCCCCAGGGGTCAGTATTAGGACCTTTTGATATATATTAATGACCTGGACATGAATATAAAGGAAATAATTTCAAAATTTTCAGATGATACAAAACTCTGAAATGTAGTAAACAGTGAGAATAGTGATAGATTTCAGAAGGACATAGACAATAATGGGTGGACACATGGCAGATGTAATTTCATGCAGAGAAGTGTGAAGTGATGCATTTTGGTAGGAAGAATGAGGAGAGGCAATATCAACTAAATGGTACGATTTTAAAGGGGGTGAAGGAACAGCGAGACCTGGGGATGTATGTATACAAATCTTTGAAGATGGCAGGACAAGTTGAAAAAGCATATGGGATCTTTGACTTTATTAATAGAGGAAAAGAGTACGAAAGGAAGGATGTTATGCTGAACCTTTATAAAACCACAGGGACTGCAGGGGTTCAATAAAGCAGCTCACCACCACCTTCTCAAGGGCAATTAGGGATGAGCAATAAATGTTGGCCTTGCCTGTGATGCTCACATCCCAGAACAAATGAAAAAAATACTAGTTAGATCTTGGCGAGAGTAATATGTTCAATTCTGAGCACTGCTCCTTTGGAATGATGTCAAGGCCTTTGAGAAGGTACAGAAGAGATTTATTGGAATAGTACCAGGGGTGAGGGACTTCCATTATGTGGAGAGACTGGAGAAGCTGGCTTTGTTATTCTTAGAGCAGAGAAGGTTAAGAGGAGATTTGATAAATAAGGAGAAACTGTTTCCAGTGCCAGAAGGGTCAGTAACCAAAGAATACAGGTTTAAGGTGATTGGTAAAAGAACCAGAGATGATGTGAGGAAACATTTTTTACATGGCAAATTGTTGTGAAATGGAATGCGCTGCCTGATAGGGTGGAGGAAGCAGATTCAATAGTGACATTCTAAAGAGAATTGGATAAATACTAGAAGGGGAAAAATTACAGGGCAATGAGGAAGGACCAGGGGAGTGGGATTAATTGGATACCTCTACCAAGGAGTCAGCACAGGCACGATGGGCCGAATGACCTCCTCCTGTGCTGTATCATTCTGTGATTTTATGAGTCTATATGGCTCTGATTGTGAATTACTATAATTATCTTCCACTGGTATAATTTCCTATCCAAGGAAATTTTTAGGTTTTAGTTACGTCGTGTGAATACTTTCACCGGAGGATAATGTAATTGGAGTAGAAAAAAGATATTACGACATTCAGAAATATTACAACATGTCAGCAAAGACAGCCATGCTTGTTACCAGTTGAGAATAGATTGTTCACTAACATGATTCATACATGTCTAAAACTGACTACACAAAAGTATTCACTCTGCCGCCTATCACCTCCCTTAGAGGCTGAGACAGGTGAAATTATAAGGGGGAATAAGGAAATGGCATGCCATTTGCCTTCTTAATTGTTTGTGGTACCTGCATGCTAACATTCTGTATTTCCTGTATGAGGACATCTTGAACGCCAAAATTTAAGAGTTTCTACATTTTAAAACATATTCTATTTTTCTATTCTTCCCACCAAAGTGAATAACCTCACATTTCCCCACATTATAGCATCTGCCACCTTATTGCCCACACACTTAACCGGTCTATATCCCTTTGCAGGCTCCTTGTGTCCTCCTCACAGCTTACTTTCCCACCTAGGTTTGTATCATCAATAAATTGGATATATTACACTGGGTCCCTTCATGTAAGTAATTAGTATAGATTGTAAATAGCTGAGTCCCAAGCACTGATCCTTGCAGCACTCCACTAGTTATAGCCTGCCAACCAGAAAATGATCCATTTATCCCTACTCTCTGTTTTGTGTTCGTTAACCAATCATCTATCCATGCTAATATATTACCCCCAACCCCATGAGCTCTTATCTTGCTTAGCAAGCTTTTATGTGACACCTTATTAAATGCCTTTTGGAAATCCAAATATACTACATCCACTCTTTCCCCTTTATCTACCCTGCTAGTTACATACTCAAAAAACTCTTATAGATTTGTAAACAAGCTTTCCTTTCATAAAACCATGTTGACTCTGTTTAATCATACTATGATTTTCTAAATGCCCTGTTACCACTTCCTCAATAATGGATTCCAGAATTTTCCCCAAAACTGATGTCAGGCTAACTGGCCTGTAGTTCCCTGTTTTCTCTTTCCCTCCTTTCTTAAATAGCAGTTGCTACCTTCCAATCCATTGGGACTTTTCTAGAGTCCAGGGAATTTTGGAAGATCACAACTGTAATGTCTGTAAGCTTGTAATGTTTGTAGCTCACACTGTTTGTGGATGTGGACATATTGTGTACTGCAAGTACAGAGTTAATAATAAACAGAAACAGGAAGTTCCGGAGACTTCCGAGAGCTGCCTGCCATGTGAGGAAGCTATGTGTGCTTGTGCTCTGTGAATATATCACAACAACCAATGCATCGACTATCTCTGCAGCCAACTATCTTTTAGAACCCTAGGATGTAGGCCATCAGGTCCAGGGGATTTGACGGCTTTTTAGTCTTGTAAGCTTCTCAAGTACTTTTTAATCTACTAATATTAATTACTTTAAGTTCTTCATTCTCATTAGCCCCTTGGTTCCTCACTATCTTAGTAAGTTTTTTTTCTTCTAATGTGAAGACAGCTACAAAATATTTGTTTAAAGGCTCTGCCATTTCCTTATTCCCCATTATAATTCTCCTGTCTCAGCCTCTAAGGGACCAACACTTACTTTTGCTGCTCTCTTCCTTTTTACATAGTGTAGAACCTCTTACAATGGTAGTGGGCTTATTCTTTAGTGTTGATGGGAGCCTCTTCCATCAGAGGTTCTAATTGCTTTTTGTTTGCAAACATCTGCTTATATATGTACATGTCTGCAGCCTTGTTCACCTGAGACCACTCAGTCACTCCTCTATCTCTAGCTCTCTGAGACAACCTTGGATTCTACTGTGGCTTTATCTCTTCTCTCATACAATGGTATAACAGCAATGTGGGTGACTCTTAACTGCTTTCTGAAATGGCCTAGCAAGCCATTCAGTTGTACCAAATGCTATAAAGAACTATCCTAAGAATAAAACCAGACAGACCACCCGGCATCGAGACGACAACGCCACACCCAGCTCAGTTGACCCTGCAAAGTCCTCCTCACTAACATCTGGGGACTTGTGCCAAAATTGGGAGAGCTGTTCCACAGACTCATCATGCAACGACCCGACATAGTCATACTCACAGAATCATACCATTCAGCCAATGTGCCAGACTCCTCCATCACCATTCCTGGTTATGTACTGTCCCACCAGCAGGACAGACCCACCAGGGGTGATGGCACAGTGGTATACATTCATGGGGGAGTAGCCCTGGGAGTTTTCAACATTGATTCCGAACCGATGAAGTTTCATGGCATCAGGTTAAACATGGGCAAGGAAATCTCCTGCTGATTACCACCTACTGCCCTCCTTCAGCTGATGAATCAGTACTCTTCCATGTTGAACACCACTTGGAAGAAGCACTGAGGGTAGCAAGGGCACAGAATGTACTCTGGGTGGGGGAATTCAATGTCCATCATCAAGAGTGGCTCGGTAGCACCACTATGGACCGAGCTGACCGAGCCTTAAGGACCCAGCTGCCAGACTGGGCCTAAGGCAGGTGGTGAGACAACCGACATGAGGGAAAAACCGACTTGACCTCGTCCTCACCAATCTACCTGTCGCAAATGCATGTTGATCATGCCACAATGCCCTCATCCCATGAACAAATAAAAAAAATCTTGGCCATTCATCTTCAGATAATGGTAAATATTCAGTATATTGAGGGTTTCTCTTTGCTTCTATATTTGCATCAATTGATATGACTTTCTTATCTTCAACCAGTCTGGTTATGGGAAGTGGATATACTTTGCTCAGTGCGTCAGCAAGAATCATCTCCTTGCCCCTTGCAGGCTACATCAAATTTGTATTTTTAAAGACTTGGGCTCGGATTTTGTGATTTGCAGCAAATGAATGGTGACAGCCATTCATCACCTTTATACAGACTTTCTATGGGCATTTGCACTGTAACGTGCAACAACTAGAAATCCAAAACATCACGGCCCCCTCTGCAGGGGATCTGGAACCTGTGTTAACAGGGCAAATATTGAGGGGCTGAAATTGCCAACCACTGGAAATGTGGTGTACCTACCATGTTTCGAGCGTTTTTACCAGCGTATTGGATGCGATGGTCTCTAGAGCGAAATTCAGCTCTTTGACTTTTTTTTTCCAACGGACCAGAAGTTGGTCATAATGGGGGCAGATGTGTGGCAGTAAACGGAAATTCGCTCACTAGAAGGGTGGAAGTTGGGGAGCGAGCAGAGTGTCCGCCGCTGTCAGTCATCACCGTAGCGTTGATGCTGTCATCACGGTGCCATGTCACCACGTCTCTCCCCTTCACTTAAAGAGGAGATCAGTGTGAATCTTTAAGTTCAGTCCACTGGGCCACCAGGAAGGTTTTGATCGGGCCAGCGGCCTAGCACCTAAGAAGGGGCATAATTGTCAGTCTGACATAGCAGTCGGCCACCAAAAAAAAAGATGACAGCCATGGCAGCAGGTCTTCCCCATTAATGGTAGCCGCACCGCCATTTTGCAAGTATTCCAAGCATAGTGCACCGGCAGAAAAAGCTGCCGGTGGCACGAGCAGTGGCTGCAAGATTTTCTCCGTGGAATTTCGTGTTCGGGGGGGGGGACACTGGCAGTGCGCACTCTGATGACACACTTAGGACAGATCGGCAGCAGCAAAGCAGTAGTTAGGAGAACAGATCACCTTTGGGATACCTCAGGAGTGGAATTTTCAAAATGGCGGCCATTCCACGAAAAATCGGCGACCATTGCACTCCGCAGTGTTGATTTCCGACGGTAACGGGCCTTAAGGGAAGGGATAATTTTGGCCCCTGCGTATCTCCTTACTACCAAGATAGAGTGGATAGGAAGGACCTATTTCCCTTAGCAGAGGGGTCAACAACCAGAGGGCAGAGATTTAAAGTAATTTGTAGAAGGTTTAGAAGGGATTTGAGGGGAAATGTCTTCACCCACAGGGTGGTGGGGGTCTGAAAGAGTGGGTGAGGCAGAAACCCTCACTACATTTAAAGGGTACTTGGATGTGCACTTAAAGTGATGTAACCTACAGGGCTACGGACCTAGAGCTGGAAAGTGGGATTAGGCTGGATAGCCTCTTGTTGGCCAGCGTGGACATGATGGGCTGAAATGGCTTCCTTCCATGCTGTGAGTTTCTGTGATTCTATGATTCTATGATTGACCAGTCAGATTGAAGTATCTTTACTGAGAAATGCAGGGGGGAATTTTTCAGGGGCTCGGTGGGTACATTCTGTGGCAGGTCACGTGGGAAATGTATTTTTTCGGACACCAGGTCGGGACCCGGATGTCATCCTGCCACCACGCTACTTTCCCAGAAGTTGGGTCTGTCAGCAGTAAACAGGCCCGACATGCAGCAGCGGGGGAGGCAATTTTGGTCATTATGACTTTGATAACATTCCATTAAAGAGCATTTTGAGCTCACCTTACTATTTTACCATGTTGCCCACAGGGTCCACACTGCTCGGGGATCACATCAGGTAAGGAGATCAAGAGTTGAAGCAGCATGGGAATATCTCATTACTTGACAGCTGTAATTGTGCTATAAAAGCTCCCATCTCACAGACCTTCACTTTCCAAGCTCAGAAGTTGTTGCTTACTGCATTTGGAAGACAAATTGAGCTTTATACAGCTAGCAAGTGCTTGGAGAAAACTCATGATCCATTATCACCTCTTTGGAACAACCGCTCTCACCATATATAGATCGCTTCTGTCATCTTAAGTTCACCTGTCATCTATTCCATCAGCATCAGTGCCCTTGAAACTATCTCACCTTGATCCGCAGAATCCCACCACAATCAGCCCCAACACCAGCATCACCAGGCACTCCAGCAGCACCAACAACAACACCAACCTCTCTGCAATCAACTGATGCTGCACAGGACACAGGTCATCAGCACCCGACCACATTTATGTCCAGGTCACTAGGGATGGCCTCACCATGGCTACATTTACTTCACTTGATACTGTACACCATGGCTGCCACACGATGCACCAGGTTAGCTCCACCCCACACCAACAACATTCCATTCCTTTCACACTCAGCACCATTGTGGGGAATACCGTTATGTCTCACCATTCACTGCAACTCAGTAAGCCACTTACAAAAATGCCCACAAATCTGTCCAAGAAAACAAGGAGGGAAAAATTCCTGCTTTTTTTTTGGCCCTGTTAGTATCTCCAGTGGACCTAACGGAGATAAAGGAATTTTTCACCCGGAGTAGGGGAGGCGCTACTGTCTCCCAGGAAATTGCCCCGGAGGTTTTGGGGCCGCTGTCCCACCAGCACGGTTAGCGCCATGGGCTGGCGCGCAACCGGCGATGACGTCATCACCATGCATGCCGACCCCTTTCCGTCCCACGGGGGAAATTGCTCCATGGGCCGTGAAGCTGGTGGACATTGGCTGCTGGGCCTTATTTAAAAGGGAGGCCTTTAGCATCTTGGGCCGCCATCTTTATTTGTTGGCCAACTCTTGGGTTGACCCGACAATTGCGACCATAGCATAGACCAGGCCGCCTTGTTTAATGTTTAATACCACACTAACCAAAACTGCACATGAGCATTGGCTAAAACATTCAAGTGCCTACCCTTGTGTGTTGTTGGTTGGTATGATTGGACTAGGCTGAGAGTGAATGTGAGGGGTGGCTAGTGAGATGGGGAAGTCATAATATAGATAGACTGGGGTGGGTGGAGCTACAAGGAGAGTAAGGATGTGCAGGTGTTGGGTAGTGAAGGCAGAGTGATGGGGATATGATGAGAGGCACATCAGGATGAGACTGAGTGTGGCTTTACAGTAACGTTTCACGATCCACTAAGATTATTGAAAGATTTGCACCTCTGCAGCTGGTCCTCCTGACTACATCCCTGCTTGTGCCCTTCTGTGCAACATGCACCCATTCTGTGTTGGTTTCCTTGAGAGGTCTCTTCCACCCATTGGAAGGGAAGAGAACCTCCCTGCGTGCATATGGAGGGAGTCATAGGAGAGCCTGGGTGTACATTTGTGCAGTGCTTGTCAGTATATGCAGCACCACAATGCTGTGGAATATTGAATGTACAGCTTTCAAAATAAATGTGTGCATGCTCCCTTTAAGGAAACTGGCTGATGACCCATCCACAAATGACGCTTCAGACCCACTTCCTTCAATTGGCCGACAAACACGCTGGGAGGGCTTAACAAGCCCAATCAACATAAAATCATTCTACACAGCGGTCGGGACCCGCCACCGACCCACTGAGGGAGGGGAAAGCTTAGAAATAATGGGCCCAAGTTTCCACACGTGCCTAGAACGGCGCAGTCCCGACCTGGACGCCCGTTTTTTGCGCCACAAAGTGCGCCTAAAAAAATCCTCGGTATTCTCCACCTACCTGCAGGTCCTCTGGCCCTCGGTGCAGCGCAGCACCAGCTGTGGGGGGGGGGAGCCAGGTCCCTGCGCTGAAAACAGTGCCGGGACCTCTGCACATGCGTGCTACAGTGGGCACGCAAGTGCAGTAGCTCCAGGTGCCCGAAACTGTGTGGGAGGGGCCCGAAGCACGCAGCCCCTAGCCCTGGCTGAATGGCCTCACTGGGGCTGCATGAATAAGGCTCCTCCCACGGCCAGCTCCTGCTTCCACCCCCCACCCCCCGCCCCTGACCAGACCCGACACCCACTCCCCCCCCACCCCCCGACTGACCCGACCCGATCCGCGCTCCTGTTCCCGCTCCCCACCTCCCCGACTGGACCCGACCCGACCCGCGCTCCTGTTCCCGCTCCGCCCTCCCCCCCCCCGACTGGACCCGACCCGACCCGACCCAACCCGCGCTCCTGTTCCCGCTCCCCGCCCCCCCGACTGGACCCGACCCACGCTCCTGTTCCCGCTCCCCGCCTCCCCGACTGGACCCGACCCGACCCGCGCTCCTGTTCCCGCTCCCCGCCTCCCCGACTGGACCCGACCCGACCCGCGCTCCTGTTCCCGCTCCCCGCCTCCCCGACTGGACCCGACCCGACCCGCGCTCCTGTTCCCGCTCCCCGCCCCCCCGACTGGACCCGACCCGACCCGCGCACCCGCCCCCCGACCCGACCCGACCCCCCCCCCCACTGGACCCGACCCGACCCGACTCCCGCCTCCCGCTCCCGGACTGGATCCGACCTGACCTCCCCCCCTCCCTCTCTCCCTCCCTCTCTCCCCCTCTCTCTCTCTCCCTCCCCCCCCTCTCTCTCTCCCTCCCTCTCTCTCTCTCCCTGCCCCCCTCTCTCTCTCTCCCTCCCCCCCCGCCCCCGACCCGAACCGAACCGACCCGACCCGACCCGACCCAACCCAACGCCACCTACCTGTAAATCTGGTGCTGGGGACGGGCCCTGCCCAAAGTCTCGGGCCGGCCCGTTCAGCCTTCGGTCCCGAAAGGCCTGCCTGAAGCACTTTCACACAGGTAGGAAGATGGTTTATTTAATCTTTTCTTTGCTTATAAATGTTTATTCAGGTTGGATTTATTTGTATAATATTTGTATAAGTATAAAGAAGGATTTATTATAGAATTTAATGACTTCCCTTCCCCCCCCTCCCCCCCCCCCCCCCGCACCTCGTTCTGGACGCCTAATTTGTAACCTATGCCTGATTTTTTAATGTGTAGAACAGGTTTTTTCAGTTCTACAAAAATCTTCACTTGCTCCATTCTACTTTAGTTTGGAGTACGTTTTCACTGTGGAAACTTTGAAATCAGGCGTCAGTGGCCAGACACGCCTCCTTTTGAAGAAAAAATTCTGTTCCAAAGTAGAACTGTTCTACCTGACTAGAACTGCAGAAAAAAAAATGTGGCGAATTGCGATTTCTAAGATAGTCCGTTCTCCACCAGTTGCTCCTAAAAATCAGGCGCAAATCATGTGGAAACTTGGGCCCATAGAAACATGGAAAATAGGTGCAGGAGAAGGCCATTCAGTTTTTCGAGCCTGCACCACCATTCAACATGATCGTGGCTGATCATGCAACTTTAGTACCCAATTTCTGCTTTCTCTCCATACCCTTTGATCCCTTTAGCCGTAAGGGCCACATCTAACTCCCTCTTGAATATATCTAACGAACTGGCCTCAACAACTTTCTGCGATAGAGAATTCCACAGGTTCACAATTCTCTGAGTGAAGAAGTTTCTCTTCATTTCAGTCCTAAATGGCTTATCCCTTATCCTTAGACAGTGACCCCTGGTTCTAGACATCCTCAATATCGGAAACATTCTTCCTGCATCTAACTTGTTCAATCCCGTCAGAATTTTATACGTTTCTGAGGTCCCCTCTCATTCTTCTAAATTCCAGTTAATATAAGCCTTGTCGATCCAATCTTTCTTCATATGTCAGTCCTGCCATCCCGGTAACCAGTCTGGTGAACCGTTGCTTCACTCCCTCAATAACAACAATGTCCTTCCTCAGAACAAAACTGCACACAAGATTCAAGGTGTGGCCTCAACAAGACCCTGTACAACTGCAGTAAACCTCCCTGCTCCTATACCCAAATCCGCTTGCCAGGAAGGCCAACATGCCATTTGCCTTCTTCACCGCCTGCTGTACCCGCATGTCAACTTTCAATGACTGATGTACCATGACACCCAGGTCCCGTTGAACCTCCCTTTTTCCTAATCTGTCACCATTCAGATAATATTTTGCCTTCCTGTTTTTGCCACCAAAGTGGATAACCTAACATTTATCCACATTATACTGCATCTGCCATGCATTTGCCCACTCACCTAACCTGTCCAACTCACTCTGCAGCCTCTTAGCATCCTCCTCACAGCTCACACTGCCACCCAGCTTAGTGTCATCTGCAAACTTGAAGATATTACATTCAATTCCTTTGTCCAAATCATTGATGTATATCGTAAATGGCTTAGGTCCCAGCACTGAACCATGCGGTACCCAACTAGTCACTGCCTGCCATTCTGAAAAGGATCCGTTTATTCCTATTCTTTGCTTCCTGTCTGCCAACCAGTTCTCTATCCATGTTAATACATTACCCCCAATACCATGTGCTTTAATTTTGCACACTAATTTCTTGTGTGGGACCTTGTCAAAAGCCTTTTGAAAGTCCAAATACACCACATTCACTGGTTCTCCCTTGTCCACTCTACTAGTTACGTCGTCAAAAAAATCAAGAAGATTTGTCAAGCATGATTTCCCTTTCATAAATCCATGTTGACTTGGACCGATCCTGTCACTGCTTTCCAAATGCGCTGCTACTACATCTTTAATAATTGATTCCAACGTTTTCCCCACGACCGATGTCAGGCTAACCGGTCTATAATTCCCTGTTTTCTCTGTCCCTCCTTTTTTTAAAAAGAGTGTTACATTAGCTACTCTCCAATCCATAGTAACTGATCCAGAGCCTATAGAATGTTGGAAAATGACCACCAATGCATCCACTATTTCTAGGGATACTTCCTTAAGTACTCTGGGATGCAGACTATCAGGCCCTGGGGAATTATCGGCCTTCAATCTCATCAATTTCCCTAACACCATTTCCTGACTACTAAGGATTTCCTTCAGTTCCTCCTTCTTGCTAGACCCTCGGTCCCCTTGTATTTCCGGAAGGTTATTTGTGTCTTCCTTAGTGAAGACAGAACCAAAGTATTTGTTCAATTGGTCTGCCATTTCCTTGTTCCCCATTATAAATTCACCTGATTCTGGCTGCAGAGGACCTATATTTGTCTTCACTAAACTTTTTCTCTTCCCATATCTATAGAAGCTTTTGCAGTCAGTTTTTATGTTCCCTGCAAGCTTATTCTCATTCTTTATTTTCCCCCTCCTAATTAAACCCTTTGTCCTCCTCTTCTGAATTCTAAATTTCTCCCAGTCCTCAGGTTTGCTTCTTTTTCTGGCCAATTTATATGCCTCTTCCTTGGATTTAACACTGTCCCTAATTTCCCTTGTTATCCATGGTTGAGCCACCTTCCCTGTTTTATTTTTACGCCAGACAGGGATGTACAATTGTTGAAGTTCATCCATGTGATCTTTAAATATCTGCCATTGCCTATCCACCGTCAACCCTTTAAGTATCATTTACCAGTCGATCCTCGCCAATTCATGTCTCATACCATCGAAGTTACCTTTCTTTAAGTTCAGGACCCTAGGTTCTGAACTAACTGTGTCACTCTCCATCTTAATGAAGAATTGTACCATATTCTGGTCACTCTTCCCCAAGGGGCCTCGCACAACAAGATTGCTAATTAATCCTCTCTCGTTACACAACACCCAGTATAGGATGGCCAGCTCTCTAGTCGGTTTATTCATCCACCTTAAGAATGCTCCTCGCATTGAGACACAGAGTCTTCAGGCTTGTTTTTTATCACTCTTTTGAGAAAGCCAGAAACCTTTTATGCTCCAACAAGCTGCTTGTATTGTATAACCCGTGTAAAAGACTTGTGTTCGCATGTGATGTGTCGTCGTACGGAGTCGGGTGTGTATTACAACAAGCTGACGTTGCGGGGATGTTGCAACCTGTCGCCTATGCCTCCAGGAGCTTGTCTAAGGCCGAGAGGGCCGACAGCATGATTGAGAAAGAGGCATTAGCGTGTGTGTTTGGGGTAAAGAAAATGCATCAGTACCTGTTTGGCCTCAAATTTGAGCTGGAAACCAATCACAAGCCCCTCATATCCCTGTTCACTGAAAACAAGGGGATAAATACTAATGCCTCAGCCCGCATACAAAGGTGGGCACTCACGCTATCAGCGTATAATTATACCATCCGTCACAGGCCAGGCACTGAGAACTGTGCGGATACTTTCAGTCGGCTACCATTGCCCACCACGAGGGTGGAAATGGCGCAGCCTGCAAACTTGTTGATGGTGGCACAGCCCGCAGACTTGTTGATGGTCATGGAAGTGTTTGGAAATGATAAATCACCTGTCACGGCCAGATTAGGACTTGGACCAGCCAAGATCCTCTGTTGTCCCTAGTAAAAAACTGTGTGCTGCATGGGAGCTGGGCCAGCATCCCCGTTGAAATGCAAGAGCTAATCAAGCCGTTCCAGCGGCGTAAGGACGAGCTGTCCATTCAGGCAGACTGCCTGTTGTGGGGTAACGGTGTAGTGCTACCAAAAAAGGGCAAGGAGACGTTCATCTCGGAACTCCACAGCACACACCCGGGTATAGTAATGATGAAAGCGATAGCCAGATACCACGTGTGGTGGCCCGGTATCGACTCTGACTTAGGGTCCTGCGTACGGCAATGCAGCGTATGTGCTCAGTTGAGCAACGCGCCCAGAGAGGCACCACTAAGTTTATGGTCCTGGCCCTCCAGACATGGATCCATTGTCGACTATGCGGGCCCGTTTCTCGGTAAAATGTTCCTGGTGATGGTGGATGCTTTTTCAAAATGGATTGAATGTGAAATAATGTCGAGAAGCACCGCCACGGCCAACATTGAAAGCCTGAGGGCAATGTTTGCCACCCACGGCCTGCCTGACATTCTGGTCAGTGACAACGGGCCATGTTTCACCAGTGCCGAATTTAACAAATTCATGACCTGCAATGGGATCAAACATGTCACCTCGGCCCCGTTTAAACCAGCCTCCAATGGGCAGGCAGAGCGGGCAGTACAAACCATCAAACAAAGCCTTAAACGAGTCACAGAAGGCTCACTCCAAACCCGCCTGTCCCGAGTACTATTCAGCTACCGCACGAGACCCCACTCGCTCACAGGGGTGCCCCCGGCTGAGCTACTCATGAAAAGGACACTTAAAACCAGACTCTCGTTGGTTCACCCCAATCTGCATGATCAGGTAGAAAGCAGGTGGCAGCAAGAAAATGTAAACGATGGTCGTGCCACTGTGTCACGGGAAATTGATCTGAATGACCCTGTGTATGTGCTAAACTATGGACATGGTCCCAAGTGGATCGCGGGCACGGTGATAGCTAAAAAAGCGAGTCGGGTGTTTGTAGTCAAACTAGACAATGGAAAAATTTGCAGAAAGCACCTGGAACAAACGAGGCTGCGGTTCACAGACTGCCCTGAACAACCCACAGCAGACACCACCTTTTTCGAGCCCAGAACACACACCCAAAGCTTCAACGACACCACCCCGGACCAGGAAATCGAACCCATCACGCCCAACAGCCCAGCAAGGCCAGGCTCACCCAGCAGCCCTGCAGGTCCAACAACATGCCAGCCCAGCGAGGGCACAGCCAGAACAGACATTTGTACCGAGGCGGTCCACCAGGGTAAGAAAGGCTCCCGACCGCCTCAACCTGGTAAATAGTTTTCACTTTGACTTTGCAGGGGAGTGATGTTGTATATCTGTAAAGCATGCACTCCCATGTTCCGCCACCAGGGATTGCATCCCTGAAGTTCCAAGGGATCCCAGCATCCCTTGGGAGCACTGTATATAAGCCGGCCCCTAAGGCCTGTTCCTCACTCTGGAGTGTCTTAATAAAGACTGAGGTCACTGTTACTTTAACCTCCCTATGTGCAGTCTCATCTGTGTTAGGAACACAATAGAATCCATGTGCAGCTCCAGTACTGCAATGCAGTCTGTCAGGAGCTGCAGCTGGACATGCTCCCTGCACACATAGTAGTCAGGGACACTGGAAGCGTCCCTGATTTCCCACATGGCGCAGGAGGAGCATGACACAGATCTGGCCATGACTTATGTCATGTATTTCACCATCTTGCAATGACAATAGTTATGTAACTGTAACCATGCACACTGTACCTGTACCCTTGAAATGCACACCCTGACCACAGTGGGTGAGCTTTCGGGAGACACTCCTCACCTGGGTTTCTAGGTATAAAAGGGGAGGTCCCACCCAGGGTCAGCACTCCTTGATCCTGGGAATAAAGTGAATGTCACAGAGTGACCGTGTCTGATATATACATGCCGTGTGTGAGTTTGTTACAAGGTGCAGAGACACTACATTTGGTGACGAGAAACGGGAATCACCGAACCACAAGGATGGCCACCGGTGGCACAGAGGAACACTACTGTGTGGGTGAGGACTGGGATGACTTTGTGGAAAGACTCCAGCAGAGCTTTTTCACAAAGGACTGGCTGGAAGAGACAGCGTCTGACAAGCGGAGGGCGCATCTACTGACCAGCTGTGGTCCACAGATGTATGCGCTGATGAAAGACCTGCTCGCACCCCAAAAGCCAGCGGACAAGTCCTTCGAAGAGCTCAGCCAGCTGATCAGAGAGCATCTCAAGCCGGCAAGTAGCGTACACTTGGCCCGGCACCAGTTCTACTCTTACCGGCGTCGGGAGGGTCAAAACATCTCGGACTTCGTGGCGGAACTGTGGCGTTTGGCCAGTCTCTGTAAGTTCTCCGATGTCTGCAGGGGGGAGATGTTAAGGGACTTTTTCATCGAGGGCATTAATCATGCCGGCATTTTCAGGAAGCTCATAAAGACCAAGGACCTGACTTTAGAAGGGGTGACGTTGATAGCTCAGCCCTTTATGGCAGGGGAAGAGGAGACCAAGCTAATTTACACACGCAGCCCTGATTTTAACGTTGCGATGAACCAGGGAGTTAATGTTGTAAAAGTGATACAGAACCCTGCAAGCAGGCAAGGGCAATTTGACACTGCCCAGGCAGGCAGGCAAGGGCAATTCGACACCGCCCAGGCAGGCAGGCAAGGACAATTCAACACCGCCCAGGCAGCAACAAGCTCCAGGGTGGGCCCGCAACAGGGACAATGGAAAGAGGATCAGCAATTCACACCATCACGAGGAACAATGCATCCCGTGATGGGACCATTAACACCCCCCATCAGAGTGCTTAGAAACAGCCAAACAGGCCATCGAAGAGGAATGTCTGGGAATAGTTATTTTGTTAACAGCAATCTCAGCTCATGCTGGAGATGTGGGAGTAGACACACTGCCAAAAGCTGCAGGTTCCAGCTTTATACCTGTAGGATTTGTAATGTCAGTGGACACTTGGCCAGGATGTGCAAAAAGGCAGTAGCGAGGCTAGTCTGCGAGACAGAGGAACCAGGCGAGGGGTCTGCAATGCAGGATGAGGCCTGGGGAACAACCATGGATGCTGAAGTTCAGAGAGTTCATGTGGCTGACGTCCACAGCTCATACACTAAAAAGCCACCCATGATGATGAAAGTCTTACTGAATGGCATCCCGGTGCACATGGAGCTGGATATGGGAGCTAGCCAGTCACTCATGAGCGCCCAACAATTTGAGAGACTATGGCCACACAGAGCTAGCAGGCCCAAACTGGAACTCATTGAGACACAGCTACGTACATACACCAAAGAGATCATCCCAGTGCTGGGCAGTGCAAACTTGGTGATAACGCATAATGGATTACAGAACCGGCTGCCACTTTGGATTGTTCTAGGAAATGGCCCTGCGCTTTTGGGAGGAGTTGGCTAGCTGAGATGAATTGGAAATGGGGGGAATGTGCACGCCATTTCATCCGTGGAGTGAAGTTCATGCTCGCAGGTGTTGCAAAAATTTGAGTCACTCTTTCAACCCGATGTCGGAACGTTCAAGGGCACCAAAGTAGTGATACACATCACTCCGGACACCAGATCAGTGCACCACAAAGCCAGAGCAGTGACGTACGTGATGCGTGAGAAAATTGAAAGTGAACTGGACAGGCTGCTCAGAGAGGGCATAATTTTGGCCATTGAATTCAGCGACTGGACAAGTCCCATCATTCCCATCCTCAAAGCCGATGGCTCGGTTAGGATTTGTGGCGACGACAAAGCCACCATCAACCGAGTGTCGCTGCAAGGCCAATACCCACTTCTGAGAGCGGAGGACCTCTTTGCCATGCTGGCAGGTGGAAAGCTGTTCACGAAGCTGGACCTCACTTCGGCCTACATGACTCAGGAACTGGCTGAAGATTCCAAGCTTCTGACCACCATCACGACACACAAAGGATTATTTGTCTACAACAGGTGCCCGTTTGGCATTCATTTCGGCAGCGGCTATCTTTCAGCGAAATATAGAAAGCTTGCTCAAGTCCATCCCAGGAACGGTCGTATTCCAAGACGACATCCTTATAACGGGTCGAGACACCAAGGAACACCTCCGCAACCTGGAGGAGGTGCTACGCCGATTGGATCGGGTAGGATTGCGGCTGAAAAAGGCCAAGTGCATGTTTTTGGCCCCAGAGGTCGAGTTCCTGGGCAGGAGGGTTGCTGCAGACGGGATCTGGCCCACTGAATCAAAAACTGAGGCGATTCGCCGGGAGCCCAGGCCCGGCAACACATCGGAGTTGCGATCATTCCTGGGACTTTTGAACTATTTTAGGAACTTACTGCCGAACTTAAACACATTGTTGGAGCCGTTACACATGCTCCTCCGTAAAGGTTGTGAATGGTTTTGGGGGGATTGTCAAGAACGGGCTTTCAATAAGGCGAGGAACCTGCTGTGTTCCAACAAACTGTTGACTTTGTATGACCCCTGTAAAAAACTGGTCTTAACATGCGATGCGTCATCCTACGGGGTTGGGTGTGTGTTGCAGCAGGATAACAATGACGGCCGACTCCAACCGGTGGCTTACGTCTCCAGGTCACTCTCCCAGGCAGAGCGTGGATATGGCATGGTCGAGAAGGAGGCACTCGAGTGTGTGTACGGTGTGAAAAAGATGCACCAGTACCTTTTCGGTAGACAGTTCGAGCTAGAGACGGACCACAAGCCGTTAACATCCCTGTTGTCCGACAGCAAGGCTGTCAACGCTAATGCGTCAGCTCGCATACAGCGATGGGCCCTCAAGCTGGCTGCGTATGACTACACCATACGGCACCAACCAGGCCCCGAAATTGCACTGACGCACTCAGCAGGCTCCCACTGGCCACCACCGAGGGGGCGTCAGAGCCGAGCGCCGAGATGGTCATGGCCATTGAGACTTTTGACACTGCGGGCTCCTCCATCACAGCCTGACAGATCAAACTCTGGACCAACAGGGACCCCCTCCTATCCATGACAAAGAAATGTGTCCTAACTGGGAATTGGGCGCCCGCACACAGGGCGTGCCCCGAGGAATTCAGGCCGATTCAGAGACGGATGGATGAACTCTCCATCCAAGCCGACTGCCTTTTATGGGGCAGTCGGGTAGTCATGCCCCAGAAAGGAATGGAAGCATTCAGCAGGGAGCTCCACAGCGAGCACCCTGGCATCGTGTTAATGAAGGCCATTGCCTGGTCACATGTATGGTGGCCGGGGATTGACTCAGACCTGGAACACTGGGTTCGCAGGTGCACAGCGTGTGCCCAGCTAGGCAATGCCCCCAGGGAGGCTCCACTCAGCCCGTGGCCCTAGCCCACCAGGCCATGGTCACGTATTCACATAGACTATGCGGGCCCGTTCATGGGGAAAATGTTCCCGATCGTAGTCGATGCATACTCGAAGTGGATCAAGTGCATCATATTGAACTCGTGCACGACATCCATCACTGTGGAGAGTCTACATACGGTTTTCGCGACCCACGGCTTGCCGGGCATCCTGGTCAGTGACAATGGCCCGTGTTTTACCAGCCATGAATTCCAGGAGTTTATGTCGGGCAATGGGATCAAGCACGTCCGGACAGTGCCGTTCAAGCCGGCTTCCAATGGCCAGGCAGAACAGGCGGTCCAAGTCATAAAACAGGGCATGCTACGCATCCAAGGACCCTCCCTTCAGTACCGCCTATCGCGCCTCCTGCTGGCCTACAGATCCCGGCCGTACTCACTCACGGGAGTCCCGCCAGCGGAACTTCTCATGAAACGCAAGCTCAAGACGCGGCTGTCCCTCATTCACCCAGACCTGACAGACAATGTTGAGGGCAAGTGCCAGTTCCAAACCGAGCTCCATGATCGAGGATCAAGGGGGAGGTATATAGAAATAGATGACCCGGTATTTGTTCTTAACCATGCTTTGGGACCCAAATGGCTTGAGGGCACTATAATCGGCAAAGAAGGAAACAGGGTCATGGTGGTCAGACTAAACAATGGGCAGATATGCCACAAACACTTGGACCAAGTAAAGACAAGGTTCAGCATAGACACAGAGGAACCGGAAGAAGAGCATGATGAGATAGCACCCACACCACTGCCAGCGTACAAGCAACAAAGACAGCCCTCAGCATGCACAGTCCCGGCGGCCAGCCCGGACAGGCCAGAATCACCTCAAGTAACAGAGACGTGTGCTGAGGCTCAGCCACCAGAGCCACAACTGTGGAGCTCCTTGAGAGAGCGCCGACCACCCGTTAGACTTAACCTCTGAAACTAAAAGACTTAAGGGAGGTGATGTCATGTATTTCACCATCTTGCAATGACAATAGTTATGTAACTGTAACTCATGCACACTGTACCTGTACCCCTGAAATGCACATCCTGACCACAGGGGGTGAGCTTGCGGGAGACACTCCTCACCTGGGTTTCCACGTATAAAAGGGGAGGTCCCACCCATGGTCAGCACTCCTTGGTCCTGAGAATAAAGTGAAGGTCACAGAGTGACCGTGTCTGATATATACATGCCTCGTGTGAGTTTGTAACAAGGTGCAGAGACACTACAACTTAACCCTTAAATTAACTTAATTTGGCAACAATACCAAAGGTTACCTACAGATAAGAAAAGAAAAAGAAAAAGAAAAAGATTAAATGCTCATCAATCCACCAGCCAATCACTTACCCGCCTGGCTGTGATGTCACACTTCGATTTCTTTTTACTTCTTTGTTTACCTTCTGCCCCTGTACCAGCTGGCCTCCTCCGACTGCTGAGCTCCTTTTATGGGCCTCGCTGCTCCCGACCTGCTCCACTCTGACCTCCGCCGCTCCCAGCTGCTGGGCCCCTGTTATGGGCCTCGTTGCTCCTGACCTGCTTCGCTCTGACCTTCGCACGACCTTAGATTCTAAACCAGGAAATGTAAGTTAGAATACTTAATTCCAAGTCAAATCATGTACAGAAAACATAATAAAGAGTGGGAAAGAAAGATGAGGTTAAGAGAAAGAGATAAGAGTCAGAAAGAAAAAGTAACAACAATGCAATTAAAAAGTTTTATTTCTTTTAATTCTCCAGCAATAATCAAAATCTGAAGGAATAAGATTCCACACTGGTAATTGTTAATTTTTGGTGCCAGAGAGATTGTTTGCCAATAATTAAGATTTATCACACTGTTAAGGTTTCACTGCACTGGATTGGACAAGCCCTAACTTTTCTGGCATGCTTAATTTGTATTTATCATGTAAGTACCTCAATTTCATACCATTCCATGTGTTTTAATGGCGAGTCTCTCGGCAAGATGCTGGTATAGTGAGGCTTCTGGAGGAGCAGGGCAACTCAGTCAGCAACTTCCTGATTTCCGCGTTTAACTGCGCAAGTGGCATCGCCGGATGTTGCTGTCCGATTTACACTTTAATAATCGTGAGCACTGACAGCCTCACCATTATTTTTACCACAACATATGCATTATTCTTTAACTTTTTGGGTGCACTAATGGGACAGGCTTGTTGTCATTTCTTTTTGATAATTTTCTTTCCAAAGAGAAACATTTCAAATTCTCCAAACTAAAAACAATTGTTCTTTTTTGAGCTGAGCATAACTTATCTTTTTCAGTTTGAAATTTTGAGACATGAACCACAGGCTAATCTTATAAGAGACATGCTCCCAATCCTATTTCTTATGGATCTTGCTATACAACTACATCATTATTAACATCAAAGTACTTTAGTGCTTGAGGGATGATCCTCTTAATCCTAGCCAAACATGTCTCATCATGGCAGTCACACGCTAAGTCAACTTTCTCTAGTATGTCATGAATAGGGGCTCTGATAACTTTGAAGCAACATAACGCAAATAGCAAGTCATTCCGAGAAGGCTCTCGACACTTTGTCAATGGGAGAAGGCATTTTATGTATCGCTTCAAACTTAACAATCTTTGGCTTGCCACATATGACTTTTAATTAATTATGATCTTAGTCCCAACTACTGAAAATAATATATAAATAGGATTCAGTAGTTTCTCCAACATATCATTGTTTAATCTTAATAAGGGGGTTGACTTATGAAGATAGGTTGAGTAGGTTGGGCCTATACCCATTGGAGTTCAGAAGAATGAGAGGTGATCTTATTGGAACATATAAGATGAAGGGGCTCAACAAGGTGGATGCAGAGAGGATGTTTCCACTCATAAGAACATAAGAACTTAAAAATAGGAGCAGGTGTCAGCCATTTGGTCCCACAAGCCTGCTCCGCCATTCACAAAGATCATGGCTGATCTGATCATGAACTCAACTCCACTTCCCTGCCCGCTCCCCATAACCCTTTACTCCCTTAATGCTCAAAAATCTGTCTATCTGCCTTAAATATATTCAATGACCAAGCCTCCGCAGCTCTCTGAGGCAGAGAATTCCATAGATTTACAACCCGCTGAGGGAAGAAATTTCTCCTCATCTCAGTTTTAAATGGACGGCCCCTTATTCTGAGACTACGTCCCCTAGTTTTAGTTTCCCCTATGAGTGGAAATATCATCTCTGCTTCCACCTTGTTGAGGCCCCTCATTATCTTATAAGTTTCAATAAGATCACCTCTCATTCTTCTGAACTCCAATGTGTATAGGCCCAACCTACTCAACCTATCCTCATAAGTCAATTCCTTCATCTCCGGAATCAACCTAGTGAAACTTCTCTGAACAGCATCCAATGCAATTATATCCTTCCTTAAATACGGAGACCAAAACTGTAAGCAGTACTCCAAGTGTGGCCTACGCCTGCTCCTATTAATTATGTTCTTATGTTCTTATTAGTCAAAAACTGATGACCATCATGTGCCTTCCAGTGCTTGTAGTCCACACTGTAGCGGTTCTGACATGTTTTGTTTGGCAGCTTAATAATTCATTCTCATAAGTTGTTTCATATTCTCCTTAAATGTTTCCAATTAATTGCCGTCTTGCAAGAAATGGTACATTTTGACTAATAGATTTGTAGAACTATTAATTTGCTGCATTCACCATGCTTATGGTTGTGATTTATGTGAAGTGAATTGTTGGCTGAAAAAAGAAGACAGAGCAGCAGGCCATGATAAAAATAGCATGCAGTAAGTACACTTCTTTTTCTTCTCTTCCATTCCTAGTGGCACACAAGGCAACCCATTTCTTCAATTGCTTTACGTCCACGAGATCGTGATCTGGGTTGCTTCCATAAGACCCCTTTGTATAGAAACATAGAAATATACAGTGCAGAAGGAGGCTATTTCGGCCCATCAAATCCGCGCCAGCCTACAAAGAGCCACACGGCCTTCGGTCAGCAGCTCTGAAGGTTGCATATAAACCTATGAACAATGAACAATGGCAGACAGGTAAAGAGCACCCAGCCCATCCAGTCCGCCCCACATAACTGCGACATCCCTTGCACCGAAACATTCTACATTCCACCCCAATCAGAGCCATGAAATCTCCAGGGAGAGCAAAAAAAAGATTAAAAACCCAGGCCAATTGGGAAAAAAAATCTGGGAAAATTCCTCTCTGACCCATCCAGGTGATCAAAACTAGTCCAGGAGATCACCCTGGCCGTATTCAATTCCCTGCAGTACTTACCATCAAATCTGTGCCAGCCAACAAAAGGTCATCCGGTCTCATCCCAATTACCAGCTCTAGGTCCGTAACTCTGCAGGTTACAGCACTTCAAGAGCCCATTCAAGCATCTTTTAAATGTGGTGAGGGTTTCTGCATCCACCACCCTTCCAGGCAATGAGTTCCAGACCCCCACAACCCTCTGCGTGAAGAAGCCTCACCTCAAATCCCCTCTGAACCTTCCACCAACCACCTTAAAACTTTGTCCTCTCATAATTGACCCCTCCACCAAGGGAAATAGGCCCTTGCTATCCACTATACACAGGCCCCTCAAAATTTTGTACACGTCAATGAGGTCTCCTCTCAGCCTCCTCAGTTCCAATGAGAATAAACCCAGCCTATTCAATATGTCCTCATAACTAAGATTCTCCATTCCAGGCAGCATCCTTGTAAATCTCCTCTGCACCTTCTCTAGTGCAATCACAACCTTCCTATAATAAGGTGACCCGAACTGCACGCAATACTCCAGCTGTGGCCTAACCAGAGTATTATACAAGTTATGCATAACCTCCCTGCTCTTGTATTCTATGCCTCGGCCAATAAAGGCAAGCATTTCGTATGCCTTCTTAACCACCTTATCTACCTGGCCTGCTACTTTCAGGGATCTGTGGTCAAGCACTCCAAGGTCCCTTTGTTCATCTACACTTTAGTGGCCTATCGTTTAATGTGTATAAAATCCTTTCCTTATTAGCCCTCCCAAAGTGCATTAATTACCTCACACTTCTCTGAATTAAATTCTATTTGCCACTGCTCTGCCCACCTGACCAGTAGATTGATATCCTCCTGCAGTCCATGACTTTCCTCTTCATTATCAACCACACAGCCAGTTTTAGTGTCATTTGCAAACTTCTTAATCATACTCCCTATATTCAAATCTAGATCATTGATGTATACCACAAAAAGCAAGGGACCCAGCACTGAGCCTTGCGGAACACCACTGGACACATTTTCGAATCACAAAAGCACCCATCAACCATTACCCTTTGCTTCCTACCTCTAAGCCAATTTTGGATCCAACTTGCACTTTGCCCTGGATCCAATGGGCTTTAACCTTCGTGACCAGTCTACCATGTGGGACCTTATCAAAAGCTTTGCTAAAGTTCCTATATACTACATCGTACGCACTACCCTCATCGAACTTCCTGGTTACCTCTTCAAAAAATGTATTTATGTGGACAGATTGTTAGCCTGATCAGGGCGGACCTATTAGACACGTTGGGTGGCAATCACTCCACTCCCATCGGGCATGGGTACAACAACCAGATGTCAACTCAATATTCAGAGGCTGGAGCTCTGTTCGCCATGGCTACGATCTCTGCGCTCCTCCAATTCTGGCCTCTTTTGCATCGCTGAATTTCATCGCTCCACCATTGGCAGCCATTTATTTCAAAGGGGATGGAGTATAAAAGCAGGGAAGTCTTGCTACCATTATACAGCTTATTGGAGAGGCCACACCTGGAATACTGCATACAGTTTTGGTTTCCATATTTACGAAAGGATATACTTGCTTTGGAGGCAGTTCAGGGAAGGTTCACTAGGTTGATTCCGGAGATGAGGGGGTTGACTTATGAGGAAAGATTGAGTAGGTTGGGCCTCTATTCATTGAAATTCAGAAGAATGAGAGGTGGTCTTATCGAAATGTATAAGATATAAGGGGGCTTGACAAGGTGGATGCAGAGAGGATGTCTCCACTAATAGGGGAGACCAGAACTAGGGGGCATAATCTTAGAATAAGGGGCCGCCCATTTAAAACTGAGATGAGGAGGAATTTCTTCTCTCAGAGAGTTGTAAATCTGTGGAATTCACTGCCTCAGAGAGCTGTGGAAGTTGGGACATTGAATAAATTTAAGACAGAGATAGACAGCTTCTTAACTGATAAGGAATTAAGGGGTTATGGAGAGCGGGCAGGGAAGTGAACCTGAGTCCATGATCGGATCAGCCATAATCGTACTAAATGGCGGAGCAGGCTCGAGGGGCCATATGGACTACTCCTGCTCCTATTTATTATGTTCTTATGTTCTTATTCCTTTATCTGCCTTGGCCCTAAGTGTTGGAATTCCCTCCCTAAACCTCTCCGCCTCTCTCTCCCTCTTTAACTCGTTCCTTAAAATGTATCTCTATGACCAAATTTTTGGCCGCCTATCCCAATATCTCTCCATGTGGCTCAATGTAAAATTCTGTATGATAACGCTCATTTGAAACAATCTGAGATATTTTCATTTGTTAAATGTGCTGTAAAAATGTAAGTTGTAGTTGTTACATTTGGTGAAATGTAACAACGACTCCATCACATTTGGTGAAATGGCTTTCCCCTCTCTGCAGAAGACTTTGTCTGCCATTTGGATAGTTCCATTAGCAGTGCTCACAATTACTATTTATAAGTAGGGTAATAACCATACCATTTAACCCTTAGACTGCTGATAGGTTCAGAGAAATCCTGTTTTGTACAGTATTTTTTAAATGGTGAGAGTATATTTTAAATGTTGAGAGATTGGGAAATGTCGGTATTCAGAGAGACCTGGGTGTCCTTGTACATGAATTACTGAAAGTTAACATGCAGGTACAGCAAGTAATTAAGAAAGCAAATGGTATGTTGGCCTTTATTACAAGAGGATTTGAGTATTAGAGTAAAGACGTCTTACTGCAATTATATTGGGCCCTGGTGCGACCGCACCTGGAGTATTGTGTACAGTTTTGGTCTCCTTACCTAAGGAAGGATGTACTTGCCATAGAGGGAGTGCAACGAAGGTTCACCAGACTGATTCCTGGGATGGGGGGATTGTCCTATGAGGAGAGATTGAGTAGACTAGACCTATATTCTCGAGAGTTTAGAAGAATGAGAGATGATATTGAAACATACACAATTCTTACACGGCTTGACAGGGAGGATGTTTCCTCTGGCTGGGGATTCTAGAACCAGGGGTCTCAGAATAAGGGGTCGACCATTTAGGACTGAGATAAGGAAAAACTTCTTCACTCAGAGGGTGGTGAATCATTGGAATTCTCTACCCCAGAGGCCTGTGGCGGCTCAGTCGTTGAGTATATTCAAGACAGAGATCGATAGATTTTTGGATATTAAGGGAATCAAGGGATATGGAGACAGTGCAGGAAAGTGGAGCTGAGGTAGAAGGTCAGCCATGATCATATTGAATGGTGGTGCAGGCTCAAGGGGCCGAATGGCTGCCTCCTGCTCCTATTTCTTATGTAAGTTATCAGCTTATTCAATGCTGAAAATAATACTGATATATAAATAAAGCTACCCCTATTAAGGATAGTTTTAATACTATAATATTAATCCTCAATTACTAAATCAAACAATTAAAACATAATTTAGCATAAAAATAAAATTGAAATACTGCGCTTGAACTGTTCCCTTTCCATTTTTATTTATTTTAACATTATTTATTTCTACTTCTATTCCAATGGTTTGACCTCTATATTACAGGTTTAAGAGTAAGATATGTTACTTACTGTTACAATTTGAGCTCTCTGCCTCCCCTTAAACTTGTATCCACAGCAAAAAGGAATTTGCCATAAGCAGGCCAGCACCTGCTGTGAACTGAAACTTGCACCCTTTGGCATGACATGTCTATGACGTGACTGGGATCATTTGCCACATAACTAACAAATCACTTTGTAACCACAGGACTGCACAGTGCACACCACAGGGGAAGGAGTAGGTAACTTTCACCTTCACCGCCTGGGTGCTAATCTGACCGTGTATCACCCGTCCAATATATAGAATCTGCCAGCGATATCCACATTTATTAATTGTTTCTTCATTATATGCTATTATTATTTATTACTCTGATATCTCTTCGCCTAAAAGTCATCTCACAATTGAATCTAATCTCTTCCTCTTCTTCCAGACAGTTATATCAATGTCCAGAGGTTGGTAACTGGGAGTGTACCCATGGAGCCCTTGAGGACTGGAGTGACTCTCATCCTAGTGATGTTGATGGCCTTCAGTGCTGACCCAGCTCAATCCAGAAGCTCCCTCCTGTGCTGTTATTAGAGGAGATAGCAATGATGGAGGTGCATTGTCACTATTCATGAGAAACAGATACATCTGCAACTGTTCCTTGAAGCGCACTTATCCTGAACATGGGCTCAGTTGGGCTACTGACCTGTGTGAGCACAGGGCAAATAGTTTCATTTAGCACTGACCTGTCACCATTTGTCTTATTATTCCCTGTAGCTGGGAGTCATTTTCTTAAACAAAAAGATTTTTCATTAGCTAAAAACTAGATTCAAAGACAGGGTTTTCAACCAATGAAACATTCTGATTCTGAAGTTTGACCTGGCTGATCTTTTTGATCCCTATAAACAGAGCTTAGATGAGTAAACTTGTTTGTGGAACTGCAAGGGTTAGTAACTTGCCACTACAGAAGCCCAAGATCCAGGAAGGGAATTAAAGGGGCTGACGAGCCCTGAAGACCTGAATGAAGCATCCATCACCCCCCATTGAAGGCTTCAGCCCAGAGTAAGGTTTTCAGCAAGAGCGTCTCTGCCACTGTCTGGAAGAAGAGGAAGCCACATGTCACTCACACTCCATTTGTGTACTTACTGCCGCTTCTACATGGTGGCCTCATGAAGTAGTGGTAAGTATGGTGGATAACAAGAAAATCGATTGGGACCATAGGCCCTGCTTCCACTGATTAAGAATCAGTTTGGTTGGAGATAATAAGTAATAAGGAAAGGAATTCACTGGTGTGAGTAGTCGCTAGGCTCACTAGCAGTACCTACACTGTAGGACAGAGTATTAATCAAGAAATAATGGAGACTTGTAAGAAAGGTATGGCAATAATCATGGGCGATTTTAATCTTCTTATAGATTGGATAAATCAAACTGGCCAAGGTAGCCCTGAGAATGAGTTCATAGAGTGTATTCAGGTTGGTTTCTTAGAACAATACGTTGTGGAATCAACCAGGGCACAGGCTATTTTAGATCTGGTAATATGTAATGAGATAGAATTAATTAATAATCTCATAGTAAATGATCCTCTAGGGAAGAGTGATCATAGCATGTTAGAATTTCAAATTCAGTTTGAGTGTGAGAAAGTTGTGTCCTGAACTTAAATAAAGGCAATTACAAAGGTCTGAAGACAGAGTTGACTAAAGTGGACTGGGAAAATAGATAAGCAGCGGCAAACATTTAAGGAGATAATTCATAGCTCTAAGCAAAGATATATTCTGGTGAGAAAGAAAGATTCTAGGAGAAGGATGAACCATCCATGGCTAACTATGGAAGTTAAGGATGGTATCACATTGAAAACAAAGGCATACAATGTTGTAAAGATTAGTGGAAGGCCAGAGGATTGGGAAATCTTTAGAAACCAACAAAGGACAATTAAAAGAATAAGAAAGAGAGAGAAGATAGATTATGAGGGTAAACTAGCAAGAAATATAAAAACAGACCAAGAGCTTCTACAGGAAAATACAAGGAAGAGAGTAGCTAAAGTAAATATTGGTCCTTTAGAGGATGAGACTGGGGAATTAATAATGGGAAACAGAGAAATGGCAGAGACTTTGAACAAATATTTTGTATCGGTCTTCACGGTAGAAGACACTAAAAGTATCCCAATAATAATAGATAAAGCGGCTATAGGGAGTGGGGAACTTCAAATAATCACTATCACTGGAGAAAAAATATGAGGCAAATTAATGGAACTAAAGTTGGACAAGTCCCCTGGACCTGATGGCCTGCATCCAAGGGTCTTAAAAGAAATGGCTGCAGAGACAGTGGATGCATTGGTTGTAATCTACCAACATTCCCTGGATTCTGGGGAGGTCCCAGCGGATTGGAAAACCACAAATATAATGCCCCTATTCAAGAAAGGATGGAGACAGTTAGCCTAACATCTGTCATTGGGTAAATGCTGGAGTCCATTATTGAGGAAGTAGTAGCAGGACATTTAGAAAATCATAATATAATCAAGCAGAGTCAGCTTGATTTTATGAAAGGGTAATCATGTTTGAAAAATTTTCTGGAGTTCTTTGAGGATGTAACGAGCAAGATGGTTAAAGGCAGAACCAGTAGATGAAGTGTATTTGGATTTCCAGAAGGCATTCGATAAGGTGCCACATAAAAGGTTACTGCACAAGATAAGAGCACATGGGGTTGGGGGGAAAAAGAGTGGGAGAGCTATAGTGATAGGGGACGCTATTGTAAGGGAAATAGATAGGAGTTTCTGCGGCCGTAACCGAGACTCCAGGATGGTATGTTGCCTCCCTGGTGCAAGGGTCAAGCATGTCTCGGAGCGGCTGCAGAGCATTCTGGAGAGGGAGGGTGAACAGCCAGTTGTCGTGGTACATGTAGGTACCAACGATATAGGTAAGAAGCGGGAAGAGGTTCTACAAGCTGAATTTAGGGAGCTAGGAGTTAAATTAAAAAGTAGGACCTCAAAGGTAGTAATCTCTGGATTGCTACCAGTGCCACGGCTAATCAGAGTAGAGGGAGCAGGATAGTTAGAATAAATACGTGGCTTGAGCAGTGGTGCAAGAGGGAGGGATTCAAATTCCTGGGACATTGGAACCAGTTCTGGGGGAAGTGGGACCTGTACAAAAGGGACGGTCTTCACTTGGGCAGGACTGGAACTGATGTCCTTAGGGTAATATTTGCTAATGCAGTTCGGGAGTGTTTAAACTAATATGGCAGGGGGATGGGAACCTATGCAGCGAGATAGGGCGAAGTAATATGGAGTCAGAAACAGATGGTACAAAGGTAAAAAGCAATAGTGGAAGGCCGAGTAAACAAAGGCAAGAAACAAAAAGGCCACATGACATCTTAATTTTAAAAGGACAAAGGGTGTTAAAAAAAAACAAGCCTGAAGGCTTTGTGTCTTAATGCAAGGAGTATCCGTAATAAGGTGGATGAATTAACTGTGCAAATAGATGTTAACGGATATGATGTGATTGGGATTACAGAGACGTGGCTCCAGGATGATCAGGGCTGGGAACTCAACATCCATGGGTATTCAACATTCAGGAAGGATAGAATAAACGGAAAAGGAGGTGGGGTAGCATTGCTGGTTAAAGAGGAGATTAATGCAATAGTTAGGAAGGACATTAGCTTGGATGATGTGGAATCTATATGGGTAGAGCTGCAGAACACCAAAGGGCAAAAAACATTAGTGGGAGTTGTGTACAGATCTCCAAACAGTAGTAGTGATGTTGGGGAGGGCATCAAACAGGAAATTAGGGGTGCATGCAATAAAGGTGCAGCAGTTATCATGGGTGACTTTAATATGCATATAGATTGGGCTAACCAAACTGGAAGCAATAGGGTGGAGGAGGATTTCCTGGAGTGCATAAGGGATGGTTTTCTAGACCAATATGTCTAGGAACCAACTAAGGGGGAGGCCATCTTAGACTGGATGTTGTATAATGAGAGAGGATTAATTAGCAATCTCGTTGTACGAGGCCCCTTGGGGAAGAGTGACCATAATATGGTGGAATTCTGCATTAGGATGGAGAATGAAACTGTTAATTCAGAGACCATGGTCCAGAACTTAAAGAAGGCTAACTTTGAAGATATTAGGCGTGAATTGGCTAGGATAGATTGGCGAATGATACTTAAGGGGTTGACTGTGAATGGGCAATGGCAGACATTTAGAGACCGCATGGATGAACTACAACAATTGTACATCCCTGTCTGGCGTAAAAATAAAAAAGGGAAGGTGGCTCAACCGTGGCTATCAAGGGAAATCAGGGATAGTATTAAAGCCAAGGAAGTGGCATACAAATTGGCCAGAAATAGCAGCGAACCTGGGGACTGGGAGAAATTTAGAACTCAGCAGAGGAGGACAAAAGGTTTGATTAGGGCAGGGAAAATAGAGTACGAGAGAAAGCTTGCAGGGAACATTAAGACAGACTGCAAAAGTTTCTATAGGTATGTAAAGAGAAAAAGGTTAGTAAAGACAAACATAGGTCCCCTGCAGTCAGAATCAGGGGAAGTCATAACGGGGAACAAAGAAATGGCAGACCAATTGAACAAATACTTTGGTTCGGTATTCATTAAGGCGGACACAAACAACCTTCCGGATATAAAAGGGGTCAGAGGGTCTAGTAAGAAGGAGGAACTGAGGGAAATCCTTATTAGTCGGGAAATTGTGTTGGGGAAATTGATAGGATTGAAGGCCGATAAATCCCCAGGGCCTGATAGACTGCATCCCAGAGTACTTAAGGAGGTGGCCTTGGAAATAGCGGATGCATTGACAGTCATTTTCCAACATTCCATAGACTCTGGATCAGTTCCTATGGAGTGGAGGGTAGCCAATGTAACTCCACTTTTTAAAAAAGGAGGGAGAGAGAAAACAGGGAATTATAGACTGGTCAGCCTGACATCAGTAGTGGGTAAAATGATGGAATCAATTATTAAGGATGTCATAGCAGCGCATTTGGAAAGAGATGACATGATAGGTCCAAGTCAACATGGATTTGTGAAAGGGAAATCATGCTTGACAAATCTTCTGGAATTTTTTGAGGATGTTTCCAGTCGAGTGGACAAGGGAGAATCAGTTGATGTGGTATATTTGGACTTTCAGAAGGCTTTCGACAAGGTCCCACACAAGAGATTAATGTGCAAAGTTAAAGCACATGGGATTGGGGGTAGTGAGCTGACTTAGATTGAGAACTGTTGTCAGACAGGAAGCAAAGAGTAGGAGTAAATGGGTACTTTTCAGAATGGCAGGCAGTGACTAGTGGGGTACCGCAAGGTTCTGTGCTGGGGCCCCAGCTGTTTACATTGTGCATTAATGATTTGGATGAGGGGATTAAATGTAGTATCTCCAAATTTGCGGATGACACTAAGTTGGGTGTCAGTGTGAGCTGCGAGGAGGATGCTATGAGGCTGCAGAGTGACTTGGATAGGTTAGGTGACTGGGCAAATGCATGGCAGATGAAGTATAATGTGGATAAATGTGAGGTTATCCACTTTGGTGGTAAAAACAGAGAGACAGACTATTATCTGAATGGTGACAGATTAGGAAAAGGGAAGGTGTAATGAGACCTGGGTGTCATGGTACATCAGTCATTGAAGGTTGGCATGTAGGTACAGCAGGCGGTTAAAAAGCAAATGGCATGTTGGCCTTCATAGCGAGGGGATTTGAGGACAGGGGCAGGGAGGTGTTACTACAGTTGTACAGGGCCTTGGTGAGGCCACACCTGGAGTATTGTGTACAGTTTTGGTCTCCTAACTTGAGGAAGGACAATCTTGCTATTGAGGGAGTGCAGCGAAGGTTCACCAGACTGATTCCCGGGATGGCGGGACTGACATATCAAGAAAGACTGGATCAACTGGGCTTGTATTCACTGGAGTTCAGAAGAATGAGAGGGGATCTTCTCAAAACGTTTAAAATTCTGATGGGTTTAGACAGGTTAGATGCAGGAAGAATGTTCCCAATGTTGGGGAAGTCCAGAACCAGGGGTCACAGTCTAAGGATAAGGGGTAAGCCATTTAAGACCGAGATGAGGAGAAACTTCTTCACCCAGAGAATGGTGAACCTGTGGAATTCTCTACCGCAGAAAGTTGTTGAGGCCAATTCACTAAATATATTCAAAAAGGAGTTAGATGTAGTCCTTACTACTAGGGGGATCAAGGGGTATGGCGAGTACGCAGGAATGGGGTACTGAAGTTGCATGTTCAGCCATGAACTCATTGAATGGCGGTGCAGGCTCGAAGGGCCGAATGGCCTACTCCTGCACCTATTTTCTATGTTTCTATGTTTCTAATATATTAGCATGGACAGAGGATTGGCTAACTAACAGAAAACAGAAAGTTGGGATAAATGGGTCATTTTCAATTGGCAAAGTGTAACTAGCGGGGTGCCACAGGGAGCAGTGCTGGGGCCTCAACTATTTATAATCTATATTAATGACTTGGATGAAGGGACCGAGTAAAATGTAGCCAAATTTGCTGATGATACAAAGATAGATGGGAAAGCAAGTTGTGAGGACACGAAGAATCTGCAAAGGGATATAGAATGATAAAGTAAGTGGGCAAAAATTTGGCAGATGGAGTATAATATGGGAAAATGTGAGGTTATGCACTTTGGTAGGAAAAATTAAAAAGCAAATTGTAATTTAAATGGAGAGAGATTACAAAATGCAGTGCTACAGAGGGATCTGCGGGTACTTGTGCATGAAACACAAAAAGTTAGCATGCAGGTACAGCAATTAATTAGGAAGGCGAATGGAATGTTGGTCTTTGTTGCAAGGCGGATGAAGGATCAAAATAGGGAAGTCTTGCTACAACTGTGCAGGGTGTTGACGAGACCACACCTGAAGTACTGCATACAGTTTTGGTCTCCTTATTTAAGGAAGGATATCCTTGCATTGGAGGCAGTTCAGTGAAAGTTCACTCGATTGATTCCAGAGATGAAGGAGTTGTCCTGTGAAGATAGGTTGAGCAGGTTGGGCCTCTACACATTGGAGTTTAGAAGAATGAAAGGTGATCTTATTGAAACGTATAAGATTCTGAGGGGGCTTGGCAGCGTAGATGCAGAGAGGATGTTTCCCCTCGTGGGCGAATCTAGAACTAGGGGGCATAGTTTCAGAATAGGGGTCGCACATTTAAAACGGAGTTGAGGAGAAAATTCTTCTCTCAGAGGATTGTGAATCTTTGGAATTCTCTACCCCAGAGAGCTGTGGAGGCTGGGTCATTGAATATATTTAAGGTGGAGATAAACAGATTTTTGAGCGATAAGGGAGTCAAGGGTTATGGAGAATTTATCAGAAAAGTGGAGTTGAGGCCAAGATCAGCTCAACCATGATCTTATTGAGTGGCAGAGCAGTATCGAGGGGCCAAATGGCCTACTCCTGCTCCTATTTCTTATGTTCTTATATGCAGGGAAGTAATGGGAAGTGACTGGCCTGGCTGTTAGAGGGAGACCTTTGTCGGATGGTGAGATAGCAGCAGGCATCACTGCCCAAATATTCCAAAATTCTCTGCTAATTTCGGGCGGGGTCGTGGAGATCTTCCCAGACAGCCAATTTCAAAATATATTTATAATGCTTCAGAGTCGTAAAGACAGAAATGTAGGCAAAGCTTGTGATCACTTATTACTGTCCCCTGACCTCCGAGTGCTGATTGAGGTAGCTCTGGGGACTGAATGAAGCAGCAAAGTATTTGCAGCTCCAGCTTTGAATAAATTATGCAACTGAAGAACCATTCTTGACAATGATGTGGTAGACTTGGCAACGTATATGTGAAAGGTAATAAGGATGATAATGACATTGGACCTGAAGGGACATGACAGATTTCCTCTCCATCTATTAACGCCCTTATTCCCTAGAGACACTCGAATGAGGGATGAAAGAGATTGAAATTCTGTTGAAACATTTACCCAACCATCAACATTTTAGTAGTCACAGAAGTTTGAGATCTTATATATTTCTATGAACTATCTCTAAGGCCTTATTTTTTTTCGATCCAGCAAAATAGGAGAGAAGCAAATTTTCCTGTTATTTTGAACCCACTCCTCACAGAAGGAGGCAACTTCAGCCCATCGTTCTGTCACTAGCTATGTGAAACGACTGTTTGCACCAGTTTTCCAGGTTTCAGCCACTCTTCCGCCAAAGTTTTAATGGATAGATGGGGTGAACACCCATAGGAATTCTACCCCAATATATCAATAGAGGCAGTATGCCCACATTCCAATTCCAGCTCTTGTGTGATATTTTGATGAATGCGTTTATTGTGTATACACTTTCCAGTGTGTGATGTATAGAGGTTTATTATGTTAAAATTAAATTAATATTCTCTTGTCAAAGCATGACATATTTTAAGCTTTCTTTAATCAAGTTAATACATTGTGGTGATGTCCTGAAAATTAGCAATAAATATCATTAATTTCAAATAGCAGCTTTGTGCCATTACATATCCTAGCGAATGTTATACTGTACATTAGGTATTGACCAATGTATAATAACTGAACTGACCTGAATCTTCCCCATTTCTCCTGGCTTGTGTTCTTTTGCTAAACTAAGTAATTTACTGATTTCTTTGTCTCGCGTTCTGTCTGTTAAATACTCAATGTTAACATCTTTCTTCTCCATCAAAACTATGTTGCACTGATTTCTCTGACCTTTGTGCACAGGCATCACCAATTTCCTGGGCACAAAGGTCAGGAGAGGGGGGTGGTGACTTCTATCTTGCATCTTGAGGAGAGGATGCTGAGGCCTGGTTGGGCCTTCAGCAGGTGTGGGTCCAATGATTTCCTGTAAATCAGGTGTGAGGAGGAGTTTCCAGCTTCCTACCTCTGCTACCTCGTTTCAGTGTGTTAGAGGAGGATGGGTGGTCTTACTTATGTTACTCAAAATAAAATGGTTCACAGCATTATTTATACATGTCCACAGATTTATTAAGAATAGAGTAAACACTATTATTGACAATAATTATACATACACTTAACAGCAACACTTACAACAAAGCCTTGCGAGCCTCAGACGGTAAATTCAAAACACGTTACAGTTTCCAGCTTAGTGTACTTGGTTGGCCAATCCTTTGAATGCCTATGTATTTGTCCAAACACCTGCTTTTTATGCCCCTTTTCACAACTGATATGTGATTATTTGTATATTCCATAGCATTAGCTAATACACAATAATCATTCAACACTGTGCTTGCAGACATAGATCCGTGCTCGCTCCCTAATTTGACTCACACTCCGTAACTTTTCAGATTTCTTAGGGGAGAAATTTGGTTATACCCCGTTTGGGGGCGGTAACCGAGGGGGGTGGGACTTCCTGTGCCCGTGCGGAGGTCCCACCCCGGCCACACAATTCCGGTTGTTGCCCCTCACAGGAAGTGGAGCACAATCTCACGTGCTCCAATTCCCTTTTGGCGCGTGTTCAGGGGCGCTATGCGGGAGGATCGGGAGCGCTACGCAGCTTCTCCGCGTAGCGCTGACATGTTTCAACGCCCCTCCCTTTCCACTAAAGGAGATGGATGTTGCGAACTCTGCAGGCCCTTTGAAGACCTCCACTGGGCCACCAGGGCTGCGTGCTGCCATGGCTGCAGCCTGGCACCGAGATGGAGGGCCGGACTGCATGATGGTGACCCATGATGGTGAAAGCACCAGCGAACAGGCCGAACGGTGAGTCAGGAAAAAACAAGAATAGCGGAGCGTGGCACAGCACATCTCCCCTTTAAGGTTTGCCCCATGATGGGTCACCAGCCCAGCATCACCTGTGGTAGCCTCACAGGACGCGAGCCAATTTCCAGGCAAAAAGTGGTCGCCGCGCATGGCGATGATGTTATCGCCGGAAACGCAGCAGTCCGGGACAGAACTTAAAGAAGGGTAACTTTGAAGGTATGAGGCGTGAATTGGCTAGGATAGATTGGCGAATGATACTGAAGGGGTTGACTGTGGATGGGCAATGGCAGACATTTAGAGACCGCATGGATGAACTACAACAATTGTACATTCCTGTCTGGCGTAAAAATAAAAAAGGGAAGGTGGCTCAACCGTGGCTATCAAGGGAAATCAGGGATAGCATTAAAGCCAAGGAAGTGGCATAAAAATTGGCCAAAAATAGCAGCGAACCCGGGGACTGGGAGAAATTTAGAACTCAGCAGAGGAGGACAAAGGGTTTGATTAGGGCAGGGAAAATGGAGTACGAGAAGAAGCTTGCAGGGAACATTAAGACGGATTGCAAAAGTTTCTATAGATATGTAAAGAGAAAAAGGTTAGTAAAGACAAATGTAGGTCCCCTGCAGTCAGAATCAGGGGAAGTCATAATGGGGAACAAAGAAATGGCGGACCAATTGAACAAGTACTTTGGTTCGGTATTCACTGAGGAGGACACAAACAACCTTCCGGATATAAAAGGGGTCGGAGGGTCTAGTAAGGAGGAGGAACTGAGGGAAATCCTTATTAGTCGGGAAATTGTGTTGGGGAAATTGATGGGATTGAAGGCCGATAAATCCCCAGGGCCGGATGGACTGCATCCCAGAGTACTTAAGGAGGTGGCCTTGGAAATAGTGGATGCATTGACAGTCATTTTCCAACATTCCATTGACTCTGGATCAGTTCCTATGGAGTGGAGGGTAGCCAATGTAACCCCACTTTTTAAAAAAGGAGGGAGAGAGAAAACAGGGAATTATAGACCGGTCAGCCTGACATCGGTAGTGGGTAAAATGATGGAATCAATTATTAAGGATGTCATAGCAGTGCATTTGGAAAGAGGTAATATGATAGGTCCAAGTCAGCATGGATTTGTGAAAGGGAAATCATGCTTGACAAATCTTCTGGAATTTTTTGAGGATGTTTCCAGTCGAGTGGACAAGGGAGAACCAGTTGATGTGGTATATTTGGACTTTCAGAAGGCTTTCGACAAAGTCCCACACAAGAGATTAATGTGCAAAGATAAAGCACATGGGATTGGGGGTAGTGTGCTGACATGGATTGAGAACTGGTTGTCAGACAGGAAGCAAAGAGTAGGAGTAAATGGGGACTTTTCAGAATGGCAGGCAGTGACTAGTGGGGTACCACAAGGTTCTGTGCTGGGGCCCCAGCTGTTTACACTGTACATTAATGATTTAGACGAGGGGATTAAATGTAGTATCTCCAAATTTGCGGATGACACTAAGTTGTGTGGCAGTGTGAGCTGCAAGGAGGATTCTATGAGGCTGCAGAGCGACTTGGATAGGTTAGGTGAGTGGGCAAATGCATGGCAGATGAAGTATAATGTGGATAAATGTGAGGTTATCCACTTTGGTGGTAAAAACAGAGAGACAGACTATTATCTGAATGGTGACAGATTAGGAAAAGGGGAGGTGCAAAGAGACCTGGGTGTCATGGTACATCAGTCATTGAAGGTTGGCATGCAGGTACAGCAGGCGGATAAGAAAGCAAATGGCATGTTGGCCTTCGTAGCGAGGGGATTTGAGTACAGGGGCAGGGAGGTGTTGCCACAATTGTACAGGGCCTTGGTGAGGCCACACCTGGAGTATTGTGTACAGTTTTGGTCTCCTAACCTGAGGAAGGACATTCTTGCTATTGAGGGAGTGCAGCGAAGGTTCACCAGACTGATTCCCGGGATGGCGGGACTGACCTATCAAGAAAGACTGGATCAACTAGGCTTGTATTCACTGGAGTTCAGAAGAATGAGAGGGGACCTCATAGAAACGTTTAAAATTCTGACGGGGTTAGACAGGTTAGATGCAGGAAGAATGTTCCCAATGTTGGGGAAGTCCAGAACCAGGGGTCACAGTCTAAGGATAAGGGGGAAGCCATTTAGGACCGAGATGAGGAGGAATTTCTTCACCCAAAGAGTGGTGAACCTGTGGAATTCTCTACCACAGAAAGTTGTTGAGGCCAATTCACGAAATATATTCAAAAAGGAGTTAGATGAATTCCTTACTACTAGGGGGATCAAGGGGTATGGCGAGAAAGCAGGAATGGGGTACTGAAGTTGCATGTTCAGCCATGAACTCATTGAATGGCGGTGGAGGCTAGAAGGGCCGAATGGCCTACTCCTGCACCTATTTTCTATGTTTCTATGTTTCTACCAGTGCTTGCATCTCCACCAACTCCCACAAAATGTCGCGGGAGCTGGTCGGGCCCCACCCCCCTCACAGGCGAAAATACATTGACGCCACATTGGCACACACTGGAGGTGCTAATGGGAGGCGCAGATCAGGGGCATTTTGGCCTTCCTAACAAAGGGAGCTATCTACTCTATTCTGCATTTGTACAATAACATTATTAGCTAGAGCTCTCTGACTGGAATGTCATTAAGAATATTACTTTCCACTGCATTAATAAAGTAAAGTAAGTCTGTCATGATTTTTCTTCTATTCTTCTCATAGGCTAACTTAAAAGGCAAAAGCTAAAAGTTAACATTACTACAATATAACATTACATGTGCCTCTTTTTAGAGTTGCCCAAAGAAACTAGACACTGTGGCTCGTGCCAGGATTCTTATGCACTGAAGAGATGATTGTGGTTCTGAGGACAGCCCAGAGAGTAGAAGCTAAGGTAAGTTTTTGCAAGTATCCTTCCCACAATCTGGGCATCACGCCAGCAAGAGAGCGGGCCGTCACCAGAGGTGCCCACAGGTGCGGTGAGTGTCCTGGGACAGGAATCAGTGGAGCTCCCGGGCAGATGCAGTGCTCTACTCCTGTCCAGCACTAGGAAAAAGGGGACCTCGGAAAATCTGCACATATATGTACAATGTATACCTGTTTTGCTTAAGACCCAATTTTGCACACATGCCTCACACTGGTATGATTACAAGGGTTGCTGCGTACTTGATATGGACAGTAGCATGGATTTATGAAAGGAAAATCATGCTTGACAAATCTTCTAGAATTTTTTGAGGATGTAACTAGTAGAATGGACAAGAGAGAACCAGTGGATGTGGTGTATTTGGACTTTCAAATGGCTTTTGACAAGGTCCCACACAAGAGATTGGTGTGCAAAATTAAAGCACATGGTATTGGGGTTAATGTATTGATGTGGATAGAGAACTGGTTGGCAGACAGGAAGCAGAGAGTCGGGATAAACGGGTCCTTTTCAGAATGGCAGGCAGTGACTAGTGGGGTGCCGCAGAGCTCAGTGCTGGGACTCCAGCTATTTACAATATACATCAATGATTTAGATGAAGGAATTGAGTGTAATATCTCCAAGTTTGCAGATGACACTAAGCTGGGTGGTGGTGTGAGCTGTGAGGAGGATGCTAAGAGGCTGCAGGGTGACTTGGACAGGTTAGGTGAGTGGGCAAATGCATGGCAGATGCAGTATAATGTGGATAAATGTGAAGTTATCCACTTTGGTGGCAAAAACATGAAGGCAGAATATTATCTGAATGGTGGCAGATTAGGAAAAGGGGAGGTGCAACGCGACCTGGGTGTCATGGTACATCAGTCATTGAAGGTTGGCATACAGGTGCAGCAGGCAGTGAAGAAGGCAAATAGCATATTGGCCTTCAAAGATAGGGGATTTGAGTATAGGAGCAGGAGATCTTGCTGCAGCTGTACAGGGCCTTGGTGAGGCCTCACCTGGAATATCGTGTTCAGTTTTGGTCTCCTAATCTGAGGAAGGACGTTTTTGCTATTGAGGGAGTGCAGCAAAGGTTCACCAGACTGATTCCCGGGATGGCAGGATTGACATATGAGGAGACATTGGATCGACTGGGGCTGTATTCACTGGAGTTGAGAAGAATGAGAGGGGATCTCATCGAAAGATATAAAATTCTGACGGGACTGGACAGGTTAGATGCAGGAAGAATGTTCCCGATGTTGGGGGAGGCCAGAACCAGGGGTCACAGTCGAAGGATAAGGGGTAAGCCATTTAGGACCGAGAGGAGGAAAAACTTCTTCACTCAGAGAGTTGTTAATCTGTGGAATTCCCTACTGCAGAGAGTTGTTGATGCCAGTTCGATAGATATACTCAAGAGAGAGTTGGATATGGCCCTTACGGCTAAAGGGATCAAGGGGTATGGAGAGAAAGCAGGAAAGGGGTACTGAGGGAATGATCAGCCATGATCTTATTAAAGGGTGGTGCACGCTCGAAGGACCGAATGGCCTACTCCCGCACCTATTTTCTATGTTTCTATGTTCTAGCTTTAAAAATACAAGGTCCCAGAGACCTGCTTGTGCTTCCTCTCCAGCCATTCTTTCTTTTCACTTCCCCAGATGAGATGCGTTTAATTTAAAGACTTCTATGAAACATATTCACCCCTCTTTCCACACTGCCCTAACCTACAGTCTCAGCTTGAACTCTTTAAAACCCACTAACCATGGGTCTGACCAGGAGTAAAATATTCACTTTCTGATTTGAGTGTGTAGCCGCAGAATGCTGCGCATGTTCCTCACCGACGACATTAATGTGAAAGACTTGTCCTTTTTTAATCTGCCCTTTCATGAATGTTCATTAATTCACCTGTCGAGTGATTGTGGCCGAAATTGATCAACTCACCGCCCGCTGCCACCGACTGACGCCCACTGCCGCCAACATTGTTCTTGCAGATCCGCCCAGTGCCACTTTCGATGTGGCCTGGAGCGGGCGGGAGTGGAGAGCCGACGGGAACTGCCCGCTGATGTCAGCGGATGGCCGAGTGGCGTAACTGAGTTCCCACCCACCAAGCTTCCAGATTGATGCGGGCGGGACTCGGCGTCAGAACGGGGGTGGACCGCTGGCTGCAGGCTGGTCTGTCCCCGACAGTAATTGTGAAGATCAAGAAAAAACGGTTAGTGAACATTTTATACATACATTTTCTACCGCGACTTACCTGGATGGGGTCCCCTGAAGGTCTTCCAATAGTTTTTTTATTTTTCCTGATGATTTTTTTTTCAGCTGTTTGACCCACCGTGGGCCCAACTCCATCCTCGGCGGCACTTGGGCAGCAAGCGCCTCTGCCACCGAGAATGAGATCTCTCACCTGCTGCCACCCAGATTGGCATCGTATGTCATCCATTTGCTGCCCGCCGACCTTCGAGGGACCTCAGTGATGAATATCCCGTCCAAAGTACCGTCCGCTACCTCGGCGGCCATCGGTGACACTTTGGGCGGCACTTGGGCGGGTGGAGGCCTAGACCAAATTCGGCCCCTTTGATACAACGACAGGCACTAAACATAGACAAATAACCCATTGGCACAATCTTTCACACACTTCTACTTCTGGGGGTGACAATTATTGAAGATAGAATATTACGGTACTCAGAAGAGAAGAACTACTTTTACGCAGCCTGAACTGTTACGTGCGACTGCCTTGTTGGATGGGGAGTGGAGACAGAGCTGGGCTGTGGCTGCATGATGGCCTTAATTTTAGATCAGCATTTATCAGGCAAAGAGAATGATCACCACACCCTCCTGATATTGTCGGTGAGAAGCCGGAACCTTTTTGATGGTCGGAACTGAGTTAATTTTAATTGGCGAGCTGCCTGTGCGATTGCTCCACTGATAGGCTCACCCTTTTAGTGGGAGGGGTGATTGTGGGGGTGGGAGGGGATGGGAGGTGGTGGTGGGTGCGGTCTGGATTAGCTGCGGTCGGTATCAGGAATTCCAGCCGGTCAGCCGAGAGTACAAGCCTGCAGTATAATATTAAAGGCAATGGCTGGAGGCAGATGGAGATAATTATTTAGGGGGTAGGATTGCCAGAGAAGAGCAAGGAGGGCCACTTTATTCCACCTTGTTGTGTCCTTAGATGCTCTAATATTGACTCCACGAGGCAGTGTGTTGTACTTGAACTGTAGTGACATTAGCCCTTTATTAGTTAACTCCAGAGTGAGGATCACACCTGGTGACCTGCCTTTTATACTAAGCCAGGCACACCTGTACAGGTAACCTATGAGTCCCCCACTGCTGTGCCCTCTGGTGGCATACTTTAAGATAGTACCAACAGTAGCCATGTAGGATACATGACATCACTTCCCCCTGAACCCTCAGTGCAAATTACCCCTGCATTAACTGTGCTCTGGGCTTAGCTCTATATGGTTTAAGTCTGGTAGACCTCTGGCAGGCCAGCTCAACCTTGGGTGGGTGGTGGGTGCAGTAGCGTGCTGGTGGTTGCTGTTTGTGTGTGTGTGTGTGTTCCTGACCACTCCATTCTCCCCCCCCTTCCCATATTGGTGTGGCGGGACTCCTACCATTCATGCATATTCAAGTTCAGGTAAGTGGGTTTTGCGTTTTTTTTTGCAGTTGACTGGTGCGTGAGGACAAGCTAGTTCCGGAGCTGCGGGGTGGTGTCCCTGCAGTCTGGTGGTGGCTCAGTGCCCGGTGCTGGAAGTGGGGAGCCAGTTGGCTCACCTAGCCTGCTCTCGGGGCTGTTGTCATGGTCCTGAGCGTCAGGTGGGTTCACAGATGTTTGTGACCACCCCCCCGTCCTTCCTTTACGCCCTGGGTCCCAGCTGGTCCCTGAGGAGCTGCCATCTAGCAGTGCACAGGGAACTGCTGACTCGCTGGCCTAAGCATCGCTTGGTTTGAAATCCTGGCTGGTGCTTGTTTCCTCTGGGGGAACAGTGGCGGGTGACCCTACATCTAGGGGTATGGCCTTAGTACAGTCTGCTCCTTCAGGCTCGTGGCTGTTGGTGCCATCGGTTGCCTGAGAGATGGAGCAGACCCAGGTATCACCACCGGTGCCTTTGCCCTGCTGAGATCGCTTGCTTAGCAGCTCGTGTGTGTTGGCTTCTTGTGGCCACACTTCGTGGTGCCTGACTCTGGTCCCCGGCATGCAGACTACAGCATTGGGTAGCTCGCTGGACCTGTGTGCACCCAATGGGTATCTGCCCGCTGCATTGGCTCCGTGCGGTGGGAATCCTGCATCGCACAGCTTTTCCTTACTCTAGGGGTCCGATCACAATCGTGCGACTTTTCCTCGCCAGTTGCAAATATACAATTCAGATTATCCGTTACACATTTTACACAGTCAGTTACACCTTTAGTCTCTAACTTACAATTACTGTTACATTGCTTAAATGTGTGGAACTGTCCCTTTAACTGTAGTGGGTTCCAGTCCTCCTTTAAGAGAGCCTTGCTTGCTTTACCCCAATCCACTTCTCCATTTGGTGCCACGTCTTGCTCCATCAGCGCTGCACCTCGTGGTCTGGCTGTGGCCATCTTTTTCTTCAGCGCATCACCTCGTGGTACGGGTGCCATCTTTTCTTCATCCACGATGTCGACTGCGGCGATACTCTTCTCTCCGGGTTCTGCCTCCGCAGTTGGGAAGTCACTGCTGGATCCGATTTTCACCCTCCTGAGTCCTGCCACTGGAGCCTGGAAGGTGCATTCGGGTCGTCTCAGCTGGATCATCTCCACGCAGTCGTGCTGCGCGGTCTGTGTCTCGGGTGCCGTGCTGGTCAGCTCACCGGTGCCGGGTCCACCATCAGGTGAGAGCTTCCTTTGCCTCTGAGAGCAGAGGGCTTCAATCGCTGGAGGGATGAAATCTTCCCACTTCCAATGGATCTTCTCCATCCACCTTCTGTCGAGCAGCGTTGGTCCATCACCAGCAACAATCCACAGAGGTAACTTGTGCACCGTGCCATCATGGAGTACCTTTACATTCACACTACCAATGACTGGGATAATTTCATTGGTGTAGGTGCACAGTTTTGCCTGAACCGGGGCCAACTCGTTCAGCCGGATTGTCCCATAGCCTCTCAAAGGCTCCTTGATTCATCACTGACTGGCTCACTCCCGTGTCCACTTCCATGAAGACTGGGCTTCCCTCTATCTCGACTTCCATCTTCAGCCGGGAGCACTTGTTGGTGCAGGTAAACATGCTATATACCTCCCCGTGGGACTGGGCTGCCTCTCTGTCTAACAATTTATAATCCACGCTGGATTCATGGCCATCTGCGGACTCCTCATCGACACAGTGAATCCTATTTCTCTTACACATTTGCTGGAGGTGGCCCTTTGTGTTGCAGCCTTTGCAAACATACTCTTTAAAACTGCCCTGGTGAGCCCTGTGATTCCCTCCGCAACGCCGACATGGTGCTACTCGATTAGCCTCCCTTGGCGAACTCTGAGTTAAGCGACTCGGGGCCTATTCTCTCTTCCCTGAGAGGGTTTTTGCTCTACAGTCCAGCTCCTGAACGGCGCAACTCTGTGCACAGTACCTGCCGGATTTGAGTCCTGAGGGTGAGACATCTGCCTAGAGCCGCAGGTCGAGGTCATGAAAGACTGGCTCACAGAGGTGGCCTTCTGCAGTGTGACTGTGGTATCCGTCGACAGTAGTTTGTGAAGAAGGCCCTCATGGCCAATTCCAATGACAAAAATGTCCTGCAGTGCTTCGTTGAGGTGGGTGCCGAACTCGCACGGTGCCGCCAGTCTCCTGAGGTCTGCGGCATACTTCGCTACTTCCTGGCTTTCGGGCCGTCGGTGGGTATAGAACCGGTGTCTGGCTGTGAGGATGCTCTGCATGGGCTTGAGTTGCTCCTGGATCAGGGTTACGAGCTCCTTGTATGACTTGGTCGTTGTCTTCACTGGTGCCAGCAAGTCCCTGACGAGGCCATAGACGCTGGGCCCACAACTGGTCAGCAGGATAGCGTGGCGCTTATCAGCCAGTGCGGCCAGGTCATCTCCTGCCAGGTCGTTTACTGTAAAAAAGTGTTCTAGTCTCTCCACAAAGGCGTCCCAATCATCACCATCGACGAACTGTTGCAACGTACCAAGGGAAGCCATTTCCACGTGAAAGTTCGTAATCTCATCGCCAGTTGTTATATCCTTAGATGCTCTAACAATGACTCCACGAGGCAGTGTGCTGTAAATGAACTGTAGTGACCTTAGTCTATTATTAGCTAACTCCAGAATGAGGATCACACCTGGTGGCCTGCCTTTTATACTAGGCCAGGTACACCTGTACAGGTAACCTATGAGTCTCCCACTGCTGTGCCCTCTGTTGGCACACCTTAATATAATACCAACATTAGCCATGTAGTATACATGACACACCTCAAGTACAGATAGTGCTATATAAAATGACTTTTGTCCTTGCCACTCCTGCTTCCAGCGAGGCCTTTAGCGGATACTGGGTACGGCGATTTCACACTCGATGTCATGAATGGGTCCAGCACCAAGCGCATGCTGCACTTTCCTTTCCCTAAATAGCATTGGGGTCCTAATTATGTTATAGGACCCCAATTTACATGACAAAAGATTCCTGTTTGTTTCTGGCAGGACTGAGGCCTGTTTGAAAATTGCAGCCGGCGGGCCTTGGGCGTGAAGTCAACTGATGCAACTGTTGTTTCACCATCACCCTGTTCCTGCTGAAATGTGGGGCAGATTAAAGACCAAAACCAGGACCAAAGTGACTTGGGAGATTCATGAAGAACTAAAGAGAGAAGCAGTACTTTGTGTATCCATCATTGGAACATAGGAACAGGGTTAGGCCATTCAGCCTCTCAAGCCTATTCCACCATTCAAACAGATCATAAGAACATAAGAAATAGAAGCAGGAGTAGCCATTTGGTCCCTCGAGCCTGCTCCACCATTTAATAAGGTCATAACTGATCTGATCTTGGGCTCAGCTTCACTTACCTGCCCGCTCCCCATAACCTTTCTTTTCCTTATCGTTCAGAAATCTGACTATCTCCACCTTAAATATATTCAATGACCATGGCTCCACAACTCTCTGGGGCAGAGAATTCCACAGATTTATGACTATCAGAGAGAAGAAATTCCTCCTCATCTCAGTTTTAAATGGGCGGCCCCTTATTCAAAGATTATGCCCTCTACTTCTAGTCTCCCCCATCAGTGGAAACATCCACCTTGTCAAGCCCCCTCATAATCTTATACGTTTTGATAAGATCACTTCTCAATCTTCTAAAATCCAATGAGTATAGGCCCAACCTGCTCAAACTGTCTTCCTAAGTCAACCACTTCATCTCAGGAATCCACCTAGTGAACCTTCTCTGAACTGCCTCCAATGCAAGTATATCCCTCCTTAATTAAGGAGACCAAAACTGTACACAGTACTCCAGGTGTGGTCTCACCAATACCCTGTACAGTTGTAGCAGGACTTCTCTGCTTTTATACTCTATCCCACTTGCAATAAAGGCTAACATTCCATTTGCCTTCCTGATTACTTGCTGTACCTGCATACTATCCTTTTGTGTTTCATGCACAAAGACCCCCAAGACCCACTGTACTGCAGCATTTTGTGATCTCTCTCCATTTAAATTATAATTTGCTTTTTTATTTTTCCTGCCAAAGTGGTTAACCTCACACTTTCCCACATTATACTCCCTCTAGTAACTGTTTGCCGACTCACTTAGCCTGTCTATATCCCTTTGCAGATTCTTTTTTGTGTCCTCCTCACAACTTGCTTTCACACCAATTTTTGTATAATTAGCAAACTTGGCTACATTACACTCGGACCAAGTCATTAATATAGATTGTAAATAGTTGACGACCTAGCACTGATCATTGAGACACCCCACTATTTACCATTTGCCAACCAGAGAATGACCCATTGATCCCGACTCTCTGTTCTCTGTTAGTTAGCCAATCCTCTATCCAGGCTAATATATCTTGTGCAGTAATCTTTTATGTGGAAATACAGATTATGACTGATATGTAGCTCAACTCCATTTACCCGTCTTTGATACATATTCATTGATACCCAACTAAAATATATTGATCGCTGTGTTAAATTTCAATTCATCCAGCATCCACAGCCATCTGGGGGGATGCCGGTGTGTCTGGGACTCGGTGTGTCTGGATCGGTGTGTCTGCATCTCGGTGTATCTGGGTCCCGGCATGTTTGGGTCTTGGCGTGTCTGTGCCCCGGTGTGTCTGGATCTCAGTGTGTCTGGGTCCCGTCGTATCTGGGTCCTGGTGTGTCTGGGTCCTGGTGTGTCTGCGATTTGGAGTGTCCTCCTTAGTGAATACCGAACCAAAGTACTTGTTCAATTGGTCTGCCATTTCTTTGTTCCCAGTTATGACTTCCCCTGATTCTGACTGCAGTGGACTTACATTTGTCTTTACTAACCTTTTTCTCTTTACATATCTATAGAAGCTTTTGCAGTCCGTTTTAATGTTCCCTGCAAACTTCCTCTCGTACTCTAGTTCAGTTTGGAAAAAGTGCCTTCTTATTTCACTCCTGAATGGTATCAGTCTGAGTTTAAGATTGTGCTTGGTTGTTCTGGATTCCCTCACCAAGGGAAATAGCTTCTCTGTATCTAACTAATCAAATCCTTTCAGCATTTTAAACACCTCAATTAAATCACCCTTCAACCTTCTCTACTTAAGGCAGCTTTATATCACCAGTGCTCATAATTTAACTCTTTTATCTCTGGTAACTTTCTCCTCTTGAAGTATTTTAGTTCCTCTTCGAAACATTGGTATTTTATCCTTTTCCTCTGCTGTAAAGATGAATACAAAGTACTCATTTAGCAAGCCTGCCATTTCCTTACAGTATCATGTGCACCTGTCTTTAATGGGCCAACACTCACCTTTGCTACTCTCTTTCTCTCCATATATTTATAAAAACTTGTGTTGTCGATTTCTCTTGTAAAATGTTTTTCGTGTTCCTTTTCTGCACCTCATAATACTGTCTTTGTATCCCCTTGTTGCTTCTTTTTAGCTCTTCCAGGCTGCTGGGTTTTGACTTCTCTTCAAAGGAGAATCACTTAATTCAAAAATTCACTAATATTTTAGATTCAACTGTTGTACTTGATTTATATATTGGACTATTTTGCATTAGAGGCAGCAGACACAGCTCATTAAAATAAGGTAATTTTGTGACATTGGCAATTCCCTATTGCTCAACTAACATTCATTGACTTATCAGTGAAGATGCAAATTAACACCTCATGAGTAGCAATGTCAACAAGCTCTAGAACAGCTCGTTTATTATCATTATTGATATTCCGATACTAATCTGAGATTACCATCAGAAATGAACTGTAACTATTGACTATCGTAACTCTTGTCTTTAAGACAACTTGATAGTTCATATGTGGTGAAAAGATCTGAGCTCCCCACTCACTGAAATGATGCCACGGGCAATAGTACTTCCAGATTTGACCTTTTGACTTTGCAGAGTGGAGGAAGGTGCATGGCACAGGTGCAGTTACATTCAACATGCATGGATAACATCATACTGCACAAGTTGCATAACCATGAGCTAATCAAACTTTCAGGTTTATTATTAATAATGGTTTCACTCATTCATCATGCTGTTTGTGCAACAATCTTTCTTCTTAAATTCCATTGTGGGAAGCGGTGGGGATAGGTGGTGGCAAAGACAAGCAGTACATAACTGGTAGAAGAACTAAAGAGCAGTTGCTTGGGTTAGAATGTTCTGGGAGAGGCCACGATTACTGCATTTCTACGATCTCCCGGCATGCTCTCCTCCTTCCAGGTGAGAGAGATGAGGTCATGCATTCGTGCCAATAGTGTCTCTCCGCCATACTTTAGTACCTCAGCAGGGATTCCATTCGCTCCCGATGCCTTGAGTTGACGGATGGCCTTTTCTACCTTGTGTAGGGCTAAGGTTTTGCTGAGATGATCTGAGAGACCATGGGCTAGAACCTCCACTTTTTTTTGCATTCTTAACACCCAGTTAACGTCCATTTTACTGCTGCAGTGACGTATAATGCCCAGATATCGCCCATTTAGCCACAAAATGGAAACTGACGGGCTTTTTTCGAAAACTTATCGCCGAGCGTTACTTTCCCCATGAGTTAATGCCGGGAAAAAATAATACCGCCCGCCCACTTTTTTTAGGTGCAATCATCAGAATGGGCAAAATCAATGCCCATAATATCGGCCACTGTTAATTTCCACACTGATTTAATGCTGAGATTCAATAATACCTCCCGTCCACTTTATTTTGTCGTAAAGAGCATATTTACCGAAACTAGCGGCCATGAGATCGCTGAGCGTCACTTTCACCACCTCGCACACATATCGGGCACAATATCGCTCGCCCAAAAAACCGCCCAGAAAAAGTGGAACTAACCGGAACTAATCACAGTGTTCTGGACACCATGTTCTACATCACATGTCGCATCCTTTAAAAGGCTGCTGTGCTTCAACCTCGGGGGAGTTCAAATGCACTCTGGAGGTTGTTGGAGTTGATGTGAACATCTGTACAAACATCTTGACCACACTGTGACCAATTGGAATTGAAGAGATGTCTTCGGCGGGACATTCATTGTTTGTGACCAATCGGTGGAAAACAGAGAGCTATTGCAATGGGGCCTGTCCTTTCTCACCCTCTCTTGGTGACCAATTACATGCAGCAGACTTGAGATCACCGAAAGTATGCTCCATAAAATTATGTGCCCAATGTAAGACGTGCCAGGCTGATGAGGAGGACCAGATGTTACGCCCCCCGCAAGTACAGGGAGAAGCAGTCTTACCGCGACTTGCCCGACACCACCTGCCTTCGGAGACTGTGCTTCCACAAAGAGGTTATCACTGAGGTATGCCAGCTGATAAGGAGAGATCTGCAGCCTGCCAGCACCATCAGTACTGCATTGTCTGTCGAGGTCAAAGTCACTGTGGCACTGTTGTTCTATGCCTCGGGTTCTTTTCAGGTCACAGGTGGTGACATTTGTGGACTTACTCAGCATGTCGCACATTGCTACATTAGACAGGTCACTGAAGCCCTGTACGCATGCAAGAGGGAAGCACAGAGTAAGAGGGCTCTAGGATTCTCCAGAATTGCAAACTTCCCCAAGGTGCAGGGAGCAATAGACTGTACGCACATCACGATGCAGGCACCTTTTCAGGATGCAGAGGTTTTCAGGAACTGCAAGGGATTCCACTCCCTGAATGTCCAACTCGTGGACCACCAGCAAATTATACTGGCAGTGAATGCTCAATTTCTGGGCAGCATCCATGATGCTCACATCCTGCGTGAGAGCACTGTATCTGACTTGTTTAACAATGAGCCACAAGGTCAATGCTGGATGCTTGGTGACAAAGGATATGGCCTCGACACCTGACTGATGACCCCCGTGTGACACCTACACCGAAGCCTAGAGGCAATACAATGAGAGCCACAGAGCCACTCACAATATCGTGGAGAAAACCATTGGAGTGCTTAAGCAGTGCTTTAGATGCCTGGACCACTCAGGAGACAAGCTCCAATACCACCCTGAGCAGGTAATTCAATTCATGGTGCTGTGCTCCATGCTGCACAACTTGGCTATCAGGAGGGGACAAGAATTGCCTGATGAGTCTGACAGTCCAACTCACCAGAGAGAGGAAGAGGAGGACGAGGAGACGGACGCTGTCATCGGCCCAGACAATCAGGCTGACACTGAAGTGATATCCCCGCCCCCCTGTAGATCGCATCAAAGGGTGGCATGATAGCTGCAAGAGCCTTACATCAGAAGCTCATCAATGATCGCTTTGCCTGAAAGAACGTTGGTGTTATTTACAAGGCTGACATACTGCTGGGTGTGCAGGTCATACATCAATGGTGGGCATCACCTTGGTAACAGTTAAAGTTTAAGTTGATTGAATTTAAGTGTCATTATACCTTTTGATGTTAAGGAATCACCAGCGTGTAACGGTGAAGCTATCTAAGTCAATGCGCAACAAGGTTTTTTAAATAAAAGACGTTTAAACTGAACATTTGTTTGAAATCATCCTTATTTTTGTAAAAAAACAACCCTTCCCCACTCCCCCCACCTCTTCTCCTCCCCACCTCTACCGCTTCCCCTCCTGACTCCAAGCCATCTGGTTGAGGAGCTCCTCAAGAGATGCTTCATTGGGGGAGGGGGGGGAGGGGGGATGATGGCTGAAAAGCCTCTTGGGCGGATATGGGAGAGGACAGTCCCGAGGTGGGAACGTGCTCCGAGCCAGAAGCAAGATGTTGCTGCTGGTTCTCATGTGTGGGTGTGGGGGTGCAGCACCTTGGGGTGCAGTGCCATGCTCCGGGACCACTGGGAGCCCTCTGCCACCAGTGTTCCTGGCTACCAGCTCCAGGGCCTCCACCATCCCTTCCATGTTATATCTTATTTGTTGGACAAAAACTCAGTGCCAACTCTGTTCTTGGCACCTATGTAGTAGGCATTTTGCTGCTGGTGAATCTCCCTCATGCCTCCCACAACAGTCAAACAAGCACACATCACACCCACACACGCCTTCAGTCCCTCTCTGCTCCCTCTCTCTCTGTCTCCTATTCTGCGCATGTCATGATGAACCTTGGCCTCCTGAATCGCGGGAATCGAGCATTGCCATGCCTTTGCTAAGGACAGCGACACTTTATGGCAGAACGTCAGCGAGATTTAATGCTACCGCCCATTTCATATCGCTCGCGGTCACGCCCAGTTTCAAAAATGGAGACTAAGTGCTTTGAGAATGGGATTAGAAGCCAGCAATCTGAAAAGCCTTTTTTACCACCCATGCCAGAAAATCTAGCCCCATAACTGGTATTCCAGCACCATGAGTGCTCATCCAAAGCTCAAAATTATATTACTAATTCATGAGGCACAAGAACACTGCTTCTGCCATATTTAACTTACTTTCCTTCCATTCTTTAAATTTTTTAATTTCTCAACAGCCGTCAAAAACCAGAGTGGCTACTTCAAAACTGGACAAGTGGAGGCAGTATTCCAGAGGCTAGCCGAGTGATATGCTCCCATAATGCTGTTAAAGCATCCCTTGAATCAATTGCTGGGATGTGAAAGAAGCTCTGATGTATCCTCCTCACTTCTTAATTGATATTTTTCTTAATTGACACACCCTGGTTACTATAACCTTAAAGAAAAGCACCTCCTGAAGAGTGACCTCTGACACTGCCATCGAGTGTTCCTGTGCTATAATTGGCTGAATAATTCTAGTTCTGAAAGCTGCTGAGACTGAAGCAGTCAGAACAAAAATGTCAATGATGCATTCAAAATTGGTGAGAGCTGTTTCATAGCCCTAGATAGGTATATATATAAATATGTATGTGCATTAAAGTCAGTGTTTTATTAAGAAAGATTTATATATTTATGTACAAAAGCAAAATACTGCAGATGCTGGACTCTGAAATAAAAACAGAGAATGCTGGAAATCTCAGCGGGTCAGGCAGCATCTCTCCACAGATGCTATATATGTATGTATGTGTTTCTAGCCTTTGTGAGCCAAATCACCAAAGTCCAATTATTTGCAAGTAGTCAATGGTTTTGTGATTTCCTATTACTTATTCAAAATAGGAGCTGAAACCAAATTGCAGCACCCATTGAATGGAGCCCTTCGAGGTCAGAAGTTACCATTATATCTAATTAAACTGATGCACAGTAAGGTAGGACTACAGTGAGGTAAAAGTGCCTCATGTTAAGTGGCTGAGAAAGGAGAATGAGGTGTGGGTAAAGCAGGGTGGGTAGGTGGTCCCTGTGCTGAAACTCTTATACTGTATATATTAAATAGGTACTGGTAGATTAGACAGATTCAAAAATATGGGTACAGAGCCTGCACTTAATGAGGTGTTTACTCGGTAACTATATTATCTCAGCTAACAGAAGAGTGTGTTGAAGTGAAGGGCTGTCTTCCTCTCACTGAGTTGATTTTATTAGAAAGCAGGAAATCTGGGCAGTGCATGCTGCATAATACTCTTGCTTTCATCACTGGGCCTACTATGTGTCAGGGAGCTACAGAAATGTAAGATGTTTGACCAATCTCTCTCGCTCTCCTCCAAGCTGTACAAAATGAAATGCTGTTTCTTTTGTCAGTCAGTCACTCATCAAAACTGCGGGTTATTTTTGTCAGACAGCACGTACGGAACCACCTCTTGCTGATTATTACAGTTCTTGCTGTCTGTTAAACAAAATATTAAATTGTATTGAACTTTGAAAAATTCCTCTCTCTTCCAATAGCAGCCCCATCATTTTAAAGTATTCTCACTTCTCGCTTTGCCTTTTAGTAAAGCCAGTTACAGAAAATTAGACAGATGGTATTTTTCTTGATCTGCCACTGTGTTAATTCAAGCAGATGCAAAAGCAAATCTAATACAACAGTGCCTTTATCATGCCTGGTCCTTGTTAAAGAGTATGAGATGATTGATTACAATCTCAGTACAGAATGATAGTTGTTTTTGGAGAACTAAACACTGCTTTGAAGTACATCATTTCATTTTGATTTATTTTACCAAAGAAACTAAACTTTTGGACATTTTTCTTTCCTTGCAACAAAAAAGAGAAATTTCTGTGTAAACTCCCTCTCTGCTTTGTAATATGGTTCTTTAATTACAACTGCTTTTAAAGTAGCCAAAAATAATTTCCTATAACCCAACTGAAAGCTTTGAAATGTGTCATATTGTTCTCTGGTTTGACCTAAGTAGCATGTATTAAATCTATATTTATATAATTAATATGGCAAGAGTTTTAGTGTGAGGATCACTTAGATGACCTGCGTTATTCTCATGTTATGCTCCTCACTTTCAGTGAAGTGCCACATTGCTGAGCTCTATATTGTGTCCACTCTCTGTACCACGCCAACATCTTATTAATGTTAGCAGGCACCCTGCTGGCTGCTGTTGGCCATCACGGAGAAATTAACTCTTACAGTGTCATTCTTGCCTTGTTTTTTGTTTGGCCTGTTACCATGGGAAAGCTTTACCCATCGATTAAAGGAGAAACAAAAGAAGTTCATTAGCAAAGTCATGATTAAAACAAACTCATTAGCTTAATTGGTCTGTGTACACGTTGCTTCAATGAAAGCTGAAACCGAAAGAACCTGACTGTTACGCTTGAGCGCCTGAAAAATAAGACGTAGTAAGTTAAGGGCTGACCACCGCCTGTGTACTTCTGGGATAAAAGGGAGTCCGTTCACCGGCTGCTAAGGCTTCTGCTCCTTTTCTGAGAAAACCCATGAAAGAGTTGAACACGAGCAATCAATTAGACTCATTTTTAATGCATTAATATAACTTGGCAATTCAACTTGCAAAGAATATAAGGACAAGCTGCTTCTGAGAAATGAGAAGCACCTTGACAATACATACACACACACACACATACACATGCACGTACTCACACACACACACACACACACATACACACACACACACACATACACACACACACATACACACATACACACACACACACACACATACACACACACACACATACACACACACACACACACACACACATACACGTACTCACACACAAATTCAGTCTCTCTTTGTCTTTGTGCGTACAGGTATCCAGAAATATTGTTAAGTCCAAAAGTACAGTAAAATAAGTCTGCAGGCACATAATGAGTAGCTACATTGTTGCTTCCACCTCATTTTAACTTCTGCTCAAACCGGTTCCATCTGTCAACTCTACATACAGAGAGTAGCCTTTGGCAGAGCAATGTCAAGTCCAGCTGCAGCCGCTACCTGTGTGTTCTGAGCTGAGTATATGCTATGTTATCTGAACCGTGTCCTGCCAGTGTCACAGAAACTCCTATTTATTTGTGAAGGGATATTAATTCCAGGCAATTAAAGAGTCCCTTTGTCATATCGCCTGGACCTTGCAACACATTTAACAATAAACAACAGACAAGCATACAAACAAATGTAGGCAGTTTGTCCTGAAATCCAATGAGCCACCCACTCACTAGAGTTTAAGTCCTTATACACACAAAGAGCTATTGCCAGCTTTCCACCGCCCCCCTCCCCACTACCTCAAAAAGTCAGATCCTTGTCATTATATCTGTGAGTTTGGGGTATTGGTAGTGAGGAAGCTTTTCCCATGATGCAGCCTGATAAGGATTGTCCTACATGTGGCCCAGCATGCCACTGCTGATATTTCCTTGATTAGGTGTCTTATCTTCCACGGGCTGCATCAGATGAAGGCTGCTGACAGCGTAATGGCTGGGAAAGCATCGGACGGCTCCATAAAATGGCAGCTGTGTTATGACATGTCAGCCAGGACTTGGTGGATGGTGAGTTGGCAATGATAAGACTTTTTTTGTAGAAATGTTTCCCCCCTCCCTTATTGTAACAATTGAAGTGCTATCAGCGAAAAGCAGAAGTACACAATGTCTGCACAACTTAGAGCTATGATTCCGTAGAGCCTTCCCCAAACCACTCGTAGGGCCAGCGTACTACAACGCTTTGTTTTCTCTAGTGCTGAGGCACAGGACCTTCTATATTTTTTGAAAGCACAGACAAAGCATAAGCTTCCTTGGGAAAAAAATAAATGCTAATTTAACAGTGTGCTTCAAATTGGCTTGTGCGAATGAGGAGTGGGACTGATTCAAATCAGAACCCTATGTGTCATAACACTTTTGACTAATTGCTCCCGAGTTGTTTGACTCATTTTTGGATCAATGTTCTTGCTTTTATTTTCTTTGCTCTCTGTCTCCCACCTACCCCACTCTTTCCCCCCAACCCCCCTCTCTCTCTCTCTTCCTCTCTCTCTCAAGCTACTATTCAATGAACTTTACTTGGACTGTGCTGTACAGCCACTCATTCTGTATTTCATCATGCAGCCCCACGCTTCAACTAATTTAGTGTGCTTTCCTTTATAATGAGAACGGAATTCAAGCCATCGCTAATTAATATGCTGTTTGGCCTCATTATTTATTTGTTAATGAGGCCATGCATATTCAGTCTGGGTGTCTCTGTTGCTGCAGGGCAGTTTTAATTGTTTTGAGCTCACATAACCCCCAAAACAAAGTCCCGTTAAAAAAAAGCAAGTTCAATTTTAACAGTGGTCAGTAGGAGCAAAACTTTTCTTCCTCACACAAGTAATACATTACATTTTCTGCATGTTCTCATTTGTAATGCAGACAATAGTCCCTTGTATACTCACTCCGATTGTGAATGAAGACCTTCTGCTGGCTGGCTGGCATTCCGTTATGAATATTAATTTCACTCTTATGCTTGCTTTGTCCAAAGCAGTAATTCCTTCTCATTGAAATTGTCTGTTTGCCTCGATAATTATTATGCTTACTGCATCGTCTGTTTTTTTCACAATTAGTAATGTGTTGAGACAATGGGAACTTTATTCCTGTCCAGTGGGTAAGGAGAGAACAAATGGGCTGTGCAGCCAAGTGCCTAGGTGGAATGTATCTCTCTGACTTATCTTCCCACATTGCTCGTGCAAAGAAATGCTGGAAGTTGGTAAACGGCTGCTCAGGAATATTGGAATATGGAGCATTTGTGTTTTTGGGTCTTTGATTCAATGCCTCTTTCTGCTTTGTTGTGCGTATTGGTTAAGTGCCTGTGTAAAGCCATAGCAGGCGTGGAGACAGGCGACCAAACTGCCTGTTGCTAGTTGAAGTGCTAGAACAAATTGTTACTGTTCAACACATATTTATGGAATTGCTCATGAAAAGGCAATTTTCCGGGATGTAACATTGCTCTCAGTTTTGAATCCCCTGTGCTACCGTGGTTTGTTAAGTAATTGGTGAATGTTTGGATTTTATCTTTTTCTTTTGACAATGCTCATCTTTGAATTTTTCAAAAAAAGCCAAGTTTAACTGTGCATGTCATACTTTGGATGCAATAGACTTTTCTGAGATATTTGAAATGTGAAGATGTTTTTTATAAAGAATACGTATAATGTTGAAATGATCTCTGCGACAAAACTGTTAATAATATTCTGCTGACATCTTAATCAGATCCCATTAGTTGTGACAGAACAATGCAATGTATATCTGTTCGTTAAACCCATATTGGATTCACAACAATTTAATGCAAAATTTAACGTCATTATTTTCACTTGGAATATTCATTTATCAAAAATCCCTTTGTCAAAATGAATGTTTGAAGCGTCAATGTTGAATGAACTACAATCAGACAGTTTATTTTACACTTCTTATTCTTACATAAGCTATGTACAATTTGTGAAATGTTTGGTTGCTTTTCCAAATTCACTATTTTCTCTGGGCTTAGCATTGAATTAATAAGTTTATAATGAAGCTCTATTGAGAACTCGAGCACTGCCCATTAGTACTAAGATGCTGATCTGTCTAACCATACTGCTGTTACAATACAATACACAATATTGTGTGCTTCAGTCAGCAGCCCAGTTACTTTTGCAGGCTTTTGAAAAATTATTACTGTCATATTCTCATGATAAATCTTAAAACAATTGATAAACTGTACACAAGTTCATGTGTGTTATTAATAACAATAGAATGCTCGGATACAGAATCTTTCTAAATTAATGAAATGTTTCACAGTTATGGGGGTGCTTAGGCAGTCATTCCTAGGTACTCAAGTGTTACTTTTTATCTGTTCTTCGTTCATGAAGTCATACATATTTTTCAAATTAATTCTATTATCTATCATATTAAACAGTGCCATAAACACACCCCTTTTATTGTTAGCTGCAATGGCATTCAGCCCCAAGTTATCCATCAGCAAACTAACTATCCAATTCTTTTTAATTAAAAATAAATAATAATGAATGACTTGATACACCCGTTGGTAGACTACAGAAATCCAGGAACTTTCTGGGATAGCACATCAAAACCCTACCCAGTAATTGGCAGGTCTTGTGTAACTTTCACTATAATATTTTTATACATTTCATTACCTGCTAGTGGAACGATCATTGTGGCATATAAACATATTGGTGCAAAAGCAAATAAAGAGAATAAATATTGTTCCACCACATTCAGATAAGTGACAAACTGGTAGCCAATTAACAAAGAAAATCAAAGACCCAAACTGCACTTTGTAGCAGACGCAGTTGATTGACATGGAGCTCTTGTATGGACACAAAGGCACTGCGTTACTTTTGTTATGAGAGAACAATTATGGCAGCTTAATGAATATAGATCGGGAATTTTATTTCTCTGTCAACAATTTAGCACAATAATTCTTTGTCACCTCAATATTTAAAAACGACAGTACTTTGCTTTAAATTATCAACTTGTTGAGGCCCACTAGGCATTTTTGTGTAGAATATGTAGAATGTTCTTTCCCAATAAAATTCAGACTGTGAATCGCTACTTGTAATTGCTTACTGGGCATCAACAACATTATTTAGATATTGGAGTTAACATGAACAGAAGCAAACAACAAAACGCATAATAATCAGGCACGATTACATTCATCACAAGAATTTGAAAATTAGTGCTGTGGAGAAGGTGTTACTTAACGTATAAGCGTTTAATATCAGAAGTCAGGAATTATCAAGGGTCTCCAGTAACGGGAGTGTAGGTCTGGAGAAAATAATCCAGTTCGCAAACCATCAATCTTCATGAGGTATTATATTCATACAAAAGTACTGATTAGTTAAAAAAGGCTCTGCATTTAAGTTAAACTTTTCTTTGTTTTTCATTGATTTCAGCAAATAGAATTCGAAGAGGTGATATGTCCCATGGTGTGATATGGCATACAATCAGCAAAAAAGTAACAAAGCATTCATTTAAACTCTTCTTTTTTTTAATCTAGCATGTTTGAATAAAGAAAATATTCTTTCCTGACAATTTATTATTTAAGTTTCTGGTAACAGAAATAAACTGGTAAACATTAACTGAATTAAAAACGTTTTTTTTTTAAATATCTGGAATGCAGTATAATTACATTTTGTCAATTTTTTGCAAGACTGCTTTTATTGCCTTGTATTAATTCGCACCATGATATAATTTATAAGCACAGGAGGAGATTACGAGGAGTAACATAGTAATACTTGCATTTAAGTAATGCCTTTTCATGTTAAGGTGTATCAAACACTTTACACAGTGAATTACTTTTTGCAATATTGTGACTATTGTACAGGCAAACAATATATGATTTAATTAATCATAGATTAATTCTCATTCTCAAAACTGATCTTCGAGTCATAAAATCTTCTTGTATATTAAACACATAATTTATTATCCATTTTTCTATACTTAGTTCTCTTTATTGATTTTTTATTTCTGCTCAGAATTGTATCAGTAAGTGGATCAAAGCGCTGTGCATGATGAAATAATTTTCACACAATAAACTACAGCTTACCCTACATGGTGATGAATTATCAGTTAAACAGTTCAGGACTACAGTCCTATGGAAAGTTTCCTTTAGTCTCCCTTACGTTAATAACCCTGTCACCCTGTCACTTATAATATGCACCTGCCTCTTTGTGCTTAGGTTTGTATTAATGACAACATTCACTCTTGACTGATGTTCTAACACCTTTTGGAGTTTTAACAAAGCTAATGCTTCACTTAGGGTGATCTTATTTCAATTTAACAATGTTAAAAGATATTTACTGATTCTAGAATCAATTTTCCAATCTAGCTGGTAAGCTGCTCCTTAAAGACTTGCAGACAACATCTCTCTCTCTCTCTCTCTCCTGCATTTACTGGTGTTGGAAAAAACAGGAAATGTATCTGTAAATTATGTGTGTGTGTGTGTGTGTATACATGTATGTATATGTATGCATGTGTGCGTTTGTGTAGCTTCCAGGATCAAATCCCGAGAATTGCGCAAGAATAAATCATCAAAGCAGTCTTGCAAAAAATTGACAAAATGCAATGATGTTGCATCCTAGATATTAAAAAAAACATTTTAAATTCAGTTAATGTTTACCAGTTTATGCCTGTTGTCAGAAACTTAAATAATACATTATCAAGAAAGAATATTTTCTTTTTTCAAGCATGCTGGATTTTAAAAAGGAAGTGTTTAAATGAATGCTTTGTTACTTTTTTGCTGATTGTGTGCCATATCACATCGTGGGACATATCACTCCAAGACCTCTTCTAAGTCCATTTGCTGTGTCTTGCTGAAATCAATGAAAAACAAAGTGAGTTAAACTCAAATGCAGAGCCTTTTTTAACTAATCTGTACTATTGTATGAATATAATACCCCGTGAAGATCGATGATTTATGAAGTGTATTATTTTCTCCACACTACAGGCCAGCACTTACACTGCCATTACTGTAGACCCTTGATAATTCCTGACTTCTAATATTAAACGCTTCAGTAACATCTTCTTCACAGCAGTAATTTTCAAATTCATGAGCAGATCTTGTGATAAATGTAATTGTGCCTGATTCTTATGCTTTTTGTTGTTTGCTTCTGTTCATGTTAACTCCAATATCTAAATAATTTTGCTGATGTCCAGTTTACTTGAAGAAGTTTTGAAGAAGCTATTGGGTGTCCCTGTCATCCAGGACTTACAATTGAACTGTAATGATCCCGCAAAACCACACAATCATCAGTGAAAGTGTCCTCATAGTGACCACAGGTTGGAGACACAGATATGACACTGGAACTCCAATTCCTCAGTCCACACTCACTGCATGTTCAACTTATCGCCTGGGAGTGCGGGATCACCCCTATAGCATCTTATCAAGTTAAATCATTTCAAAGCACCTCCCACAATGAATTGCTTTTGTAATGTAGTGATTGTAGCTATGCAGGCAAAAGCAGCAGCCATTCTGTATCAATAACATCCCATGAACAACCATGAGATGACTGATCATTTAATCTGTTTGTAAGTGTATAGGTTGAGGGGGGTATGTTGGTAAGACCATTTGGAGAATTTTGCTCCTTTTGAATGGTGCCTTGGGATCTTTCCCATTCCCCAAAACCACTGGAACTGGCGTTGTTTTTTCATCATGCTCCCAATTGAGAGGATCGTCTGCTGGGAGAGAATATCAAAGAATTTCCCATATGCTTTCCTGGTGAGCAAGGTGCCCCATCTAGAAGTGTGAAGACATCTAACATCTCATCCAAAAGATGCCACCTCTGACAGTGCAGCACTCCCTCATACAACACTGGAGTGTCGGCCTTGATTATTCATTCAGGTTCTGGTGAATTGTTTCCTTTGGTCAGAAATGTTGGATAATCAGAGTATTACAGTTAATCGTGTGTAAACAAATAGGATCTACTTCTAAAAGGACCAGACGCTGAGAGCCAGCTTGTTCCATTTCATTCATATACAATGCTATTAATATTGAAAGATTCAGTAATCCTGACATCAGTACTCAAAAAAATTGTAACTAATTATCAGACGTTCATTGACGAACATACACTATAGATGGGTGTTCGCCTAAGTACCAACAGTCACTGCATTTGAAGATAATTAATTGCCTGTGAAGCGTGTTGAGATGTTTTTGAGATGGGTGATAGGGCACTATATAAATGCAACTCCATCTTAACACTTACCTAGGGCTTCCCTATAGTTTCGGATGAAAATCAGCATTACAACTACCAGTTTGACATGTGATTCATTGCTGTAATTCGTTTCCCCTCCCGTCAATCATAACAACTAATGTAGCATGAATGCTGTCAAATATTCAGGCAGAAGTCATACATAGCTTCTTTTTTTTAACACCTCAGCCTCCTCAGGCAGAGCATTAATCAGTAAAGACTCAGTAATGTCCACAGCTGATTTTTTTCCCCTCCATAGCAGCACCTTTAGGAAGTATTAACCTTCGAACAGACCTCCTGCAATCTGTGACACACTGATCTCCCACATTTACCATCTGTAGCTGGGAGGTGAGAATACCCAGAGGGAAGAAGCTTATTTTGTTTGGTCTGAAAACTAGCTGTGTACGGCTGCTGCATGAACATTTGAAAGAATTCATACTACATTAGTTGTTATGATTGACAGGGTGGTGGGGAAGAATTACAGTAACGAATCATACATCAACATGGCAACTGGTTGGTTTACTGCTAGGGACAGGGAAACTTGATTTGACCAGTTTTCACGTAGTCTCGATAAAAGCAAGCTGCCCACGTCCGCGTGTCCTGATTGTGATCTCGAGTCTGCAAGGCTCCCATGTTATTGAAATTTGAAAATGGGGATGAGTCTGTCATGTGCCGAATTGCAGGCAGGACTCACCTGTAGCTTTTGCAATGATTTCCAGTCTTCATAAGGAAACAGGCGTGCCTTCTATAACACATGTAGCATACACAAACACTGATTTAATTTTGCTTTAAAATAACATTATTAAGCTTATTAGATTTTTTTTAACTTTATTGTTGGCCTTTCTCTTTGTCACAATGGATTTCTGTGCACAGCAGCACACTATAATTAACTGCCGTGGAATTAAGTGCAATATTGCAAGTCACAATGGGCCTTTATGTTACACAGAACACTGCTGTTAACCTTTGCAAATCAACAGGATACAGGCAGTGGCAGCAAAGGTAATATTGCTCGGGGCTGAGCTATCTGCAAGAGTTTATATTTTACTAAAGGCTGCTGGTTTAATCCAGCCACAATGACATGATACATCGGGCGATCATCAAGCTGTACCACGTCCGTGTTTTGCAACACAAGTTAAAACTCCTGATCTCAGTTGGTTAGCTGTGAGCCAAGGAGTAATGAACCCTCCTCCAGGACATTTTGGGGTATGACTAGGTCACAGCGGATACATGTGTACGAGTCATAGCTGCCTAAGGAACATGCAGTGTGCAAAAAATGAAGGAAAATAATGCATATCTTTTTTCAAAAGTATTTAAAAAAGAGTGACTCATCTCATCATCATCATCATTGGCAGTCCCTCGGAATTGAGGAAGACTTGCTTCCACTCTAAAAGTGAGTTCTCTAGTGGCTGAATAGATCAATATGAGAACCACAGTCCCTGTCACAGGTGGGACAAATAGTCGTTGAGGGAAAGAGTGGGTGGGACTGGTTTCTGCTGCCTGCGCTTGATAACCCATCCGCAGATGGCATTATCAGTAGTTATGGTACTGGACCAACAAACCAGAGAGTTCCTGAGTTCAAATCTCACCATGGTAAATTACATAGAATTTACAGCACAGAAACAGGCCATTCGGCCTAACTGGTCCATGCTCCACACGAGCCTCTTCCCCACCCTACTTCATCCACCTTATCCACATATGCTTCTATTCCTTTCTCCCTCATGTGTTTATCTAGCTGCCCCTTCAATACATCTGTACTATTCGCTTCAAACACTCCCTGTGGCAGTGAGTTCCACATTCTCACCACTCTCTGGATAAAGAAGTTTCTCCTGAATTCCCTATTGGATTTATTAGTGACTACCTTATATTGATGACCTCTAGTTATGCTCTTCCCCACAAGTGGAAATATGTTCCCTACATCTACCCTATCATAATTTTGGTAACCATCAAGTGACAAGAGGTGAGAATAAATGAAATAAATTATTTCCAGGGTGTATCACAAAATAATCAGTGAAGCATGTGAAACACAGTCCGTAATAAACTCATTATTTGTCTATCAGTCAAAGTGTTTGGCTGAAATGAAAAATGTATCACTGTTTTATTTAAATCCCTGGCCTGCATTTTCTCCCCATGCTAATGAATTGTTGCAATGCTTGTATTGAGAGGTCGATTCATTCATGGAAGACTGAATCGCCAACAAACGGAACAATTAAATCAGGCAACAAGAGTTAATTAACACCCTCCAAATGCAAATGACTATATGTTTTGTAATACTGGGCAGAACAAAACATGGAGAGGAGGGATGTTGGGAAACTATCACTTACTAATCCATCAATAAAACAGACATGTTGTTCCAGTTTCAACTCAAATCCCAATATTCTTTCAAAGACTAAAATCAAATGAAACTATTTTAATGCAATGTTACCATGCAGTCAATGACTTGTGGAGCAGCGTGCAGCGGCCCGGCCTGGAAATCGGCACGGTCCCGACCTGCAAGACCATTAGCAGGCCGGGGCCATTAGAGGGAGCAGCGTGCGGTGGCATACCGCTATTGGGATTTGAGTTGAAACTAGAACAACATGTCTGTTTTAATGATGGATTAGTAAATGATAGTTTCCCCACATCCCTCCTCTCCATATTTTGTTCTGCCACGTATTAAAAAACATATAGTCATTTGCAGGGAGCAGCACGTGTTGCTGCAGGAGGGCGACGGCTGCGAAGCCAGATCGCTGATTGCAGTGCGGGCAGGCAGAGCAGGAGGGACGAAGGAGCGGCAAGAGTTCGTAGAGGGATATGATTGGGGCCCAGGAGAGGCGTGAATCTGGGGTCCAGAAGAGGCGAGGGCCCAGGGGCAGCACGGGCCAGCCCACACTGCGATATGTGTGCATGCTAGGTCCGTGCAGCCGAGCAGGTCTCCAGTCGTCTTGGGTAATCCTTGTCACTGGACCAAGACCTAGCTCTGTCAAGCCCGTGTGGTGACTGGTGTGCAACGGCCACCACACGTTAAAAAATTCCACACACAGGCATCTTCCGACCGTCAAGATGTAGTTTGGGATCCGGAATATTAGATCCTTCATTGAAACACCTGTGAACTCATCCCTTTTTGGCGTGGAAGCAAGTCATCCTCGCTTCGAGGGACTGCCTATGATGATGATCTCAGAACAACTAATAACTTCGATTTAAAATACTGTAATTATCATATGCTGCCAGCCTTGTTGTTTTGGGAAAGGTGTCCTGTTGTATCAGATGAAAGAATTATTATTTTAAAGTAAATTACTATGGTTACATTTAAAAATAATTCCTCTATGCATGGCATGTGGTCATGTTTCTACTGACAGTTTGAGAATGAGCTGAGTGTTCCAACACTCTCTGTTTTGGGATCTCATTGCAAAGTGCTATTACAGGATATTTCTACAGTCCCAGCAATGGTAAAGTTTCCCACATTTCTAACAATCAGTGAATCCAAGACTCAGTTCAGATGTTTGGAATGGGAAACAGTGCTTCCCCCCACCCCCCTGCCCCCTGCGCACCCACCCACGCCACAACCGTGGGATCGCACTGGGCTAGGAGCTGGTTTTGTGTTTAGGCTGAGTTGCAGCACCTAATATTGGTATAGCTTCATTATTCACAGGTGGAAAAAATGTAGATTTTGAGAGGCCCTTCAATTTAGCATATCATCCCCATTTATGGAACTTTCAAGATAGCAATACCACATCGAGAGTACAGCAGCTGAAAGGTGGCTTGTTAAATAAATATATCCATAAACTACACAGAATATACAACAGGGAACTGCAAAATAGTCAGCTGATTTAACTTGACAGGAAGAGCTTCATAATATTCTGTTCTTGAAGAGTGAGGCAGACTGTGCATCCATTGTTTCCCATGTTGCTCCTCCGTGAATCAGACTCTTTGCAGCAGCTGAGTTGAGTAAAACAGTGTTGCAACATATTGTGTTTGATCAACCTCCTAAGTCCAAGATATCAGCCTCCGTTCATTATTGATTCTTATGATCTTCGTCACATGTTAATGTGGCACATTCAGCTCAATTTTTATTTTTAAGTTATAAATGTGGGATATCTCAGCAATGGGGGTGTATTATCTCAGTCCTTTAATGAGTGTGAAAGGGCTAATAGACATAAGTAGATGCCAAAAATCTTGTCAGAGATTTCTTAAAAAATTGAGAAATCTAGGCGAAGGCCCAAAGCCCATAGTGCAGCATACCAACAAAGTTGAGAGAAGGTGAGATGAATCAAGAAGTAGTAATTGGATGTCTCAAGTTGGATGGTAAAAACTTATAGAATGTAGGAGGAAGGGAAGCCTGGGAAAACTAAGTGGATCGAAATTGGTGAAGGCCAAGTCCCACCCAAGTGCCGCCCAAAAGGCCGCCGATGGCCGCCGAGAGACCGGGCGGCATTTTGAGCGGGAAATTGATGAAAAATAATTTAAAAGTTGAACCGGCGGCAAACAAGCGACGTACGCTGTCAAACTTGGCAGGAGCGGGCGGGAGCTCCCAATCTCGGCGGCAAAGGCTCTTGCCGTCAAAGTGCCACCAAGGTTGGAGTTGGGCGAAGACGTTCAAATAAAAATGATTGGAAAAAAAAATTACCCGGAAGACCATCAGGGAACCCATTAAGGTAAGTCGCTGGGAAAACATTTTTATTAAAAATTCACCAATCTTTTTTTTCAGTTTTTTAAATTTACCTTGGGGGTTAGATCAGCCTCCTCGTGGCAGTCCTTCCCAACGCTGGCGCCGACTCCCACCAACTCCTGCTCGCATCAATCTGGCATCTCGGAGTCCACTTACGACACTAGGCCATCCGCTGACGTCAGCAGGCGGTTCCCAGCGGTTCTCCCCTCCCGCTCGCTCCAGCCCAAGTGCAAACTGGCACTGGGTGCAGTCCAGAGAGGAATGTCATCGGATCTCGGCGGCAGTCGGCGGCAGTGGGCAGTAAGGCCATCAATTTCGGCCCCAAGGTGTTTCATAGTGCCCAGGTCCTGGGAAGATTGAGTTGGGGAGGACATGATACAATGACTATTGGGGCTCGAAATGGCGTAGTACCCCGTTTGGGGCAATAACGTTTGATAATCATTTTCTGCTACCGGGAAATTCAGCTTTAGCGCTCCAAGAGGGAAGTGGAGCGCTAAATCAAGTGCTACCACTTCTTTTAGGGCACTAAAGTGTGAGAGCGGGGCAGTAGCAACAGAGTGCTGATCAATATGGAGTACAATGACACCAGCATCAGAGGCTGTTTCACTCATTTAAAGGGAAGGCCAATGATGCTGGCCAACATACTTCTGCTCAGTTCTGTGTTGCCAGGCAACCTGCACAACTGCCATTACAGCCCCAAACACTCTCAGAGAGTGGAGGGCTTGAACATCGCACATCGCAATAAATCATCAAAACCTTTCCGTCAGCACCAGACTGGTGCAAAGAATAATGTTGGGCCTACCCGAATACCACTGCCTTTAATTAGCACTCCAGAAGCAGCCAGCCGAGGTGACAATGCCTCCTCTTCCTGCTGTTGCTGACGCCTGATGATACAGCAGGGGGCAGGAGCCAATTTCACGTCTACAGCGGTAACGGGGCACTGCACATGTGATGACGTCATGATCTGCAAGGCACTAGAGGCTGAGGTGGTACGTGTTAGCAACCAGCAGGGGCGTTCACGGGCTTCGGTGAATTTGCCAAGCCCGGTCAGTAACCCGCCAAGGTGCTAATGGGAGGCGCAAAGCAACTGCATTTCTCCCCCTTGATTTCAACATAGTAAGCATTTAAAGAGGAGAAAGAGCATGCAACATACTGTATTACTTCAAATTCAGTGCAACTATAAACCTTGTAACATCAATATAAGAGTGAGAGTCAAGAAAGCTTGCAATAAAGGCAGGGAATCTGGAAGCTAGAGATAAGAGAAGCATTGGTTATCAGACTTTTTTTCTCGTATCATGCCCAGGACTTTAAGAGAAATAAGAGCATCCCTCCTCTGATGGTTCAGTGGGTTAAATATTAACGTTTCGTCTCTGGGACCAGGATCAAAATCCATCGGATGGTGTTCTCTGCTTGCTGTAAGGACCTTAAGTGAAATGAGTGTGTTCCATCTTAGTCCAGTTCCGAGTGGACATACATGGACCTAAAACACATAAATGCTTCTAGATTGGCACTAATTGCCAATGTTACTCAAACAGACCTAATGATGGCTGGTATTGGTAAAAGAGGTTTAATGCTTTGAAGTTAACCTCCTGGTTGGGGTGTATCTGAGGACTTGCACAACTGACCCTCCCTATTTCATCACCGAGGTGGAATTCAATGAAACTGCAGGCTAAAACCAACCTGTTGAGTCCCAACATATATCCGGCCACCTTGTAGCTAGAAGCAGAAAAAATACAATTTGCTCTTAATCTTAGAGCAAAGGGTTGTTCAGTAGTAAAGAAACTGATGTAATCTCGGTGATTTCTAGGGAGCAGGTTAAGTCCTTATTATTTTGTACAGTTGTGGAGCTAATATATTCTTTATGGCTTGGGCAATCTCGTATTAGTCGCAAATCATGGAAATTTGAGTTAAACTCTTGCTCCTGATTAGCATAATTCCAACCAATCGTATAATTTCCATTAATTAGAAATCTATTCTGAACAATGGAAGCCAACAACTGCTGCTGTTTTTAATTGGGTAAAGATGAAATTCTGGGTCAGTGTCATGAATTTTAGGTACTCAGTTACTTCAGCAAAACATGCATTAAAAAGCTGAGCATTCAGAAGCTAAATTTCATCCTTTTCATCGGATTAATTCATTAGCTGTTTCGCAGATAGTTAATAGGAAAGGGCCTGAACCTTTTAAATGCTACATAGCTTACAAATTATGGAGATGTGGTGTTCCATTTGCCAATAAATTTAGGAATATCAAATATTATAGAAACATAGAAACATAGAAAATAGGTGCAGGAGTAGGCCATTCGGCCCTTCGAGCCTGCACCGCCATTCAATGAGTTCATGGCTGAACATGCAACTTCAGTACCCCATTCCTGCGTTCTCGCCATACCCCTTGATCCCCCTAGTAGTAAGGACTACATCGAACTCCTTTTTGAATATATTTAGTGAATTGGCCTCAACAACTTTCTGTGGTAGAGAATTCCACAGGTTCACCACTCTCTGGGTGAAGAAGTTTCTCCTCATCTTGGTCCTAAATGGCTTACCCCTTATCCTTAGACTGTGACCCCTGGTTCTGGATTTCCCCAACATTGGAAACATTCTTCCTGCATCTAACCTGTCTAAACCCGTCAGAATTTTAAACGTTTCTATGAGATCCCCTCTCATTCTTCTGAACTCCAGTGAATACAAGCCCAGTTGATCCAATCTTTCTTGATATGTCAGTCCCGCCACCCCGGGAATCAGTCTGGTGAACCTTCGCTGTATTCCCTCAATAGCAAGAATGTCCTTCCTCAAGTTAGGAGACCAAAACTGTACACAATACTCCAAGTGTGGCCTCACCAAGTAAAATTTGCAGGCTTAGGAACCAGACATTTCGTAATGGACAGTATTTTTGAATGAAAACAAACAAAAAAAATTAGGCCTCTAGTTTTGATCTGAATTATTTCATAAATTGGGTATCAGCCTTGGCTCAGTGGTAGGACTGTGGTTTTTGAGTCAGTAAGTTGTGGGCTCAAGCCCCACTCCAATCCTTACACACACCTTGCACTTTGGTACAATACCGAGAAAGTGCTGCATTGTTGTACGTGCTGTCATTCAGATGAACTGTTAAATCGAGGCCCCTTCTGCCCTCTCCGGTGAAAGATCCTACAGCACTATTTTAAGTAGAGCAGGGGAGTTAATTTTGTTTCTGTGATGATCATATTCCCAATTTACCAATGTAAGGATTTTCTACAAGAAGCAGAGATTCTTTAAAGTTTTGTTCTTGCGCTTAGTTGACTTATACTAAGTAGATTGACACTCACTTAATGCAGTGCCAATGAAAACATACATTAGCTGGATCAAAATCCTGGAACAACCTCACTAACAGTACTGTGGGAGTACTCCCACCACACGGACAGCAGCGGTTCAAGAAGACGGCTCACCACCGACCACCTTCTCAAGGGCAATTAGGGATGGGCAATAAATGCCAGCCTTGCCAGCGACACCCACATCCCGGAACAAATTTTTAAAAATCTAGCTCTTGCTTCCTCACAGCTTCACATTCACCACTTCAGAATTTTACATTGGCTATCATTGGGTTTTTCTAACTACTGATGAAACGATTTCAGCATGATATCATTATAAAGTGCAGCCTTGTACTAGTTATTAAAATAAGGCATATCTATGCTATGGAACACTGGAATGGCACTACGCAGCTACAATATTCTAAATGGGGAGCCCTTGATCTTGAGCATGTAGGTCAGGAGGAAATAAGGAATGAAAAGTAGGGGTTGTGCCCTCCCATGCCACTCGTCAAACCTTGGCAATGATCTCTGAAGTGGCCCAGAGACCTTGGAGCAGATTGGCTGAGAAATATTGCATTACATGGGAAGGCCAAAAAGAAGAGGAGATGTAAAAATTAAATGCTGCGGCGGGAAAATAAATGAAATGAGGTCATATTGCAACATTTTGTTCCCCTTGATGTTGGTAGGGAAGAGTGGCTATCTGGAGCTTGCTGTATATTGTGGGAATTGGATAAGCCTCAAAATATTCTATAAGTGACAGAGGTTTAAAAGGGACATTGATGTTCAGGGAAGAACATTAAGGACGACCCTGGGACTTGGGGTCCAAATTCATGTGCAGGCTCACCAAACTGGATTCCCGATCATTGGAGAAAAGAAATGGAAGAAGACACACTCCACATTATTCCGAAATGCTGAGAAGATGAACATGTAAGTAGATACAAAGGGCTGATCTAACTTGAACTGCAATTGTATGAATTGAGGATTAAAATTTTTTAAATTATATATATTTAACGGGCTTGAATGGAGTCAATGGCCCTAATATTTACGTGGAGGCTGTAAACAGCCAAAGAACCAGGCAAGGCATGTGCCATCAGAAACCTAGCAGGCTCTGAGCGATACTTTGTGCCCAACCAATGGGCAGGCTTGCTCTTTGCCTAGGGGAATCACTGAGCAGAAGCCGTAGATTAGGGTATCACACATCTGAGACAAAGCGCAAGTACATAGGAGGAGCATTATGTCAAACAAGCTGCCAACATTCATATATTGCTTATTAGAGAGAATAAATGCCCTGCACTTGAGTTTATTACTGTGCTGAGAATTTATTTGGTATTGATTACAATATAGAAGGATCTGATTTAGCAGATCTAATTTAGAATCATAGATACTCTCTGTTTCCTTGTTTTTATTTGTCTTTTATCTGGATGTTTCTCTTTCTCCGCTTGCATCACCTAGCTTTGTCTCACTAATCTATAGTTCTTACCTCAGTTCAGCATCACACATCACAAGACAATTGTTCTCAGTGATATCACACTGCTAGGTTACAGAGATAAGATAAGCTTAGAATCATAGAATCTGGCAGCACAGAAGGAGGCCATTCGGCCAGTCGTGCCTGTGCCGGCTCTTTGAAAGAGCTATCCAATTTAGTCCCACCCCCCCGCTTTTTCCCCACAACCCTGCAAATTTGTCCTCTTCAAGTACATGTCCAATTGCCTATTGATAGTCCCTATGCAATCTGATTGCAGCACCCTTTCAGGTAGTGCGTTCCAGATCATAACAACCCTCTGTGTGAAAACATTTCTCCTCATTTCCCCTCTAGTTCTTTTGCTAATTATTTTAAATCCATGACCCCTGGTTACCGACCCACTTGCCAGAGGGAACACTTGCTCCATCAAAACCCCTCATAATTTTGAATATATATATTGCCTAGTTCGTCCCATTACAAAATGAAATAGCTGTAGTTCTTCTTGAAAGGTATCTGGAATTAATACCTTCCTTATATTGCTGGTGTTATGTTTGTAAACTTTACCAATGTGTAAGACTTGCCACCAGGGGGCACACCAGTGGGAGACCTAAGGGTCACCTGCACACTCTAGACAAGCAGGTATAAAAGGCAGTCTACCATGCTGCTTCCTCACTCTGGAGTTACATTAAAGAGACCAAGGTCACAACAGTTTGAGCTGACAATATACAGTCTTGTGGAGTTATTCTGAACATAACAGCTGGCATCACTGATAATTGCTCAGTAACATTACATTCTCTTACTCTGCCATGGCTTTATCATTCCAACGATCAAGCTCGATGTTGAACACTCTGTTTTGGATGAAGATTGGAGCGTACAACAGTCAGAAATAATTTTAGAAGCCTTGAGGGTTGTATTGTGAGGTTTCCTCAACCAGTCAAACAAGGATATCTTATTGTTTCTCTTCTCAATCTCCTCAGACACGTCTCAACTACCATTACAGGAGACCTGACGTATAGGGGTGTGATGGGAACTGATGGCATGCCACCTGACACCACAGACAGCCATTTCCTATTCTTGCTGGTCCTTCTCTGTCAAGTTCAGTGCTGGTGGGGAACTGATTGTTGTCCTATTGTGGCCAGAAACTGAAAATCTGAATCTAGTTAACGTGGCTAGAATAGACTGGCAAATGATACTTAGAGCATTGACGGTGGATAGGCAATGGCAAACATTTAAAGATCACATGGATGAACTTCAACAATTGTACATCCCTGTCTGGAGTAAAAATAAAACAGGGAAGGTAGCTCAACCGTGGCTAAAAAGGGAAATTAAGGATAGTGTTAAATCCAAGGAAGAGGCATATAAATTGGCCAGAAAAAGCAGCAAACCTGAGGACTGGGAGAAATTTAGAATTCAGCAGAGGAGGACAAAGGTATAATTAGGAGGGTGGAAATAAAATATGAGAGGAAGCTTGCCGGGAACATAAAAACAGACTGCAAAGGTTTCTATAGATATGTGAAGAGAAAAAGATTAGTGAAGACAAACGTAGGTCCCTTGCAGTCAGAATCAGGTGAATTTATAATGGGGAACAAAGAAATGGCAGACCAGTTGAACAAATACTTTGGTTCTGTCTTCATGAAAGAAGACACAAATAACCGTCCGGAAATACTCGGGGACCGAGGGTCTAGTGAGAAGGAGGAACTGAAGGATATCCTTATTAGGCGGGAAATTGTGTTAGGGAAATTGATGGGATTGAAGGCCGATAAATCCCTGGGGCCTGATAGCCTGCATCCCAGAGTACTTAAAGAAGTGGCCCTAGAAATAGTGGATGCATTGGTGATCATTTTCCAACAGTCTATCAACTTTGGATCAGTTCCTATGGACTGGAGGTAGCTAATTTAACAACACTTTTTAAAAAAGGAGGAAGAGAGAAAACGGGTAATTTTAGACCGGTTAGTCTGACATCAGTAGTGGGGAAAATTTTGGAATCAATTATTAAGGATGAAATAACAGCGCATTTGGAAAGCAGTGACAAGATCAGTCCAAGTCAGCATGGATTTATGAAAGGGAAATCATGCTTGACAAATCTTCTGGAATTTCTTGAGGATGCAACTAGTAGTGTGGACAAGGGAGAACCAGTGGATGTGGTGTATTTGGACTTTCAAAAGGCTTTTGACAAGGTTCCACACAAGAGATTGGTGTGCAAAATTAAAGCACATGATATTTGGGGTAATGTACTGACGTGAATAGAGAACTGGTTGGCAGACATGAAGCAGAGAGTCGGGATAAACGGGTCCTTTTCAGAATGGCAGTCAATGACTAGTGGGGTGCCGCAGGGCTCAGTGCTGGGACCCCAGCTATTTACAATATATATTAATGATTTGGATGAAGGAATTGAGTGTAATATCTCCAAGTTTGCGGATGACACTAAACTGGGTGGCGGTGTGAGCTTTGAGGAGGATGCTAAGAGGCTGCAGGATGACTTGGACAGGTTAGGTGAGTGCAAAAATGCATGACAGATGCAGTATAATGTGGATAAATGTGAGGTTATCCACTTTGGGGGCAAAAACACAAAGGCAGAATATTATCTGAATGGCGGAAGATTAGGAAAAGGGGAGGTGCAACGAGATCTGAATGTCATGGTACATCAGTCATTGAAAGTTGACATGCAGGTACAGCAGGCGGTGAAGAAGGCAAATGGTATGTTGGCCTTCATAGCTAGGGGTTTTGAGTATAGGAGCAGGGAGGTCTTACTGCAGTTGTACAGGGCCTTAGTGAGGCCTCACCTGGAATATTGTGTTCAGTTTTGGTCTTCTAATCTGAGGAAGGACGTTCTTGCTATTGAGGGAGTGCTTCGAAGGTTCATCAGACTGATTCCTGGGATGGCATGACTGACATATGAGGAGAGACTGGATTGACTGAGCCTGTATTCACTGGAGTTTAGAAGGATGAGAGTGGATCTCATAGAAACATATACAATTCTGACAGGACTGGACAGGTTAGAATGTTCCCAATGTTGGGGAAGTCCAGAACCAGGGGACACAGTCTAAGGATAAGGGGTAAGCCATTTATGACTGAGATGAGGAGAAACTTCTTCACTCAGAAAGTCGTTAACCTGTGGAATTCCCTACCACAGAGAGTTGTTGATGTCAGTTCGTTGGATCTTTTCAAGAGGGAGTTAGATGTGGCCCTTACGGCTAAAGGGATCAAGGGGTATGGAGAGAAAGCAGTAAAGGGGTACTGAGGGAATGATCATCCATTATCTTATTGAATGGTGGTGCAGGCTCGAGGGGCCGAATGGCCTACTCCGGCATCTATTTTCTATGTTTCTATGTTTAAATGGGAGTTTCTGCTTTCTCTGTGCAGCTTTAATGCCTGTTCTCTCTGACAAAAATAAAGCATCCCACCTGTGATGTATTGCTGCAGCAGTGTGGTTGGACTCTTTTAATTCTCCAATCTGACCCCTGGGTGCAGCCTGTAATAGTCCTGTCCCATCAGTACAGATTCACACGAGGCATGTAGTGAAGTCAAGGTCACTCTGGACCTGCACCTTTATTTCACAGCTCTGGAATGCTGCACTTGCCTGAGACCTGTCCTTATATACCTGTCTCTTGCAAGTGCACCCCTGGTGGTAAGGTATGCTGGTGGTTACAGGTCATATCTTATTACAGTCATGTATAGTATGTTAGGATATAGTTATATATAATAATGTAAGATACATGACATCACCCTCCCCCAAGGTCTTATTGTCTTTATAGGTTCAGTCTCTCAGGTGGTCTACGCTCTCGCGTGGAGCGTCTGAGTTGTGGTTCAGTTGTTTGCTTTGGTGTCTGTTTCTCTTTGGGTGTTGTTGCTGGTATCTCGCCTGGGCTGTCTGTTTCGATTGGTGTGATTGTTGTTGACTCGCCTGGGCTGTCTGTTGGGATTGCCCTTTCCTCAGGTTGTTCCCTCTGTCTGTCCACCAGCTGTGGTGCGAGTTCCACATTGTAGTCTGCCTCTGGTTCCGCAGTGTTGTTGGTAAATCTGCTTTTAACTTGGTCGACATGCCTCCGGCAGGTTTTGCCATTCTCCATTTGTACTACCAGTAGCCTGTTTCCTTCCTTGCCCGTTACTGTCCCTGCAAGCCATTTGGGACCCCTGCCATAGTTTAGTACAAACACTTTGTCCCCTATCTCATTCCATCTGCCCCTCAAATTTCTGTCATGGTACTCAGGCACGTTCCTGGGCATCCCCCCAAAACCAATCGCACCCCTTCCTGAGTAGCACATGGAGAGGCTCCAGCAGCGTGCTTAAGTTCTGTATAAAGTTCCCAAAGTAATTGAGTAGCCTGAGAAAGGCACGCAGTTCTGAGACATTCCGGGGCCTGGGTGCCAGGCGAATTGCTTCTGTTTTGGACTCTGTTGGGCGGATTCCATCAGCGGCAATCCTTCTGCCCAAAAATTCAACCTCGGGTGCAAGAAATAGGCACTTGGATTTCTTGACTCATAGGCCTACCCGATCCAACCGCTTTAGTACTTCCTTCAAATTACGGAGATGGGAGTCGGTGTCCCTGCCCGTGATAAGTATGTCATCTTGAAATACAACCGTCCCCGGGATGGACTTGAGCAGATTCTCAATGTTGCGCTGGAATATGGCAGCTGCCGACCTGATACCGAATGGACATCGATTGTACATGAAAAGGCCTCGATGTGTGTTGATGGTGGTGAGTAGCTTGGATTCCTTGGTCAATTCTTGCGTCATATACGCAGATGTGAGGTCTAATTTTGAGAAAAGTTTACCTCCAGACAATGTGGCAAGTAAGTCCTCCGCTCTGGGCAGCGGGTACTGGTCCTGTAGGGAGACTCTGTTTATGGTAGATTTGTAGTCCCCACAGATTCGTACGGATCCATCAGGCGTCATGACTGGGACGATGGGACTTGCCCAGTCACTAAATTCTACAGGTGATATAATGCCTTCCCGCAGAAGCCTGTCTAGTTCGTGTTCAATCTTTTCCCTCATCACATAGGATACATCTCTGGCCTTGTGATGGACCGGTCTAGCATCCTGTGTGATATAGATTTTGACTTTGGCCCCTTTGAAAGTGCCCACACCTGGCTGAAAGAGATGTTCAAATCGCTTTATAACTGTTGAGCAGGAGGTCCGTTCCTCTAATGACATGGCATGGACATCATCCCATTTCCAGTTTAGTTTTGCCAACCAGCTTCTCCTCAGCAGTGCTGGGATGTCTCCGGGGACAATCCACAGGGGAATTCAGTTCACTGTCCCTTTGTGTGTGACAGAGAGCATGGCGCTGCCGAGGACTGGTATGATTTCTTTGGTGTAGGTCCTTAGTGTGGTGTCGACCCTTGTGAGTTTTGGTCTGTCTCTTTTATGCGGCCACAGTTGTTCAAATTGTTGAGCGCCCATGAGAGATTGACTCGCTCCCGTATCCAGCTCCATGTTAACAGATATCCCGTTGAGTAGGACACTCATCATTATAGGAGGCGTCCTGTTGTAGGAGCAGCGGCCATTGATCATGTTGACCCGCTGTACATCGGTGTCCCGGGTACTGTCCCCACCATCTTCTGGTCCACTTTCCGACCCATCTGATTCGTATACCAGCCGAGCTGCCGTTTTTTTGCACATGTGGGCCAAATGCCCTGTATATTCACAATTTCTGCAAACAGCCTGCTGAAATCGACATCCCCTTGACGAGTGCCCACCCCCACACCCCCAGCACAGACCTGTTCCATTGTTCAAAGAGTTCCCAAAGAATGAGCTGCGTCTGGCTGATCTCTCTTGAGCTTCTCTCAGTTTGTAGTTGATTGCTCGCATTGTCGGTTGATGAGGTGTGAACGGCCGTTCCTGTGGCCCTTGATGGCTTCTGCCTGCTGTCGAGAGCCTGTTCTCCCGGTTTTGTCTGTGTTTGGGGGTAGCAGCTTGTTTAGTGCTGTGAACTTCTTGTTCCGATATTTCGTTAGCTGTCGTACCTGCATTGTAAATCAACCTCGTTTCTTCTTCCCCTACCAAGAATGTCTGTGCAACCAGTGCTGCTGCCTCTAAGTTCAGGTTCTTGGTCTCTATGAGCTTTCGGAATATGCCTGCGTGGCCTATTCCTTCAATGAAAAAGTCTCTCAGCATTTCTCTCCTCAGTTCATCGGAGAACTCACATAAACTAGCCAACCTCCGAAGTTCCGCCACGAAGTCGGGTATGCTCTGGCCCACACAGCGTTTGTAGTTGTAGAACCTGTGTCTGGCCATGTGTAGGCTGCTCGCTGGCTTCAGGTGGTCTCTTACCAGTGTGCTCAATTCTTCAAACGACTTGCTTGCTGGTTTCTCGGGTGCCAGAAGATCCTTCATTAAAGCGTATTTTTTCGAGCCACAGCTGGTCAAGAGATGGGCTCTTCTCTTGTCTGCCTTATCGTCGCCTAACCAGTCTTTGGTTACAAAGCTTTGCTGGAGCCTTTCTATAAAGTCCTCCCAATTGTCTCCCGCATTGTACTTTTCATCTGATCCATTGTTCGCCATTCTGTGGATGCTGTGATCCCATCCTCGCATGACACAGCCCTCTTTGAAAACATGTCTGATCCCAGAATTGCCTCGATGCACAATTTGTCATCAAGCTCCATTTTATTGAGTGGGTAAAAATTTGGCACATGTAGTCTAATGTTGGAAAGTGTGAGGTCATGCACTTTGGCAGAAAAAAATCAAAGAGCAAGTTAATAGCCCTGAAATTCCGACCTACCCGGATCCGTGCGATGTTTGTACGGACCCGGAAAGGCTTCGGAAAAGCTGGTTTTCGGCATGCTGAAACCGGCTTTTCCGATCTGTCAATTTTCTGGCTTGACAGTTCCTCCGCAGATCGGGAGCGAGGACATTTGTAATTGCAAATTTCCGATATTTACGCATACAAATGTCCTCAAAAATCTTGTGCCTGAAAAAGCAGACGCACAGCCTACTTTTACAGGCGCAAGTGTTTTAAAAAACACAAAAACATATAAAAATAAAGTTATTAAAACATAATTTATCATTTAAAACCCTCCCCACAATGATAAGTTTATTTTTTTAAACTTTTTAAAAAATCGGGAAAATATATATTTTTTTAAGGCATTAATAACTTTAATTTAAATGTATGTAGTGTGTATTTTCTATTTTTTATTAGTGTTTTGGGTGTTTTGGGCTGTTTCTCAATCAATGTAAAAGGAGTTTAGGACCTTTCGGAACTCCGATGACTATGATTCCTTACCTGATTGGCTGCCCAGAGCCATGTGACTCCAGCTCTGGGCCTGCGCACGTCCCGACGTGCACGCGCTGCGACTGGCAGTCAGCTCAGGCCACAGCATCGGAAAGTCGAACGTGGGCAGCAGCTTCAGATGGTTGCGTATTTTTTCTCTAAAATGCCCACGGGAAGGCTAAACGGAATTTCAGGGCCATTATTCAAATGCAGAAAGATTGCAAAGCGCTACAGTACAGCAGGACCTGGGGTACTTGTGCATGAAACACAAAAAGTTAGTATGCAGGTACAGCAAGTTATCAGGAAGGCCAATGGTATTTTGGCTTTTATTGCAAAGGGAGTGGATTATCAAAGAAGGGAAGTCTTGCTACAGTTGTAGAGGGTATTGGTGAGGTCACACCTGGAATACTGCGTGCAGTTTTGGTTTATATATTTACGAAAGGATATACTTGCTTTGGAGGCAGTTCAGAGAAGGTTCACAAGGTTGATTCCAGAGATGAGGGGGTTAACTTATGAGGAAAGGTTGAGTAGGTTGGGCCTCTACTCATTGGAATTCGGAAGAATAAAAGGTGATCTTACCGAAATGTATAAGATTATGAGGGGGCTTGACAAGGTGGATGCAGAGAGGATGTTTCCACTGATAGGGGAGACTAGAACTAGAGGGCATAATCTTAGAATAAGGGGCCACCCATTTAAAACTGAGATGGGAAATTTCTTCTCTCAGAGGGTTGTAAATCTGTGGAATTCGCTGCCTCAGAGAGCTGTGAAAGCTGAGACATTGAATAAAGTTAAGACAGAAATAGACAGTTTCTTAAACGATAAGGGAATAAGGGGTTATGGAGTGGACCTGAGTCCATGATCGGATCAGCCATGATCTTATTAAATGGCGGAGCAGGCACGAGGGTCTGTATGGCCTTCTCCTGCTCCTATTTCTTATGTTCTTATGTTCTTATAATTTCCTACAATTTTTTTTAGCATCAGGTGCACTCCACTGTTCTCCCAACATCGTTGTTCCCATCATCTAATTACTGTCTGAATAAAGCTTTGTGCTGACAGCAATTTCTAGGCTAGAGAGGCTGTGGAACAGATTCAAAGAAGAACAACAAAGTGGTCCAATACTTAAGATTGGAGAATTAAAGGTGTCCAACCACATTGCTGCAGTCTCCCACTGAAACTCTGGTTGGAGATTGCCAAGAAAAGGGCAACAACGAGTTTGTGTTACTTTTGGTGTACAATGTGGTTTTCCACAATCCCTATATTTTATTTTATTCTGCCCTTCCCACCCTGATTTATTGGGGTGGAACTCTTTCTATCAGTTTATCATAACAGGGGACAATAATTAATGCGGCACCCAGGTGTTATATATGTAAACCTTGTGTAACCACCAGAGGGCTCATCCCCTGGAGTCCCAAAGGATCCCACAATCCCTTGGGAGCACCTATACTTAAGGAGGCCTCACAGGCTGGAGAGGCACTCTGGAGACCTGCAATAAAAGACTAAGGTCACATTTTACTTTGAGCTCACAGTATCTAGTCAGACTCTTTATTCATACATAACAACTGGCGACGAGATACAGATGACGAACGAAATGATGCAGAGAACAGTGGGCATTCTGGAGAAATTTTCAAGGGAGATTATTGGGAAACCTTCGTGGAGCAACTCGACCAATAATTCATGGTCAACGAGCTGGAAGGAGAAGCAAACGCTGCCAAACGAAGGGCAATTCTCCTCACCATCTGCGGGGCACCAACATATGGCCTCATGAAAAATCTGCTTGCTCCACTGAAACCCACAGAGAAATCGTACGATGATTTGTGCACACTGGTCCGGGAGCATCTGAACCCAAAGGAAAGCATTCTGATGGCGAGGTACCAGTTCTACACCTACAAAAGGTTTGAAGGCCAGGAAGTGGCGAGCTATGTCGCCGAGCTGAGACGCTTTGCAGGACATTGCGAATTTGAAGATTTGGAGCACATGCTCCGGGACATTTTCATACTTGGCATTGGCCATGAAGTGATATTTCATAAACTTTTGACTGTAGCGACCCCAACCTTGAGTAAAGCCACAGTGATAGCCCAGGCATTCATTGCCACCAGTGACAATACTAAGTAAATCTCTCAGCACATGAGTGCTGCTACAAGTACTGTGAACAAAGTGATGTTGTTTTCAAATGGCAACATACAGGCCAGGCCCCACATGCCTGCAGCTGCACATCTGCAGATGTTTCAGAGTCCACCATCAAGAGTGATGATTACAAGGCCATTAACACCTTGTTGGCGCTGCAGGGGTAATCATCATTTCCATTCATGCCGCTTCAAAGGGTATGTTTTCAAGGGCTGTGGAACAATGGGACACCTCCAACATATGTGCAGGTGAGCTGCAAACCCTGCTAATCCTGCAAACCACCATGTTGCAGAGGAGGACAGATCCACGGCGGATCACAACAAACCAGAGCCTCAGAATGAGGAGGCAGAGGTATATGGGGTGCACACATTTACCACAACGTGTAGACTTTGAGGGGGAGTTTGACAGAGACAATGGCAAACTAAACGGCGATTCACGCCATTGCAAGGGATATTGTGGCCAGTAATGGGGCCATCAACACATGTTAATGGCGCATTCAAGAACAGTCACAGGGGCAGTCAAGGACGATCGACTGGCAAGGGACCTTTTGTTTCAAACAACAGCTCATGTTGGAGGCATGGAGGCACACACTCAGCCGGAGTTTGCAGAGATGAGCAAAATACCGGCATAAATTGCAGAAGTGAACGCTGCGGGAAATCGATGGAAGCTGAAGTTCAACGAGTTCATGTGGAGCACGTATATAGTTCATACACCAGGACGCCACCGATAATGATGAAAGTGCTCCTCAATGGCATCCCAGTATCAATGGAGCTAGACATGGGGGCCAGCCGGTCCCTGATGGGTATCAAACAGTTCGAAAAGCTGTGGGCGTCCAAGGCCAGGAGGCCAAAATTATCGCCGATTGACGCACAGCTACGAACTTTCATAAAGCAGATCATTCCGGTGCTAGGCAGCGCCACGGTAATCGTGACCCACAAAGATTCGGAGAACAGGTTGCCACTCTGGATTGTCCCAGGGGATGGTCCCGCACTACTGGGGAGGAGTTGGTTTGCTGTTATGAACTGGAAATGGGGCGATGTCAATGCAATTTCCTCTGTGGAGCGAATATCGTGCTCACAGATCTTAGACAAATTTGACTCATTATTTCAACCCGGCATCGGCACTTTCATGGGGGCCAAGGTAGTGATTCACATAAACCCGGACGCCAGGTCAGTACACCACAAGGCCAGAGCGGTGCCGTACGTGATGCGGGAAAAGATAGGAGGCGAATTGGACCGCCTGCTGAGGGAAGACATCATCTCGCCAGTCGAATTCAGTGACAGGGCGAGCCCGATCGTGCCGGTGCTCAAGGCGGATGGGTCGATCAGGATATGTGGTGATTACAAGGCCACCATCAATCGGGTGTCACTCCAAGGCCAGTACCCGCTACCGAGAGTGGAGGACCTCTTTGCGACGCTATCCGGTGGCAAACTTTTTTCAAAATTGGACCTGACCTCAGCTTACATGACCCAGGAGCTGGCGAGTGAGTCGAAGAAGCTGACCACCATCACGACACACAAGGGGTTGTTTGAGTACAACAGATGTCCGTTCGGGATTCGCTCGGCTGCCGCGATCTTCCAACAAAATATGGAAAGCCTCCTCAAGTCGATTCCAGGGACGGTGGTTTTTCAGGACGACATCCTCATCACGGGTTACAACAATGAAGAACACCTCCACAACCTGGAGGAAGTGCTACGCAGACTAGACCGGGTAGGGCTGCGACTGAAAAAGGCGAAATGCGTCTTCCTAGCTCCAGAGGTAGAATTCCTGGGGATGAGAGATCAGCCCTACTGCGTCCAAGATGGAAGCGATCCAGAGAGCACCCAGACCCCGTAACACGACGGAGCTGCGTTCATTCCTGGGGCTCCTGAACTACTTTGGTAACTTTCTTCCCAAATTGAGCACGCTGCTAGAGCCGCTATACGTGCTCCTACGCAAAGGTCGCGAATGGGTCTGGGGGGACAGCCAGGAAAGGGCTTTTAATAGAGCATGCAATTTGTTATATTCCAACACTCTGTTAACACTATACGACTCATGTAAGAAATTTGTGTTAACGTGCGATGCATCGTCCTATGGGGTCGGGTGTGTGTTGCAGCATGTCAATGACAAGGATCAGTTACAGCCGGTATCTTATGCCTCCAGGAGTCTGTCCCAGGCAGAAAGGGATTACGGGATGGTAGAAAAGGAGGTGCTCGCATGTGTATATGCTGTAAAGAAAATACACCAGTACCTGTTTGGCAGGAAATTTGAGCTGGAGACAGATCACAAACCCCTAATGTCCCTTTTGGCCGACAACAAGGCCATAAGTGCAAACGCATCGGCCCGCATACAGAGGTGGGCACTCACGTTAGCTGCCTATGACTATACAATTCGGCACAGACCGGGCACCGAAAACTGCGCCGATGCACTCAGCAGGCTCCCACTAGCCACCACTGAGGGGGCTACCGAGCATGCTGCTGAGATGGTCATGGCTGTTGAAGCTTTCGGAAGCGAAGGCTCACCTGTGACAGCCCGTCAGATTAAAGTCTGGACAAATAGAGACCCGCCATTGTCTCTAGTCAAGAAATGTGTCCTGAATGGGGACTGGGCAGCCACGTACAGGGCATGCCCTGAGGAATTTAAACCATTTCACAGGCGCAGGGATGAACTCTCGATTCAGGCCGATTGCCTACTGTGGGGAAACCGCGTAGTCATGCCCCAGCTGGGCAGAGAGGTGTTCATCAGAGAACTCCACAATGAGCACCCGGGCATTGTCATGATGAAGGCAATGCCAGGTCACACGTTTGGTGGCCAGGGATAGACGCAGATCTGGGACTTTGTGTTCGCAGGTGCAACACGTGTGCCCAGCTGGGTAATGCGCCCAGGGAAGCCCCCCTTAGCCCCTGGCCATGGCCCGCTAAGCCTTGGTCACGCATCCATGTGGACTACGCAGGTCCTTTCATGGGAAAAATGTTTTTGGTTGTAGTAGACGCCTACTCCAAATGGATCGAGTGTGTCATTTTAAATTCGAGCACAGCCTTTGCCACAGTAGAAAGTCTACGGGCAATGTTCGCCGCCCACAGTCTACCGGATGTCTTGGTCAGCGACAATGGCCCGTGCTTCACAAGCACTGAATTCCAGGACTTCATGGCAGGCAATGGAATTAACCATGTCAGAACGGCACCGTTCAAGCCGGCCTCAAATGGCCAGGCAGAACGAGCAGTGCAGATAATCAAACAGGGGATGCTCAGAATCCAAGGGGGTTCCCTACAAACCCGCTTATCACGCCTCCTGTTGACCTATAGATCCCGACCACACTCGCTCACAGGGGTTCCACCCGCAGAGCTGCTAATGAAAAGGCCGCTCAAAACCCGGGTATCCCTTATACACCCCACCATGAAAGAAATTGTCGAGAGCAGGCACCAGCCACAATATGACTACCATGACAGGAATGCGAGTGCGCGATGTATTGATGTAAATGATCCTGTTTTTGTCCTTAACTGCGCTGCAAGGCCCAAATGGCTCGCAAGCACTGTGATTGCTAAAGAGGGGAATAGGATTCCGGTAGTTAAACTTACCAATGGACAAATCTGCCGCAAACACGTGGATCAAACAAAAAGGAGGTTCAGCAATCCCATAGAAGAAGCAGAGGAAGAACACGATGTAGAGTTCACTCCACCACAGGTGACCGAACACCGGAACCAAAGGGAGGAGAGCTCAATCACTGTGGGCAGTCTGGATAGGCCTGAGGCACCGCAAACAGCAGACACTCAGGCCAGCGCCCAACAACCGGAGCCCCAACTCAGGCGCTCTACAAGAGAGCGTAAACCACCAGAGAGACTCAACCTGTGATCCCAATAAGACTTTGAGGGGGAAGATAATGTAATGTATTCAACCAGTATTGTAACCCATGTATAATCTGACCTAAGTTGTACACTGTGAGAACAATGACCACTCGGTGGGAGACACTCCTAACCTGGACCTTCAGGTATAAAAGGGGAAGCTCCACCCACCTTCATCACTTGAGTGCTAAGGAATAAAGGACAGGTCACAGACTGACCTTTTCTCAAACATGGGCCTCGTGTGCATTTATACTGTATAGTAAGGACGTATCGCCGATAATGCTGAAGGTTGAATTAAATGGACTCCCGGTGTCAATGGAGCTGGACACGGGCGCGAGCCAGTCCATAATGAGCAAAAAGACTTTCGCTAAATTGTGGTGCAACAAGGCCTCAAGGCCAGTCTTGACTCGCATTCGCACTAAACTGAGAACTTACACAAAGGAACTGATTTCCGTAATCGGCAGTGCTACTGCAAAGGTCTCCTACGATGGAGCGGTGCACAAGCTACCACTCTGGGTGGTATCGGGCGATGGTCCCACGCTGCTCGGCAGGAGCTGGCTGGGGAAGATACGTTGGAAGTGGGACGACGTCCGAACACTCTCGTCCATTTACGACACTTCGGGTGCCCAGGTCTTAAACAAGTTCCCCTCGCTGTTCGAACCAGGCATTGGGAAGTTCCAAGGAGCAAAAGTGCAGATCCACCTAATTCCGGGGCGCGACCCATCCATCACAAGGCGAGAGCAGTATCGTACATGATGAGAGAGAGGGTGGAGATCGAGCTGGACCAGCTGTAATGAGAGAGCACCATTTCGCCGATTGAATTCAACGAGTGGGCCAGTCTGATTGTTCCAGTCCTCAAGGGAGACGGCACCATCAGAATCTGTGGTGATTACAAAGTAACTATCAATCGTTTCTCCCTGCAGGATCAATACCCACTACCAAAGGCAGATGACCTTTTTGCGACGCTGGTGGGAGGACAGACATTCACGAAGCTGGACTTGACCTCGGCCTACATGACGCAGGAGCTGGAGGAATCATCGAAGGGCCTCAGCTGCATCAACACGCACAAAGGTCTCGTTCATTTACAACACATGTCCATTTGGGATTCGATCAGCCGCGGAGATATTCCAGAGAAATATGGAAAGCTTACTGAAGTCGGACCCGCGCACTGTGGTCTTCCAGGACGACATCTTGGTTACAGGTCGGGACACAGTCGAGCATCTGCAGAACCTGGAGGAGGTTCTTAGTCGACTCAACCGCATGGGGCTCAGGTTAAAATGCTTGAAGTGCATTTTCCTAGCGCCTGAAGTGGAGTTCCTGAAGAGAAGAATTGCGGCGGACTGCATCAGGCCCACTGATTCGAGGACGGAGGCAATCGAGAATGCACCGAGGCCACAGAAAGTGACGGAGCTGCGGTCGTTTCTAGGATTCCTGAACTATTTTGGTAACTTCTTAATGGGTCTCAGCACACTGTTAGAACCACTGCACGCCTTACTGCATAAAGGAGACGAATGGGTATGAGGTAAAAGCCAAGAAAATGCCTTTGTAAAAGCTAGAAAATTGTTATGCTCAAACAAATTGCTTATGTGTAAGATCCATGTAAGTGTTTGGTACTAGCATGTGATGCGTCGTCGTACGGGGTCGGTTGTGTATTGCAACAAGCTAATGATTCTGGGAAATTGCAACCGGTTGCTTATGCATCCAGAAGTTTAAGGCTGAGAAAGCCTACAGCATGATTGAAAAAGAAGCGTTAGCGTGTGTTTATGGGGTAAAGAAAATGCATCAATATCTGTTTGGGCTCAAATTTGAATTGGAAACCGACCATAAGCCACTTATATCCCTGTTTTCCGAAAGTAAGGGGATAAAGACAAATGCATTGGCTGCCATCCCGAGATGGGTGCTCACGTTGTCCGCATACAACTACGCTATCTGCCACAGGCCAGGCACAGAAAACTGTGCCGATGCTCTCAGTAGGCTGCCATTGTCCACCACGGAGGTGGAAATGGCACAGCCTGCAGATTTAGTCATGGTAATGGAAGCATTCGAGAGTGAGCAATCACCCGTCACAGCCTGACAGATTAGAACCTGGACGAGCCAGGACCCCTTACTGTCCCTTGTAAAAAATTGTGTGCTTCATGGGAGCTGGTCCAGTGTCCCAGTGGAAATGCAGGAAGAGATAAAGCTGTACAAGTGGCGCAAAGATGAAATGTCTATCCAGGCAGATTGCCTTCTGTGGGGTAATCATTTAGTGGTTTCCAAGAAGGGCAGGGACACTTTCAACAGTGATCTCCTCAGTACTCCCCCAGGCATTGTAATGATGAAAGCGATAGCCAGATCCCACGTGTGGTGGCCCAGTATCGATGCGGACATATAGTCCTGCATGCTCGCAGTGAAGCAATACATCCAGGGAGGCACCACTAAGTTTATGGTCTTGGCCCTCCAAACCGTGGTCCAGGGTCCACGTTAACTATGCAGACCCGTTTTTGGATAAAATGTTACTCGTGGTTGTAGATGCGTACTCCAAATGGATCAAATGTGAGATAATGTCAGAACACGTCCGCTGCCACCACTGAAAGCCTGCAGGCCATGTTTGCCACGCACGGCCTGCTGATGTCCTTGTGAGCGACAACGGGCCATGTTTCACCAGTGCCAAGTTCAAAGAGTTCATGAACCGTAATGGGATCAAATTAGTCACACCTGCCCTGTTCAAACCAGTACCCAATGGTCAGGCAGAGAGAGCAGTGCATACCATCAAGCAGAACTTGAAGAGGGTAACTGGAGGCTCACTGCAGACTCGCCTATCCCGAGTCCTGCTTAGCTACCGCACGAGACCCCACTCGCTTCCCAGGATTCCACCTGCTGAACTGCTCATGAAAAGGGCACTTAAGACAAGACTCTCGTTAGTCCACCCTGATCTACATGAACAGGAAGAGAGCAGGCGGCTTCAGCAAAGTACACATCATGATAGCGCAAATGTGTCACGCAAAATTGAAATCAATGATCCTGTATTTGTGTTGCACTATGGACAAGGTCCCAAGTGGCTTCCCGGCACTGTTGTGGTCAAAGAGGGGAGAAGGGTGTTTCGGGTCAAACTTTCAAATGGACACATCCACCGGAAACACTTGGACCAAATCAAACTCAGAGTCATAGACTTTCTTGAGCAACTCACATTGGACTATACCTTCTTTGACCCCCCAACATACACACCAGTGGCAACCGACACCGCAGTTGACCATGAAGCAGAACCCATCACCCGCAGCAGCCCAGCAGGACTCACCACACTAGGCAGCCCAGCAAGGCCAGCTGCACAGCAGCCCAGCGAGGGCCCAACAAACGATTCACCAAAACCAGCATTTGCACCGAGACGATCAACCAGGGAAAGAAATGCACCAGATCGACTCACCTTGTAAATAGTTACACTTTTGACTTTGGGGGGAGTTTTGTTTTATATGTAAACCTGTATATTCCGTGCGTAGCCACCAAAGGGCTCATCCCCTGGAGTCCCAAGGGATCCCACAATTCCTTAGGAGCACCTGTACTTAAGGAGGCCTCACAGGCTGGAGAGGCACTCTGGAGACCTGCAATAAAAGACTAAAGTCACACTTTACTTTGAGTTCACAGTATCTAGTCAGACTCTTTATTCATACATAACACCAGGCATGTGCCATTTCCTCTTTCCAGGTGCTTTTCTTGGAGCAAAAACAAGGCTAGAAATCAAAGTAGGTGAATTTGTTAAGATTCATTCAACAGCATCACATTGATCTTCAGGCAGCTGAATATTTTGCTGCTGTTATCGACTAATAAAATGAGTTCCCCCAGCCACTGATGTGCTGCATCCACATCAATGTACTGTTGAAAACCAAATTCAGCCAATGGGCAGCAGCGACTGTCAACACTACACTTATGAATAAAATTCAGCTACTGGTTGGGTTAACTCAATTTTCATCAAGGTATTAGTTTGGTCCACCTTACAGCAGTTTATGAACTGGTCATCCAGCAGGACTCAGTTTGTACCTTTGTACTCACTGAGGTGAGCAAATGAAAAAATAAACCGTGAGGCAAGAAAATGCCACTTGGCCTATCAAGGGATTCCCTCTATAAATTAGGAACACTTTTCCCTGACATAAAACTAAGTCACTTGAAGAAAGCAACCAACCGTATATAAGCCGATAAGAAGATAAATTTCTCATGACTCTCAAGTGTAATCCAGGATAATAATCCAGTGTTGCAATCCATTCTTAAGGTAATTTTTATTGTTCTTCAGCTGCTGCTGTTGCAGTCATGGATTGTTACAGCCAGCAAACACAACAACGTAACCCTGCTGCATCGTTATAGATCAGCGATGAGAAAGACCCATTTTTCCTGGGTCTTTTAGTGTATTGTCAATCGTTGGTGATGTCAGAAGTGCTGCCATAAGAACATAAGAAATAGGAGCAGAAGTAGGCCATTTGGCCCCTTGAGCCTGCTCCACCATTCAATAAGATCATGGCTGATCTGATCTTGAACTCAGCTCCACTTCCCTGCCCACTCCCCACAACCCTTTACTCCTTTATCGCTCAAAAATCTGTCTATCTCTGCCTTAAATATATTCAATGACCCAGCCTCCACAGCTCTCTGGGGCACAGAATTTCACAAATTCACAACCCTCTGAGGAAAGAAATTCCTCCTCATCTCAGTTTTAAATGGGCTTATTCTAAAATTATGCCGCGAGTTCTAGATTTGCCCATGAGTGGAAACATCCTCTCTGCATCCACCTTGTCGAGCACTCTCATTATCTTATATGTCTCAATAAGATCATCTCTTATTCTTCTGAAACCCAGCAAGTATAGGCCCAACCTGCGCAACCTTTCTTCATAAGTCAACCAACTCATCTCCAGAATCAACCTAGTGAACCCTCTGTGAACTGTCTCCAATGCAAGTATATCCTTCCTTTAATAAGGAGACCAAAACTGCATGCAGTACTGCAGGTGTGGCCACACCAATACCCTGTAATGTTGTAGCATGACTTCTCTGCTTTTATACTCCATCCCCCCTGTAATAAAGGCCAACATTCCATTTGCCTTCCTGATTACTTGCTGTATCTGCATGCTAAATTTTTGTGTTTCATGCACAAGGACCAATAGGCCCCTCTGTACTGCAGCAATTTGTAATTCTTCTCCATTTAAATAATAATTTACTTTTTTATTTTTTCTGCCAAAGTGGATAACTTCACACTTTCCCACATTATACTCCATCTGCCAAATGTTTGCCCACTCATCTAGCCTGTCTGTAATGGAACCAACCAGGGGGCAGGCTATCTTAGATCTGGTCCTGTGTAATGAGACAGGATTAATAAACAATCTCCTAGTAAAGGATCCCCTCGGAATGAGCGATCATAGCATGATTAAATTTCAAATTCAGATGGAGAGTGAGAAAGTTGGATCTCTAACCTTTGTACTAAGCTTAAATAAAGCTATGAAGGTATGAGGGCAGATTTGGGTAAAGTGGACTAGGAAAATAGATTAAAGTGTAGGACGGTTGATGAACAGTGGTGTACATTTAAGGAGATATTTCACAACTCTCAAGAAAAATATATTCCAATGAGGAGAAAAGGGTGTAAGAGAAAAGATAGCCATCGGCGGCTAACTAAAGAAATAAAGCTTGGTATCCAATTAAAAACAAGTGCATACAAAGTGGCCAAAACTATTGGAAGGACAGAAGATTGGGAAGCTTTTAAAAGCCAGAAAAAAACGACTGGAAAAATGATTAAGAAAGGGAAGGTAGACTATGAAAGTAAACTAGTGCAAAATATAAAAACAGATAGCAAGAGTTTCTATAGGTATATAAAAAGGAAAAGGGAGGCTAAAGTAAATGTTGGTCCCTTAGAGGATGAGACCGGGGAATTAGTAATGAGGAACATGGAGATGGCAGAAAATCTGAACAAATATTTTGTATCAGTCTTTACGGTAGAAGACACTAACAATATTCTGGCAGTGGATAGTCTAGGGGCTATAGGGAGGGAGGAACTTAACATAATCATAATCACAATCACTAAGGAGCTGGTACTCAATAAGATAATGGGACTAAAGGCAGATAAATCCCCTGAACCTGATGGCTTGCATCTTAGGGTCTTAAGAGAAGTAGCGGCAGGGATTGTGGATGCATTGGTTGTAATTTACCAAAATTCCCTGGATTCTGGAGAGGTCCCAGCAGATTGGAAAACTGCAAATGTAACGCTCCTATTTAAAAAAGGAGGTAGACAAAAAGCAGGAAACTATAGACCAGTTAGCCTAACTAACATCTGTGGTTGTGAAAATGTTGGAGTCCATTATTAAAGAAGCAGTAGCAGGACATTTGGAAAAGCAAAATTCGGTCAGGCAGAGTCAGCATGGATTTATGAAGGGGAAGTCATATTTGACAAATTTGCTGAAGTTCTTTGAGGATGTAACTAACAGAGTGGATAAAGGGGAATCAATGGATGCGGTGTATTTGGACTTCCAGAAGGCATTTAACAAGGTGCCACATAAAAGATTACTGCACAAGATGAAAGTTCACCGGATTGGGGGTAATATATTAGCATGGATAAAGGATTGGCTAACTAACAGAAAACAGAGAGTCAGGATAAATGGTTCATTCCCTGGTTAGCAACCAGTAACTAGTGGGGTGCCGCAGGGATCAGTGCTGGGACCCCAACTATTTACAATCTATATTAATGATTTGGATGAAGGAACTGAGTGTAACGTAGCCAAGTTAGCTGATGATACAAAGATGGGAGGAAAAGTAATGTGTGAGGAGGACACAAAAAATCTGCAAAAGAACATAGACAGGTTAAGTGAATGGGCAAAAAATTGGCAGATGGAGTCTAATGTTGGAAAGTGTGAGGTCATGCACTTAGGAAGAAAAATCAAAGAGCAAGTTATTATTTAAATGGGGAAAAATTGCAAAGTGCCACAGTACAGCAGGACCTGGGGGTACTTGTGCATGAAACACAAAAGAATAGTTTTATGTCTCAAATACAGCAATGTGGCTGAGTACTGTAGACTTGAGTAAGTGTGACCTCAGCATCTTTATTTTGACTCCAGAGTGCTAGCACAGCATGGGAGACCTGCTTATATGCAGGGATCCCTTGCAACTCCAAAAGATGCACCCTCTGGTGGTGGTAGAATGCTGGTTACAAGGTGTTGCATACATAACAGATAGTATGCAGATACAGCGGGTGATCAGGAAGGCCAATGGTATCTTGGCCTTTATTGCAAAGGGGATGGAGTACAAAAGCAGGGAAGTCTTACTGCAGCTATATAAGGTATTGGTGAGGCCACACCTGGGGAATACTATGTGCAGTTTTTGTTTCCCTATTTACGAAAGGATATACTTGCTTTGGAGGCAGTTCAGAGAAGGTTCACTAGGTTGATTCCGGGGATGAGGGGTTTGACTTATGAGGAAAGGTTGAGTAGGTTGGGCCTCTACTCATTTGAATTCAGAAGAATGAGAGGTGATCTTATTGAAACATATAAGATTATGAGGGGGCTTGACAAAGGTGGATGCAGAGAGGATGTTTCCACTGATGGGGGAGACTAGAATTAGAGGGCATGATCTTAGAATAAGGGGCCGCCCATTTAAAACAGAGATGAGAAAGTTCTTCTCTCAGAGGGTTGTAAATCTGTGGAATTCGCTGCCTCAGAGAGCTGTGGAAGCTGTGACATTGAATAAATTTAAGCCAGAAATAGAGAGTTTCTTAAACGATAAGGGGACAAGGGATATGGGGAGCGGGCAGGGAAGTGGAGCTGAGTCCATGATCAGATCAGCCATGGTCTTATTGAATGGCGGAGCAGGCTCGAGGGGCCATATTGCCTACTCCTGTTCCTATTTCTTATGTTCTTATGTTCTTATATCCCTTTGCAGATTTTTTGTGTCCTGTTCACAACTTGCTTTCCCACCCATCTTTGTATCATCAGCAAACTTGGCTACATTACACTCAGTCCCTTCATTCAAATCATTAATATAGATTGTAAATAGTTGAGGCCCCAGTTTGTAAACATAGTGTATCAAGGAAGCCATGATCTGGTATTTGTTAATGACCCTGACAGTAACAGGAAACAGATGTCATGAGAAGGAAGTCCTCTAAGAGCTCAAAACAAATAGATCTCCTGGGACAAATGATATTTTCCCAGATTGCTGAGAGAGACTAGGTAGGAGACTTGTGAAGCACTGACAGACAGTATGAGGGAATCACTAGAAGCTGGGGAGGTACCAGTAGATTTAAAACAGGATAATGTGGTGCTCATAATCAAAAAGGATGACAAAACAGAGTCTTGCTTCCATTCTATGTAATGTAACAGAAATTATTATCTGATACTAAAATTGGCCGTGTGGTTGATAGTGAGGAGCAAAGCTCCGGACTGCAGGAAGATATCGATGAACTGGTCAGTTGAGCAGGAAAGTTGCAAATGGAATTCAATCTGGAAAAGTGTGAGGTAATGCATTTGGGGAAGGGCAACAAGGTAAGGGAATGCACAATAAATGGGAGGATACTGAGAGGTGTGGGGGACCTTGGAGTATATGTCCACAGATCCTTAAAGGTAGCAGGACAGGTCGATAAGGTCGTTAAGAAGGCATACGGAATGCTTTCCTTTATTAGCCGAGGCATAGAATACAAGAAGGAAGATTATGCTTAAACTGTGTACAACACTAGTTAGGCCACAGCTTGAGTACTGTGTGCAGTTCTGGTCACCACATTACAGGAAAGATGTGATTGCACTAGAAAGGATGCAGAGGAGATTTACGAGGATGTTGCCTGGACTGGAGAAGTTTAGCTATGCGGAAAGATTGAATAGGCTGAGGTTGTTTTCCTTTGAACAGAGGAGGCTGAGGGGAAATTTAAGTGAGGTGTATAAAATTATGAGGGGCCTAGATAGAGTGGATAGGAAGGACCTATTTCCCTTGGCAGAGTGGTCAATAACCATGGGGCATAGATTTAAAGTAGTTGTTAGAAGGATTAGAGGGGAGATGAGGAAACTTTTCTTCACCCAGAGGGTGGTGGGAGTCTGGAACTCACTGCCTGAAAGGGTGGTAGAGGCAGAAACCCTCACCACATTTAAAAAGTGCTTGGATGTACACCTGAAGTGCCGTAACTTACAGGGCTACGGACCAAGAGCTGGAAGGTGGGATTAGGCTGGATAGCTCTTTTCCGATCGGCACGGAAACGATGGACTGAATGGCCACTTTCTGTGTTGTAATTGTTCTGTGCTTCTATGTTTCTATGAAGTAAACTTCAGGATTATCAGAATAATAATAATCTAGTAAATAATAATCAGCATGGCTTCAAAAGGGAAAAATCCTGCTGACCAAACTCTTCAATGGTGAAATCACAAACTATGTAGATCGTGAGGCACCTAGATTTCCCCCAAAATACTGACAAAATTCCACATTTACTCAAAACTGTGGGGATCCAGTACACCTTGGGATTGGATAAGATATTGGCTGAAGGGTAAAATACATAATTATCATCATCATAGGCAGTCCCTCGAAATCAAGGAAGACTTGCTTCCACTCTAAAAGTGAGTTCTCTGGTGACTCAACAGTCCAATACGGGAATTACAGTCTCTGTCACAGGTGGGACAGACAGTCTTTGAAGGAAAGGGTGGGTGGGGAGTCTGGTTTGCCGCACGCTCCTTCCACTGTCTGCGCTTGTTCTCTGCATGCTCTCGGCGATGAGACTCGAGGTGCTCAGCGCCCTCCCGGATGCTCTTCCTCCACTTAGAGCGGACTTTGGCCAGGGATTCCCAAGTGTCAGTGGGGATGTTGCACTTTATCAAGCAGGCTTTGAGGGTGTCCTTGAAATGTTTCCTCTGCCCACGTGGGGATCTCTTGCCGTGTATAAACTACAAACTTAATTGGACAAAGTATGTTTGTGAGTAGAACAATGGCTGATGAGTTTTAACACAGACAAATGTAAAGCACTGGATATAGGAAATAATAATGGACAACACATTTACTCTGGAAATGATGTTGAAATAGCTGAGGAAAAAGTTGAAAAAAATACCGAAATCTTCGTAGACACAAAGCTCAACATATGCAACCCAAACAGAGCAGCAATCAATAAAGCCATTAGAATGTTGAAGAGGATCTTGCTCTGGTCAGATTGTATCTTGAGTACTGTGACCGGTTCTGGTCACCAGGAAATAGTCAAACATTGGAGACAGTGGGCCCAAGTTTCGGGCCGTGCCTAGAACGGCGCAGCGCTGACCGGGACGCCCGTTTTTCGCGCCACAAAGTGCGCCTAAAAAAAACTTACAGATTCTCCGGCTCCCTGCTGGTCCTCTGGAGCCAGGCGCGGCGCAGCACGAGCTGTGGGGGGCGGAGCTAGGTCCCTGCGCTGAAAACAGTGCCGGGACCTCTGCACATGCACGCTACAGTGGGCGCGCATGTGCAGTAGCTCCAGGCGCCCAAAACTGTGTGGGAGGGGCCCGAAGCACGCAGCCCCTAGCCCTGGCCGAATGGCCTCACTGGGGCTGCGTGCATAAGGCTGCCTCCCACGCCCAGCTCCTGCTTCCTCTTGACCCAACTCGACTCCCGCTTCCTCCCCACCCCCGGACCGGACCGGACCCCCCGGACTGGACCCGACCCGCGCTCCCCCCCCCACCCGACCTGACCTCCCTCCTTCCCTCCCCCCCCCACCCAAACCGAACCGACCTCTCTCCCACCATCCCCCCCCAACTCAGACCGGACCCGACCCAACCTGACCTCCCTCCCCCCGCCCCTGACACGAACCGACCCGACCCGACCTCCCTCTGCCCACCCCCCAACCCCCGAATCGAACCGACCCGACCCGGCCTGATCCGACCCGCGCTCCCTCCCTCCCCCCCCACCCCGACCCGAACCAACCCGACCTCCTTCCTCCCCCCACCCCGACCCGACCCGCGCTCCCGACCCCGACCCGCGCACGCCCCGACCAGACCCGCGCTCCCAACTCCGGACCCCGGACCCGACCCGACCCAACGCCACCTACCTGTAAATCTGGTGCTGGGGACGGGCCCTGCCTGAAGTCTTTGGCCCGGCCGGGCCCGGCCTGTTTAGCCTCTCTTCCCGTTCTCCTTCCCCCCGCCCTTCTCCTTCCCCCTCCTTCTCCTTCCTCCCCCTTCTCCTTCCCCCCCTTCTCCTTTCCTTTCCCCACCTCTCCTTCCCCTTCTCTTTCCCCTTCTCCTCTCCCCCCCTTTCCTCTTCTCCTCTCCCCTGCTTTCCCCTTCTCCTGCCCCCTTCCCCTTCTCCTCCTCTCCCCCTTCCCCTTCTCCACCCAAACCGAACCGACCTCTCTCCCACCATCCCCCCCGACCCGACCTGCGGTCCGACTCGCCCCCCCCCCCCCCCCCCCCCAACTCAGACCGGACCCGACCCAACCTGACCTCCCTCCCCCCGCCCCTGACACGAACCGACCCGACCCGACCTCCCTCTGCCCACCCCCCAATCCCCGAATCGAACCGACCCGACCCGGCCCGACCCGACCCGCACTCCCTCCCTCCCCCCCCCCCCACCCCGACCCCTTCCCCTTCTTCTCTCCCCCTTCTCTCCCCCGTCTCCCCCATCCCGCCCCCTTCCCTCCCTCCCCCTCTGCCTCCCTCCCTCCCCTCCCCCTGCCCCCCCCCCCTCTACCCCCTTCCTCCCTCTCCCCTCGCTGTCAGAAACACAGACACTGACAGACAGAAAATGAGAGACACACACAGACAGACAGATAGAGAGATAGAGACACTGACAGAGACACACTGGGGGTGGGGTGGGGGGGGGGAGGGGCATCCCAGCATGCTGTTGGAGGGCTCCCGGTGCTGCAGTCGGTAAGTAGAAAATGTTTTATTTATTGATTTAAAAAAAAAATTATTTCTTATTAATTTTTTTGGATTCATTTATTGGTTGATTTATTGATGTTTTTATCATTTATTATTGATGATGGCTCTTTATTTGTAAAACTGAAATGTTTAATGTTTTGTACACCTGATTTGTAACCTACGCCTGATTTTCTAAAGTGCAGACAAGGTTTTTTCGAGTGTACAAAAATCTTCACTTACTCCATTCTAAGTTAGTTTGGAGTAAGTTTTCACTGCCGAAACTTTGAAAACAGGCGTAAGTGGCCGGACACGCCCCCTTTTGAAAAGAAAATTCTGTTCCAAAGTGAAACTGTTCCAACTGACTAGAACTGGAGCAAACTAAATGCTGAGAATTTGAATTTCTAAGATACTCCGTTCTACACCAGTTGCTCCAAAAAATCAGGAGCAACTGAGGCCGAAACTTGGGCCCAGTGTCTTCCTTCTTCGGCATTTCCTCTGATTCGAGGATGACTTGCTTCCACACTAACATGAGTTCTAAAGTGGCTGATGAATCCTATGTGGGATTTACAGACTCTATCACAGGTGGGGTAGATGGTGGTTGGAGAGACGGGTGGATGGGGTGCTTGGTTTGTCATACACTCCTTCCGCTGTTTGTACTTGGCTTCCGCGTGCTCCCGGCAAGGAGATTCAAAGTGTTTGACGCCTTCCCTAATACTTCTTTTCCACTTTGAGTGGTCTTGAGCCAGGGATTCCCAAGAGTCAGTGGGGATGCTACATTTCTTCAATGAGGCTTTGAGGGTGTCCTTGAAGTGTTTTCTCTGCCCGCCTGTGGCTCACTTGTCGTGACGGAGCTCGGAGTAGAGAGCTTGTTTCGGAAGTCTTGTTTCAGTCCAACATCCCCAACATCGAAGCACTAGCCATACTCAATCAGCTCTGATCGGTGGGCCATGTGGTCCACATGCCTGTCACAAGATTCTCAAAACAGGAGACAGTGTAGAGAAGAGCCATGAACATGATCACAATGTAAAGGTTTTGAGTTACAAGGCAATATTGCACAAACTTGGGGTTTTTCAGCATTTAAGGAATGTGCTTGAGTGGTGATTTAATTTAGGTATACACGATAGCTAAGAGAATGGAAACAGTAAGTCTAGAATATTAAATTGAATTAACTTGTGATAGTAGGACAAGCAGACACAGGTTCAAATTAGTTAAGAGAAACTTTAAGATGATAGGAAGTTCTTTTACATGCGAAGCATGATAAACACAAGCAGTGTCCATCCACACATTGTACCGCAGGTAAAAAACCTTGGAATAGTTTAAGAAACAGATGCTGCAATGGGGAAATATGGACTCAATATGCATGTGAGCAATACCATTTGCACAAGACCTTAGAGCCACCTCAACGTGTCTCGTGTAGGAACAGGATAGATGTAATAAGATGGACTGATTGGCCACTTTCATCTATAAATGAAATATATACTTGAAGTCATCCAAAACTCAGCAGCCCATATACTAACTCGCACCAAGTCAAGATCACCCATCACCCCTGTGCTTTCTGGCCTACATTGGCTCCCAGTTAAACAATGCCTCGATTTCAAAATTCTCATCCTTGTTTACAAATCACTCCATGGACTTGACCCTCCCTATCTCTGTAATCTTTTTTAACCTCACAATCCCACAAGATGTTTGTGCTCCTCAAATTCTGGCCTCTTGAACTTCCCTCATTATAACTGCTCAACCATCAGTGGACATGCCTTCAGCTACCTGGGCCCTAAGCTCTGGAACTCTCTCCCTAAACCTCTTCGCCTCTCTACCTCTCTTTCCTTCTTTAAGACACTCGTTAAAACCAACCTCTTTAAACAAACTTTTGATCATCTGCCTTAATTTCTTCTGTGGCTCGGTGTCAAATTTATCTGTTTGTCTGTAACATTGTTGTGAAGCACCTTGGGACTTTTTACTATGTTAAAGGCGTTATATAAATAAAAGTTATTATTATTAAATATCTAGTGATCTTGTGTAAATGTAGGAGAGCAGCTCAGTTTGTTCACTCTCCCAAGACATAGGCTACAATGTAAATGCAACTTCACACAGGTCTGACCAGTTGCATTCTAGAGATGCATCCATGTTACACTTATGATATCGGCATTCTGTTTCTTAAAATATGTGATCATCACATCTAGATTTTCACCTGCCAGCCACCCACTGTAGCAGCATATTTTAGATGGCTGGTAACAGAAAACAGGCAGGAATTCCGTCCCAACAGAGCTCTGTCCACAGTACAACGTGACATCTCTCCGAGGAAGGTGGGGGTTCAGCAGCGTAGGTGGGAGTTTAATTTACATTTGGGAGTGAGGCCATGTGTGTGCTATTTCCCAATACTTGGTGTGCAAGGCAATCAGGATTGATTTTTCAACTTATCACTGGGCTTAAAACTGGCATTGCAGATTGTTTGTCTGTTATAGGAGCACCTGGGCTGAAATCAGCAAATCCAGCATGGAGCCCAGGATGCATCGTGGACACTTCCTGTCTCTGTGTAGGTCAATGCCTCATTAATCAGTGCAATTGAAAATCAGGTGCTTTATATCACGGAGCGGCTGAACTGCGGCCCCCTTTTGTGCACCTGGATCAAAAGTTACATATCTACCCCATTGTTTCTAAAGGACAGCCACGGGCATCCAGCATTGCAAGGGAATCTGCCATGGCCCTAGCTGATTTAAGGGGCACACTGACGATTTCTACAAAATTATTGTTGCTTTATTCTTGCTGGCACTTAGGTTCTCAGGAGCCTTTTATGACAATTGTTCAAATTTCTGCTTTGCTCCCACCAGCATTACTGACACCAAAGAATTATAGGATAGTCCAGAAGGAGGCCATTTGGCTCTTTTGAAGAATAACCCAGTTAGTCACACTCTTTCCCCATATCCCTGCATTTTTCTCCTTCAAGTACTTATCCAATTCCCCTTTGAAGGCTAATATTGAATCTGTATCCACTACCCTATCAGCCAGTACATTCCAAATCATAACCACTCGTTGCTTACAATAGTTTCCCCTCCTGTTGCCTCTGGTTTTATGAAAGGGAAATCATGTTTGACAAATTTGCTGGAGTTCTTTTTGGATGTAACGAGCAGTGTGGCTAAGGGGGAACCAGTGGATGTGGTGTATTTGGATTTCCAAAAGGCATTTGATAAGGTGCCACATAAGAGGTTACTGCACAAGATAAAAAGCTCACAGGGTTGGGGGTAATATATTAGCATGGATAGAGGATTGGCTAACTAACAGAAAACAGAGAGTCGGGATAAATGGATCATTTTCCGGTTGGCAAACAGCACAACGACATGCAAGCCATGATCCTTACCAACGGATCCATTACAGACCCATAGAAACATAGAAAATAGGTGCAGGAGTAGGCCATTCGCCCCTTCGAGCCTGTATCACCATTCAATAAGATCAAGGCTAATCATTCACTTCAGTACCCTTTTCCTGCTTTCTCTCCATACCCCTTGATCCCTTTAGCCGTAAGGGCCATATCTAACTCCCTCTTGAATATATCCAACAAACTGGCATCAACAACTCTCTGCGGTAGGGAATTCCAAGGTTAACAACTCTCTGAGTGAAGAAGCTTCTCCTCATCTCAGTCCTAAATGGCTTACCCCTTATCCTTAGACTGTGTCCTCTGGTTCTGGACTTCCCCAAAATTGGGAACGTTCTTCCTGCATCTAACCTGTCCAGTCCCTTCAGAATTTTATATGTTTCTATGCGATCCCCTCTCATCCTTCTAAACTTCAGTGAATGCAGGCCCAGTTGATCCAATCTCTCCTCATACGTCAGTCCTGCCATCCCGGAAATCAGTCTGGTGAACCTTCACTGCACTCCCTCAATAGCAAGAACGTCCTTCCTCAGATTAGGAGACCAAAACTGAACACAATATTCCAGGTGAGGCCTCACTAAGGCCCTGTACAACTGCAGTAAGACCTCCCTGCTCCTATACTCAAATCCCCTAGCTATGAAGGCCAACATACCATTTGCCTTCTTCACCGCCTGCTGTACCTGCATGCCAACTTTCAATGACTGATGTACCATGACATCCAGGTCTCATTGCACCTCCCCTTTTTCTAATCTGCCGCCATTCAGATAATCTGCCTTCCTGTTTTTCCCACCAAAGTGGATAATCTCACATTTATCCACATTATACTGCATTTGACATGCGTTTGCCCACTCGCCTAACCTGTCCAAGACACCCTGCAGCCTCTTAGCGTCCTCCTCACAGCTCACACTGCCACCCAGCTTAGTGTCGTCTGCAAACTTGGAGATATTACACTCAATTCCTTCATCCAAATCATTAATGTATATTGTAAATAGCTGGGGTCCCAGCACTGAGCCCTGCGCCACCCCACTCATCACTGCCTGCCATTCTGAAAAGGACCCGTTTATCCCAACTCTCTGTGTCCTGTCTGCCAACCATGACCCAATCCACGTCCAGACCGGGGTCAAGCAAGGCTGCGTCATTGCCCCAACCCTCTTCTCAATCTTCCTTGCTGCCATGCTCCACCTCACAGTCACAAGCTCCCCGCTGGAGTGGAACTAAACGACAGAACCAGTGGAAACCTACTCAATCTTCGTCGACTCCAGGACAGATCCAAGACCACCCCAACGTCTGTCGTCGAGCTACAGTACGCGGACGATGCCTGTATCTGCGCACATACAGAGGCTAATCTCCAAGTTATAGTCAACTTATTTACGGAGGCGTATGAAAACATCCGTAAGGCAAGGGTCCTCTACCAGCCTGTCCTCGCCGCACAGTAGTCCCCTCCTGTCATCAAGGTCCATGACGTGGCCCTGGACAACGTGGACCATTTTCCATTCCTCGGGAGCCTCTTATCAACAAGAGCAGACATTGACGACGAGATTCAACACTGCCTCCAGTGTACCAGCACAGCCTTCGACCATCTGAGGAAAAGAGTATTTGAAGACCAGACCCTCAAATCTACCACCAAGCTCATGGTCGATAGGGGTGTAGTAATACCCGTCCTCTTGTATTGCTCTGAGACATGGACCATGTACAGTAGATGTTATGTCTTGAATAAAGAATCTGACCAGATATTGTAAGCTTAAAGTAATGTGTGACTGTAGTCCTTTATTACAGGTCTCCAGAGTGCTTCTCCAGCATGTGAGGCCTCCTTATGTACAGGTGCTCCCAAGGGATTGTGGGATCCCTTGGGACTCCAGAGGATAAGCCCTCTCATGGTTAAACAAGGTATTTACAGGTTTACATATATAACAACACTCCCACGCAAAGTCAATAGTGTAACTATTTACAATATGAGTCGATCTGGGGCCTTCCTTTCCCTGGTTGATCGTCTCGGTGCAAATGCTGGTTTTGATGAGTCGTTTGTTGAGCCCTCGCTGGGCTGCTACGCAGCTGGCCTTGCAGGGTTGCTGGGTGAGGTGAGTCCTGCTGGGCTGCTGCAGGTGATGGGTTCTGGTTCATGGCCAACTGCTGGGTCGGTTGCCACCTGTGTGTGTGTTGGAGGGTCGAAAAGGGTGGAGTCTATTGTGGATTGTTCTGGATAGTCCGTAAATCTGAGTTTGGTTTGGTCTAAGTGAGTCCATTTGAAAGTTTGACCAGAAACACCCTACTCCCGTCTTTGACCACGACAGTGTCAGGAAGCCACTTGGGACCTTGTCCATAGTTCAATACAAATACAGGATTATTAATCTCGATTTCGCGTGACACATTTGCGCGATCATGATATGTATTCTGTTGAAGCCGCCTGCTCTCTACCTGTTCGTGCAGATCAGGGTGGACTAATGAGAACCTTGTCTTAAGTGCTCTTTTCATGAGCAGTTCAGCGGGGGGAACCCCAGTGAGCGAGTGGGGTCTTGTGCGGTAACTAAGCAGGACTCAGGATAGGCGAGTCTGCAGTGAGCCTTCAGTTACCCTCTTCAAGCTCTGCTTGATTGTTTGCACTGCTCGCTTTGCCTGACCATTGGACGCTGGTTTAAACGGGGCAGATGTGACAAGTTTGATCCCATTGTGGGTCATGAACTCTTTGAACTCGGCACTGGTGAAGCACAGCCCACAAGGATATCAGGCAGGCCGTGCATGGCAAACATGGCCCACAGGCTTTCAATGGTGGCAGTGGACGTGGTTGCCAACATTATCTCACATTCAATCCATTTGGAGTATGCATCTTAACCACAAAGAACATTTTTCCCAAGAATGAACCTGCAAAGCTGACATGGACCCTGGACCACGGTTTGGCGGGCCAGGACAATAAACTTAGTGGCGCCTCCTTAGGTGCATTGCTTAACTGCGAGAATGTGTTACATTTGTGCACGCAGGACTCTAAGTCTGCATCGATACCGGGTCACCATACGTGGGATCTGGCTATTGCTTTCATCATTACAATGCCTGGGTGGGTACTGTGGAGGTCACTAATGAAAGTGTCCCTGCCCTTTTTTGGCACCTCTACCAAGCCAATGCCAAGTAAAAAGAAGTCCCTGAGTACATGCTCCAAGTATCCTTCAAATTCGCAATGTCCTGCAAGGCGCCTTAGCTCGGCGACGTAGCTCGCCACTTCCTGGCCTTCAGAATTCTTGTACGCGTAGAACCGGTACCTCGCCATCAGAACACTTTCCTTCGGGTTTAGATGCTCCCGGACCAGCGTGCACAAATCATCGTACGACTTCTCTGTCGGTTTCGCTGGAAGAGCAGATTTTTCATGAGGCCATACGTTGGTGCCCCGCAAACGGTGAGGAGGATCACCCTTCATTTGGCAGCGTTCGCTTCTCCTTCCAGCTCGTTGGCCATGAAGTATTGGTCGAGTCACTCCACGAAGGTTTCCCAATCATCTTCCTCCGAAAATTTCTCCAGGATGCCCACAGTTCTCTGCATTGTTGCGGTGGGGTTCGCCATCTGTATCTCGTTGCCAGTTGTTATGTCTTGAATAAAGAATCTGACCAGATACTATAAGCTTAAAGTAATGTGTGACCGTAATCCTTTATTACAGGTCTCCAGAGTGCCTCTCCAGCCTGTGAGGCCTCCTTATGTACAGGTGCTCCCAAGGAATTGTGGGATCTCTTGGGACTCCAGGGGATGAGCCCTCTGGTGATTAAACAAGGTATTTACAGGTTTACATATATAACAGTAGACACCTCAAGTTGCTGGTGAAATAGAAACATAGAAACATAGAAACATAGAAAATAGGTGCAGGAGTAGGCCATCCGGCCCTTTGAGCCTGCACCACCATTCAATAAGATCATGGCTGATCATTTCTTCAGTACCCCGTTCCTGCTTTCTCTCCATACCCCTTGATCTCTTTAGCCACACGGGCCATATCTAACTCCCTCTTGAATATATCCCATGAACTGACATCAACAACTCTCTGCGATAGGGAATTCCATAGATTAATAACACTCTGAGCGAAGAAGTTTCTCCTCATCTCAGTCCTAAATGGCTTACCGATTATCCCAAGACTATGTCCCCTGGTCCTGGACTTCCCCAACATCGGGAACATTCTTCCTGCATCTAACCTGTCCAGTCCCGTCAGAATTTTATATGTTTCTATGAGATCCCCTCTCATCCTTCTAAACTCCAGTGAATACAGGCCCAGTTGATCCAGTGTCTCCTCATGTGTCAGTCCTGCCATCCCAGGAATCAGTCTGGTGAACCTTCGCTGCACTCCCTCAATAGCAAGAATGTCCTTAGGGTTAGGGTTAGGATTAGGGTTAGGGTTATGTCTCCACAAGATCCTACAAATCCCCTGGGAGGACAGACACGGCAACATTAGCGACCTCGACCAGGCCAACATCCCCAGCATTGAAGCACTGATCACACTTGATCAGATCCGCTGGGCAGGCCATATTGTTCGCATGCCAGACACGAGGCTCCCAAAGCAGGCGCACTATTCGGAACTCCTTCACGGCAAGCGAGCCAAAGGTGTGCAGAGAAAATATTACAAGGACACCCTCAAAGCCTCCCTGATAAAATACAACACCCCCCCTGACACCTGGAAGTCCCTGGTCAAAGACCGCCCTAAGTAGAGGAAGTGCATCCGGGAGGGCACTGAGCACCTCGAGTCTCATCGCCAAGAGCGTGTAGAAATTAAGCGCAGGCAGCGGAAGGAGCATGCGGCAAATCAGACCCACCCACCCTTTCCCTCAACGACTATCTGTCCCACTTGTGACAGAGACTGTGGTTCTCATATTGGACTGCTCAGCCACCTAAGGACTCATTTTTAGAGTGGAAGCAAGTCTTCCTCGATTCCGAGGGACTGCCTATGATGAGATGACTAATTTCTATCCACGCTGCTTCAGACATCTTCCCTTCTGCTGTTAGATCTGCTTTTCAGATAGTTGTTTTCTCAGCCTTTACCAAATACTATCACTGTTCCACCCAGTCTGTTTCTATTGGCAGCATCACATGGCAGCTTCTGCTTGCAGCCATTTTATTTTGTGATACCAACAACATCAGTATTTGCACCTTCCTGCCTTTCTTTAAATCTCTCACTGTGTTTGCATTTATTTCTTTACTCTGACAGACATTATTACCTATTATTTCTGATTAACAGAGAATGAACTGACAATGTTGAGGAAAATATATTTTTTCCAGTTGATTGAAGTGGCAGTATTGAGTTCTGATGAATTGTTGATTCATGCTTAATTCCTCCTTAATGTGAACTTCAACTCCACCGTTAAAGCATTGCTATTACCCAACTTCTCTAAGTGCTTCTAGTAACCTTGGTGTTTTCAGTTGTGACTTCACAGAGAGCTAACCCTCTGAATTGGAGCAGTTTGCTAAATAAATAGTCATTTACTGGGGACCACATGAATACATCTGTAATATATATAGCTCCACCTGTGGACTACTGTGGCACTGCAGCCAGTGCTGTGTACAAATAAAGAGGAAACAGGTCACTTGACTAGAGTTCCGGAGTGTTCTGCCATCTTAAGGCTTGTGTGTGTTTGTGAATTGTACTGAAGATATAACAATGGTGATGAGAATGGGAAAAAAAACTGCAATTTTTGTTGGTGGAGGATTCAGCCAACCGACAGAAAGACTTTGAGAGCTTTTCATACATTGATGAACTGCCAGTCACAGCTGAAGAGATTGGTAGAGCAACCAAACGTGACCCAGTGATGTCAAAGGTATATGACTATATTGCAAATGGATGGCCAAACCAGGTAACAGACAAAGATATTCATCTATTCTTCATTCATAGGAATGAATTATCAGTCAATAAAGATTATATCATGTGGGGTGCAAGAGTGTTTGCATCAAATAAATTCAGGTCCAAATTATTAGGAGACCTCAAGGAAGGAAGGAAGGAAGGTACCTCTGATAGTGCAGCACTCCCTCAGCACTGCACTGGAATGTCGGTTTAGAATTTTTATGTGGTCAAGTTATTGGAGTGGGACTTGAACCCACAACTTTCTGACTCAGAGGCGAGAAGTCATAATAGGAAGCAAATGTTCATGTCCAGTTGAACCCAATGTCTTGCAAACCCTGCAGCCATTCCTTTTGGACAACATCCCTGGTGACAGAAGGGTCTCAGTGGAATGGCAAATTGATGTCATTACTTTTGTCATATTTCAGCAACAAGACTGGAAAATCCCACTTGCCTGCCAGTCGCAATTGGCAATAGGGAGAAGGATCCTGCTGTGCTGGCCGCTGGTAGTGTTTCAGTCAAATACAAAGTGTAGCTTACTGCTCTACACTGCTTTGAAAAAGCACATTGCAGGCTGTGTGAAGCAGAGGAGTGAATGACAGCAAGCATTAATCCTCTCAGTTAGCAATGTCCAAATAGACAGGTCTTCAGCAGACTAACAGTCTGAAACCTGTTGTCTGTAGCTGAACAAAACTGACGACAGCCGTCTTTTTACTCACTCAAGATCGCTTGTTGTCCTTTATCTTTTTTCTTTAGGACTAATTAATTGGATTATCTGATCCTGGAGTAATGCAGCAGAGATGTTGCAAATGAATAGAACTGAAAAAGGTCAGCAGAGCTGTGCACACTGATAAGTGACTGTAAAAACTAACACTTTGGAAACTGTACTTCTCGCAGGGTCAAGAGTGTTATAGAAACATAGAAACATGGAAATCTACAGCGCAGAAGGAGGCATGCCCAATTAGTTAGATTAGTTCGTGCACGTTTAGGTTTAAAAATGTTTGCCCACAATGTTGTTGGAAGTGCGAGCTGATAACGACGCAATGCGGTTAACAGGGCATCTGGGACCTTGGTGAACAACGGGAGAAACAGTGCATCTCCTTAACCAATGGGACACAAGGACTGAGAAATAAGCAGGAAGGACAGAAAGGAGGGTGAATTAGAATGGATGAATCCAAGGTCAAATCAGGTAAAGGAAGAGAGAGATGGAAAGATTGGATAAAGAGAAAGAAAAACGAGATAGAAAGGAAAATTAAGAAAACAATTTAAAAATTAAAATTAACATTTTAATAATTCCAACAACAAATCACAACTTGAAGGAAAAAAACTCTGGGGCCTGGATTTTTGGTCATCTAACGCCTCAGTTAGCGCCCAGAGGGGGCATTAATGGGAGCGTAAGACGTCATTTTCAGGTTGTCAAACTGTAACTAGTGGGGTGGCACAGGGATCAGTGCTGGGGCCGCAACTATTTACAATCTATAATAATGACTTGGATGAAGGGACCGAGTGTAATGTAGCCAAATTTGCTGATGCTACAAAGATAGGTGGGTAAGCAAGTTGTGAGGAGGAAGCAAAGAATCTACAAAGGGATACAGACAGGCTAAGTGAGTGGGCAAAAAATTGGCAGATGGAGTATAATGTGGGAAAATGTGAGGTTATCCACTTTGGTAGGAAAAATAAGAAAAGCAAATTATTATTTAAATACGGAGAGATTATAAAATGCTGCAGTACAGAGTGATTTGGGGGTCCTTGTCTGTCACACACAAAATGTTAGTATGCAGGTACAGAAAGTAATCAGGAAGGCAAATGGAATGTTGCCATTTATTGCAATGGGGATAGAGTATAAAAGTAGGGAAGTCCTGCTGCAATTGTACAGGGTATTGGTGGGTCCAACCTGGAGTACTGCACACAGTTTTGATCTCCTTATTTAAGGAGGGGTATACTTGCATTGGAGGCAGCTCAGAGAAGGTTCACGAGGTTGATTCCTGAGATGAAGAGGTTGTCTTATGAAGAAAGATTGAGCAGGTTGGGCCTATACTCATTGGAGTTTAGAAGAATGAGAGATGACCTTATTGAAACGTATTAGATTCTGAGGGGGATTGACGGATAGATGCAGAGGGTCATTGAATATATTTAAGGCGGCGGTAGACAGATTTTTGAACAATAAGGGAGTAAAGGGTTATGGGGAGTGGTCAGGGAAGTGGAGCTGAGTCCATGATCAGATCAGCCATGATCTTATTGAATGGCGGAGCAGGCTCGAGGGGCCAAATGACCTACTCCTGCTCCTATTTCTTATGATCTTAGGTTCTTATATTACCGACCGGGCGCGCAGCTGTTAGCGCCCCGACCGAACATGCATTAGGGGCTCACCGAGGACGCAAACCATTAGCACCTGGCTGTTGATGATCACTCTGATCATGACCTATTCCTGGTGCAATACCACGCTTGCACCATGGTTGGTAAATTTAGTGCGTGCGCCTCATTGAGTGCCCACCAATAAAGACGCCTGGAAAAACAGTCAGGACAGGCTTGCAGAGTCGTTAACTCGTGACTACTTAAAGGGATGAGGAAGCGCTTCCCTCGGAGGACACAGTCAGTGCAACGTTTACACACAGCATGGTGGTGAGCCTCCGAGTTTGTTGCGGCAAACAAACATAACAGTACAGGTTTAAAACAAGTGATTTTGAAAACTTTAATTACAATACTTGGCTTTTTCCAGGATCTGCTTCAGAGTTCTGCTCATGTGCAATGGGTCTACAAAATGTACCAACCAAACTTTCATTATCGCCGCCCCCCCCACCCCTCCAGCTCTGGTGTGCAACGGCTGATTTATCGCCCCTGTCAGCTCTTCAACAGATTCTGTCAAATTTCTGGGTAGGAGACGCAAACTTTTTCAAGGCACTAAAAGTATCACTACCTGTGGATTAATGCCACAACGCTGGCAGTAATGATCAATTTTCATGCTGTTAAAAGGGTACTTACACTGTTAATTACCAGACTTAACTTTCTGTGGTGAGTTTAATGGGCAACCGAAGTACAAATGGCAGCAACCTCATGAAAATCAATGAGAGGTAAACGCGAGATGCCGTTTTTGTGGAACTAAAAGCGTTATTAATATGCAAATCAGCCAGCAACTTGTGACGATTCACAATTCATGGGGTACCTCTTCCTCTCCGCAATTGCTGGCAGATTTGCACATTAATAACATGTGTGTAATTCACATGCAGTTATTTTTTCAGCCAATTCTGGATCATTATTCAGGATGCAGAACATACTGGAGCAAAGTCCAGGTGTCATTTTCCAGTTAACAGTAACTAGTGGGATGCCGCAGGGATCAGTGCTGGGGCTTCAACTATTTACAATCTAAATTAATGACTTGGATGAAGGGACCGAGTATAATGTAACCAAGTTTGCTGATGACACAAAGATGGGTGGGAAAGCAAATTGTGAGGAGGACACAAAAAATCTGCAAAGGGATATAGACAGGCTAAGTGAGTGGGCAAAAAATTTGGCAGATGGAGTGTAATGTAGGAAAATGTGAGGTTATCACTTTGGCAGAAAAAATTTCAAGTGAGACTAGAGGTTAGAAGGACTTTTTTCCGACAGAGCAGAGGACACATAGAGGTAGATTTAGATTTTGTGCGATAGTGTAAAATATATGATAGGCAATTGGCAACCCATCACTCCTGATTTATATGTCAATTGACTTCAATGGAAAAATTCAGGAGTGATGTAATATGAGCAGCTGATTCGCTATCAGCCATGGGGTCTAAATCCAGCCCATGGTGCCAGCAAAAGCAGCTAATACGAGACATGAGTAAAGTATGTTACTATAAAGCACTACATAGGATTACATAGGATATATGGCACAGAAACAGACTATTCGGCCCAACCAGTGCAAGACGGCATTTATGCTCCACTCAAGCTTCCTCCCGTCTTTCCTCATCTAACTCTATCAGCATATACCTCTATTTCCTTCTCCCTCATATGCTTGTCTAACCTCCACAAATGCATCTATACTATTCGCTTCAACCAATCCCTGTGGTAGCGAGTTCTGCATTCTCACCACTCTTTGGGTAAAGAATTTTCTTCTGAATTCCCTATTAGATTTCTTGGTGACTATCACCAATGTTAAGCTGACTGGTTTATAATTCCCTGGACATGTTCTAACCGCTTTCTTAAATATTGGTATTATGTTAGTTATCTACCAGTCCTCTGGCACTACATCTTTTTCTAACGAACTATTAAATATATGTAGTAAGGCCCCAGCTATCGCTTCCCTAGCTTCATTTAAAATGAGTGAATGCAATCCATCCAGACCAGGGGATTTATCCTCTTTGAATTTGAATAGTTTATTTAATATATACCCTCTTTTTATTTTAAATGCACTTATCTCATTACTTATCTCATCATCCAATGTCATGTCCACCTGTTCTATCTCCCTGGTAAATATTGAAGCAAAATAATGATTTCATATTTCTGCCATCTCTCTGTCGTTACCTGTGATATTATCCTGTCTACCCCTTAATGGCCCTATTCCCATCCCAACCTTCCTTTTTTATTGATGTGCCTGTAAAATATTTTCCTATTTTGTTTCTCGATAATTTAATTTATTCGTTCCTCTTTGCCTTCCTAATTGTTTTTTTGACTTCTCTCCTAATCTTTTTTGTATTTTTCCTTATCATGCACTCCACTGCTATCTATACCTCTTTCCTTACCCTCATTTTTTCCCTTATGGCTTTATTAGTCCATGGAGTCTCATTAGTATTTAATTTGCTCTTTCTTTTTAGTGGAATATATTGCTCCTGCACTCAATTGAACACCATTTTAAATATTTCCCATTACTTCCCGACATTGTTTTGTGTCAATATTGTTGCCATTTTATTGTCCCAAGTTCTATTCTCAGCCCAAGTGGACCATTTGTCTCTGAATTAAATTTTATGAACTGGGGCACCAGGTGCAGAGCTTTGTGTGACAGAGTACACATCAGAAATTCAGATTCTGAGGTCAATGTGCCCTGCACGATTTTCTGAAAAAATTATACGGGGCATGCTAACCTGCAGCTTTAGTTTATGATATACATTATGTTGTGTGAAATTTTGCACTGAGACCCTTAATTTGTAAAATCTATGGGCTAGACTTTCCACTTCACATGGGCCATATATCGCCCATATATCGTCCATATATCGCCCAAGACCGACATCTATCGCTCATTTTGAGCAAAAAATGATCGCTGAAGTGATCGCCCGCACATTGCCAAGTGGAACCTCTGGCACATTGCCGTCACATTGCGGGCTGATCGCTCGCCGAGAACATCGCTGGATAATAGTTGCTTTTCCCGGGCCTTCCTCACCGAACTGGGCACTACGGACGCCATTTTGAATTTTGGAGGAAGGGAGGAAGCAGCTAAAAAACTCGAGCTAAGATATTGTGAGTTATTTAAGGGTCTTTTACAGATAGATCCACTCAGATTTATACTTATATTTAATTGTACTAATAGTAGCTTAGAAGATTAGGCATTTTTTTTACTGAAAATTGCATTTATAGCAAGTGAAAATAATTATTGATAGTGATGGGGCCTATACTTCTTGCGCCATTACTCATAACTGCTCACATGCTGCTTTCTGAAAGGATCAATCGAAGAGGTGGCAGAATAATGCATAGACAGAGACAGAGGAGACAGAGGAGGCGAGCGAACAGCCAACGAAGGTACAAATAAACGCAATCTTATCTCAACATGTCTGAAAACGCGTGTCTTAGGAGGCTGTGCTTCTGAAAAGAGGTCATCGATGAGATTTGCCAGCTCATCAAGGGGGTTCTGCAGCCTTCCAGCACCATCAGAACCGCACAGCCCGTTGAGGTAAAGATTACTGCGGCACTATCCTTCTACACATCGGGATCCTTTCAGGCTTCAGCTGGCGACATCAGTGATATCTCTCAGCTCGCCACACACTGCTGCATTCAGCAGGTGACTGAAGCCCTTTACGCTCGCAGGATTGACTTTATAAACTTCCCTGTGACCAGGGAGGCACAGACTGGGAGGGCTTTGAGTTTCTCGAGAATAGCAAACTTCCTCAAGGTGCATGGAGCAATAGACTGCATGCATATTGCCCATAAAACCCCGTCACAGAACGCAAAGGTGTTTCATAACAGAAAGGGATTCCACTCCCTAAATGTGCAGCTTATTGTTGACCACAACCAAATAATCATGACAGTAAATGCTACATTTCCTGGCAGCATCCATGATGCGCACATCCTACGTGAGAGTGCTATCCCTGGCCTGTTTGTCAATCAGCCAGAAGGTCACAGTTGGATGCTGGGGGATAAAGGATATGGCCTTGCCAGCTGGCTGATGATCCCACTGCATAATCCCATCACTGAAACAGAGAAACATTACAACAAAAGCTACATAGCGACACGCAACATCGTCGAAAAGTCAATTGGAGTCCTAAAGCAGCGCTTCAGGTGCCTGGACCACTCTGGTGGCAGCCTACAGTACCACCCTGACCAGGTCGCTAAGTTTATTGTGATGTGTTGCATGCTGCATAACCTAGCTATAAGGAGAGGACAATAAATGCCAGATGGGGCTGCAGGTCCACCTCCAGAAGGAGGGGAGACGGAAGAGCCAGCCGACAAGGAGCAAGAGGAGGAGGAGGAGAAAGAAGCTGGTGAGGACTTCAGGGAGGACAATCAGCCTGGCGATTTAGCCATGGTCCTACCAACCCCCCGCCCCCCCCCCCCAGAAGACTAATGCCCCGTGGGAGTTATGTGGCTGCAAAGCTGTTGCGCCAACAACTCATAAATGAACGCTTTGCATGAACTTACATTGGGGTAGTCACATTTACATTCACAGTTATGGTTAAACAAAAGTTGCATTTGCATTGAGTTTTAGCCTTGCCTGCACTGGCCTAGCCTTTGTTGTACAACATTTTCTTTAATGCTTAACTTAACTAAAATTATGTTAATATTAGAGAATGCACAACAAATGCACAACAATTGTTAAATTCAATAAAAAGTGTTATTGCAGACAACAAATGTTATTTTTTTTATCAACACCCTCCCCACCCCCACCCTACCCCCTGCCCCCCACAACTATGAATGCACATTAGCAGCAACAAATTAACTGTAAAACATTTTACATGAACATGAACATTGCAAAAACCCCCCTCCCTGTGTATTAGCACTACCCGCCCATTTTGGTCCCCGCAGACCGAGATGACGCTGGCGAGTAGCGGGCGACGGCAAGACTTTCTGCTGTGGTGGGGGTGTTGGAGTGGAAGACGAAGCTGGCTGTTCGTCTCCCGAGTCAAGAGGAAGTGTATCCTCCGTACTCGCTTGAGTGCTCAGGGTTGTACTCGGACCCAACAAGACACCTTGGGGTGCAGCGCCGTGTTCAGCCAGCAGCGCATGCCGAAGGGCATTGGTTGCGGCGATCTGCTCACGCATCTTTTCCAGTGTCTTCCATGCTACCTCCAGTTGCACAGCAGACACGTGTGAAAAGTCACGCGCAAACTGGGTAAGCCCCTGGAGATTCTCGTGACCTATTGGGACTGTCTCCGAGCACAGCAGCATCAGGCCCTCCAATGGTTTGTCCAAGGGAGGCGATTGCTGACCTTGCTGACCCGGCCCCCGTGGGGTTGGTGTGCGCAATATAATGTGCCTTGACGTTGCCGGCTGCACACTGCTTTGTCCTGTTGCCTCTTCAATCTCAAGTGAGATGACCATAGGTTTATACCCCGCCTCCACAATTGTCTGCTGCTGATGCTGGTGCTCCCCCTCCTCCTCTTCTTCCTCGAGCTCAGTGGTGGTGATGATGTTGTCGTGCTCCTCCTCCTCCTCCTCCTCTTCACCAGGTGCAGTTGCTGGTTGCACCTCGACCAACGTCTCAAGATGACCTTAAAAACACATAGGACCTTATTACTGAGCTTATTAGAACATATAGCTGCACATTGATGAGAGACGTTACATATCAATACATTTCACTACCCCAGAAACCTGCAGCGGCTACATCCCCTGCTTCTTATGCACCAGGGCTGCATGCATGACATGACATCATTCGTATATTGCATATGGTATTATAATTACAGGACATTACATTACTTTTTAATACTGTTTGACACATTACTCACGAGATGCATAGCTGGGCTCCGCCAGACTGCGGTTGGTGGACGAACGGCTTTCGTGGACCACCAGCGTGGGCTGCACGCTCCTCAAGGTCCGTAAGTGGCTGAAATTGAGCAGATTTCCCCTCCGGTGTGCCTCTGCTCTGCCCAGTTGTTATATATCTTCTTCTACAAATGAGAAAAGAGCATAGCATAAGCTAATTGACTAGGTAATATCATGAAGTCACAACAGTTTAAAACGTTACATGCTACAGCTTGACACATATACATCGCTCTATACTGCAGCAGCCAGAGACACTTCCATCCCATCAAACACTCCCAGAGCAGCTGCAGCATGGGGTTATTGACAGAGTAAAGCTCCCTCTACATAGTCCCAGGTTCAGAGCCCTGTCCAGATCTTAACATGGAGTTTATGTAATACATTTATGAATAAACTTAAATTCAATACAGGAAATTCATTATTATAATTAAAATTTGCATCAGTACAACATAAAATACAACTTGCTCATGCTGCAGCTACCAAGCTGATCCAGCGTTTCCGGCACTGGTCCGACCCTCTCGCTCATGGAATGTGGAGGACACCACGTCTGCGATCTCGGCCCAAATTTTTCTATAAACACGTGGTGAGGGTTTCCCGTGTGCACCCCTAGTCAATTGGCCTCACCGGGAATGCACCTCATTGACTAGGGTCTCTTTGGCCTCGTCACTTAAGGGCTTCATCCTCTTTCTTTCCCCCTCAGCATCATGATGCATTTCTGACATTTTAAACTGATTATAATAATGTGTAAATATTGAAATGTATTTCAAATATCTTTAAAGCGTTTTAAAACTCTGTTAAATGCTGTAAAGCTTCTGTCCTCTAATTCACTGCCTTCTTGATATCTCTCCTCTCTCTCTCTCTTTCTGCCACTCCCTGTGTCTTCTGTGCATGTGTAGATGACCCCTGACTTCCCGAAATGCGAGAAAACCAGTCACCAAGAAAAAAAAATCGCATGCGCAGAAGGCCATTGCTAGGAAAGCTTTTGCCTTCTACATCGCTGGCCGTTCGCTGGGCACATGTCAAATCGCAGACCTTTTGTATCGCCCATTTCACATTGCTGGCCTATCACCAAATGGAAAATCACGATCCAAAAAATGGGCGATGTTCCAGCAATCGGTGAGGCTGAGACATCGTACATCACTGGAATATCGCCCATTTTTTGGGCGTTAGCCAGCAAAGTGAAAAGTCTAGCCCAATATCTGTGGTTATCATTGATTTGTTATAACAGAGTGTCATGGTATGTTACATGTTAATTCTCCTGTTCCTTTAAAGATGGAAGAATGATCACTAACTAAAAGTGAATATATATTTTTTTCTTTGCTTGATAAGGCCTTGTTAACAGTCATAGGAAAAAAAAATATTTTAAACCAGTTCAAATCAGGCATGAATGAATTTAAAGAACAGGAAGATTTTGAAGCATCACCACAACAGTGACAGAAGTGAACAGTATTGTCTTCACAGTGGTGGCAGAGGAGTGGTTCAAGTGAATTGATTCAAGTGAATTGAACAAATCCCCAAAATTCAATGCAGCTGAAGTTGGGAAGTGAGAAGAGAGTAGCTAAGAAAGGGAAGGAGCAGGGGATTTTGGCTGGGGGAAATTGGCCTCCTTTACGCCTCCCATTATGCCTCCGGTGGTCGATAATGGGGTGATACCGGCTCTGTGACCGGGCGCGGCAAGAGTACCCATGCCCGTGAACTTGCCTTGGAGGTTTGCAGCGGCAGTAACCTCTAACCCTATGACCTTCTGCGCCCCGGAATTCGTGACATCATCCAGTGTGCAGCGCCCCGGTACTGCCCCGGATGCAAAATACTGTTCCTCCCACTGCAGCATCGCCACTTGGGGAACGGTATTTAAAGAAGGAACCTGTGATCCCGGCAGCGCTGCACTGGACATTGTGCAGTGCTGTACTGCCAGTTTTAGCCTTCCAAGGAAAGTAGTAGTGCTTGATTTAGCAGTCCACTTCCTTCCTGGAGCGCTAAACCGAAGGTTTGCGTCGGCTTCACTTGCATTGCATCCACCGATACTTTTACGCTCCTGCAAAATTTATCGCCCCAAATGGGGCACTATGCAATTTCTAGCCCTGGGACTCTTATTTCTCGTTTTACTTCTGCTAAAAACCACTATTAGAAATGACAATTGAGAACAATTTCCTGCAGGCAATATTGTTGAATAACATTTCTATAACAGGAACAATCAAAAATCTATCATCAGAGTATATATTCAGGTGAGGGGAAATTTATAAATCTAAAGAGAAAAGTCAAGGTCATAGAGCAATGTAGCAATTTGAGTAAAGATAAACAGAGTATGACAGGAAGGGACAGAGAGTTTAATGGTAATAGTACAGCAGTGAACAAGGTCAATCAGGAGAAAATGATTAAAAAGTTAACATTAAAGGCTCTTTATCTGAATAGACAAAGCATTCTTCACAAGATAGATGAATTAATGGCACAAATGGAGATAAATGGGTTTGATCTAGTAGCCATTACGGAGATGTTGTTGCATGGTGGCCAAGGTAGTGAGGAAGGATCTTGACTCAGAAGATCAGGAAGTAGAATCAGAATGGGTAGAGATAAGAACATAAGAACATAAGAAATAGGAGCAGGAGTAGGCCATACGGTCCCTCGAGCCTGCTCCGCCATTCAATAAGATCATGGTTGATCTGATCATGGACTCAGCTCGACTTCCCCACCGACTCCCCATAACCCCTTATCCTCTTATGGTTTAAGAAACTATTTCTGTCTTAAATTTATTCAATGTCTCAGCTTACACAGCTCTCTGAGGCAGCAAATTCCACAGATTTACAACCCTCTGAGAGAAGAAATTTCCCCTCATCTCTATTTTAAATGGGCGGCCCCTTATTTTAAGATCATGCCTTCTAGTTCTAGTCTCCCCCATCAGTGGAAACATCCTCTCTGCATCCACCTTGTCAAGCCCCCTCATAATCTTATACATTTCGATAAGATCACCTCTCATTCTTCTGAACTCCAATGAGTAGAGACCCAGCCTACTCAACCTTTCCTCGTAAGTCAACCCCCTCATCCCCGGAATCAACCTAGTGAACCTTCTCTGAACTGCCTCCAAAGCAATGACATCCTTTTGTAAATATGGAAACCAAAACTGCACATAGTATTCCAGGTGTGGCCTCACCAATACCCTGTATAACTGTAGCAAGACTTCCCTGCTTTTATACTTCATCCCCTTTACAATAAAGGCCAAGATATCTTTGGCCTTCCTGATCACTTGCTGTACCTGCATACGATGCTTTTGTGTTTCATGCACAAGTACTTCCAGGTCCCGCTGAACTGCGGCACTTTGCAATCTTTCTCCATTTAAATAATAACTTGCTCTTTGATTTTTTTTCTGCCAAAGTGCATGACCTCACATTTTCCAACATTATACTCCATCTTCCAAATTTTTGCTAACTCACTTAGCCTGTCTATGTCCTTTTGCAGATTTTTTGTGTCCTCCTCACACATTGCTTTTCCTCTCATCTTTGTATTGTCAGCAAACTTGACTACGTTACACTTCTTCCAAGTCGTTAATATAGATTGTAAATAGTTCGGGTCCCAGCACTGATCCCTGGACCATGGACAACTTTTTTTTGACAGTTGTTCTGTCAGTGTTCTACAGCATTGAGCTGCTGCAAACACTGACAAACACTGCACAAAGGTGCATGGCTATACCCAAGCTCTCCCATGACTCTCTCCAGATGCTTATAGAGGGAGAAACAGTACGCAGGGAGGTTCTCTTCCCTTCCAATGGACGGAAGAGACATCCCCAGTATATCAACACAGCCCGGTTGCACATTGCACAGGAGGGCACAAGCAGGGATGTTATCAGAAGGATCTGGCTGCAGAGGCGCAAACCTTTCAATGGTCTCAGTAGATCACGAAACGTTACTGCAAATCCACACTTAACTTTATCCTGCTGTGCCACTCATCACGTCCCCATCACTCTGCATTCCCTACCCTAATCCTGCACATCCTTACTCATACCAACTTACCTTGCACCTCCACCAAGCCCTCTATTTCTCTATCTACATTATAATTTCCCCATCTCACTAGCCATCCCTCACACTCGCCCTCATTCTTGTTCAATTATACCAACTAGTAACAAACAAGTGTTGACACTTGGGTGTGTTAGCCAGTGTCCATGTAGAGTTTTTGCTAATGTGTTGTCAAACATTGAAATCTTTATTTTGAACACTTTGGGTTCTTGGACAGATTTGTGTGCACCTTTGGAAGTGGCTTAGTGAGTTGTAGTGAATGGTGAGACATAAGGGTACCCCCACAATGGTGATGAATGTGAATCGAATGGGTTGGACATTGCAGGGATGCTTTGTGATGCTGGTGTGGGGTGGTGCCAACCTGGGGCATCATGTGGCAGCCACGGAGCACAGTGTCAAGTGAAGTAAATGTGGCTATGGTGAGGCCATCCCTGACCTCCCGGGCAGCAATGTGGTTAGGTGCTGATGCCCTGTGTGCTGTGCAACATCAGGTGATTGCGGAGAAGGTTGGTGTTGTTGTTGCTAATGATGTACCTGGTGCTGCTGGTGTGTTCGTGATGTTGGTGTTGGGGCTGATCGTGGTGGGATTCTGAGGACCAAGGTGAGTTTTTTTGAAGGGCACCGATGCTGTTGCAATAGATAGCAGGTGAGGTTAAGATGATAGAAGCGATTTGTCAATGGTGAGAGAGGTTGCTCTAAAGATATGACAGTGAATAGAGAGTTCACTGCAAACACTTTCAAACTGCATACAGCTCTAAAGTTTCTTCCAAATCCTGGAGGCTTCAGTTTCTGATGTTGGAAAGTGAACAGTTGTGAAATGGTAGCTTTTATACCACTTCTGCCGCTGTCAACTTGCCAAAACAATAGAGAGTCACTGAGAAACCAACACACTTATCTGGTATGAAACCCGAGGGACGGCAAACTCATTAAAAACTTGATAAAATGGTAAGTGCCTGGGTAAAAACCTTTTAACTACCTTTAAATTACCTCTTATGCATCTTAATTGACTGGCCCGCCGCTTGGTGTCAGGTCTACGATCCGCACACAGAACCAACAGTTGAGAATCTGACATGGAGACGGATTCAGAGCGGACTTCTGTCCCGTTGTCAATCAGGCCATTTTGCAGCGGGACCGTCTCCAAACCTGCACTCGCAGGGCTGGTAAGAATCCGGCCATGGTAACAGGATACTTAGAAAATAATAATAGGATTAGGCTGAGTCAACATGGTTTTATGAAAGGGAAACAGATTTTTTGAGGATATAACTAGCAGGGTAGGTAAAGAGGAATCAGTGGATGTACTACATTTGGATTTTCAAAAGGCATTTGATAAGGTGCCACATAAAAGGTTGTTGCATAAAATAAGGGCTCATGGGGTTGGGGGTTATATATTAACATGGATGGAGGACTGGTTAAAGGATAGAAAATAGAAACTAGGAATAAACGGCTCATTTTCGGGTTGGCAGGCTATAACTAGTGACGTGCCTTATGGATCAATTTATAGTGGTGAATTATATGAAGTGTCCCTTCATCTTTGCTGAAGCAGAATATTTTTTTAAGTTGAAAGACTAATAAATGTTGGGATTCACAGGGATTTGGCTGTCCTTGTACACAAAACATAGAAATTTAACATTCAGCTATAGCAAGTATTGGGAAGATAAATGGTATGTTGACCTTTATTGCAAGGGGGTTGGAGTATAAGAGTAAGGAAGTTTTGCTGCAATTGTACAGGGCCTTAGTGAGACCACACCTGGAGTACTATGTACAGTTTTAGTCTCGGTAACTAAGGAAGGATATTCTTGCCTTAGAGGGGGTGCAATGGATATTCACGAGACTGATTCCTGGGATGAGAGGGCTGTAGTGTAAGGAGACCATAAGAAATAGGACAGAAGAAATAGGAGCAGGAGTAGCCCATACGACCCCTCAAGCCTGCTCTGCCATTTAATATGATCATGGCTGATCCGATCATGGACTCAGGTCCTCTTCACTGCCCGCTCCCCATAACCCCTTATTCCCTTATCGGGTAAAAAACTGTCTATTTCTGTCTTAAATTTATTCAATGACCCAGCTTCCACAGCTCTCTGAGGCAGCGAATTCCACAGATTTACAACATCTGAGAGGAGAAATTACTCTTCATCTCAGTTTTAAATGGGTGGCCCCTTTTTCTAAGATTATGCCCTCTAGTTCTAGTCTCCTCTATCAGTGGAAACATCCTCATTTGCTGTACCTGCATAATAACTTTTTGTGTTTCATGCACAAGTACCCCCAGGTCCCATTGTACTGCGGCACTTTGCAATTTTTCTCCATTTATATAATAACTTGCTCTTGGATTTTTTTTTCTGCCAAAGTACATAACTTCACACTTCCCAACATTATACTCCGTCTGCCAAATTTTTGCCCACTCACTTCGCTTGTCTATGTCCTTTTGCAGGTTTTTTGTGTCCTCCTCATACATTGCTTTTCCTCCCATCTTTGCATCATCAGCAAACTTGGCTATGTTGCACTCGGACATTTCATCCAAGTCGTTAATATAGATTGTAAATAGTCCGATTTCCAGCACTGATCCCTGTCGCACCCCACTAGTTACTGATTGCCAACCCGAGAATGAACAATTTATCTCGACTCTCTGTTTTCTGTTAGTTAGCCAATCCTCTATGCATGCTAATATATTACCCCCAACTCCGTGAACTTTTATCTTGTGCAGTAACCTTTTATGTGGCACCTTGTCAAATGCCTTCTGGAAGTCCAAATACACCACATCCAATTGTTCCCCTTTATCCACCCTGTTCATTACATCCTCAAAGAATTCCAGAAAATTTGTCAAACATGACTTTGCCTTCATAATTCAATGCTGACTTTGCCTGACTGAATTATGCTTTTCCAAATGTCCTGCTACTGCTTCTTTAACAATGGACTCCAACGGTTTCCCAACCACAGATGTTAGGCTAACTGGTCTATAGTTTCCTGCAGTCATCCCCCTCCAAAACAGATACACCACTTTGGGTGCTGTTGGGGGGGGATGGCTCATCAGGGGAGGGAAGCAGCAGCCATGTTCTTGGCAACATGGGTGGCTCTGCTGCACAGGAGGGCAGGAAAAAGAGTGGGAGAGCTATAGTGGTAGGGGATTCTATTGTAAGGGGAATAGATAGGTATTTCTGCGGCCGCAATCAAGACTCCAGGATGGTATGTTGCCTCCCTGGTGCAAGGGTCAAGGGTGTCTCGGAGCGGGTGCAGAGCATTATGGAGGGGGAGGATGCATGCAACGATATAGGTAAAAAACAGGATGAGGTCCTACAAGCTGAATTTAGGGAGCTAGGAGTTAAATTAAAAAGCAGGACTTCAAAGGTAGTAATCTCAGGATTGCTACCAGTGCCGCATGCTAGTCAGAGTAGAAATACAAGGATAGATAACTTGAATACGTGGCTTGAGGAGTGGTGCAGGAGGGAGGGATTCAAATTCCTGGAACATTGGAACCGGTTCTGGGGGAGATAGAACCAGTACAAACTGGACGGTCTGCACCTGGGCAGGACAGGAACCAATGTCCTAGTGGGAGTGTTTTCTAGTGTTGTTGGGGAGAGGTTAAACTAATATGGCAGGGGGATGGGAATCTATGCAGGGAGAGAGAGGGAATTAAAATGGGGGCAGAAGCAAAAAACAGAAAGAAGAAAAGTAAAAGTGGAGGGCAGAAAAACCCAAGGCAAAAATCATAAAGGGCCACATTACAGCAAAATTCTAAAGGGACAAAGTGTTAAGAAGACAATGCTGAAGGCTCTGTGCCTCAGTGTGAGGAGTATTTATAATAAGGTGGATGAATTAACTGTGCAGGCAGCTATTAACGAATATGATACAATTGGGGTTACGGAGACATGGCTCCAGGGTGACCAAGCCTGGGAACTCAACATCCAGGGCTATTCAGCATTCAGGAAGGATAGTCAGAAAGGAAAAAGAGGTGGGGTAGCGTTGCTGGTTAAAGAGGAAATTAACGTAATAGTAAGGAAGGACATTAGCTTGGATGATGTGGAATCTGTATGGGTAGAGCTGCGGAATACCAAAGGGCAGAAAATGCTAGTGGGAGTTGTGTACAGACCACCAAACAGTAGTAGTGAGGTTGGGGACAGCATCAAACAAGAAATTAGGGATGCATGCTATACGGGTACAGCAGTTATTATGGGTGACTTTAATCTACATATAGATTGGGCTAACCAAACTGGTAGCAATACAATGGAGGAGGATTTCCTGGAGTGTATTCGGGATTGTTTTCTCGACCAATATGTCGAGGAACCAACTAGAGAGCTGGCCATCCTAGACTGGGTGATGTGTAATGAGAAAGGACTAATTAGCAATTTTGTTGTACGAGCCCCCTTGGGAAAGAGTGACCATAATATGGTAGAATTCTTTATTAAGATGGAGAGTGACACAGTTAATTCAGAGACTAGGGTCTTGAACTTAAGGAAAGGTAACTTCGATGGTATGAGACGTGAATTGGCTAGAATAGACTGGCAAATGATACTTAAAGGATTGACAGTGGACAGGCAATGGCAGACAATAAAGATCACATGGATGAACTTCAACAATTGTACATCCCTGTCTGGAGTAAAAATTAAACGGGGAAGGTGGCTCAACCGTGGCTAACAAGGGAAATTAGGGATAGTGTTAAATCTAAGGAAGAGGCATATGAATTGGCCAGAAGAAGTAGCAAACCTGAGGACTGGGAGAAATTTAGAATTCAGCAGAGGAGGACAAAGGGTTTAATTAGGAGGGGGAAAATAGAGTATGAGAGGAAGCTTTCAGGAAACATTAAAACAGACTGCAAAAGCTTCTATAGATATGTGAAGAAAAAAACATAGGTCCCTTGCAGTCAGAATCAGGTGAATTTATAATGGGGAACAAAGAAATGGCAGACCAATTGAACAAATACTTTGGTTCTGTCTTCACGAAGGAAGACACAAAGAAACTTTCGGTAATACTAGGGGACCGAGGGTCGAGTGAGAAGGAGGAACTGAAGGAAATCCTTATTAGTCAGGAAATTGTGTAAAGGAAATTGATGGGATTGAAGGCCAATAAATCCCCAGGGCCTGATAGTCTGCATCCCAGAGTATTTAAGGAAGTGGCCCTAGAAATAGTGGATGTATTGGTGATCATTTTCCAACAGTCTATCGACTCTGGATCAGTTCCTATGGACTGGAGGCTAGCTAATGTAACACCACATTTTAAAAAAGGAGGGAGAGAGAAAACGGGGAATTATAGACCGGTTAGCCTGACATCGGTAGTGGGGAAAATGTTGGAATCAATTATTGAAGATGAAATAGCAGCGCATTTGGAAAGCAATGACAGGATCAGTCCAAGTCAGCATGGATTTGTGAAAGGGAAATCATGCTTGACAATTGTTCTAGAATTTTTTGAGGATGTAGCTAGTAGAGTGGACAAGGGAGAACCAGTGGATGTGGTGTATTTAGACTTTCAAAAGGCTTTTGACAAAGTCCCACACAAGAGATTGCTGTGCAAAATTAAAGCAGATGGTATTGGGGGTAATGTATTGATGTGGATGGAGAACTGGTTGGCAGACAGGAAGCAGAGAGTCGGGATAAACGGGTCCTTTCAGAATGGCAGGCAGTGACTAGTGAGGTGTCGCAGGGTTCAGTGCTAGGACCCCAGCTATTTACAATTTACATTGTAATTAGCGGAGCAGGCTTGAGGGGCTAGATGGCCTACTCCTGTTCCTAATTCTTATGTTCTTACATCAATGATTTAGATGAAGGAATTGAGTGTAATATTTCCAAGTTTGCAGATGACATTAAGCTGGGTGGCAGTGTGAGCTGTGAAGAGGATGCTAAGAGGCTGCAGGATGACTTGAACAGGTTAGGTGAGTGGGCAAATGCATGGTAGATGCAGTCTAATGTGGATAAATGTGAGGTTATCCACTTTGGTGGCAAAAACAGGAAGGCAGAATATTATCTGAATGGCGGCAGATTAGGAAAAGGGGATGTGCAATGAGACCTGGGTGTCATGATACATTAGTCATTGAAAGTTGGCATGCAGGTACAGCAGGCGGTGAAGAAGGCAAATGATATGTTGGCCTTCATAGCTAGGGGATTTGAGTACAGGAGCAGGGAGGTCTTACTGCAGTTGCACAGGGCCTTGATGTGGCCTCACCTGGAATATTGTGTTCTGTTTTGGTCTCCTAATCTGAGGAAGGACGTTCTTGCTATTGAGGGAGTGCAGCAAAGTTTCACCAGACTGGTTCTCGAGATGGCAGGACTGACATATGAGGAGAGACTGGATCAACTGGGCCTGTATTCACTGGAGTTTAGAAGAATGAGAGGGGATCTCATAGAAACATATAAAATTCTGACAGAACTGGACAGGTTCGATGCAGGAAGAATGTTCCCGATGTTGGGGAAGTCCAGAACCAGGGGTCACAGTCTAAGGATAAGGGGTAAGCCATTTAGGACCGAGATGAGGAGAAACTTCTTGACTCAGAGAGTGGTTAACCTGTGGAATTCTGTACTGCAGAGCGTTGCTGATGCCAGTTCGTTAGATATATTCAAGAGGGAGTTAGATATGGCCCTTACGGCTAAAGGGATCAAGGGATATGGAGAGAAAGTGGGAAAGGGGTACTGATGTGAATGATCAGCCATGATCTTATTGAATGGTGGTGCATGCTCGAAGGGCCGAATGGACTACTCCTGCACATATTTTCTATGTTTCTATGTTTCTATGTTTCTTGCTTTTTGTCTGCCTCCTTTTTTAAATAGAGGCGTTACATTTACAGTTTTCCAATCTGCTGGGACCTCCCCAGAATCCAGGGAATTTTGATAAATTACAACCAATGCATCCACTATCCCTGCCGCTACTTCTCTTAGGACCCTAGGATGCAAACCATCAGGTCCAGGGGATTTATCCGCCTTTGTAATTGTGTTAAATTCCTCCACCCCTATAGCCCCTTGACTATCCACTGTTGGGATATTTTAGTGCCCTCTACCGTGAAGACTGATACAAAATATTTGTTCAGAGTTTCTGCCATCTCCATGTTCCGCGTCACTAATTCCCCAGTCTTATCTTCTAAGGGACCAACATTTACTTTAACCACTGTTTTCCTTTTTATATACCCCTGGAAACAATTGCTATCTGTTTTTATATTTCGTGCTAGTTCACTCTCATAGTCTATCTTCCCTTTCTTCATCATTTTTTTAGTCATTCTTTGCTGGCTTTTAAAAGCTTCCCAGACGTCTGTCCTCCCACTAGTTTTGGCCACTTTGTATGCCCTTGTTTTTACATACCATCCTTTATTTCTTTAGTTCGCCAAGGATGGCTATCATTTCTTTTACATCCTTTACTCCTCACTGGAATATATTTTTCTTGAGAGTTATGAAATATCTCCTTAAATTTACGCCACTGTTCATCAACTGTCCTACACTTGAATCTATTTTCCCAGTCCACTTTAGCTAACTCTGCCCTCATACCTTTGTAGTCTCCTTTATTTAAGCTTAGTACTCTGGTTTGAGATCCAACTTTCATCGTCCTCTACCTGAATTTGAAACTCTATGCTATGATCACTCATTCCAAGGGGATCCTTTCTCAGGAGATTGTTTATTAATCCTGTCTCATTACACAGGATCAGATCTAAGATAGCCTGCCCCCTGGTTGATTCTGTTACATACTGTTCAAGGAGCCCATCCCTTGTGCACTCTATGAACTCTTTCTCAAGGCTACCCTGACCAATTTGATTTATTCAATCTATATGGAGGTTAAAACCACCCATGGTTATTGCTGTTCCCTTTTTACAAGCCCCCAATATTTCTTGGTTTATACTCCAACCAGCAGAGTTGCTACTGTTGGGGGGCCTATAGACTATGCCCACCAGTGATTTTTTTTCCCCCCCTATGATTCCTTATCTCCACCCAAACTGTTTCAACATCCTGATCATTTGAGCCAATATCATTTCTCTCTATTGCAGTGATTCCATTCTTTATCAACAGAGCTACCCCACCTCCTTTTCCTTTCTCTCTGTCCTTCCAAATTGTCAAATACCCCTGAATGTTTAGTTCCCAGTCTTGGTCACCTTGCAACTACATCTCTGTTATGTCTATCAGATCATACCCATTTGTAATTATTTGTGCCGACAGCTCATCTAATTTGTTACGAATGCTGCGTGCATTCAGATAAAGAGCTTTTCAATGCGTTTTCTTACCATTTTCTCCTACTATTGCCCCAGTTTTTGATATTCTGTCCCTTCCTGTCACGCTCTGGTTTTCATTCCCCCAATGCTACCCTGCTCTATTACATTCACCTTGTTCTTTGAGCTTTTAGTTTTCTGCTCACCTGAAACCTCCCCCCCACTAATTAGTTTAAAGCTCTCTCTACAGCACTAGTTGTTCGGTTCGCCAGGACCCTTGCCACAGCACATTCCAAGTAGAGTCCATCCTGACGGATCAGCTCCCACTTACTTGTGCCAGTGCCCCAGGAAGCAAAACCCATTTCTCCCACACCAGTCTTTGAGCCACGAGTTTAGCCCTCTGATCTTATTTAACCTATGTAAATTTGCTCATGGCTTGGGTAGTAATCCAGTGATTATTACCTTTGTGGTTCTGCTTTTTAATTTGGCCTCTAGCTGTTCAGAACCCCTTAGCAGAACCTTCTTGTCTGTCCTGTCTATGTCCCATGTGACCACAGCAACTGGATCTACCTCCTCTCACTCCAAGTTCATCTCCAACCTCAAGGAGATGTCCTTAACCCTGGCACCGAGCAGCCAACACAGCCTTCGGGACTCACGCTCATGGCTACAGAGAACTGTATCTATCCCCTAATGATACTGTCCCCTACTAATAAAATGTTTCTTTTTACTCCCCCCACTTAAATGGCCTCCCATACCATGGTGCTGTGGTCAGTTTGCTCATCCTGCCTGCAGTCCCTGCTCTCGTCCACACAGGGAGTAAGAGCCTCGAACTTGTTGGACAAGAGAAAGGGCCGAGGCTCCTCGATCACTACCTCCTGAATTCCCATACCTTCCTCACTCATAGTTACTCCCTCCTGTTCTTGACCGCTAGCTAAATCTGAGTTTGTTACCTAAGGGATGTGACTACCCACTGGAACACAGTGTCCAGGTAACTCTCCCCCTCCTTAATGTGTCGCAGAGTCTGTAGCTTGGACTCCAGCTCATCAATGCGGAGCGGAAGTTCCTCGAGCTGCAGACACTTACCGCAGACGTGGTCACCGTGGACCTCAATGGTGTCCACCAGCTCCCACATGTTGCAGTACTGACACATCACCCGTGCTGCCACCTTAATGTATTTAATTAATTAATTAAGTTTTATTTTAGTCCCACCAATGCCACAGAATTCTAACCCTTAGTAAAACACACAATACTGCTATTTAGTAAATAATTGATTAATTAATTAAGCAAGAAAAGCAAGAAAGGAGAGAGAACTCACCAACCAATCACTTTCCTGCTTTCCTGTAACGTCTAATGTAGTCGTCCAGTTCCACCTCGTCACAGTCACCAACCTGCTCTTGCTGCTCCCTGGAGTATCTAGCCGCTGCCGCTGCCTTTAAGCTGCCTGTGGAGGAATGTGCTTACCTGAGGTTGCGGTGATCAGAGAGATTGAGTAGAATGGGCCTACACCCTCTGGAGATTAGAAGAATGAGAAGTGAAGGTGTTAAAACATGTAAAATTCTTAGAAGGCTTGACAGGTTAGATGCTGAGAGATTGTTTCCCTTGGCTGGAGAATCTAGAACGAGCGGTTATAGTCTTAGCCCATTTAGGACTGTGTCAAATTTTTATCGCATAATACTCCTGTGATGCATCTTGGGATGTTTCACTACTTTATAGGCGCTATATAAATACAAGTTGTTGTTGTTATTGTTGAGATGAGGAGAAATTTCTTCACTCAGAGGGTGGTGAATCTTTTGAATTCTCTACCCCAGAAGGCTGTGGATACTCAGTTGTTGAGTATATTCAAGACTGAGATTGATAGATTTTTGGGAACTAAGGGAATCAGGCAGGAAAGTGGAGTTGAGATCAAAGATTAGCCATGATTTAGTCAAAGGTAGTAATCTCAGGATTTCTACCAGTGCCATGTGCTAGTCAGAGTAGGAATAGCAGGATAGTTCAGATGAATATGTGACTTGAGGAATGATGCAAGGGAGAGGGATTCAAATTCCTGGGACATTGGAACCGGTTCTGGAGGAGGTGGGACCAGTACAAACCGGATGGTCTGCACCTGGGCAGGACCAGAAACGATGTCCTAGGGGGAGTGTTTGCTAGTGCTGTTCGGGAGGGTTTAAACTAATATGGCAAGGGGATGGGAATCTATGCAGAGAGGCAGAGGGAAGTAAAAAGGGGGCAGAAGCTAAAGGTAGGAAGGAGAAAAGTAAGACTGGAGGGCAGAGAATTCAAGTGCAAAAATCAAAAAGGGCCACTTTACAACATAATTCTAAAAGGACAAAGAGTGTTGGTGGCACTTTCGTGGCAAAAACAGGAAGACAGAATATTATCTGAATGGTGACAGATTAGGAAAAGGGGAGGTGCAACGAGACCTGGGTGTCATGGTACATCAGTCATTGAATTTTGGCATGCAGGTACAGGAGGTGGTGAAGAAGGCAAATGGCATGTTGGCATTCATAGCTAGAGGATTTGAGTATAGGAGCAGGGAGGTCTTACTGCAATTGTACAGAGCCTTGGTGAGGCCACATCTGGAATATTGTGTTCAGTTTTGGTCTCCTAATCTGAGGAAGGATGTTCTTGCTATTGAGGGAGTACAGCGAAGGTTCACCAGATTGATGTCTGGAATGACAGGACTGACATATGAGGAGAGACTGAATCAACTGGGCTTGTATGCACTGGAGTTAGAAGAATGAGAGGGGATCTCATAGAAATATATAAAATTCTGACAGGACTGGACAGGTTAGAGGCAGGAAGAATGTTCCCATTGCTGGGGAGTTCCAGAACTAAGGGTCACAGTCTAAAAATAATGGGTAAGCCATTTAGGACCAAGATGAGGAGAAACTTCTTCACTCAGAGAGTGGTTAACCTGTGGAATTCTCTACCGCAGAAAGTTGTTGAAGCCAGTTCGTTAGATATATTCAAAAGGGAGTTGGATATGGCCCTTACGGCCAAAGGGATCAAGGGATATGGAGAGAAAACAGGAAAGGGGTACTGAGGTTGAATGATCAGCCATTATTTTATTCAATGGCGGTGCAGGCTCGAAGAGCTGAATGGCCTACTCCTGCATCTAATTTCTATGTTTCTATGTTTCTATGTTAAAAAAACAAGCCTGAAGGCTCTGAGTCTCAATGTGAGGAGCATTCGTAACAAGGTGCAATAGCTGTTAACGGATAAGATGCAACTGGGAGTCCGGAGACATGGCTCCAGGATAACCAAGGCTGGGAACGCAACATCCAGGGATATTCAATATTCAGGAAGGATAGACAGAAAGGAAAAGGAGCTGGGGTCGCGTTACTGGTTAAAGAGGAGATTAACGCAATAGTAAGGAAGGACATTAGCTTGGATGATGTGAAATCTATATGGGTAGAGCTGCGAAACACCAAAGGGCAGAAAATGTTAGTGGGAGTTGTGTACAGACCATCAAACAGTAGTAGTGAGGTTGGGGATGGCATCAAACATGAAATTAGGGATGCGTGCAGTAAAGGTACAGCAGTTATCATGGGTGACTTTAATCTACAAATAGATTGGGCTAACCAAACTGGGAGCAATACTGTGGAGGAGGATTGCCTGGAGTGTATAAGGGATGGTTTTCTAGACCAATATGTCGAGGATCCAACTCGAGAAAAGGCCATCCTCGACTGGGTCTTGTGCAATGAGAGAGAAATAATTAGCAATCTTGTCATGCGAGGCCCCTTGGGGAAGAGTGACCATAATATGGTAGAATTCTTCATTAAGATGGAGAGCGACACAGTTAATTCAGAGACTAGGGTCCTGAACTTGAAGAAAGGTAACTTCGATGGTATGAGACGTGAATTGGCTAAGATAAACTAGCGAATGATACTTAAAGGGTTGAATGTAGATAGGCAATGGCAGACATTTAAAGATCACATGGATGAACAACAACAATTGTACATCCCTGCCTGGTGCAAAAATAAAACGGGGAAGGTGGCTAACAAGGGAAATTAGGGATAGTGTTCAATCCAAGGAAGAGGCATATGAATTGGCCAGAAAAAGCAGCAAACCTGAGGACTGGGAGAAATTTAGAATTCAGCAGAGGAGGACAAAGGGTTTAATTAGGAGGGGGAAAATAGAGTATGAGAGTAAGCTTGCAGGGAACATAAAAACTGACTGCAAAAGCTTCGATAGATATGTGAAGAGAAAAAGATTAGTGAAGACTAATGTAGGTCCCTTGCAGTCAGAATCAGGTTAATTCATAATGGGGAACAAGGAAATGGCAGACCAATTGAACAAATACTTTGGTTCTGTCTTCAATAAAGAAGATACGAATAACCTCCCGAAAATGCTAGGGGACCAAGGGTCTAGCGAAAAGGAGGAACTGAGGGAACTGAGGGAAATCCTTATTAGTCAGGAAATTGTGTTAGGGAAATTGATGGGATTGAAAGCCGATAAATCCCCAGGGTCTGATAGTCTGCATCCCAGAGTACTTAAGGAAGTGGCCCTAGAAAGAGTAGATGCATTGGTGGTAATTTTCTAACAGTCCATGGACTCTGGATCAGTTCCTATGGTGGGAGGGTAGCTAATATAATCCCACTTTTTAAAAAAGGAGGGATAGAGAAAACAGGGATTTATAGACCGGTTAGCCTGACATTGGTGGTGAGGAAAATGCTGGAATCAATTATTAAAGATGTAGTAGCAGTGCATTTGGTAGGCAGCGACAGGATCGGTCCAAGTCAGCATGGATTTATGAAAAGGAAATCATGCTTGACAAACCTTCTAGAATTTTTTGAGGATGTAACTAGCAGAGTGGACAAGGGAGAACCAGTGGATGTGGTGTATTTGGACTTTCAAGAGGCTTTTGACAAGGTCCCACACAAGAGATTAGTGTGCAAAATTAAAGCACATGGTATTGGGGTTAATGTATTGACGTGGATAGAGAACTGATTGGCAGGCAGGAACCAAAGAGTGGGAGTAAACGGATCCTTTTCAGAATGGCAGTGACTGGTGGGTTACCACAAGGTTCAGTGCTGGGACCCCAGCTTTTTACAATATACATTAATGATTTAGACAAAGGAATTGAATGTAACATCTCCAAGTTTGCAGATGACACTAAACTGGGTGGCAGTGTGAGCTGTGAGAAGGATGCTAAGAGGCTGCAGGATGACTTGGACAGGTTAGTTGAGTGGGTAAATGCATGGCAGATGCAGTATAATGTGGATAAGTGTGAGGTTATCCATCTTGGTGGCAAAAACAGGAAGGCAGATTATTATCTGAATGGTGACAGGTTAATAAAAGGGGAGGTGCAATGAGACCTGGGTGCCATGGTACATCAGTCATTGAAAGTCGGCATGCAGGTACAGCAGGCAGTAAAGAAAGAAAATGCCATGTTGGCCTTCATAGCGAGAGGATTTGTGCATAGGAGCAGGGAGGTCTTGCTGCAGTTGTATAGGGCCTTGGTGAGACCACACCTTGAGTATTGTGTGCAGTTTTGGTCTCCTAATCTGAGGAAGGACATTCTTGTTATTGAGCGAGTGCAGCAAAGGTTCACCAGACTGATTCCCGGGATGGCTGGACTGATATATGAAGAAAGACTGGATCGACTAGGCTTATATTCACTGGAATTTAGAAGAATGAGAGGGGATCTCATAGCAGATTATAAAATTCTGACGGGATTGGACAGGTTAGATGCAGGAAGAATGTTCCCAATGTTGGGGAAATCCAGAACCAGGGGTCACAGTCTAAGGATAAGGGGTAAGCCATATAGGACCGAGATGAGGAGAAACTTTTTTACCCAGAGAATTGTGAACCTATGGAATTCTCTACCATAGAAAGTTGATGAGTCCAGTTCGTTGGATAGATTCAAAAGAGAGTTAGATGTGCCCCTTACGGCTAAAGGGATCAGGGGGTATGGAGAGAAGGCAGGAGTGGGGTACTGAAGTTGCATGATCAGCCATGATCATATTGAATGGTGGTGCAGGCTCGAAGACAGAATGGCCTACTCCTGCACCTATTTTCTATGTTTCTATGTTTCTATGATCTTATTGAATGACGGAGCAGGCCCAAGGGACTGTATGGCCTAGTCCTGCTCCTATTTCCTATGTTCTTATATTTATAAATTAAGGTGCACAAACTCTATTGCAGGAATAATGATCAATTTTCTAAAGGCATGCTGGTAATTATTACTTTATCAAAATAATGGACCCAATATTCCTGGAAATATAAGGGCATGTTAACGGAGCATACCATTATTAATGTAAGTTCAGGGAATAAGCGATACCGCATGAGTTGCGAATCTCCTGACCTTGCTGGTCGATTTAGGAATCTCCGCCGCTTGCCTGACACAAACTGGTATCTCAACCTTAGCCTCCCCGTTACTTTAAGAACTTGCTGGAGTTGCACATAAATTGCCCATTGATCTTGCCGCAGACATTTAGGGCTGGAAATTAACAGCATAAGTATTATTTTAACAACGTGATAATTGCTAATACAATGCCAATGAATCTCTGTGGGTCATAGTGGGAACAATTTCAACCACTGAGTCTTGTTCTTGCATGTAATAAATTGTTCTAAGAGTTTTAAAAAAATGTCAAATTCTTAATTAAATCTTGCTTGTTTTTTCTATTTCTCTTTGTATCTCTTTATCCAATCTTTCATTCCCTCGCTTTATTTCTCTTTGTGTACAGGATTTGACTCTATGAATGATGTTGAAATAGCTAAGGGTGAAGTTGAAACAAATCCAGGTCTTCATAAACCTGGCACTCAACAAGTGCAATCTGCAAAGCAGCAATGAATGAAGCAAACAGAATGCTGAGCTGTACAGCCAAAACAGTCGAGTAGCACACGGTGGGTGGGGTTAACTCAAACTATAATATTCTGGGTAGTGTGCGCCTGGAATACCGTAAACAGTTCTGATCACTGAGACACGAAGAATAACATTCAAGTCTTAGAGCCAGTGCAGAGAAGTTCCATGGGGCGATTTTGTCCGCAGGGAGTGCACAGGGTTGATATGCAGTTCCCACTCCCAGTCATGCTGCATTTGGAACTTGGTGAATCTGAGACAGGAGCTGATTGGAAGAGAAGAGTAGCGCTGCTGGGAGCACGGGCTGATTGTCGAGTCACAGCATTCCTGCTGACAAAACCAGTAGCACTGTGTACGATTCTTTTTGTAATTCCCACAAACCAGCTGTTGTTCCTAAAGGCAGATTTTTCAGAGGCAAGCTCTTTTCATTGATAGCACCCAACTCACTTATTTATGAATCCGTGGAAAGCAGGAGGAAGGCCTGCTGGGCCGTGTGGCCTGTTTCTGTGCTGTAAAAGTCTATGTAATTCTAACATAGCCCACCTTGGAGCAATAACCCTGGCTGCTGCAGCCGCCAACCAAGAAACTCTCGAGTCCCAACACTGGTATAAGGCAGCATCACTGGCATCTTTTCCCATGTAGCGCGTACTTCTAACCTGCCCATCCACCTGAGTCCCGACGCTGCTGCTCCAACACCGCCCAAGGCCCTGACTGCTGCAAACATTCGCCTGAGTTTCAGTGCTTCTGCTCTCACTGTCCACAATTGTAGCGACAAAGAGAGAAGTAAGAACATAAGAATAAGAAATGGAAAGAGAAAAAAGAAAGATAAAAGAGCAGAGATGGGCGGGGGCTGGGGTTGAGGGGGGTGCTGGCAGGGGGCAGTAGTGATGGCAAGGAGAGCAGTTAGAAATTAAACAGACAGACAGAAGCGAACAAGAGCAGGGAATGAAATGCAGGAGGAGAAGAAAAGGAACAAAGTGACTGAGGAAAGAGAGCAATTTGTGGTGCATTTACAGTACAACTTTAGCTTTGGGATAAAACATTTTCTGCTTTACACCCAGGCTAAAATTTATAGTTTTAAAACACCTTCAAATTTAAATGAAATCAGATGCAGTAGATCCTAGTAACATCACAAAGATGCAAAATATTTGGATGCCTTCTGTTATTGGGATAATAAACAGTACAAAAAGGTTAAAAGGCTGAGTTTAAAAAAAATGTTAAATAATAAATATATTTAGTTGCCCTTGTGAAAGGTGCTCTATAAGTGTAAGTCTTTCTTTCTTTTTCTTTTGGAATTCAAAGTTAGACTCCTTTTTACTCAGGTTGGTGATCCAGCCTTGGTGTGAACGAGGCTATAAAAAGTGGGAACACCAGTCTATAACTGCTTTTGCTACAATTGTGAGTACTGTTGTGTATGCATGCCTGTTTACTGTGTGATGTCTGTAACACTGTTATGCCACATTGAATGTAACCTTATACTGCACACACCTTACCGGTACACCAGAGGGTGCTGCTGCTGGAGACCTAGGGATTGCCTGCACACTGCAGGTAACCCAGTATAAAAGGGAACTCACAGCTTGTTGACGGCACTCAGGAGCTGCAAATAAAGGACTTCAGGTCTATACAGTTTAAGTATCATACCCTGCCTCTTGGAGTCATTACTAAAGGTGTCTACTTACACCACAAGTACCACCGATGAAAAAAGGATATAAAAAAATACAGAAGACAGGTCACTTGTTCCTTTACCTCACTCCCTTTTTAGACTTTGGCTGCTTCACTCATTTGTAGACCGGCCAGCACTACGGGGACTGAGTGAATGGGAAATCTGACCGGAGGATCCTTTTACCAACCATCGGGTTAAAATTCACAAACTGATGGTGAGCACAGCAATCCAGACCAATGCCTCTATATAGAAGCCAACTTGTGTGGCAACACAAAAGAAATAAAGCAAACCGTCTGTCAGTAACATTGGCAGCAAAATGAGGCTGTGCCTACGTTAGAATCGATCTAATCTGATTTGCATGCACCATGCGTTGCTTAGCAAATGGTCAGGAGGAGCAGACAGATGTCAGCCGGCGGATGTTAGGCACAGCTGAGATCACCTTCATGGTTTCTGTGTTGCCAGACAATCTCACCGCCTGCTAAGCTCGAGGTACTGGCTGCAGCCCAGGATAGCGTATGCTGCTTCTGGCGTCACACAGACATTGAGCTGATGCATTGCTATTCCAATATGCTTTCAGACTACAGTGTTGGTTAGAATATTAAAGAATCTGTTCTTGAGTCCTATCTGTAAGTGATTCATTCTGCTGTGGAATTGATAGGCCAATCACAAGTTCCAGTCTTTCTTCACTAAGACCTTTCATAAACGTACATTATGTTCGATGGGAATTCACAGCTATTTCAGCTGTTTTGGGTGAGAACATATTAATAGTGGCCTTGGCTTAGTACTTCAGAGCTATTAGCATTCATGGGATACAAAAGCTCATCAGTTAACGTCCTGAAATAAATCCTGCTGTGTCAGTGGAGTACTCCAAAGCCACACCAGGGTAATGCAGTGTTGTGTGGACTAAGACTGCCGAAGACATCAGTATTCAAGAATAGATAGTTCAATGTGGGGAAGTGTGAGGTCATCCACAAATGTACCAGAATGATACCGGGGCTAACAGAGTTACATTATGAGGGGAGGTTACATTAACTCAATAGTGAACCTAATTAAACCTATAAATGTCATGAATGGCAAACTAGAAAACTCACACTGTAGAAAGATAAATGTTGAAGAAACAGAACTAGTGTTGTATTTTCCAGGTTGGTCCACAGGTATGCTTTGCAGGAAATATTGAACTTTTATAGTAAAACTGATGCAGTCTGGATAATTTTAGGCATAATTATTAGATTTGGAATCCTGAGAAAAGTAAAACATAGTGACCATTGGATTTTCAGCAGACCATAGTTTCTCCAAAATTGCCTCAATGACCCTTTCCCTCAGCTCCACGGAGATACTGGACTGAATGTTAACACCAAAAAATGTGTGGGTTGTGGTTGGGTCAGATGTTTAAAATCTTTAAGATCTGCAACCTGACCCCAAAAAGCCTCCAACTGCCCATTTCCGGGTTTAACAGAGGCAGAGTAAGGGGCAGACAGCCAACCCACTCCCAGAGGGATATTTAACTATTTTAATGAGGCTGGCAGCCTCTGATTTAACCGGCTTTGCAGGTTTAACCATGGCCGGCTGAGTTTCCCAGGCCTGCGGAAACACGGCAGCTGAATGAAGGCGGCGAGAAGGTAAGTGCTTTTACAGCACTGCTTATGGACCAAGAGGAACAGGAATGCTTTCCCCCCCCCCGGCTCCCCAAGCTCTATCCGTCTGCCCTAGCTCCTGCGTACTTGTGGCCAGTGATTTACCACATGAAGACCCTTCTACAAGCACACCCGCTAAAGTACGCATGGTGCCAGTATCTGCGCTGGGTCAAATCGAATGACTCCGCATCTTCAAGAGGTTGGCCTCCTCTTCTTAAAGTGGCAGAGGGGCATCTGCATTTTCAGCACCTGAAATGGAAGAGAGGGAGATGGGATAGCTTTCAATGTGACAGCAAAGCAGAGGTAGAGAGAAGTGGCTGGTGAAAGTAGGTGTAGTTTGTCCTGCAGAGTGTATAGAGATAGATAAAATTAAGAAGGGATAAAGAGGATAACGTGTGAAGAAACCCTTCGTGTTGTCTCCTCTGTCGGTGCCTATCACCATTGCAATGACTCTCCTCCCGTCGTGATGGCCAACACGCTTTCTTCCACAGGAGGAGAGAGGAGATTTAGGCCAGTTCGGCCACCTGCAGTCGCAGCCTATTGTCACAAGTTAAGCCTGACCTTCTCCTGCAAGAGAGAAGGAAGTGTGGTAGTGGCGTCTTTATAGGTGTTTACAGAATATGCCTGTGATATGCAATGTGCAAGATGTGAGGTGTGGGGAAGCGAGGGTCACAGCAGTGGTGAGAATAGAAAATGCAGAGAGTGAATAGGAGAAAGAGGTAAAGTGTGATTCAGTGATTGTAGGAGTATGAAGGGAAGCGGAGCAGTGGTTCAGCATCATCATCATAGGCAGTCCCTCGAAGTGAGGATGACTTGCTTCCATGCCAAAAAGGGATGAGTTCACAGGTGCTTCAATGAAGGATCTAATATTCCGGATCCCAAACTACATCTTGAAGGGCGGAAGATGCCTGTGTGTGGAATTTTTTAACGTGTGGTGGCCGTTGCACACCAGCCACCACACTGGCTTGACAGTGCTAGGTCTTGGTCCAATGGCAAGGATTACCCAAGACGACTAGAGACCTGCTTTGCTGCATGGATCTAGCGCGCACACATATCATAGTGTGGGCTGGCCCGTGCTGCCCCAGGGCCCTCGCCTCTTCTGGACCCCAGATTCATGCCTCTCCTGGGCCCCAATCATATCCCTCTACGAACTCTTGCTGCTCCTTCGCCCCTCCTGCTGTGCCTGCCCGCACTGCAATCAGCGACGTGGCTTCGCAGCCGTCGCCCTCCTGCAGCTCCCTGCAGTGGTATGATGCTGCACGCTGCTCCCTCTAATGGCCCCGGCCTGCTAATGGTCTTGCAGGTCGGGACCGTGCCGATTTCCAGGCCGGGCCGCTGCACGCTGCTCCACAAGTCATTGACTGCATGGTAACATTGCATTAAAATAGTTTCATTTGATTTTAATCTTTGAAAGAACATTGGGATTTGAGTTGAAACTAGAACAACATGTCTGTTTTATTGATGGATTGTAAGTGATAGTTTCCCAACATCCCTCCTCTCCATGTTTTGTTCTGCCCAGTATTACAAAACATTTGCATTTGGAGGATGTTAATTAACTCTTGTTGCCTGATTTAATTGTTATCGTTCATTGGAGATTCAGTCTTCCATGAATGAATCGACCTCTCAATACAAGCATTGTAACAATTCATTAGCATGGGGAGAAAATGCAGGCCAGGGATTTAAATAAAACAGTGATACATTTTTCATTTCAGCCAAACACTTTGACTGATAGATAAGTAATGAGTTTATTACGGACTGTGTTTCACATGCTTCACTGATTATTTTGTGATGCACTCTGGCAATAATTTATTTCATTTATTCTCACCTCTTGTCACTTCATGGTTACTAAAATTATGAAGGGATTTGATCGGGTAGATGTAGGGAACATATTTCCACTTGTGGGGAAGAGCATAACTAGAGGCCATCAATATAAGGTAGTCACTAATAAATCCAATAGGGAATTCAGGAGAAACATCTTTACCCAGAGAGTGGTGAGAATGTGGAACTCGCTGCCACAGGGAGTGCTTGAAGCGAATAGTATAGATGTATTGAAGGGGCAGCTAGATAAACACACAAGGGAGAAAGGAATAGAAGCATATGTGGATAGGGTTGGATGAAGTAGGGTGGGGAAGAGGCTCGTGTGGAGCATGAACCAGTTAGACCGAATGGCCTGTTTCTGTGCTGTAAATTCTATGTAATTTACCATGGTGAGATTTGAACTCAGGAACTCTCTGGTTTGCTGGTCCAGTACCATAACTACTGATAATGCTATCTGCGGATGGGTTATCAAGCGCAGGAGCAGAAAGAGTGTGCGGCAAACCAGTCCCACCCACTCTTTCCCTCTTGTGACAGGGACTGTGGTTCTCGTATTGATCTATTCAGCCACTTGAGAACTCACTTTTAGAGTAGAAGCAAGTCTTCCTCGATTCCAAGGGACTGCCTATGATGATGATGATGAGATGAGTAACTCTTTTTAAAATAATTTTGAAAAGAGATGTGCATTATTTTCCTTCGTTTTTTGCACACTGCATGTTCCCTAGGCAGCTATGACTAGTACACATGTAACCGCTGTGGCCTAGTCATACCCCAAAATGTCCTTGAGGAGAGTTCATTGCTCCCTGGCTCATAGCGCCCTCCCGGATGCACTTCCTCCACTTAGGGTGGTCTTTGGCCAAGTGTCATTGGGGATGTTGCACTTTATCAGGGAGGCTTTGAAGGTGTCCTTGTAACATTTATTCTGCCTATCTTTGGCTCATTTGCTGTGAAGGAGTTTCGAGTGGAGTGCTTGCTTAGGGAGTCGCGTGTCTGGCATGAGAACAACGTGGCCTGTCCAGCAGAGCTGATCAAGTGTGGTCAGTGCTTCAATGCTGGGGATGTTGGCCTGGTCGAGGACGCTAACGTTGGTGCGTCTATCCTCCTAAGGGATTTTCAGGATCTTGCGGAGACATCGTTGGTGGTATTTCTCCAGCGATTTTAGATGTCTATTGTACATGGTCCATGTCTCTAAGCCATACAGGAGGGCGGGTATTACTACAGCCCTGTAGACCATGAGCTTGGTGGTAGATTATGCTTCTATTCCTTTCTCCCTCATGTACTTGTCTAACTGCCCCTTCAATGCATCTATACTATTCGCTTCAACCACTCCCTGAGGCAGCGAGTTCCACATTCTCACTTGAGGGCCTGGTCTTCGAGCACTCTTTTCCTCAGGTGGCCGAAGGCTGCACTGGTGCACTGGAGGCGGTGTTGAATCTTTCGTCAATGTCTGCTCTTGTTAATAAGAGGCTCCCGAGGTATGGGAAATGGTCCACGTTGTCCAGGACCGCGCCGTGGATCTTGATGACTGGGGGGGGCAGTACTATGCGGCGGGGTCAGGTTGGTGGAGAACCTTTATCTTATGGATATTTAGCGTAAGGCCCTTGCTTTCATATGCCTCAGTGAATACGTTGACTATGACTTGGAGTTCAGCCTTTATATGTGCGCAGACGCAAGAGGAGGGGAGTACTGCAAGTAGTAAGGTTGGAGGTGTGAGGAGAGAATTATTGAGGTAAGAAGTAAAATTATTACCTTGACCACTTTGCTGATGTCATTGAACTTCTTTTGGCATTGCAACCATGTCCTGGGAGCTAAGCTCCTAGTATTAACCTCCTCAGTGAACTCTTCCCATTGGAAGCGGCAGTGTTGCTTGGATAGCTTTCTGCCCCTGTTGAAAACAGGCTCTCCTTCTTCTGTCCATCACTTGGACCAGTGATTTCACTGCATCATCAGAGAACCTGGGTGCCCTCTTTGGACCTCTTGCAGCCATTTCTCATAGTTAGAGAGGATGTTACAGCATTTCAATATTATGAAAGACTTTGGAGGGTGAATAATGAAAGACAAGATAGCCATGGTGAGTCAGCATCCATGGTCGTTTTTATTGTTCGTGGGTCAATCTTTCTCCGATATCGTACTGTTTACTTTTATTGTACTTTCTCATGTGTAGAGATTTAGGGACCGAAATTCACCCCCGCTGGAAACTGGGCGCACCTACCATTTTTGAAGTGTACTGATCGCCGCAATGGATGCGGCGGCCTAGCCGTCAAAATTCAGCACTTCATAGTTTTTTTTCCAGCGGGGTGGAAGTGGCCTTAACATAGGAAGGAAGTGAGGGCGGAGCGGAATGGCCGCTGCAAACTCTGCGTTCATTTTAGTTTGGTCCACTGTGCCACCAGGGAGGGTTTTGGCTGGGCCAGTGGCCTGGCACCCAAGAGGGGGTGCCAGGCTGCCTGTTGGCGGCCCAGCCGAACCCGTGGCCATCATGAAAGGCCCCACCTGGCAGTCAGCCTCCCTATTTTGGGCAGCCACCATTTCATACAATGCACTGACAGCAAAAGCCGCCGGGGGCACAGACCTGCGGTGGGGCCACTCCCACGGGGCAATTTCAGGTACGGGGTAGTTTCAGTAGGGCAATGTCGCGAGAGGGTTCCCACCAGATGGTAAGGAGTCGGCGCATGCATGACACAGCGGGAAAACAGGCAGAGTGGTCCCGGACACTACTCCGCTCCGAAGGAAGTGCAATTTACAAAATGGCGGCCCTTCCACGGAGAGTCGGCGGTCATCCAGCACCGCCCTGTGGCCGCTGCTTTCACGCGGCCAGAGGCCTTAACAGAAGGGGCAAGTTCGGCCCCTTAAGCATTAACCAATAACTGTAACGCACCTTAAAAACGTAACTCCTGTTAATTAAACTCTTAAAACTTGTCCTGGGTTTAGCCGAACTGCTTCAAAAGCTCTTCACAACTTCCTTCAACTTTCTGTCCTTTTAAGAAATCATCTTAACATATTCTTGAGGTCTAGGAATATCTTTCCTCTCTCTCTCTCTCTCTCTCTTTTTCTCTCCCTCTCTCTCTCTGTTCTGCACTACTCAATTATTCAGGATAGGGAGTAACATAGCTTTGAATTCTATTATGACAAACCCACAGAGAGCCAAATCTTAATATCAAATCAAGAGGATCAATTTTATCACAAGAATCCTTTCCAACATGCCATTCTACAAACAGGCATGTGTCAAAACTATGATTGCCTGATGCCAATTAGTTTGACCAAGGCCTGGTCTAAAATGTATTTTTCACTAGCATTAGTTCATGGCCAAATAGGAACATAGGGCCCAAGTTTCGAGCCGCGCCTAGAACGGCGCAGTCCCGACCTGGACGCCCATTTTTCGCGCCACAAAGTGCGCCTAAAAATTTTTTCCAGATTCTCCAGCTCCCTGCAGGTCGTTTGCAGCTCGGCGCAGCGCAGCACGAGCTGTAGGGGGCAGAGCCAGGTCCCTGTGCTGAAAACAGTGCCAGGACCTCTGCACATGCACGCTACAGTGGGCGCGCATGTGCAGTAGCTCCAGGCGCCCGAAGCTATGTGGGAGGGGCCGAAGCACGCAGCCCCTAGCCCTGGCCCAATGGCCTCACTGGGGCTGCATGCATAAGGCTCCTCCCACGGCCAGCTCCTGCTTCCTCCCGACCCGACTCCCCGCCCCTGGACCGGACCCGACACCGACCCGACTCCCGCTTCCCCCCCACCCCCCCACGCCCCTAGACCGGACCCGACCCGACCCGACCCCGACCCCGACACCGACCCAACTCCCCCCCCCCCGCCTCCCCCAACTCCCACTTCCCCCCGCACCCCGCCTCCGGACCGGACCCGACATCGACTCCCTCCCCCCGACCTGAACCGAACCGACCTCCCTCCCACCACCCCCCCGACCCGCGATCCCGACCCGACCCAACGCCACCTACCTGTAAATCTGGTGCTGGGGACGGGCCCTGCCCAAAGTCTTGGGCCCTGTCCGAAGTCTCGGGCCCGACCGGGCCCGGCCCGTAGAGCCTCCCTCCCCCTTCTCCTTTCCCCCCCCATCTCCTTCCCCCCCATCTCCTTCCCCCCCATCTTCTTTCCCCCATCTCCTTTCCCCCCCTTCTCCTCCTCCCCCCTGCCCCACCTCCTCCCCCCCTCGTCCCCCCTCCTTCTCCCCCCTCCCCCTTCTCCACCCTCCCCCCCACCCCCTTCTCCTTCTCCCCCCATCCCCCTCCCCTTCTCCTTCTCCCCCCTCCCCCTTCTCCCCCATCCCCCCCTCTCCCCTCACTCTGCTACCCCCCTCTCTCTCTCTACCCCCCTCCTCCCTCTCCCCTCGCTGTCAGAAACACAGACACTGACACAGAGAGTGAGAGACACACACAGACAGACAGACAGAGAGATAGAGACACTGACAGAGACACACTTGGGGGGGCATCCCAGCACGCTGTTGGAGGGCTCCCGGTGCTGCAGTCGGTAAGTAGAAAATGTTTTATTTATTGATTTTTAAAAAATTATTTCTTATTAATTTTTTTGATTGATTTATTGGTTGATTTATTGATGTTTTTATCATTTATTATTGATGATGGCTCTTTATTAGTAAAACTGAAGTGTTTAATGTTTGTAAACTTCCCTTTAAACCCCCCCCCCCCCCCCATTCCCTACGCCTGATTTGTAACCTACGCCTGATTTTCTAAAGTGTAGACAAGGTTTTTTCCAGCGTACAAAAATCTTCACTTACTCCATTCTAAGTTAGTTTGGAGTAAGTTTTCACTGACGAAACTTTGACACGCCCCCTTTTGAAAAAAGAATTCTGTTCCAAAGTGAAACTGTTCTAACTGACGAGAACTGGAGCAAACTAAATGGCGAGAATTCCGATTTCTAAGATACTCCGTTCTACACCAGTTGCTCCTAAAAATCAGGAGCAAATCATGTCGAAACTTGGCGCCATAGGAACAGTAGTCGGCCATTGAGCCCCTCGAGCCTGTTCTGCCATTCAATTAGATCATGGCTGATCTGCAATCTAACTCCATATACCCGCTTTTGGCCCATATCCTTTAATACTTTTGGTTAACAAAAATCTATCAATCTCTGATTTAAAATTAACAGTTGATCTAGCATCAATTGCCGTTAATAGAGACAATTCCAAACTTCCACCACCCTTTGTGTGTAGAAGTGTTTCCTAATTTCACTCCTGAAAGGTCAGGCTCTAATTTTTAAACTATGCCCCCTAGTCCTCAACCAGCACAAATAGTCGTCAATTCCGAGGACTTCTACATGAATTAACAGTGTCTTATGAGGGACTTTATCGAATGCCTTCTGGAAGTCCATATAAATAACATCCATAGATATTCCCCTGTCCACTACTTGTTGAGGTTGTGACCACAGTTGGTTCAGAGGCTCTGCTTGTTAGTTTTTCTGTTGCAAGACATAACACATTTTTGATAGTTCCCATTTCATAATTAGGTCACTGACCATAAGCTCTCCAAGGCTTTTCCTCCTCATTAGGATCGTTACAGGATCCTTGGCATATTACTCTGTTCACCATTCATAACCTTGAGATCTCATTCAAACCCAGCTCCATCTCCACTGGCCTTCTCCTAACACTAGCCTAAGTTTCAGCTGCGCAGAACTCGGGGATTAACCCTGTGTGTAACAGAATGTCTGCAATGTGTTTTATGCTGACCTGCTAGCCTACAATGACATTCACATATATTATCTACAAATAATGGCCACATTGCACAATAACTAATAACAGAAGTATTGCCGAATTGATGTTCCAGCAGCCCAGTTGTACTATTTTTCATTTATCTTTACTATTAAAAGTACTGTAGTTTACCTCAAAAACGAGCAAACTGTGACGATCCCCGATTAAGCATGATTTAACAGTTACATTAAATGACTTTTTATGTCCTTTTGATATGTATCGAACCTATAATGACAAGTAAAAGACAAAATACTTTGTGTATCTGCCTTTCAATGAGAATTGACATTGAAAATAGTTGAAGCATTAATGAAGATACAGATAAAACTAGCAACACAATTAAAAGTGACAATTTGTAGGAAGCAACACTAAAAGACACAACAGTAACACAACTGTCTTTATTGCATTGATCTAACAGTTGACCCTGATAGTTATAGTGCAGCAAAGAGCTATAGGGAATTGTGCTACTGTAGCTGAGAGACTAATTAAGGATTAGTGTCTAAGACGGCCAAGGATTATGATGCAGCATAACATCAGTAATGAGCTCAGACTTTAACATGTCTTCTCTGGTGACCCACAAGATTTATTGGGCCAGAAGTTACTCTAAATTAAGTTATCCCTGGTGTCCTGGCCAAAATGTATCCCCCAATCAATATCATTAAAACAGATTATCTGGTCATTATCACATTGCTGTTTGTGGGAGCTTGCTGTGCACAGAAATGGCTGCCATGTTTCCTACATTACAACATTGACAACACTCCAAAAGTACTTCATTGGCTGTAAAGCTTTTTTGGACATCCTGAGGCTGTGAAAGGCGCTATATAAATGCAAGTCTTTCTTTCTCCCTTTCTCCCTTCCTACCTCCATCACACTGTTTGTAACACTTGCCATTGCCTGTATAATTCACATGAGCTTTTGCACGGCAAGTTGTTGCAAGCAGGACATCGAGATGACACGTCGCCCTCTATAGGGTATCTGGGATCTGTGTGAACAGGGTGAGCAACTGTGGTACTCTTTAACCAATCAGATTGAAGAATCGTTAATGAACAGCACAGAGTCTAAACCAGGCAGTATAAGTTCAAAATAGTGAATTCAATATCAAATCAGGTGCAGAAAGAGAAATAAAACGAAGAAAAGATGGGATAAAGAGAGAGAAAAAAGAGACAGAAAGAAACAGTAAAAGAAAATGAATTAAAATATTTTTTTTGTATCTCTAACAATTAAAAGCTAAAAGAATGAGACTCCACATTTGTAAGAGATTCAGTGCCAGAGAGATTGTTTGGCATTAATTAAGACTTATCACATCTTTAAAAAAGATCCATAGACTGAAATGGACAAGCCCTAACTTTCTGTGGCAAATTTTGTCTGTATGTACTGTGCAAGAACAGGAACTTTGCGGCATTCAATACATTTGATTGGGGAGCCAGATGGCAAGAGGCTGTTTTCACGCAGCTTATGGAGGAGCGACACATCTCACACAGCAAATCCCGGGTCTTCACGTTTAATTGTACGTCTGCGCTCACTTGAAGTTGCTGTCCGATTTGCGCATAAATAACGGTAAATATCATTCATAAAATCATAGAATCATAGTTTACCGCACAGAAGGAGGCCATTTCGCCTATTGTGTCCACGTCAGCTATCCAGCCGAATCCCACTTTCCAGCTCTAGGTCCGTAACCTTGCAGGTTACAGCACATCAAGTGCACATCCTAGTACTTTTTAAATGTGGTGAGGGTTTCTGCCTCGACCACCCTTTCAGGCAGTGAGTTCCAGACCCTCACAACCCTCTGCATGAAGAAATTTCCCCTCAAGTCTCCTCTAAACCTTCTACCAATTACTTTAAATTTAAGCCCCCTGGTTGTTGACCCCTCTGCTAAGGGAAATAGGCCCTTTCTATCCACTATATCTAGACCCCTCATAATTTTATACACCTCAATGAGGTCTCCCCTCAACCTCCTCTGTTCCAAGGAAAACAACCCCAGCCTATCCAATCTGTCCTCATAGCTAAGATTCTCCATTCCCGGCAACATCCTCGTAAATCTCCTCTGTACCCTCTCCAGTGCAATCACGTCCTTCCTGTAATGCGGTGACCAGAACTGCACACAGTACTCCAAGTGTGGCCCAATGAGTGTTTTATACAGCTCAAGCATAACCCCCCTGCTCTTATATTCAATGCCTCGGCTAATAGAGGCAAGCATTCCGTATGCCGTCGTAACCACCCTATCCACCTGGCCTGCTACTTTCAGGGATCTGTGGACATGCACTTCCAGGTCCCTTTGTTCCTCTAGACTTCTCAATCTCCTACCATTTTACCTATGATTAATCTCAGCATTACCTTTATAGTAAATTCTTCCCCATTGACTTCTGATGTACAGTACAGCGCCATCTGTTGCATGTGCAAGTATAAAAAGATTAGCACTTAGATAATAGTGGAAGTTTTCTATGATGCTTTTCCAGGTTAAAAATGCCTGGCTCTAAATATGATAGTGTCATTACTATCATTATTAGGTGTGTTAATATTTTTAAAAATCTGTCAGAAATATATCATAACTGAAAAGTTTGCAACTTTTAAAATTGTAGCATTTTAGTTGGCAGTTTTGCCTATCATTCACTTTGGCACCAGGACACCTGAGAATTAGCTGAGTCCCCAGCTGACAGAAATCCCAGAAGTGATTGCCTTCATTCAGCAATTTCCCCGATACTGCTGCTAAGATCAGAAAACTTGACATGGAGAAAATGGCAGGGAGAAACCTATTTTACCATTCATTGGAGTGACAATCTTCACTCTCAGATCTGAGGTCTGAGATCTGAGATCTGGCCGGGAAAGCCATGAAGGGCAGGACTACTGGACACTGTACACCTGAGTCTGGTCATATTCCTATTGCTGATAGCTGTTCAATAGCCCCTGCTGAAACGTGTGCATGGGTGGATGTTGATTAAGGACAGAACAGAGCTTGGTTGTGATGCCCATGGACCATTAGCATGGAAGCAATAACTATCAAGGATCAGAGGCTAAGAATAGCTACTCCGAAGAGGTACTAGATAAACTACTATCCAGCATGAGGAAGAGAGAAAATGGGTGAAATTAGGGGAAGGGAGCAACTGTTTCTATGTGTGCAATCATTTATTTATTAATCCATTAGATTGCACAGCAAATTCCAGGCTACAATTCGTTATGCTTTTAGTTATGCATGATGATATTAGAACAGATTCTATATGATAGAACAAAGCTAATCATTCACACAATGGGCTCTATTAGGAAAACATTGGCATGGAATTTCGCAGAACATTTCGGTTGTAACTATGGTATACCATTTTTTCTGAAGAAGTTTGAAGAGTGGAAGAGGATAGGCACAATTTAAAGCAGTTCAAAAGAAAAAGCTTAACAGAGGACTGGAGGGCTGCTAATGACGTACCTTTGTTTAAAAAAGGAGAAAGGGATAGACCGAGTAATTACAGGCCAGTCAACCTAACCTCAGTGGTGGGAAAATTATTGGAAGAAATCCTGAGGGACAGGATAAATCTTCATTTGGAAAGATAAGATTAATCAAGGACAGTCAGCATGGATTTGTTAAGGGAAGGTCATGTCTGACTAACTCAATTAAATTTTTTGAGGAAGTAATCAGGAGGGTCGATGAGGGCAGTGCGTATGATGTAGTGTATATGGATTTTAGCAAAGCTTTTGATATGGTCCACATGGCAGACTGGTCACAAAAGTAAAAGCGTATGGGATCCAGGGCAAAGTGGCAAGTTGGATCCAAAATTGGCTCAGATGCAGGAAGCAAAGGGTAATGGTTGATGGGTGTTTTTGTGACTGGAAGGCTGTATCCAGTGGGGTTCCGCAGGGCTCAGTGCTGGGTCCGTTGTTTTTTGTGGTATATATTATGACTTGAATGATTAAGAAGTTTGCAGATGACACGACAATAAGCTGTGTGGTTGATAATGAAGAAGAAAGCTGCGGACTGCAGGAAGATATCAATGTACTGGCCGGATGGGTGGAACAGTGGCAAATGGAATTTAATCCAGATAAGTGTGAGTTAATGCATTTAGGGAGGTCTAACAAGGCAAGGGAATACACATTAAATGGTACGATACTGAAAAGTGTAGAGGAACAAAGGGACCTTGGAGTGCAGGTCCACAGATCCCTGAAGGTAGCTGGCCAGGTAGATAAAGTAGTTAAGAAGGCATATGGAATACTTGCCTTTATTAGTCGAGGCATAGAATACAAGAGCAAGGTGGCTATGCTTGAACTGTATAAAACACTGGTTAGGCTGCAACTGGAGTACTGTGTGCAGTTCTGGTCACCACATTATAGGAAAGATGTGATTGCACTGGAAAGGGTGCAGAGGAGATTTACAAGAATGTTGCCTGGACTGGATAATTTTGGCTATGAGGAAAGATTGGAGATGCTGGGTCTGTTTTCTTTGGAACAGAGGAGGCTGAGGGGAGACCTGATTGAGGTGTATAAAATGATGAGGGGCCTGGATAGAATGTATAGTAAGGACCTGTTTTCATTGGCAGAGGGATCAACAACCAGGGGACATAGATTGGGGGGAGGTTTAGAATAGATATAAGGGGAAATTTCTTCACCCAGAAGGTATTGGGGGTCTGGAACTCACTGTCTGAAAGGGTGGTAGAGGCAGAAACCCTCACCACATTTAAAGAAATACTTGGATGTGCACCTAAAGTGCCGTAACCTACAGGGCTACGGACCAACAGCCGGAAAGTGGGATTAGGCTGGATAGCTCTTTGTTGGCCGGCGCAAATACGATGGGCCGAAATGGCCTCCTTCCGTGCTGTAAATTTCTATAATTCTTTGATTCTCAGTCCTATGATCATACAGCTTGTACCGTTCCAGACAACAAGGGAACCAACTCCTGACAGAAGGAACACATGACTTTCTTTCAAACTCTTTAGTTTCAACTATGAATAACATGGGTTACTCTCGATGGCAATCGCAAGCTGGTTATTACAGAACCCACTCACATTGGGCAAATGCCAGGCATAAGAACATAAGAAATAGGAGCAGGATTAGGACATTCGGCCCCACGAGCCTGCTCTGCCATTCAATAAGATCATGGTTGATCTTCTACCTCAACTCCATTTTCCTGCACTATCACCATATCCCTTGATTCCCTTAATATCCAAAAATCTATTGATCTGTCTTGAAATATACTCAATGACTGAGCCTGCACAGCCCTCTGGGGTAGAGAATTCCAAAGATTCACCACCCTCTGAGTGAAGAAATTTCTCTTCATCTCAGTCCTAAATGGCCGACCCCTTATTCTGAGATTGTGACCCCTGATTCTCGACTCCTCAGCCTGTGAAGCATCCTCCCTACATCTACTCTGTCAAGCCCTGGAAGAATTTTGTATGTTTCAATTAGATCACCTCTCGTTCTTCTAAACTCTAGAGAATATAGGCCTAGTCTACTCAATCTCTCCTCATAGGGTAAGCCCAACATGCCAGGAATCAGTCTGGTGAACCTTCATTGCACTCCCTCTATGACAAGTATATCCTTCCTTAGGTAAGTAGGGCCCAAATTTCCCCATGAGTTGCACTGTTGTTTTTTGGTGTAACTTGATTTTTCTGGTGTATCTTTTTAGTTGCAAATATGGCCATTTAATTTGCGTCAGTGTAAGTGAGTTAGTTAGGTTTTTTGTTAGATCAGTTTTGTTTTCAAAAGGGGGCGTTCCCAGCCACTTACACCATTTATACCAATATGGCCAGAAAAAAGTTGTACTAAACTAACTTAGGGCAGCGTATGTGTCCACTTTTGTGCGCACAGAAAGACCTTACTTACAGTTAAGGAATCGACGCAAGTAACAACATTTCAAGCACCACCAAGCACCAAACAAAGCACAAGCAGTAATAACAATTCAATAAAATATAAAGAAGTGAAGTAAAGAATTAAGTTAATAAATAAAAGTACTGAATCTAATCCTACCTTAAACTGATCTATGCAGCAGCTGGCCATGCGGGAGTCCGTTCAGCAAGGGCAAGGTGCGGGACACCGGCAAGCCCTTCGGCCAGGGCAAGAATCGGGAGAACGCGGCATACCGGGGCTGTAGGAGGGAGGAGTATCAACGGAGAACGCAGCAGGCTGGTGGGGGTGGGGGGGAGTATCAACGATATTATGCTTATAACAAAAGATGAAACTGAGTACTGTATGCAATGAGTAAGTGTGACCTTAGCTCCTTTAATTGAACCCCAGAGTGCTGGTACAGCGTGGGAGGCCTGCTTATATACAGTGCTCGCAAGGGATGCTGGGATCCATTGGGACTCCAAGAGGTAGGCCCTCTGGTGGTGGTGTGATACAGGTTGCCAAGGGTTACATACATAACATCACTCCCTCTTAAAGTCAATAGTACACTTATTTACAGGGTGAGAAGATCTGGGGCTTTTCGTTCACTTGTCGATCGTCTCGGTACAAATGCAGGTGTGGGTGAGTTGGTTGGTTCTTTACTGGGCTGCTGGGCAGCTGGCTTTGCCGGGCTGCTGGGGATGGTAAGTTCGGCTTCGTGGTCAACCATGCTGTCAGTTGCCATTTGTGTGTGTGTTGGAGGGTCGAAGTTGGTGGTGTCCTCTTCGGGTTGCTCGTAGCTGTTAGTGAACCGCAATGTGGTTTGGTGCAAATGCTTTCTGCATGTTAGTCCATTGGCCAAATTGACCTGAAACACCCTACTCCCTTCTTTGGCTATGACCATGCCAGCAAGTCATTTGGGACCATGTCCATAATTGAGTACAAACACAGGGTCATTGACCATAATGTCGCGTAACAAGTTTGCGCGATCATGGTACACACTATGTTGATGCCACCTACCCTCGACATGATCATGGAGATCAGGGTGGATAAGAGAGAGCCTTGTTTTGAGCGCCCTTTTCATGAGCAGCTCCACTGGGGAAACCCCTGTGAGCAAGTGGGGTCTGGTGCGGTAGTTGAGCAGGTCTCGGGACAGTCGGGTCTGCAAGTAGCCTTCCAACAGACGTTTCAAGCTTTGCTTGATGGTTTGAACTACCTGTTCTGCCTGGCCGTTGGATGCGGGCTTGAACGGTAGAGAAGTGACGTGTTTGATCCCATTGTGGGTCATGAATTCCTTGAATTCAGCACTGGTGAAACACGGAACATTGTCGCTGACTAGAACATCAGGCAGGCCGTGCGTGGCAAACACGGCTCGTAGGCTTTCGATGGTGGCGGTGGACGTGCTTACAGACATTATTACACATTCAATCCATTTTGAATAAGCATCCACAACAACCAAGAAAATCTTGCCTAGAAATGGGCCCGCAAAGTCAACGTGGATCCTAGACCACGGTTTGGAGGGCCACGACCACAAACTTAGCAGTGCCTCTCTGGGTGCATTGCTCAGTTGAGAGCAAATATTGCACTGGCGCACGCATGACTCTAAATCTGAGTCGATGCCGGGCCACCATACATGGGATCTGGTTATGGCTTTCATCATCACTATGCCTGGGTGGATGCTGTATAGGTTGCATATGAACGTTTCTCTGTCTTTCTTGGGCAAGACCACACGATTACCACACAAAAGACAGTCCGCCTGTAAGGACATTTCATCTTTGCGCCTGTGGAATGGCTTAATCTCTTCCTGCATCTCCGCTGGGACACTGGACCACCTCCCATGCAGGACACAGTTTTTTTACCAGGGACAGTAAAGGATCCTGGCTGGTCCAGATCCTGATCTGGTGGGCCGTAACGGGTGACTTTTCCTTTTTGAATGCATCCACCACCAAGAGCAAGTCTTCGGGCTGTGCCATTTTCACCCCGGTGGTGGGCAATGGTAGCCGACTGAGAGCATCAGCGCAGTTCCCTGTGCCCGGTCTGTGATGGATTACATAGTTGTACACCGACAGTGTGAGCGTCCATCTTTGGATGCGTGCAGAGGCATTGGTGTTAATCCCTTTGCTCTCTGAGAATAGCGATATGAGCGGCTTATGGTCAGTTTCAAGCTCAAACTTGAGACCAAACAAATACTGGTGCATTTTTTTTACCCGTAAACGCACACCAGAGCTTCTTTTTCAATCATGCTGTCGGCCTTTTCGGCCTTGGACAGACTCCTGGATGCATAGACAATCAGTTGCAAAATTACAGATTCGTTAGCCTGTTGTAACACACACCTGACCCCGTATGACGACGCATCGCAAGCTAGCACTAACCGTATACATGGGTTACACAGAACAAGCAGTTTGTTTGAACATAACAGATTTCTGGCTATCTCAAAGGGAGCCTCTTGTGAATTCCCCCATACTCAGTCATCTCCCTTGCGCAGTAGCGCATGTAGCGGTTCTAGCAAGGTGCTTAGCCCGGGTAGGAAATTACTAAAATAGTTGAGGAGTTGCAGGAACGACCGCAGTTCCATCACGTTCTGTGGTCTCGGTGCATTCTTGATGGCCTCCGTCTTGGGATCGGTGGGTCTGATGCCGTCTGCTGTGATTTTTCCCCCTAAGAACTCGACCTCCTGTGCCAGGAAAACACACTTCGAACGTTTCAACCTGAGTCCCACGTGATCTAGCCGACTTAGAACCTCTTCCAGATTCTTCAAGTGTTCGATGGTGTCCCGACCTGTGACCAGTATGTCGTCCTGGAAAACCATGGTGCACGGAACCGACTTTAGCAGGCTCTCCATGTTCTGTCTGAAAATTGCCGCGGCTGAACGAATCCCAAACGGGCATTTGTTATAGCTGAACAAACCTTTGTGAGTGTTGATACAGGTGAGGCCTTTGGAAGACTCCTCCAGCTCCTGCGTCATGTAGGCCGAGGCCAGGTCCAACTTGGTGAACGTCTTTCCTCCAGCCAGGGTCGCAAATAGGTCGTCTGCCTTGGGTAGTGGGTACTGGTCCTGTGGGGAGAAATGGTTAATCGTTACTTTATAGTGCCCACAAATTCTGACCGTGCCGTCACCTTTGATTACTGGGACAATTGGACTGGCCCACTCGTAGAATTCCACCGGCGCGATGATGCCTTCTCGCTGCAGCCTGTCCAGCTCAATTTCCACTTTCTCTCGCATCATATATGGTACTGCCCATGCCTTGTGGTGGATGGGTCGTGAACTAGGAACCAAGTGGATCTGTACCTTCGCCCCTGAGAAACTTCCAATGCCTGGCTCGAACAACGATGGGAATCTGCTCAGAACCTGGGTACATGAGGCATCATCGACGGACAAAAGCACTCGGATGTCATCCCAAATCCAGCGGATTTTTCCCAGCCAGCTTCTGCCAAACAGTGTGAGGCCATCCCCTGGCATGATTCATAGTGGGAGTTCGTGCACCGCTCCATCATAAGAGACTTTTACTTCTGCGCTGCCAATTAGAGGGATCAGCTCTTTGTTATAAGTTCTTAGCTTGGTATGAATGGGGCTAAGCTTGGGCCTGTGTGCCTTGTTGCACCACAGCCTGTCAAAGGCCTTTTTGCTCATTATAGACCGACTCGCACCCGTGTCCAGTTCCATGGATACTGAAATTTGATTCAGTTCAACTTTTAAAATAATCAGTGGACATTTCGTGGTGAAGGTGTGTACCCCGTACACTTCTGCCTCCTCGGTTCGAGTCTCTAGTTCAGCCTGATCCACCATGGATCAATCTTCCTCTGCAACGTGATGGTTTGCAGGGTTTGCAGCTCGCCTGCACATTCTTTGGAGGTGTCCCATTGTTCTGCAGCCATTGCACGCATAGTGCTTGAAGCGGCATTGATGGGCCCGATGATCACCTCCACAACTCCAACAGGATGTTAACTTCCTCCCATTTACGATTGATGGCAGACTCTGGGTCATCTGAGGTCGTGCAGCAGCCGGCATGCACGTTCTGCCATATGCATTCCTGCTTGAAAATGATGTTACTTTGTGCACAGTACTAGCCGAAACTTCTTTATGCTGCAAAATTTGTTTGGTGTTATTGCTGGTGGACATAAATGCCTGGGCTATCGTTATGGCTTTGCTCAGATTCGGTGTTACAACAGTCAATAGATTTTGAAGGATAACCTCATGGCCTATGCCAAGCACAAAAAAGTCTCTAAGCATTTGTTCAAGGAATCCGTCGAATTCACAATGTCCTGCAAGGCGCCTTAGTTCGGCGACGTAGCTCGCCACTTCCTGGCCCTCCGACCGTTGACACGTGTAGAACCGATACCTCGCCTCAAAACGCTTTCCTTAGGATATAGGTGCTCCCGGACCAGCGTACACAATTTTTCATAGGATTTGGTTGTTGGTTTCAACGGAGCTAGAAGATTCTTCATGAGGCCATAGGTTGTTGCCCCACAGACGGTGAGGAGGATCACCCTTCATTTGGCAGCGTTCTCGTCCCCTTCCAGCTCGTTGGCCATGAAGTATTGGTCAAGTCTCTCCACGAAGGCCTCTCAATCGTCCCCTTCTGAAAATTTCTCCAGGATACCAACAGTTCTTTGCATTTTCGCATGGTTGTTTGTTACCTCGTCGCCAATTATTATGCTCATATTAAAGGATGAAACTGAGTACTGTATGCAATGAGTAAGTGTGACCTTAGCTCCTTTAATTGAACTCCAGAGTGCTGGTATAGCGTGGGAAACCTGCTTATAAACAGTGCTCCCAAGGGATGCTGGGATCCCTTGGGGCTCCAACAGGTAGGCCCTCTGGTGGTGGTGTGATACAGGTTGCCAAGGGTTACATACATAACAAACGGAGAACGCAGCAGTCTGGTGGGGTGCGTGGGGAGAGGAGTATCAACGGGGAACGCGGCAGGCTGGTGGGAGGGGCCGGTCGTGTGAGGGAGGGAGAAGGATGAACTCTGCACGCTTTTGGGGGGGGGTACTGACGAGGAGTGATAGAGAAGTCACATGACTAAAGGGGGGCGGGGGAGAGAACAAAAGACCTTTGGGTTTCTTACCTTGTTTGGGGAGTAAGAAGAGCTGGGCTGTGCTGCCATTTTGCACCTTCTTTAACCTTTGAAAGTTTTAATTTTACTTTAAGCATGGGTGTATCAATCTCAATGACGTGGATTATTCAATGGTTATGCGTCACTGTGTTACATAGGAGAGAATTGTTTAGAGCTCATCGCATCAGGAACATCAGAGCCCGTAGGCTGCTGGGCAGGAGGCGTTACACACCTTGGAGATTTCGAGTCATGCGTCCCTACCTGGGTGAGGAAGATTGTGTCAGAAGGCTGCGTTTCTGCAGAGAAGTTGTCCGTGAGATCTGTGAGTTGGTGAGACCACAGTTGCAGCCGAGAAGCAGCAGGTGGACTCCCTTGTCAGTTGAAGTGAAGGTTACAGCTGCACCTTCTTTCCAAGCCTCGGGATCATTTCAAGGTACAACTGGAAATGTGTGCGCCATCTCTCAAGGTGCGATACAGGACTCCATTCGCCAGGTCACGACTGCACTGTATGCGCGGAGGAATGACTTTGTCAAGTTTCCAATGACCGCACAAGCGATCCATGACAGGGCTGTGGGCTTCTGCAGGATTGCTGGCTTCCCAAAGGTACAGGGCTGCATTGATTGTACCCATATTGCCTTGCGAGCACCTGTGGAGGATGCTGAGCAGTTCAGGAATAGAAAAAGCTTCCACTCCATTAATGTGCAGCTCATGTGTGACGACAAGTATCGCATCATGTCAGTCGATGCAAGATACCCTGGCAGCACCCATGATGCGTTCATCCTACGCGACAGCGCTATATCTGACATGTTTGAGCAGCAGCCAGCAGGGCAGAGCTGGCTACTGGGAGACAAAGGGTACGGCCTCGCCACCTGGCTCATGACGCCCCTACGCGTAACCCAGACGGAAGCTGACCATCAATACAACATGGCGCACATTAAGACACGCAGCATCATAGAAAGGACCATTGGCATCTTGAAACAGCGTTTCCGATGCCTGGACCATTCTGGAGGCAACTTGCAATATTCCCCTGAGATGGTTGGTCACTTCACTGCTGTGTGCTGCATGCTGCATAACTTAGCCATCATGAGGCAGCGGCAGCTGATAGTGGAAGAAGAACACCCACCTGCGGTGAGAGCGCCTGATGATAATGATGTGGAAGATGCAGGTGATGAGCAGGAGGAGGAGCTGGAGGAGGATGATGACAAGGATCAGGGGACCATGCAAGTGCCTGAGGCTGGAGCACGACGTTGGAGGAGGGCGGGCCATCGTGCTCCTTTAACGATTGCTCAAGTCTTGCGCCAGCAGCTCATCCGTGAACGCTTTACTGATGCCTGAGGGCTCAGCGACAACTGTTCAACTTTGACATGTTTATTTTTTGCAGCTGTTCCTAAATGTTGTGCTGTGTTAATGGAACATGATTCAGTTTCAATGTAAAATATATTTTAATGAAAATTTTAGAATGTAATAAAACTTTAGTGTAATAAAATAATCTCTTTTATCAAACTGTATTTTAATATGACTCTTTAAGATCACTTAAAAACATTAAGATCACTTATAATCTTGTAAAGTTACAAAAGTTACAAAGCAATTTCAAAGTGAAAAATCTTACACTCTAAGATCACTTAAACTTCAAGATCACTTTTTAGGTGCGAAATTAAATAACTTACAAAATGTGAGAACATTTACACTCTAAGATCACTTAAAAACCCTAAGATCACTTATAAGTTGTAAAGTTACAAAACTTACAAAACAATTTACATGATAAAAAAATTTACACTGTAAGGGCACTTAAAACCTTCAAGGTCACTTATAGTTTTGTAAAGTTACATCACTTACAAAACAATTTCCATTAGAAAAAAATTTACACTGTAAGATCACTTAAAAACTTTAAGGTCACTTATAGTCTTGTAAATCACTTTCAAAACAATTTACATTTGAAAACAGCTACAAGAGTAAAATCAACAACAACAACAAAAACAACAGCACAAAGAAAGGCTGCACCCATCTCAGATCCACATCCCGGTGAATGTGCACTGCTTCATAGAGTGGGTGGGGGATGATGGTGGGAGGGTGTGGTGGTGGTGGTGGGGGGGACGGGGTGGGGGACGGGTTACGGCTTGGGTCTCTACAGAGACTGTTGCGGGGATTGTCGTGGGAGTGGCAGTGGATTGGCTGAGGATGAACACAGGTTCCCTGATTGCAGCAGCTACCTCTCTGATGGCCTGTGCCATCGTTCCCACTGTATGGATAAAGAATCTGACTGGATACTTTTAGCTCAAAGTGAAGTGTGACCTTAGTCTTTTATTGCAGGTCTCCAGAGTGCCTCTCCAGCCTGTGAGGCCTCCTTAAATACCTGTACTCCCAAGGGATTGTGGGATCCCTTGGGACTCCAGGGCATGAACCCTCTGGTGGTATAAACAAGTTTACATACATAACAACACTCCCCCCAAAGTCAACAGTGTAACTATTTACAAGGTGAGCCGATCTGGGGCCTTTCTTTCCCTGGTTGATCGTCTTGGTGCAAATGCTGGTTTTGGTGAATCATTTGTTGGGCCCTCGCTGGGCTGCAGTGCAGTTGGCCTTGCTGGGCTGCCTGGTGTGGTGAGTCCTGCTGGGCTGCTGCGTGTGATGGGTTCTGCTTCGTGGCCAAGCGCAGTGTTGGTTGCCACTGGTGTGCATGTTGGGTGGTCAAAGAAGGCAGGGTCCAAGGTGGGTTGCTCAGGATAGTCCGTGAATCTGAGTTTGATTTGGTCCAAGTGTTTCCGGTGAATGAGTCCATTTGAAAGTTTGACCCGAAACACCCTGCTCCCCTCTTTGGCCACAATAATGCCAGAAAGCCACTTGGGACCTTGTTCATAATTCAATACAAATACAGGATCATTGATTTCAATTTTGCGTGACACATTAGCACTATCATGGTATGTACTCTGTTGAAGCCGTCTGCTCTTTACCTGTTCATGTAGATCAGGGTGAACTAACGAGAGCCTTGCCTTAAGTGCCCTTTTCATAAGCAGTTCAGCAGGTGGATCCCAGTGAGCGAGTGGGGTCTCGTGCGGTAGCTAAGCAGAACTCGGGATAGGCGAGTCTGCAGTGAGCCTTAAGTTACCCTCTTCAAGCCCTGCTTGATAGTTTGCACTGCTCTCTCTGCCTGACCATTGGATGCTAGTTTGAACGGGGCAGAATTAACATGTTTGATCCCGTTACAGATCACGAACTCTTTGAACTCGGCACTGGTAAAACATGGCCCATTGTCGCTCACAAGGACATCAAGTAGTCTGTGCGTGGCAAACATGGCCCGCAGGCTTTCAGTGGTGGCAGCAGATGTGCTTGCCGACATTATCTCACATTCAATCCATTTGGAGTACGCACCTACAACCACAAGGAATATTTTACCCAAAAACGGGCCTGCATGGTTGACATGGACCCTGGACCATGGTTTGGAGGGACAAGACCATAAACTTAGTGGTGCCTCCTTGGGTGCATTGCTTAACTGTGAGCATGTGTTACATCTGTGCATCGATTTTATCATTACGATGCCTGGGTGGGTACTGTGGAGATCACTGATAAAAGTGTCTCTGCCCTTCTTGGGGACCACTACCCAATTGCCCCACAGAAAGCAGTCTTCCTGTATAGACATTTCAGCTTTACGCCGCTGGTACGGCTTTATCTCTTCCTGCATTTCCACTGGGACACTGGACCAGATCCTGTGAAGCACACAATTTTTTACTAGGGACAGCAAGGAGTCCTGGCTCGTCCAGGTTCTAATCTGTCGGGCTGTGACGGGTGATTGCTCACTCTTGAATACTTCCATAACCATGACTAAATCTGTGGGCTGCACTATTTCCACCCCCGTGGTGGGCAATGGCAGCCTACTGAGAGCATCGGCACCGTTTTTTGTGCCTGGCCAGTGGCGGATGGCGTAGTTGTGTGTGGACAACGTGAGTGCCCATCTCTGGTTGCAAGCCGATGCGTTGGTATTTATCACCTTACTCTTGTAAAACAGGGATATTAGTGGCTTATGGTCCATTTCCAATTCAAATTTTAGCCCAAACAGATATTGATGCATTTTCTTTATCCCATCGACACACACTAACACTTCTTTTTCAATCATGCTGTAGGCTCTCTCAGCCTTAGACATACTTCTGGATACATAAGCAACCGATTGCAATTTCCCAGAATCATTAGCTTGTTGCAATACACACCCGACGCCATACAACGACGCATCACATGCTGGTACCAAACACTTACATGGATCATACAACACAAGCAATTTGTTTGAGCATAACAATTTTCTAGCTTTTACAAAGGCATTTTCTTGGCTTTTACCCCACACCCATTTGTCTCCTTTACGCAGTAAGGTGTGCAGTGGTTCTAACAGTGTGCTGAGACCCAGTAAGAAGTTACCAAAGTAGTTCAGGAGTCCGAGAAACGACCGCAGCTCCGTCACGTTCTGTGGCCTCGGTGCATTCTCGATTGCCTCCGTCTTCGAATCGGTGGGCCTGATGCCGTCCGCCGCGATTCTTCTCCCCAGGATCTCCACTTCAGGTGCCAGGAAGACGCACTTCAAGCGTTTCAACTCGAGCCCCACGCATTTGAGTCGACTAAGAATCTCCTCCAGGTTCTGCAGATGCTCAACTGTGTCACGACCTGTAACCAAGATGTCGTCCTGGAAGACCACCGTGCACGGGACCGACTTCAGTAAGCTTTCCATGTTTCTCTGGAATATCACCGCGGCAGATCGAATTCCAAACGGGCATCTGTTATAAATGAAGAGACTTTTGTGTGGGTTGATGCAGGTGAGGCCCTTCGATGATTCCTCCAGCTCCTGTGTCATGTAGGCTGAGGTCAAATCGAGCTTCGTGAACATCTTTCCTGCCGCCAGCGTAGCAAAAAGGTCGTCAGCTTTTGGTAGTGGGTATTGGTCCTGCAGGGAGAAACGGTTGATAGTTACTTTGTAATCACCACAGATTCTGACGGTGCCGTCTCCCTTGAGGACGGGAACAATCAGACTGGCCTATTTGTTGAATTCGATCGGTGAAATGATGCCCTCTCGTTGCAGCCGGTCCAGCTCGATCTCTACCCTTTCTCTCATCATGTACGGTACTGCTCTCGCCTTGTAATGGATGGGGCACGCCCCCAGAATTAGGTGAATCTGCACTTTTGCTCCTTGGAACTTCCCGATGCCTGGTTCGAACAGCGAAGGAAACTTGTTTAAGACCTGGGCACATGAAGTGTCGTCAGTGGGTGAGAGTGCTCGGACGTCGTCCCATTTCCAACGTATCTTTCCCAGCCAACTCCTGCCGAGCAGCATAGGACCATCACCCGGTACCACCCAGAGTGGTAGCTTGTGCACCGCTCCATCGTAGGAGACCTTTACAGTAGCACTGCCGATTACGGGAATCAGTTCCTTTATGTAAGTTCTCAATTTCATGCGAATGGGAGTCAAGAATGGCCTTGAGGCCTTGCTGCACCACAATTTTATGAGTCATTTTGCTCATAATGGACTGACTCTCGTCCGTGTCCAGCTCCATTGACACCGGGAGTCCATTTAATTCAACCTTCACGCATTATTGGGGGACACGCTGTGGTAAATGTGTGCACCCCATATACCTCTGCCTCCTCGGTCTGAGGCTCCGGTTCGTCGTGATCTGCCGTGGATCTGTCCTCCTCTGCAGCATGGTGGTTTGCAGGATTAGAAGGGTTTGCAGCTCACCTGCACATACGTTGGAGGTGTCCCATTGTTCCACAGCCCTTGTAAACGTACCCTTTGAAGCGGCATGATGGAAACAATGATTATCCCCGCAGCGCCAACAAGGTGTAAATGGCCTTGTATTCATCACTCTTGAGGTAGACTCTGAGACATCTGCGGACATGCAGCTGCAGGTAAGTGGGGCCTGCCCTGTACATTGTGAATTGAAAACAACATCACTTTGTTCACGGTACTTGTAGCAGCACTCGTGTTCTGAGAGATTTGCTTAGTTTTGTCACTGGTGGCAATGAATGCCTGAGTTATCGCTATGGCCTTACTCAGGTTGGGGTCTCTACAGTCAAAAGTTTGCGAAGTATCACCTCATGGCCAGTGCCAAGTACGAAAAAGTCTCTGAGCATGTGCTCCAAATGTCCTTCAAATTCGCAATGTCCTGTAAGGCGTCTCAGCTCGGCGACATAACTCGCCACTTCCTGGCCTTCAGACCTGTTGTAGGTGTAGAACCGGTACCTCGCCATCAGAATGCTTTCCTTCAGGTTCAGATGCTCCCGGACCAGTGTGCACAAATCATCGTACGATTTCTCTGTGGGTTTCGCTGGAGCAAGCAGATTTTTCATGAGGCCATATGTTGGTGCCCCACAGGCGGTGAGGAGAATCGCCCTTCGTTTGGCAGCGTTAGCATCTCCTTCCGGCTCATTGACCATGAAGTATTGGTCGAGTCACTCCATGAAGGTTTCTCAATCATCTCCCTCTAAGAATTTCTCTAGGATGCCCACTGTTCTCTGCATTGTTGGGTTCGTCATCTATATCTCGTCGCCAGTTGCTGTGTATGAATTAAGAGTCTGACTGGATATTGTGAGCTCAAAGTGAAGTGTGACCTTAATCTTTTATTGCAGGTTTCCAGAGTGCCTCTCCAGTTTGTGAGGCCTCCTTATGTACCTGTGCTCCCAAGGGATTGTGGGATCCCTTGGGACTTCAGGGGATGAGCCCGCTGGTGGCAGTACAAGATATATACAAGTTTACATATATGGGTTTTACAGGCTGCATTCTACCAGCACTGGGAGTCGCAGGCTGGGACGGTGGGGACCTGGGTGTTCCATGCTGCTTTCCAGCAGCAGTAGGACCCAGAAGCTCGGACAGTGGGGCATTGAGTGTTCCATACTGCATTCCAGCATCACTGAGAGGCACAGGGTGGGATATTGGGGCACTGATTGTTCCATACTGTATTCCAGCAGCACTGGAACCCACAACCTCTGGTCTTTCGAAAGCATTCAGTGTCGGACCAAAACTTAAAGCACTATGCAGGGACTGGGACGAGCTGAAACCACGGAATGTCGAACCAGACCCTCAACCACTATGCAGGGACTGGGCCGTACTTAAACCACGGAATAACAAATCAGAAATTATGGAAGTGCTTGGCAACGCAAGTTCAAGATTCTCCCCTTTATACCTCTCCATGGCCACCCCCTCCCCCTACAAAGTTGGTCAGGCTCGCCCGCATCTGGATCTTCTTCTGTATCTTCAGGATTGGCATCAGGTTCTGCAAAATATAACAGAACATTCAAATGGTTAACAGCAGAGGAGGGGGCAGGATGGGTGGCATGAGTAGGCTCACATGTAGCAGGCCAGGCAGTCGGTTGATTTGAAGGGCCACGAGTAATTTTCAGTACTTACCCTCTCCCTCGAGTATGGGCCCAGCTTGTGCAGTACCGATTGCTTTTCTCCAACTAGGACCCATCAAAGCAGCGACCCTCTGTTCCAAGGGTGTCAGTGGGTGCAGATTTGGCGGGCCTCCTCCTGTTCGAGTTCTTTCCCTTTTGTTGTGGGCTAATTTCTTCTGCAAAGATGAAAACATAACTTGTTAGAGAGGGTGTCTTTCTGCTGGGTGGGACATATTTACAGATGGTCACATTTACAGATGCAATTCCATTGACAAATGAAAATATTACTTACACTAACTGCTTGACCAAGGTTCTGCCATTTCTTTTTACACTGCCATCCATTTCTCGTGGTATTCACCACTGCGCAGTAATCTTCTGCAACTTTGTTCCAGCATTTATTAATTTCTTTGGGTAGCACTTTTGTGTGACCTCTGTTGCTCGTATCCAGCTCCTGCCATCTTTCCTCAATTACATTAACTACTATCTCCATTTTGTGATGCGTGAAATTCTTCATTCTTGGCGCTCAGTGTTGCATTGCTCTATTGAATTGACACCCAGTGATTTTTTTAAAACACAAAGTCCTTATTTTGCTTGCAGCAATGAATGATTCTCACCTCTGCAGCACTCCTTGTGGAAGTTTAGCAGCTGATTTCTTGCACAGTACTCTAAACAGCACTCCTATCACTTTCAAAATATCAATCAGGCATCCAAAACTAAGTGAGAGGTTCTCCTTTTAAAAATGGCCGATTGCCAATGTTATTACCCGACTGAGCATGCGCGAACGCTGCAACGCGCATGTGTGTGCTGCCGGCCTTCTCACACGCACTCTGATCAGGCCCCTTCCCCCCCGCCGGCTCTGCGCAGCCAGCATGGACCTAGCTCCGCCTCACTCTCTGTGTTCTGCGCCACGCCACCGCGACAGACGGCCCGAGAATCGGCCATAATTACAAGTACTTTTTTTGCCGCTGCTTTTGCTCTACAATGTCGACGGGGGGTTTGGAGGTGCACCGTTTTACCTTTGTGGGGAAAGTTTGGGCTCGTAGACCTATAAATTTGGTTTTCACAACCACTCGAAAACATGCCACATGAGTTGTTGTTCTACACAACATATGTCACATTTATAACCATAATATTATTAAAGAATGAGAATTTTTATAAATAAGAGTGACACAGTTTACAAACCCATTGAGGCATATGGATCTGTGTTTACTTTTAAGAATGATGTGTCAAATTCCATTGTATTTATAACCCAAGTTCTGTGATTGACTCCTAATGAGTGACACTTGACAAATCTGCTCACAATTTGGACAAATGTTCCAATATTTTACAAAAGCCTCTTAAATGCTGCAGTCTTAGGGTAAAGAGGAACTTTACATTATGAACCAATTATATGATGTGGAGCAGCATTGGAAAGGCAAATACTTGGGATCAATTTTTGTTAAGGCATAGCAGGAAAGAATGGAAAAAGACAAAAAGGAATTGAGTCGGGCCTTCTTTATTTAATATGGCCTCTCTCACTGAGAAAGCTTACAAAGACCTTAACTGAAGAAGCCAGGTGATATCAAGTCAGGATCCTTCATTTTGTACACTAGTTTTATCAATAACTTTTTGTTGTGACGTACTTTTATCAATGAACTGTCCAGGATATAATTATATTGTCTTTTGTATGTTAGGCTGCAGAGTACTTGTATGTGTCTGTCTGACCAAGCTCTGTGAGAATGCCTAATCACAGGGCTCATCAATGAGAGTAGCATTTATATGGCTAAAGACTGCTTAAACTTGAGTCTACAGTTTTGGAAGGCACCTTAACTAGTGCTGACACAAGGGAGTGTTATTTTCACAACTACTCAGAAACATGCCACATGAGTTGTTGTTCTACACAACATGCTTTACAGGTTTACTAACCATAATATTATAAAGGAACGCAGCTTGACCCTGAAGCACCTTTTCCATCATATTTTATCACAATTGCTCAAGCTAAACATTGACACTTGCTATTTAATCAGGAGTCTCATTCCGAAAACTGCCAATGTTGTAAATATGGAATGAAAAACAGAAAGTGTCAGAAATGAATGACAGGTCAGTGAGCAGCAGAAAGAGAAAAGGGAGGTTAACAATTTGGAGGTTATCCTTCATCAGAACTGGCATGTCCAGGGAGGGGAAGCTTCATACAGGACTATGCAAGAGTGCAGATTGCTAACCATTTTCAGAGAAAGTAGCAGCAATTTATCTTTAATTTCCTTATCTGACACTTTGGCTCTTGTAGTGAGATGATCTGCTAATGATTGACAATGTAATGATGGAAATAATGCAACTTTAGTACAATACAGGGTCTTCCACTGAGTAATTAACACAATTATTGGGAGGAACAGCAGCAACATCGCTCACATCTGGGATGGTTTCACTAAAATCTCATCCTTGTCAGGACCCTTTAAGAATTTTGAAGAGAATATTCTGTAAGATATTTAAGTGGAGCTTTGATCATAATGAAACTCATAATTGCAAGTAAATTATCATAAATTCTTTGATTATATGAGTTTTTAAATTAGCTTTAAAGTCTGGACAATGATCACTTGTCCTATTTCAATGAATGGCTGTTACAATAAATGCTGAATTTATGGCTAAATAAGTACTCGAGATAATAGTATCATTAAATTGTTATGAGATACAAATCATTTTTAGTTAAAGGGCAATTTTGAATTAACTGTTTCCTTCTGACTTTTCACAGTAGCCTATTTTCTGGAAACGGTGTTCTTTTTTCTAGCTAATTTCTTCCTATTCATAAAATGTTGATATGTAAACAGCTATAATGGCAATAAAAATGCTTGTTATGAGTTTATTAACTGCATGTTCATGACTACAGTGTGCTTGTTGAAGCCTTTTGAACAGTTGGTTTCAATATGGGAATAATTGTCTTAGGCTGATATTCTTATTGAGTCAAGACATGCTGTTAGATTTTGACTGTAAGTGAAGCTATCCAACGCACAGTGGACTCACTGAGTATATCAGCACACTGTCTGATGTCAATTTGATAGCTTTAGACTGGTTCAAAAACTAATAGAAACATAGAAACATAGAAAATAGTGCAGGAGCAGGCCATTCAGCCCTTCTAGCCTGCACCGCCATTCAATGAGTTCATGGCTGAACATGAAACTTCAGTACCCCCTTCCTGCTTTCTCGCCATACTCCTTGATCCCCCGAGTAGTAAGGACTTCATCTAACTCCCTTTTGAATATATTTAGTGAATTGGCTTCAACTACTTTCCATGGTAGAGAATTCCACAGGTTCACCACTCTCTGGGTGAAGAAGTTTCTCCTCATCTCGGTCCTAAATGGCTTACCCCTTATCCTTAGACTGTGACCCCTGGTTCTGGACTTCCCCAACATTGGAAACATTCTTCCTGCATCCAACCTGTCCAAACCCGTCAGAATTTTAAACGTTTCTATGAGGTCCCCTCTCACTCTTCTGAACTCCAGTGAATACAAGCCCAGTTGATCCAGTCTTTCTTGATAGGTCAGTCCCACCATCCCGGGAATCAGTCTGGTGAATCTTCGCTGCACTCCCTCAATAGCAAGAACGTCCTTCCTCAAGTTAGGAGACCAAAACTGTACACAATACTCCAGGTGTGGCCTCACCAAGGCCCTATACAACTGTAGCAACACCTCCCTGCCCCTGTACTCAAATCCCCTCGCTATGAAGGCCAACATGCCATTTGCTTTCTTAACCGCCTGCTGTACCTGCATGCCAACCTTCAATGACTGATGTACCATGACACCCAGGTCTCGCTGCACATTCCCCCTTCCTAATCTGTCACCATTCAGATAATAGTCTGTCTCTCTGTTTTTACCACCAAAGTGGATAACCTCACATTTATCCACATTATACTTCATCTGCCACGCATTTGCCCACTCACCTAACCTAACCAAGTCACTCTGCAGCCTCATAGCATCCTCCTCGCAGCTCACACTGCCACCCAACTTAGTGTCATCCGCAAATTTGGAGATACTACATTTAATCCCCTCGTCTAAATCATTAATGTACAATGTAAACAGCTGGGGCCCCAGCACAGAACCTTGCGGTACCCCACTAGTCACTGCCTGCCATTCTGAAAAGTCCCCATTTACTCCTACTCTTTGCTTCCTGTCTGACAACCAGTTCTCAATCCACGTCAGCACACTACCCCCAATCCCATGTGCTTTAACTTTGCACATTAATCTCCTGTGTGGGACCTTGTCGAAAGCCTTCTGAAAGTCCAAATATACCACATCAACTGGTTCTCCTTCATCCACTTTACTGGAAACATCCTCAAAAAATTCCAGAAGATTTGTCAAGCATGATCTCCCTTTCACAAATCCATGCTGACTTGGACTTATCATGTCACCATTTTCCAAATACGCTGCTATGACATCCTTAATAATTGATTCCATCATTTTACCCACTACTGAGGTCAGGCTGACCGGTCTATAATTCCCTGCTTTCTCTCTCCCTCCTTTTTTAAAAAGTGGGGTTACATTGGCTACCCTCCACTCGATAGGAACTGATCCAGAGTCAATGGAATGTTGGAAAATGACTGTCAATGCATCCGCTATTTCCAAGGCCACTCCTTAAGTACTCTGGGATGCAGTCCATCAGGCCCTGGGGATTTATCGGCCTTCAATCCCATCAATTTCCCCAACACAATTTCCCGACGAATAAAGGTTCCTCCTCCTTACTAGACCCTCTGACCCCTTTTATATCCGGAAGGTTGTTTGTGTCCTCCTTCGTGAATACTGAACCAAAGTACTTGTTCAATTGGTCTGCCATTTCTTTGTTCCCCGTTATGACTTCCCCTGATTCTGACTGCAGGGGACCTACGTTTGTCTTTACTAACCTTTTTCTCTTTACATACCTATAGAGACTTTTGCAATCCGCCTTAATGTTCCCTGCAAGCTTCTTCTCGTACTCCATTTTCCCTGCCCTAATCAAACCCTTTGTCCTCCTCTGCTGAGTTCTAAATTTCTCCCAGTCCCCAGGTTCGCTGCTATTTCTGGCCAATTTGTATGCCACTTCCTTGGCTTTAATACTATCCCTGATTTCCCTAGATAGCCACGGTTGAGCCACCTTCCCTTTTTTATTTTTACGCCAGACAGGAATGTACAATTGTTGTAATTCATCCATGTGGTCTCTAAATGTCTGCCATTGCCCATCCACAGTCAACCCCTTAAGTATCATTCGCCAATCTATCTTAGCCAATTCACGCCTCATACCTTCAAAGTTACCCTTCTTTAAGTTCTGGACCATGGTCTCTGAATTAACTGTTTCATTCTCCATCCTAATGCAGAATTCCACCATATTATGGCACTCTTCCCCAAGGGGCCTCGCACAATGAGATTGTTAATTAATCCTCTCTCATTACACAACACCCAGTCTAAGATGGCCTCCCCCCTAGTTGGTTCCTCGACATATTGGTCTAGAAAACCATCCCTTATGCACTCCAGGAAATCCTCCTCAACCGTATTGCTTCCAGTTTGGCTAGCCCAATCTATGTGCATATTAAAGTCACCCATTATAACTGCTGCACCTTTATTGCATGCACTCCTAATTTCCTGTTTGATGCCCTCCCCAACATCACTACTACTGTTTGGAGGTCTGTACACAACTCCCACTAACGTTTTTTGCCCTTTAGTGTTCTGCAGCTCTACCCATATAGATTCCACATCATCCAAGCTAATGTCTTTCCTAACTATTGCATTAATCTCCTCTTTAACCAGCAATGCTACCCCACCTCCTTTTCCTTTTTTTCTATCCTTCCTGAATGTTGAATACCCCTGGATGTTGAGTTCCCAGCCCTGATCATCCTGGAGCCACGTCTCCGTAATCCCAATCACATCATATTTGTTAACATCTATTTGCACACTTAATTCATCCACCTTATTGCGGATACTCCTTGCATTAAGACACAAAGCCTTCAGGCTTGCTTTTTTAATGAGGTGTAACTATAGGAAGCATGGGCCCCGATATTTACAGTGAAGCGGGTGAGGCCAGAAACGGCTGTAGAACCCGGTAAGTTCGAGTTCCTCCTGATCTTAATGCAGGATCTCATTAATGTTATTTTAGCTCCGTTTCCCGTGTGACAGCCTGGCCAACTGGACAGCCTGGCCCGACGGAAAGGGGAGTACACCAATGGCAGGAATCCACAGCTGGACTTGGTCCCCAGCAATTAGAAAGGGTTGGGGGGGTGGAGTGTGGGGGGCTGGGGGGTGTAAGAGGCCCGCGAACGAGGCTGGTGGGTGGACAAAGGCTTCCTTGAGGGGCCGGAGGGAGCACCCTTGCTCCTCCTGACCCACCAGGAGTGCTGAAAGAGGCAGTTAGCTTGTGGAGCCAGCAGCTCCCGCCTCCATTTCACTGCCGGGTTTCCCGAATGTTGGGAAACACATGGGGAAGTAAATTTTAAATCGGGTTCCCAATTGCACTGTGAGAGCTTGATTTAAATATGTTAATTAAGTGTCCCACCTTTCCATCGTGGGATGCTCAGGCGCCCTGATATCCACCATTGTAAAGAAATTGGCAGCGAGCACATAAGGGTTGGGGTCGCATTGCACGTATTTTACTTTTTAATGACCTTCTCCCACCCGTTGTGGGGGGGTTAATATCGAGACCATTACGTCTGCTTTCAGAGGGACACAAGTGATTATCCCAGTGTCATTTACAACCTCAGTCCTTCTGGCATACATGACCATTGCCTCATTCATTGCCTCATGGTCAAAGCCAACTTGGCTTGATGTAGCATCAACTCAATATGGAGTACATGAGATACTGCAGGTCGAAAATACTGTCAGCATAATAAAACATATGGGGCTAGATTTTCCATTATTTTTTTGCATGCATAACTCCCACTTAACGTCTATCTTAAGGCTGAAATGAGGTGTAACGCCCAGATGTCACCCATTTAGCCACAAAATGGAAACTGACGCCCATTTCTCGGACATTTATCGGCGAGCGTTACTTTCGCCATATACGTAACGCCGGGAAAAAATAATAACGCCCACCCACTTTTTTAGGGCGTAATCATCAGAATGGGTGAACGCTCATAATATTGCCCAGCAATACTTTCGGCACGTAATTAACGGCGAGATTCGATAATACCAACCGCCCACTTTTTTGTCGTATAGATCACGTTTGCCGAAACTAACGCCCAGTATAGCGCCCAGCATCACTTTCAGCACCTCACACACATCTCGCCCACAATATCACACACCGAAAACAACATTCAGAAAAAGTTGAACTGTTCTGAACTAATCTCAGTGGTGTTGCTGCCATTTTGTAAATCGCAGGTCGCTTCATTGAAAAGGCTGCTTCAACTTCGGGGGAGTTTGGATTTACTCTCGAGTTTTTCTCAGGTGATGTGACCATCTGAACAGACATCTTTTCATACTGTGGACGATTGGGTTTTACTCTCGGTGTCTCAGTGTGGAAATTTATTGCTTGTAAACAATCAGCATTATACTTTTATTGAAATGAGGCCAGCCATTTCTCAGCCTGCATCGATTACAATGCAGATGCTGCAGAGTGCAAATAGCACAATGTCTAATGCACAGCATTATGTGCCCAATCTAAGACGTGCCAGACTGAAGAGGAGGTCCAGACCATACACCCCCCCACACATACAGGGAGAAGCGGTCTTACCTCGACTTATCCGAGAACACCTGCCTTCGGAGACTGCGCTTCCACAAAGTGGTTATCAGTGAAATATGCCAGCTCATCAGGGCAGATCTGCAACCTGCCAGCACCTTCAGGTCATCACTGTCTGTCGAGGTCAAGGTCACCGCGGCACTGTCATTCTAAGCATCCAGTTCCTTTCAGGCTTTCACGGTCGACATTTCCCCTCTGTCTCAGTACGCCACACATTGCTGCATTAGGCAGGTCTTGGAGGCCCTGTACATGTGTAGGATGGATTTTATCAGCTTCCCTATGACCACGGATGCTCAAACTGACAGGGCTGCAGCATTCTACCAAATTGTTAAGTTCCCCAAGGTGCAGGGAGCAATACACATCGCCATGTGGGCACCTTCTCAGGACCCAGAGGTTTTTCCCAACAGAAAAGGATTTCACTCCCTGAAGGTCCAATTAGTTGTCGATCACAACCAGATAATTAAGGCAGTGAGTGCTAAATATCCAGGCAGCTTCGATGAGGCTCACATCCTGCGTGAGAGTGCTGTCTCTGACATGTTTACCAGTCAGCCACAAGGACAATGCTGGATGCTTGGTGACAAACGATACGGCCAAGCCACCTGGCTGATGACCCACCTGCATGACCCAACTGAGGCCGAGAAGCGATACAATGAGAGCCACAGAGCCACATGCAATGTGATCCAGAAAACAATTACTGTGCTTAAGCAGCACTTTAGATGCCTGGAGTACTCAGGAGGGGAGCTACAATACAACCCTGAGCAGGTAGCTCAATTTGTGGTCATGTGCTCCATGCTGCACTACCTGGCGATCAGGTGGGGACAAGAATTGCCAGAGGGACTGATGGTCCACCTCAGGAGAGAGAGGAAGAGGAGGATGAGGAGCTGGACACTGACCTTGGGCCAGACAATCAGGCTGACTATGCAACCATGCCCATGCCCCCCTCCAGACCGCAGGAAAGGGCCCGTGGTGGCTACATAGCTGCAAGACTCATGTCAGCAGCTCATAAATGAATGATTTGCCTGATAGAATGTTGCTGTTATTGACAAAGCTGACACACTGCTGTGTGTGCAGCTCAGACATCAATGGTGGGCATCACCTTGGTGCCAGTTAAAGTTTAAGTTGATTCAAGTTAAGTGTAATCATACCCTTTCATGTTAAGGAATCACCAATGTGTAACGGTCCAGCTATCCGAGACATTGCGCAACAAGGATATGTTGAATAAAAAATATTTAATACGACCATTGGTCTGAAATCATAAGTATCACGGGCAAAGCCAGTGGTTGCATGGATCAGGGAACGGGAGGTACCGAGGCGGCAAGATTATCAGATGCAGAAGCAGGATCTTGCTCCTGCCTCTCATTTGTCATTGGCACTGGGGGTGCGAAGCCTAAGGATGGAGTGCCGCGCTCCGGGACCACTGGGAGGCCTGTGCCAGCAGTGTTTCTGGCTATCGCCTCCAGGGCCTCCGCCATCCGCGGAACGTACTACGTCATGGTGCCAGAAATGCTGGCCAGCTGTCGGGATATGCCCCCAATGCATGTAGGATCTGGTCACCTATGTCTACAGTCCTCCTGGACAACTGTACCATCTCTCTGCTCTCATCTGGCGCTCGTGGAGCAGTCCTGCTACGTCCACGAAACCTCCGCAGGGTCGGCACCGTCTTTGGTACACCTGGGGTGTTCTGTGGCAAGCGGCTTAGGCCCAGTGCCTCTAGAGTGGAGGTGGGAATGGCTGGAGGAGCACTTGATGGCCTTGGGGTGGAATGCCTTCTGCAGCCTGGCGATGCAGGCGCCTCAAGGTTGGCACTCTCATCCGTGGAGAATGGACCCAGCTGATTGACAGGTGTGAATCGGTGCTCCTCAGCACCAGATGTAGGATTGTCCGGCGAGTCCGGCCCCACGCCCCCACCTACTGGCCTCTGTGGTCTTGCCTGGGGACGCACTGCTGGCTGAGCTGCAAAACACAAATGAGGTAATTAGAGGCGAAGGGGGTGCTCGGGTCACAAGGTGAGTCCAGTGCTACACACAGCATATGCACGATAAAAGCACCACTGCTAGCAAAATCATCACAAACATCACATTTCATGACCATCAACACATTTTGCATTGCAATGATTCTCATGAGCCCAGCGTTATTTATAGAACACTTTAAGAAATCATCTATCATATATTATTGTTCAGATATGAGTTGGTGTGGCATCTATTGACTTTACATTACGCAATGGTGTGTACTTTACTCACGTGGCATCACGTCAGGGTCTGCAGCTGCCTGCATGGCCATCCGGGGGTTGCTCCCCACTAGTGCGAGCACCCGCTCCTCTATGTCAGTGATGTCGCTGGAGACTGGCCCCCCCACCCATTCACCTCTGCTTTGACCTATTCCTCGAAAGCTCCTTCTGTAAAAGGTAACAGGACGACATGGCATGAGATAATTGCATGAGATCATTGCCGACATGTAATCATGATTATTATGATAATTATCATTCTTTATCTAAAGACGTACACCATGACAGGCAGGCTTTGAGTAAAACATTTCTGGTAAAAGTGAAAGACCTCACAACTGATGATAGTCACTCATGACTCTTACAAATCAAATTATATAAATACATAAGTACATGTAAATAAATGTAGTACTTACTCTTGCGGATCCGACAAGGTCGTTCCATCGCTTTCGGCACTGGTTGGACCCATGCAACTTGTTGGTTCAGATCCTCTGGTAAGCCTTTGGGGTGTGCATCCCATGCCCTCCCTGTGTCAAATCACCCTAGCGTGACTCAACCTCCTGCATGAGGGAGGCATTAGCATCATCCAAGAACCTCATTGCTCTTTTGCGTCCTCCAATGTGCTCCTCTCACACCTCACTGCTCTCACCAGCGTCAGTCTCCACAGCGTGCTGTGTTGCCTCCTCCACTCCCTCTATTATAGGCATCAAATTCGGGAAAATATCTGGCTGGTAACAGCTAAGTAAAGCTCGAAACTCTCCCTCCTTCCTCCCAAAGCAGCCACACCCCACTCGCACACACCTTCACTCCCTCTCAACTCCCTCGCTCTCTGTCTCCTCTTATATGCATGTACTGATGACCCTTGACCTCCTGAATCGTGGGAATCGAGTGTTGCCATGCCGTTGTTAAGGACGGCGATACTTTACAGCAGAAGGTCAGAGAGATTTAACGTTAATGCCCATTTCAGGTCGCTTGTGGTAATGCCCATTTTATAAAATGGAAACTAGGGGTTTGAAAGTGGGTGACAAGCCGGCGATCTGAAAACCCATGTTTACTGCCCACACCGGAAATAACGGCAATTTTTGGGTGATCTGCACAAAAGTATAAAATCTACCCCATGGGGTAAACGTCTGCAGGGGGCACACACATTTTAAATCACTAAATCAGCAGTGTCTATTTCCACAATATAATGCTCGCAGGCACTAACTCACATGCAGAGTTCATTTTAACAAGTGATGTTATCTAATTTAATTATTTAACACTACTTAACTGTGCACTTGCGATTTATTCATTTTTAACCTTACTATATCAGAAAAAAGTACTCTAAGTTATACTATGTGCCAAGTAGGAATGTGCTTCCTGTTACAAATTTTGGGTGAGCACTGGAAATTCTTTGGGTTTAACATCACATGTCTTTCCTCATATCCACTCGAGTGAGACAAGGCTGATTTTAAATGAAGAAATTGCTTTATATTGCACAAACTATAGGACCAAACAGAATACAGTTTTCAGCTAAATTCAATCAATTTCCTCTAACTCTTTGTAACATGGGGCCCAAGTTTTGAGCCGCGCCTAGAACAGTGCAGTCCCGACCTGGACGCCCGTTTTTCGCGCCACAAAGTGCGCCTAAAAAAACCTTCCAGATTCTCCAGCTCCCTGCAGGTCATTTGCAGCTCGGCGCAGCGCAGCAGGAGCTGGAGGGGGCGGAGCCAGATCCCTGCGCTGAAAACAGTGCCGGGACCTCTGCACATGCACGCTACAGTGGGCACGCATGTGCAGTAGCTCCAGGCGCCCAAAACTGTGTGGGAGGGGCCGAAGTACGCAGCCCCTAGCCCTGGCCCAATGGCCTCACTGGGGCTGCGTGAATAAGGCTCCTCCCACGGCCAGCTCCTACTTCCTCCCGACCCGACTCAACTCCCGCTTCCCGCCCCCCGCCTCCGGACCAGACCCGACCCGACCCCCTGGACTGCACCCGACCCGACTCACGCTTCCCCCCCCCACCCCCGACTGGACCCGACCCGACCTCCCTCCCCCGGACCTGACCTCCCTCTCCCTCCCTCCCCCCGACCCGAATCGAACCGACCTCCGTCCCACCACCCCCCCGACCCGCGCTCCACCCGACTCGACCCAACGCCACCTACCTGTAAATCTGGTGCTGGGGACGGGCCCTGCCCGAAGTCTTGGGCCCTGCCCGAAGTCTCGGGCCCGGCCAGGCTCGGCCCGTTCAGCCTCCCTCCCCCATCTCCTTCCCCCCCACCCCCATCTCCTTCCCCCCCAACTCCTTTCCCCCATCTCCTTTCCCCCCTCTCCCATTTTCCTCCTCCCCCTCCCCCCCTTCTCCCCCATCCCTCCCCTTCCCTCCCTCTGCTCCCCCCCTCTCTCCCTCTACCCCCCTCCTCCCCCTCCCCTCACTGTCAGAAACACAGACACTGACAGACAGAGAGTGAGAGACACACACAGACAGACAGAGAGATAGAGACACTGACAGAGACACACTGGGGGGGGGGCATCCCAGCACGCTGTTGGAGGGCTCCCGGTGCTGCAGTTGGTAAGTAGAAAATGTTTTATTTATTGATTTTTAAAAAAATTATTTCTTATTAATTTTTTTGATTGATTTATTGGTTGATTTATTGATTTTTTTATCATTTATTATTGATGATGGCTCTTTATTTGTAAAACTGAAGTGTTTAATGTTTGTAAACTTCCCTTTAAACCCCCCCCCCCCCCATTCCCTACGCCTGATTTGTAACCTGCGCCTGATTTTCTAAAGTGTAGACAAGGTTTTTTCCAGCGTACAAAAATCTTCACTTACTCCATTCTAAGTTAGTTTGGAGTAAGTTTTCACTGACGAAACTTTGAAAACAGGTGTAAGTGGCCGGACAAAAAATTCTGTTCCAAAGTGAAACTGTTCTAACTGACTAGAACTGGAGCAAACTAAATGGCGAGAATTCCGATTTCTAAGATACTCCGTTCTACACCAGTTGCTCCTAAAAATCAGGAGCAAATCATGTCGAAACTTGGGGCCATTGAAACTAACAAAGCTTGCCACTCTACAGGCCAACAAGTGAGCGGGGTAGTTCTGGACTTGGTTTTAGGTAATGAAGCTGGGCAGGTGGAAGGAGTATCAGCGGGTGAGCATTTTGGTGGTAGTGATCATATTTCAGTTAGATTTAGCATAGTTATGGAAAAGGACAAATAGAGATCAGGAGTAAAGTTTCTTGTATGGGGAAAGGCCAATTTTATCAAGCTGAGAGGTGATTTAGCAAAGTGAACTGGAAACAGGTACTTGAGGGTAAATCAGTGTCACAGCAGTGGGAGGCATTCACAGAGCAAATAGTTAGGGTTCAGAGCAAGTCAGTTCCCTTAAAGAAAAAGGGTGGGACTAACAAATCCAGAATGCCCTGGATGTTGAGGAGCATACAGGGTAGGATCAGGCAAAAAAACGGAAGCTTATGTCAGATACAGAGAGCTAAATACTGCAGAAAGCCTAGAGGATTATAGAAAGTGTAAGGGTGAAATTAAAAAGGAAATTAGGAAAGCAAAGAGAGGACATGAAAATCAAGGAAAACCAAAGATGTTTTATAAATACATAAAGAGCAAGAGGATAACTAAAGAAAGAGTAGGGCCTATTAGAGACCAAGGGCTGGATTTTTGGTCAGCTAACGCCTCATTTGGTGGACAGGGGGTAAGAGGTTTGCGATAGGGAGCGCAGCTTTTAGTGCCCCGACCGAAAATTCAGTAGAGACTCACCAGGGGCGCAAACCAGTTAGATTTAGCCATAGTTATGGAAAAGGACAAAGAGAGATCAGGTGTAAAGGTTCTCGATTGAGGACGATCACTCCGATCATGACATATTCCTGGTGCAACGCCCACGCTTGTGCACTGGTTGGTAAATTAGGTGCGGCTGCCTCATTGAGCATCTGTCAATAACGTCTGGAAAAACAGTCAGTACAGGCTTGCAGAGACGTTAACTGGTGGCTACTTAAAAGGATGAGGAAGTGCTTCCTTCAGAGGTCACAGTTGGTGCAATGTTTACATACAGCACGGTGCTGAGCCTCCGAGTTTGCAGCGGCAGACAGACATAGCAGTTGAGGTTACGAGAACCTTATTTCTGAAACTTTAATAGGGGCATTACTTGGTCACCAGCGTCGCATTCTACATGCTCTAGCAAGGCGTCATGAAGAGCGAAGGTCTATTGGCCATGTCAATGGCCGAAGGAGGAGAACCCCTAGACATCAGGGCAGGAGACCTTACCCCCGACGGCTTTACGCTCATACCTGGGCCTGTCCGAAGAGCAGTATGTCAGAAGGCTGCGCTTCCGAAAGGAGATCATTACAGAGCTATGCCATCTCCTGCAGGCAGACCTGCAGCCTCACATCGGCACCAGGACTGCGCTGTCTGTCTCAATGAAGGTCATGGTTGCACTCACCTTCTGTGCCTCTGGCTCTTTCCAGGCTTCATCAGGGACATATACAGCATCTCACAATATGCAATGCATCGCTGTATCCGCAACGTCACACAGGCTCTCTACACTCGCAGCATGGACTTCATTACCTTCGCGATGACTAGGGAGAAACAGAATGAGCGCGCACATGGGTTTGCAAGGATAGCGGGCTTCCCGAGAGCCCAAGAAGCAATTGACTGCACACACATGGCCTTGTGAGCACCATTCCAGAATACAGAGGTCTTCAGAAACAGAAAGGGATACAACTCCCGAAGTATGCAGCTGGTGTGTGACCACACGCAGCGCATCCTCGCAGTCAATGCTCGCTATCCTGGAAGCGCACATGAGGCCTTTATCCTTCGGGAGAGCACTGTGCCTCGACTGTTTCAGCCCCCATGAGAAGGCCAAAGCAGGCTGCTCGAGGATAAGGGATATGGCCTGGCCACCTGGCTGCTGCCCCCCCCCCCCCGCCGCAACCCCACCACAGAACCGGAGGAACGCTACAAAGAGAGCCATGCGGCCACCCGCAACATCATAGAGCAGATTTTAGGGGTCCGGAAGCAGCGATTCCGATGCCTGGACCACTCTGGAGGCAGCCTTCAATACTCCCTGCAACAGGTCTCACTATTCATTGTGGTGTGCTGCCTCCTGCACAACTTGGACATCATGATGGCCCAGGCCTTGCCAGTGGAGATCGCAGGCCTACCTCAAGAGGTCGAGGAAGAGGGGGAGGAGGAGGAGGAACAGGAGCCTGCCGATGTTCTGGATATCCGGCGACATGGCGATGACCAGCAGCATCCATGGAGGAGGCAGCATGCCAATGTTGGCAGCGGCAGGGCTATTCAGTATTGGGTCATAAGGGAACGCTTCGCTTAAATGGAATGTGCTGAGGGATGCAGCAAATAATGGTAACACATTGAGGCACGATAATGCCACCTCTCCGTTACGAGTCAACAAGTTACAAGTATACACCAGAGGCTGAAGGAAACATTCAACGTTACATTTTATTGCAAACACATCCCTCAATTAACCCCAAAAACCCCTCAGAAAACAAAATGGGGCACCCGCCCCTTCAAATAATACAACAGATGAATAACATTTAGACCTTCTCAACATGAGCCCATGGCCTCACCTTTCATCAGTGGGTCTTGCATAGACATTTCGCGCCCTCCCATGCCTCACACCCCTCCTTTGCCTACTGCTCCCCCTCAATGGGTCCTCAGTTCCTGCAGCAGGGCCGCTTGAGGGCTGCTGTGTGTCTGAGGGAGACAGGACAGATGGCCTAGCATGACATCCTGGACCACCTCTGAGCCTGGAAGGCCTGGCTGCTGACAGCCCCGCCTGAGAATGGACGGCCGCAGTGTGGGATGGCTGGGGAACAGACCGCGCAGGTGCAAAGGCGGAATGGCAGTGTCAGGAGACCGAATTATGTCCTCCTGAGAGGTTCCACCTGGACCGACAGCCTGCCACTCCCCAGGGCAGAGCCTCAGCATCCAGAGCAATCTGATGGAGCAGATTGCTGGACTACTTCAGCACCAATATCTCCTTGTTGGACTGATGGGGCCCCAAACACGATGGCAGCAATCAGTGCTTGTGTGGCATCAATTTGACCCTGCATCAGAGCAGACAGCGCATTGATGCCAGCATGTACTGACAACATGTGTGCATATTGACATTTCATGGTGCATGGCATCGCACAGTGGATGTGTGAACGGTGGAGTCTGGGGCACAAGCAGCTACCAGTACATATGAAGCTCAGGACTGTCACCGCATATGAAGAGCTGAAAGGTGCTGGTAGTTGGGCTCAGGCTGAGTAAGAAGGTAGAAAGTGAGAGACGCTTGGATGGACAGGGCATGTCTGGTGAGGCAATGGAGAGGTCTCAGGCTGGCATCTGCAATGAGGAGCATGGCCTTGGACACATAGAGAAGGGGTAGGCACTGTAAAGTCTTAACATTGCTGTGGGAGAGTGAGGTTCACATGGAAGTATTGGAAGGTGAATGCAAAGGGTACTCACCCTGATGACCATAGTAAGGCCATTGAAAGTGTTGCAACATTTGGTTGTTCTTGTGGGCAACGCACTCTGGGGTGTAACGTACTCAGCTACCTCCCTCCAGAGCCTTCTGAAATCCCGAGACGCTGGCATTCATCCCCCTCTAGGCTGGAGGGCTAATCTCCATTGCCTCCAGCAAGTCATCAAGGGCGGTGGGTGAGAAGCGGGTAGAAAACTGGCATCCTCCTTGCTCGTCTATTTTCGTGTTCTGTTGACCCTGTGGATCTTGAACTGCGCATGCGCGAACTTGAGTTGCTGCATCTTTAAGAATCGGCTGTTTTCGGGGTCTAACTCGGAGTTCCGCGCATGCAAAATTGGTCCACCAAATTTAGCGACCAAACTTTCATTATCGACCTCCCAGTTCTGGTGTGCAACGGCTGATTTAGCGCCCCAAACTTTTCCAAGGTGATAAAATTACTGCTCCGCCTAGGTTACCGCCCCAATTGAGGTGCAACCGAATTTCCACCCCCTAAAAGGAAGCCTGTGTGTGGAGGTGGAAGACATGGGTATGGTTCTTAATGAATACTTTGCGACTGTGATCACAAAAGAGAAGGATGATGCAGTCATTGAAGTTAAGGAAGAGGTGTGTGAAATATTAGATGAGATAAACATAGTAGGAGAAGAAGTATTAAGAGGTTTAGCAGCTTTGAAAGTGGATAAATCCCCGTGTCCGCATAAAATGTATTCCGAGCTGTTAAGAGAAGCAAAAGAGGAAATAGCAGAGGCTTATGACGATCACTTTCCAATCGTCTCTAGCTACAGGTGTGGTGCCAGAGGACTGGAGGACTGCTAATGTTGTACTGTTGTTTAAAAAGGGAGAATGGAATAGAGTGAGTAAATACAGGCCAGTCAGCCTAACCTCAGTGGTGGGCAAATTGAAGGAAAAAATTCTGAGGGACAGGATAAATCTTTATTTAAAAAGGCACGGATTAATCAAGGATAGACAGCATGGATTTGTTATTGCAGGTTTGTGCCTGACTAACTTGATTAATTTTTTGAGGAGGTAACAAGGAGGGTCGATGAGGGTAGTGCGTTTGATGTAATGTATATGGATTTTAGCAAGGCTTTTGACAAGGTCCCACATGTATACTGGTCGGACAAGAAAAAGCCCATGGGATCCAAGGGAAAGTGGCAAGTTGGATCCAAAATTGGCTCAGTGGCAGGAAACAAAGGGCAGTGGTTGATGGATGTTTTTGTGACTGGAAGGTTGTTTCCAGTGGAGTTCCACGGGGCTCAGTACTAGATCCCTTACATTTTCTGGTATATATCAATGAATTAGACTGCAGGATAGTTCAGATGAATATGTGGCTTGAGGAATGGGTCAAGGTGGAGTGATTCAAATTCCTGAGACATTGGAATCGTTTCTGGGGGAGGTGCGACCAGTACAAACCGGACAGTCTGCACCTGGGCAGGACCGGAACCGATGTCCTAGGCGGAGTGCTTGCTCGTGCTGTTGCAGAGGGTTTAAACTAATATGGCAGGGGGAAGGGAACCTATGCAGAGAGGCAGAGGGAAGTAAAAAGGGGGCAGAAGCAAAAGGTAGGAAGGAGAAAAGTAAGAGTGGAGGGCAGAGAGATCAAGGGCAAAAGTCAAAAAGGGCCACATTATAACATAATTCTAAAAGGACAAAGAGTGTTAAAAAAAAGCCTGAAGGCTCTGAGTCTCAATGCGAGGAGCATTCGTAATAAGGTTGGTGAATTAACTGCGCAGATAGCTGTTAACGGATATGATGTAATTGGGATTACGGAGATATGGCTCCAGGGTAACCAAGGCTGGGAACTCAACATCCAGGGGTATTCAATATTCAGGAAGGATAGACAGGAAGGAAAAGGAGGTGGGGTAGCATTACTGGTTAAAGAGGAGATTAACGCAATATTAAGGAAGGACATTAGCTTGGATGATGTGGAATCTATATGGGTAGAGCTGCGAAACACCAAAGGGCAGAAAACGTTAGTGGAAGTTGTGTACAGACCACCAAACAGTAGTAGTGAGGTTGGGGATGGCATCCAGCAGGAAATTAGGGATGCGTGCAATAGGGGTACAGCAGTTATCATGAGTGACTTTAATCTACATATAGATTGGGCTAACCAAACTGGTGGCAATACTGTGGAGGAGGATTTCCCATTGAGTATAAGGGATGGTTTTCTAGACCAATATGTCGAGGAACCAACTAGAGAGCAGGCCATCCTAATGTGTGTCTTATGTAATGAGAGAGGATTAATTAGCAATCTTGTCATGCGAAGCCCCTTGGGGAAGAGTGACCATAATATGATAGAATTCTTCATTAAGATGGAGAGTGACACAGTTAATTCAGAGACTAGGGTCCTGAACTTAAAGAAAGGTAACTTCGATGGTATGAGATGTGAATTGGCTTGGATAGACTGGCGAATTATACTTAAATGGTTGACAGTAGATGGCAATGGCAGACATTTAAAGATCACATGGATGAACTACAACAATTGCACATCCCGTCTGGCATAAAAATTAAATGGGGAAGGTGGTTCAACCATGGCTAACAAGGGAAATTAGGGATAGTGTTAAATCCAAGGAAGAGGCATATAAATTGGCCAGAAAAAGCAGCAAACCTGAGGACTGGGAGAAATTTAGAATTCAGCAGAGGAGGACAAAGGGTTTAATTAGGAGGGGGGAAATAGAGTACAAGAGTAAGCTTGCAGGGAACATAAAAACTGACTGCAAAAGCTTCTATAGGTATGTGAAGAAAAAAAGATTGGTGAAGACTAATGTAGGTCCCTTGCAGTCAGAATCAAGTGAATTCATAATGGGGAACAAGGAAATGGTAGACCAATTGAAAAAATACTTTGGTTCTGTCTTCACTAAGGAAGACACGAGTAACCTCCCAAAAATACTAGGGGACCGAGGGTCCAGTGAGAAGCAAGAACTGAGGGATTTGAGGGAAATCCTTATTAGTCAGGAAATGATGTTAGGGAAATTGATGGGATTGAAGGCCGATAAATCCCCAAGGTTTGATTGTCTGCATCCTAGAGTACTTAAGGAAGTGGCCCTCGAAATAGTGGATGCATTGGTGATCATTTTTCAAAAGTCTATCGACTCGGGATCAGTTCCTATGGATTAGAGGGTAGCTAATGCAACCCCACTTTTTAAAAAAGGAGGGAGAGAGAAAATAAGGAATTATTGACCGGTTAGCCTGACATGGGGAAAGTGCAGCAATCAATTATTAAAGATGTAATAGCATCACATTTGGAAAGCAGTGACAGGATCGGTCCAAGTCAGCATGGATTTATGAAAGGGACATCATGCTTGACAAATCTTCTAGAATTTTTTGAGGATGTAACTAGTAGAGTGGATAAGGGAGAACCAATGGATGTGGTGTATTTGGACTTTCAAAAGGCTTTTAACAAGGTCCCACACAAGAGATTAGTGTGCAAAATTAAGGCACATGGGATTGGGGGTAATGTACTGACGTCGATAGAGAACTGGTTGGCAGACAGGAAGCAAAAATGGGAATTAACGGGTCCTTTTCAGAATGGCAGGCAGTGACTAGTGGGGTATCGCAAGGTTCAGTGCTGGGACCGCAGCTATTTACAATATATATTAATGATTTAGACGAATGAATTGAATGTAATATCTCCAAGTTTGCAGATGACACTAAGCTGGGTGGCAGTGTGAGCTGTGAGAAGGATGCTAAGAGACTGCAGGGTGACTTGGACAGGTTAGGTGAGTGGGAAAATGCATGGCAGATGCAGTATAATGTGCATAAGTTTGAGGTTATCCACTTTCGTGGCAAAAACAGGAAGGCAGATTATTCTCTGAATGGTGACAGATTAGGAAAAGGGGAGGTGCAACGAGACCTGGGTGTCATGGTACATCAGTCATTGAAAGTAGCATGCAAGTACAGCAGGCAGTAAAGAAAGCAAATGCCATGTGTCATAGCGAGAGGATTTGAGTATAGGAGCGGGGTGGTCTTGCTGCAGTTGTATAGGGCTTGGTGAGACCACACTTTGAATATTGTGTTCAGTTTTGGTCTCCTAATCTGAGGAAGGGCATTCTTGCTATTGAGGGAGTGCAGCAAAGGTTCACCAGACTGATTCCCGGGATGGCAGGACTGACATATGAAGAAAGATTGGATCGACTAGGCTTATAATCACTGGAATTTAGAAGAATGAGAGGGGATCTCACAGAAGCATATAAAATTGTGACGGGATTGGACAGGTTAGATGCAGGAATAACGTTCCCGATGTTGGGGAAGTCCAGAACCAGGGGTCACAGTCTAAGGATAAGGGGTAAGCCATATAGGACCGAGATGAGGAGAAACTTTTTCACCCAGAGAATTGTGAATCTATGGAATTGTCTACCACAGAAAGTTGTTGAGTCTAGTTCGTTGGATATATTTAAAAGGGAGTTAGATGTGGCTCTTACAGCTAAATGGATCAGTGGGTATGGAGAAAATACAGGCGTGGGGTACTGAAGTTGCATGATCAGCCATGGTCATATTGAATGGTGGTGCAGGCTCGAAGGGCCGAATGGCCTGCTCCTGCACCTATTTTCTATGTTTCTATGTTTCTATGTTTCATTATAGGGGGTATGATTAAGGAGTTTGCAGATGATGCAAAAAGTGTGGTTGATAATGAAGAAGAATGCTGCGGACTGCAGGAAGATATCAATGGACTGGTCAGGTGGGCAAAACAGTGTCAAATGGAATTCAATCCGTAGAAGTGTGACGTAATACATTTGGGGAGGGCTAACAAGGAAAGGGAATACACATTAAATTGTAGGACACCGAGAAGAAGTGTAGAGGAACAAAGGGACCCTGGAGTGTATGTCCACAGATCCCAGAAGGTGGCAGGCCAGGTAGATAAGGTGATTAAAAAGGCATACGGAATACTTGCCTTTATTTGTCAAGGCATGAAATACAAGAGCAGGGGGGTTATGCTTCAAATGTATAAAACACTAATTAGGCCACAGCTAGAGTACCACATTACAGGAAAGATGTGATTGCACGAGAGAGGGTACAGAAGAGATTTACAAAGATGCTGCCTGGACTGAAGCATTTTAGCTATGAGCAGAGATTGGATAGGCTGGGAATGATTTCTTTGGAACAGAGGGGGCTGATGGGAGACATGATTGAGGTGTATAAAATTAAGACGGGCCTAGATTGAGTGGGTAGGAAGGACCTATTTCCCCTTAGCAGAGAGGTTCAAAACCAGAGGATATAGATTTAAAGTAATTGGTCGAAGGATTAGAGGGTAATTGAGGAGAAATTCTTTTTCCCAGAGGGTGTTGGGGGTTTAGAACTCACTGCCTAAAAGGGTAGTAGAGGCAGAAATGCTCATCATGTTTGAAAACTTCTTGGAGATGCATTTGAAGTGCAGTAACCTACAGGGCTATGGACCAAGAGCTGGAAAGTGGGATTAGACTGGATAGCTCTTTTTCAGCCAGCACAGACACGATGGGCTGAATGGCCTCCTTCTGTTCTATGATTCTACGCCTTTTAATGGGCTAAGCTCATTTTACAGACTAGCAACCTCTGAAACTAGCCAGGACAATCCCCTTACATGACACACATGTTTGTATCTCAGCTATGAGACTCGCTAACATTCACACGTTGTTTAAACAGTGAGGACTCCCTGACTTTTAAATCAAAATATATTTGTTGTAGCTTGGGAGGGAGCCAAAAACTTGACTTCTGACCCAACTCTTTCTGTAAAGAATTGGCTCATTGAGCTGCCAATTAAAACACCGACCTCAAATCAGAAATTTCCACCCCGTTCACCCCCATGGCACCAATCTGACCTTTTCATTTAAATCCCTGTGCTGTGCTGAGTGAAGGGTGTTTCTTCTTTTTAATATGCTAACAAATCCCATTGTCTCAAACTGATATGGTGTGTGAGGAATGCAGTTCTATTAATCACTTTTTCACTATTGGATCAAATCTACATTCTCAGATAGCTTGTGTGGTGTAATTCCTTAATTCACCAAATTTAACTTAATAACAAGATCGAAATATAAATTAACCCAAATTCGCAAAATAGGTTGAACCTCCCTTATCCGGAACCCTTGGCACCTGGCCTTTTCTGGATAAGGGATTTTCTCTGGACGAGGGGAGATCACGTTAAATTGGATGGTATAGTTACTAAGCAAGGGGATATCGGGGCTGGCTGGCTTGGGGCTGGGAGTGCAGCAGAGAGATCATGGGCCGAAGTGGGCGGGGGGGGGTGCGGTGGATCGCAGGGTCAGGCTAGCGATTGTGGGAGTCGGCCACGAGGAAGGACTTCAATTTGTTTATGTTGGAGCTCTGCGCATGCGCTACCCGGTAGCCAAGAATGGTTCTGGACAAGGGGTGGTTCTAGATAAGGGAGATTCAACCTGTATCTCTCAAATGAAGAGAAAGTTACTCTTACATCATGGAGGGGGAGAGTTAACAGGACACTGTGTTCCAGCAGGCAGTCACACCCCTTAAGCTAAATGATTCAAATTTGGTCCGTGGTCATGGACAGGAGGGTGTAACATTGGAGAAGCCTCAGCTCTTGCAATTGTCTAACAGGAATGAGGTTCTTGGGTAAGAGGGAGCTGTTCCGTTGGGATGGGCTTGAACCATGTTGGGACCAGTGTCCTGGTGAATCGAATAACTAGGGCTGTTGACAGAGCTTTAAACTACATAGTCAGGGGGGAGGGTTCAGGTGAACGGAAAGATTAAAAAGTCAAAGAAAAAGGAGAAGGCAATAGTTCAGGGTAGCGTAGGGGTACTGATAACCAGAGTGTGACAAGAAGGGACAGAACGTATAAACATAAGAGTGCATCAGAAAGTGGGGCCAGAGTAGGAAAAACTGGTAAAAAGACAAAATTAAAAGCTCTTTCTCTGAGTGCACGGAACATTTGTAACAAGATAGATGAGTTGATGGAACAAATAGAAATAAATGGGTATGATCTGATATCCATTACAGAAACATGGTTGCAAGGTGACCAAGCCTGGGAACTGAATGTTCAGGGGTATTTGACATTTCGGAAGGACAGGCAGAAAGGAAAAGGATGTGGAATAGCTCTGTTAATAAACCATGAGATCAGTGCAGTAGTGAGAACTGATATTGGCTCAGAAGATCAAGATGTAGAATCAGTTTGGGTGGCGATAAGAAATAATAGGGGAAAGAAGTCAATTCTGGGAGTACTTTATCATCATCATAGGCAGACACTCGGAATCAAGGAGGACTTGCTTCCACTCTTAAAATGAGTCTTCAGGTGGCTGAACAGTCCAATACGAGAGCCACAGTCCCTGTCACAGGTGGGACAGATAGTCGTTGAGGGTAAGGGGGAGTGGGACAGATTTGCCGCATGCTCTTTCCACTGCCTGCACTTGATTTTTGCATGCTCTCGGCGATGAGACTTGAGGTGCTCAGTGCCTTCCTGAATGCACTTCCTCCACTTAGGGCGATCTTTGGCCCCTTAACAATAGCTACATTGTAGGACAGAGTATAAATCAAGAAATAATGGCTGCTTTTAAGAAAGGTACTGCAATAATCATGGGCGATTTTAATCTTCATATTGATTGGACAAATCAAATTAGCAAAGGTAGCCTTGAGGAAGAGATCATAGAGTGTATTGAGGATGGTTTCAGAGTAATATGCTGTGGAACCAACCAGAAAGCAGGCTATTTTAGATCTGATAATGTGTAATGAGACAGGATTAATTAATGATCTCATGGTAAAGGAAAAATCTTCACTCAGAGGGTGGTGGGGATCTGGAACTCACTGCCTGAAAGGGTGGTAGAGGCAGAAACCCTAAGCACATTTAAAAGATGTTTGGATGTGCACTTAAAATACCATAACTACAGGGCTATGGACCAAGAGCTGGAAAGTGGGATTAAGCTGGATAACTCTTGGCGTGGACATGATGGGCCGAAATGGCCTCCTTGCATGCTTCTATGATCCTCTAGGGAACAGTTTATTTAATGATCTCATAGTAAATGATCCTCTTGGGAAGAGTGATCATAGGATGTTAGAATTTCAAATTCAGTTTGAGGGTGAGAAACATGGGTCTCAAACTAGTGTCCTGAACTTAAATAAAGGCAATTACAAAGGTATGAATGCAGAGTTGGCTAAAGTGGACTGGGAAACTACATTAAAGGGTAAAATGGTAGATAAGCAGTGGCAGACATTTAAGGAGATATTTCATAACACTGAGCAAAGATATATACCAGTGAGAAATAAAAACTCTAAGAGAAGGATGAAATAAAATGCATAAAATGTTGCAAAGAATAGTGGAAGGCCAGAGGATTGGGTAATTTTTAGACATTAGCAAAGGAAAACTAAAAAAAGTAGAGAGTGAAGATGGATTATGAGAGTAAACTAGCAAGAAATATAAAAACAGACAGTCATAGCTTCTACAGGTATATAAAAAGGAAGAGAGTAGGTAAAGTAAACATTGGTCCCTTAGAGGATGAGACTGGGGAATTAATAATGTGAAACAGAGAAATAGCAGAGATCTTGAACAAATATTGTGTATCAATCTTCATGGTAGAAGACATTAAAAGCATCCTAATAATTGATAATCAAGGAGCTATAAGGAGGTGGAAACTTAAAACAATCACTATCACTGGAGAAAAAGTACTAGTCAAACTAATGGGACTAAAGGTGGACAAGTCCCCTGAGCCTGATGGCCTGCATCCCAGGGTCTTAACAGAAATGGCTGCAGAGATAGTGGATGCAATGGTTGTAATCTACCAACATTCCCTGGATTCTGGAGAGGTCCCAGCAGATTGGAAAACCGCAAATGTAACACCCCTATTTAAGAAAGGAGGGAGACAGGAAGCAGGAAACTATAGACCAGTTAGGTTAACATCTGCCATTGAGAAAATGCTGGAGTCCAACATTAAGGAAGTAGTAGCAGGACATTTAGAAAATCATAATATAATCAAGCAGAGTCAGCATGGTTTTATAAAAGGAAAATCATGTTTGACAAATGTGCTGCAGTTCTTTGAGGATGTAATGAGCAGGGTGGATAAAGGGGAACCAGTAGATGTATTGTATTTGGATTTCCAGAAGGCATTCGATAAGGTTACTGCACAAGCTAAGAGCTGGGGGTAATATATTAACATGGATAGAGGATTGGCTAACTAACAGAAAACAGAGAGTCGGGATAAATGGGTAAATTTCAGGTTGGCAAACTGTAACTAGTGGGTTGCCACAGGGATCAGTGCTGAGGCCTCAACTATTTACAATCTATATTAGTGACTTGGATGAAGGGACCAAGTGTAATGTTTCCAAATTTGCTGATGATACAATGATAGGTGGGAAAGCAAGTTGTGTGGAGGACACAAAGAGGTAGAAACTGCCCCCCCGCCCAAAACGGGAAGCTCGCATCCGGTTTGAATGGCTTATACCGCAGCTACAGTTCAGGTTGCCTCTTCCACTCTTTGTTGTTTTTTTTTTCCCCTTGGATTCGGAAGTTGCTCTTAATGGGGGCGGTAACAACTCTTGAGGGGCAGAGGTTGGAGGCGGTGCGGAGTGACCGCTGCGATGATGTCATCACGGCGCGCATCACTTAAAGAGGAGAGCCTCCGCGATTTTAAAACTTCGGCCCATTGGGCCACCAGGAGAGGGTGCCAGGCTGCCTGTTCGCAGTCCGGCCGAGCTAGGGGAAATAATTTTTTGGCCGACATTGCAGTCAACCTAAAAAAAAACATGGCGGCAGCAGCAGTAGGTCCTCACCTATAAGGGGAGCCATGCCGCCATTGCAAAAAACTTGTTTTGGTACCACCCGGCGGGAGGAAGATCTTCACGGCCGACAAAAAAAAACATGGCAGCAGTGGCAGTGCATCCTCCTCTTTAAGTGAAGCTGCACCTCTGCAGAAGGCCACAGCCTCACTGGACCATTGGGAAAAAACAGGTTTTGGCACCGCCAGGCGGGTCGAAGATTTTCAGAGGGGAATTTCACCGTCGGGGGGTCGGGGGGGGGGGGTGGGGCAGGTGCGGTAGATCGTCGGTGCGCATGGTGATGACGTGCTTACCATGGATCGGCAGCAGTGGAGCAGTGGGGGGGGATCGAGGCACCACCGGGAAACCTCGGAAGGTCAATTGGGCTATCAGCAGCCATTGCTCGAAAAGTCCCCGGCCACTCCACTCCGCAGTTTGGCCACCGATTTCTGCTGTTAAGGAGAGGGGCAATTTCAGCCCCAAACAATCTGCAAAGGGATAGAGACAGGCTACGTGAGTGGACAAAAATTTGGCAGATGGAGTATAATCTGGGAAAATGTGAGTTTATCCACTATGGTAGGAAAAATAAAAAAGCAAATTATTATTTAAATGGAGAGAGATTACAAAATGCTGCAGTACAGAGGGAGCTGGGGGTCCTTGTACCTGAAACACAAAAAGTTAACATGCAGGTACAGCAAGTAGTCAGGAAGGCAAATGGAATGTTGGCCTTTATTGCAAGGAGAATGAAGTATAAAAGTAGGCAAGTTCTGTTGCAACTGTACAGGGTATTGGTGAGAGCACACCTAGAGTACTGCATACAGTTTTGGTGTCCTTATTTAAAGAAGGATATACTTGCATTGGAGGCAGTTCAGAGAAGGCTCATGAGGTTGATTCCTGAGATGAAGGAGTTGTCTTAGGAAGAAAGGTTAAGCAGGTTGGGCCTATACTCATAAGAACATAAGAACATAAGAAATAGGAACAAGAGTAGGCCATACGGCCCCTCGAGCCTGCTCCACCATTCAATAAGATCATGGCTGATCTGATCATGGACTCAGCTCCACTTCTCTGCCCGCTTCCCATAACCCCTTATCCCCTTATCGTTTAAGAAACTGTCTATTTCTGTCAAATTTATTCAATATCCCAGCTTCCACAGCTCTCTGAGGCAGCAAATTACATAGATTTACAACCATCTGAAAGAGGAAATTTCTCCTCATCTTTGTTTTAAATGGGCGGCCCCTTATTCTAAGATCATGCCCTCTAGTTCTAGTCTTCCCCATCAGTGGAAACATCCTCTCTGCATCCACCTTGTCAAGCCCCCTCATAATCTTATACGTTTCAATAAGATCACCTCTCATTCTTCTGAATTCCAATGAGTAGAGGCCCAATCTACTGAACCTTTCCTCATAAGTCAACTCCCTCATCCCCGGAATCAATCTAGTGAACCTTCTCTGAACTGCCTTCAAAGCAAGTATATCCTTTCGTAAATATGGAAGCCAAAACTGCACACAGTATTCCAGGTGTGGCCTCACCAATATCTTATATAGCTGTAGCAAGACTTCCCTGCTTTTATACTCCATTCCCTTTGCAATAAAGGCCAAGATTCCATTGGCCTTCCTGATCACTTGCTGTACCTGTATACTGTCCTTTTGTGTTTCATGCACAATTACCCCCAGGTCCCGCTGTACTGCGGCACTTAGCAATCTTTCTCCATTTAAATAATAACTTGCTCTTTGATTTTTTCTGCCAAAGTGCATAACCTCACACTTTCGAACATTATACTCCATCTGCCAAATTTTTTGCTCATTCGCTTAGCCTGTCTATGTCTTTTGCAGATTTTTTGTGTCCTCCTCACACATTGCTTTTCCTCCCATCTTTGTATTGTCAGCAAACTTGGCTACATTACACTCAGTCCCTTCTTCCAAGTTATTAATATAGATTGTAAATAGTTGGAGTCCCAGCACTGATTCCTGCGGCACCCCACTAGTTACTGGTTGCTTCATTAGAGTTCAGAAGAATGAAAGGTGATCTGATTCAAATGCATAAGATTATGAGGTGGCTTGACAGGGTCGATACAGAGAATTTGTTTCCCTTCATGGGTGAATCTAGAACTAGGGGGCGTAGTTTCAGAATAAGGGGTCGCCCATTTAAAATGGAAATGAGGAGGAATTTCTTCCCTCAGAGGGTCATGAATCTTTGAAATTCTCTGCCCCAGAGAGCTGTGGAAGCTGGGTCATTAAATATATTTAAGGTGGAGATAGTTCTTTGAACAATAAGGAAGTCAAGGGTTGTGGGGAGCAGGAAGAGAATTGGGGTTGAGGTCAAATGGCCTACTCCTGCTCCTATTTCTTATGTTCTGATATTTTGTTTCTTATGATTGAAAAACATCTTCACTGAGAGCAAAAGAAACTTACGACAAGTTGGAAGCAACTAACTACAAGTGTTGGAAATTTGAAATAAAAGAAAAAAGTGGAAATGCACAGCAGATTCATTAGCATCTGAAATTAGAAGATAGGTTAATGTTACCTTACAATTATATTCTCTCCAAAATTTTCCAAACTAGAGTGTCAGCCATGGCTCAGTTGCTAGCACCCTTGCCTTGGAGTCAGAAGGTTATAAGTTCAGGTCCCACTTCAGAGACTTGAGCACAAAAATCTAGGCTGACACTCCAGTACTGCACTGTCGGAGGTGCTGTCTTTTGGCTGATGCATTAAACCGAGGCCCCATCTGCTCTCTCAGGTGGATGTAAAAGATTTATTTCAAAGAAGAGCAGGGGAGTTATCTCCAGTGCACTGGCCAATATTTATCCCTCAATCATCATCACTAAAACCGATGATCTGGTCATTATCACATTATTATTTGTGGGAGCTTGCTGTGTGCAAATAGGCTGCTGCATTTTCTACATTACAGCAGTGACTATACACAAAGTACTTCATTGGCTGTAAAGCGCTTTGGAACATCCATTGGTCGTGAAAGGTATTATATAAATGCAAGTCTTTTTTTCTTAAAGAAAACTCTGCATAGCATTACAATGGATCCCTGCACTGCAATGATCTGTCCAGGCTGCTGGCTGACTGTGCACTCTGCTCTGCACATCAGTAACTCTACTCTCACTGTTGATTCAATTAATGTTTTTACCAAACTTCCAATCAGTCACATGGTCTATACACATAAAGCTTTTAGGAAATACCCACATTTTTCTATTGTTTTTATTCCCATTGAACAACACAGGAAACAATTTGTTTTGCTCAAGCAGTGATACACTGCAGGTACAACTAGTGGCTGTGAACTGACTGACAGGTAGATGAGGAGTAATTGGGGATATCAATTAAATTGACATCTATTATATCACTGAAGTACATCACTTGCTCAAAGTCCCCATGAAATGTAATAGTTAGTCAGTCAGTTCCTATGCCAAAGAACTATGCAGTATATGAAGCACTGAACTGACTACATTTTATTTAGTACTGTAATAGCACTTTGTGACACTGAATAAACAGCATTGGTGTGTTGATGTGATTCAATCCATGCAATAAAATGTTAACTGTACATCAGGGTTAAACTTGCCTATGTGAGAAATAAAATAAATGTATCTCTATGTGCTAGTTACTCCATTCTACCAGGTCAGATTTTTCTAAGTATTGGTTTCACCAACTCCATAATCTAAGACTTGGTAAAATTGCAATGGTGATTGGTGAGGAACAACACAGATGTGACATTTACCCTGCCCCAATGGCACAGCAATAAATGACCATCCTCCAAAATACTCTCAACACAATCAATTTGTTTTGTGATCAATGGAATTTATTTCCTTGGCCCTGTGATATATTTCCACCATTTTCCTCTTTTGTTTTAGATTTTCAGCATTTGCAGTTTATATTTAATTTGTATTTTGGAGTTTGACAATGTGATACAGACAAAAGCATGAGATCATGAATTGATTCTCAATCAGATCCACTGAGAAACTGACAGTTTTATTGCCTCTAGGATATGTATTCAAAGTTGAGGTGTCCCGGGAGCAAACAGCACTTCTCATGTTTGGTGCAGAAATTCAGAGATTTGTGAGGGGAACATCCCTCCACACAAAGTCTTTGCTCTAACTACATCACATTATGCGAAAGCTGACTTTAAAGTCAAAAGGCTTGAAGGAACAATAAATTGGGAAAATGTACCATAGGGAAAGAACACCAAACACATATGGAAAGTTTTTAAGGAGAAAAGGGACATATGAAACACATACCATATCAAAATACTAGGTTTATATCAAAAGTTAGGTCTGCATAGTTAAATAAGTGGAAATTTTTTCACCCAGAGGGTGGTTGGGGTCTGGAACTCACTGCCTGAAAGGGTGGTAGAGGCAGAAACCCTCATCACATTTAAAAAGTACTTGGATGTGCACTTGAAGTGCAGTAACCTGCAGGGCTACGGACCAAAAGTGGGATTAGGCTGGATAGCTCTTTGTTGACCGCGCAGACATGATGGGCTGAAATGGCCTCCTTCCGTGCTGTAAATTTCTATGATTCTATGATTCTATAAGTTATGGCAGCAGCAGCTCTGAGGAAATTCTGGGCCATTCTCTTTACCTACGAAGCCATTGAGGCAGCGTATGGGCAAGTACTAAAGAGCAAGAGGGGCTTTTATACATAAGAAATGTGAGATATGTAAAAGAATAAAAATCTTTGCAACGATGTTAAATGTTGTACAATAGATTTTACTGGGGTATCCTTTTCCAGTAGTTGGAAGGAAAGAGGATGAAATTAAGTTCACAAAGAAAGTAGAGATTAGTCATGAAAAATTCACTAAGAAACTTGAGCACTTGAATATTTATAAGGCAACAGGATAGGATGGTATTTATCCAAAATATCTGAAGGCACGAGGGAAGAGCTGTGGCTTAAACTTGTAGCTCAGTCAATACAATGATTACAAAAAATCCCAGAAATATACTCCTGGAAATACGCCTGTTAGCTTGATAGCAATAAGGGAAAATATTGTTTATTATAAGAAAAAAAACACTTCCGTGCATGAATTTATCTCTAACGTGGATATATGAAAGACAGCTCACATCACTCATATCTGAGCTTTTAGAGGGTACAAAGTGAAAAAGGTTCATTTGGGTTAAAGGAGGATATTGTGAGGATCATTAATTGGCAAATTTTTGGATTCAAAGGGCAATGTTAAACACTTGAATAGTTGAGATCGGTGGAGTACCCAAGGTTCAGTTTTGGGAACGCTGGTGTTCACAGTGTTTACAAATGGAAAAAGTCTAAGTTTGCAGATAGCAGCCCCAGAGTTACTCGGAGACATGATCCCAGTATTCAGGGATCACATCTGTCATTGCCCTCCAGCACTTACCCTGCCAAAGTATGCAGGATCGGGGTGAGGGTGTGGGGGTCACCCAGTTAGCATGGGCCCGGCATGCAGCCAATCCAAACAAGGCTGCTGCCATTTGAGGGGCTGCCAAGTTAACCCCTCCTCAAATAAATCATTTCCTGGTCCCTTTGGCTCCCTTACAGAGGGACAATGATATATACAAAAGCAAAATACTGCGGATGCTGGAATCTGAAATAAAAACAGAAAATGCTGGAAATCTCAGCGGGTCAGGCAGCATCTGTGGAGAGAAAAACAGAGTTAACGCTTCGGATCGATGACCCTTCGACAATAATATAGATCTTTCTTTAAATTACCTTTTTTTTGGGGGTTCAAGCAACTTCAGTGGACCCCTGTTCAAGAAGTCTGTGCACCTCATCTCACTGGGATAATCGGCTTCTACGCTTACACTGAGCTCATTGACTGGAGAACGCCCAGCATGGGGTGGGGTCTCACTCCCTCTGATGGGCGACCATGCTTAGGATGGACAGATGTCAGCAGTGAAAGCTGACAACCAGCGTATTGGGCACTGATCTATCTCCTGGGCCTTCAATGCTGTCCCGCTACAGTTACTGCAAAAGTGTGCTGGAAAGGCCGTGCATGTTCTAGGCCAATATCAAGCTATGTCAAGAAGCAGGGTGTCCAGGAGAAAGACAGAAATATCAAAAGGCTAAACATTACTATTTGTAGAAAAAGCAGTTGAACGTCTAACATATTTGTACAATGTTCCTCTATCTGCGATTTTAACTGAGGCATTAACCTTTTTAATTTATATAAAACCTCCATTTATTGACAGCTCTTCCAGCACCCTCAACCATTCACTCTCTAAATCCAAACTATCCCACTTCTAACCTTTCATCTACATGACACTGATGTTGCAATACAGCTCCCTCACTTTTGCCTTCGAATCCGTGATCCCCACCAATGGTAATGCAGTAGATGTAATTCATCTAGATTTTCAAAAGGCCTTCGATAAGATTAGAAACATAAGAAATAGGAGCAGGAGTAGGCCAACTGGCCCTTCGAGCCTGCTCCACATTTAATAAGATCATGGCTGATCTGATCTTGGCCTCAATTCCACTTTCTTACCCTTTCCCCATAACCCTTAATTCCCCTATACTTCAAAAATCTGTCTATCTCCACCTTAAATTTATTCAATGACCCAGCCTCCACAGCTCTCTGGGGTAGAGAATTCCAAAGATTCACGACTCTTTGAGAGAAGAAATTCTTCCTCATTCCGCTTTAAATGGGCAACCCCTTATTCTGAGACTATGCCCCCAAGTTCTAGATTCCCCCACGAGGGAAAACATCCTCTCTGCATCTACCCTGTCAAGCTCCCTCAGAATCTTATATGTTTCAATAAGATCAACTTTCATTCTTCTAAACTCCAATGAGTATATGCCCAACCTGCCCCATAATAGACTGATGAACAAGGTCAGAGAATGCGGAGTCAGGAGACAAGTAGCAAAATGGATTGCTAACTGGCTTCAAGACAGAAAGTAGAGAGTAGGAGTAAAGGGTAGCTATTCACAATGCCAGAAGGTGGGTAGGGACCACTGTTGTTCACAATTTATATTAACGATTTAGACTTGGGAATCGAAATCACAATTTCTAAATTTATGGATGACACCAAATTGGGGGATAGTTAATACTGGGGAGGACTGCAAAAAATTACAGGAGGACATTAATAAACTTGCAGAATGGGCATATAATTGTCAAATGAAGTTCAACACAGATAAATGTGAGGTGTTACATTTTGGTAGGAAGAATAGGGAGGTCAGTTATTACTTGGAGGGTGAGAGTCTAGGTGGGGGAGTTGAACAAAGGAATCTCAGAGTACAAATACACAAATCACTAAAGCTTGTGATACAGGTTAGCAAGGCCATAAAAAGCAAACCAAGCACTCGGGTTTATTTCTAGAGGTATAGAATTGCATTTAGTGTTAGGGTTATGGTAAACCTGTATCGAATCTTGGTTAGACTACACTTAGAGTACCGCGTACAGTTCTGGTCAGCATATTATAAAAAAGGATATAGAAGCACTGGAGAGGATGGAAGGATGATTTACAAGGATGATACCAGAAATGCGAGGGTATATATATCAGGAAAGGATGAGCAGGCTGTGACTCTTTTCTCTTGAAAAAAGAAGACTGAGGGGTGATCTAATAGAGGTTTTTAAAATTATGAAAGGTTTTGATCAAGTGGATACAGAGAGAATGTTTCCACTTGTAGGGAAGAACATATCTAGAGGACTTCAATATAGAATAGTCACCAAGAAATCCAATAGAGAATTCAGAAGCAACATCTTTATCCAAAGAGTGGTGAGAATGTGGAACTTGCTACCACAAGGAGTGGTTGAAGCGAATAGTATAGATGTATTTAAGGGGAGGCTAGACAAGCATAATGAGGGAGATGGGAATAGAGTGTTATGCTGATGGAGTTAGATGAGGAAAGATGTGAGGAGGTTCGGGTAGAACACAAACACCGACATGGACAGGTTGAACTGCATGGCCTGTTTCTGTGCCGTATATCCAATGTAATCCTATGTAAATCATTCCCACCCCATTGTTACCCCTGCTATAGTTCCTACCATTACTCCCTTATGTGTGAGAGGCACAGGTGTATAATTGTTGTCCACTGCCGAATTTAGCTGGACTATGTCAAGCTTACCACACTTCCCTCTCCATGGTCAAATCCACTTAATAATTCCAGATCATCCTCAAGGGCCAGACAAATCCATGACTCATTTTCTCTATCACAAACCGCCTCCTCCAATCCCTTCCCTTTACCCCTCCACCTTCCCCTCAAATATCAAGTGTGATAGGCTCATGGATTTCTCCCTTTCAACAATTGAGGCAATCTGTACTACTTCGTCCCACAGCTCCACCCTTCCAGCACCTGCTGCCAACCACCCTCCCTCACACCGAACCCCCCACCGCCCTCCCTTACACCACCCCCACTGCCAACCCCACCTCCTTCCCCCCCCACCACCTCCCTCACTCCCTCCCACCATCCTCCCTCACATCCCCTACATCACACCCTTCTTCACGCCCCCCAATGACCTCCCTCACAACCCTCCAATGCCTCCCTCACCTCCCCAATGCCCTCCCTCACACCTTCCACACTACCTTCCCTCACACTCCCCCCACTACCCTCCCTCACACCTTCCCCACTACCCTCCCTCACACCTTCCCCACTACCCTCCCTCACACCCCATCAATGCCCTCCCTCACAACCCCCACTACCGTCCCTTACACCCTTCACTACCATCCCTCACACCCCCTCACTACCCTCCCTCACACCTCCCTACTACCATCCCTCACACCCCCCCACTACCCTCCCTCACACCCCCCCAATGTCCTCCCTGAAAATCCCCCAATGCCCTCCCTCATACCCTCTCACTACCCTCCCTCACACCTTCCCCACTACCCTCCCTCACACCTTCCCTACTACCCTCCCTCACACCCCATCAATGCCCTCCCTCACAACCCCCACTACCATCCCTTACACCCTTCACTACCATCCCTCACACCCCCTCACTACCCTCCCTCACACCTCCCTACTACCCTCCCTCACACCCCCCCACTACCCTCCCTCACACCCCCCCAATGTCCTCCCTGAAAATCCCCCAATGCCCTCCCTCATACCCTCTCACTACCCTCCCTCACACCTTCCCCACTACCCTCCCTCACACCTTCCCTACTACCCTCCCTCACACCCCATCAATGCCCTCCCTCACAACCCCCACTACCCTCCCTCACACCCCCCCACTACCCTCCCTCACAGCCCCCCCCACCCACAGCCAACCATCCTCCATCATAACACCCAATACTTTGCATATTTCTCATCACACCTTCCCTACCCTCCCCAAGCTTATCTTGTAAGAAATCCACATCCTGCCTCCTTGATTTCCTTTCCACCCAGCTCGTGACCGATCAACTACTTTTCCTTGTCCCAGTGCAGACATTATTAATGATGTTCTCTGTTCAGACACTGCCCTTCTTGCTTTCAAAACCATCATCATTGCGCCTTGCTCAAAAAACACTACCAGTCTCTAACTTCCCTTTCTCATCCAAGATCTTTGAACATGTCCTCACCTCTACACTGCATACTTAACTGTCCCTCAGCTTCCTGTCTGAATCACTTCAATCTGCTTTCCACCTTGCCTACAACACCAAGATTGCCTTGGTCAAAATCACCAGCAATATCCACTGTGATCGTGGCACTTTACCTCTCCTTGTTCTCCTAGATTTCTCTGCATCATTTCATATGGTTCATATGGTTCAATGTTAATAGATAAGATATAAGATTTTGAAATCAATTCTGGGTTAAACAAAACAATGAAGTTGCATGCAGTCCAGTTCAACTCGAGCGAGCAGACAGGGAGTGGAATGGTGGCATCTCTTGGAGCGTGGTGGAGCTTCGTGGAGGGGTTGGGACTCAGGAGCAGGAACAGGAGAAAGAAGAAAGCGTGGAGCAGAGGTCGGAATCTGCATGGCGCGGAGGTAGGAATCGGCGAGCATCGTAGGTCGGAAGCGGCGACGAGTGAAGGTCGGAATCTGCGTGGCGCGGAGGTCGGAAGCAGTGAGGATCGGAGGTCGGAAGCGACGACGAGCGGAGGTCGGAATCGGCAAAGAGCGGAGGTCGGAATCGGTGTGGAATGGAGGGAGGGACCGGTGTGGAATGGAGGGAGGGACCGGGGTGGAATGGAGGGAGGGACCGGGGTGGAGCGGAGGTCGGAATCGACGAGGAACGGAGGTCGGAATCGGCAAAGAGCGGAGGTCGGAATCGGTGTGGAGCGGAGGGAGGGATCAGCGAGGTCCAGAGATCGGAAGCGGAGAAGAGAGGACGGACGAGGCATGGAGGAGCAGAGAGGTTGGAGCCCAGAGGTGGAGCACCGTGGACAAGACCAAGGGAAGGTGCAGCACGGGCCAATAGCAAGGTTGTGATGTCATGAGGCTCACATTGCATACTATGAATTCCATGTAGAGAGAGGTCCTGTGGGAAGGTGGAAGGAAGGAGGACAGCAGGAGTATGTTTGAGTTTGTGTGTATGTATTGGCACATGCGACAGAGCCTGGTCTCCAGTCGTCTTGGATCCCCTTGCCACTGGAACAAGACCTTGCTCCGTCAAGCCCGTGTGGTGGCTGGTGTGCAACGGCCACCACAAGTTAAAATAATTCACGCATCTTTCACAGTTTAAAATGAGTTCATCAGTCACCTGAGTACTCATTTTTAGAGTGGAAGCAAGTCATTCCCGACCCGGAGGGACTGCCTATGATGAGTGGAATGGAGCTGATGACAAGGGTGAGGTGATTTTGATGGATACTCAGCATAATGGCTTCTGTCTTTCTGACTGTAATGATTGCATGTTTGTATTGTTATATGATATCTGTAACACTGAATGTACCTTATACTGTACACACCTTACTTGTACACCAGAGGGTGCTGCTGCTGGAGACACTGCATGTAACCCAGTATAAAAGGGAGCTCACAGCTTGGTGTCCTCACTTGAGGAGCTGCAAATAAAGGACTGCAGTCTACACAGTTTACGTACAATTCCTTTGCATCGTGGAGTCATTACCAAGGTGCCTACATACATAATACTGACGTCCAATTGTAGAAAATCCGGGCTCATCCATGACTTGATGTCAGACAGCATAGAGATGGATGTGGAGTTGGGGGAATCAGTGCCAAGGTGCAGCTGAGTTTTCTCAACAAACATGTGGAAGTTGACTCTAGTCATGTGGGTGTATCTATTACCAAGGCCGCTTACATCCACCTCCAGAACATTGTTTGCCTGTGCTTCATTTTACCTCCCACTTCCACCAAATCTCTTATTTGGACCTTTGTCACTTCTCGACCCAACTTCTCGTCAGCCTCGTGCTGCTCCCTGAAGTAATATGCCTCCACGCTGTTCCCAGGCCACTGCTCGCTGCTCCTTTTATTGCCCCGACCTCCCGCTAGTGTTCGCACGCAGGTTGGGGCCTCCACGGGGTGGTGACAGCAGTTTTGAAAGGGAGAAGGACAGTACCTGAGGAGAGTGAAAAAGTTTACAATGTCAGCTAGCTTGGAAGCCTGACGAAGACGAAAGAGTAAATTAAGTAAAGGAAGAGTGAGATAAAGAAAGAGAAAGAGAGAGAGAGAAAGAGCATACCAATACAAATGTGGAGAGAAAGACAGTCAGAGGTGAAATAGTTAAGTTGTGTGGTGCAAGGATTCCAAGAAATGCAGGTGTATATACTGTTTAATCATGGTTCTGTTTCAAAAACAATTTAATTAGACATAGCTTGCTCACTAGATCTGGTCCGCTCTTCCAATAGGTTGCGGATTCCTGTATTATATAATTTGTCCTTTTTGGAAAAGATTGAGGATAAAATGGAGTTAGAAAGGAATAGAAATTCAAAAGTGTGTTAATGGAGAACAGGAAACCTAATGTATAAAAAATGCCTATTAAACGTGAATTATGACAATATTAATTTTAAATGGAAAAACTAATGAACTACTTTAGTATATTTTGATGTTTATTCTAACTAAGATGATTTCATTGTCACTTTTACTCACCCTTGATTTTGGTTACTAATTCATTTTTTCTTCTCTGCTTTTTTTTATTTTCTAGTTCAGTGAGGGATTATGGTCTGTTGTCCCAATCGTCTTTGATGAACCAAAAAAGTTAATTATCAGCATCAAACTTGGAACAATTGCATTCAAATCATTAACATTCATTGGGGCATAATAGGCACTCAGCCAGTTAAAATACACTGAGATATCAGACAATCACCAACCACACTCTAAATGATGTTCGTGTTCAATCACAAATACCAGTTCCTGCTCTTCCTTCCAGATTTAAATTTTAAAGGCTTGAAAGACAGACTTGCACCTTATATAGCACCTTTTACGAAAACCAGACGTCCCAAAGTGCTTTACAGCCAATGAAATACTTTTGGAGAGTAGTCACTGTTGTGATGTAGGAAACGCGGCAGCCAATTTGCGCGCAGCAAGCTCCCACAATCAGCAATGTGATAATGACCAGATCATTTGTTTTTAGTACTGATTTTGATTGAGGGATAAATATTGATCAGGAATTTAACGTGAATGAGTGCTTGGGTTTGGGTGCAGGTGGGAGGTGAAATCCAGGAAAAATGCAAGCGTGTCGGGAAGCCAGCTCCAACACGCCAACTCTCGCATTTCACTCCAGCGCGTTAGGCTGTGCCCACAGAATCCCCTCGGTAGGGGTGGGTTGTTAATTTCAATATGTTCATCCGTCAATCAGAGCGATATTGACGTGGGTTTTTTAGTTTAACTTTGGCTCCACAGGTTTCCCAGGCTTCCTGGAACTGGCCAGTGGCTCAGTGGGCAGCGCTGTCACCTGTGAGTCAGAAGGTTGTGGGTTCAAGTCCTACTCCAGAGACTTGACCACAAAAATCTAGGTTGACACTCCCAGTGCAGTGCTGAGGGAGTGCTGCACTGTTGGAGGTGCAGTCTTTTAGATGAGAAGCCTGTTCACTGTGTGATGTCTGTAACACTGGCATGTAATATTGAATGTACCCTTGTACTGTACACACCTTAGCAGTACACTAGAGGGTGCTTTTGCTGGAGACCTAGGGGTTGCCTGCACACGGCAGGTAACCCAGTATAAAAAGGAACACACAGCTTGTTGTCGTCACTCAGGAGCTGCTAATAAAGGACTGCAGGTTTACACAGTTTAAGTACCATACCCTGCCTCATGGAGTCATTACTAAAGGTGCCTACATACATCACAAGAAGTTAAATCGAGGCCTGGTCTGCTCTCTCAGGTGGATGTAAAAGATCCCATGGCACTATTTTGAAGAAAAGCAGGGGAGTTATCCCCGGTGTCCTGGCCAAAATTTATCCCTCAATCAACATAACAAAAACAGATGATCTGACCGATTCGCTATCACCAGTTTTAAACCATCGCAACACCAAAATGACCCCATACAGTCCAATATGAAAGAGTGAACTGTTGCAGCAGTTTTGCAATGCACTCAGGTGCATAAAATTAAAACTATTCAACTTATTTTACAGCGAATATAGCTTCCCCATATTCTTTGTAATCAGACCATTTATGGAGAAAAATAACTTGCAATTTTTAAAGCGTCTTTCAATTCCAAAATAACTTTTGTACTGTAGGCCCTTGTAAGCAAATAATTTAGCCATTTTGTGTCTAACATAGTTTCATAAACAGCAATGAACTAAGTGGCCATCTAATCTGTTTTGCTGCTGTCGGCTGAGATCTGAATGAGAGTTCCCTGCTCATCTTCAAAAAAGCAGCATACGATTTATTTTGCAGCTATATAAGCAGATAATTGGGGCTGGATTTTCCAGGGGTTTGCGACCCATTTAGCGCCTGGGTGGATCACAAAAACAATTTTTTTTTTTTTGCTGCGAAACGAGGCGCACAACATTTTGCGCCTGGGCAGAACTTTCAGCAGTGGTTTTGTGGTGGCGCTAAGACTTAGCGTCTGCCCAATGTTTTCACCATTTGGATGACGTCAATTGACGTACAATGCTGCGCTATCGCCCCGGGAGGAACTTTCGAGCATATCACCCGATCTATTGTCCGCCCGGGAACCTGCCAGCAAAAAGCAGTCGCACCCAGGTCGGACCCAGGGCACACCTGGTGCTAACAGCGCCATCTTGAAAACGGAGCAGAAGTTGAGAGCATAACAGGATTGGAAGAAGAAAGCTGCATTTTTCATAGTGAAGTTTTATGTGAGTTTATAATTCGTTTTAAAGGACATTTAAGGACAATTTAAAATATGGGGGCATACTATGTCAGCCATTATTCCTGGCTGCTATATTTATATGGTGTCGAGCTGCAAGAAGGCTTATTGATCATTTTGAACGTAATTGAAGAGGTCACAGACGTATGGGGAGCAGGCCTCCCCCGTGCCCCCCCCCCACGACTTTACAGGGAACATCACTCATACCTCCAGCTCTCTGAGGCACAGCGCGTTAGAAGGCTGCGCTTCCGAAAATAAGTGGTCACAGGGATATGCCAGCTCCTACAGGCAGACCTACAGTCTGCCAACAGCAACAGGACTGCACTGCCCATCGAGGTGAAGGTGACTGTGGCACTTGCCTTCTATGCATCCGACTCCTTTCAGGCATCAATGAGGGACATAGGCTCCATCTCGCAGCTACACATGACTGCATTCGCCAGGTGACTAATGCACTGTACGCGTGCAGGATGGACTTCATAATCTTCCCAATGACCAGGGAGACCCAAAATGAGAGGGCTGTAGGTTTTGGATGAATTGCTGGCTTCCCCAAGGATCAGGGTGCCATTGACTGTATGCACATCGCCCTGCAAGCACCTTTACAGAATCCAGAGGTTTACAGAAGCCGAACAGAATTCCACTCTATGAACGTACAGATGGTCTGCAACCATACTCAGCGCATCATGGCAGTCAATGCCCAATAGCCAGGGAGTATCCATGATGCTTTCATCTTGCATGAGAGCACTGTCTCAGGTCTGCTCCCGCGTCAACCATAAGGCCAGAACAGAATGCTGGGGTCAAAGGTTATGGCCACGCCACCTGGCTCATGACCCCCCTCCGCAAATCTCAGACAGGAACCGAGCATCGCTATAATGAGAGCCATGCAGCCACATGCAACATTGTCAAACAGACAATTAGAGTGCTCAAGCTGCGCTTCCAATGCCTGGACCACTCTGAAAGCTGCCTGCAATATTCCCCTCAACTGGTCTCTGAGTTCATTGTGGTGTGCTGCATGCTACACAACTTAGCCATCATGAGGGGACAGGAATTGCCAATGGGGTTTGCAAGACCACCTCTGGGGAGAGGGGGTGTGGAGGAGGAGGAGGAAGACAGAGGAATAGGAGCCTGGCAATGAACCCATGCCACCACCACCACCACCACAACCACAGGCACAACCACAGGGGAGGCCTCGTGGAGCTTTCACTGCTACAAAAGCCTTACATCAGCAGCTCACAATTCAAAACTTTGCTTGAAGAGTGAACGGCATGTTTGACCGTTATGAGGGCATTCTATCCGACCATGTTGACTATTCCCCCTCTTATTCTGCAAATGAGACACTACATAAGAATGGTTAAAGTGAACAAAAGAATTTATTAAACATTGTAAACTTCTTGAACTTTCTAAACGGAATTGTGAAACTTTAATAACATTTACTAAACATTGTGAACTTTTATAACTTTATGAACAGAATTAGGAAACTTTGAAAACTTTAATAAAACAACAACAGCAACAACAAAACAACAACCCATGCCCCAACCATCTTTTACCAACGGCTCTTCCCCACCTTACCCCCAGCCCGCTCCTTCGCCTCATGCCCCTAACCAAAGTGGCACCAAGAGTTCATGGAGCAAGGCGATCAGAGTCCTGCTGAATTGGGGGAAGGCCCGGCTTCTGATAGGCCAGCCTCTTGGTCAACGTCGCCAGTCACAGGTGATGTGGGGGTGGGTCTGGATTTCACATTGGGGACTCCAGTGTCACTGGTGGCAGCCACCAGCCTTATGTGGGCAGTGATGGCCTCGCAGGTTTCATGGCTCGCACCGACAATCTGTGACCCTACCTCCATTATGGTCACAGATGGTCGCAGGAATCCTCCCCAGGACATCAAGTTGCTGACGGGTGAGCTGGATACTCTCCCTGGACAGTCCCACCATGTCCAGTTCCACGTCTGCCTGTGTGTCAGCAGAGACTTTGTCGACTCACCCTCCAGAGAGATGGCCTGCGGGATTCGACCCCAGAACTGCATTGCTGCATGCCACTAGTCCCAGGAGCCTCAGAGATGTCAAAGCCCGGAAATGTAAGTTCATCCTCGGATGACGTGTTTACCAGTTGAAAAAGACGTGTCGCGTGCATTTCCCCCTACCCACCCCCCGCCCCTCTCGAAGTAGGCTGTTCCGTCAGCTCCTCTTCCTCAAATTCATCCTCCTCCTCCACCCCCACATGACGGCCTGACATGAAGGGTTGATCCAAGGGATGCGGTGCCTGTGACTGGTCATCTAGAAATAGAAAGCAACAGACGAGTGGTAAGCAGCAGGGGAGGGGGCAGTGTGACATGAGGAAGATCACATAGCACAGGCTCATTTGAAGGACCGCCGCTATTCCATTATATGTAGTCCAGAGACACTGCATCACATTGCCCCAACCCCAGTCATAGCAACATAGAAACATAGAAAATAGATGCAGGAGTAGGCCATTTGGCCCTTCGAGCCTGCACCGCCATTGAATAAGATCATGGCTGATCATTCACCTCAGTACCTCTTTCCTGCTTTCTCTCCATACCCCTTGATCCCTTTAGCTGTAAGGACCATATCTAACTCCCTCTTGAATATATCTAACAAACTGGCCTCAACAAATTTCTGCGGTACAGAATTCCACAGGTTAACAACTCTCTGAGTGAAGAAGTTTCTCCTCATCACGGTCCTAACTGGCTTACCCCTTATCCTTAGACTGTGACACCTGGTTCTGGACTTCCCCAGTATCGGGAACATTCTTCCTGCCTCTAACCTGTCCAATCCAAACAGAATTTTATATGTTTCTATGAGATCCCCTCTCATTCTTCTAAACTCCAGTGAATACAGGCCCAGTTGATCCAGTGTCTCCTCATGTGTCAGTCCTGCCATCCCAGGAATCAGTCTGGTGAACCTTCGCTGCACTCCCTCAATAACAAGAATGTCCTTCCTCAGATTAGGAGACCAAAACTGAACACGATATTCCAGGTGTAGCCTCACAAAGGCCATGTACAACTGTAGTAAGACCTCGCTGCTCCTATACTCAAAATCCCCTCGCTATGAAGGCCAACATGCCATTTGCCTTCTTCACCATCTGCTGTACCTGCATGACAACTTTCAATGCTGATGTACCATGACACCCAGGTCTCGTTGCACCTCCCCTTTTCTTAATCTGTCACATAAGAACATAAGAACATAAGAATTAGGAACAGGAGTAGACCATTTGGCCCCTCGAGCCTGCTCCGCCATTCAACAAGATCATGGCTGATCTGGCCGTGGACTCAGCTCCACTTACCCGCCCGCTCCCCGTAACCCTTAATTCCTTATTGGTAAAAATCTATCTATCTATGACTTGAATACATTCAATGCTAGCCTCAACTGCTTCCTTGGGCAGAGAATTCCACAGATTCACAACCCTCTGGGAGAAGAAATTCCTTCTCAACTCGGTTTTAAATTGGCTCCCCGTATTTTGAGGCTGTGCCCCCTAGTTCTAGTTTCCCCGACCAGTGGAAACAACCTCTCTGCCTCTATCTTGTCTATTCCTTTCATTATTTTAAATGTTTCTATAAGATCACCCTTCATCCTTCTGAACTCCAACGAGTAAAGATCCAGTCTACTCAATCTATCATCATAAGGTAACCCCCTCATCTCCGGAATCAGCCTAGTGAATTGTCTCTGTATCCCCTCCAAAGCTAGTATATCCTTCCTTAAGTAAGGTGACCAAAACTGCACGCAGTACTCCAGGTACGGCCTCACCAATACCCTATACAGTTGCAGCAGGACCTCCCTGCTTTTGTACTCCATCCCTCTCGCAATGAAGGCCAACATTCCATTCGCCTTCCTGTTTACCTGCTGCACCTGCAAACTAACTTTTTAGGATTCATGCACAAAGACTCCCAGGTCCCTCTGCACCACAGCATGTTGTAATTTCTCCCCATTCAAATAATATTCCCTTTTACTGTTTTTTTTCCCCCAAGGTGGATGACCTCACACTTTCTGACATTGTATTCCATCTGCCAAACCTTAGCCCATTCGCTTAACCTATCCAAATCTCTTTGCAGCCTCTCTGTGTCCTCTACACAACCCGCTTTCCCACTAATCTTTGTGTCATCTGCAAATTTTGTTACACTACACTCTGTCCTCTCTTCCAGGTCATCGATGTATATTGTAAACAGTTGTGGTCCCAGCACCAATCCCTGTGGCACACGCCTAACCACCGATTTCCAAACCGAAAAGGACCCATTTTTCCCGACTCTCTGCTTTCTGTTAGCCAGCCAATTCTCTATCCATGCTAATACATTTCCTCTGACTCCGCATACCTTTATCTTCTGCAGTAACCTTTTGTGTGGCACCTTATCGAATGCCTTTTGGAAATCTAAATACACCACACCCATCGGTACACCTCTATCCACCATGCTCGTTATATCCTCAAAGAATTCCAGTAAATTAGTTACACATGATTTCCCCTTCATGAATCCATGTTGCGTCTGCTTGATTGCACTATTCCAATCTAGATGTCCCGCTATTTCTTCCTTTATGATAGTTTCAAGCATTTTCCCCATTACAGATGTTAAACTAACCGGCCTATAGTTACCTGCCTTTTGCCTGCCCCCTTTTTTAAACAGAGGCGTTACATTAGCTGCTTTCCAATCTGCTGGTACCTCCCCAGAGTCCAGAGAATTTTGGTAGATTATAACGAATGCATCTGCTATAACTTCCACCATCTCTTTTAATATCCTGGGATGCATTTCATCAGGATCAGGGGACTTGTCCACCTTCAGTCCCATTCGTCTGTCCAGCACTACCCCCCGAGTGATAGTGATTGTCTCAAGGTCCTCCCTTCCCACATTCCTGTGACCAGCAATTTTTGGCATGGTTTTTGTGTCTTCCACTGTGAAGACCGAAGCAAAATAATTTTTAAGGTCTCAGCCATTTCCACATTTCCCATTATTAAATCCCCCTTCTCATCTTCTAAGGGACCAACATTTACTTTAGTCACTCTTTTCCATTTTATATATCTGTAAAATCTTTTACTATCTGTTTTTATGTTTTGCGCAAGTTTACCTTCAAAATCTATCTTTCCTTTCTTTATTCCTTTCTTAGTCATTCTTTGCTGTCATTTAAAATTTTCCCAATCTTCTAGTTTCCCACTAACTTTGGCCATCTTACACGCATTGGTTTTTAATTTGATACTCTCCTTTATTTCCTTGCTTATCCACGGCTGGTTATCCCTTCTCTTACCGTCCTTCTTTTTTACTGGAATATATTTTTGTTGAGCACTATGAAAGAGCTCCTTAAAAGTCCTCCACTGTTCCTCAATTGTGCCACCGTTTAGTCTGTGTTCCCAGTCTACTTTAGCCAACTCTGCCCTCATCCCACTGTAGTCCCCTTTGTTTAAGTATAGTACGCGAGTTTGAGACACTACTTACTCACCCTCCATCTGTATTACAAATTCAACCATACAGTGATCACTCATTCCGAGAGGATCTTTTACTAGGAGATTGTTTATTATTCATTCAGATAATATTCAGATAATATTCTGCCTTCCTGTTTTTGCCACCAAAGTGGATAACCTCACATTTATCCACATTATACTGCATCTGCATCTGCATCTGCCATGCATTTGCCCACTCACCTAATCTGTCCAAGTCATCCTGCAGCCTCTTAGCATCCTCCTCACAGCTCACACTGCCACCCAGCTTAGTGTCATCTGCAAACTTGGAGCTATTACACTCAATTCCTTCATCTAAATCATTGATGTATATTGTAAATAGCTGGGGTCCCAGCACTGAAACCTGCGGCACCCCACTAGTCACTGCCTGCCATTCTGAAAAGGACCAGTTTATCCGGACTCTCTGCTTCCTGTCTGCCAACCAGTTCGCTATCCACATCAATACATTACACCCAGTACCATGTGCTTTAATTTTGCACACCAATCTCTTGTGTGGAACCTTGTCAAAAGCCTTTTGAAAGTCCAAATACACCACATCCACTGGTTCTCCCTTGTTCACTCTATTATTATATCCTCAAATAATTCCAGAAGATTTGTCAAGCATGATTTCCCTTTATAAATCCATGCTGACTTGGACTGATCCTGTCACTGCTTTCCAAATGCCCTGCTATTTCATCCTTAATAATTGATTCCAACATTTTCCCCACTACCGCTGTCAGGCTAACCGGTCTATAATTCCCCATTTGTTCTCTCCCTCCTTTTTTAAAAAGTGGTGTTAGATTAGCTATCCTCCAGTCCAAAGAAACTGATCCAGAGTCGATAGACTGTTGAAAAATGATCACCAATGCATCCACTATTTCGAGCACCACCTCCTTAAGTACTCTGAGATGCAAACCATCACGCCCTGGGGATTTATCGGCTTTCAATCCCATCAATTTTCCAAACACAATTTCCTGACTAATAAGGATTTCCTTCAGTTCTTCCTTCTCGCTAGACGCTAGTATTTCCGGAAGGTTATTTGTGTCATCCTTCATGAAGACAGAACCAAAGTACTACATCACATTTCCCCAACCCTAATCCACAGACACTGCATCACATTATACCAACCCTAGTCCAGAGACACTGCATCACATTGCCCCAACCCTTTTCCAGAGACACTGCATCACATTACCCCAACGCTAGTCCACAAACACTGCATCACATTGCCCCAACGCTAGTCCAGAGACACTGCATGACATTGCCCCAACCCAAGTCCACAGACACTGCATGACATTGTCCCAACCCTAGTCCACAAACACTGCATGACATTGCTCCAACCCTAGTCCACAGACACTGCATGACATTGTCCCAACCCTAGTCCACAAACACTGCATCACATTGCCCCAACCCTAGTCCAGAGACACTGCATCACATTGTCCCAACCCTAGTCCAGAGACACTGCATGACATTGCCCCAACCCTAGTCCACAGACACTGCATGACATTGCCCCAACCCTAGTCCAAAAACACTGCATCACATTGCCCCAACCCTAGTCCACAAACACTGCATGACATTGCCCCAACCCTAGTCCACAGACACTGCATGACATTGTCCCAACCCTAGTCCACAAACACTGCATGACATTGCCCCAACCCTAGTCCACAGACACTGCATGACATTGTCCCAACCCTAGTCCACAGACACTGCATGACATTGTCCCAACCCTAGTCCACAAACACTGCATGACATTGCCCCAACCCTAGTCCACAAACACTGCATGACATTGCCCCAACCCTAGTCCACAGACACTGCATGACATTGTCCCAACCCTAGTCCACAAACACTGCATCACATTGCCCCAACCCTAGTCCAGAGACACTGCATCACATTGCCCCAACCCTAGTCCACAGACACTGCATGACATTGCCCCAACCCTAGTCCACAGACACTGCATGACATTGCCCCAACCCTAGTCCACAGACACTGCATGACATTGTCCCAACCCTAGTCCACACTGCATCGCATTGCTCCATCCCAGCCAAGGGAGTGTGCAGGACTTACCGTCACTATCCAAGAGAGGGTCAGCACCCCCATGGGCAGTTGCCTGACTTGAGACACTGATGAAACCTGCCACTTGCTCCCCCAGGTCGGTGAGTGGCAGGGTCCGAGGCGGACTGTCGCCTGTCCGCCACTGCTCCCTGCGTTTATGTGACTTCTTTGCCTGCAAAGATGAAAATGGGAATGGTTACCAGAGGGTCCATCTGCTCCTGTGTATTTTGGTGGCACACAGATACCACCAAAATACTTAAACCATACTATGTGAATGTGATATAGTCCTTTGTTTAATGGCCTTGGAAATTGCATGTGATTTACCAGGCAGACATCGAAGTGCGGAAACATCTTTTGAGATCTCAGAAAGCAATTTTAATAATGTGTAAAGATCATTTGTGACAAATAGGGTGACAAACTAACAAATAGTATGTCAGATTTATAATTTAAGTACTGAAGGAGTGGATCAATAAAAATTGTACTCTAACGACCCTCGAATGATGATTACATTTTTTGCGGCACTGTGTTGCAGTCCTTTCCACAATGTCGGAGGCAGAGACCTCCTCTGCAATTTCCCTCCAGATTTTGTTGAATACTGATGGGAGGGGTCTAGATCCACCCATCCTGTGCAACTCAGGGCATCTACGCTCCACTGCCCCCACTAGAACCTCATTTGCCTCTTGGCTGAATCTCCTCGCACGCTGTCTGGTGTCCTCCTCCGCCATCATGAAAATCAAAAAGTAAAATGGCTGATTCAGCCCCGGGTGCACTGCGCATGTGCGCGATCGCTGCCTGCTTTAGGGTTTGCGATCGGACAGCAGATCAGAAGCGCGTAAAAAAAAACATTTGCGCATGCGTAGAATGGCCGATTTTCTTTGTGGTTGGAACTTTCGGCTCCGATGCACAAATTTTGTGGTGCAACGTCGGTGTTAACACTAACGCCCATTGTGAACTTTCATTTGGCGAAAGTTGCACACTCTGGCGCTAACGCGAACCCGGCACTGAAAATTTTTTCGTTGCGATTTGCGTCCGGAAACAGGCGAAATCACAAAAACCCGAAAATCCTGCCCTTCATGTACGATCTGAAAGATAACACCTCCAACAATGCAGCACTCCCTCAATACTGCATTGAAATGGCAGCTTAGATGATGTGCTCAAGGCCTGGTGTGGGGCTTGAACCTCTGACCTTCTGACTCAGGGACCAGACTGCTATAAGTTGACATTTCATAGCACACGGAGGTAGAATTGTTTTAGCTGGTACATGTATCAAAATTGTAAAATGTATTCAGAAGAACGTGTTTACAATTGCTCTACAAACAGTGATTGCAGAAATTCTTCCACCACGGGGGATGGTGAATACTTCTAAAGTTCCATCTTCAAAATACCTTTGCAGTACGGTCCAAAAACATACAAGGAGTAATCTTCTGACTTTGCACCCAAATTTCCAATGTATGCTGGACATTGATGAAGCTCCTTGCCAGGAGCACAAAGATGGGAATGTTGTTCCTATTGTATGAGGTGCTGGATTGGAAAATTCACCATCTCTGAGCTCCTATAATCACACAACGCTACTCAAGGGGATTAATCATGGGTAACCATGAAGCCATTTTTGTGCAGAACACTGTCTGTCTATGTTATAAATAGTTACGTACAATAATCTAAACTTAGCTCTTGACTGGATTGCTCGTGTTAAATTCATGGGTAAAAGTGGTAAGTATTCAACATCCTCTAATTTTCCAGCTTTTCCCCTCCACTCCTGAAGGCATGATTCATGTTGGGTTATTGTTCGATGGGTGCAGTCAGCCCTCTCATAAATTAACCAAGCAGCCAAATATCATCTGTGAGCATAGACAGTTAATATTAACAGACTATTTGCCTTTGTTGGGGCTTGCCTGCTTGACTTCAGCGGGGTGGGGAATGCTCACCGCCGAACATAATCCTGCCCTCCTCCAATGTCCACATATGTACACTTCCAACTGGGGTCATCGGAAAATATCAAGGAATGAGAAGCCTTTCTGGCTAGTCCCAGTCCGTTGAAGCTGATTCCGGCACCTCAACAGCTGCTTTCGCTGAGCTCAGTGACATCTATCAACGAGATAGTCAGATTTTTGAATGATAAGGGAGTCAAGGGTTATGGGGAACAGGCAGGGAAGTGGAGTTGAGGCCAAGATCAGATCAGCCATGATCTTATTGAATGACAGAGCAGGCTCGAAGGGCCAAATGACCTACTCCTGCTCCTATTTCTTATGCTCTTATGTTTATGTTCTTATCAATATAGACCAGAGATATTCAGGTTTGCATTGCTCAGGAGCAGGCTATGAAGCTGAGCCTTCCAGCTGTCCCATCATCCCGTTCTTATAGGAAGTCTGATGGGAATTCAGTATCTAAAGAGTTAACACGCCGAGTGATGAAACAAACCACCTCTTTGTTTGGCACAATAACAATACTACATTTGTACTAACCCACTGTTAATTCATTTGATGACAGGGAGAATATTACCTACCTCCTACACAAAACATTCTAATAAGCTTACAAGTTTGTCACGCAGGCAGCTGATGAAGTCGGGTTTCCTAGATAATGTCCAGTGAAACTTGTGTTTGTCAAACTTAAGAGGAAAACTGAGTTGATGTCCTTTTTGAATGGTGTAAAGCTGGGAGAGATGGGCATCATTTAATCCCTGTTAGGGCTAATACTCATCCTACTTAATGATGGACTGGATATAATCAGCACTATTGTTTTTGCATTTACCAAATTGGTCTATTGCTCCACCCTTTACATCCTGCCCCCATAACAAAAAGCAAAGAAAAAACCCAACTCTGATTTTATCCTTTTTAATCACAGGATTACACAGGTTTACACAAGTTTCTCTGCCTGTTTTATAAGGATATAAAGGCTACATTTTCGAGCACCTAACTTAATCACAATGAAACTTTATATATAAATCTATTCAAATGTAAAATCTCAAAAATGCTATTTTCCATTTAAAAAAAGAGTTGCTTACCATAGAAACGATATCACGACAACGCTAGCCCTTATGTATATGGTTGGATCGGCAGCTAGAGATTTGGGATAAAGAATCCATTATAATTATCTGGACATATTATATTGTAATTGTAGTTGGCTTTTGCTGGGTCCTTACAAGCACCTATGTTTTATGAAAAAGCAAATGTAGGATACTGTTACTTTGTAGAGTTTGCAATAGATGCAAACAATTAACAAGTTAGAAATACAAATAGCCAGTTTTAATTTTCAGTACAAAATATATCGACATGATCATGACTAAGTGTAAATGGCTCGGAATTCCCTGGATCGTATTTATACAAAAATTATGCCTAAATTTACGCCAATCTTGCCGATGGGAACCTAGGCCTGAGAATCGCATTACCGTATGCCGGAATATAAAAATTAGCATGGAACAAGTGTATACAACCTTGGGTCCAGGAAACATACAGAATACAGGCTATAAGTCACTCTTTATCTTATTGATATCATGGAAATTAAAGTTTGAAGCCATCAAACCATCATTTATGCACATTAGGCACAGCATAAGAACATAAGAAATAGGAGCAGGCGTAGACCATTTGGCCCCTTGAGCCTGCTCTGCCGTTCAATAAAATCATGGTTGATCATCAACCTTAACTCCACTCAACTCCTGCCCGATCCCTCTATCGCTTGATTCCCCTAGATTCAAAAATCTATCTATCTCACCCTTGAATATATTCAGAGACTCAGCATCCACAGCCCTCTGAGGCAGAGAATTCCAAAGATTCACAATCCTCTAAGAGAAAAAATTCCTCCGCATCTCTGTCTTAAATGGCCTACCGCTTATCCTGAGACTGTGCCCCCTTGTTTTAGACACTTCAGCCAGGGGAAACAACCTCTCAGCATCTACCCTGTCAATCCCCTTCAGAATATTGTATGTTTCAATGAGATCACCTCTCATTCTGATAAACACCAGAGAGTATAGGCCCAATGTATACAATCTATCATCATAAGACAGCCCTCTCATCCTAGGAATCAATCTAGTGAACCTCCATTGTACCGCCTCTAAGGCAAGTATATCCTTCCTTAGATAAGGAGACCAAAACTGTACACAGTACTCCAGGTGTGATCTCACCAAGACCCTGTACAATTGTAGCAAGACTTCCTTCCTCTTATACTCCAACCTCCTTGCAATGAAGGACAACATGCCATTTGCCTTCCTTATTGCTTGCTGTACCTGCATGCTAGCTTTCTGTGTTTCTCGCACAAGGGACACCCAAATCTCCCTAAACACCAACATTTAAAAGTTTCTCACCATTTAAAAAATATTCTGTTTTTCTATTCTTCCTATAAAAGCATGTTTAAAAAAATGCAATTGTGGAAGTGTTTCTCTTTTTAATGAACAGATTCTGATTATATTAAAAAAGGTATTCAGAGGTATAGAAAATGCAGCCCAATAAAGAAAATCGCTATGAAATACCAAAAATATTATCTTTGCTGTGCCTAAAACTTTGGGTGTAAATTTACACCTGTTCTGAATGGACGTAAATACAGGAAACTCGTGATCTCTGGTCTTTTGCAGGCTGGCGCAGCTATGTTAAATAGCTAAGTAGGATTTCAGTGAACATACCTCAGAGCGGTGCACATAATCAAGGAAATTCATGCCCAGCAATGTTTTGGCATAAAACTACCACAAATCAGTCATGGGAAAATTTTCTGAAGAAAAAAGTTTAACTGTGCTCTTACGCCATAGTTACACCAAAACGTTCCAGGAAACTCCAGGCGAATGTATCGATTCCATCGTCTGAATTTCAGTTGGGAAAACAAACGGGTGATCATATGAACAATCACATCCGCTTACATCATCTTTGCTAACCTTAACAATTGAACCTATGTATTTAACCTTGCTTTTCAGAGAGCAATTGCAAACTTCAACTATAAAGAAATGGTAAACTTCGAAAAGTAGTTCATTGGCTGTGAATTGCTCTGGGACAGTGCGTTACATAAATGCAAGTTCTTTCTTTCTGAAATCAGTAATCCTATCTCAGCAAAAATAGCTCCAGGAGCTAAGTACAAACTAGGGTAGCAATTACAATGGGCGCTGTTCCAATACAGAGACTTAGTGCGCCCGTATAACATTCCTCTGTGCACTATTTTAATGGTAATTTAACTTATTGATGGCTGTGTCAAAATCACACAGAGGAATTTTATATAAGTGTTGATAGAATAACCCCAATTGTGATTTCTATTCTATTATTTCATTACTAGTCAAGTATTTGCAACATTTTATTCAGTAGTATTTCTTAAAGCCCTAGGTAAAGATACTGATGGAAGGACAATGAGAAACATGTAGAGTGATGATTTTTTAACAATGTAGCTATAAAGGTCTTCTTTGTTTTAAATGCTGTCAGTATCTGCACAGAACCTGACATACAGGAGCCAGCTAACCGCATCAATGCTGTGCTATCGCTCTCCTGAGCTAGTGCTTTATTAGGAACACTAACAGGATTGTTACAGTGGATGCCATTTGTAATGAATGTTTCTCAGTGTCTGCATCTGATATTTAGAACACGGAGCAGTTTAATCTAAAATGCAATGGGTAAAAAAGTGCAGTTGTGTGGCATGGTGTAAACTTATTATGTGGTGAGGATTGGGTAATGTAATGGGTTAAGAATCCTAAGGCAAACATGCAGAGACTGCTCCAAATGCAGAGTCCTGCTCAGCAGGAGTGAAGATCAAAGATGTAGGCTCATTCACTTTCGTACTCCATTATCTAATTTGTGATTCCATCCAGCAAGGCTTAGCATCAGGAGAGGCGTCTCCAAAAGTATACTCCACCTTCCTTTTAATTCAGGGATTTGCATTTGAATCTAACCTAGACTGAAAGGATGTTCATCTCTTCTATCTGCTGGCTATAAGAATCCTATGTGAATTGAGTTTGGAGAGTCCCAAGTCAGTTTTTAAAAGATGCACGTGCACCATATAAGCATTCCCCAAACTTGTTAACTTGGCACTTTAGTATCGCACATTTAGATACAGTTTTCAGTGTTTATTTTAGCTAACAAACCAAGTTAAGTAATTTGGCCAATCTGTGCTGAGTCAATGAATTTATCCAATAAGTAGTTGAGTCATATAGACCAGGGAGGTCCTAGGTTCAAATCCTGATCTGCGCTGAGTTAGTTGATCTCGGGTGGAGTAGTGGCAAGGGTGCTACTTCAGCATCCCTGGGTAAGGAAGGGAAAAATCTGTGGGGGGTTCCTGATTCTGGTCTCCATCTAGTGAACTCTGTTGCATATGCGTGCTGAAACAGGCTCAGCTACAATGCTGCCAGAGTCAAATATCAACCAAAACTTGGACATATATGTCATGTATGTAGACCATGTATACTAACTGTATAGTCACATAAGGTGTGCCACCAGAGGCACTGCAGTGGGAGACCTGAGGGTCACCTGCATAGGTGTGCAGGGCCCTGTATAAAAGGCTGCCCACCATGCTTGTGCCTCACTCTGGAGTTACAATAAATGGGACTAAGGTCACAACAGCTCAAGTATAATACTAGACCTCGTGGAGTCATTCATAAGAGTATTAAAGACATAACAATATATATTGCCATTCCTTAATTGTCGCAGGGCCAAATTCCTGGAACTCCCTTTCTAACAGTATTGGGGCAGTACCTTCACCACAGGGACTGCAACAGTTGAAGAAGAAGGAGGCCATCACCATCTTTTATGGGCAACTAGAGTTGGGCAATAAATGACGGACTTGCCAACGACGCCCACATCCCAAGAATTAATTTTTTTAAACTCACATGTGAAGGATGAATAATTGAGGTGAGTGGCTAATGCCCATGAAAGCAGATCATAGCAGAAATCAATGCCTTTGGAAGAGATGGGGAGCAAATTAGAGGGCACAGAGGTGTTTTGGAGGTTTTGCACATGTCTCACATACTTATGTCCTGAAGGAATCTCGCTTATTAAAAATCCTCTTCAGGTACCTTGATGTAACAGTGTATTGGTGTATCAATGGGGTAAATTTCAGTTTGCCAGACAGGCAAAAAAGGACATGTTACAAATCCACTGTCCATTATAGAAGCTGCCCGATTGTTATTGCATTGCAGTCTGTGTGGTGAAGGTGCTGCCACAGTGCTGTTAGAAAGGGAGTTCCAGAATTTTGACCCAGCAACAATGAAGGAATGACACTGCCATTCAATATTAAGGGGAGATGGTTATGCTCTCTCTAGTTGGAGATACAGTTGTGTGGTGCGAATGTTAATTGTCATTTCTCAGCCCAAGCCTAAATGTTGTCCAGGTCTTGCTGCATGTGGGTTTGTTAAAGGCACTGAACACTGTGCAATCATCAGCGAACATCTCCACTTCTGACCTTATGAAGGAGGCGAGATCATTGATTGAAGATAATTGAGCCTTTATACTGATATCAGAATAAAATAATTCTGCTCTCAATCACTGGACTTTTTCTATTTGTGTTATCCCTTTTTTCTCTCACACTTTGTCACCTAAGAGTTTAATTTCTTACTGCTACACTTGTCATCATAGTATCCTGTCTGTTCGTGCTATCTTCTCCACAACTGAGGCACCAAGCACAGTCATCACCATCATAGGCAGTCCCTCAAAATCGAGGAAGACATGCTTCCACTCCAAAAGTGAGTTCTCAGGTGACTGAACAGTCCAATACGGGGATTATAGTCACTGTCACAGGTAGGACAAACAGTCGCTGAAGGAAAGGGTGGGTGGGGAGTCTGGTTTGCTGTATGCTCCTTCCGCTGCCTGTGCTTGTCCTCCGGATGCTCGAGGTACGCAGCACCCTCCCGGATGCTCTTCCTCCACTTGGGGCAGTCTTTGGCCAGGGACTCCCAGGTGTCGGTGGGGATGTTGCACTTTATCAAGGAGGCTTTGAGGGTGTCCTTGAAACATTTCTTCTGCCCACCTGAGGCTCGCCTGCCTTGTAGGAATTCCGAATAGAGCGCTTGCTTTGGGAGTCTCGTGTCGGGCATGCGGAAGATGTGGCCTGCCCAACGAGTGTGGTCAATGCTGTGATGCTGGGGATGTTGACCTGGGTGAGGACACTGATGTTGGTGCGTCTGTCCTCCCAGGGGATTTGCAGGATCTTACGGAGACATTGTTGGTGGTATTTCTCCAGTGCTTAGAGGTTTCTACTGTATATGGTCCATGTCTCTGAGCCATACAGGAGGGCGTGTATCACTACAGCCATGTAGACCATAAGCTTGGTGCCAGATTTGAAGTCCTGGTCTTCGAATACTCTCTTCCTCAGGTGACCAAAGGCTGCGCTTGTGCACTGGAGGCGGTCTTGGACCTCGTCGTCGATGTCTGCCCTTGCTGATAGTAGGCTCCCGCAGTATGGAAAATGGTCCACATTGTCTAAGGCTGCGTCATGGATTTTGATGAGCAGGGGCAGTGCTGTGTGGCGGGGTCAGGTTGGTGGAGGACCATTGTCTTACAGATGCTTAATGTAAAGCCCATGCTGTCGTACACCTCGGTGAAGGTGTTGATGATGGCTTGGAGTTCAACCTCTGAATGTGCACAGATGACAGAGGATGGGACGACCTTGGATCTAACCTGGAGGCGATGAAGGTTGAACAGGTTCCCATTGATTCTATAGTTTAGTTTCACTCCAGCGGGGAGCTTGCTGAGGGTGAGATGGAGCATTGCAGCGAGGAAGATCGAGAAAAGCGTTGGCGTGATAACGCAGCCTTGCTTGACCCCGGTCCGGATGTGGATTGGGTCTGTGGTGGATCCATTGCTCAGGATCACGGCTTGCATGTCATCGTGGAGCAGGCAGAGGCAAACTTTTGGGGGCAGCCGAAATGGAGAAGGACAGTCCATAATCCCTCAGGGTCGACAGTGTCAAAGGCCTTTGTGAGGTCAAAGAAGGCCTTGTACAAGGGTTGGTGCTGTTCCCTGCACTTCTTCTGTTGTTGTCACGTGGTGAAGATCATGCCCGTTGTACCCCTTAGTGGACGGAATCCGCATTGTGACTCTGGGGGAAGGTCTTCTTCTTGGCCATCTGCTGGCCACCCTTCTCTCTCTGAATCTCCCCCCACCCCACTGTTTAAGCACCCCCTGGCCCTAATAGTGGGTGCATTTCCCCCCTAAAGTATATCCTTTACCCCTAAAACCCATGCTGCAAGGGCAGCTACCTGGGCCCAATGCCCATCTCCCAATCAAGACTCACCTTCCAGATTGGCCTCCCTGCTGCCAAGACCTTCCAACTGGACCTTCGCTTTTCACTCCCCACTGGATGTGGCCGACTCAGCTGCTCCACCCGATACCCGACAGCAATGAGCCTTCGACCAGCTCCGACCACAGGTTTGGGTCCTACCTTGTTTTTCTGCCATCACGCATGGGCCTTCCTCCCTCCAGCGCGTGCTGGCTTTCATCCCTCTGGTGACGTTCGGGCCTTCCTCCCTCCGGCGACATCCTGGCCTCCCTCAGGCCACTGGCCCCACTCAACTGCGGAGCCCCTGGTGAGCACGTGGTGTATACAATGGCTGTGGCCACTCTGACCTCTCCTCCTTCCACTAATTGGATGTCTGGCCATCCCAATGCCTGCCCTCAGCCAGTTGCTAAATAAAGCCTGTGAGAGGGAAGCATTACCTCAAATCTCTCACTCCCACTTCCACGCCTCAGACAGAACTGTACAGCTTTGGAAACTGTAACACAGCATCTGCAGGGATAGAACACAGCTGTCCTGCCTCCAGTGCAGAAAATACACTTGCAGTTTTCCATATAGGCATGAACAAATCAGTATTTAGTGAGAGTTAGTGGTTTACAAAGTTACTTCACACACAAGCACTTTTGAATTGTTAATAACATAATCCAGCATGTTGGTGTGATTTTATTTTTTGCTGAATCATTGAACCATGTTATGTAATTTTGGCATAGTTTTATCTAATTTACTACTCCAATGAAAATGAAGGAGAAACAGAAATGAAGAAACCTCAAAACTCCATTGAAGACAATGGCTGGAATACATTGGGCTAGAACCTCCACTTTTGTGCTTAAAGCTCAAAAATGGGCATTATTTCCGGCGTGGGCAGCAACAAAGGGTTTTCAGATCGCCGACTTCTTGCCCGTTCTCAAAGCACCTAGACTGTCTTTTTTTGAAAATGGGCGTTATCGCGAGCGATATGAAATGGGCGGTAGCGTTAAATTTTTTTGACCTTCTGCCGTAAAGTGTGGCCGTCCTTAGCAACAGCATGGCAACGCTCGATTCCCGCAATTCAGGAGGTCAAGGGTCATCATGACATGCGCAGAAGAGGAGACAGAGAGAGAGGGAGCTCAGAGGCACTGAAAGCATGTGTGGCTGTGGGGTGTGCTTGTCTGGCTGTTGTGGGAGGCACGAGGGAGATTCACCAGTAGCAAAAAGCCACGTGACCTCAATATCACGTGACACGAAGGGGTAGAGGTGAGGAGGAGAAGCGGGGCAGGGGAAGGGTGGTTTGTACAGAAGTACTGATAATTTCAGACTAATGTTTGGTTTAAATGTTTTTTATTTAACTAAACCTTGTAGCGCATTGGTTCAGATAGCTACACCGTTACACGCTGGTGATTCCTTAACATCAAAGGGTATAATGACACAACTTCAATCAATTTAAACTTTAACTGTCACCAAGGTGATGCCCACCATTGATGTATCACCTGCATACCCAGCAGTGTTTCAGCCTTGTAAATAACACCAATTTTCTTTTAGGCAAAGCGATCATTGATGAGCTACTGACATAAGGCTCTTGTAGCTATCATGCCACCACAGGCCCTTTCATACGATCTACAGGGGGGCGGGGGCATAACTTCAGCGTCAGCCTGATTGTCTGGGCCGATGTCAGCGTCCTCCTCTTCCTCTCTCTGGTGAGGCGGACTGTCAGACTTGATACGTTCATAATAAAGGATGAAACTGAGTACTGTGTACAATGAGCAAGTATGACCTTAGCTCCTTTAAAAAGATTCCAGAGTGCAGGTACCTCGTGGGTGGCCTGCTTATATACCATGCTCCCAAGAGATGCTGGGATCCCTTGGGACTCCAACAGGTAGGCCTCTGGTGATAGTGTAATATAGGTTACAAGGGGTTAAATACATAACATCACTCCCCCGTGAAGTCAATAGTACACTTATTTACAAGGTGAGACGATCTGGGGCTTTTCGCTCCTTTGTCGATCGTCTCGGTACAAATGCGGGTACGGGTGAGTCAGTTAGTTCTTCACTGGGCTGCAGGCAGCCGGCCTTGCCGGGCTGCTGGGGATGTTGAGTTCGGTTTCGTGGTCAACCATGATGTCAGTTGCCACTTGTGTGTGTGTTGGAGGGTCAAAGTTGGTGGTGTCTTCTTCGGGTTGTTCGTTGCTGTTGGAGAACCGCAATTTGATTTGGTCCAAATGTTTTCTGCACGTTAGTCCATTGGCTAATTTGACCTGAAATATCCTGCTCCCCCCTTTGGTTATGACCATGCCAGCGAGCCATTTGGGACTATGTCCATAATTTAGTACAAACACAGGATCATTGACCTCAATATCACGTGACAAATTTGCGCGGTCATGGTACACAGTTTGTTGATGCCGCCTGCCCTCCACATGATCTTGGAGATCAGGGTGGACAAGAGAGAGCCTTGTTTTGAGCACCCTTTTCATGAGCAGCTCGGCTGAGGGAACTCTGGAGTGAGTGGGGTTCTGGTGCGGTAGCTGAGCAGCACACGGGATAGTCGGGTCTGCAGGGAGCCTTCTGACACGTGTTTAAAGCTTTGAACTGCCCGTTCTGCCTGGCCGCTGGATGCGAGCTTGAACGGGGCCGATGTGACATGTTTGATCCCATTGTGGGTCATGAATTCCTTGAATTCAGCACTGGTGAAACATGGCCCATTGTCGCTGACTAGGACATCAGGCAGGCCGTGCATGGCAAACATGGTTCGTAGGCTTTCAATAGTGGCCATGGATGTGCTTACAGACATTATTGCACATTCAATCCATTTTGAGTAAGTGTCCACAGCAACCAAAAACATTTTGCCTAGAAATGGGCCCGCATAGTCCATGTGGATCCTAGACCACGGTTTGGAGGGCCACGACCACAAACTTAGCGGTGCCTCTCTGGGTGCATTACTCAGCTGAGAGCAAGTGTTGCACTGGCGCATGCATGACTCTAAATCTGAATCGATGCCAGGCCACCACACATTGGATCTGACTATGGCTTTCATCATTACAATGCCTGGGTGGGTGTTGTGCAGTTCACATATGAACGTATCTCTGCCTTTCTTGGGCAAGACCACGCGATTGCCCCACAACAGACAGTCCGCCTGCAGGGACATTTCATCTTTGCGCCTGTGGAATGGCTTAATTGCCTCCTGCATCTCTGCTGGGACCATGGACCAGCTCCCATGGAGGACACAGTTTTTTACCAGGGACAGTAAAGGATCCTGGCTGGTCCAGGTCCTGATCTGGTGAGCCGTAAAGGGGGACTTTTTGTTTTCGAATGCATCCATTACCATGAGCACGTCAGCTGGCTATGCCATTTCCACTCCGGTGGGGGGCAATGGCAGCCGACTGAGAGCATCTGCACAGTTCTCTGTGTCCGATCTGGGCAGATTACATAGTTGTATGCCGACAGCATGAGCGCCCATCTTTGGATGCAGGCAGAGGAATTGATGTTAATCTCTTTGCTCTCAGAGAACAGCAATATGAGCAGCTTGTGGTCAGTTTCTAGTGCAAACTTGAGGCCAAATAAGTGTTGGTGCATTTTTTTTAACCCCGTAAATGCAAGCCAGAGCCTCTTTTACAATCATGCTGTAGGCCCTTTCGGCCTTCGACAAACTCCTGGATGCATAAGCAACCGGTTGCAAAATCCCCGATTCATTAGCCTGTTGTAACACACACCCGACCCCATATGACAACGCATCGCAAGCTAGCACTAATCTTTTATAAGGATCATACAGGACAAGCAGTTTGTTTGAACACAACAAATTTCTGGCTTTCTTAAAGGCAGCCTCTTGTGAATTCCCCCATACCTAGTCGTCTCCCTTGCGCAGTAGCGCATGTAGAGGTTCTAGAAGGATGCTTAACCCAGGTAGGAAATTGCCGAAATAGTTAAGGAGTCCCAGGAACGACCACAGCTCCATCACGTTTTGAGGTCTCGGCGCGTTCTTGATGGCCTCCGTCTTGGCGTCGGTGGGTCTGATGCCATCTGCTGCAATTCTTCTCCCTAAGAACTCAACCTCTGGCGCCAGGAAAACACACTTCAAGCGTTTCAACCTGAGTCCCACGCGATCCAAACGACTAAGAACCTCTTCCAGATTCTTCAAGTGCTCAATGGTGTCTCGACCTGTAACCAGTATATTGTCCTGGAAAACCACGGTGCGAGGAAACGACTTTAGCAGGCTCTCCATGTTCCATTGGAAGATTGCCGCGGCCAACCGAATCCTGAACGGGCATCTGTTATAGATGAACAGACCTTTGTGTGTGTTGATGCAGGTAAGGCCTTTCGAAGACTCCTCCAGCTCCTGCGTCATGTAGGCCGAGGTCAGGTCTAGCTTGGTGAATGTCTTCCCTCCAGCCAGGGTCGCAAATAGGTCATCTGCTTTGGGTAGCGGGTACTGGTCCTATAGCGAAAAACGGTTAATCGTTACTTTATAGTCCCCACAAATTCTGACCGTGCCATCCTCTTTAAGTACCGGGACAATCGGACTAGCTCACTCATTGAATTCCACCGGCGCGATGATGCCTTCTCGCTGCAGCCTGTCCAGCTCAATTTTCACTTTTTCATGCGTCATATACGGTACCACCTGTGCTTTGTGGTGGATGGGTCGCATACCAGGAACCAAATAGATCTGCACTTTCACCCCTGAGAAGCTTCCAATGCCTGGCTCGAACAATGATGGAAACCTGCTCAGAACCTGGGAACATGAGCCATCGTCGACGGACGTAAGTGCTCGGATGTCATCCCAGTTCCAGCGGATTTTTCCCAGCCAGATTCTGCCAAACAATGTGGGGCCATCCCCTGGCACAATCCACAACGGGAGTTCATGTACTGCTCCATCATAGGAGACTTTGACTTCTGCACTGCCAATTACAGGGATTAGTTCCTTGGTGTAAGTCCTTAGTTTGGTGTGAATGGGGCTGAGCTTGGGCCTGTGTGCCTTTTTGCCCCACAGCCTGTCGAAGGCCTTGTTACTCATTATGGACTGACTCGCACCCGTGTCCAGTTCCATAGATACTGGAATTCCATTCAGTTTAACTTTCAACATTATTGGTAGACATTTCGTGGTGAATGTGTGTACCCCATTCACTTCTGCCTCCTCGGTACGAGTCTCCAAATCAGCCTGATCCACAGTAGATCGATCTTCCTCTGCAACGTGGCGGTTTGCAGGGTTTTCAGCTCGCCTGCACATTCGCTGGAGGCGTCCCATTGTTCTGCAACTGTTGCACGCATAGTGCTTGAAGTGGCATTGATGGGGCCGATGATCACCTCCACAGCGCCAACAAGGTGTTAACTGCCTCGCCTTCACGATTGATGGTGGACTCTGGGTCATCTGAGGTCGGGCAGCAGCAGCCGGCGTGTACGTTCTGCCATGTATATTCCTGCTCGAAAACGACATTACTTTGTGGCCGAGAATTCTTTACTCTGCGAAATCTGTTTTGTGTTGTCGCTGGTGGACATAAATGCCTGGGCTATCATTATGGCTTTGCTTAGATTCGGAGTTTCAACAGTCAACAGTTTGCAAAGAATTGCCTCATGGCCAATGCCCAGTACAAAATGTCTCTCAGCATTTGTTCTAGGAATCCCTCAAATTTGCAATATCCTACAAGGTGCCTTAGTTCTGCAAAATAGCTCGCCAATTGCTGGCCCTCCGACCGTTGACACGTGTAGAACCGATATCTCACCATCAGAACGCTTTCCTTAGGATTTAGGTGCTCCCAGACCAGCGTACACAATTCTTCATAGGATTTAGCTGTTGGTTTTGCCGGAGCTAGTAGATTCTTCATGAGACCATAGGTTGTTGCCGCACAGACGGTCAGGAGGATCGTCTTTTGTTTAGCAGCGTTCTCGTCCCCTTCCAGCTCGTTGGCCACAAAGTATTGGTCGAGTCTCTCCATGAAGGCCTCCCAATCATCCCCTTCTGAGAACTTCTCCAGGATACCAACTGTTCTTTGCATTTTTGCGCGGTTGTTCGTTACCTCGTCGCCAATTGATATGTTCATAATAAAGGATGGAACTGAGTACTATGTACAATGGGCAAGTGTGACCTTAGCTCCTTTAATAAGACTCCAGAGTGCAGGTACCTTATGGGTGGCCTGCTTATATACCATGCTCCCAAAGGATGATGGGATCCCTTGGAACTCCAACAGGTAGGCTCTCTGGTGGTAGTGTGATACAGGTTGCAAGGGGTTAAATACATAACAGGCAATTTTTGTCCCCTCCTGATATCCAAGTTGTGCAGCGTGAAGCACACCACCACGAATTGAGCTACCTGCTCAGGGTGGTATTGGAGCTCGCCTCCTGAGTGGTCCAGGCATCTAAAGCGCTGCTTCAGCACTCTAATGGTTTTCTCTATGATATTACGAGTTGCTCTGTGGCTCTCAAAAAATGGGCGGGCGGTAATATTTTTTCCAGGCATTAAGCACATGGGGAAAGTAATGATCGGTGATAAGTTTCCTAAAAATGCCCGTCAGTTTCCATTTTGTGTCAAAATGGGCGATATATGGGCGTTATATGTCATTTCAGCGATAAAATGGGCGTTAAGTAGGCGTTAAGCAGGCAAAAAAGTGAAGGTTCTAGCCCATGGAGTTAAAAAAGCTGGCAAGTATCTTTGGCGTGGAATCCCTGAGTCAGCTGTGGGAGTACTGCCATCCACGCGAACATGCAGCAAAGTAACATGGGAAGCAAAACTGAAATAATCCCCCTGCCCCACTCACTAAACAAGAACCTTCTCCTTTCCCTGAGGTGGAATCAGAAACATCCCCACCCGCTGACCAGGAATCAGTGTCCTTCCTAATCCCACTGAGCAAAATTCAGGGATCACTCAACATGAGCAGTAAGTTATAGATTGTACAACAACATCAAATTCCCTCTCTCCCCATTGAGCATAAATGCCTATGTGGGGGAACCCCTCACCTCACTTACTTAATTATCCGCTCAATCCCCACCCTCTGGTTCAAATTCTCAGTTGTTCACCACTGTTTGCTTCTCCTCTTCCACATGCCACCTCCTCCTGCCCCCATCTGCACTTCTCATTCCAAACCACTCACTGGCTACCAATCCCTTCTATTCCCAAACTCTGACTGGCTGTAGTTCTCTCTCTGGCTGGCTACGGGTGGGAAACAGAGGCTTCCCATTCAAATCAGACCCTACCATTAAAGTCAGCAGGCCCTGCGGGAAACTCATTCTCCCGGGTCTCCCGACTGATTCGGAGATGCCTCGCCACCAACCCACCACCCCCATTAAAATGGGACGTGCTTATTTGTACTGTGAAAATGGCTGCCATGCTCCAGCCTTTGTCTATGATTGGTCCCCTTGGAAGAAAGGTCAAACCCTGAAGTTTCACAGGAATGTGTACCTGGAACCGCCCATCCCAAGGTCTCACTGACTTTGCAAATTGTAACTCGATTCACTTTGATTTCCTGAAATGACAGAGGACAGAGCTCCCCAGAAGACAGCAAGGGCCAGACAAAGTCCTGTACCCCAGTCCAAGTACATCCTTCCCCCAGCCAAAGTCCCGTAACCCAGTGCAAGTACATGCCTCCCCCAGCCAAAGTCCCTCCTTACACCAGCGCAAGTTCATGAACCTTACCCCCTCCCCTACCCCACCATTGTGTACGGATTGTTAACATGTTTATTGGGTATGAAGTGACAGTGTCATGACTCCGATCCCCCCCACCCGTGTCTCTCCCCCCACCCATCTCTCTCCCCCCCAGTCTCTCTCTCCCTCTCCCCCAGCCTCTCCCTTTCCCTCCCCCAGTCTCTCTCTCTCTCCCCCAGCCTCTCCCTCTCCTTTCCTCAGTCTCTCTTTCTCTTCCACCCCCCCTCCCTGCCCCCCGTCGCTTCTCTGTCCGCCACCACTCTCGACACCCCACAGGCCGCTCTCGGCCCCCCGCTGCCTCTGCTCTTGGCCACGTGGAATGAGAGCAGGGCAGCATTTCCGGTCCGGGCGGGAGGCATCGAGGGGTGAAGCTTGACAGACGCTTGCGCAGAAAAAAGGCAGTATTAATAGTTACGCCCATTAAAATTCAGCCTGATAGGTCAAATAATCTCCTTCTGTTCCTTTTAAGGAACATCTATTTTGCAGCTTCAGTGATTTCTGCACCAAATCTATTAATATTCAATTGATATTTTAAGCTAGTAAGTATCTGAAGAAACAAGAATTGCTTTGTGCATTAATTATTTAGCTATTGTGCAATTCAATTAAATATACAATATTAGTTGTACACACACTTATTTAAACATTATTTTATCAGTTGTGAACACAAAATTAGCTCATCGTGCATGGAACCCGCTGCTGAAGCCCTCATGCTGCCTTTGTTACCTCTAGACTTGACTATTCCAACACACTCCTGGCTGGCCTCCCACATTCTACCCTACATAAACGAGAAGTGATCCAAAACTCCGCTTCCCATGTTCGACCTCGCAACAAGTCCCGATCACCCATCGCCCTTGTGCTCGCTGACCTACATGGGCTTCTGGTTAAGCAACGCCTCAATTTCAAAATTCTCATCCTTATTTTCAAATCCCTTCATGGCCTCACCCCTCCCTATCTCTATAATCTCCTCCAGCCCCAAAATCTCCCGAGATGTCTGCACTCCTCTAATTCTGCCCTCTTGAGCATCCCTGATTATAATCGCTCAACCATAGGTGGCCGTGCCTTCTGTTGCCTCGGCCCTAAGCTTTGGAACTTCCTGCCTAAACCTCTCCGCCTCTCTACCTCTCTTATCTCCTTCAAGACTCTCCTTAAAACATACCTGTTTGACCAAGCTTTTGGTCACCTGCACTAATTTCTACTTATGCGGCTTGGTGTCAAATTTTTTATCGCATAATACTCCTGTGAAGCGCCTTGGGACATTTCACTACATTAAAGTCGCTATATATTAATACAGGTTGTTGTTGTTGTTGTTGTTGTCAATGTGACCATTTCTGGTGAATATGAAATAAGTTAAATGTGAGATGTAATTTTAATTTAACCTACACGGCAGGAAACTGACCAGTGTGAGCTAGCCACCCATTTTACACTTTGTGCCATTTTACTCTCCATCACACGAAGTGTAAAATGCATGGTGAACTTATCAGTTTCTCGCCGGACGGGTTAACTTAAATTTAGCTGTATGGAGTTCCTCTGGGGCACAGTTTTATCATTACTCAGGATAACCTGTGACCCACAAAATGTTAAGTAATACTTGGATTATGGCATTGCAATGGTCTCCTCTCTAGGCAGGGTGATCCATGTGTACCATGATGTTGTTAGAATATACTCTGATTATACAAGGTACTAACAAAGGTACAGGATTTAAGCCTAGCCTTTGAACATGATGCTTTGGATGCTTTTATTGGATTGCTAAGCTGCACGATTCTCCAGTCAGATTGATAACAATAACTACCATATGGAATCAATCTGAAATCATGGCAATGGCACACAGAATCATAGATATCATAGAACGGTTACAGCACAGAAGGCAGTCATTCGGCCCATCGAGCCTGTGCCGGCTCTTTGCAAAAGCACTTCAGCCTGTCCCACATCCCCGTCCTTTCCCCGTAGCCCGCCAATTTTTTTCCTTCAGCATTATCCAATTCCCCTTTGAAAACCATAATTGAATCTATCTCCGCTTCCCTCTCAGGTAGTGCATTCCAGATCCTAACCAATCTCTGCATGAAAATGTTTTTCCTCATGTTGCCTTTGGTTCTTTTGCCAATCACCTTAAATCTGTGTCCCCTGGTTATCCGCTCTTTCACCAAAGGGAACAGTTCTCTCTATCTATTCTGACTGGACCCATCATGATTTTGAACACCTCTATCAAATCTCCTCTCAACCTTCTCTGATCCAAGGAGAACAACCCCAGCTTCTCCAGTCTATCCACATAACTGAAGTCCCTCATCCCTGGAATCATTCTCATAAACCTCTCCAAGGCTTTCATATCCTTTCTGAAGTGTGGCAGCCAGAATTGGACATAATGGGGCAGAAATCCAGGCCTCCCGAGCCCATACGAAGTTTCTACGGACCCGGGAAGGCATCGGAAAAGCATGCGCTGAAAACCGGCTTTTCCAATTTGTCAAGCTAGCGCTTAACAGATGATCCGTAGATCGGAAGCGAGGACATTTGCACGGGAAAGATTGCAGTATTTACGCATGTCTTGCCCAGAAAATATCCTCAAAACTCTTGCGCCTGATGAAAGCAGGCACATAGCCTACTTTTACAGGTGTAAGAGTTTTAAAAGACACTTAAAACATAAAAAATTAAATAAAAAAAAACACATATTATTTTTAAAAACCCTGCCCAATACATTACATTTATTTTTAACCAGAATTAAAACCTTATTTTAAAAATCGGCAAATTTTTTTGTCTTTAAAAATCATTTCTAACAACTTTAATTTCTATTAGTGTATTTATGTGAGGTGTTTTTTTTAATGTTTTATGTAGTGTTTGTGTGTTTTGGGGTGTTTCTCATTCATAGTAATATGAGTTTCAGATTTACGAATCTCCTATTACTATGAATGAGAAAATACTTACCTGTGATTGGGTGTCCAGGCCCACGTGACTCCTGCGCACGTCCCGATGTGCACGCAATGCAACGCGCAGTCAGGAGAGGCCTCCGGACCGGGATCTCGAGCGGGTCCAGCAGCTTCAGGTAAGTGCGCATTTTCTCTCCTGAAGTCAGTGGTTTGCCGCGGAAAAACCTCGACCATGATTTCTAGGCCAATACTCCAGATGAGGCCGAACCAGTGTTTTATAAAGGTTCATCATAACTTCCTTGCTTTTGTACTCTATGCCTCTATTTCTAAAGCCCAGGATCCATAAGCTGTTTTAACTGCGTTCTGAACCTGCCCTGCCACCTTCAACGATTTATGCACATATACCCGCAGGTCTGTGTATTCATGCACCCCTTTAGGATTATACCCTTTAGCTTATATTGTCTCTCCTTGTTCTTCCTAACAAAATGTATCACTTCCCACTTTTCTGCATAAAATTTCATCTGCCACGTGTCTGCTCATTTTACCAGCCTGTCTGTGTCCTCCTAAAATCTGTCACTATCCTCTGCACTGTTCACTATACTTCCAAGTTTTGTGTCATCTTCAAATTTTGAAAATTGTGCCCTGTACACCCATTGGTCATCTTATCCATCTCCAACCAGCAACCTTTCCCAGAGAGCTCACAAAACAACACAGTGACAACTGTCCGTTGCAATGACCAAACAAGTGGTGTCATAGGTAAGTGATCTCCTGATGCATATTTCAAATTTGAGTAATTATTTATTGATGTAATTGATCAAAGCTGTTTACTATAAACGGGCAAGACTATCTGGGGCTCTAATTTTTAAAGCAATGATAGTCTTGAATAATGTGTTAGCACTCTCAACTTTGAGTTGGAAGGTCATTATCAGGGCTACCCTGGGTTCAAGCCTCGCTCCAGGGGCTTGGTTACATAATCTAGGCTGACACTTCAGTGCAGTTCTAAGGGAGATGATGATTTTCAGATGAGATGTTAAACTTGCCTGCTCAGGTAGATATTAAATATCCCACAGCTCTACTCAAAGAAGAGCAGAGGAGTTTTCCCAGTGTTTTGGCCAACCAAAACCAGGGAAAAACTATCTGGCCATTTATCTCATTGCTGTTCATGGGTCTTTACGTTCGGACACTAAAATCAACTCCATACATAGTGACACTATGCACATTATTTTGCAATATGGTAGGGCCTAGTTTTCACAATATGTCATGTTTCTAGTAAATATGGTGCACACGCATGTGATACTCCACTTGAATGTTACCATTAAGAGCTCTGCAGAGTTGGCTGAAGGCTATCATGAGGTTAATATTTGGGGAATATCCGTGGTGTAAGGGGGGGGTGGTTATGTGTTCTCTATGAGGGGATCAGGTTCCCTTCTGACCAACTTGAGTGGTTTTGAATCGCTCCCACTCCCTTGGGTTCTATACTCTGAATTTATTTGGGGGTGTGACAAAAGTGCAAAGGACACTGGTTTGATGCAAAGAACTTTGTTTTTATTACAGTCAGGGAAATATAGGCTTATTACTCTAGTAAGAAAATACACGGCCAAACTTACAATCACTCTAATAAAGGTCAGTAGAAGGAAAGGTACAAGGTCAAACTTATAACCACTCTAATAAAGTACCATACACTACACATTCAAAGGGGGTTGCAGTAAAATTATACCTCCCACCTCCCAATACCTAATTCTAGCTAGGTTAGACTCCAGGGCAGGCAGGGACTTATGCTTACCAATCCTTTTTGATAGTTAATGGTAGATGGTGATGTTCTTCCTTCCTTCAGGACTTCAAGACTTCGAGACTGGAGAAGTTAGTTTACAACTGTCGCGTTGGTTTCTCTCCTTGTCCTGATGAGGTAGTAGCAACCACCTCTCTCCCCAACCTCTGTTGAAAACAGAGGCAGTTATACGATTTCAGTGTTCTAATCTTACCACCAAATCTTTTCAAAATCCTTTGTATAATTTTAGCAGGCTTGGTTCTTCTTTATAATATTTTGTCGGGCTCATTAAAGTTGATATGTCTTGGGTGGGTTGATGTTCAAAAACTTTTTCTTAATGGAAATATTAGTTTGGTAATTGCAATGTCTTTCGCATACAGGCTGGAATGGGCCTCTTTGTGATGTATATGCTGAAATGGTTTGTCCAGACCCATGTTGATGGGGAGCTACCTCTGGGTGATTTTGTGATGGTAATGTCTCTTGTGGAGAAGGATTTTCAAACACTCATTCTTCCAGACAGGTTAACTCAGTCCTCACACCCAGACAGTTCCAATAATCAAGTGGGCTTCTTTTGTTCCCTAGGTCTGCCCACAGGCTTGAATTTGTCTTGTAAAAGTTCATAATTCTATTAAAGTTCTATAAGCACTTTAGAGTTCCAAACTTTTCGGTAGATAGTCCCAAATTATATTTCCTTTCGAATGAGCCCAAACACAGTGGGGGGGCGGGGGGGGGGGGGAGAGGGCGATTCTTGTGCATTTTGCATTCCTTCAATTGGGACTGTAGCTTTTGAGTCACTTTATCCGAAAGTACCCACATGAGGGTACTGCATAGCATTCATACATTTCATATTTTCAGTTTTGATATGACACAGATTTCTATTGCATATAAGGGGCTTGTTTCACTTACTTCAAATATGTAATCAAAAGATCTAATTGGTTTGTTTTCTTTATTTAATGAGCAGCTTTTTACTGTGGAAGAAAAATAACTGGTTTGTTCCATTGTGAAGATCTGTATATTTGAGGTCTCAGCTGGAGTATTGTGTTCAATTATTGGCTCCACACTTTAGGAAGGATGTCAAGGCCTTGGAGAGGGTACAGATGAGGTTTACTGGGATGCTACCAGGGATCAGGGACTGGTAAAGGTGGGATTGTTCTCCTTGGAGCAGAGAAGGGAATTTGATAGAGGTGTTCAAAATGATGAGGGGTTTTGATAGTTTCTCCCTATCAAAACCCCTCATAATTTTGAACACCTCTATTAGGTCTCCCCTTAAACTACCCTGCTCTAAGGAGAACAAACCCAGCTTCTCCACATAACTGAAGTGCCTCATCTTAATGCAAGGAGTATCCGTAATAAGGTGGATGAATTAACTGTGCAAATAGATGTTAACAAATATGATGTGATTGGGATTACAGAGACGTGGCTCCAGGATGATCAGGGCTGGGAACTCAATATCCAGGGGTATTCAATATTCAGGAAGGATAGAAAAAAAGGAAAAGGAGGTGGGGTAGCATTGCTGGTTAAAGAGGAGATTAATGCAATAGTTAGGAAGGACATTAGCTTGGATGATGTGGAATCTATATGGGTAGAGCTGCAGAATACCAAAGGGCAAAAAACGTTAGTGGGAGTTGTGTACAGACCTCCAAACAGTAGTAGTGATGTTGGGGAGGGTATCAAACAGGAAATTAGGGGTGCATGCAATAAAGGTGCAGCAGTTATAATGGGTGACTTTAATATGCACATAGATTGGGTGAGCCAAACTGGAAGCAATGCATAAGGGATGGTTTTCTAGACCAATATGTCGAGGAACCAACTAGGGAGGAGGCCATCTTAGACTGGGTGTTGTGTAATGAGAGAGGATTAATTAGCAATCTCATTGTACGAGGCCCCTTGGGGAAGAGTGACCATAATATGGTGGAATTCTGCATTAGGATGGAGAATGAAACAGTTAATTCAGAGACCTTGGTCCAGAACTTAAAGAAGGGTAACTTTGAAGGTATGAGGCGGGAATTGGCTAGGATAGATTGGCGAATGATACTTAAGGAGTTGACTGTGGATGGGCAATGGCAGACATTTAGAGACCGCATGGATGCACTACAGCAATTGTACATCCCTGTCTGGCATAAAAATAAAAAAGGGAAGGTGGCTCAACCGTGGCTATCAAGGGAAATCAGGGATAGTATTAAAGCCAAGGAAGTGGCATACAAATTGGCCAGAAATAGCAGCGAACCCGGGGACTGGGAGAAATTTAGAACTCAGCAGAGGAGGACAAAGGGTTTGATTAGGGCAGGGAAAATGGAGTACGAGAAGAAGCTTGCAGGGAACATTAAGGTGGATTGCAAAAGTTTCTATAGGTATGTAAAGAGAAAAAGGTTAGTAAAGACAAACGTAGGTCCCCTGCAGTCAGAATCAGGGGAAGTCATAATGGAGAACAAAGAAATGGCAGACCAATTGAACAAGTACTTTGGTTCAGTATTCACTAAGGAGGACACCAACAACCTTCCGGATATAAAAGGGGTCAGAGGGTCTAGTAAGGAGGAGGAACTGAGGGAAATCTTTATTAGTCGGGAAATTGTGTTGGGGAAATTGATGGGATTGAAGGCCGATAAATCCCCAGGGCCTGATGGACTGCATCCCAGAGTACTTAAGGAGGTGGCCTTGGAAATAGTGGATGCATTGACAGTCATTTTCCAACATTCCATTGACTCTGGATCAGTTCCTATCGAGTGGAGGGTAGCCAATGTAACCCCACTTTTTAAAAAAGGAGGGAGAGAGAAAACAGGGAATTATAGACCGGTCAGCCTGACCTCAGTAGTGGGTAAAATGATGGAATCAATTATTAAGGATGTCATAGCAGTGCATTTGGAAAATGGTGACATGATAGGTCCAAGTCAGCATGGATTTGTGAAAGGGAAATCATGCTTGACAAACCTTCTGGAATTTTTTGAGGATGTTTCCAGTAAAGTGGACAAGGGAGAACCAGTTGATGTGGTATATTTGGACTTTCAGTAGGCTTTCGACAAGGTCCCACACAACAGATTAATGTGCAAAGTTAAAGCACATGGGATTGGGGGTAGTGTGCTGACGTGGATTGAGAACTGGTTGTCAGACAAGAAGCAAAGAGTAGGAGTAAATGGGGACTTTTCAGAATGGCAGGCAGTGACTAGTGGGGTACCGCAAGGTTCTGTGCTGGGGCCCCAGCTGTTTATATTGGACATTAATGATTTAGACGAGGGGATTAAATGTAGTATCTCCAAATTTGCGGATGACACTAAGTCGGGTGGCAGTGTGAGCTGCGAGGAGGATGCTATGAGGCTGCAGAGTGACTTGGATAGGTTAGGTGAGTGGGCAATTGCATGGCAGATGAAGTATAATGTGGATAAATGTGAGGTTATCCACTTTGGTGGTAAAAACAGAGAGACAGACTATTATCTGAATGGTGACAGATTAGGAAAAGGGGAGGTGCAATGAGACCTGGGTGTCATGGTACATCAGTCATTGAAGGCTGGCATGCAGGTACAGCAGGCGGTTAAGAAAGCAAATGGCATGTTGGCCTTCATAGCGAGGGGATTTGAGTACAAGGGCAGGGAAGTGTTGCTACAGTTGTACAGGGCCTTGGTGAGGTCACACCTGGAGTATTGTGTGCAGTTTTGGTCTCCTAACTTGAGGAAGGACATTCTTGCTATTGAGGGAGAGCAGCGAAGGTTCACCAGACTGATTCCTGGGATGGTGGGACTGACCTATCAAGAAAGACTGGATCAACTAGGCTTGTATTCACTGGAGTTCAGAAGAATGAGAGGGGACCTCATAGAAACGTTTAAAATTCTGAGGGGTTTAGACGGGTTATATGCAGGAAGTTGTTCTCAATGTTGGGGAAGTCCAGAACTAGGGGTCACAGTCTAAGGATAAGGGGTAAGCCATTTAGGACCGAGATGAGGAGAAACTTCTTCACCCAGAGAGTGGTGAACCTGTGGAATTCTCTATCACAGATAGTAGTTGAGGCCAATTCACTAAATATATTCAAAAGGGAGTTAGATGAAGTCCTTACTACTCGGGGGGTCAAGGGGTATGGCGAGAAAGCAGGAAGGGGGTACTGAAGTTGCATGTTCAGCCATGAACTCATTGAATGGCGGTGCAGGCTAGAAGGGCTGAATGGCCTACTCCTGCACCTATTTTCTATGTTACTATGTTTCTATCCCTGATCTCATCCTAGTAAACCTCCTCTAATGCCTTGACAGCCTTCGTAAAGTGTGGTGCCCAGAATTGTCCACAATATTCCAGCTGAGGCCTACCCAGTGATTAAAACAGGTTTCACATGACTTTCTTGTTTTGATTCAATGCCCCTATTTAAAAAGCCGAGTACCACATACACTTTTAAACAACTTTATCAACTTCAAGGATTTGTGAATATGCACCCCCTCTGCCCTTGGACCCCCTCAAAATAATTAGGTTATGCATCACTTCAAACTTATCGCATTTAATTGCATCTGCCATGAGTCTGCCCATTTCACCAGTCTGTCTGTGTCCTTTAGTCTGCTAATATCCTGCTCACTATTTACTATATTGTCAAGTTTTGTATCATCTGCAAACTACAAAATTGTACTCCCTATACCCAAGCCCAGATCATTTATATGTAATAAGAAAATCAATAGTCCAAATAATGACCCCTGGGTGGCTCCACTGCATATTACTCTCCAGTCAGAAAAATATTTGTTCATCACTACTCTCTGCCTCTTAACCTTCAACCAATTGAGTACCCAAGTTCGCACTGTCCTTTAATACCATGTGCTTGTATTTTCTGAATCGGTCTGTTATGTGGTACTTTAACAAATGCCTTCTGAAAGTCCATAGATATAACATCATCTACATTACCTTCATCAACCCTCTTTGTTACTTCATCAAAGAACTCAATCAGGTTAGTCGGACATGATTTGCCTTTAACAAATCCATGCTGGTTGTTCTGTATTGAGCCATGGTCTCCAAGTAAAGATTATTTTTGTTAAGTATGGAAGAACTCCATAAGACTGAGTGCTGTGAGCTAAAACTGATGTGACCTTAGTCTCTTTAAAACAACTCCAGAGTACCTAAGCAGCATGGCAGGCAACCTTTTATACTCACTTGCATGGGCCTCCAACGGTTGCGCCCTCTGGTGGCAAGTCTTACACTGTTACAATGTTTACATACATAATATCACTCCCCCCAAAGAATTTGATACAAATGATTTACAAGTTGAGATGATCCGGGGCCCTATGCTCCCTGGTTGATCGTCTGAGTTCAAACTCTGGCATGGGTGAGTTGGTCGGACTATTGCTGCACTGCGGCGTGGCTGGTCTGACAGGACTGTTGGGAATGGTGAGTTCATCCTCTTGATTGACAGCGAGGTCGATTGCTGGTTGGGTGTGTGTTGGTGGGTCGATGATGGTGATGTCCTCTTCAGGTTTTTCCTGGTTGTTGGTGAACCGCAGTTTGGTCTGATCCAAATGCTTTCTGCACATTTATCCGTTCAATAGTTTGAATATAAACACTCTATTCCCCTCCTTGGCCAAGACAGTGCCAGCGACCCATTTAAGACCATGACCGTAATTAAGGACAAACACAAGGTAATTAACATCAATGTCACACGATACAGCCGCGCGGTCGTGGTACATGTTTTGCCGGTGATGCTGGGTTTCCACATGATCATTTAGATCTGGGGGACTAGGGAGAGCCTGGTTTTGAGTGCTCTCTTCATTAAAAATTCTGCAGGCGGAACCCCAGTGAGCGAGTGGGGTCGCATCTGGTAGCTGAGCAGAACCTGAGATAAGTGGGTCTGCAAGGAGCCTTTAGTTATATATGTAAACTTGTACTTACTCTGTACAGCCATAATCCCTTCGGAGCACATATATTTAAGGAGAGGCACTCTGGAGAGGCACTCTGGAGACCTGCAATAAAAGACTAAGGTCACACTTTACTTTGAGCTCACAGTGTTCAGTCTGACTCTTTCTCCATACATAACAACTGGCGACGAGATACAGATAGCGAACCCAAAGATGCAGCGAACAGTGGAAAAATTCTTGGAGGGAGATGATTGGGAAAACTTTGTGGAGCAACTTGACCAATACTTCATAGCCAACGAGCTGGATGGAGAAGAGAACGCTGCCAAACGAAGAGCGATTCTTCTCACCGTCTGTGGGGCACCAACGTATGGCCTCATGAAGAATCTGCTTACTCCAGTGAAACCCACGGAGAAATCGTATGATGATTTGTGCATACTGGTCCGAGAGCATTTGAACCCGAAGGAAAACATTCTGATGGCAAGGTAGCAGTTCTACACCGACTAAAGGTCTGAAGGCCAGGAAGTGATGAGTTATGTCGCCGAGCTAAGATGCCTTGCAGGACATTGCGAATTTGAAGGACATTTGGAGCACATGCTCAGAGACTTTTTCGTACTTGGCATTGGCCATGAAACCATACTTCACAAACTTTTGACTGCAGAGACCTCAACCTTGAGTAAGGCCATAGTGATAGCCCAGGCGTTCATTGCCACCAGTGACAATACTAAGTAAATCTCTCAGCACACAAATGCTGCTACAAGTACTGTGAACAAAGTGATGTTGTTTTCAAATCGCAACGTACAGGGCAGGTCACACATGCCTGCAGTTGCACATCCGCAGATGTCTCAGAGTCCACCATCAAGGGTGATGAATGCAAGGCCATTAATACCTTGTTGGCGCTGCTGGGGTGATCAAAGTTTCCATTCATGCCGATTCAAAGGGTACGTTTGCAAGGGCTGTGGAACAATGGGACACCTCCAACATATGTGCAGGCGAGCTGCAAATCCTGTTAAACCTGCAAACCATCATGTTGCAGAGGAGGACAGATCCACGGAGGATCACAACGAACTAGAGCCTCAGACCGAGGAGGCAGAGTTACATAGGGTGCATACATTCACCATGAATTGTCCCCCGATAATGCTGAATAAGTAGACTCCCGGTGTCAATGGAGCTGGACACGGGTGTGAGCCAGTCCATCATGGGCAAAAGAACTTTCGAGAAACTGTGGTGCAACAAGGCCTCAAGGCCAGTCTTAACTCCAATTTGCATGAAACTAAGAACTTATACAAAGGAAATGATTGCCCTAATCGGCAGTGCTACTGTAAAGGTCTCCTACGATGGAGCGGTGCACAAGCTACCAGTCTGGACGATGGTCCCAAGCTGCTCGGCAGGAGCTGGCTGGGAAAGTTACGCTGGAACTGGGACAACGTCCGAGTAGTATTGCCCGCTAACAATACTTCATCTGCCCAGGTTTTAAACAAGTTCCCATCACTGTTAGAACCAGGCATCGGGAAATTCCAAGGAGCAAAAGTGCAGATCCACCTAATTCCGGGGGTGCACAATGCGAGAGCAGTACCGTGCATGATGAGAGAGAGGGTGGAGATCGAGCTAGACCAGCTGCAATGAGAGGGTGTCATCTCACCGATCGAGTTCAGTGAGTGGGCCAGTCCTATTATCCCAGTCCTCAAGGGAGATGGAACCGTCAGAATCTGTGGCGATTACAAAGTAACTATCAATCGTTTCTCCCTGCAGGACCAATACCCACTACCAAAGGCCGATGACCTCTTTGCAATGCTGGCGGGAGGAAAGACGTTCACAAAGCTGGATTTGACTTCAGCCGACATGACGCAGGAACTGGAGGAATCATCGAAGGGCCTCACCTGCATCAACATGCACAAAGGTCTCTTCATTTATAACAGATGCCCGTTTGGAATTCGATCAGCAGTGGCAATATTCCAGAGGAACATGGAAAGCTTACTGAAGTCGGTCCTGCGCACCGTGATCTTCCAGGACGATATCTTGATTAGAGGTCGGGACACGGTCGAGCATCTGCAGAACCTGGAGGAGGTTCCTAGTCGACTCAACCGCATGGGGCTCAGTTTAAAATGCTCAAAGTGTATTTTCCTGGCGCCTGAAGTGGAGTTCCTCAGGAGAGGGATCGCGGTGGACAGCATCAGGCCCACCGATTCAAACACGGAGGCAATCGAGAACGCACCGAGGCCACAGAACGTGACAGAGCTGCGGTCGTTTCTAGGACTCCTGAACTACTTTGGCAACTTCTTACCGGGCCTCAGCACACTGTTAGAACCACTGCATGTCTTACTGCGTAAAGAAGACAAATGGGTTTGGAGCAAAAGCCAAGAAAATGTTGTTGTAAAAGCTAGAAAATTGTTATGCTCAAACAAATTGCTTGTGTTGTATGATCCATGTAAGCATTGGTACTAGCATGTGATGCATCATCATATGGCGTCAGGTGCGTACTGCAACAAGCTAATGATTTTGGAAAATTGCAACTGGTTGCTTATGCATCCAGGAGTCTGTCTAAGGCTGAGAGAGCCTTTAGCATGATTGATAAAGAAGCGTTAGCGTATGTCTATGAAGTAAAGAAAATGCATCAATACTGTTTGGGCTAAAATTCGAATTGCAAAGTGACCATAGGCCATTTATATCACTGTTTTCCGAGAGTAAAGGGATAAATACCAATGCATCGGCCCGCATCCAGAGATGCGGGCTCACGTTGTCCGCATACAACTATGCCATCCGCCACAGGCCAGGTACAGAAAACTGCGCCGATGCTCTCAGTAGGCTGCCATTGCCCACTACGGGGATGGAAATGGTGCAGCCCGCAGATCTAGCCATGGTTATGGAAGCATTTGAGAGTGAGCAATCATCCGTCACTGCCTGGCAGATCAAAACCTGGACGAGCCAGGTCTCCTTATTGTCCCGAGTCAAAAACTGTGTTCTTCACAGGAGCTGGTCCAGTGTGGCGGTGTGAGCTGTGAGGAGGATGCTAAGAGGCTGCAGGGTGACTTGGGCAGGTTAGGTGAGTGGGCAAATGCATGGTAGGTGCAGTATAATGTGGATAAATGTGAGGTTATACACTTTGGTGGCAATAATAGGAAGACAGAATATTATCTGAATGGTGACAGATTAGGAAAAGGGGAGGTGCAAGGGAACCTGGGTGTCATGGTACATCAGTCATTGAAGGTTGGCATGCAGGTACAGCAGGCGATAAAGAAGGCAAATGGCATTTTGGCCTTCATAGCTAGAGGATTTGAGTATAGGAGCAGGGAGGTTTCGACTGCAGTTGTACAGAGCCTTGGTGAGGCCACACCTGGAATATTGTGTTCAGTTTTGGTCTCCTAATCTGAGGAAGGTCGTTCATGCTATTGAGGGAGGACAGCGAAGGTTCACCAGATTGATTCCCGGGATGGCAGGACTGACATATGAGGAGAGACTGGATCAACTGGGCTTGTATCCACTGGAGTTTAGAAGAATGAGAGGGGACCTCATAGAAACATATAAAATTCTGACGGGATTGGACAGGTTAGAGGCAGGAAGAATGTTCCTTTTTCTGGGGAGTTCCAGAACCAGGAATCACAGTCTAAGAACAAGGGGTAAGCCATTTAGGACCGAGATGAGGAGAAACTTCTTCACTCAGAGAGTGGTTCACCCGTGGAATTCTCTACCGCAGAAAGTTGTTGAGGCCAGTTCGTTAGATATATTCAAAAGGGAGTTATATATGGCCCTTACAGCGAAAGGGATCAAGGGATATGGAGAGAAAGCAGGAAAGGGGTACTGAGATTGAATGATCAGCCATAATCTTATTGAATGGCGGTGCAGGCTCGAAGGGCCGAATGGCCTGCTCCTGCATCTAATTTCTATGTTTCTATGTTTCTATGTCCCAGTGGAAATGCAGGAAATAATAAAGTCGTTCCAGCATCGCAAAGATGAAATGACTATACAGGCAGACTGCCTTCTGTGGGGCAATCGAGTAGTGGTTCTCAAGAAGGGCAGAGACACATTCATCAGTGGCCTCCACAGTACCCACCCAAGCATCGTAATGATGAAAGCGATAGCCAGATCCCACGTGTGGTGGCCCGGTTTCGATGCGGACGTAGAGTCCTGCATGCACAGATGTAATACTTGCTCGCAGTTAAGCAATGTACCCAGGGAGTCGCCGCTAAGTTTATGGTCCTCCAAACCATGGTCCAGGGTACACATCGACTATGCAGGCCCGTTCTTAGGTAAAATGTTCCTTGTGATTGTAGATGCGTACTCCAACTGGATTGAATGTGAGATAATGTCGGCTAGCACGTCCGCTGCTACTACTGAAAGCCTGCGTGCCATGTTTGCCACACACGGCCTACCCAATGTCCTGGTGAGCGACAACGGGTCATGTTTTACCAGTGCTGAGTTCAACGAATTCATGACCCGCAACAGGATCAAACACGTCACATCTGCCCCGTTTAAACCAGCGTCCAATGGTCAGGCAGAGCGAACAGTGCAAACCATCAAGCAGGGCTTGAAGAGGGTAACGGAAGGCTCACTGCAGACTCGGCTATCCCGAGTCCTGCTTAGCTACCGCACGAGTCCCCACTCGCTCACTGGGATCCACCTGCTGAACTGCTTATAAAAAGAGCACTTAAGACAAGGCTCTCGTTAGTTCACCCTGATCTACATGAACAGGTAAAGAGCAGACGGCTTCAACAGAGTACATACCATGATAGCACAAATGTGTCACGCGAGATTGAAATCAATGATCCTGTATTTGTATTGAATTATGGACAAGGTCCCAAGTGGCTTCCCGGCACTGTCGTGGCCAAAAAGGGGAACAGGGTGTTTCGGGTTAAACTTTCAAATGGACTCATTCACCGGAAACACTTGGACCAAATCAAACTCAGATTCACTGAATACCCTGAGCAACCCACTTTGGACCCTACCTTCTTTGACCCTCCAACACACACACCAGTGGCAACCGGCACTGCGGTTGGCCACAAAGCAGAACCCATCATCCACAGCAACCCAGCAGGACCCACCACATCAGGCAGCCCAGCAAGGCCAGCTGCACAGCAGCCCAGCGAGGGCCCAACAGTTGTTCACCAATACCAGCTTTCATACCGAGACGATCAACCAGGGCAAGAAGGGCCCCAGATCGACTCACCTTGTGAATAGTTACACTGTTGACTTTGCGGGGGAAAGTACTTATATATGTAAACTTGTACTTACTCTGTACAGCCACCTAGAGGGCTCATCCCCAGGAGTCCCAAGGGATCCCATAATCACTTGGGAGCACAGGTTATTGAAGGAGGCATCACAGGTTGGAGAGGCACTCTGGAGACCTGAAATAAAAGTCTAAGGTCACACTTTTCTTTGAGCACACAGTGTTAAGTCTAACTCTTTCTCCATACATAACACCTTCCTTCAGGCGTTTCAAGCTCTGCTTTATAGTTTGGACTGCCCGTTCTGCTTGACCGTTGGAAGAGGGCTTAAACGGGGCAGACCTGACATGCTTGATGCCATTGTGGGTCATAAACTCATTGAATTCCCAGCTGACAAGGACGTCGGGCAAGCCATGGGTGGCGAACATAGCCTGGAGGCTTTCAATGGTGGCAGTGGATGTGTGGATAATATGATTATGCATTCAATCCATTTAGAGTAAGCTTCCACTACAACTAAAAACATCTTTCCGAGAAAGGGGCCAGCAAAATCTACGTGGATCCTGGACCACGGTTTGGAGGGCCATGACCACAGACTCAATGGAACCTCCCTTGGTGCATTGTTCAATTATATACGTTTCCCTGCCTTTTTTTGGCAAAACCACGCGATTACCCCATAAGAGACAATCCGACTGTATGGACATGTCATCTTTGCGTCAGTGAAACGGCTTAATTTCATCTTGCATTTCCCCGGGAACAGCCGACCAGCTCCCATTGAGGACGCAACTTTTTACAAGTGATAGCACACGATCCTGGCTGTTCCAGGTCCTGATCTGGCAAGCAGTGGCAGGTGACCCCTTGCTCTCAAAAGCATCCATGACCAGAAGCAAGTCTGCAGGCTGCGCCATTTCCACCCAGGAAGTGGAAAGTGGTAGCTGACTGAGGGTATCAGCACAGTTCTCCATGCCTGGTCTGTGGCGGATAACATAGTCAAATGCGAATAATGTTAGTGCCCATCTTTGTATGCGGGCCAAAGCATTGGTGTTTATACCTTTGCTTTCTGAAAACAGCGAAATGAGCGATTTGTGGTCAGTTTCAAGCTCAAACCGAGAGCCAAATAGGTATTGGTGCATTTTCTTAACCTCATATACATATGCTAACTCCTTTTTCTTGAGATTACTGTAGGCTCTTTCAGTCTTAGACAGACTTCTAGACGCGTATGCAACCGGTTGAAGTTTGCCCGATACATTGGTTTGCTGTAACACACAGCCTCTTCGACTTTGTGCAGATGTTCGGTGGTGTCACGACCGGTGATCAGGATGTCATCTTGAAACACAACGGCGCGCGGAACCGATTTTAGCAGATTCTCCATGTTTCTCTGGAAGATGGCAGCAACCGAGCGAATCCCAAAAGTGCACCTGTGGTATATAAACAATTCTTTGTGTGTGTTAATGCACGTCAATCTTTTCGAAAATTCAGCCAGCTTCTGTTTCGTGTAGGCAGAGGTTAGGTCCAACTTGGAGAATGACTTCCCCCCGCCACTAACGTTGCGAACAGGTCATCTGCCTTGGGTAGCGGCTACTAGTCTTGTAACGAGACTCAGTTGATCGTTACCACAGATTCTGACCGTGCCATCTCTTTTCAACACCGAAACAATTGGACTGGCCCATTCGTTCAACTCGACTGGTGATATGACTTCCTCTCGTTGAAGTCTGTCCAGTTCGATCTCCCGCATCATATATGGAACCGCTCGAGCCTTGTGATGAATGGGCCTTGCATCGGGGACTAGATGGATCTGCACTTTGGCGCCTGTGAAGTTGCCGATGCCTGGTTCAAATAACGATGGAACTTGCTCAGCACTTGGGTGCACGAGGCATCATCCACTGAAGATAGTGCCATGATGTCGTCCCAGTTCCATCGAATCTTTCCCAGCAAGCTTCTGCCGAATAGCGTTGGGCCATCGCCTGGTACAATCCACAGTGATAAATCATGCACAGCTCCATCGTACGATACCTTAACTGCCGCAGTGCCAATGACAGGTATGAGCTCTTTGGTGTAGATGCACAGCTTTGTCTGAATCGGAATCAGTTTGGGCCTTTGTGCCTTGTTGCCCCACAGTTTCTCAAAAGCCTTCTTGCTCATAATTGACTCGCCCCCGTGCCCAACTCCATTGATACCGGAATACCATTCAATTTGACTTTCAGCATGATAGGAGGGCTCTTGGTGGTGAAGGTGTGTACCCTATACACTTCTTCCTCAGGTTGAGTTGCCTCTCTTGTTTGTTCTACTTGATCCACGCTGGATCGATCATCCTCTGCCGACTCTGCCACGTGGTGAGTTGCAACAGTCTTGCACATTCTCTGGAGGCGCCCCATTGTTTTGCAACCTTTGCAGACTGAGTGCTTGAATCAACATTGATGGGCTCGATGATTACCCCTGCAGCGCCAGCATGGTGCTATTGGATTTGCTATCACGCCCGATGGCGGACTCTGCGTCATCCTAGGTCTTGCAGCTGCAGACGTGTAGGCCCTGGCACATGCAGTTCTGCCTGCTAGCAACATTATTTTATGCACAGTACTTGCCAGTGAGCTTCGATGCTGGGAAGATATCTGTCTGATATTATCATTCGTGGATATGAATGCCTGGCTATTGTGATGGCCTTGCTCAGGTCTAGGGATTCGGCGGACAGCAGCTTGCAAAGAACAACCTCATGGCCGATGCCGAGCACAAAAATGTCCTGCAGCATTTCCCCCAAAAATCCAGAAAATTCACAAGTTCCTGCCAGGCCTCTCAGGTCAGCGACATAACTTGCCACATCCTGTCCTCGGAGCGATGGTGCGTGTTGAAGTGATACCTGGCCATTAAGATGCTCTCCTTCGGCTTGAGGTGTTCCCAAACCAGCGTACACAACTCCATATATATCTTCTCCGTTAGCTTCTCTGGTGCAAGCAGATTCTTGATGAGGCCGTATATTATGGACCCACACACGGTGATGAAAATCACCCTGCTCTTGATCGCTTTATTGTCCTCATCCAGCTCGTTGATCACAAAGTACTGGTTGAGATGCTCAATGAAGGCTTCACAATCATCACCTTCTACAAATCTCTCTAAAATACCAACGGCAACCATTACCACGTGAAAATTCATAATCTGTTACTCATCGCCAGTTGTTAAGTATGGAAGAACTCCACATGACTGAGTACTGTGAGCTAAAACTAATGTGGCTGTAGTCTCTTTAATACAACTCCAGAGTGCCTAAGCAGCATGGCAGACAACCTTTTATACTTCCTTGCACGAGGTGTGCAGGTAACCCTTGGGCCTCCAACAGTTGCGCTCTCTGGTGGCAACTCTTACACAGTTACAATGTTTACAAAGAAACATAGAAACATAGAAAATAAGTGCAGGAGTAGGCTATTTGGCCCTTCGAGCCTGCAACACCATTCAATATGATCATGGCTGATCATGCAACTTCAGTACCCCACTCCTGCCTTCTCTCTATACCCCCTGATACCTTTAGCCATAAAAGCCACATCAAACCGTCATTTGAATATATCTAATGAAATGGACTCAACAACCTTCTGTGGGAGAGAATTTCATAGGTTCACAATTCTCTGGGTGAATAAGTTTCTCCTCATCTCGGTCCTATATGGCTTACCCCTTATCCTTAGACTGTGACCCCTGGTTCTGGACTTCCCCAACATCAGGATCATTCCTCCTGCATCTAACCTGTCCAATCCCGTTTCAATTTTATATGCTTCTATGAAATCCTCTCTCATTCTTCTAAATTCCAGTGAATATAAGCATAGTCGATCCAGTCTTTCTTCATATATCAGTCCTGCCATCTTGGTAATCAGTCTGGTGAACCTTCGCTGCACTCCCTCAATAGCAAGAATGTCCTTCCTCAGATTAGGAGACCAAAACTGTACACAATATTCAAGGTGTGGCCTCACCAAGACCCTATACAACTGCAGCAAGACCTCACTGCTCCTATACTCAAATCCGCTCGCCATGAAGGCCAACATGCCATTTGCTTTTTTTACCGCCTGCTGTACCTGCATGCCTACTGTCAATGACTGATGTACCATGACACCCAGGTCTCATTGCACCTCCCCTTTTCTTAATCTGTCACCATTCAGATAATAATCTGCCTTCCTGTTTTTGCCACCAAAGTGGATAACCTCACACTTATCTACATTATACTGCATCTGCCATGCATTTTCCCACTCACCTAACCTGTCCAAGTCACCCTGCAGCCTCTTAGCATCTTCCTCACAGCTCAGACTGCTACCCAGCTTAGTGTCATCTGCAAACTTGGAGATATTACATTCAATTTCTTTGTCTAAATCATTAATACATATTGTAAATAGCTGGGGTCCCAGCACTGAACCTTGTGGTACCCCACTAGTCACTGCCTGCCATTCTGAAAAGGACCCATTTATTCCCACTCTTTGGTTCCTGCCTGCCAATCAGTTCTCTATCCACATCAATACATTACACCCAGTCCCATGTGCCTTAATTTTGCACACTAATCTCTTGTGTGGGACCTTGTCAAAAGCCTTTTGAAAGTCCAAATACACCACATCCACTGGTTCTCCCTTATCCACTCTACTAGTTACATCTTCAAAAAATTCTAGAAGATCTGTCAAGCAGGATTTCCCTTTCATAAATCCATGCTGACTTGGACCAATCCTGTCACTGCTTTCCAAATGTGCTGCTATTACATCTTTAATAATTGATTCCAGCATTTTCCCCACTACCGATGTCAGGCTAACCGGTCTATAAATCCCTGTTTTCTCTCTCCCTCCTTTTTAAAAAAGTGGGGTTACATTAGCTACCCTCTTCATGGAAAAAGACACAAAAAACATTTGGGAAATAGTGGAGAACCAAGGATCTACTGAGAATGAGGAACTGAAAGCAATTAATAAAAGTCTAACCTCCCGTATCTGAAACTCCCTTATCCAGAACCACCCCTCATTCGGAAACATTCCTGGCCACTGGGTGGCACATGCACACAACGTAGCCGGTCAAAATCCTCGAAAAATATCATTGGAAAAAAACTTTCCCATTTACACTGACAGATCCACAATAAATTTACGCAAAATCCTCAAAAAATATCAATGTAAAATAAATGTACCCAACTTCGGATCCGACACCTCGGGGCCCAATGGCCTGCCGACAAATCAGGGCCCGCTGGCCCACCAACACCACACTGACTGACTGACTGACTGACTGTCTGACTGACAGTCGTTCCAGCTAATCGGCGCACACACACACTGAAAACACGTGACCTCCACTTATCCGGAAACATCCCTCATTCGGAACAGGCCAGTTCCCGAGGGTTCCGGATAAGGGAGATTCAACCTGTACTAGAGAAATTAATGCGACTGAAAGTTGCTAAATCCCGAAGACCTAATGGCGTACATCCTAGAATTTTGAAAGAGCTGGCTTTCGAGACAGTGGATGCATTGGTTATCATCTTCCATAGATTCTAGAATGGTTCCCGCAGATTGGAAGGTAGCTAATGTAACCCCGCTATGTAAGAAAGGAGAGAGAGAGAAAATGGGGGACTATAAACGAGTAAGCCTGACATCAGTTGTAGTGAAAATGCCAGAATCTATTATTAAGGACGTGGTAACAGGGTACTTAGAAAATAATACTAGAATTGGACAGAGTCAACACGGATTTATGAAAGGGAAATCATGTTGGATGAATCCGTTAGCCTTTTTTGAGGCTGTAGCTAGCAGAATAGATAAGGAGGAACCAATGGATGTGGTGAATTTAGATTTTCAGAAGACATTCAATAAGGTGCCACACAAGAGGTTATTAAACAAAATTAGGGCTCATGGGATCGGGGGTAATATACTAGCATGGATTGAGGATTGGTTAATGAACAGAAAATAGAAAGTCGGAATAAACGGATCATTTTCCGGTGTCACACTATAACTAGGGGTTAGCGCAAGGATCGGTGTTTGGGCCCCAGCTATTCACAATCTATATCAATGATTTGGATGATGGGATCAAATGTAATATATCCAAGTTTGTTGATGATACAAAGCTAGGTGGGAATGTAAGTTGTGAGGAGGATGCAAAGCGGCTTCAAGGGGATATAGATAGGCTAAGTGAGTGGGCAAGAACATGGCAAATGGAATATAATATAAAGAAATGTGAAGTTATCCACTTTGGTAGGAACAATAGAAAAGCAGAGTATTTTTAAAATGTTGAGAGATTGGGAAATGTTGGTGTTCAGAGGGTCCTGGGTGTCCTTGTACACGAATCACTGAAAGTTAACATGCAGCTACAGCAAGCAATTAAGAAAGCAAATGATATAGAAACATAGAAACATAGAAACATAGAAAATAGGTGCAGGAGTAGGCCATTCGGCCCTTCTAGCCTGCACCGCCATTCAATGAGTTCATGGCTGAACATTCAACTTCAGTACCCCATTCCTGCTTTCTCGCCATACCCCTTGATCCCCCTAGTAGTAAGGACCTCATCTAACCTCCTTTTTGAATATATTTAGTGAATTGGCCTCAACAACTTTCTGTGGTAGAGAATTCCACAGGTTCACCACTCTCTGGGTGAAGAAGTTCCTCCGCATCTCGGTCCTAAATGGCTTACCCCTTATCCTTAGACTGTGACCTCTGGTTCTGGACTTCCCCAACATTGGGAACATTCTTCCTGCATCTAACCTGTCTAACCCCGTCAGAATTTTATATGTTTCTATGAGGTCCCCTCTCATTCTTCTGAACTCCAGTGAATACAAGCCCAGTTGATCCAGTCTTTCTTGATAGGTCAGTCCCGCCATCCCGGGAATCAGTCTGGTGAACCTTCGCTGCACTCCCTCAATAGCAAGAATGTCCTTCCTCAGGTTAGGAGACCAAAACTGTACACAATACTCCAGGTGTGGCCTCACCAATGCCCTGTACAACTGCAGCAACACCTCCCTGCCCCTGTACTCAAATCCCCTTGCTATGAAGGCCAACATGCCATTTGCTTTCTTAACCGCCTGCTGCACCTGCATGCCAACCTTCAATGACTGATGTACCATGACACCAGGTCTCTTTGCACCTCCCCTTTTCCTAATCTGTCACCATTCAGATAATAGTCTGTCTCTCTGTTTTTACCACCAAAGTGGATAACCTCACATTTATCCACATTATACTTCATCTGCCATGCATTTGCCCACTCACCTAACCTATCCAAGTCGCTCTGCAGCCTCACAGCATCCTCCTCGCAGCTCACACTGCCACCCAACTTAGTGTCATCCGCAAATTTGGAGATACTACATTTAATCCCCTCATCTAAATCATTAATGTACAGTGTAAACAGCTGGGGCCCCAGCACAGAACCTTGCGGTACCCCACTAGTCACTGCCTGCCATTTACTCCTACTCTTTGCTTCTTGTCTGACAACCAGTTCTCAATCCATGTCAGTACACTACCCCCAATCCCATGTGCTCTAACTTTGCACATCAATCTCTTGTGTGGGACCTTGTCGAACGCCTTCTGAAAGTCCAAATATACCACATCAACTGGTTCTCCCTTGTCCACTCTACTGGAAACATCCTCAAAAAATTCCAGAAGATTTGTCAAGCATGATTTCCCTTTCACAAATCCATGCTGACTTGGACCTATCATGTCACCTCTTTCCAAATGCACTGCTATGACATCCTTAATAATTGATTCCATCATTTTACCCACTACCGATGTCAGGCTGACCGGTCTATAATTCCCTGTTTTCTCCCTTCCTCCTTTTTTAAAAAGTGGGGTTACATTGGCTACCCTCCACTCTATAGGAACTGATCCAGAGTCAATGGAATGTTGGAAAATGACTGTCAACGCATCCACTATTTCCAAGGCCACCTCCTTAAGTACTCTGGGATGCAGTCCATCAGGCCCTGGGGATTTATCGGCCTTCAATCCCATCAATTTCCCCAACACAATTTCCCGGCTAATAAGGATTTCCCTCAGTTCCTCCTCCTTACTAGACCCCCCGACCCCTTTTATAACCGGAAGGTTGTTCGTGTCCTCCTTCGTGAATACCGAACCAAAGTACTTGTTCAATTGGTCCGCCATTTCTTTGTTCCCCGTTATGACTTCCCCTGATTCTGACTGCAGGGGACCTACGTTTGTCTTTACTAACCTTTTTCTCTTTACATATCTATAGAAACTTTTGCAATCCGTCTTAATGTTCCCTGCAAGCTTCTTCTCATACTCCATTTTCCCTGCCCTAATCAAACCCTTTGTCCTCCTCTGCTGAGTTCTAAATTTCTCCCAGTCCCCAGGTTCGCTGCTATTTCTGGCCAATTTGTATGCCACTTCCTTGGCTTTAATACTATCCCTGATTTCCCTTGATAGCCACGGTTGAGCCACCTTCCCTTTTTTATTTTTATGCCAGACAGGAATGTACAATTGTTGTAGTTCATCCATGCGGTCTCTAAATGTCTGCCATTGCCCATCCACAGTCAACCCCTTAAGTATCATTCGCCAATCCATCCCAGCCAATTCACGCCTCATACCTTCAAAGTTAGCCTTCTTTAAGTTCTGGACCATGGTCTCTGAATTAACTGTTTCATTCTCCATCCTAATGCAGAATTCCACCATATTATGGTCACTCTTCCCCAAGGGGCCTCGCACAACGAGATTGCTAATTAATCCTCTCTCATTACACAACACCCAGTCTAAGATGGCCTCCCCCCTAGTTGGTTCCTCGACATATTGGTCTAAAAAACCATCCCTTATGCACTCCAGGAAATCCTCCTCCACCGTATTGCTTCCAGTTTGGTTAGCCCAATCTATGTGCATATTGGTCTTTATTACAAGAGGATTTCAGTATTAGAGTAAAGACATCTTACTGCAATTATATTGGGCCCTGGTGAGACCACACCTGGAGTATTGTGTACAGTTTTGGTCTCCTTACCTAAGGAAGGATATACTTACCATAGAGGGAGTGCAACGAAGGTTCACCAGACTGATTCCTGGGATGGGGGGATTGCCCTATGAGAAGAGATTGAGTAGACTCGGCCTATAGAGTTTAGAGGAATGAGAGGATTCTCAAAGATTTTTAAGTCTTATAAACAATTTGGGATTGAGTTACTGCTAGGGTCAGAATGGGCAAATTATGCTGAGGATGCGCCAGAACAGTTGCCGAGTTTTGCCGAGGTGAAGTTACACCCAAGTTTCCATGCAAACTCATTAGCATAAGCCTGAAGGTAAAATCTCCCATAAATCAGCGCAATGAAGCAACATAGTCAATCATAAATTATTATTGACTGGAACAGTGCATTCTCTAGAATCGCAAAGAGTAGTGGGATTGCCAGGAAATGAACCATTCTTCAACTCTTTAAAATAATTAATGATTCTGTAGTAGCTTGGCCAATCAGCAAAGTGATTTACTGTTCTTTGTCTTAATTTTTAAACTAATTGCTGCAGCACTAGGGTAAACCAGGTCAGTAGCTTCAATTGACTGCTGGCAGTTCAGAGATGGTGCAGGAGGTAGCTCTGTTAATAAGGGATGATATCAGGGCAGTTGTGAGGGATGATATTGGCTCCAATGAACAAAATGTTGAATCATTGTGGGTGGAGATTAGAGATAGTAAGGGGAAAAAGTCACTGGTCGGCGTAGTTTATAGGCCCCCAAATAATAACTTCATGGTGGGGCGGGCAATAATCAAGGGAATAATGGAGGCATGTGAAAAAGGAACGCCAGTAGTCATGGGGGATTTTAACCTGCATATCGATTGGTCAAATCAAATCGCAGGGGGTAGCCTGGAGGAGGAATTCATAGAATGCATACGGGATTGTTTCTTAGAACAGTATGTAACAGAGCCTACAAGGGAGCAAGCCATTTTGGATCTGGTCCTGTGTAACGAGACAGGAAAAATAAACAATCTCCTCGTAAAAGATCCTCTCGGAATGAGTGATCACAATATGGTTGAATTTGTAATACAGATTCAGGATGAGGAAGTTGTGTCAGAAACGAGAGTACTATGCTTAAACAAGGGGGACTACAGTGGGATGAGGGCAGAGTTGGCTAAAGTAGACTGGAAACAAGGACTAAACGGTGGCACAATTGAGGAACAGTGGAGGACTTTTAAGGAGTTCTTTCATAATGCGCAACAAAAATATATTCCAGTGAAAAAGAAGAGCGGCAAGAGAAGAGATAACCAGCCATGGATAACCAAGGAAATAAAGGAAAGTATCAAATCAAAGACCAATGCGTATAAGGTGGCCAAGGTTAGTGGGAAACTAGAGGATTGGGAAGATTTTAAGCAACAGCAAAGAATGACTAAAAAAGCAATAAAGAAAGGGAAGATAGATTACGAAGGTAAACTTGCGCAAAACATAAAAACAGATAGTAAAAGCTTTTACAGATATATAAAACGGAAAAGAGTGACTCAAGTAAATGTTGGTCCCTTAGAAGATGAAAAGGGGGATTTAATAATGGGAAATGTGGAAATGGCTGAGATACCTTAAACAATTATTTTGCTTCCGTCTTCACAGTGGAACACACAAAAACCATGCCAAAAATTGCTGGTCATAGGAATGTGGGAAGGGAGGACCTTGAGATGATCACTATCACTCGGGAGGTAGTGCTGGACAGACTAATGGGATTGAAGGTAGACAAGTCCCCTGGTCCTGATGAAATGCATCCCAGGGTATTAAAAGAGATGACGGAAGTTATAGCAGATGCATTTGTTATAATCTACCAAAATTCTCTGGACTCTGGGGAGGTACCAGCGGATTGGAGAGCAGCTAATGTAACGCCTCTGCTTAAAAAAGGGGGCAGGCAAAAGGCAGGTAACTATAGGCCGGTTAGTTTAACATCTGTAGTGGGGAAAATGCTTGAAACTATCATTAAGGAAGAAATAGCGGGACATCTGGATAGGAATAGTGCAATCAAGCAGACGCAGCATGGATTCATGAAAGGGAAATCATGTTTAACTAACTTACTGGAATTCTTTGAGGATATAACGAGCATGGTGGATAGAGGTGTACCGATGGATGTGGTGTATTTAAATTTCCAAAAGGTGCCACACAAAAGGTTACTGCAGAAGATAAAGGTACGCGGAGTCAGAGGAAATGTACTAGCATGGATAGAGAATTGGCTGGCGAACAGAAAGCAGAGAGTCGGGATAAATGGGTCCTATTCCGGTTGGAAATCAGTGGTTAGTGGTGTGCCACAGGGATCAGTGCAGGGACCACAACTGTTTACAATATACATAAATCACCTAGAGGAGGGGACAGAGTGTAGTGCACCAAAATTTGCAGATGACACTAAGATTAGTGGGAAAGCGGGTTGTGTAGAGGACTCAGAGAGGCTACAAGGAGATTTGGATAGGTGAAGCGAATGGGCTAAGGTTTGGCAGATGGAATACAATGTCGGAAAGTGTGAGGTCATCCAACTTGGAAAAAAAACAGTAAAAGGGAATATTATTTGAATGGGGAGAAATTACAACATGATGTGGTGCAGAGGGACCTGGGGGTCTTTGTGCATGAATCCCAAAAGGTTAGTTTGCAGGTGCAGCAGGTAATCAGGAAGGCAAATGGAATGTTGGCCTTCATTGCGAAAGGGATGGAGTACAAAAGCAGGGAAGTGTTGCTGCAACTGTATACGGTATTGGTAAGGCCGCACCTGGAGTACTGCGTGCAGTTTTGGTCACCTTACTTAAGGAAGGATATACTAGCTTTGGAAGGGGTACAGAGACGATTCACTCGGCTGATTCCGGAGATGAGGGGGTTAACTTATGATGATAGATTGAGTAGACTGGGTCTTTACTCCTTGGAGTTCAGAAGGATGAGGGGTGATCTTATAGAAACATTTAAAATCATGAAAGGGATAGACAAGATAGAGGCAGAGAGGTTGTTTCCATTGGTGGGGGAGACTAGAACTAGGGGGTACAGCCTCAAAATACGGAGGAGCCAATTTAAAACCGAATTGAGAAAGAATTTCTTCTCCCAGAGGGTTGTGGAATTCTCTGCCCAAGGAAGCAGTTGAGGCTGGCTCATTGAATGTTTTCAAGTCAAAGATAGATAGATTTTTAAGCAATAAGGGAATTAAGGGTTACGGGGAGAGGGCGGGTAAGTGAAGCTGAGTCCACGACCAGATCAGCCATGATCTTATTGAATGGCGGAGCAGGCTCGAGGGGCTAGATGGCCTACTCCTGTTCCTAATTCTTATGTTCTTATGTTCTTATTCCTGAGATGAAGAGGTTGTCTTATGAAGAAAGGTTGAGCAGGTTGGGCCTATACTAATTGGAGTTTAGAAGAATGAGAGGGGATCTTACTGAATCATTTAAGATTCTGAGGTGGCTTGACAGGATCGATGCAGAGAGGATGTTTCCCCTCATTGGGGAATCTAGAACTAGGGGGCATAGTTTCCGGAATAAGGGGTCGCCCATTTAAAACGGAAATGAGGAGGAATTTCTTCTCTCAGAGGGTCGTGAATCTTTGGAATTCTCTACCCCAGAGAGCAGTGGAGGCTGAATGTATTGAAGGTGGAGATAGACAGAATTTTGAAAGATAAGGGAGTCTAGGATTATGGGGAGCGGGCAGGAAAGTGGAGTTGAGGCCAAAATCAGATCAGCCATGATCTTATTGAATGGCAGAGCAGGCTCGAAGGGCCAAATGGCCGACTCCTGCTCCTATTTCTTATGTTCCTATGTTATTGGTTACTGCTGGCTAGGTGATTAACGCTGGGCATGTGTAATCACGGGTGCCCATGTATCAAAGAATCCGGGTGCGATGTGATGAATCCCATGAACATGCACAATTGGCAGAAATGCACCTTTCCCACCTGGGGCCCTGGCCAGTTTTGTGGTCGGGGACTTCTTCGGGCGAAGGGACTGTAAACTAGCATAAAATATCACGGCTACCCAAGCGTAACAACAAGAAGTTGTATTTATATAGCACTTTTAACATAATAAAATGGCCCAAAGTGCTTCACAGGAATGTTATAAAACATAGAAACATAAAAACTCGGTGCAGGAGTAAGCCATTCAGCCCTTTGAGCCTGCACCACCATTCAATATGATCATGGCTGATCATGCACTTCAGTACCCCATTCCTGTTTTCTCTCCATACCCCTTGATCCCTTTAGCCGTAAGGGCCACATCTAACTCGCTTTTGAATATATCTAACAAACTGGACTCAGCAACTTTCTGTGGTAGAGAATTCCACAGGTTCACAATTTTCTGAATGAAGAAGTTTTTACTCAACTCGGTCCTAAATGACTTACCTCTTATCCTTAGACTGGGACCCCTGGTTCTGGATTTCCCCGACATCGGGAACATTCTTCCTGCATCTAACCTGTCTCAACCTGTCAGAATTTTATATGTTTCTATGAGAATCCCTCTATTCTTCTAAATTCCAGTGAATATAAGTCTAGTCGATCCAGTCTTTCTTCATATGTCATCCCTGCCATCCCAGGAATCGGTCTGGTGAACCTTCGCTGCACTCCCTCAATAGCAAGAATGTCCTTCCTCAGATTAGGAGACCAAAACTGTACACAATATTCAAGGTGTGGCCTCACCAAGGCCCTGTACAACTGTAGTAGGACCTCCCTGCTCCTATACTCAATTCATCTCGCTATGAAGGCCAACATGCCATTTGCCTTCTTCACTGCCTGCTGCACCTGCATGCCAACTTTCAATGATTGATGTACCATGACATCCAGGTTTCGGATGCACCTCCCCTTTTCCTAATCTGTCACCATTCAGATAATATTCTGCCTTCTTGTTTTTGCACCAAAGTGGATACATTATACTACATCTGCCATTCATTTGCCCACTCACCTAACCTGTCCAAGTCACCCTGTAGCCTCTTAGCATCCTCCTCACAGCGCACACTGCCACACAGCTTAATGTCATCTGCAAAATTGGAGATGTTACATTCAATTTCTTCATCTAAATCATCAATGTATATTGTAAATAGTTGGGGTCCCAGCACTGAACCTTGCGGTACCCCATTAGTCACTGCCTGCCATTCTGAAAAGGGCCCATTTATTCTTACTCTTTGCTTCCTGTCTGCCAACCAGTTCTCTATCCACATCAATACATTACCCAATACCATATGCATTAATTTTGCACACTAATCTCTTGTGTGGGACCTTGTCAAAAGCCTTTTGAAAGTCCAATTACACCACATCCACTGGTTCTCCCTTGTCCACTCTACTAGTTACATCCTCAAAAAATTCCAGAAGATTTGTCAAGCATGATTTCACTTTCTTAATTCTATGCTGACTTGGACCAATCCTGTCACTGCTTTCCAAATGCGCTGCTATTACATCTTTAATAATTGATTCCAACATCTTCTCCACTACCAATCTCAGGCTAACCAGTATATAATTCTTTGTTTTCTTTCTCCCTCCTTTTTTTAAAAGTTGGACTACATTAGCTACCCTCTAATCCATAGGAACTGATCCAGAGTCTATAGAATGTTGGAAAATGATCACCAATGCATCCACTATTTCTAGGGCCACTTCTTTAAGTACTCTGGGATGCAGACTATCAGGCCCCTGGGATTTATCAGCCTTCAATCCCATCAATTTCCCTAACACAATTTCCTGACTAATAAGGATTTCCTTCAGTTCCTCCTTCTCGCTAGATCCTCGGTCCGTTAGTATTTCCGGAAGGTTATTTGTCTCTTTCTTAGTGAAGACAGAACCAAAGTATTTGTTCAATTGGTCTGCCATTTCTTTGTTCCCCATTATAAATTCACCTGAATCTGACTGCAAGGGACCTACATTTGTCTTCATTAATCTTTTTCTCTTCACATATCTATAGAAGCTTTTGCAGTCAGTTTTTTATGTTCCCTGCAAGCTTACTCTCATACTCTATTTCCCCCTCCTAATTAAACCCTTTGTCCTCCTCTGCTGAATTCTCAATTTCTCCCAGTCCTCAGGTTTGCTGCTTTTTCTGGCCAATTTATATGCCTCGTCCTTGGATTTAACACTATCCTTAATTTCGCTTGTTAGCCATGGTTGAGCCACCTTCCCCGTTTTATTTTTATGCCAGACAGTGATGTACAATTGTTGAAGTTCATCTACATGATCTTTAAATGTCTGGCATTGCCTATCCACCGTCAACCCTTTAAGTATCATTCACCAGTCAATTCATGTCTCATACCATCAAAGTTACCTTTCTTTAAGTTCAGGACCCTAGTCTCTGAATTAACTGTGTCACTCTCCATTTTAATGAAGAATTCTACCATATTATGGTCACTCTTCCCCAAAGGGCCTTGCACAACAAGATTGCTAATTAATCCTCTCTCATTACACAACACCCAGTCTAGGATGGCCTGCTCTCGAGTTGGTTCCTCGACACATTGGTCAAGAAAACCATCCCTTATACACTCCAGGAAATCCTTCTCCACCATATTGCTACCAGTTTGGTTAGCCCAATCTATATGTAGATTAAAGAACTTGGCACCGAGCCACCTAAATAAAAAAGAAAGACTTGGATTTATATAGCGCCTTTCACAACCACCGGACGTCTGAAAGCGCTTTACAGCCAACATCGTACTTTCAGAGTGTAGTCACTGTTGTAATATAGGATTGGCACCGAAGGAGAAATTAGGACAAGTGACCAAAAGCTTTGTTAAAGAGGTAAGTTTTAAGGAGCATCTTAAAGGAAGAAAGAGAGATAAAGAGGCAGAGATGTTTAGGGAGGGAATTCCAGAGCTTAGCGCCTAGGCAATAGAAGGCATGGCTGACAATGGTTGAGCAATTAATTAAAAAGCAGAAACGAAAAAGGTAATATCTCTGGATTACTACCTGATCCATCAACAACTATGTATAGGGTAAATAAGATCAGAGAGTTAAACACGTGACTCAAAGACTGGTGTGGGAGAAATGGGTTTTGATTCGTGGGACACTGGCACCAGCACTTGGGTAAGAGGGAGCTGTTCTGTTCGTACGGGCTCCACATAGACCATGCTGGGTCTAGGGTCCTGCTGAATCGAATAACTAGGGCTGTAGAGAGGGCTTTAAACTAATTAGTGGGGGGAGGGTTCACGTGAGCGAAAATTTAAAACGTCAAAAACGAAGGAGAAGGCAATAGAGCAAGATAGCACTGGGGGAAATGAAAACCAGAGCGTGACAGGGAGGAACAGAATGTATAAACATAAAAGTGAATCGGAAAGTGGGGTAAAAGCCAGGAAAAAATGGTTAAAACATTTTTTTAAAGCTCTTTATCTGAATGCATGCAGCATTCGTAACAAAATAGATGAATTGACGGCATAAATAGATACAAATGGATATGATTGATAGCCATTACAGAGATGTGGTTGCAAGGTGACCTAGACTGGTAACTAAATATTCAGGGGTATTTGACAATTTGGAAGGACAGAGAGAAAGGAAAAGGAGGTGGGGTAGCTCTGTTAATAAAGGATGAGACCAGTGTGTTACTAAAAAACGATATTGGCTCAGAAGATCAAGATGTTGAATCAGTTTGGGTGGAGATAAGGAATAATAAGGGGAAAAAGTCACTGGTGGGCGTAGTCCACAGGCCCCCTAACAGTAGCTACACTTTTGGACTGAGTATAAATCAAGAAAAAATGGAGGCTTGTAAAAAACGAACAGCAATAATCATGGTTGATTTTAACCTTCATGTTGATTGGACAAAGCAAATTGGCCAGGGTAGCCTTGAGGAAAAGTTCATAGAGTGTATCCAGGATAGTTTCCTCGAACAGTACGTTGCAGAACCAACCAGGGAGCAGGCTATCTTAGATGGAACAGGATTAATAAATGATCTCCTAGTAAAAGATCCTTTAGGAATGAGTGAACATAACATGGTTGAATTTCAAATTTATTTGGTGGGTGAGAAAGTTGGATCTCAAACCAGGGTCCTCAGTTTAAATAAAGGCGGCTACAAAGGTATGAAGGCAGAGTTGACTAATGTGGACTGGGGAAATAGACTAAAGTGTAGGACGGTTGATGAGCAGTGGCAGACATTTAAGAAGATATTTCATAACTCTCAACAAAAATATATCCCAATGAAAAGGAAAGACTGTAAGAGAAGGGAGAACCATCCGTGGCTAACTAAGGAAATAAGGGAGGGTATACAATTGACAACAAAGGCATACAATGTGGCAAAGATTAGTGGAAGGCCAGAGGATTGGGAAACTTTTAAAAGCCAGCAAAGAACAACTAAAAAATTAATAAAGAGAGGGAAGATAGATTATGAAAGTAAACTAGCACGAAATATAAAAACATATAGTACGAGTTTCTACAGGTACATAAAAAGGAAAAGAGTGGCTAAAATAAATGATGGTCCCCTAGGGGATGAGACTGGGGAATTAATAATGGGAAATGGCAGAGACGTTGAACAAATATTTTATATCGGTCTTCACGGTAGAAGACACTAAAAATATCCCAATAGTGGATAATCAAGGGGCGATAGAGAGGGAGGAACTTAATACAATCACTATTACTAAAGAAGTAGTACTCGGTAAAATAATGGGACAAAAGGCAGACTCTTCTCCTGGACCTGATGGCTTACATCCTATGGTATTAAAAGAAGTGGCTACAGAGATAGTGGATGCATTGGTCGAGGAGGCGGGAGTCGGAGCGGCAGCGGCCTATAAAGGCCCAGCAGTTCGAGATTTCGTAAGTCGAGGAGGCGGGAGGCGGAGCAGCAGCGGCCTATAAAGGCCCAACAGTTCAGGATTTCGTGAGTCGAGGAGGTGGGAGTGGGAGCGGCAGCGGCCTATAAAGGCCCAGCAGTTCGGGGAGTTCGTGAGTCGAGGAGGCAGGAGTCAGAGCGGCAGCGGACTTTAAAGGCCCAGAAGTTCAGGGAGTTCATGAGTCGAGGAGGCGTGCTTGTGCAGCTGCAGCAAGGTCAAAAGGCAACAAAGAAGTAGAAAGAAATCGAAAGGTGATGTCACAGCCAAGGTGGTAAGTGATTGGCTGGTGATTGGTGAATAGTTTTTCTTTTCTTTATCAGTAAGTAACCTTTTAGCATTGTTGTTGCCAAATTAAGTTAATCTAAGGGTTAAGTCATGGCAGGAGAGCTGGACATGTGTTATGCTCCTCCTGTAATAGTGGGACGTCAGGACGGTTCCGTTGTCCCTGACAACTACATGTGCGGGAAATGCATCCGTCTGCAGCTCCTGACAGACCGCATTGCAGCACTGGAGCTGTGGGTGGATACACTCTGGAGCATCCATAAAGCTGACGTTGACGTGAATAGCACGATTAGTGAGTTGGTCTTACCGCAAGTAAAGGGTACACAGCCAGATAGGGAATGGGTGACCAACAGGAAGAGCAGTGCAAGGAAGGTAGTGCAGGGGTCCCCCTGCAAAACAGATACACCGTTTTGGGTATTGTTGGAGGGATGACTCATCAGGGGAGGGCAGCAGCAGCCAAGTTCATGGCATCATGGATGGCTCTGCTGCACAGGAAAAAGAGTGGGAGAGGTATAGTGATAGGGGATTCAATTGTAAGGGGAATAGATAGATGTTTCTGCGGCCGCAACCGAGACTCCAGGATGGTATGTTGCCTCCCTGGTGCAAGTGTCAAGGATGTCTCAGAGCGGGTGCAAGACATTCTGAAAAGAGAGGGTGAACAGCCAGTTGTCGTGGTGCATATAGATACCAACGATATAGGTAAAAAACAGGATGAGGTCCTACGAGACAAATTTAGGGAGCTAGGAGCTAAATTAAAAAGTAGGACCTCAAAAGTAGTAATCTCAGGATTGCTACCAGTGCCACATGCTAGTCAGAGTAGGAATCGCAGAATAGCTCAGATGAATATGTGGCTTGAGGAGTGGTGCAGAAGGGAGGGATTCAAATTCCTGGGACATTGGAACCGGTTCTGAGGGAGGTGGGACCAGTACAAATCTGACGGTCTGCACCTGGGCAGGACCGGAACCAATGTCCTTGGGGGAGTGTTTGCTAGTGCTGTTGGGGAGGAGTTAAACTAATATGGCAGGGGGATGGGAACCTATGCAGGGAGACAGGGGGAAATAAAATGGAGGCAGAAGCAAAAGATAGAAAGAAGAAAAGTAAAAATGGAGGGCAGAGAAACCTAAGGGAAAAAGCAAAAAGGGCCACATTACAGCAAAATTCTAAAGGGGCAAAGTGTGTTAGAAAGACAAGCCTGAAGGCTCTGTGCCTCAATGCAAGGAGTATTCTGGATAAGGTGGACGAATTAACTGCGCAGATAGCAGTTAACGGTTATGATGTAATTGGCATCACAGAGACATGGCTCCAGGCTGGGAACTCAACATCCAGGGGTATTCAACATTTAGGAAGGATAGACAGAAAGGAAATGGAGGCGGAGTGGCATTGCTGGTTAAAGAGGAAATTAATGCAATAGTAAGGAAGTACATTAGCTTGGATGATGTGGAATCGCTATGCGTGGAGCTACAGAACACGAAAGGGCAGTAAACACTAGTGGGAGTTGTGTATAGACCACCAAACAGTAGAAGTGAGATTAGGGACAGCATCAAATAAGAAATAAAAATGTGTGCAATAAAGATACAGCAGTTATCATGGGCAACTTTAAGCTACATATCGATTGGGCTAACCAAACTGGTATCAATCCTGGAGGAGGATTTCTTGGAGTGTATTAGGGATGGTTTTCTGGACCAATATGACGAGGAACCAACTAGACTGGCCATCCTCGACTGGGTGATGTGTAATGAGAAAGGACGAATTAGAAATCTTGTTGTCGAAGAGTGACCAGAACATGGTAGAATTCTTTATTAAGATGGAGAGTGACACAGTTAATTCAGAAACTAGGGTCCTAAACTTAAGGAAAGGTAACTTTGATGGTTTGAGGCGTGAATTGGCGAGAATAGACTGGCAAATGATGGATAGGTGGATAGGCAATGACAAACATTTAAAGATCACATGGATGAATGTCAGCAATTGTACATCCCTGTCTGGAGTAAAATAAAACGTGGAAGGTGGCTCAACCGTGGCTAACAAGGGAAATTAAGGATAGTGTTAAATCCAAGGAAGAGGCATATAAGCTGGCCAGAAAAAGCAGCAAACCTGAGGACTGGGAGAAATTTGGAATTCAGCAAAGGAGGACAAAGGGTTTAATTAAGAGAGGGAAAATAGAGTAGGGGAAGAAGCTTGCCGGGAATGTTAAAAACTGACTGCAAAAGGTAAAAGGTTCTATAGATATGTGAAGAGAAAAAGATTAGTGAAGACAAACGTAGGTCCCTTGCAGTCGGATTCAGGTGAATTTATAATGGGGAACAAAGAAATGGCAGACCAATTGAACAAATACATTGGTTCTCTTTTCACGAAGGAAGACACAAATAACCTTCCAGAAGTACTAGGGGACCAAGGGCTTAGTGAGAAGGAGGAACTGAAGGATATCCTTATCAAGCAAGAAATTGTGTTAGGGAAATTGATGGGATTGAAGGCCGATAAATCCCAGGGGCCTGATAGTCTGCATCCCCGAGTACTTACGGAAGTGGCCGTAGAAATACTGGATGCATTGGTGATCATTTTCCAACAGTCTATCGATTCTGGATTAGTTCCTATGGACTGGAGGGTAGTTAATGTAAAACCACTGTTTAAAAAAGGAGGGAGAGAGAAAGCAGGTAATTATAGACCGGTTAGCCTGACATCAGTAGTGGGGAAAATGTTGGAATCAATTATTAAGGATGAAATAGCGGCTCATTTGGAAAGCAGTGAAAGGATCGGGCCAAGTCAGCATGGATTTATGAAAGGGAAGTCATGCTTGACGAATCTTCTGGAATTTTTTGAGGATGTAACTAGTAGAGTGGACAAGGGAGAACCAGTGGATGTGCTGTATTTGGACTTTCAAAAGGCTTTTGACATGGTCCCACACAAGAGATTGGTGTGCAAAATCAAAGCACATGGTATTGGGGGTACTGTACTGACGTAGATAGAGAACTGGTTGGCAGACAGGAAGCAGAGAGTCGAGATAAACGGGTCCTTTTCAGAATGGCAGGCAGTGACTAGTGGAGTGCCGCAGGGCTCAGTGCTGGGACCCCAGCTCTTTACCATATACATTAATGATTTAGATGAAGGAATTGAGTGTAATATCTTCAAGTTTGCAGATGACACCAAACTGGGTGGTGGTGTGAGCTGTGAGGGGGACACTAAAAGGCTGCAGGGTGACTTGGACAGGTTAGGTGAGTGGGCAAATGTATGGCAGATGCAGAATAATGTGGATAAATGTGAGATTATCCACTTTGGGGGCATAAACGCGAAGACAGAATATTATCTGAATGGCGGCAGATTAGGAAAAGGGGAGGTGCAACGAGACCTGGGTGTCATGATTCATCAGTCATTGAAAGTTGGCATACAGGTACAGCAGGCGGTGAAGAAGGCAAATGGTATGTTGGCCTTCATAGCTAGGGGATTTAAGTACAAGAGCAGAGAGGTCTTACTGCAGTTGTACAGAGCCTTGGTGAGGCCTTACCTGGAATATTGTGTTCAGTTTTGGTCTCCTAATCTGAGGAAGGACGTTCTTGCTATTGAGGGAGTGCAGCGAAGGTTCACCAGACTGATTCCTGGGATGGCTGGACTGACATATGAGGAGAGATTGGATCAACTGGGCCTTTATTCACCAAGGATGAGAGGGGATCTCATAGAAATATATAAGATTCTGACGGGACGGGACAGGTTAGATGCGGGTAGAATGTTCTTAATGTTGGGGAAGTCCAGAACCAGGGGACACAGTCTTAGGATAAGGGGTAAGCCATTTAGGACTGAGATGAGGAGAAATTTCTTCACTCAGAGAGTTGTTAACCTGTGGAATTCCCTACCGCAGAGAGTTGTTGCTGCCAGTTCATTGGATATATTCAAGAGGGAATTAGATATGGTCCTTACGGCTAAGGGGATCAAGGGGTATGGAGAAAAAGCAGGAAAGGGGTACTGAGGGAATGATCAGCCATAATCTTATTGAATGGTGGTGCAGGCTCGAAGGAGCAAATGGCCTGCTCCTGCATCTATTTTCTATGTTTCTATGTAATCTACCAAAATTCTCTGGATTCTGGGGAGGTCCCAGTGGATTGGAAAACCACAAATATAACGCCCATATTTAAAAAAGAAGGCAGACAGAAAGCAGGAAACTATAGACTAGTTAACCTGACATCTGTCGTTGGGAAAATGCTGGAGTTCATTAGTAAGGAAGCAGTAGCAGGACATTTAGCAAAGCTTAATTCAATCAAAGAGTCAGCATGGTATTATGAAAGGGAAATCATGTTTGACAAATTTGCTGGAGATCTTTGAGGATGTAATAAGCAGGGTGGATACGGGAGAACCAATGGATGTGTTATATTTGGATTTCCAGAAGGCATTCGATAAGGTGCCACATAATAGGTTACTGCACAAGATAAAAGTTCAAAGGGTTGGGGGTAATATATTAGCATAGATAGAGGATTGGTTAACTAACAGGAAACAGAGAGTCGGAATAAATGGGTCATTTTCCGGTTGGCAAACAGTAACTAGTGGGATGCCGCAGGGATCAATGCTGGGGCCTCAAATATTTACAATCTATATTAATGACTTGGATGAAGGGACCGAGTGTAATGTAGCCAAGTTTGCTGATGATTCAAAGATGGGTGGGATAGCAAATTGAGAGGAGGACACAAAAAATATGCAAAGGGATATAGACAGGCCAAGTGAGTGGGCACACATTTGTCAGATGTACAAAGTAGGAAAATGTGAGGTTATCCACATTGGCAGAAAAAATAGAAAAGTATATTATAATTTAAATGGAGAAAAATTGCAAAGTGCTGCAGTACCAGAGGGACCTGGGGGTCCTTGTGCATGAAACTCAAAAAGTTAGTAATCAGGAAGGAAAATGGAGTGTTGGCCTTTATTGCAAGGGGGATAGAGTAAAAAAGCAGAGAAGTCCTCCTACAACTGCACAAGGTATTGGGAGGTCATACGTAGAGTACTGCGTACAGTTTTGTTGTCCATGTTTAAGAAAGGATATACTTGCATTGGCGGCTGTTCAGAGAAGGTTCACTAGGTTGATTCCGGAAATGAGGGGATTGACTTCTGAAGATAGATTGAGTAGGTTGGGCCTATACTCATTGGAGTTCAGAAGAATGAAAGGTGATCTTATCAAAACATATAAGATAATGAGGGAGCTCGACAAGGTGGATGCAGAGAGGTTTTTTCCACTCATAGGGGAAACTAAAACTAGGGGCCATAATCTCAGAATAAGGGGCCGCCCATTTAATACTGAGATGAGGAGAAATTTCTTCTCTCAGAGGGTTGTAAATCTATGGAATTCTCTGCCCCAGAGAGCTGTGGAGGCTGGGACATTGAATATATTTAAATCGGAGATAGATTTTTGAGCGATAAGAGAATAAAGGGTTAAGGCGAGCGAGCAGGGAATTGGAGCTGAGTCCATGATCAGATCAGCCATGATCTTATTGAATGGCGGAGCAGGTTCGAGGGGCCAAATGGCCTACTCCTGCTCCTATTTCTTACGTTCAAATTATAATCAGGGAATTATAATCCAGAGTGTAGAATTCGAGGAGCGCAGATATCTCGTTCGGTTGTATGACTGGAGGAGATTACAGAGATAGGGAGGGGCGAGGCCATGGAGGGATTTGAAAACAAGGATGAGAATTTTGAAATTATGACATTGCTTAACCAGGAACCAATGTAGGTCAATGAGCACAGAGGTGAGCAGGACTTGGTGTGAGTTAGGACACAGGCAGCCGAGTTTTGGATGACGTCAAGTTTACGGAGGGTAGAACATGGTGGCCAGCCAGAAGTACATTGGAATAGTCAAGTCTTGAGGTATCAAACAAATAAAGTAGTTACGGGTGCAACTCATTTGCACTTAAAATGCCACAATCTTTTGCACTCTTTTATTTGATTCCACCCGGATCAAGCTGTTATCTGAGCGGAAAGCCTGCCCCAAGCCATCACAGTTTGAAAGGTTAACTTCAACACAACTGTTTAAAAAATATTAAACATTTAAAATGGCTGTACTGCCATCTAGAGGTGAAATAGTTTCTTTACTGTATCTAACTTTTAGTCCAACAGGAAACTCTTTGGGCAGCAGGACCCCAATCACTGATACATGTTTTCTGTTAGCCCTGGGGTCTCTTCATTTATTTGGGGGGCAGCAGTTATCATTCAATCAAACACAATTAGAGCTGGTTCCTTAAAAATCGTTTATTTTGTACTGTTCTATTTCTTTCCTAAGAGGGTTTTCAAGAATCTGCAGTATATTAACAACCTATTGGTCCAGAAATCCCGGTCGGCTGCTTCCCGCGGGTAATCGAGGAAAAAAACTTTTAAAAGCTGCGCACTTCCCTGAAGCTGCTGCACCCATGTGAGTTCCCAGTCCTGAGGCCTCCACTAACTGCGCGTCGCAGCACGTGCACGTCAGGACGTCCGCAGGGCTGGTGCTCGAGTCACATGGCTCTGGGCAGCCAATCCAGGTATAGTGTATTCTCATTCATCATAATGGGAACTTCGTAAGTTGGAGTTCCCATTATTATGAATGAGAAACCCCCCCCCCCAAACACCCAAAACACTAATAAAAAATAGAAAAAATACCGCACATATTTTTATTAATTTAAATTAAAGTTATTTTTGTATTATAAAAAAATCTATATTTTTCCGTTTTTTAAAAAAGTTTTGTAAATTATGGTTTAAAATAAACTTACCGTAGTGGGGCGGGTTTTTAACAATAAAATGTGTTTTTATAATTTTATTTTAAAATGCTTTTGTGTATTTTAAAACTCTTATGCCTGTAAAAATAGACTATGCACCTGCTTTTATCAGGTGCAAACATTTTGATAACATTTTCTGGGCAAGATATGGGTAAATATCGCAATCTCGCCCTTGCAAATGTCCTCGCTCCCGATATACAGACAATCTGTCAAGCTCCAGTTTGACAGATCGGAAAAGCTGTTTTTCAGCGCATTGTGCGCTGAAAACTGGCTTTTGCAATGCCTTCCCGGGTCCATACACACTCCGTATGGACCCGGGAAGGCCATAATTTCTGGACCAATGATTCCTCTGGTGTAAGAATGTGCCATCACAATATGGCCATCCAATGAACTTGTATGGTTATCACCATATGACAAATACTAACTCCAAACAAAAACCTTTTTAAACAGACTCTTTATACACACCTGTAATTCATGTAAAACTCTTGAACAATTTTGTAATTTTCAAAATTTATAACAAGGTAAATTATATTGTTTGTGCAAATAGTTCTTTTTTTATATTGAATCCTACCGATATCACACAGAAGATGGCCATTCGGTTCATCGTGCCTGAGCCAGCTCTTTGAAAGAGCTATCCAATTAGTTCCACTTCCCTACTCTTTAAGTATAGGCCTACGTTTGTTTTCCTTTTTAAGTATTTATCCAATTCTCTTTTGAAAGTTACTATTGAATCTGCTTCCACCACCCTTTAAGGCAGTGCATTCCAGATCACAACTTGCTAAGTAAAAATAATTCTCCTTATCTCCAGCCTGGTGTTTTTGCCAATTATTTTAAATCTGTGCCCTCTGATTAACGACCTCCCTGCCAGTGGAATTAGTTTCTCCCTATCTACTTTATCAAAACTGTTCATGATTCTGAACCCCTCTATTAAATCTTCCCTTATAGACCATGGGCCAAGTCTCAAAAAAATGCTTTTCTGTAGTGGAAGTACTTCATATTCACACCAATATTAGTTTAGGGACCACTTATCACAAAAATCAATATTGGGCCAGATTTTCAGTGTTTGGGGTTTTTCGGCGAAAGCGGTAGTGATACGTGAAATTTATTGTTTTCGCTGCACTACCATTTTTAGCCTGAACATTTTCGGCCTTCTGCTCAGCAAGGGAAGCGTTGCACAAGCATTCGCAGCACAAACCGCGAGTTTCGGTAACTTTAGTCCGGAGCCGGGAGCGCTGCGAGAGAGGCCTTGGGAGGGGAAAAAAGAAATTCCAAAAAACATTCCAAAAACATTTACAAGTCCCTTAACTATGTAATCGCTGCAAAAAAATTTAAAAATAAAACATTTTAACTTCCCTTTTTTGCAGGTTTTCATACCCACTGCTGCTGGCAGGGATGCACCGACAGGTTTTACCTGTCGCTATTCTGGGCGCAGCGTATGGGTTGGGAGAGTGCCGAAACTCGGACGGTAACGCAATCCGAGTCGTTGCACGTCGGCGCACCTCTCCCCGCCGGTACTTGGAAGCGCCAATGCAAACAGGTACCCGAAGATCCCGCCCGGGTTTTGCAACCAGGTTTTGGTCGTGTAGGGTCAAATTGCGACGAAAACCCGGTCGCAAACCTGCCGAAAATCCGGCCCAATCTTCAAAAAGTGAGCATTTTGCAGAAAATAAGCAGAAATCTCGTCAAAACCCAGAGTGATGACGTAATTGCGAGTTACTTAAATGACCAATCACAACTGCTGTATTTTTCAGTGTCGCAAAATCAGCCAATCACGATCTCTGCACTAGATCGATTAGAGTCAGTGACTGCGTGCACCGAAACAATGGTGTGCTGCATGCACGTAGTTGCAGGAGCTAAAGGCAACATCATTTCTTTTTCGGTCTCGAGCTGGATTTTCACGAGTGTTCATCTATGGAAATTTACTGGAACTAGAGAAGCAAAATTGCAGAGAATGCCATCGAAAGTTTAGATCTGGAGCTGGTTATTGTAAGAACCAGAACTTTGTTAGTAACAACAAAAACAACCTGACATTTCAGTTCTGGAGTAGTTACAACAGTATGGTTGAAAAATTGCTATTATTTATCAGAGCAACCAGAGTAGGCAGCTGGGATCTTCATCTGTCAAGTGTTCACTCCATGATGCCATAGATCTACTTGTATGACTGGGTCAACTATTCCAGGTATCTTTCAGCTTATTGGCTCGAGATGTGCAGCTTGAAAGCGAGTCTACCAGTATCAAGCAGGACAGTTTGTTGCCCAGAGACAGCAGGAATACTGCATGTGATCAAGTTCATCATCATCATCATAGGCAGTCCCTCGAAATCGAGGAAGACTTGCTTCCACTCTAAAAGTGAGTTCTCAGGTGACTGTACAGTCCAATTTGGGAATTACAGTCTCTGTCACAGGTGAGACAGACAGTCGTTGAAGGAAAAGGTGGGTGGGGAGTCTGGTTTGCCGCATGCTCCTTCCAATGTGTGCGCTTGATTTCTGCATGCTCTCGGCAATAAGACTCGAGGTGCTCAGCGCCCTCCCGGATGCACTTCCTTCACTTTAGGGCGGTCTTTGGCTAGGGATGCCCAGGTGTCGGTGGGGATGTTGCACTTTATCAAGGAGGCTTTGAGGGTGTCCTTGAAACATTTCCTCTGCCCACCTGGAGCTCGCTTGCCTTATAGGAGTTCCGAGTAGAGCGCTTGTTTTGGGAGTCTTGTGTCGGGCCCCCTCGGGTGATGGGGCCCCCTCAATGGAGCTGGTTGAGTGTGGTCAGTGCTTCGATGCTGGGGATGTTGGCCTGATCGGGAACACTAACGTTGGTGCATCTATCCTCCCAGGGGATTTGCAGGATCTTGCGGAGACAGCTTTGGTGGTATTTCTCCAGCAGTTTGAGGTGTCTACTGTATATGGTCCACGTCTCTGAGCCATATAGGAGGGCGATCTCAGAGATGCCGTAATCGTGAGCATCTTTTAAAAAGGGGACAAGTCCGACTGCAGCAACTACACAGGAATCTCCCTGTTGTCGGCCACTGGGAAAGTCATCGCCAGAATCCTCCTCAACCGTCTTCTCCCTGTGGCTGAAGAGCTCCTCCCAGAGTCACAATGCGGATTCCGTCCACTACGCGATACAACGGATAAGATCTTTATGGCATGACAACTGCGAGAAATGCAGGGAACAGCATCAATCCTTGTACATGGCCTTCTTTCACCTCACAAAGGCCTTTGACATTGTTAACCACGAGGGACTATGGAGCATCCTCCTCCGTTTCGGCTGCCCCCAAAAGTTTGTTGCCATCCTCCCCTGCCACATGACGACATGTAAGCCGTGATCCTGACCAACGGATCCACCACAGACCCAATCCATGTCCGACCAGGGTCAAGCAATGCTGCGTCATCATGCCAACCCTCTTCTCGATCTTCTTCGCTGCAATGCTCCATCTCACGCTCAACAAGCTCCCCACTGGAGTAGAACTAAACTATAGAACCAGTGGGAAGCTGTTCAACATTTGACGCCTCCAGGCTAGATCCAAGACTGTCCCATCCTCTGTCATCGAACTACAGTACGCGGACGACGCTTGCGTCTGCGCACATTCAGAGGCTGAACTTCAAGCCTTCATCAACACCGTCACCGAGGCGTACGAAAGCCTGGGCCACACACTAAACGTCCGTAAGACAAAGGTCCTCCACCAATCTGACCCCGCAACACAGCACTGCCCCCCCGGTCATCAAAATCTACGCCGTGGCCTTGGACAACGTGGACCATTTTCCATACCTCGGGAGCCTATTATCAGCAAGGGCAGACATCAACAACGAGGTCTAACACTGCCTCCAGTGCGCCAGCGCAGTCTTCGGTTGACTGAGGAAGAGAGTGTTTGAAGACCAGGCCCTCAAATCTGGCACCAAGCTAATGGTCAACAAGGGAGGTGTAAAAAATGGACCTTGTCACAGCATGAGAGGGCTGCTATAAGCAGAGCTTGTCAAGAAATGGCTTGTCATAGAATGTCAACAAGATCTTGTGTTGACTTGGACAAGTCAAGAAGAGAGCCTGATGAAAGGGATGTGAGGAATATCATGGACACCATTCAGAATATGGTTAGTCCTTTTGACCCTTCCTTGGAGACAGATCAGTTGTATCACATTATATCAGGCCAAGTTCCATCAGCATCTGTAGTCAAAGACCTTACAGAGGCTGAGGAAAAGGAAGAGCAAGCATTCATGACTTTTTGTCAGAAGCGACTACAAAGCCAAGATGTCAGCTTTCATGATCCTCTCAAGAAGATGAAATTGAAGACTTTCAAGGACACAGGAAAATCTACCACAATGAAAGTAAAGGGTAGAGAGATTGCTCTGAAAGTAGTTCGGAACTTATTTGTCAGACGAATAGTTGTTGGAACAGTGAGAAAAGTGGACATCAAGGAGATGCTGGTTCATACATCAGGACCACTGCCATTGTCTCTAGCTAATCATGATGGATCCCTCATCAAGACAAACAAAGCCATGCTCTTACCCTTTCTCGAGGGGTCAGTCAACACACCCTCTACCATTGATGGGATCCCAAGTGTTTCAAAATGGGTGTGGGATGTTATGGCATTGATTCAAGTCATGAAACCACAATCAACATTTGGACAGTTTGCTGACCAACTACTGAAAGTTCTTGTGAGACAAGCAAAGATGGATACGTCCAGAGTGATCCACTTTGTTCCAGACAGATACAAGACCAACTGCATCAAAAATGGTGAAAGAGGACAAAGGTCAGTTGGAGGAATGCAAATCACCAAAATCTTCTCACCTGACCAGAAAATTCCAAAGCAGTGGACAAAATTTCTGTCTTGCGGTGACCACAAGGAACATCTTCTCCAGTTCCTCTATGAAAGATGGTGCAAGTCTGCAAAGGAGATTATTGATGATGTAACACTCTGTGGACAAGGAAGTGAGTGTCATGCTATACCTCAGAATGACAGCAAAACAGATCTGGAGGTGGTACCAATCCCAGCACTGTTCTCCATCCAGGAAGTAGCCAATACATGACTACTGCTTCACAGCGCATTTGCTGCCAGTTCCAGTGAGCATCTCATTACAAACAGTCTGACACTGATGTCTTTGTACTCTGCTTGGTGTTCTGCAAGGATATTGATGACAAGCTCTACTTTTGCACCAGAAGTGGAAACAACACATAGACAATAAATGTTCATCGCATATTTGATCATTTTAGGAAAGATGTATGTGTTGCTTTCATAGGTTTCACTGTTTTTCAGGATGTGATTCGGAGAGTACTCTGTATGGAATGGGGAAGATGAAATCAGCGAAAGTCCTGATCGCTAGCAAAGAGCACTGTTCGACATTTGAGAAGTTAGGGACCTCATTTGCTGTTTCATAGAAATATAGAAACATAGAAAATAGGTGCAGGAGTAGGCCATTTGGCACTTCGAGCCTGCACCACCATTCAATATGATCATGGCTGATCATGCAACTTCAATACCCCATTCCTGCTTCCTCTCCATACCCCCTAATCCCTTTACCCGTAAGGGCCACATTTAACTCCCTTTTGAATATATCCAATATATCCAACGAACTGGCCTCAACAACTTTCTGTGGTAGAGAATTCCACAGGTTCACAATTCTCTGAGTGAAGAAGTTTCTCCTCATCTCGGTCCTAAATGGCTTACCCCTTATCCTTAGACTGTGACCCCTGGTTCTGGACTTCCCCAACATCGGGAACACTCTTTCTGTATCTAACCTGTCCAATCCCGTCAGAATTTTATATGTTTCTATGAGATCCCCTCTCATTCTTCTAAATTCCAGTGAATATAAGCATAGTCGATCCAGTCTTTCTTCATATGTCAGTCCTGCCATCCCGGTAATCAGTCTGGTGAACCTTCGCTGCACTCACTCAATAGCAAGAATGTCCTTCCTCAGATTAGGAGACCAAAACTGTATACAATATTCAAGGTGTGGCCTCACCAAGGCCCTGTACAACTGCAGTAAGACCTCCCTGCTCCTATATTCAAATCCTCTTGCTATGAAGGCCAACATGCCATTGCCTTCTTCAGCGCCTGCTGTACCTGCATGCCAACTTTCAATGACTGATGTACCATGACACTCAGGTCTTGTTGCACCTCCCCTTTTCCTAATCTGTCACCATTCAAATAATATTCTGCCTTCCTGTTTTTGCCACCAAAGTGGATAACCTCACATTTATCTACATTATACTGCATCTGCCATGCATTTGCCCACTCACCTAACCTGTCCAAGTCACCCTGCAGCCTCTTAGCATCCTCCTCACAGCTCACACTGCCACCCAGCTTAGCGTCATCTGCAAGCTTGGATATCCCTTTGTGAAAAACTAGAGGCATACACTTGCGAACTCTATGGGCAGAGTGGATGCACAGATGTGAACCAGGCCAGATATCAAATGTTCAAGACCAGAAGTTATGCAAACAAGTGCTTGGCACCAAACAAAGATTCATTGTACAAATATATACAATGTGCCAATTAACAGTCTGTAATTCATAAGCGATGTCTTGAGAACATGCCGGAAATCCCAACTCCAAAGGACCATGGGTGGAAACTCGAAGATGATGTACTTGTCACAGACTGGATGACACTTCTTCCAGCACCAGCAAGTGTAATGGAGCTTGCACATTGTTCATGCAAAAAGACCCAGTGTGCACAAGGAAGGTGCTCTTGTCTTCTCAACAAGCTACCTTGCATCGACATCTGCTCGTGTTCGATTGTGAGAATGTTGCAGCTTTGCCTGAGACTTCTAGGGCTGGGGAAACAGATACCCTTGATCCTGATGATGATTCATAGAGATGCATTCATTTTCAGCCTCTAACTTTTTTTGGATCTATTTAGTTTTTTCAGTACTTCTATCTTTAAAAAAAAATCAATACTGTATTACTTTTTAAATTATTATTATAATTATATGATTGACAAATGAGTGCGAGTGTCTGTTTGAAATGTCAATAAGTATATATAAAATAAATGGCTGCTATGGTGGAATTCTTTCTTAACAACGGATATGAAAACAAAACTTAGATTTATGTATAACTGCAGCATATGATATGTCCAGACCTCAGATGTCCTCATTGATACTTCTTTTTACCAATTCTTACACTATCCATGTTTAAAATGTAGCATATAATATATGCAATTAAAATTTAGCAGTCGCACTGCTATGTCACCGTTGCTAGGGAAAAGAAAGTCCATAACAATAATTTTTATGTTTTTCTTTGTTTTTGGCCATTTCTCGGTAACACTCAATTTTCAGACTTCGGAACATTTGATTTTTGCTTCAGCTACATATATTTAACATATTTAGCATGGTTCTAGGTACTTCCCACACAGAGACTACAGAATTAAAAATCTACGCAAGCAAACAGACTTCGGCCCATGGTTTATTAACCTTCTCTGCTCTAAGAACAACCTCAACTTCGCTAGTCTCTCCACATAACTGAAACTCCTCATCCCTGGTATTATTCTAGGAAATCTCCTCTGCACCCTCTCCAAGGCCATGACATCCTTCCTAAAGTGTGGTACCCAGAATTGGGCACAATACTCCAGCTGAGGTCTAACCAGTGTGTTATAAAAATTTAGCATTACTTGCTTGCTTTTGCACTCTATGCTTCTGTTTATAAAGCGCAGGATCCCGTATGCTGATTTAACAGCCTTATCGATTTGTCCTACCACCTTCAAAGATTTGTGTATGTGAACCGTCAGATCTCTCATTATGCCTCTCATTATGTTTCCTTCCGAAATGCATCATTTCACACTTCTCTGCATTAAATTTTGGATGACCTGTGTCTTCCCACTTCACCAGTCTGTCTCTGCCCTCCTGAAGTCTGCTGCTATCATTCTCACTGTATGTATCCCTTCAGTCCAACAACCCACCCTTCCTACTACTCACTGCTTTCTGTCCCTTAGCCAATTTTATATCCACGCTGCTACTGTCCCATTAATCCCATGGGCTTCAATGTTGCTATCAAGTCTATTATGTGGCACTGACATGGCCTTGTTTTTCTCTTTTTTTTTTCTCCATTTGCTTCCCTCTGATTTTCTCCCTTTCCTCCATCTCTGCTGAAGACGATACCCATGTGGAGTTCACAGGTAGCAGCTGTTCGCCACTACCTTGCCCAAGTGGCCCTTTCATTACATCTGAGGCTAGATAGTGAGAGCATTGCAGCCAACCTCAATCCTTTCCCTACCCTTCAGCTACCTGCCCAGCAGCGGTCATTGGATAATGACAAGGATTAAGGAGCCTGGCAAACTTTCCTCTCCCCAGGCCAGGGACTCTGAAGCTAGTTGCACTGCCCTCGCCACCTCAGTGGAGATGCGATGTGACCTTGCTGATCGGTATGGCTCAGTATCACACAAGACAGAAAAAAGAAAGGCTTGCATTTATATAGCACCTTTCATGATCACTGGACATCTCAAAGCACTTTACTTTTGTGAGTAATGAAGTCCTTTTTGAAATGTAGTCATTGTTGTAATGTAGGAAACACGGCAGGCAATTTGCGTATGGCAAGCTACCACACACAGCAACATGATAATGATCAGATAGTCTGTATTTTTGTTATGTTAATTGAGGGATAAATATTGGTCAAGACACCAGGAATAACTCCCCTGCTCTTCTTCTAAATAGAGCCATGGGTTTTTTACATCCACCTCAGAGTGCAGCAGGGCCTTGGTTTAACATCTCATTTGAAAGATGGCACTTCTGACAGTGCAGCACTCCCTCAGTACTGCACTGGACTGTCAACCTAGATTTTTTATGCTCAAGTCCCTGGAGTGGGACTTGAACCCACAACCTTCTGACCCAAAGGCAAGTGTGCTACCCACTGAGCCACAGCTGACACCAGTGCATTGGTCCCCAGCCATCAGAGGATAATTCCATTTTTCATTCTCTTGATTTTTTTTCACTCTTTGCCAACTTGTTCCAACTTTGATTTTCAAGCTCTTTTGCATATACGTCATAATTAGAGAAATATTTTAATAAATTGTAAATTACAAAATACATTCTACTCCTCTTAGTTCAAAGTCACTTATTTCAAATTATTGATAATTCAATTTTTAAGCACAAAAAATTGACTTTGTATTGATTGTATAGAGGACCAACACTAAACAGTCAGAGGAGGCTTTAGGAGAGTTTGGAAAGTCATAAAAGTTGATTGGGAATTTGGAACTAAAAAATCAGCACCATTACAGGTGATTCCTGCTGACCTTGGAATCTAATAGTACTGAGTACTTGTAAAGAAGTTCAAGCTATGAGCCATCTCTATAATTTGAATAGCATCAAACTGCCGTATGTGATTTGTCACAAATCCAGTGACCAAGGAGCCAATAGGCATCTCAAAAAAAAGCATTTTACATCAGTATGAAAACTTTGAAGGACTATCTGAACCTAAAAATTAAAAAAGTTAAAATCCCAGTAAGCTCATTTGCTCAGGGTCTGAGTCCATCATTTCAACATTGGGATGCAATGTAGAAATGTCATGCTAAAGGTGGCACCTGGCTTAGAATTGGTGGAGTATTTGAAATAAACACTCAACACCAGGTCTGCGTTTGAAAATTCAAATAGTTTTTATTTTGCATCGGTGGGACAAGGTCCTGCTCTGGGTCGAGCCAGGACACTGTTCCACTGATTCATAGTTTCCAACAGATTTTTATATACTTAAACGTACATGTTCAACCTCATGCATGATCCTTTGGCACAATTTGATTAGTTTAAAGCCTGTGTGCACAGTGTCTGATTGGTCCAAGTCAATCGCCTCTGTTTTCTGCCCAGCTCGCGTAACATCGAGGTACCGCCTTCATAGCCGAATAAGCACGCGCATGACTGATGTGGCCACAATTTGTTATTGTTGCCCTGACCCTTGCCCTGGCCAGATGGCTGCTAAAGGTTCATGTCTCTTCCATTGTTCTGCTTTTCTTCCTTCCTCAGCCCATTTGTGGCCCCATCTCAATCATGTATCCCACACGGGGAAGTCATTGCAAAGTCAGCATGTTATTCTTGGACCAAGTGAGTTAAGAAGCCGTCCATCATGGTAAAGTCTTTGCAAAGTCAGCATGTTAGTTAAAGAGCTGACTACTGCAAAACCTATCAGTTTATTAGTTTATTTTATGTCCAAGATATTGTGTTCCTAACACAGATGAGGCTGCATACAGGGAGGTTAAGGTAACAGTGACCTCAGTCTTTATTAAGACACTCCAGAGTGAGGAACAGGCCTTAGGGGCCGGCTTATATACAGTGCTCCCAAGGGATGCTGGGATCCCTTGGGACTTCAGGGGATGAGCTCCCTGGTGGCTGAACATGGGAGTGCATGCTTTACAGATACACAACATAACTCCCTGCCGCCGCCCCCCCCCGCCAGAGTCAAAGTGAAAACTATTTACAAGGTGAGGCGGTCGGGAGCCTTTCTTTCCCTGGTGGACCGCCTCGGTACAAATGTCTGTTCTGGTGTGTTGGCTGTGCCCTCGCTGGGCTGGCGTGTTGTTGGACCTGCAGGGCTGCTAGGTGAGCCTGGCCTTGCTGGGCTGTTGGCCGTGATGGGTTTGATTTCCTGGTCCGGCGTGGTGTCGTTGATCCTTTGGGTGTGTGTTGTGGGCTCGGAAAAGGTGGTGTCTGCTGTGGGTTGTTCAGGGCAGTCTGTGAACCGCAATCTCATTTGGTCCAGGTGCTTTCTGCAAATTTGTCCATTGTTTAGTTTGACTACAAACACCCTATTCCCTTCTTTAGCTATCACCGTGCCCGCGATCCACTTGGGACCATGTCCATAGTTTAGCACATACACAGGGTCATTCAGATCAATTTCCCGTGACACAGTGGCGCGACCATCGTTTACATTTTGTTGTTGCCGCCTGCTCTCTACGTGCTCATGCAGGTTGGGGTAAACCAGCGAGCCTTCTGTGACTCGTTTAAGGCTCTGTTTGATGGTTTGTACTGCCCGCTCTGCCTGCCCATTGGAGGCTGGTTTAAACGGGGCCGAGGTGACATGTTTGATCCCATTGCAGGTCATGAATTTGTTAAATTCGGCACTGGTGAAACATGGCCCGTTGTCACTGACCAGTATGTCAAGCAGGCCGTGGGTGGCAAACATGGCCCTCAGGCTTTCAATAGTGGCGGTGGCAGTGCTTTCCGACATTATTTCACATTCAATCCATTTTGAAAAAGCATGCACCACCACCAAGAACATTTTACCGAGAAACGGGCCCGCATAGTCGACATGGATCCTCAACCATAGTCTGGAGGGCCAGGACCACAAACTTAGTGGTGCCTCTCTGGGCGCGTTGCTCAACTGAGCACACATGCTGCATTGCCGTACACAGGACTCTAAGTCAGAGTCGATACCGGGCCACCACATGTGGGATCTGGCTATCGCTTTCATCATTACTATACCCAGGTGTGTGCTGTGGAGATCCGAGATGAACATCTCCCTGCCCTTTTTTGGTAGCACTACGTGGTTACCCCACAACAGGCAGCCTGCCTGAATGGACAGCTCATCCTTTCGCCACTGGAACGGCTTGATTGGCTCTTGCATTTCAACGGGGATGCTGGCCCAGCTCCCATTCAGCACACAGTTTTTTAATAGGGTCAGCAGAGGATCTTGGCCGGTCTAAGTCCAAATCTGGCGGGCCGTGACAGGTGATTTATCATTTTCAAACGCGTCCATGACCATCAACAAATCTGCGGGCTGCGCCACCATCAACAAGTTTGCAGGCTACGCCATTTCCACCCCCGTGCTGGGCAATGGTAGCCGACTGAGAGCATCCGCACAGTTCTCGGTGCCTGGCCTGTGGCGGATGGTGTAGTTATGCGCCGATAGCGCGAGTGGCCACCTTTTTTGCGGGTTGAGGAATTAGTATTTATCGCCTTGTTTTCAGCGAACAGGTATGTGAGGGGCCTGTGATCGGTTTCCAGCTCAAATTTGCGGCCAAACAGCTAATGCCTCTCTCATTCATGCTGTAGACCCTCTTGGCCTTAGACAAGCTCCTGGAAGCATAGGCGCCAGGTTTCAACTTCCCCGCAACGTTAGCTTGTTGTAATACACACCTGACTCCGTACGACGACGCGTCACATGTTAGCACAAGTCTTTTACACGGGTTATACAATACAAGCAGCTTGTTGGAGCCTAAAATGTTTCTGGCTTTCTCAAAAGCAATTACTTGTTTTTTTCCCCATACCCAGTTCTCACTTTTGCGCAATAACACATGTAGGGGCTCTAAAAGGGTGCTGAACCCTAATAGTTGAGGAGTCCCAGGAACAACCGCAACAACGTGACGTTCTGTGGCCTGGGCGTGTTCCTGATAGCCTCTGTCTTGGCGTCTGTGGGCCGAATGCCATCCACCATGATCTTTCTCCCCAACAACTCCACTTCTGTTGCCATGAAGACACATTTCGACCTCTTCAGCCGCAGCCCTACGTGATCCAGTCGCTGGAAGACCTCCTCCGGGTTTTGTAGGTGCTCGGCGGTGTCCCGACCCGTGACCAATATGTCATCCCTGAAAGACCACCATATGTGGTACTGATTTGAGTAGGCTCTCCATGTTCCTCGGGAAGATCGCTGCAGCCGACCGAATTCCAAACGGGCATCTGTTGTAGATGAACAATCCCTTGTGCGTGTTGATGCAGGTGAGGCCCTTCGAAGACTCCTCCAACTACTGCGTCATGTAGGCCGAAGTCAGGTCGAGCTTGGTGAACGTCTTGCCTCCTGCCAGCGTCGCAAATAGGTCGTCTGCCTTAGGTAGCGGGTATTGGTCCTGCAGCAAGAAACGATTAATAGTTACTTTATAATCGCCGCAAATCCTGATCGTGTCATCACTTTTGAGTACTGGAACAATCAGGCTGGCCCACTCGCTGAATTCCACTGGGGAGATGAGGCCCTCGCGTTGCAGTCTGTCCAGCTCGATTTCCACTCTCTCCCTCATCTTGTGAGGTACCGCTCGCGCCTTGTGGTGAATAGGTCGTGCCTCTGGGACCAAGTGGATCCGCACCTTCGCCCCGGAAAAGTTTCCAATGCCTGGCTCAAAAAGGAAAGGAAACTTGTTCAGAACCTGGGTACATGAGGCCTCATCGACATGTGATAACGCTCGGATGTCATCCCAGTTCCAGCGGATTTTGTCCAGCCAGCTCCTTCCAAGTAATGTGGGGCCATCGCCCGGGACAATCCAGAGTGGCAGTTCTTGCACCGTGTCCTCGTAGGTGACCTTGACCACGGCGCTGCCCAGGACAGTGATAAGCTCTTTGGTGTACGTTCTCAGTTTTGTGTGGATGGGGCTCAGGGCTGGTCTGAATGCCTTGTTGCACCACAGTCTCTCAAACATCTTTTTACTCATGATGGATTGAGTAGCACCAGTGTCCAGTTCCATGGCTATGGGTAAGCCATTAAATTTTATGCTTAGCATTATCGGTGGACATTTCTTCGAAAATGTGTGGACCCTGTGTACTTCAGAATCTGCCTCCTCTCTCTGAGGCTCGAAATTGCTTTGATCCACCATGGACCGATCTTCCTCTGCCACGTGGTGGTTAGCAGGTTTTGCAGAGCTTGCAGCTCGTTTGCAAGCTCGTTGGAGGTGCCCCATTGTTCCACAGCTCTTGCAAACGTACCCTTTGAAGCGGCTTGAATAGGCTGAATGGGAGCCTCCACAACGCCAACAAGGTGTGAATTGCCTTACATTCATCCTTTGTTGGGGACTCTGGGTCATCTGGGTCACCTGAGGCCTGCTGGCAGTTGCAGACTCGTGAGTTCTGCCCTGTACATTTTGGCTCGCAAACACAGTTACAGTTAATTTATGAACATTGCTAGCACTTGTGTGCTGAGAGATTTGTTTGGTGTTATCACTGGTGGACATAAACGCCTGTGTTATCGCAATGGCCTTACTGAGGGTCGGTGTCTCTACATTCAAAAGTTTTTGTAGGATGGTCTCGTGGCCAATGCCCAGTACAAAAAAGTCTCTGAGCATTTGCTCCAGGTAGCCATCAAACTCACATTGTCCTGCAAGTCGCCTTAGCTCGGCGACGTAGCTCGCCACTTCCTGACCTTCAGATCGCTGGCACGTGTCGAACCGATACCTCGCCATCAGTACGCTCTCCCTCGGGTTAAGATGCTCCCGAACCAGTGTACACAGCTCCTCATACGACTTATCTGTGGGTTTCACTGGAGCCAGAAGATTCTTCATGACGCTGTAGGTCGGTGCCCCGCAGACCGTGAGGAGCACCGCTCTCCTTTTTGCAGCGCTTCCTTCTCCGTCCAGCTCGTTGGCTACAAAGTACTCATCCAGCCATTCGACATAGGCTTCCCAGTCCTCACCCTCCGAGAACTTTTCCATGATGCCCACAGTTTGCTGCATCTTTGTGTTGAATTCCTATTCTCGTCACCAGTTATTGTGTTCCGAACACAGATGAGGCTGCAGACAGGGTGGTTAAAGTAACAGTGACCTCAGTCTTTAATAAAATACTCCAGAGTGAGGGACAGGCCTTAGGGGCCAGCTTATATACAGTGCTCCCAAGGGATGCTGGGATCCCTTAGGACTTAAGGGGATGAGCTCCCTGGTGGCGGAACATGGGAGTGCATGCTTTTCAGATACACAACACAAGACCCCTGTTCTAACTTTAATTACAGTGGAGCTCACAAGCCCCACTTCAAAAATGTATAATGGACATGTAACATGGATAGATATTCTGGAATTTTGCTTGATTTATCTTTGGGGAATGGGACGAGAACTGTTGTTCAAGAGATGATATGGATTCAGTATATTCCATAATGGAGTAAAAGAAATAAATAATTTCTATTTATAGCACTTTTCACAAGCAACGATTTAATTTTTTGAAGTATAGTAACAATCTACAGTGCTATCTTGGCTCACTGGCAGCATTATTGCCTTCGAGTTGGAAGGTTGTGGATTTCAATCCCATTGCAGACCTCACTATCAGCTACCATAACTTCGACAGAAGTTCAGTATAAAATCCCGGATAAACTGTGTAAATCAGGAGAACCAGTGAGGAAATTCTTGGCGATAATCTAGGCTGATACTTCAGTGCAGTACTGAGGGAATGCTACATTGTAAGTTAAATTCTAAACCTGTTGGACCTTGATATAAGCAAAGTGGCTACCGTGTTTGTCTACAGAACAGTAACTACACTTTGAAAAATAGTTCATTGGCTGCAAAGCATTTTGGGACATCCTGAGGATGTGAAAGGTGTTAAATAAAATCAAGAGCTTTAGTTTTCTAGGCAAAGATGGCAGCTACATTTGAAACAGAAGTGTCCCTAAAACAGCAATGAGACAAAAATCAGTAAATCTGTTTTCAGTGATGTTGGTCGTGAGATAATAGTGGCCAAAACTCTGGGAAAAATTCCTGCAGTTCTTTGTAGTCCAATGGGATCTTTTAGGGCAGATTGGACCTTGGTTTTAAGTCTCATCTGAAAGATGGCACCTTCGACAAATGCAGCCCTCCCTTGGTGCTGCACTGAAGTGTCAGCCTGCATTATATCCTCAAATCCTGGAAAGGTGTTTGAATAGATGGCCTTCTGAATTGGTGGACTGTATCTGGTCTCAGGGAAGATGAGCCTTGATGACACAAAGGGTCTTTTGACAATCCATAACTTTTTGGCATTCTTATGCTATGTGTACCGGAGGTCGGGACCGGCGAGGTCCTGAGATCGGAGGCGGATAGGAGAGGGTGGATTGATTTATGAAAGGGAAATCATGCTTGACAAATCTTCTAGAATTTTTTGAGGATGTAACTAGTAGAGTGGACAGGGGGGAGCCAGTGGATGTGGTGTATTTAGGCTTTCAAAAGGCTTTTGACAAGGTCCCACACAAGAGATTAGTGTGCAAAATTAAAGCACATGGTATTGGGGGTAATGTATTGACGGGGATAGATAACTGGTTGGCAGACAGGAAGCAAAGAGTAGGAATAAACGGGTCCTTTACAGAATAGCGGGCAATGACGACTGGGGTACCATAAGGTTCAGTGCTGGGACCAATATACATTAATGATTTAGACGAAGGAATTGAATGTAATATCTCCAAGTTTGCAGATGATACTAAGCTGGGTGACAGTGTGAGCTGTGAGGAGGATGCTAAGAGGCTGCAGTGTGACTTGGATAGGTTAGGTGAGTGGGCAATTACATGGCAGATGCGGTATACTATAGATAAGTGTGAGGTTATCCACTTTGGTGGTAAAAACAGGAAGGCAGATTATTATCTGAATGGTGACAGATTAGTAAAAGGGGAGGTGCCATGAGACCTGGGTGTCATGGTACATCAGTCATTGAAAGTTGGCATGCAGGTACAGCAGGCGATGAAGAAGGCAAATGGCATGTTGGCCTTCATAGCGAGAGGATTTGAGTATAGGAGCAGGGAGGTCTTACTGCAGTTGTATAGGGCCTTGGTGCGGCCACACCTTGAATATCGTTTACAGTTTTGTTCTCCTAATCTGAGGAAGGACATTCTTGCTATTGAGGGAGTGCAGCAAAGGTTCACTAGACTGATTCCCGGGATGACAGGACTGACATATGATTGACTCGGCTTATATTCAATGGAATTTAAAAGAATGAGAAGGGATCTCATAGAAACATACAAAATTCTGACTGGATTGGACAGGTTAGCAAGTTGGTCTCACTGCAGGTAAAGGGTCCACAGCCAGATAGGGAATGGAAGACCAACAGGAAGAGCAGTGCAAGGAAGGTAGTGCAGGGGTCCCCTGCAGTCATCCCCCTGCAAAACAGATACATCGCTTTGAGTACTGTTGAGGGGGATGACTCATCAGGGGAGGGCAGCAGCAGCCAAGTTCATGGCACCATGGCTGGCTCTGCTGCACAGGAGGGCAGGAAAAAGATGGGGAGAGCGAAAGTGATAGGGGATTCAATTGTAAAGGGAATAGATAGGTGTTTCTGCGGCCGCAACCGAGACTCCAGGATAGTATGTTGCCTCCCTGGTGCAAGGGTCAAGGATGTCTCAGAGCAGGTGCAGGACATTCTGAAAAGGGAGGGTGAACAGCCAGTTGTTGTGGTCACATTGGTACCAACGATATAGGTAAAAAAACGGGATGAGGTCCTACGAGACAAATTTAAGGAGCGAGGAGCTAAATTAAAAAGTAGGACCTCAAAAGTAGTAATCTCGGGATTGCTACCAATGCCACGTGCTAGTCAGAATAGGAATCGCAGGATAGCTCAGATGAATACGTGGCTTGAGCAGTGATGCAGCAGGGAGGGATTCAAATTTCTGGGACATTGGAACCGGTTCTGGGGGAGGTGGGACCAGTATAAACCAGACGGTCTGCACCGAGGCAGGACCGGAACCAATGTCCTCGGGGGAGTATTAGCTAGTGCTCTTGGGGAGAAGTTAAACTAATATGGCAGGCGGATGGGAACCAATGCAGGGAGACAGAGGGAAACAAAATGGCGATAGAAACAAAAAACAGAAAGGAGAAGAGTAAAAGTGGAGGGCAGAGAAACCCAAGGCAAAAAACAAAAAGGGCCACTTTACAGCAAAATTCTAAAGGGTCAAAGTGTGTTAAAAAGGCAAGCCTGAAGGCTCTGTGCCTCAATGCGAGGAGTATTCGGAATAAAGTGGACGAATTAACTGTGCAGATTGCAGTTAACGGATACGATGTGGTTGGCATCACGGAGACATGGCTCCAGGGTGACCAAGGCTGGGAACTCAACATCCAAGGGTATTCAACATTTAGGAAGGATAGACAGAAAGAAAAAGGAGGCGGGGTGGCGTTGCTGGTTAAAGAGGAAATTAATGCAATTGTAAAGAAAGACATTAGCTTAGATGATGTGGAATTGGTATGGGTGGAGCTACGGAATACCAAAGGGCAGAAAACACGAGTGGGAGTTGTGTACAGACCTCCCAACAGTTGGGGAGGGCATCAAACAGGAAATTAGGTGTGTATGCAATAAAGGTGCAGCAGTTATCATGAGTGACTTTAATATGCATATAGATTGGGCTAACCAAACTGGAAACGATACGGTGAAGGAGGATTTCCTGGAGTGCATAAGGGATGGTTTTCTAGACCAATATGTCGAGGAACCAACTAGGGGGGAGGCCATATTAGACTGGGTGTTGTGTAATGAGAGAGGATTAATTAGCAATCTCGTTGTGCGAGGCCCCTTGGGGAAGAGTGACCATAATATGGTGGAATTCTACATTAGGATGGAGAATGAAACAGTTAATTCAGAGACCATGGTCCAGAATTTAAACAAGGGTAACTTTGACGGTATGAGGCGTGAATTGGCTAGGATAGATTGGCAAATGATACTTCAGGGGTTGACTGTGGATGGGCAATGGCAGACATTTAGAGACCGCATAGATGAACTACAACAATTGTACATCCCTGTCTGGCGTAAAAATAAAAAAAGGCTCAACCGTGGCTATCAAGGGAAATCAGGGATAGTATTAAAGTCAAGGAAGTGGCATACAAATTGGTCACAAATAGCAGTGAACCCGGGGACTGGAAGAAATTTAGAACTCAGCAGAGGAGGACAAAGGGTTTGATTATGGCAGGGAAAATAGTGTACGAGAGGAAGCTTGCAGGGTACATTAAAATGGACTGCAAAAGCTTCCATAGATATGTAAAGAGAAAAAGATTAGTAAAGACAAATGTAGGTCCCCTGCAGTCAGAATCAGGGGAAGTCATAACTGGGAACAAAGAAATGGTGGACCAATTGAACAAGTACTTTGGTTCGGTATTCACTAAGGAGGACCCAAACAACCTTCCAGATATAAAAGGGGTCAGAGGGTCTAGTAAGGAGGAGGAACTGAGGGAAATCCTTATTAGTTGGGAAATTGTGTTGGGGAAATTGATGGGATTGAAGGCCGATAAATCCCCAGAGCCTCATGGTCTGCATCCCAGAGTACTTAAGGAGGTGGCCTTGGAAATAGCGGATGCATTGACAATCATTTTCCAACATTCCATAGACTTTGGATCAGTTACTATGGAGTAGAGGATAGCCAATGTAACCCCACTTTTTAAAAAAGGAGGGAGAGAGAAAACAGGGAATTATAGACCGGTCAGCCTGACATAGGTAGTGGGTAAAATGACGGAATCAATTGTTAAGGATGTCATAGCAGCGCATTTGGAAAGAGGTGACATGATAGGTCCAAGTCAGCATGGATTTTTGAAAGGGAAATCATGCTTGACACATTTTCTGGAATTTTTTGAGGATGTTTCCAGTAGAGTGGACACGGGAGAACCAGTTGATGTGGTGTATTTGGACTTTCAGAAGGCTTTCGACAAGGTCCCACACAAGAGATTAATGTGCAAAGTTAAAGCACATGGGATTGGGGGTAGTGTGCTGACGTGGATTGAGAACTGGTTGGCAGACAGGAAGCAAAGAGTAGGAGAAAATGGGTACTTTTCAGAATGGCAGGCAGTGACTAGTGGGGTACCGCAAGGTTCTGTGCTGGGGCCCCAGCTGTTTACATTGGACATTAATGATTTAGACGAGGGGATTAAATGTAGTATCTCCAAATTTGCAGATGACACGAAGTTGGGTGGCAGTGTGAGCTGCGAGGAGGATGCTATGAGGCTGCAGAGTGACTTGGATAAGTTAGGTGACTGGGCAAATGCATGGCAGATGAAGTATAATGTGGATAAATGTGAGGTTATCCACTTTGGTGGTAAAAACAGAGAGACAGACTATTATCTGAATGGTGACAGATTAGGAAAAGGGGAGGTGCAACGAGACCTGGGTGTCATGGTACATCAGTCATTGAAGGTTGGCATGCAGGTACAGCAGGCGGTTAAGAATGCAAATGGCATGTTGGCCTTCATAGCGAGAGGATTTGAGTACAGGGGCAGGGAGGTGTTACTACAGTTGTACAGGGCCTTGGTGAGGCCACACCTGGAGTATTGTGTACAGTTTTGGTCTCCTAACTTGAGGAAGGACATTCTTGCTACTGAGGGAGTGCAGCGAAGGTTCACCAGACTGATTCCTGGGATGGCGGGACTGACATATCAAGAAAGACTGTATCAACTGGGCTTGGATTCACTGGAGTTCAGAAGAATGAGAGGGGATCTCTTAGAAACGTTTAAAATTCTGATGGGATTAGACAGGTTAGATGCAGGAAGAATGTTCCCGATGTTGGGGAAGTCCAGAACCAGGGGTCACAGTCTAAGGATAAGGGGTAAGCCATTTAGGACCGAGATGAGGAGAAACTTCTTCACCCAGAGAGTGGTGAACCTGTGGAATTCTCTACCACAGAAAGTTGTTGAGGCCAATTCACTAAATATATTCAAAAAAGAGGTAGTTGTAGTCCTTACTACTAGGGGGATCAAGGGGTATGGCGAGAAAGCAGGAATGGGGTACTGAAGTTATATGTTCAGCCATGAACTCAGTGAATGGCAGTGCAGGCTCGAAGGGCCGAATGTCCTACTCCTGCACCTATTTGCTCTGTTTCTATGTTTCTATGTTAGATGCAGGAAGAATGTTCCTGATGTTGGGGAAGTCCAAAACCAGGGGTCACAGTCTAAGGATAAAGAATAAGCCCTTTAGGACTGTGATGAGGAGAAACCACTTCAATCAGAGAGTTGTGAGCATGTGGAATTCTCTACCACAGAAAGTTGTTGAGGCCAGTTCATTAGATATATTCAAAAGGGAGTTAGATGTGGCCTTTACGGCCAAAGGGATCAAGGGGTATGGAGAGAAAGCAGGAATGGGTTACTGAAGTGCATGAACAGCCATGATCATATTGAATGGTGGTGCAAACTCGAAGGACCAAATGGCCTACTCCTGCACCTATTTTCTATGTTTCTATGTTTTTATGTTTCTATGAGGCATGGAAGAGAGGAGAGGTCGGAGCCCAGAGGTGGAGCAGCGTGGGCAAGATCAAGGGAATGTGCAGCATGGGCCAAAAGCGAGGCTGTGAGGTCATGAGGCTCACATTGCGTAGTATGAATTCCATGTAGAGAGAGGTCCTGTGGGAAGGAGGAAGTAGAAGTATGTTTGAGTTTGTGCATATGTATTGGCACATGCGACGGAGCCTGGTCTCCAGTCGCCTTGGATCCCCTTGCTACTGGACCAAGACCTTGCTCCGTCAAACCCGTGTGGTGGCTGGTGTGCAACGGCCACCACACTTTAAAAGAATTCATGCACAGGCATCTTCCACCATTTAAAATGAGTTCATCAGTCACCTGAGTCCTTATTTTTAGTGCGGAAGCAAGTCATCCTCGACCCAGAGGTACTGCCTATAATGATGATGATGATGTCCTTGGATACAATGGCCCAACAAAGAATCTTGTTGCAGTCAGAGTGTGCAATGTATATAAAACATTACATGCAACACTGTCAATGTATTGATTTGAAAATCTAAATAAAATCTGAATGCAACAAAAGTAAACGGATGGTTCACAAGTACTCAGGGTAAATGTTAAGAATTTGCGCACTCACTGGATGAACAACTTAGACCTTTGAGTCGCAGCAGTAGGTTTTCAACCTGCTCCCTGGGTATAACACTAGTGCTGTGCATCGGCCACTCGCTATTGAGTGTGCACGATTATCATTCCGGTGAAAACAGCGGAAATGAACATCAGGTGGTTTCTGTAATGGGCACTCAATTCGCAATACCAGTTTTACGCCCGGGCAGGAAGCTGAAAACCTACTTCAAAAAATATAGCCCAACGCAGTTGTGAATATACACAAGACTCCCCAAGCAAGCACTCTACTCGGAACTCTTACATAGCAAGCGAGCCCCAGATGGGCAGAGGAAACGCTTCAAGGACACCCTCAAAGCCTCCCTGATGAAGTGTAACATCCCCACCGGCACCTGGGAATCCCTGGCCCAAGACCGCCCAAAGTGGAGGAAGAGCATCCGTGAAGCCGCTGAGCACCTCGTGTCTTATCGCCGAGAGCATGCAGAGAACAAGCGCAGGCAGGGGAAGGAGCATGCGGCAAATCAGACTACCCACCCACCCTTTCCTTCAACCATTGTCTGTCCCACCTGTGACAGAGACGATAATTCCCACATTGGATTGTACAGTCACCTGAGAACTCACTTTTAGAGTGGAAGCAAGTCTTCCTCGATTTTGAGGCACTGCCTATGATGATAACATAAATAGGGCTTGTACTTTTAAATTTTAACTAACTTTTAAAGATAAAATCAAGGTAAATGTCACTGAAGGAGAGGGAGTCCTTTCCCTGCAAAATGTGTCCTCCTCATTGTACAATATTTCTCTCACAAGTTAGACAAGTCTGTTTTTCATCCCTCACTGTTTGGGATTTGCCATGCTGGGTCTTACAATTAGAAAACAGCTACTCAGCTGACATAAAAGAGGGATCAATTAGCAAAGCCTCTCACTGTGGTAATGTGCTCACCTATTCTAATCAGAGCCCTATTTTGATCCTGATGCCAACAATGGTGGAATTTTCATCAGCAGTCAAGTAAACAGAGCTAAATATTTACCTTGTAGACAGTTCCAGATCAGCATATATTGGGATTATCTGTCAGTGGTTGTCATATCATTTGTGTGGATTAGTATATGCCGATTTTAGTATCATCTGCAAACTACTTAATCATACCCTCTACATTCAAGTCTAAATCATTGATATAGAGCACAAAAAGCAAGGGACCCAGCACTGAGCCCTGCGGAACCCCACTGGAAACAGCCTTCCAGTTACAAAAACACCCATCAACCATTACTTTTTACTTTCTACCTCTGAGCCAATTTTGGGTTCAACTTGCCACTTTGCCCTGGATCCCATGGGCTTTTACTTTCATGACCAGTCTGCCATGTGGGACCTTATCAAAAGTCTTGCTAAAATCCATATACACTACATCAAACACACTATCCTCATCGACCCTCCTTGTTACCTCCTCGAAAAATTCAATCAAGTTAGTCAGACACAACCTTTCCTTAACAAATCCACGCTGATTGTCCTTGATTAATCCGTATCTTTTTAAACGAAGATTTCTCTTGTCCCTCAGAATTTTTACCACTATATATCTCAGATAAGCAGATCTTTTCTGGCTTTCAGACCTGACATAATAATCTTCAGCAGAGTGCCAATGATTTTTACAATATTTTGTAACGACTTCCTCCCCACCCCACAAACAGCTAAGCTGGGGAGTTCTTGCTTTGAAAATCCTCTCCACTGCACTGAAAGTGTTGATTTCTGTGGAACCAGTGTCCAAGGGCATTGCACATCCTCTTTGGCCAATCGACCATTCTTCATGTGTGAGCCTAGAGTGTTGAATGTAGTGGAAACAAGGATTTTGTCTTCATTTAATGTGATTTTAGATAGGGTAAAGCTGAAATTAAAAACGGTCCTGCCAGCCTTGACACTGAGATGTCATGTCTGTGAAATCTCCCAGTGTTTTGTGACGATGTCCATCTGTAGATGACAGCAAACAGTAGCTGCAGACGATCATTACCAAAGTTAATGGGATATGACTGCTCTAAGTGACATGTTTCAATCATGTCAGGCTACCCAAAACTCAGTACCCTATTTGTTCTCAGGGTTCCACAGCACTGCTACTTTACACAAGTTCGTCTTCCTGACAGACACCACAAAATGTAATGTCATCTTTTCGAGGCTGTGGAGAACCAGTATAACAGGAACAAACACAAAATCAAAAAAACTGCGGATGCTGGAATCTGAAATAAAAACAGAAAAAACTGGAAATCTCTGCGAGTCAGGCAGCATCTATAGAGAGAAGCAGAGTTAACGTTTCGGGTCGATGACACTTCGTCAGAACTGGCAAAAGTTCAAAAAGAACAGATTCTTAAGGAGCACTGAAAGGGGGAGGGGAAGAAAGAACAAAAGGGAAGGTCTGTGATCGGGTGGAAGACAGGAGAGATTTGAGAGACGACAAACGGGATGATGTGCTGACTTGAGATGGTAATAGCAGAAGTTAGAGAAAGATGAGTCTAGATAGGGTGTGAATGGTGGAATGATTACCAGCTGCCTTGGGAAACACGGAGAGAAGAAAATACATAAGATCGGGGGGGGTTTAAAAAATGGAGGAAAGGGAGCAAAATATGGGTAAAGGTTGTGGTCTGAAATTGTTGAACTCGGAAGGTAGTTTTCTGAAACATTAATGCATTATTTGCTGTGATTGTTAGGGACAATCTTATATATTAAAGGTAAAAAAAACACCCTTCCTCAGCTTTATGTGTCATGCCGAATAGGAATTCCATGACCAATCATCTTGCCTAAATTACCATCAGAGGCCATGTTATCAAGAATTTGCTGAGTTGAGCTGCAAAAATCTCAGGTTGCATTTTTTTTAGGTTTAAACAGTCTGTGGAAAAATTGATTTTTAAAAAACTTGTATTCTTGTAATGCATGCAGGGGTTAAGCCTCAAAGCTACACACTGCAGTCTTGTTTACAGAAATCATTGAGCTGAACCAATCTGTTTGTCTATCAAGCTTCCTCAAGATGCAAGTTTCTTTAGCTTCACAAGGACGTGATTTGAATTGAATTAGTTAATCATCTTGAATGAAAGTAAGAGTTGCATTTATATAGTGATTTTCACAATCACCGGACGTCTCAAAGCGCTTTACAGCCAATGAAGTACATTGAGTGGATCATTACTGACAATCTGAAACATCCCATAAGATTGTTAGAGGTGCTAGTGTTCCTCAATAGTCCCCTTGTGACATCTGATTGTCTATAGAATAAACACAATGTGATGAGGGACAGTGTTCCCACTAAGCTGTGCACCCGCACTGCCAAGCAGCTGTCTGGAGGTCCTGTGCAGGACACTCACCGGCTTTTATATAGAAAAAACCACGCACACGCAAAAATTTGAATGGGCCACGCAGCCCGCACACCAAAATAAAAATTAGAGGGAACATTGGTGGGGAAGCATGGCGGAAGCTTAGAAGTTCTCCTGGAAACACATCAAAGAGTAGACCGTTCACCCAAGAGTAGTGACTTTGATTGACAACCATTTTTGAGTCCTTTTGAAAAAGGGATGGTTCCTTCATTGGCTAGAGTCCTCTGTGATTAACAGTTCAGTCACCAGAGACTTCATGTTACAGAGAAGCAGAGTCCCTGACTCTGTGTGCATTTTGTTGCCAGCAGCCAAAGGCAATCTGTACCTTAAATCCTGAGTCAGCTTAGCCTTGAAGGATCAAGCTAGTTTAAGTGGTCTTTGTTTTTGGGCCCATATATATAAAGTAAATTATACTTTTATTGTTTTCATATATCAAGACTTTAAAGAAATATATATCTCACTGTGAATAATATATTGTTCATTATTATATTTTTGTAAATAAACCACTTGTTTCTTCAAAAGCTATGTTTCATCTGGATAGAGTTGTTGTCCAGTCTACTATTCATAAAGTAGTCGAATTTATTATTCTGTAGGCAGTGTATGGAGTAAGGGATCTGTGGTATGATTCATGGGTCGTAGTATCATTCAACAACAACAACAACTTTTATTTAATAGCATAGTCAAAATTTCCAAGGCGGTTCACAGGATTATTATGAGATAAAAAATTTGACACCGAGTCATATAAGTAGAAATTAGCGCAGATGACCAAAAGCTTGGTCAAAGAAGTATGTTCAAAGGAGTGTCTTGAAGAAGGAAAGATAGGTAGAGAGGCGGAGATGTTTAGGCCGGGAGTTCCAGAGCTTGGGGCCAAGGCAACAGAAGGCACGGCCACCAATGTTTGAGTGATTATAATCAGGGATGCTCAAGAGGGCAGAATTTGAGGAGCGCAAACATCCCGGGGGGGTTGTGGAGGAGATTATAGGGAGGGGTGAAGCCATGGAGGGATTTGAAAATAAGGATGATAATTTTGAAATAGAGGTGTTGTTTAACCGGAATCCATTGTAGGTCAGTGAGCACAGGAGTGATGGGTGAACGGGACTTAATGTAATTTAGGACACGGGCAGTCAAATTTTGGATCACCTCTAGTTTATGTAGGGTAGAATGTGGGATATTGTAGAGGATTAAATGTCCATTTATGGCAATTACCAATGATACTAAACAGAATGGAATGTCTTGCATAAAATTCCAAAATTGTGATACAGTCAAGTCAGTTTAAATATCATGCAAATTTGGATATTATACTATTCTGACTATTTCCTTGTATCAGTTTCCACCCACATCCCCGTTCCCCCACCCAACCCTCCTTCCTTCTGTATTCGCCCCTGGAAAGAACTCTCTCCAAACTCTCTTACAAATGTACTTATTAACACCAAACTGTCCAACCTTTGGCCTTCCATTCACCATGACATTTCTGCAGCCACCGATCTGCTCAACCACACCCTCACCACCACCTTTGATGCCCTCGTCCCTATTAAAACAATTACTCTCTCTCACCCTGGCCTTTCCCCCTGGTATGGCCCTCATCTTTGGTCCCTCAAGTCCAAGGGACGCAGCCTTGAACAGATGTGGCGGACAATTGGTTTAGCCATTCACCACCAGATCTAGCTGGACCACATAAAGCATTATCGGGTCCTACTCTTGTCTACAAAGACTGCTCACTATTCCAGGATCATTCTGGAATGCAAAGATAACCCACGGCTACTATTCTCTACTGCGAACCGTCTTCTTAAACCCCTCTCCCCTGTCTCCACCACATTCACCTCCAACAACAAGTGTGAGGAGCTCATGGACTTCTTTGTCTCAAAGATTGAGTCCATCCGATCAGCTGCCTCTGCCAGTTCCCTTCCTTCCCCTAGTCCACCAGGCCAAACCTCCTCTGAGGCTCTCCCCTGCCCTAGCCCTGAACTTATCTCCCTGATCTCCCCTCTTGACCTTGTCCATGAGACTCACTTCCTGCTCCCTTGACCCTATTCCCAATAAACTGCTGACTACCCAACATCCTTTTCTTACTCTCATGTTAGCTGACATTGTTAACGGTTCTCTCTCCTCAGGTACTGTCCCCTTCTCCTTCAAATCTGCCGTCATCACCCCTCTCCTCACAAAAAACAACCCTTGACCCGCTCTGTGCTTGCAAGCCAGCACCCCATCTCCAAGCTCCCTTTCCTCTCCAAAGTCCTTGAAAGTGTTGTCACCTCCCAAATCCATGCGCATCTTTCCCAGAACCATGTTTGAATCCCTTTAATCTGGTTTCTGCCCCTGCCACATTATCAAAACGGCTCTCATCAAAGTCACAAATGACATCCTTTGTGACTGTGACAAAGGTAAACTATCCCTCCCCATCCTGTCTGCAGACTTTGACACGGTTGACCGCTCTATCCTTCTCCAACGCCTCTCCACCACCGTCCAGCTGGGGGGACTGCACTCGCCTGGTTCCATTCTTATCTATCTAATCGTAGCCAGAGAATCGCCTGCAATGGCTTCTCTTCCCACTGCCGCATCGTTACCTCTGATGTCTCCCTAGGATCTGTCCTTCGCCCCCTCCTATTTCTCATCTACATGCTGCCTCTTGGTGACATCATCCGAAAATGCAGCATCAGTTTCCACATGTACGCTGACGACACCCAGCTCTACCTCACCTTCACTTCTCTCGACCCCTCCACATTCTCTAAGTTGTCAGACTGCTTGACCGACATTCAGTTCTGGATGAGCAGAAATGTTCTCCAATTAAATATTAGGAAGACCAAAGCCATTGTCTTTGGTCCCCGCCACAAACTGCGTTCCCTCGTCACTGACTCCATCCCTCTCCTTAGCATTTGTCTGAGGCTGAACCAGACTGTTCGCAACCATATCTGACCCGGAGATGAGCTTCTGGCCACATATCCGCGGCATAACTAAAACCGTCTATTTCCACCTCCGTAACATTGCCTGTCTCCGCCCTTGCCTCAGTTCATCGGCTGTTGAAACCCTCAACCTTTGTTACCTCTAGACTTGACTACTTCAACACACTCCTGGCTGGCCTCCCACATTCTACCTGAGGTCATCCAAAACTCAGCAGCCCAACTTCTAACTCGCACCAAGTATCACTCACCCATCACCCCTTTGCTCACCGACCTACATTAGCTCCCGCTTACACACCTTGATTTCAAAATTCTCATCCTTGTTTACAAATCCTTCCATGGCCTCTCCCCTCCCTATCTCTGTAATATCCTCCAGCCCCACAACCCCCCAAGATGCGCTCCTCAAATTCTGCCCTCTTTAGCATCCCTGATTATAACTGCTCAACCATTGCCTTCTGTTGCCTATGTTTTTCTTTTGTGTCAATATATTTTAAATCAGGAAATAAAGTGGTGTGTTATTTTTCTACCTACTGAGGTAGTGGGAGAACATGGTTGGCATCCCATCTAATCTTCAGTAAATAAGTTACCATGATTCAAGGGTAATTACTAAACCTGGACTATGGTAACCTATGCATATCTGAGAATAGAAGTGCAGAGTTCCATTCATAAAAGGCCTCCTCCACTTATAGAATCTGCAGTCCAGCTGTGAACACAAGATGTTTTGGGGAAAAAAACCCCAACTGCAACAGGCAGACAATTCTACATCACAGGAGCATCACAGTTGAACATCATCCTGCCCTGCCCTGAGATCCACACTCATACATTTTGCAACCAGCAGCCAGAAAGCTGGTGATGTTCCCCATCCTATCGCAGCAGCACTGGTGTCAATTAAAGTCCCACCAACAATGCAGCTGAGAATGAATGTGTTGTTTTATACAGAGTTTGTAATTTTATTTTCAATGCAATGAAATTTCATTTGTATTCCAAACTGTAATTTCTGCAAAAGTGTAATTTGCAGTTCGATGCCAAAGATTGGTACTGGGGACTGCAGTGGACAATACTTCATACATTCATTCGCTAGAATATTCACCCAAACAATGCACATTATTCAATGAAAACTTGTCTCTAATTGAAAAAGGAGAAAAAAACTTTGAAGTGAAAAATAGCAGAAAATGTGGATATGGCAAAACATCAGCTGGCTGGGACACCGGAGCTCCCTCTAGTGTCCGGCTAATAAGACAAACTTTCATTTAGGTCCTGAAAGCACACTATGGGCTAATCGCCTCTGAACATGAACACACAATGCTCCGTTAATTTTAAATGAGTTAGTGCATCTGCTAAGATAGCAGACAGCAGAACTTCAGACAAACATTGTTGAATGTGTGAACGTTCAATGGCATCTCTTTATAGTCATCGTGTGTGTATGTGTTAATATTTGTGAGGAAAGTCAGGACACTATCATAAGCTTCACGATATTGATATGCAGCGGAGTCTGTTCTCCAATCTTCTTGGATCTCCTTGCCACTGGACCAAGACCTTGCTCTGTCAAGCCCGTGTGGTAGCTGGTGTGCAGCTGCCAACCTACATTAAAATAATTCACACACAGGCATTTTCCACCTTCAAGTCATCCTCGACACCAAGGGACTGCCTAAGAAGAAGAATGTAAAGTGTCCCAAGTTTCTTTACCAAAATTGTAAAGCTAGAAATTATTGTTAAACTGAAACCCATTTGTTAAATAGCAGACAGACGAATGTCATATGAATGCAATTATCACCAACAGTAAATTCTATAAGACAAATAAGAGATTAACAGAACGTTAAAGTTCACACTTCCAGTAAGTTATGGCACAAAGTATTTTTGAGCTACAGGAAAATTTCTAAGCAATGGCACGCGCTATGAGATGCCCTGCTCCAGTACGATTTGGCTCAATATTTTAAGCTTGTGTGTAATATACAAGATTGAATATCAAAATGTTAGATCCCTGGCACTGTACCCTAGGAATGTGATGCTCCTGCCAGCTAAGACTGAGTTGACAGAGGACAATTTGTTCAACTTGATTCTGGCTGTTGATGAATGTAGCAAAGCTTGTAATAGACAGAAGGGATAATGAATTACATCCAGTAAAATGTACTGAAATCATCTTGCAGCATTCGTAAGCTTTTAATGACATGACGTGTGTTTGCAATATAGTGGCGCTTGCACCAATAGTTTAAAAAAGTGATCATTTTTAACGTCTTTTTTCAGTATATTTAAGATGCAAGGACATCTAGTCATCCAAAACTTGGCTGCCTGTGTCCTAACTCGCACCAAGTTCCGCTCACCCATCACCCCTGTGCTCGCTGACCTACATTGACTCCCGCTTAAGCAATACCTCGATTTCAAAATTCTCATCCTTGTTTACAAATCCCTCCATAGCCTCGCCCCTCCCTATCTCTGTAATCTCCTCCAGCCCCACAACCCCCCGAGATGTCTGCGCTCCTCAACATCTGCCCTCTTGAGCATCCCTGATTACAACTGCACAACCTGGGCCCCAAGCTCTGGAACTCCCTCCCTAAACCTCTGCGCCTCTCTACTTCTCTTTCCTCCTTTAAGACGCTCCTTAAAACTTACCTCTTTGACCAAGCTGCTGGTCATCCGCCGTAATTTCTTCTTATGTTGCTCGGTGTCAAATTTATTTGTTTTGTCTTAAAACACTCCTGTGAAGTGCCGTGGGACGTTGTACTACATTAAAGGCGCTATATAAATACAAGTTGTTGTTGTTGTTGTTGTCATTGCAAATATAACTTGTGTGATGATAGCAATCTGTGGGAATGGCTTAGAACAAGCGAGCAGGCAGTGTCTCAGGTGGTAGAGAGGTGAGGTTTAAGGAAAAGCTGTGGAAGAGGGATGAGATTTGCCTGTACTCTGTGGTGATCCTGGGCTTTGACAACACTGGATAAATTATCCTGAGGTTTGACAGAACTGGTCTGAATATCCTGGAGTTTTGCACTACTGGAATGGAGGCATCGGGGTTTGGCAGCATGAGGTGACGGAGTCCTACAGTTTGAAAGCACGGCGTGGGGATCCTGTGATCTGGTTATCAGTATGGAGGGGGAACCTGTGGTTTGGTTATCAGTATGGAGGGGGAACCTGTTGTATGGTTATCAGTATGGAGGGTCAACATGTGGTTTGGCAGAACTGGGGTTGGAATGTGGGGTTTGGTTCACTCATGGGTTCCTAGAAAATTTGTCAAAGGTGAACGGAAGGGAAGGCTTCTGGGTTCTTGCAGCACTGGTTTATAAGTATAACAGAGATCTCTGAAAACATTGGCCCTGAAGTTGCAGCTCCTGCGGGTGTGTACGAGGTGCGCATGTGCCCGGAGGGGCCCCGCAGGTTCCGGGTTTAGGCATGGAAACCCGGAAATTGCGATCTGTCAAGAATGCTCTTGACAGATTGTACGAATCCAAAAGAAAAGGGCATCCGTGGACAGAGAGCTGGGCTATTTACCCAACTTCTGCCCAGGGAATGCCCTTGAAATTCTTACGACTGATAAAAGCAGGCATAAGGCTTTTATCTGTGTATGATTTTTAAAGGACAGTAAAAGTCAATTTTTCAATAATTTAAACATTTAAAAACCTGTAAAATAAGGTAAGTTTATTTGTCAAAAAATTTACTTTTTGTTTTAAATAATTAATTAAATTGCATTTTGATTAATTTTAAATGTGTGACATTTGTTTTAAATTTATTTTAAGTGTTTTTGTACTTTTGGGGATATTCCTATTCAGCATGACTGTGGCTCAGTGGGTAGCACCCTCGCCTTTGAGTCAGAAGGTTGTGGTTTTGAGTCCCACTCCATGGACTTGAGCACTTAAATGTAGGCTGACACTCCAGTGCAGTGCTGAGGGAGTGCTGCACTGTCAGAGGTGCTGTCTTTCGGATGACGCGTTAAACCGAGGTCCCATCTGCTCTCTCAGGTGAATGTAAAAATCCCATGGCACTATTTTGATGAAGAGCAGGGGAGTTCTCTCCAGTGTCATGGCCAATATTTATCCCTCAATCAACATCACAAAAAAGACAGATGATCTGGTCAGTAACACATTGCTGTTTGTGGGAGCTTGCTGTGCGCAAATTGGCTGCTGCGTTTCCCACATTACAACAGTGACTACACTCCAAAAGTACTTCATTGACTGTAAAGTGCTTTGAGATGTCTGATGGTCGTGAAAGGCGCTTTATAAATCCAAGTCTTTCTTTTTTTTTATTGTGCTTTCAATGGCGCTAACAGAAGTTTTGATTTGTAAATAATCAAGGTGTGAAGAATGGTGTCATCTGTTTTCTCCCTTAATACTTCAAATGGGGCAAGGGGAAGATATGAAGAGCTCAAATGTAAACTGTAACACAAAGGTAGAAGGCTTTAAGGAATGCAATCTGAGGGTGAAGTGAATTAGATGGTGTCATTAATTGAAAGAGTGACATTCAAGCACTGTACCATAAGAACATAAGAAATAGGAGCAGGAATAGGCCATTTGGCCCTTGAACCTGCTCCACCATTCAATAAGATCATGGCTGATCTGATCTGAAAGTGGCCTCAACTCCACTTTCCTTCCCGCTCCCCATAGCCCTTGACTCCCCTATCATTCAAAAATCTGTCTATCTCCACCTTAAATGTATTCAATGACCCGGCCTCCACAGCTCTCTGGGGCAGAGAAGTCCAAAGATTCACAACCCTCTGAGAGAAGAAATTCCTTCTCATCTCCAATTTAAATGGGCAACCGCTTATTCTGAAACTATGCCCCCTAGTTCTAGATTCCACCAAGAGGGGAAACATCCTCTCTGCATCTACCCTGTCAGGCCCCCTCAGAATCTTATATGTTTCAATAAGATTACCTCTCATTCTTCTAAACTCCAATGAGTATAGGCCCAACCTGCTCAACCTTTCTTGATAAGACAACCCCTTCATCTCAGGAATCAACCTCGTGTACCAGAGCAGTCCTCCCTGTCAGTTATTGCTCACATACGCAATGTCAGTTTTTAATAACTGAATTTTCATAAATATTGTGCTGTGCTACCTGGGTACTTGCTCTGTGAAACTTAATCAGCCACATGACTGAGATAGATATAAATGTTAATTGCGAGTGTGCTTGAATATCAACCACAGTGAGAGCAATGCTAGAGTGACCTCCACTCAACAGCATCCTGAGATCATGTCAATTTATTTAAGTTTTACATGTACATCTGATTGTCTTTTTATCTGACATAATAATCTTTTGAAGATGGGTGTTATATTTATGAAATAAAATAGAGCTGCTATAAATGAGTTCATGATTAAAGTCTTCATTGCTATACTCAAAAATGGTATACATGGTGTCTGTTATAGCTTCCTACTACATTGAGAAATTGAGTGTGGCCCATGGTGAAAAACAAGAGTATGCACATATTTGATTCTAATGCATTCCAGTCAATAATATTTCTCTTAATTCACTGCACATACCCTTGTGCACACTACCAAATATTATTGTACACACCACAAAAACAAATTGACTCATGCCACTGTCCCGTTCTTTCACATGATGCTGATATAGAAGAGAACTTTTGTTACAAGGTGACAAGATTACAAAATAGATATGAATGAGGAGAGCAATTTGATCCACCTTAGGCGATCCAGCCAGAAAGACCCATCACTGACCTCATCACATAATCCAGCTATTTCTTAAATGATATCTGCATTTTTGCCAGCATCATCCCACTTGGAAGTCCATTCAAGGTGTCTTTGTGTGGAGAAAAACTTATTACCATCAGTCCTAAATGTGCCTTTTATTAGTTTAAACATGAGTCTTTATCCAAATGTCATGGTTTAGTTTGAGGTGGTGTTCCCAATCTATCTCCATATTTTACCCAACTCATTTTGGAGTAGCCAAACTGCCTCCTCAGATTCAATTACCCTGTCTACTTTGGCATGGTCTGCAAATTTGACGAGTTTGCAGTAAACATCTAAATATCTGTACTGTTGGCGCGAATACATGACCTCATCTCTCTCATCTGGAGGGAGGAGAGTATGCCATTAGATCTCAGAGATGCAGTGATCGTGACCATCTTTAAAAAAGGGGACAAGTCCAACTGTGGCAACTACGGAGGAATCTCCCTGTTATCAGCCACTGGGAAAGTTGTCGCTAGAGTCCTCCTCAACCGTCTTCTCCCTATGGCCAATGAGCTCCTCCCGGAGTCGCAGTGCAGATTTCGTCCCCTACGGCGCAAAATGGACATGATTTTTGCAGCGCGACAGCTGCAGAAAAAATGCAGGGAACAGTGCCAGCCCTTATACATGGCCTTCTTTGACCTTACATAGGCCTTTGACACTGTCAACCGCGAGGACCTATGGAGCGTCCTTCTCCGTTTCGGATGTCCCAAAAAGTTTGTCACCATCCTCTGCCTGCTCCACAACGACATGCAGGCTGTGATCCTTACCAATGGATCCATCGCAGACCCAATCCGTGTCCGGACCAGGGTCAAACAGGCTGCATCATCGCCCCAACCCTCTTCTCAATCTTCCTCGCTACCATGATCCATCTCACAGTCAACAAACTCCCCTCTGGAGTGGAACTAAACTACAGAACCAGTGGAAACCTGTTTAACCTTCGTTGTCTCCAGGCCAGGTCCAAGACCAACCCAACCTCTGTCGTCGAGCTACAGTACGCGGATGACACCTGCGTCTGTGCACATATAGAGGCTGAACTCCAGGACATAGTAGACATATTTACTGAGGCATATGACAGCATAGGCCTTACGCTAAACATCTGTAAGACAAAAGTCCTCCACCAGCGTGTCCTCGCCGCACAGCATTGCCCCCCAGTCATCAAGATCTACGGCGCGGCCCTGGACAACGAGAACCATTTCCCATACTCGGGAGCCTCTTATCAACAAGAGTAGACATTGACGACGAGATCCAACACCGCCTCCAGTGCGCCAGTGCAGCCTTCAGCCGCCGGAGGAAAAGAGTATTTGAAGACCAGGCCCTCAAAATTGCCACCAAGCTCATTGTCTACGGGGCTGTAGTAATACCCACCCTCCTGTATGGCTCAGAGACATGGACCATGTACAGTAGATACCCCAAGTCTCTGGAGAAATACCACCAACGATGTCTCCACAAGATCTTACAAATCCCCTGGGAAGACAGACGCACCAACATTAGCATCCTCGACCAGGCCAACATCCCCAGCATTGAAGGACTGACCAGACTCGATTAGCTCCATTGGGCAGGCCACATTGTTCGCATGCCAGACATGAGACTCCCAAGGCAAGTGCTCTACTCGAAACTCCTTCATGGCAAACGATCCAAACATGGCCAGTGGAACCATGACAAAGACATCCTCAAAGCCTCCCTGAAAAGTGCAACATCCCCTCTGACATCTGGGAGTCCTTGGCCAAAGACCTCCCTAAGTGGAGGAAGTGCTTCCGGGAGGGCGCTGAGCACTGAGAGGCTCATCGCTGAGAGCATGCAGAAATCAAGCGCAGGCAGCGGAAAGCGTGTGCGGAAAACCTGTCCCACCCACCCTTTCCCTCAACGACTATCTGTCCCACCTGTGACGGAGACTGTGGTTCTCATATTGGACTATTCAGCCACCTAAAGACTCATTTTAATAGTGGAAGCAAGTCTTCCTCGATTCCGAGGGACTGCCTATGATGATGATGACTAAATCATTAATGTAAATTAGAAACAGGAGGGGCCATACACTGATTTTGGGGCACCGCACTCAGCAATCCCTCCCACTTCAGCATAACTATTCTAACAATTACCCACTGCTTCATACCTAATCTTTTTAATACATCCTTAGATTTTACCCTAAATCACTACCAAATCTAGCTGAAATAGTAGCTTTGCATGTGGAACTAAGAACAACATGAGCAATAGGCCTCCTTAAATAACCGTATATAAGTAGAGTTAAAATTGGAATAGAAAAAGAGAAATGGTAACTGCATAGCAGCTTTCACATCCTCAGGATATCTTGAAGTCCTTCAAAGCCAATTAATTACTTTTCATGGGCTCAATTTTGGCCAGGAGTAGCTCTGTTTTTTTTGGAGTAGACTGCTTTTTCTGGCGTAACTTACAAATGCCCAGTTTGCCCAATCAATTTGCACCAGCGTAATTCACTTTGTTACATTTTTCTTAGGTTCGTTTTTTTTTCTCAAAAGAGGGCGTTACCAGCCACCTACGCCAGTTCTGGCCATTTAGGCAACTTTGGCCAGCTAATAGTTACTCCATTTCTACTGAGGCCAGCGTATATGGCCACTTCAGAAAATCGATGCGGAGAGATAAAGAAATCGGCGCAGGCAATGTATATCGGAGGCCATTTGGCCTGGGATTTGGGTGAGAAGCAGAGAGGACCTGGACCTGAACCAACCAAGCCTTACATTTAGCAATGTTTGCAAACAAAAACTACTAACAATTCTATAAGAAATAAAAGATTAAAGTCCTACCTTCATCTTCAAACTGCAATTTACCTTTCTGCACTTGGCCTGGGAAGGCAGCGGGCCGGTGTGAGAGGCCACTCGGCCTGGGCTAGGGGTGGGACAATGCACCGGGAGGCCACTCAGCCTGGGCTAGGGGCAGGAGGGATGGAACTAGCCAGCATCGGGGCCCACAGAGCGGTTGCAATTCAACAGAGATCTGGGGAGGGGCTGGGGGGGCGGGCGGAGGGAGCGACCTGGCAAGCATCGGGGGCCACAGAGAGGAGGTTGCAATTCAACAGAGAGGCTGGGGGTGGGGTGGGGCAGAGAGGGTGGGAGGGAGGTCACGAAACTCAAGGGGGGGAGGAGGAGGGAGAGAGAGGTCACAAGATTCAAGGGGGGGGGAGGAGGGAGAGAGAGGTCACAAGACTCAAGAGGGGGAGGGAGAGAGGAGAGGACAAAAGATCTTTGGGTGTAGTCCATCCATACAGACCTTGGGTGGGTGGGGGAAAGAGAGAGAGAGAGAACTGTGAACCTGTTCTGCCTGCTTCTTTGAAAGTTTAACTTTAAGTATGGGGGCAATACTGACAATGCCATACCTTGTGAGAGAGTTCTGCATCATTGTACTACGTAGGAGACAATTGATTAGAGCTCATCACATCAGCAACATCAGAGCCCGTAGGCTGCTGGGCAGGAGGCCTTACCCACCTCGGCAATTTCGAGTCAGGCATTCGGACCTGCACCTGAGTGTCAGAAGGCTGCATTTACGCAGAGAAGTTGTCATGAGATCTGTGAGTTGCTGAGACCAGACCTGCAGCCGAGAAGCATCAAATGGACTGCTTTGTCAGTTGAAGTGAAGGTTACAGCTGCACTTTCATTCTATGCCTCCGGATTGTTTCAAGCTGCAACTGGAGATGTGTGCGCCATTTCTCAACATGCAATACATATCTCCATTCACCAGATCACGGCTGCACTGTAAGCATGGAGGAATGACTTCATCAAATTCCCAATGTCCACCAAAGCAATCCATGACAAGGCTGTGGAGTTCTCAAGGATTGCTGGCTTCCCAAACGTACAGGGCTGCATTGATTGTACCCACATCGTCTTGCGAGCACCTTTGAAGGATTCCGAGATGTACAGGAATAGAAAAGGCTTCCATTCCATTAATGTGCAGCTCATGTGTGACAACATACATCGCATCATGTTAGTCAATGCAAGATACCCTGGCAGCACCCATGATGTGTTCATCCAAAGCAATAGCGTTATATCTGCCATATTTGAGCAGCAGCCAGCAGGGCAGAGCTGGCTACTGGGAGACAAAGGGTACGGCCTCACCACCTGGCTCATAATGCCCCTACACATAACCCAGACGGAAGCTGACCGTCAATACAACATGTCGCACATTGCGACAGCAGCTTCATAGAGAGGACCATTGGCATATTGAAACAGCGTTTTCGATGCCTGGACCATTCCGGAGGCTACTTGCTACACTCCCCTGAGATTGTTGGTCAGTTCACTGTTGTGTGCTGCATACTGCATAACTGAGCCAAAAACAGAATATTTTCTAAATGATGAGAAACGAATAAATGCTAGTGTTCAGAGGGATTTGAGAGTCCTTGTACACGAATCACAGAAAGTTAACATGCAAGCACAGCAAGCAATTAGGAAAGCAAATGGTATGTTAGCCTTTATTGTAAAGGAGTTGGAGTATAAGAATAAGAGGGGATGAATTGCCCCATTCTTTAAGGTCCATTAATGGGATGGTGAGGCCTTTGCGACCGGGGGCAGGGGAAACAGGTTTCAAATCCACCCGTGTTCTGGCCTCGTCGGGCACACCCCAACCCCTTACCACCCAGCGGTGACCCCTTTCCGCCCCACGAGGGAAATTGCCACGCGGGAGCAGAGCCACCGCCGCTCGGTGCCCTCGAGAGCTTTTCCCAGTGGGAAGCTGCCAGTTGCTGGGCAACATGTCTGCCCTTAAAGGGGAGGGCGGGCCGCCACAGCCGCCATTTTATTTTAATTGTCGGCCGATTCTGAAATTGGGTTCGGTCGGGCCACCAACAGGTATCTGGCACCCCCTCTTGGGTGCCTGGTCGCTGGCCCCACCGATGAACTCCCTGGTGGCCCAGTGCGTGCTACTAAAGCAGTTGCAGAGCTCACAGTGGCCCTCCCCTTTAACTGAAGGGGAGGGACGTTGCTACATGTCAGCACAATGCGACACGTCCGCGTCGTGATGGCGTTATCAGCGTGGCACCGATGTGCTCAGCGCAGTGCTGATGACACTACATGCCTTACGCCCCGTTCCCAAAGCACTTCAGCCCCTCAGCTGCCCCAAACACCACCCAGACAAATTAAAAAAGTTAAAGAGGCCAATTTGCCTCTATTCTCCGCCCTATGGATTCAGGCGGAGAATATTATATGGGGCAGAGGGCAATTTTGGCTCCTGGAAGTCTTGCTGCAATTATACAGGGCTTTGGTGAGACCACACCTGGAGTACTATGTACAATTTTGGTCTCCTTACCGAAGGAACAATATATTTGCCTTAGAGGAGGTGCACCAACGGCTCACTAGACTGATTCCTGGAATGAAAGGGTTGTACTCTGAGCAGAGATTGAGTAGAATGGGCCTATATTCTCTGGAGTTAAGAAGAATGAGGTGATCTCATTAAAACTTATAGTGTTCTTAGAGGGTTTGGCAGGGTAGCTGTTGAGAGGCTCTGTCACCTGGCTGGAGAGTCTAGAACTAGGGGTCATAATCTCAGACTAATGGGTCAGCCATTTAGGACTGAGATGAGGAGAAATTTCTTCACACAGAGGGTTGTGAATCTTTTGCAAATCTCTACCCCAGAGGGCTGTGTATGCTCAGTTGATGAGCACATTCAAGACCGAGATAAATAGATTTTTGGGCACTGAGGAAATCAAGGGATATGAGGATCGGGCAGGAAAGTGGAGATGATGTAGAAGATCAACCATCATCATCATCATCATCATAGGCAGTCCCTCGGAATCAAGGAAGACTTGTTTCCACTCCTGAAGTGAGTTCTGAGTTCTTTGGCTGAACAGTCCAACACGAGAACCACAGACTCTGTCACAGGTGGGACAGACAGTTGTTGAGGGTAAGGGAGGGTTGGACTGCTTTGCCACACGCTCTCTCCGCTGCCTGTGCTTGATTTTTGCACGCTTTTGGCGTTAAGACTCGAGGTGCTCAGCGCCCTCCCGGATGCACTTTCTCCACTTAGGGCGGTCTTGTTTGCCGTGAAGGAGCTCCGCGTAGAGCACTTGCTTTGGGAGTCTTGTGTCTGGCATGCGAATTATGTGGCCTGCCCAGCGGAGCTGATCGAGTGTGGTCAGTGCTTCAATGCTGGGGATGTTAGCCTGGACGAGGACGCTGATGTTGGTGTGCCTGTCCTCCCAGAGGATATGTAGGATCTTGCGGAGACATCATTGGTAATATTTCCCCAGCAACTTGAGGTGTCTACTGTACTTGGTCCATGTCTCTGAGCCACACAGGAAGGCGGGTATTATTACATCCCTGTAGACCATGAGCTTGGTGGCAGTTTTGAGGGTCTGGTCTTCAAACACTCTTTTCCTCAGGCGGCCGAAGGCTGCACTGGTGCACTGGAGGTGGTGTTCGATCTTGTCATCGATGCCTGCACTTGTTGCTAGGAGGCTCCCGAGATATGGGAATTGGTCCACGGTGTCCAGGGCCACGCCGTGGATCTTGATGACTGGGAGGCAGTGCTGTGTGGCAAGGACAGGCTGGTGCATTGCAAGGGACTTGGAGTATAAGAATATGGGGACCGAAATTGCCCCTTTTTTTAAGGTCCATCAATGGGGTGGTGAGGCCTTTCCAACCGGGGGACAGGGGAAACAGGTTTCAGATCCGCCCGTGTTCCTGCCCCGTCGGGCACACCCCAACCCCTTACTGCCCAGCGGTGACCCTGTTCCGCCCCACGAGGGAAATTAACACGGGGGAGCAGAACTGCGGCCACTCGGTGCCCTCGAGAGCTTTACCCGGTGGGAAGCTGCCAGTGGCTGGGCGGCATGTCCGCCCTTAAAGGGGAGGGCGTGCCACCACGACCGCCATTTTATTTTAATTTTAATTGTCGGCCGATTCTGAAATTGGGTTCGGCCGGGCCACCAACAGGCAGCCTGGCACCCCCCTCTTGGGTGCCTGGCCGCTAAAGCAGTTTCAGAGCTCACAGTGGCCCTCCCCTTTAACTGAAGGGGAGGGAATTTGCTAAATGTCAGCACAATGCGGCACGTCCGCGTCGTGATGGCGTTATCAGCGTAGCGTGAATGTGCTCAGTGCAGTGCTGATGACACTACATGCCTTCTGCGCCGTTCCCAAAGCACTTCAGCCCCTCAGCCGCCCCAAACACCACCCGGACAAATTAAAAAAGTTAAAGAGGTCAATTTCCCTCTATTCTCCACCCCATGGATTCGGGCGGAGAATATTATATGGGGCAGAGGGCAATTTTGGCTCCTGGAAGTCTTGCTGCAATTATGTAGGGCTTGGGTGAGACCACACCTGGAGTACTATGTACAGTTTTGGTCTCCTTACCGAAGGAACAATATATTTGCCTTAGAGGAGGTACAACAACGGTTCACTAGACTGATTCCTGGAATGAAAGAGTTTTATTCTGAGCAGAGATTGAATAGAATGGGCCTATATTCTCTGGAGTTAAGAAGAATGAGGTGATCTCATTAAAACGTTCTTAGAGGGTTTGGCAGGGTAGCTCTTGAGAGGCTCTGTCACCTGGCTGGAGAGTCTAGAACTAGGGGGCATAATCTCAGAACAATGGGTCAGCCATTTAGGACTGAGATGAAGAGAAATTTCTTCACTCAGATGGTTGTGAATCTTTTGGAAATCTTTACCCCAGAGGGCTGTGTATGCTCAGTTGATGAGCATATTCAAGACCGAAATAGATAGATTTTGGGGCACTGAGGGAATCAAGGGATATGAAGATCGGGCAGGAAAGTGGAGATGATGTAGAAGATCAACCATGATCATGTTGAATGGCGGTGCAGGGTTGAGGGGTCTACTCCTGCTCCTAATTACTATGTTGTTATCTTCTTAAAAGATTATGCTGACGAATAAAATTTTTCCCACACAAAGGAATATATAGTGTAGTTCTTATGCAAGATCTAGCTGTTGTACCAAAGTTTCACAAATCAAATTACACATATTACAGAGAAATAATCAATTGGAATAATCAACAATAATTGGAATCAAATAAATGGTCAATGAAAATAATTATTTTAAATAACTTGAACATCAAGGACTAAAAGTACTGGGATTACACAAATCATTTGATTATAGTCCATTGCAAAATTAATAACAGCGATTTCTTTCCTCAGGTTTCTAAAAAGAAAAATACTGCAAATGCTGAAAATCTGAAACAAATGCAGAAAATATTGGAAATAGAGTGCTGGTCAGTCAGAATTTGCAAATAGAAAAGGCAAGTCAATGTTATGGATGCAACCCTTTGTCAGAACTGAAGGACAAAACAATAATTTGTCTTTTCTCTTCACAGATGCTGACTGACTGGCTGTGTATTTCCATCATTTTCTCGGACTGCTTTAGTCAGCTCAGTGGTGCCTCCTCCTGTCATATTCTTATTCCATGTCTGTATCACTGTATCACTTTCTCTTTTTATTACATGATTTGAATCTAAATAGCAATATATGGATAATGAAGAATAGAGGAACCAGCTAATCAGTCAATTATTAAAGTTTTGCCTGGTTGAGGCTAGGTAAATTGAAAATGTCAAAATTGAGTTTGCTTGGTTTTTGCTCGGCAAGGTTATTAAGAGTTATAGAACCAAGGTGGAGAGATGGAGTTAAGATTCAGATCAGCCATGATCTAATTGAATGACAAAACAGGTTCAAGGGCTGAATGGCTTCCTCCTGTTCCTATGCTGCTATGCTTTTTCCTTCCTACATTGTACAAATGAGAGTGGGAGTATGTGACTCCCAGAATGGAATCACCTGGTTCTGATAACTCCATATATAAACTGTTCAAAATGTTCTCGTATAAGTGAGATGAACACCTGGATTTTATCACAGTCATGGGTAGCAGACACCTTACAGTAAGTTGAAAGACTGTATTCAAACCAAGTCCAATTGATGCCATCAACCAGGAGAGCAAAACTGGAGCAGCTTTCTTCATCATCCAAACCCCCAAAGTTAGATTACTGTCTTAAATTCAGTGTGATGCACACATATACAATATATACTGATGTATATTTCTCCTAACATGTATCTTCTTAAATTTGAAGTATGTCTGTTTGGCTGTATTTGTGCAAGTACCTTCCATGCTGTAAGATTCTATATGGGGAAAATGCTGGGGTGTGGGACTAAAGTGAACAGCTTTTTCAAATCTCCGAAACTGTGCTTTAGGCATGACAAGTAAAGGGAAAACTAAAAGATGCAAAATAATTAAACCAGGAGAAAGAAGTAAGGAGTGTGTGAGTAAAACATAAGAGCAGAAGGACAGGTTAGGGTGTGAATGATCTGCATGTGCAAATTCAACTTAGAGGAAATGACATGGTAGCCATTACTGAGACATGGCTGCAAGATGGGCTGGACTGGGAACTAAATATACCTGGCTGTCGGGAGAGAAATTCGGATGCTTAGCATCTCCCATTAGTGCCTTGGGCGGGGTGCTAACGGGGTGCTAAGGGGTTAGCGATTGGCTGTGATGAATGCAGCGATACCTGTAAGAGGTTCTCGGGGAGTGTTGTTGTGCCTTGGGTGTCTCTCTCTGAGCTTCTGCCCTCACAGCTTATGCCTGCCCTGTGAGGTACCCTGAGTGCTGCAAGAGCTTATGAAGGGGGTTTTGAGACACGTGCGTCCCCACAGCTTATGCCTAGCCTGTGAGGCACCTGTGAGTGTCAAACACTTCTAACCCCTTCTTCTCTAGCCTGTGACACACAGTTGAGCGTTTTCGAGGCGCTCCTAGCTTCCCTTACACTGTTCTGACATAAGGCTCATGATCAGGAGATGTAATGCAATAGAACTGAGACAAGGTGATTCCAAGAGGAACTTAGGCTTCCAATTTATTTGACAAGGTGTATCTCAACAAACACCAACAATATACCAACAAAACAATCCCCCTAAATCCCACTAAACGGACACAACAAAAATTTTTACACAAGTTTAGCAGCACAATGCCCAACCTCCCACCTTTCCTGGCCTAACTGAGTTGGGAGTTCTGGGGACCAGAGGTTATACTCACTACTGTGCCTTTTGCAGTTTGGTGGTTTGTTTCTTCTATCTTCGGTGTCTTCGGACACTGGTTTTCCTTCAGTGTCGAGAGGCTTGCTGGTTGTTGGATCACGAGAGCAGAACACACACACACTGGGTCAGAAACCCCTTTTTATAGCCAGATATCCAGTCCACCTCTCGTGCTGAAATCGATCCTTCCCATTGGTGGGCTTTGTGATTTTGAAAAATGCAGCAGTTTTAGATTATTGCGGGTTTTTTCCACTGATGTTAACCTACTCAAGGTTTGAGTAGGTGTTGATTGTGTTGGCCTCCTGTAGCCATTGTGTAGGCCCTTGGGTTGTTTTGGGTTCCCTAGTTTTCTGAAGGTCTGCATAATTTCCTTCCATAGTGTAAACATGGGGAAGACAATAGCCCGATAATGGTGATGAGTCAGTCCCACAGTTTTCAAGCAAGTGCTCTCCCATTGGCTTGAAAGCCCCATGCTTCGGGCTGACTCTGTCCCACCATTGGCCCTCCGGTGTCCTCCCCCGTCCAATCACTGCTCTGCCAAGGTCAAACCGTCTCAGTTTCAATTCACATTGCAGTACAGACAGATCCCACAGCTCTTTTCCTTCTGGGCAAAATGAGGGGGTTTTCGTCCTCCCCTACATGCCCGAGAACTTCGATGCTGGCATAGCGCTGGCTCTAACACTTACCTCCTGGGCCCGTAGCGTCTTGCAGATCATGACGTCATAAAGTGCGCAGCGCCCCGTTACTGTCCCAGATGTGAAATTGCCTCCCGTCTCCTGCTGTTTCTCCAGGCATGACAATGGCAGGAAGTTGAGGCGTTGTCACATAGGCTGGCCGCTTGGGGTGCGCTAATTAAAGGAAATGGTTTTCAGGTAAGCCAACCTTTATTATTCGCATCAGTCTGGTGCCTGCTCAAAGTTTTTGATGTTTCATTGGTACAAGATGCCCAAGCTCTCAGCTTTGTGAGAGTGTTTGGGGCTGTAATGGCAATCATGCAGGTCGCCTTGCAACGCAGAGCTGCCAGCAAGTAAGGGAAGCAGCCTTGGATGCCATTAGCATTGTGCTGCACATTACTCAGCATTCTGCCACTACTGCCCCACTCTTGGACTTTAGTGCCGTAAGAGAAGTGGTCAGCACTTGATTTAACACTCCACTTCCCTGTTAGAGCACTAAAACTGAATTTCCCTGCAGGAGAGAATCATTAGCGCCTAGCTTTTCTACTTTTCAAAAGTTAACACCTCAACCAGGGAGCTACGGAATTTCTAGCTGTTAAGATCTACAGGAAAAATTGGGGAAATGGCAGAGAGGGAGGAGTAGCCCTAGTGGTTAAGGATGAAATCACTTCAAATTTAAGAGAAAAGAAAGAAAGACTTGCATTTATATAGCACCTTTCAAAACCTCACGAAGTCCCAAAGTGCTTTACAATTAAGTACTTTTGAAGTGTATTCACTCTAGTAATGTAGGAAACATGGCAGGCAATTTGCACACAGCAAGCTCCCACAAACAACAATGTGATAATGACCAGATCTGTTTTTGTTATGTTGATTGAAGGATAAAGATTGGCCAAGACACCAAGATAACTTCCCGCGCTCATCTTCGAAATAGTGCCATGGGATCTTTTACGTCCACCTGAGAGAGCAGGCGGGGCCTCGGTTTAACATTTCATCCGAAAGGCAGCACTCCCTCAGTACTGCACTGGAGTGTCAGCCTAGTTTTTATACTCAAGTCTCTGGAGTGGGACTTCAACCCAAAACCTCTTGACTCTGAGGCAAGAATGCTACCCACTGAGCTATGGCTGACATTCTAAGAGGGGATATACCGAAAGGTAAGTAGGCAGTGGAGACTTTTATGAGTAGAATTAAGACTATTGTGGGAACTGTGTATAGCTGATAGCAGCTGTAAACTGATAGAATATGTAAATACAGAGATTAGACCAGCATGTAGCAAAGGCTAAGTAGTTTTAATGAAGGATTTTAACTTTCATATAGATTGGGATAAGCAGGTTAGCGCATGTCAGAAAGGTAGTAAATTTCTCGATGTGTTCAGAATAGTTTTCTGCAACAATATGTCTTAGATCCAACAAGGAGGCAGGCCAAAATAGATTCAGAAATGAGTAACGAGAAGATTTAGCTACCAATCTAACGGTGCGTGCATATTTATCTAATAGCGATCATAATATGATCGAGTTCAATGTAATGTTTGAAAGAGAGAAATGCAAAACAGCTATTTAGATTTAGGTAAGGCTAACTCCAATGGATTGTTCAAAGTAAACTGGGCAAATCTGTTAATGGGTAAAACGACAGAAGATCAGTGGGAGATGTTCAAAAAATAAGTTAATGATACGGAACCAGTTTATACCCCTGAGGGGCAAGAACTCGACTTGACAAAAAGATACAACCATGGCAGACTAAAGAAGTAAGGAACAACATAAAACTAAAAGAAAAAGCTTACAAAAATGAAAAAACTAGAGATCCTGGCAACTGGGAGAGATACAAAGAACAAAGAACAAAGAACAACAAAAGGTGACAAAACAGATAAAGCTGTGAAAAGGGAATATGAAAGGAAACTTCCAAAAGATATCAAATCAACACGATTTAAAAAAAATATTATATTAGGAAAAGTAGGATGGTCAAAAGCAATGTGGCCCCTTGAAAACTGATAATGGTAATATTGTCAATGAAAATAAGGAGAGGATGTACATGTTGAATAATTACTTTGTGTCAGTTTTTACAGTAGAGGAAGAGAATAGCATGCTGGACATTTCAAGGAAACTAATATCAGGAAAGGGGTCTCATCAAAATTAACGTAAGCAAAATAACAGTAAAGTAGAAAATAAAGGCACAAAAGAGTGACAAATCCTCAGGACCAGAAGATTTCCATCCCAGGGTTTGAAAGGAAGTGAGAGCATTGTAGATATTTTTTTATTTGTTCATGGGACGTGGGCATCACTGGCAAGGCTGGCATTTATTGCCCATCCCTAATTGCCCTTGAGAAGATTGTGATGAGCCACCTTCTTGAACCGCTGCAGTCCGTGTGGTGAAGGTACTCTCACAGTGCTGTTAGGGAGGGAGTTCCAGGATTTTGACCCAGTGACTGGTGTTTGCAGGCACTCTAGTAATGACTCCACGAGGTAAGATATTGCACTTGAACAGTTGTGACCTGTTATGTCTTGAATAAAGAGTCAGACCAGATACTGCAAGCTCAAAGTAAGGTGTGACCGTGATCCTTTATTACAGGTCTCAGACTGCCTCTCCAGCCTGTGAGACCTCCTTTATACAGGTGCTCTCAAGGGATTGTGGGATCACTTGGGATTCCAGAGGGTGAGCCCTCTGGTGGTTAAACATGGTATTTACAGGTTTACATATATAACATGACCTGAGTCCATTTATTGCAGCTCCTGAATGAGGTTACAGTAAGGTGGGCTCCCTTTTATACCTGGTTACCTGCGGTGCACAGGTGACCTCTAGGTCTCCACCAGTTGCACCCTCTGGTGGTACAGGCATATTGTATACAGTGTAAAGATACATTCATTGGTCTTATGTAAATGTACATTGAGTGTACAGGGTATATACATACACAACATCACTCCCCCCTAATTCTTGTGCCACTGGCCTTTGCACTGGGTGTTCTGCCCCTCAACTTGAGTAGCCAAAGCCCTTGCACTTTGTCTGTGCTTGGGAATGGCTCTCTCCCTGTGGACCCCCCAAGTCCTTATTGCCACAACATTGGGAAATGGTCAGCAGTCGACGGTTGGAGGCTGAAGTGGGGGTTTGAGTGGGTTCTGGGTGTGATCCATGTGTCCATGGCTACAAACCCCATTTCCCCCCCCCCCCCCTACATAGACCGTGTGTGTGGCTCGACAGTTGCATTGACATACATGTACAAAAAATAGGATTGGTTACATCACTGTTTGGGTTTAGCAGTAGTGGAACAAGTACATTTTACAGGTAAGGTACATACATGGTATTACATGGTCTTGCCCCTGGGGTGTAGGTGCAGGTGGGTGAGGACGCTAGTTCTAGATTAAGCAGACTGTGTCCAGGTTGTCTGATGGCAGCGCTGTACCCCCTGCCAGCTGGGTGGGCTCGAATCGCTTCCCTGACTGGGTCTCAGGGCCTTTGCCGTTGCCGAGGGGCGGGCAGAGCTACAGGAATGTGTGGCCTCCTTGTCCTCCTTTGAGGGCTGCAGGGTCTCCCTGCTGCCCTTCAGCGGTAGTGGGAGCCTGGTCACCCCAGGTACCATCAGGAGGGTGCTAGCCTCTTGCTCCCTGTGCTGGCCCTGGTGGCCAGAGTTCTAGGGCCGATCTGGGGCAGGGTTCCAGTGGTGGTGACTGTGCCGTCGCTGATTGCTGGCCCTGCAGTGGGTAAGCTCCCATTGTGTGTGGCTACACTCCCTGGGGCATCACCTTGGTTCCGGAGGCGCAGGCTACATGATTTGGTAACCCGCTGGACTGGGTGCTTCAAACGGGAGATTGCCCTTGGTTTTGTCGGCGAGCATCTTGAACTCGGCATCACACATTATTCCATCGTTTACATTCATGATACATTGGCTCTGATCGCTCTCAGGTACAAGTTCACATTTGTCAATTACATCTTTACGCTCAATTACATATTTTCCCTGTATATTACCAGCATCGCTGTACAACGTTACATTTAGATACTTGTGTTCATCAATTACACCTTTTCCGCGTATCCTACCGGCATCGCTGTTCAACGGTACAGTTAAATAGTTGCATTTGTTAATTACATCTCTCACATTAGTATCACCGGCATCGCTGTACAAAAAGTGGAACTGTCCCTTTAATTATTCTGGGTTGCCGATCTCCTTTAAGAGGGCCTTGCAATCTTTACCCCAATCCGGTTCGCTGCTCGGCATCACATGTTGCTCCCTCAATGCTGCCCCTCGTGGTCTCGTCGCGGCCAGCTTGATTTCAGGCACTTTGCCTCGTGGTGCGGGCGCCATCTTTTCACTCTCCTCGAGGTAGGCTGCGTGATCTTTCTCTCCCCAGGTTCTCCCACTGAAGCCAGGGAAATACCTTCTGCATCGATCTTCTCCCTTCTGAGTCCTGCCACGGCCCGGAAGGTGTGTTCTGTCCATTCGGGTTGGATCATCTCGCCATTGGGTAGTGCAGTCTGTGTCATCGCTGCGCAGTCGAGCTGGACGGTAGGATCTTCAGGTGCTGCGATGGATCGAAATTTGGGGCCGCCTGGGATGTCGATTGCCGGGGCCTGGGGGCCTTCGTCGCTCCAACAGATTTGGATTTGCTTCATCCAACTTCTTCCTAGCAGCGTTGGACCATCACCAGCAATGATCCACAAAGGTAGTTTGTGCATCGCGCCGCCATAGGACACTTGGACATCCACGCTGCCAACGACTGGGATGGTGTAATTTGTGTAAGTGAGCAGCTTCGCCTGGATTGGTAGCATTTTGGGTTGTTCGATAGGATTGTCCCAGAGTTTCTTGAAGGCCGCCTGCTTCATCAGCGATTGGCTCGCCCCTGTGTCGACCTCCATCAAGACTTGAACACCGTTGATTTCAACTTCTATCTTCAACGGGGAACTCTCGGTGGAGCAGATAAACACTCCGTACACCTCTTCCTGGGGCTGAGCTGCCTCCTGGACTCTATCTTCATCTTCATCAGTGCTGGAGCCCGGGTGATCGACCAACTCTTCAGTGACTTGGTGAGTAAAATTTATTTTACACATTCGCTGTCGATGGCCTTGAGTTTACAGCCCTTGCAAATATAGTCTCTGTATCTGCATTGGTGGGCTCTGTGATTTCCTCCACAGCACCAGCATGGGGCTGGCTGGTTGGCCCCTGCAGCAGACTCAGGGCTTTGGAGCTCAGGGTCACAGTCTTGCCTCTGAAAGGCGCCATTTGGTTCACTGTACTTGCCATGTTGGAGTCCTGGGGTTGAGTTATTATCCGTCTGGAATCGCAGGCCGAGGCCATGAACGCTTGGCTCACGTTAATTGCTTTCTGCAGGTTGACAGTGGTGTCCGCAGAGAGCAGCCTGTGGAGGAGGCCTTCGTGGCCGATTCCAATAACAAAGATGTCTCTCACTGCGTCGGTGAGGTGGTCGCCAAAATCACATGGTGCAGCCAATCGTCTCAGGTCTGCAACATATTTTGCGATTTCTTGGCCTTCGGGCCGCTGGTTAGTGCAGAACCGGTGTCTGGCTGTTAGGATGCTCTCTTTTGGCTTAAGCTGTTCTTGTATCAGGGTTACGAGCTCCGCAAACGTTTTCGTTGTCGTTTTCTCTGGGGCTAGCAAGTCCCTGACAAGGCCATGAACGGTGGGCCCACAACTGCTGAGCAGGATGGATTGGCGTTTATCAGCTAGCGACGTCGGTGTGTTTCCAGCCAGATCGTTCGCGATGAAGTTGTGTTCTAGCCTAAGTTGCTAAGGTTGGCCATTTTTCGCGTGGAATTCGTATTCTCGTCGCCAATTGTGGTGTTTGCAGGCACTCTCGTAATGACTCCACGAGGTAAGGTATTGCACTTGAACTGTTGGGACTTTAGTCCATTTATTGCAGCTCTTGAATGAGGTTACAGTAAGGTGGGCTCCCTTTTATACCTGGTTACCTGCGATATACAGGTGACCTCTAGGTCTCCACCTGTTGCACCCTCTGGTGGCACAGGCATATTGTATACAGTGTAAAGATACATTCATTGGTCTTCTGTAACTGTACATTAAGTGTATAGGGTATATACTTACACAACAGTGACGATGAACGAATGGCGATATACTTCCAAGTCAGGATGGTGTGTAACTTGGAGGGGAACTTGTGCCTACTGCCCTTGTCCTTCTAGGTGGTAGAGATCGCGAATTTGGGTGGTGCTGCCAAAGAAATCTTGGTGAGTTGCTGTAGTGCATCTTATAGATGGTACACACTACAGCCGGTGATGGAGGGAGTGAATATTTAAGGTGGTGGATGGGGTGCCAATCAAATGGGCTGCTTTTACCTGGATGGTGTCGAACTTCTTTAGTGTTGTTGGAGCTGTACTCATCCAGGCAAGTGGAGAGTATTCCATCACACGCCTGACTTGTGCATTGTAGATGGTGGAAAGGCTTTGGAGAGTCAGGAGGTGAGACATTCGTCGCAGAATACCTAGCCTCTGACCTGCTCTTGTTGCCACATTATTTATGTGACTGGTCAAGTTAAGTTTCTGATCAATGGTGACCCCCAGGATGCTGATGGTGGGAGATGGTAATGCCGTTGGATGTCATGGGGCGGTGGTTAGACTCTCGATTGTTGGAGATAGTCATTGCCTGACATTTGTGTGGTGCGAATGTTACTTGCCACTTATCAGCCCAAGCCTGAAAGTCATCCAGGTCTTGCTGCATGCGGGCATGGACTGATCCATTATCTGAGGAGTTGCGAATAGCACTGAACACTGTGCAGTCATCTCTTTGTGATGGACATTGAAGTCCCCCACCCAGAGTATATTCTGTGCCTTTGCTACCATCAGTGCTTCTTCCACATGGTGGTCAAAATGGAGGAGTACTGATTCATCAGCTGAGGGAGGGCAGTAGGTGGTAATCGGCAGGAGGTTTCCTTACTCATGTTTGACCTGAAGCCATGAGATTTCATGGGGTCTGGAGTGAATGTTGAAGACTCCCAGGGCCACTCCCTCCAGACTGTATACCACTGTGCTGCCATCCCTGGTGGGTCTGTTCCGACAGTGGGACAGGACATACCCAAGGATGATGATGGAGGGGTCTGGGACATTGGCTGAAAGGTATGATTCCGTGAGTATGACTATATCAGGCTGCTGCTTGACTAGTCTGTGGGACAGCTCTCGCAATTTTGGCCCAAGTCCCCAGTTGTTGGTGAGAGGACTTTGCAGGGTTGATTGGGTTGGGTGTGCTGTTGTCATGTCTATAGCTGGTGCCGAGGTCGATGCCAGGTGGTCCATCTGGTTTCATTCTTATTATTGTTTTTCGTAGCGGTTGTGCACAACTGAGAGACTTGCTGGGCCATTTCAGAGGGCGCTTAAGAGTCAACCACATTGCTGTGGGTGTGGATTCACATATAGACTAGACCGGGTAAGGACGGCAGATTTCCTTCCCTAAAGGACATTAGTGAATCAGATGGGTTTCATGTTTCATGGTCACCATTACTAGCATTTTATTCCAGATTTATTGAATTAACTGAATTTAAATTCCCCAGCTGCCATGATGGAATTTGAACTCATGTCTCTGGATCATTAGTCCAGGCCTCTGGATTACTAGTCCAGTGATGTTACCATTATGCTACCATTCCCGTAGATGCCCTAGCTATAATCTTCCAAAGTTCTCTTGATTCGGGAACCGTTCCTTTAGATTGTAAAATTGTGCATGCCACTCCACTATTTAAGAATGGTGAGGGAGGGTAACCAGGGAACTATAAATCAGTTACCTAACATCTGTTGTCGGGAAATTACTGGAGTCTACAATTAGGGATAGGGTGACTGAACACCTCGAAAATTTTCAGTTGATCAGAGAGAGCCAGCATAGATTTGTGAAAAGTAAGTCATGCCTGCGAATGTGATTGAATTTTTTGAAGAGGTGACTAAAGTAGTGGACAGGAGAATGACTATGGATGTTATTTATATGGATTTACAGAAGGCATTTAACATAGTCCCTTATAAGAGACTGTAAGTTATAGTTGAAGCTCATAGAATTGAGGGCAAATTATGGACTTAGTTAGGAAATTGGCTGAGCAGCAGGAGACAGAGAGTAGGGATATTGAGCAAGTACTCTAATTGACAGGAAGTGACTAGTGGTGTCCCGCAGGGATCTGTATTCAACGTATTTCTTAACGACTTAGATGATGGGATAGAAAGCCACGTATCCAAGTTTGCCAATGACACAAAGACAGGCAGCATTGTAAGCAGTGTAAATGGAAGCATACTATCTATAAAAGATATTAATAGATTAAGCAAACGGGCAAACATGTGGCAAATGGATTTCAATATAAGCAAACGTGAAGTCATCCATTTTGGACCTAAAAAGGATAGAACAGGATACTTTCTAAATGGTGAATAGCTGGAAACAGTGGATGTCAAAAAGACTTGGGGGTCCATGTACATAGATTGGTAAAATGTCATGAACAAGTACAGAAAATAATCAAAAAGGCTTATACCTAAAGGACTAGAATACAAGAGGGTAGAAGTTATGCTGCAACGATACAAAACCCTGATTAGGCTACACCAGGAGTACTGTGAGCAGTTCAGGGCATCACACCTTAGGAAGGATATATTGGCCTTGTATAGAATGCAATGTAGATTTACCAGAATGATACCAGGACTCCAAGGGTTAAATTACAAGGAGAAATTGCACAAATTAGAGTTGTATTCCCTAGAATTTAGAAGGTTAAATGGTGATTTGATCGAAGTTTTCAAGATATTAAGGGGAACAGATAGGGTAGATAGAGAGAAACTATTTCCGCTGGTTTGGGAGTCTAGGACTAGGGGGCATAGTCTAAAAATTAGAGCCAGACTTTTCAGAAATGAAGTTAGGAAACACATTTACATACAAAACTTTGGAACTCTCTTCTGCAAACAGCAATTGATGCGAGATCAATTGTTCATTTTAAATCTGAAAAATTTTTGTTCACCAAAGATTTTAAGGGATATGGGGCAAAGGCGGGTATATGGAGTGAGGTCACAGATCAGTCATGATCTCATTGAAAGGCGGAACAGGCTCGAGGGGTTGAATTTCCTCCTCCTTTTCCTATGTTCCTTGTTGTGAAGGTACCCCCACAGTACTGTCAAAGTTCCAGGATGGTAGCATTGTGGTTTTTACTGGACTAGTAATCCAGAGGCCTAGACAATAAAGAGATGTGAATTCAAATCCCACCATGGCAGCTGGCAAATTTAAATTCAGTTCATTAAATAAATCTGGAATAAAAAGCTAGTATTAGTAATGGTGACCATGAAACTATCGGATTGTCATAAAAACCCATCTGGTTCACTAATGTCCTTTAGGGAAGGAAATCTGCTGTCCTTGCCTGTCCTTCACACTTACAGGGACAGCTTGGCTAGAGGCGCAGCTAGTTCTGAACATCGCTACAGGCGTTCCTCAGGGCAGTATCCTAGGCCCAACCATCTTCAGCTGCTTCATCAATGACCTTCCCTCCATCATAAGGTCAGAAGTGAGGATGTTCGCTGATGAGTACATAGTGTTCAGTTCCATTCATAACTGCTCAGATAATGAAGCAGTCCATGTCCCATACTGCAAGACCCAAACGACATTCAGGCTTGGGTTGATAAGTGGCACCTAATATTCGCGTCACACAAGTGCCAGACAATGACCATCTCCAACAAGTGAGAGTCTAACCACCTCCTCTTAATAGTCAAAGGCATTATCATCACCAAATACCCCACAATCAACATCCTGCAAGATCACCATTGACCAGAAATTAAACTGGACCAGTCACATAAATACTTTGGCAACAAGAACAGGTCAGTAGCTGGGTATTCTGCAGCGAGTGTCTCACCTCCTGACTCCCCAAAGCCTTTCTACCATCAGCAAGGCACGAGTCAGGGGTTTTATGGAATACTCTCCATTTGCCTGGATGAGTGCAGCATCAACAACACGCAAGAAGCTCGACACCATCCAGGAAAAAGCAGCCTTCATGATTGGCACCCCATTCACCACCTTAAATACTCCCTCCCTCCACCACCGGTGCACCGTGGCTGCATTGTGTACTACCTACAAGATGCACTGCAGCAACTCGCCAAGGTTTCTTTGGCAGCACCTCCCAAACCCCTGACCTCTACCACCTAGAAGGACAAAGGCAGCAGGCGCATGGGAACACCATCACCTCCAAGTTCCCTCCAAGTCACACACTATACTGACTTGGAAATATATCGCCGTTCCTTCATCGTCGCTAGTTCAACATCCTGAAGCTCCCTCCCTTACAGTACTATGAGAGTACCTTCACCACATGGACTGCAGCGGTTCAAGAAGGCGACACCACCACCTTCTCAAGGGATGAGCAATAAATGCTGGACTTTCCAGCGATGCCCACATCCCAGGAACGAATATTAAAAAAAACTGGCAGAGACCCAAAAGGCTGAATGGCAGCTAAGATGCTGTGATTCTATGTGCCCATAACTGTTAAATTAGTCAATACTGTTTGCAAGCCTTGTATTTACCAGGGTAACCTTGAATAGTGAGTTTTAAACATTCACTATCGTGTATATTTTCCTGTCTTGTAACTCATTCCAAGCTGGTGCAATGCCATTTAGATGTGAAAAACATCTTAGCATTTTATGCATGTAAATGTTAGTAAAGAGACAACGTCAGCCCAGTAAAAATGATTAGGATCTCATTTTACTAAACTTGTCAGCAAGAGATGTACAATGTCAGAATTGGGGATGCAACCATGTCAAAAGATCACCAACCGCATTTGTGGCAAAATGAAAGCTTAATGAAATTAAAAAATGTATTACAATATTATGTACTGCATCAGACAACACAGCTGCTACAGTGCAACATTTCCTGTCGGCTATTATGACAGCTGTGGAAAGTTCATTTCTTGTGACTGATTGCTTCCAAGAACTGAGCTTGCCCAAAACCTCTCTGAAAAGGTGAAAATGGCCCATTAACCCAGTCTCTAAAATAACTGCTGTTGATTCTCATTTACTGGCCATCTTTCATTTATGTGCTATTTTGTCACAATTGGCAGGGAAAGTGAATTCTTCTTAATGTTAATGCATAAAAAACTAAACTTGGAAACGACATAACTGAACAAAGAATTGAGAAAACACTAAGAACATGCTCTAGATTTACATCTGGTTTTTTTCTGTCTGGCTGCCCTTGGTAGTGAACTTCCCCATTACTATAACAACCAATATTGTCACTATAGACAGAGTGCTTATTTATTTATAAATTGCTTCCACTCTGAGTAAACAAAATTGCAGGATGCAATATTGAAATATGACGGAGTTCAAGGATATCTCCATTATTTAAGTATTTTAAATACTGAGAGTTATATTTGAGAAGGCAGCTTAACTGAAACATGGCGAAACTTAGTAATCATCTCTGGATCATGCTGCCTGTTCTGATTTACAACCTCTTTTATGTTCATGATACAGCTGCTGCACTTCTTGGTGATCAACTGCTAATTGTTGCCCAATAGCCTTTCATGCTTGTATCACAATTGTTCATTGTTTTCTGTGGCTATCACTGCACATCAACAATATAGGGTACATTCGACTTTGGTTTCCACCAAAAGAGCCATTCCAACAAACAAATGCATCCCAGAACTGAATAGCACCACTCTTATAAAAACAAATAGATATCCTGGAGTAACTTCAAGACTGTAGTGTGATATTCTGGTCACAGTTCTAAATCATTGCTAATCATCATCTGAACCTCCCAGCTATCCATTAATCTTCATAGGATAATCACAGAAGTATTGTAAGAGTATTATTTCTCAACAAAGCCCCATCAGCTGACCACCTCTAGCCTTATAATATTGAAAACGGTCCATGAGCAAAGCTCAGAAGTCATAATGGTAGTGAGTATTGTGAGCGATGGAAGATAACTCCAACTGCACTGAGAAAGTTCCAAATAAAAGAAAAAATCCAAACCTTTGAGAATGCATAGTGTTGTATGGCGACTTGTGGAATAGATTGTTGCTAAGTGCAATCAATACTGTGTAACGATCTATGTATGTATAAAGTATATGACGAAACTGAAGATTCTGTGGAAATCAGTTGTGCTGGAGCTTCTGGCCAATGCAGAGAACATTTGATAAAAGCAACCTGTTCCATCCAAAGTGCAAAACTATTTAATGTAATGTAACATTATTGTATCCAGGGGCCATAAATATAAGATAGTCATTAATAAATCAGGTAAGGAATTCAGGAGAAACTTGGTTACTCAGGACTAGACAAGCCCATAGCTTTCCTCTGTGCCTCTCTTGGCATCCTCCGAAAGATCTACCGTGGCACTCGCCACTGCCTCCTCATGAGCAGCAACCCCAACTTTCCAATCCTACTCTCTCTCGCCGACCTTCCCGCCCAGCGTGGAGGGCTAATCTGGCCAATCTTCTCCCCATTCAGCTCACCCCTCCCAGCGCTGACCCTGTGGATGCTGGCAGGGGCTCAGCCATCACCGACCCTCTTCGCATCTCCATCCAGAATGTCCATTCGCTTGCAAACAATGCCCTTGCCATCCATGAGCATGTCGTGGATGATTGCATCGACATCATGGCCATGACGGCAACTTGGCTGAGGACCGATGACACCTTACCTTTAAATGAAGCCTCCCCATCTGGCTATACCTTCCACCACTTGCCCCGTACAGACCACCGTGGTGGCAGTGTGGCTCTCACCTTGGTCTGTCCCCCTACTCCTCCGGCACGTCCTCCTCCTCTGAGCATCTCACCTTATTCCACCCCTCTCATCTCTCATTTAAAATTCTCGTTCTCTACCGTGCACCCAAGTACCATAAAAATGTTAGCACCGAGAAATCCTCACTGCTTTCCTCCCTCAACCTCTGCACCGAACGACTTATCATCGGAGATTTCAACCTCCATCTCAATTCATCATGCTCTCTCTCCTCTGAGTTCACTAGCCTCCTATTGTCCCTTAATCTCTCCTTCCATGGAAACTCCCCAACCCATATTCACGGCCACCCCCTCAACCTTACCATCTCTCGTGGCCTCGCTACTTCCACTGTGTCAATCGCAGATAAGGCCATCTCTGACCACTTCATCATATCACTCTCCAGCCACCACCACCACCCCACCCCGATCCCACCTCCCCCCACCCCACTCCGCTCCTTCTGTATCCACCCATGGACAAAACACTCTCCTAATTCTCATACAACTGCACTTATGATTTCCTAACTGTCCCGCCTTTGGCTCTCCATTCACCATGATATTTCTGCAGCTACCAATCTGTTCAACCATACCATCACCACCACCTTTGATGTCCTAGTCCCTGTTAAAACAATTAATCTCTCTCACCCTGGCCATTCCCCCTGTTATGACCCTCATCTTCACTCCCTTAAATCCAAGGGATGCAGAATTGAGCGGATATGGCGAACAACTGGTTTAGTCATTCACCGTTCTATCTGGCTGGATAATACAAAGCAGTATCGGGTCCTGCTCTCATCTGCCAAAATCGCTAACGACACCAGGATCATTCTGGAATGCAAAGATAAACCCCAGCTTCTATTCTCTAATGTTAGCCATCTTCTTAAACCACTCTCCCCAGCCTCCTCCATCCGTACCTCTGACAACAAGTGTGAGGAGCTCATGGACTTCTTTGTCTCTATGATTGTGACCATCCGATCAGCTGCCTCCGCCACTTTCCTTCCTTCCCCTAGCCCACCGGGCCAAACTTCCTCTAAGATTCCCACCTGCCCGAGCCCTAAATACGCATCTTTCTCCAGTTTCTCTCCGATCTACCCTCTCCACCTCTCCACCTTCATCTTGTCCAAGAGACCCACTTCCTGCTCCCTCGACCCTATTCCCACCAAACTAATGACCACACAACTTCCATTTCTGGTTCCTGTTAAGTCCTGACTCTAATGTACTGACTTAAACGAGACACATGCTGAAGTCAAGGTCACTCAGGACCTGCACCTTTAATTCCAGCTCTCCAGTTCTGTACTTGCCTGAGACCTCCCGTTATATACCTCAGTGGGACAGGTATGAAGTGTCTCCTGCAAGTGCACCCCTGGTGGTATGGTATGCTTATTGTTACAGGTCATATCCAGTTACACTCATGTATAGCATGGTAAGCTACAGTTATATACAGTAATGTGAGATACATGACATCACCCTCCCCCGAGGTCTTCTTGCCTTTATAGATTCAGTCTCTCAGGTGGTCTGCGCTCTCATGTGGAGCGTCTTAGTTATGGTTCAGTTGTTTGCCTTGGTGCCTGTTTTTCGTTCGGTGTGATTGCTGGTATCTCACCTGGGCTGTCTGTTTCGTTCGGTGTGATTGCTGGTATCTCGCCTGGGCTGTCTGTTGAGACTGCCCTTTCCTCAGGTTGTTCCACCTGTTTGTCCACCAGGTGTGGTGTGAGTTCCACATTGTAGTCTGCCTCTGGTTCTTCAGTGTTATCAGTGAATCTACTTTTTACTTGGTCTACATGCCTCCGGCCGGTTTGGCCATTGTCCATTTGTACAACCAATAGCCGGTTTCCCTCTTTGTCTGTTACTGTCCCTGCAAGCCATTTGGGACCCCAGCCATAGTTTAGCATAAACACTTTGTCCCCTATCTCATTCCACCTCCCCCTCGAATTTCGGTCATGGTACTCAGTTAGCTTTTGACGCTTAGCGTCAACAATTTCATGCATGTCTGGGAGGATTAACGAGAGCCTGGTCTTTAAGGTTCATTTCATCAATAGTTGCGCGGGGGGAACCCCAGTCAATGAATGTGGATGAGATCTGTATGCCAGCAGCAGTCGTGACAGGCGGCTCTGCAGCGTGGGACCTTGGATTCTGAGCATGCCTTATTTAATGATCTGCACCGCTCGCTCCGCCTGACCATTGGAGGCCGGCTTGAAAGGTGCCGTATTAACGTGATTTATACCGTGGTCAGCTATAAAATCGTGAAATTCTGCGCTGGTGAAGCACAGACCATTATCACTGGCCAATATGTCAGGAATGCCATGCATTGCAAACATGGTTCTAAGGCTCTCCACAGTGGTGGAGGTGGTGCTCGAGTTTAAAATGGTGCTTCGATCCATTTTGAAAATGTATCAACGACTACGAGGAACATTTTGCCCATGAATGGGCCCGCCTAGTCTACATGCACCCGCGACTACGGTTTGGTGGGCCAGGGCCAGGGGCTTAGGGGGGCCTCCCTGGGGGCATTACTGAGTTGGACACAAATGGTGCACCGATGGATGCAGAGCTCCAAGTCCGCGTCAATGCCAGGCCACCAGACATGAGATCTGGCTATGACCTTCATAAGGACGATCCCTGGGTGCTCACGATGGAGCTCCCGGACAAACGCCTCCCTGCCTCGTAAGGACATAATTACTCGGCTGCCCCACATCAGGCAGTCTGCCTGTAGTGAGAGTTTATGCATGCGCCTATGGAAGGGTTTGACCTCCTCGGGGCAGGCATCGGGAGCCTCTGCCCAGTCATCGGTTAAAACGCATCTTTTAACTAAAGATAACATGGGGTCGCTGGTCATCCAGGCTCTGATATAGCGAGCTGTCATGGGCGAACCTGTGGATTCAAAGGCATTGATTGCCATGACCTTCTCACAGTCCTGTTCGTCGGACCCTTCTGTGGTCGCCAGGGGTAGCCTACTAAGCGCGGCAACACAGTTATCTGTGCCTGGTCTGTGCCTTATCGTGTAGTCGTAAGCCGCCAGCATGAGTGCCCACCGCTGAATGCGCACTGAGGCGTTGCCGTTGATTGCCTTGCACTCGGATAGTAGGGACGTAAGGGGTTTGTGGTCAGTTTCTAACGCAAACTTGGCCCCGAAAAGGTATTGGTGCATCTTTTTGACACCGTACACACACGCGAACGCCTCCTTCTCAACCATACCGTACCCACGCTCCGCCCGCGAAAGTGACCTGGAGGTATAAACAACGGGCTGCAATTTCCCCACATCATTGACATGCTGTAAAACGCACCTGATCCCATACACTGACACATCACACGTAAGGACTAACTTTTTACCTGGGTCAAAAAAGGCTAAAACACTCTTGGAACATAGAAGGTTGCATGACTTATTGATGACACATTCTTGGGCGTCCCCCCAAAACCAATCACACACCTTTCTGAATAGCATGTGGAGAGGTTCCAGCAGCGTGCTCAAGTTCTGCATAAAGTTCCCAACGTAAACAGAGTAGCACGAGAAAGGCGCGCAGTTCTGAAACATTCTGGGGCCTGGGTGCCAGGCGAATCGTTTCGGTTTTGGATTCGGTTGGGCGGATTCCATCAGCGGCAATCCTTCTGCCCAAAAATTCAACCTCAGGCGCAAAAAACAGACACTTGGATTTCTTAACTCTTAGGCCTACCTGATCCAATCGACTTAGCATTTCCTCAAGATTGCGGAGATGAGAGTCGGTGTCCCTGCCCGTGATGAGTATGTCATCTTGAAACACAGCCGTCCCCGGGATGGACTTGAGCAGACTCTCCATGTTGCGCTGGAATATAGCAGCTGCCGACCTGATGCCGAATGGGCATCGATTGTACACAAAAAGGCCTCGATGTGTGTTGATGGTGGTGAGTAGCTTAGACTCTTCGGTCAGTTCTTGCGTCATATAAGCAGATGTGAGGTCAAGTTTCGAGAAATGTTTTCCTCCAGCCAATGTGGCAAATAGGTCCTCCACTCTGGGCAGCGGGTATTGGTCCTGTAGGGAGACTCTGTTTATGGTAGACTTGTAATCCCCACAGATTCGTATGGATCCATCAGGCTTCATGACGGGGACGATGGAGCTTGCCCAGTCGCTGAATTCCATGGGAGAAATTATGCCTTCCCATAGAAGCCGGTCCAGTTCGTTTTCAATCTTTTCCCTCATCACATAAGGCACAGCTCTAGCCTTGTGATGGACCAGTCTGGCATTCTGTGTGATGTAGATTCTAACTTTAGTCCCTTTGAAGGTGCCCACACCTGGCTGAAAGAGATGTTCAAAACGGCTTAGAACTGTTGAGCAGGAGGTCCGTTCCTCTGACGACATGGCATGAACATCATCCCATTTCCAATTAAGTTTTGCTAGCCAGCTTCTCCCCAACAGGGCTGGGAAATCTCCGGGGACAATCCACAGGGAAAGTTGGTGCACCATCCCTTTGTGTATGACTGAGAGCATGGTGCTGCCAAGGACTGGGATGATTTCTTTAGTATAGGTCCTTAGTTTGGTGTCGAGCTTTGTGAGTTTTGGTCTGTTGCTTTTCTGCGGCCACAGCTGTTCAAATTGTTGAACGCTCATGAGGGATTGACTGGCCCCCGTGTCCAGTTCCATGTTGACGGGTATCTCGTTGAGTAGAACCCTCATCATAATTAGAGGCGTCTTGGTGTAAGAACAGTGGACATTGATCGAGTTAACCCGTTGTACCTCGGCGTCCCGTGCATTGTTCCAACCGTCTTCTGGTCCGCTTTCCGACCCTTCCGATTCGTATACCAGCCGAGCTGCTGTTTTTCTGCACATGCGAGCCAGATGCCCTGTGTAGTTGCAATTTCTGCAAACGGCATGCTGAAATCGACACACCCTGGTTGAATGCCTTCCCCCACATCTCCAACACAGACCGTTTCCATTGTTTCCGAAGGATGAGCTGCATCTGGTTGATCTCCCTTGAGCTTCTCTCAATCTGTTGTTGATTGCTCACATTGTGGGTTGATGAGGTGTGATCATGTGGCCCTTGATTTTGATGGCTTCTGGCGCCACTGTCTGCTGTTGAAGGCCTGCTCTCCTACCTTTGTCTGTGTGTGGGGGTAGCGGTTTGTTTCACAATGTGAACCCCTTGTTCCGATGCCTCATTGGTTGTCGTACCCGAAGTATAGACCAGCATCGTTTCTTCTTCGTCTGCCAAGAACATCTGTGTGGCTAGTGCTGCTGCCTCTAGGGTCAAGTTCTTAGTCTCTGTAAGCTTTTGGAATATGCCTGCGTGGCCTATTCCTGCAATAAAAAAGTCTCTCAATACTTCTCTCCTTAGTTCATCGGGGAACTCACATGAACTAGCCAGCCTCCGAAGTTCCACCACGAAGTCGGGTATGCTTTGGCCCACACAGCGTCTGTAGTTGTAGAACCTGTGTCTGGCCATGTGTTGGCTGCTCACTGGCTTCAGGTGGTCTCTCATCAGTGTGCTCAACTCCTCAAACGACTTGCTTGCTGGTTTCTTGGGTGCCAGCAGGTCTTTCATTAAAGCATATGTTTTCGAGCCACAGCTGGTCAAGAGATGGGCTCTTCTCTTGTCTGCCTTATCGTCGCCCAGCCAGTCTTTGGTCACAAAGCTTTGCTGGAGCCTTTCTATAAAGCCATCCCAATTATCTCCAGCATTGTACTTCTCATCTGAGCTGTTGGTAGCCATTCTGTGGATTCTGTGATCCCGTAACTCGTCGCCACAGTTAAGGCCTGACTCTAATGTACTGACTTACATGAGACACATTTTTTTTTTTTTTTTTTAATTCATAGCCAATCGTTCCAATTCTTTGTCAAATCACAAACGCCAGAGGTCACCTTGCACACATCAAGGATCACTCTGCGCCAATTCTCTTAGCCAAAAGGCCTAGAGCCACTGCACCGTTCCTGGAAGTACTGCAATACCAGGTTCGTGCCATGGAGGTGGATGGGTCAGGCCCCCCACACACCTCCGTGGAGGTGGATGGGTCAAGCCACCCCACGCTGAAGTCAAGGTCACTCAGGACCTGCACCTTTAATTCAAGCTCTCCAGTCCTGCACTTGCCTGAGACCTCCCTTTATATACCTCAGTGAGACAGGTATGGAGTGTCTCCTGCAAGTGCACCCCTGGTGGTACGGTATGCTTATTGTTACAAGTGATATCCAGTTACAGTCATGGTAAGATACAGTTATATACAGTAATGTGAGATACATGACAGTTCCCATGTTAGCTGACATTGTTAACAGTTCTCTCTTTTCAGATACAGTCCCCCTCTCCCTCAAATCTTCTTTCATCACCTCTCCTCAAAAAAACAACCCTTGACCCCTACATCCTTGCAAACTAGCCCCTCCCTTTCCTCTCCAACGTCCGTGAACATGTTGTCACCTCCCAAATCCATGCCTATCTTTCCCAGAACTCCATGTTTGAAGCCCTTCAATCTAGTCTAGAGGTAACAGTGGCATGGATGAGGGTCTCAGGAACAGATGAACTGAGGCTTAGAAAAAGATGGGTTATCTTACAGAAGTGGAATCACTCAGTCATTGGGGGTGCAATCATTGAGTCATCAGGGGCATTTCAATCACTCAGCAATTGGGGGAACAACAATCAGTCAGTCATCAGGGGCACGGCAAAGCACTCAGCCATTGGTGGTGTTGCAATCATTCAGTTATTAGAATCATAGAATCATAGAAATTTACACTGCATCAGTTACTGAAGCAGTAAAACTCTGGAGTGTACCCACAAACTGACCCAACTTTCAATCTGTACCCAAGTGTATTGACTCCAGCTGTTCCAGAGCAGAGCGAAAAGGTGCTCCATAGAATCATAGAAATTTACAGCATGGAAGGAGACATTTCTGCCCATTGTGATAAAGAGCTATCCAGCCTAATCCTACTTTCTAGCGGTCCCTAACCCTGTAGGTTACGGCACTTCATGTGCACATCCAAATACTTTTGAAATGTGGTGGGGGTTTCTGCTTCGACCACACTTTCAGGCAGTGAGTTCCAGACCCCCACCACCCTCGGGGTGAAGACATTTCCCTTCAAATCCCCTCCAAACCAATTACTTTTAATCTATGCCCCCTGGTTATTGACTCCTCCGCTAAGGGGAATAGATCCTTCATATCAACTCTATCTAGGCCCCTCATAATTTTATACACCTCAATAAGGTCTCCCCACAGCCTCCTCTGTTCCAAAGAAAACAAACCCAGCCTATCCAATCTTTCCTCATAGCTAAAATTCTCCAGTCCAGGCAACATCCTCGTAAATCTCCTCACTACCCTCTCTAGTGCAGTCACATCTTTCCTGTAATGTGGTGACCAGAACTGCCGCAGTACTCTAGCTGTGGCCTAACTAGTGTTTTATACAGTTCAAGCATAAACTCCCTGCTCTTGTATTCCATGCCTCAGCTAACAAAAACAAGTATTCTGTATGCCTTCTTAACCATTGTCTGCTACTTTCAGGGATCTGTGAACATGCACTCCAAGATCCCTTTGTTCCTCTACACTTCTCAGTGTCCCACCAGTTATTGCGTATTCCCTTGCCTTGTTAGCCCTCCCCAAATGCATTATCTCACACTTATCAAGATTGAATTCCATTTGCCACTGTTCTGCCCACCTGACCAGTTCATTGATACCTTCCTGCAGTCTACAGCTTTCTTCTTCATTATCAATCACACAGCTGATTTTAGTATCATCTGCAAACTTCTTAATCATACCCTGTACATTCAAGTCTAAAGTATTGATATATAACACAAAAAGCAAGGGACCTAGTACGGAGCCCTGTGGGAACCTACTTGAAACATCCTTCCAGTCACAAAAGCTTCCTGCCTCTGAGCCAATTTTGGATCCAACTTGCCACTTTGTCCTGGATCCCATCGGGCTAGATTTTCCATTATTTTTACATGCATACCACCCACTTAACATCCATTTTAATGCTGAAATGAGGTGTGACGCCCATATAGCGCCCATTTAGCCACAAAATGGAAACTAACGCTCATTTCTCGGTCACTTATCGCCGAGCGTTACTTTCGCCGATAAAAAATAATACCACCCACCCACTTTTTTTGGGCAGAATCATCAGAATGGGTGAACCCAACGCCCATAATATCGCCCAGCATTACTTTCGGCACATCATTAATGCCGAGATACAATAATAACACTTTTTTTTGACGTAAAGATCACATTTACCAAAACTAACGCCCAGTATATCGGCCAGCATCACTTTCAGCACCTCGCACACATATCACCCACAATCTCTGAAAAAAGCACTGTGAAAAAGTTGAATTGATCTGAACTAATCACAGCGGTGTAGACGCCATTTTGTAAATCGCAGGTTGCTTCATTGAAAAGGCTGCATCAACTTCGGGGGAGTTTGGATGTACTCTGGAGTTCTTTTTAGGTGATGTGACCATCTGAACAGACATCTTATCATACTGTGGACGATTGGGTTTTACTCTTGGTGTCTTAGTGTGGAAATTTTTTGCTTGTGAACCATAGGCATTATACTTATAGTTATTGGAATGGGGCCATCCATTTCTCAGCCTGTCTTGATGACAACGCAGATGCTGCAGAGTGTAAATGGGACAACGTCTAATCCATGGCATTATGTGCCCAATCTAAGACGTGCCAGACTGATGAGGAGGACCAGACCATACACCCCCGGCACTTACAGGGAGAAGCAGTCTTACCTCGACTTATCCGAGAACACCTGCCTTCGGAGACTGCGCTTCCACAAGGAGGTTATCAGTGAGATATGCCAGCTCATTTGGGCAGATCTGCAGCCTGCCAGCACCTTCAGGACCTCTATGTCCGTCGAGGTCAGGGTCACCGCGACACTGTCGTTCTACGCGTCTGGTTCCTTTCAGGTCTCCGCGGTCAACATGTGCTCTATATCTCAGCATGCCACACATTGCTGCATTAGAGAGGTCACTGAAGCCCTGTACGCATGTAGGATAGATATTATCAGCTTCCCTATGACCACGGAAGCTCAGACTGACAGGGCTCTAGGATTCTACCGAATTGTTAACTTCCCCAAGGTGCAGGGAGCAATAGACTGTATGCACATCGCCATGCGGGCACCTTCTCAGGACGCAGAGGTTTTTCACAACCGAAAAGGATTTCACTCCCTGAAGTTCCAACTCATTGTCGACCACAACCAGATAATTATGGCAGTGAATGCCAAATTTCTGGGCAGCATCGATGAGGCTCACATCCTGCGTGAGAGCGCTGTATCTGACATGTTTATCAGTCAGCCACAAGGTCAATGCTGGATGCTTGGTGACAAACGATATGGTCTAGCCACCTGGCTGATGATCCCCTTGCGTGAGACTCACACCGCGGTCGAGAAGCGATACAACGAGAGCCACAGAGCCACACACAATGTGGTCCAGAAAATCATTGGAGTGCTTAAGCAGCATTTTAGATGCCTGGAGCACTCAGGAGGGGAGCTACAATACAACCTTGATCCAGTAGCTCAATTTGAGGTCATGTGCTCCATGCTGCACAACTTGGCTATCAAGAGGGTGCAAGAATTGCCAGAAGGGACTGATGGTCCACCTCAGGAGAGAGAGGAAGAGGAGGACGAGGAGCTGGACGTTGATCTCGGGCCAGACAATCAGGCTGACTGTGCAATCATGCCCACACCCCCCTCCAGACCACAGGAAAGGGCCTGTGGTGGCTACATAACTGCAAGACTCTTATATCAGCAGCTCATAAATGAGCGCTTTGCCTGAAAGAACGTTGCTCTTATTGACAAAGCTGACACAGCTGTGTACGCAGCTCAGACATCAATGGTGGGCATCAACTTGGTGCCAGTTAAAGTTTAAGTTGATTCAAGTTAAGTTTAATTATATCCTTTCATGTTAAGGAATCACCAGTGTGTAACAGTCCAGCTATCTGAGACAATGCGCAACAAGGTTATGTTAAATTAAAAAACATTTAATATGACCATTGGTCTGAAATCATAAGTACATGGTCAAAAACACCCCACTGCATATTTTAGAACATTGACATCAATCAAATGGTCAACATGTCCAGCAACACAGAACACAAATGCAAACCAACAGGGTGGCCCCCTCCCCACATACCTTACAACAAATTGCATACACCAAGATGGAGATATAATACAGCCATCACCTACGGATATGCACCTCGCTTCTCCCCACCTCTACCCCTTCTCCTCCTCACTCCACGCTGTCTGGCCGAAGTGCTCCTCAGGTGGTTCCTCATTGGGGGGGATGAAGGTAGAGCCAGTGGTTGCACGGTTACGGGAGCGGGGGCGGGGCGGGTACCGAGATGGGACCATTCTCGGATCCAGAAACAAGATCTTGCTCCTGCCTCGCATGTGTCGTTGGCACTGGAGGTGCGGAACCTAGGGGTGGAGTGCCACGCTCCGGGACCACTGGGTGGCCTGTGCACCAATATTCCTGGCTATCGCCTCCAGGGCTTCCGCCATCTATGGAACGTACTCCATCATGGTGCCGGAGATGCTGGCCAGCTGTCGGGATACGCATGCCTGGAGGATCTGGTCACCTATGTCTACAGTCCTCCTGGACAATTCTACCATGTCGCCGCTCTTATCTGGCGTTCGTGGAGCAGACCTGCTGCGCCTACGAAACCTCCGCGGGGTCGGCGCCATCCTGGAGACAACTGGGGTGCCCTGTGGCGAGGTGCTTGGGCCCGGTACCTCCAGAGTGGAGGTGGGAATGGCTGGAGGAGCACTAGATGGCCTTGGGGTCAAATGCTTTCTGGCACCTGCCGATGCATGCTCCTCAAAGTCCACGCTGTCATCCATAGGGAATGGACCCAGCGGATTGACGGGCGAGAATCTGTGCTCCTCAGCACCAGATGTAGGATTGTCCGGCGAGTCCGGCCTCGCGCCACCACCTTCTGGGCTCGGTGGTCTTGCTGTAAAACACAAATGAGGTTATTAGAGGAGAAGGGGGTGCTAGGGTCACAAGGTGAGTCCAGCGCTACACACAGCGTATGCACGACAAAAGCACCACCACTATCAAAATCATCACAGACATCACATTTCATGACCATCAACACATTCTGCATTGCAATGATTCTCATGAGGCCAGCATTATTTAGAGGACACTTTTAGCAATCATCTATCGGATGATTTTATTGTTCGGATATTTTATTGTTCGGATATGAGTGGGTGTGGCATTTATTGACTTTACATCATGCAATGGTGTATACTTTACTCACATAGTATCACTTCAGGTTCTGCAGCTGCATGCGTGGCCGACCGGGGATGGGTCCCCACTAGTGCCAGCACCCGCTCCTCAATGTCAGTGAGGTCGATGATGACTGGTGGCCCCCCACCCGTTCGCCTCTTCTCAGCCCTATCCCTCGAAAGCTTCTTCTGTAAAAGGTAACAACAGGACGACATGGCATGAGATCATTGCGATATCATTGCTAGTTACTGTCACAGAGACTGATACAACACATAACCGACAGATGTAATCATGATTATAATGAAAGTTATCATTCTTTACCTAAAGACATACACCGTGACCGCAGGCTTTAAGTACAACAATAAAAACTTTAACTTACCTTTTTTGCAGGTTTTCCTACTTACCGCTGCTGGTAGGGTTGCACCGACAGGTTTGACCTGTCGCTATTCTGGGCGTGGCGTATGGATGGGTCGGGAGTGTGCTGAAACTCGGACGGTAACGCAATCCGCATTGTTACACGTCCGGCGCAGCTCTCCCCGGCGGTACTTCCCATCACCGCCACAAACAAGGAGCCAAGGATCCCGCCTGCGATTAGCGACCGAGTTGTCGCCACGGAAGATCAAAACGCAGCGAAAACCCGGTCACAAACCACCTGAAAAGCCAGCCGAATCAATTATTGGGGGAGCTGCAATCTCTCAGTCATTGGGAACAGTTTAATTAAATAAATCTGGAATAAAAAAAGCTAGTATCAGTAACGGTGACCATGAAACTACTGGATTGTCGTAAAGACCCATCTAGTTCACTAATGTCTGTTAGAGAAGGAAATCTGCCACCTTTACCTGGTCTGGCCTATATGTGACTCCAGACCCACCATAATGTGGTTGACTCTTAACTGCCCTCTGAAATGGCCTAGCAAGCCACTCAGTTGTAAAAAAAACGCTGCAAGAAACAATAATAAGAATAAAACTGGATGAACCACCTGGCATCAACCTCGGCACCGACTTCGGACATGACAGCAGCACACCCAGCTCAGTCAACCTTGCAAAGTCCTCTCACTAACATCTGGGGACATATGCCAAAATTGGGAGAGTTGATCCACAGACTAGTCAAACAACAGCCTGACATAGTCATACCTTTCAGCCATTATCTCAAACTCCTCCATCACTATCTCTGGGTATGTACTGTCCCACTGGCAGGACACACCCACCAGGGGTGGCGGCACAGTGGTGTACAGTCAGGAAGGAGTGGTCCTGGGAGTTCTCAACATTGACTCCAGAACGTCTCATGACATCAGGTCAAACATGGGCCAGGAAACCTCCTGCTGATTACTACCTGCCGCCCTCCCTCAGCTGATGAATCAGTACTCCTCTATGTTGAGCACCACTTGGAAAAAGCACTGAGGGTAACAAGGGCACAGAATGCATTCTGGGTGGGGGACTTTAATGCCCATTACCAAGAGTGGCTCGGTATCATCACTACTGACCGACATGGTCAAGTCCTGAAGGACATAGCTGCCAGATTGGGTCTGCAGCAGGTGGTGAGAGAACTAACATGAGGACAAAACCTACTTGACCTCATCCTCACCAATCTACCTTTTGCAGATGCATCTGTCTATGACAATATTGGTAGCAGTGACCGCCAAACAGGCCTTGTGCAGATGAAGTCCCGTCTTCACACTGAGGACATGATCCATCGTGTTGTGTGGCACTACCATCGTGCTAAATGGGATAGATTCAGATCAGATCTAGCAGCTCAAAACTGGGCATCCATGATGCACTGTGGGCCATTGTCAGCAGCAGAATTGTATTCCACCACAATTTGTAACCATATGGCCCGGCATATCCCTCACTCTACCATTAACATCAAGTCAGGTGACCAACACTGGTTCAATGAGGATTGTAGAAGAGCATGCCAGGAGCAGCACCAGGTGTACCTAAAAAAGGTGCCAAGTCGGTCAAGCTACAGCACAGGACTACATGCAAGGTAAACAATGAAAGCAGCATTCTAAGTGATCCAACAACCAATGGATCAAAACACAGCTATGAAATCCTGTCACATCCAGTCATGAATGGTGATGGACATTTCAACAACTGATAGGAGGATAATGCTCCATGAACATCCCCCTTCTCACTGATAGCGTAGCACAGCACGCAAGTGCAAAAGACAAGGCTGAAGTGTTTGCAACCATCTTCAGCCAAAAGTGCCAATTGGATGATCCATCACGGCCTTCTCCTGAGGTCCCCACCATCACAGAGGTCAGTCATTCGCCAATTCGATTCATTCCACATGATATCAAGAAATGGATGAGTGCACAAGATATAGCAAAGGATATGGGCTCCAAAAACATCCCGGTTGAAGACTTGTGTTCCAGAACTAGCTGCACCTCTAGCTAAGCTGTTCCAATGCAGCTACAACAGTGGCATCTACCCGACAATGTGGGAAACTGCCAGGTATGTCCTGTCCACAAAAAGCAGGACAAATCCAACCTAGCCAATTACCGCCCCATCAGTGTACTCTCAATCATCAGCAGAGTTTTGGAAGGTGTTGTCGACAGTGCTATCAAGCAGCACTTACTCACCAATAGCCTACTCACCGATGCTCAGTTTGAATTCTGCCAGGTCCATTTGGCTACACATCTCCTTACAGTGTTGGTCCAAACATGGACAAAAGAGCTGATTTTCTGAGGTGAGGTGAGAGTGACTGCCCTTAACATCAAGGCAGCATTTGACCGAGTGTGGAATCAAGGAACCACAGTAAAATTGAAGTAAATGGGAATCAGGGGAAACACTCCACTGGCTGGAGTCATACCCAGCACAAAGGAAGATGATTGTGGTGGTTGGGGATCAATCATCACAGTCCTAGGACATCACTGCAGGAGTTCCTCAGGGCAGTGTCCTAGGCCCAACCATTTTCAGCTGCTTCATCAATGACCTTCCTTTCATTATAAGGTCAGAAGTGGGGATGTTCTCTGATGACTGCACAGTGTTCAGTGCCATTCACAACACCTCAGATAATGAAGCAGTCCATGCCTGCATGCAGCAAGACCTGGACAACTTTCATGCTTGGACTGATAAGTTGCAAGTAAAAGTTGCGCCACACAAGTGCCAGGCAGTGACCATCTACAACAAGAGAGCATCTAACCACCGGCCCTTAACATTCAATGGTATTAGCATTGCTGAAACCCCCAACATCAACATCCAAGGGGTCACCATTGACTAGAAACTTAACTGGACCAGCCACATAAATACTGTGGCTAAAAAAAAGCAGGTCAGAAACTGGATATTATGTGGCAAATGTCTCATTTCCTGACTACCCAAAGACTTTCCACCATCAGCAAGGCACAAGTCAGGAGTGTGATGGAATACTCTCCACTTGCCTGGATGAGTGCAGCTCAACAACACTCAAGAAGCTCGACACCATCCAGGATAAAGCAGCCATTTGATTAGCAGTCCATCCAGCACCTTAAACATTTATTCCCTTCCACCACTGGTGCAATGTGGCTGCAGTGTATACCATCTACAAAATGTACTGCATCAACTCACCAAGGCTTCTTCAACAGTACCTCCCAAACTCATGACCTATACCACCTAGAAGGACAAGGGCAGCAGGTGCATGGGAACACCATCACCTCCAAGTTCCCCTCCAAGTCACACCCCATCCTGACTTGGAAATATGTCGCCGTTCCTTCATAATCACTGGCTGAAAATCCTGGAACTCCCTCCCTAACTGTACTGTGGAAGCACCTTCACCACTCGGACGGCAGTGGCTCAGGAATGCAGCTCACCACCACCTTCTCAAAGGCAATTAGGGATGGGCAATAAATGCTGGCCTTGCCAGCGAAGCTGACATCCCATGAATGAATAATTGTAAAAAAATCACTCAGTCATCAGGGGCATTGCGATTACTCAGTCATTGGGAAGCTGCAATCATTCAGCATTAGGGGCACTTCAAACAGTAAGTATTTTGCGAACTGCAATTATTTCGTCATTGGGGTCAATGAATTCATTCAATTATTGGAGGCACTGCAATCGCTCAGTCATTGGGAAACTTCAATCGTTCAATAATTGTGGACTGCAATCAATCAGACATTGTAGGGAATGCCATCATTAAGTTGTTGAGGGCACGACAGACACTCAGTCATTGGGATCACTGCAATCATTCAAAATTTGGGTTCCTGCAGTCATTCAATCATTGAGGCAATTCATCATTGGGGAATCTGCAATCGCTCCGTCATTGAGGAATCTGCAATCACTCTGTCATTGGGGAATCTGCAATCACTCCATGATTGGGGAATCGACAATCACTCTGTCATTGGGGAATCTGCAATCACACCGTCATTGGGGAATCTGCAATCAATCCATGATTGGGGAATCTACAATCATTCTGTCATTGGGGAATCTGCAATCACACCATCATTGAGTAATCTGCAACCACTCCATGATTGGGGAATCTGCAATCACTCCATGATTGGGGAATCTGCGATCACTCTGTCATTGGGGAATCTGCAATCACACCGTCATTGGGGAATCTGCAACCACTCCATGATTGGGGAATCTGCAATCGCTCCATGATTGGGGAATCTGCAATCCTTCTGACATTGGGGAATCTGCATTCACACCGTCATTGGGGAATCTGCAATCACTCCATCATTGGGGAATCCGCAATCACTCCATGATTGGGGAATCTGCAATCACTCTGTCATTGGGGAATCTGCAATCACTCTGTCATTGGGGAATTTGCAACCACTCCATGATTGGTGAATCTGCAATCACACTCTCATTGGGGAATCTGCAAACACACTGTCATTGGCGAATCTGTAATCACTCTGTCATTGGGAAATTTGCAACCACTCCATGATTGGTGAATCTGCAATCACACTCTCATTGGGGAATCTGCAATCACTCTGTCATTAGGGAATCTACAATTACTCCATGATTGGGGAATCTGCTATCACTCTGTCATTGGGGAATCTGCAATCACACCATCATTGGGGAATCTGCAATCACTCCATGATTGGGGAATCTACAATCCTTCTGTCATTGGGGAATCTGCAATCACACCGTCATTGTGGAATCTGCAATCACTCCATGATTGGGGAATCTGCAATCACTTAATCATTGTGCAATCTGCAATCACTCTGCCATTGGGGAATCTGCAATCACTCCATGATTGGGGAATCTGCAATCACACCGTCATTGGGGAATCTGGAATCACTGCATGATTGGGGAATCTGCAACCACTCCATGATTGGGGAATCTGCAATCACTCTGTCATTGGGGAATCTGCAACCACTCCATGATTGGGGAATCTGCAATCACTCTGTCATTAGGGAATCTGCAATCCCACCGTCATTGGGAATCTGCAATCACTCCATGATTGGGGAATCTGCAACCACTCCATGATTGGGGAATCTGCAATCACTCTGTCATTGGGGAATCTGCAATCACACCGTCATTGGGGAATCTGCAATTACTCCATGATTGGGGAATCTGCAATCACTCTGTCATTGGGGAATCTGCAATCACACCGTCATTGGGGAATCTGCAATCACTCCATCATTGGGGAATCTTCAATCACTCCATGATTGGGGAATCTGCAACCACTCCATGATTGGGGAATCTGCAATCACTCTGTCATTGGGGAATCTGCAATTACACCATCATTGGGGAATCTGCAATCACTCCATCATTGGGGAATCTGCAATTACACCATGATTGGGGAATCTGCAATCACTCTGTCATTGGGGAATCTGCACTCACTCCATGATTGGGGAATCTGCAATCACATCGTCATTGGCGAATCTGCATTCACACCGTCATAGAGGAATCTGCAATCACTCTGTCATTGGGGAATCTGCAATCACACCGTCATTGGTGAATCTGCAATCACTCCATCGTTGGGGAATCTGCAATCACTCTGTCATTGGGGAATCTGCAATCACGCCATGATTGTGGAATCTGCAATCACTCTCATTGGGGAATCTGCAATCACTCTGTCATTGGGGAATCTGCAACCACTCCATGATTGGCGAATCTGCAATCACACTGTCATTGTGGAATCTGCAATCACTCTGTCATTGGGGAATCTGCACTCACTCCATGATTGGGGAATCTGCAATCACTCTGTCATTGGGGAATCTACAATCACTCCATGATTGGGGAATCTGCAATCACTTTGTCAGTGGGGAATCTGCAATCACTCTGTCATTGGGGAATTTGCAACCACTCCATGATTGGGGAAATGCAATCACTTTGTCATTGGGGAATCTACAATCATTCTGTCATTGGGGAATCTGCAACCACTCCATGATTGGGGAATCTGCAATCACTGCAGGATTGGGGAATTTACAATCACTCTGTCATTGGGGAATCTGCAATCACACCGTCATTGAGGAATCTGCAACCACTCCATGATTGGGGAATCTGCAATCACACCATCATTTGGGAATCTGCAATCACTCCATGATTGGGGAATCTGCAATCACTCTATCATTGGGGAATCTGCAATCCCTCTGTCATTGGGGAATCTGCAATCACACCGTCATTGGGGAATCTGCAATCACTCCATGATTGGGGAATCTACAATCACTCTGTCATTGGGGAATCTGCAACCACTCCATGATTGGGGAATCTGTGATCACCCCGTCATTGGGGAATCTGCAATCACTCCATGATTGGGGAATCTACAATCACTCTGTCATTGGGGAATCTGCAACCACTCCATGATTGGGAAATCTGTGATCACCCCGTCATTGGGGAATCTGCAATCACTCCATCATTGGGGAATCTGCAATCATTCTGTCATTGGGGAATCTGCAATCACTCCATCATTGGGGAATCTGCAATCACTCCATGATTGGGGAATCTGCAATCACTCCGTCATTGGGGAATCTGCAATCACTCTGTCATTGGGAAATCAGCAATCACACTGTCATTGGGGAATCTGCAATCACTCCATCATTGGGGAATCCGCAATCACTCCATGATTGGGGAATCTGCAATCACTCCATGATTGGGGAACCTGCAATCACTCCATCATTGGGGAATCTGCAATCACTCCGTCATTGGGGATTCTGCAATCACTCTGTCATTGGGGAATCTGCAATCACACCGTCATTGGAGAATCTCCAATCACACCATCATTGGGAAATCCGAAATCATTCCATGATTGGGGATCTGCAATCATTCCATGATTGGGGAATCTGCAATCACACCGTCATTGGGGAATCTGCAATCACTCCATGATTGAGGAATCTGCAACCACTCCATGATTGGGGAATCTGCAACCACTCCATGATTGGGGAATCTGCAATCACACTGTCATTGGGAAATCTGCAACCACTCCATAATTGGGGAATCTGCAACCACTCCATGATTGGGGAATCTGCAATCACTCCGTCATTGGGGAATCTGCAACCACTCCATGATTGGGGAATCTGCAACCACTCCATGATTGGGGAATCCTCAATCACTCTATCATTGGGGAATCTGCAACCACTCCATGATTGGGGAATCTGCAACCACTCCATGATTGGGGAATCTGCAATCACTCTATCATTGGGGAATCTGCAACCACTCCATGATTGGGGAATCTGCAATCACTCTGTCATTGGGGAATCTGCAATCATTCCATGATTGGGGAATCTTCAATCATTCCATGATTGGGAAATCTGCAATCACCCCATGATTGGGGAATCTGCAATCACTCTGTCATTGGGGAATCTGCAATCACACTGTCATTGGAGAATCTGCAATCACTCCATGATTGGGGAACCTGCAATCACTCCATCATTGGGGAATCTGCAATCACTCTGTCATTGGGGAATCTGCAATCACTCTGTCATTGGGGAATCTGCAATCACACCGTCATTGGAGAATCTCCAATCACACCATCATTGGGAAATCTGCAATCACTCCATGATTGGGGAATCTGCAATCACACCATCATTGGGGAATCTGCAATCATTCCATGATTGGGGAATCTGCAATCATTCCATGTTTGGGGAATCTGCAATCACTCTGTCATTGGGGAATCTGTAATCACTCCCTCATTAATGAACATTGCAATTATTCAGTCATTTGGGATGTAATAAGTTTGATGTCCTAACTTTTGAAGCAGACTCCTTATTGATACCAGTTATGATTTTTATTTAAGCATCTGTGAGAATTAATACATTACAGGATTTAAGCAGTAGGTTACTAGGAACAATTGAGAATTGCATTACTCCATTGATGACATTGTCCATGCCTCATACCCCTTACTCACATACACCTGTACACCTATCTGGTGCTCTCCTTGGCTCTTCTACACTGAGACTGACCCAAAGGGAGGTGGTTCTTTTCCCAGAGAACAGTAGACCTCTGGAACAGGCATTCGTTTCATGTGGGGGATGCAGATGGGATCAATATCCTCTTGGGGAGTTTTGCTAGTGCTGTTGGGGAGAGTTTAAACTAGCTTGGCAGGGCAATGGGAACCCGAGAGCAAATTCAATAAGGAAGGAAGTAAAGCTGAAATTGCAAAGCAAGAATGTAGAAAGTGAATTTGTAAGGCAGAGAAAACAAGGGTTAGTAAGTAGTAATCAACAAGGTCTTCCTGTGTTAAATGGTATTTACATCAATGCAAGGAGTAAAACCAATAAGGCGGATAAGCTGAGAGCACAGGTGGATGCGTTGACAGTCATTTTCCAACATTTCATTGACTCTGGATCAGTTCCTATGGAGTGGAGGGTAGCCAATGTAACCCCACTTTTTAAAAAAGGAGGGAGAGAGAAAACAGGGAATTATAGACCGGTCAGCCTGACATCGGTAGTGGGTAAAATGATGGAATCAATTATTAAGGATGTCATAGCAGTGCATTTGGAAAATGGTGACATGATAGGTCCAAGTCAGCATGGATTTGTGAAAGGGAAATCATGCTTGACAAATCTTCTGGAATTTTTTGAGGATGTTTCCAGTAGAGTGGATAAGGGAGAACCAGTTGATGTGGTATATTTGGACTTTCAGAAGGCGTTCGACAAGGTCCCACACAAGAGATTGATGTGCAAAGTTAGAGCACATGGGATTGGGGGTAGTGTACTGACATGGATTGAGAACTGGTTGTCAGACAGGAAGCAAAGAGTAGGAGTAAATGGGTACTTTTCAGAATGGCAGACAGTGACTAGTGGGGTACCGCAAGGTTCTGTGCTGGGGCCCCAGCTGTTTACACTGTACATTAATGATTTAGATGAGGGGATTAAATGTAGTATCTCCAAATTTGCGGATGACACTAAGTTGGGTGGCAGTGTGAGCTGCGAGGAGGATGCTGTGAGGCTGCAGAGCGACTTGGATAGGTTAGGTGAGTGGGCAAATGCATGGCAGATGAAGTATAATGTGGATAAATGTGAGGTTATCCACTTTGGTGGTAAAAACAGAGAGACAGACTATTATCTGAATGGTGACAGATTAGGAAAAGGGGAGGTGCAAAGAGACCTGGGTGTCATGGTACATCAGTCATTGAAGGTTGGCATGCAGGTGCAGCAGGCGGTTAAGAAAGCAAATGGCATGTTGGCCTTCATAGCAAGGGGATTTGAGTACAGGGGCAGGGAGGTGTTGCTACAGTTGTACAGGGCATTGGTGAGGCCACACCTGGAGTATTGTGTACAGTTTTGGTCTCCTAACCTGAGGAAGGACATTCTTGCTATTGAGGGAGTGCAGCGAAGGTTCACCAGACTGATTCCCGGGATGGCGGGACTGACCTATCAAGAAAGACTGGATCAACTGGGCTTGTATTCACTGGAGTTCAGAAGAATGAGAGGGGACCTCATAGAAACATTTAAAATTCTGATGGGGTTAGACAGGTTAGATGCAGGAAGAATGTTCCCAATGTTGGGGAAGTCCAGAACCAGAGGTCACAGTCTAAGGATAAGGGGTAAGCCATTTAGGACCGAGATGCGGAGGAACTTCTTCACCCAGAGAGTGGTGAACCTGTGGAATTCTCTACCACAGAAAGTTGTTGAGGCCAATTCACTAAATATATTCAAAAAGGAGTTAGATGAGGTCCTTACTACTAGGGGGATCAAGGGGTATGGCGAGAAAGCAGGAATGGGGTACTGAAGTTGAATGTTCAGCCATGAACTCATTGAATGGCGGTGCAGGCTAGAAGGGCCGAATGGCCTACTCCTGCACCTATTTTCTATGTTTCTATGTTTCTATGACACTTGGAAGTATGACATTATAGCCATTACTGAGACATGGCTGAAGGAGTGGCAGGTTTGACAGCTCAATATTCCTGGTTACAGGATTTTTAGACAGGAGAGAGAGGGGTTAAAAAAAGTGGGTGTGGGGGGGAGTTGTGGATCACGGTATTGATTGAATAAACTATTACAGCTTTGAGGAGAAATGATATATTCGAGGGATCATCAAATAAGGCCATATGGGTCGAACTGAAAAATAAAAAGGGTGTGATCACACTGCTGGGTGTGTATTATAGATCCCCAAACAGTGGGAGGGAGCTAGAAGAGCCAAAATATACGTAGATTTCTGTGAAGTCTAAAAACCACAGGACAGTAATAGTAGGGATTTCAACTATCCAAATATTGATTGGGACAAATATAGTGTGAAGGGTACAGAGGGTGCAGAATTCCTGAAATGTATTCAAGAGAACTTTTTTCGTCAATATGTAACAAGCCCAACATGGGAGGGGGTGGTTCTGGATTTAGTTTTGGGGAATAAAGCTGGGCAGGTGGAAGGGGTCTCAGTGGGAGAGCACTTGAGTGTCAGTGACCATAATTCAGTCAGATTCAAGGTAGTTATGGATAACGACAAGGATAGACTAGGAATAAAAGTCCCAAATTGGGAAAAAGCTAACTTTGCTAAATTGAGAAGTGATTTGGCCACAGTAGACTGAAACAGCTACATGAAGGTAAATCCGTGTCAGAGCAGTGGGAGGCATTCAAGGAGGAGATCCAGAGGGCTCAGGCCAAACATGCACCCTTAAAGAAAAAGGAATTACAATTCTAGAGCCCCCTGGATGTCTAGGGACTTACAGGGGATGATAAAGAAAAAAAGGGACGCTTATGTCATATACCAATGGCTAAATACTGTAGAATCTCTGGAGGAATAAAAGAAGTTCAGAGGTAAAATTAAAAAGGATATTAGAAATGCTAAGAGAAAGCATGAAACATTCTTGGCAAGTAAAATCAAGGAAAACCCAAAGATGTTCTATAAATATATTAAGAGCAAGAGGATAACTAAAGAATGGGTAGGGCCTATTAGAGACCATGAGGGTAATCTGTGTGTGGAGGCGGAAGATGTGGGTATGCTTCTTAATGAATAATTTGCATCCGTTTTCACAAAGGAAAGGGGCAATGTAGATACAGCTATCGAAGAGGAGTGTGAAATTCTGGACGAAATAGACATAGCGAGAGAGGCGGTATTAGGGGGTTTGTCAGCTTTGAAAGTGGTTAAGTCCCTAGGCCCAGATGAAATGCATTCCAAGGTGTTGAGTGAAGCAAGAGAGGAAATAGCCGAGGCTTTGACCATCATTTTCCAGTCCTCTTTTGATTCGGGCATGGTACCGGAGGACTGGAGGACCGCTAATGCGATACCCTTATTTAAGAAGGGAGCAAGGGATAGGTCAAGTAATTACAGCTCTGTCAGCCTAACCACAGTGGTGGGAAAATTAATGGAAAAATTCATGAAGGACAGGATAAATCTACATTTAGAACGGCAGGAATTAATCAAGGACAGTCAGCATGGATTTGTTAAAGGAAGATTGTGTCTGACTAACCTGATTGAATTTTTCCAGGAGCTAACCAAGAGAGTCGATGAGGGTCGTGCATACGATGTAGTGTATATGGACTTTAGCAAAGCTTTTGATAAGGTCTCACATGGCAGACTGGTCACGAAGGTTAAAGCCCATGGGATCCAGGACAAAGTGGCAAGTTGGATCCAAAATTGGCTTCGTGGTAGGAAGCAAAGTGTAATGGTTGATGGATGTTTTTAGTAGGGTTCTGCAGGGCTTAGTACTGGGTCTCTTGCTTTTTGTGATATACATCAATGATCTAGATTTGAATATAGGGGGTATGATTAAAAAGTTTGCAGATGACACTAAAATTGGCTGTGTGGTTAATAATGAAGTAGAAAGTTATGGACTGCAGGAGGATATCAATTTACTGGTTAGGTGGGCAGAACAGTGGCAAATGGAATTTAATTTGGAGAAGTGAGAGGTAATGCACTTGGGAGGGCTAATAAGGAAAGGGTATACACATTAAACGGTAGGCCTCTTAGAAGTGTAGATGAACAAAGTGATCTTGGAGAGCTTGTCCACAGATCCCTGAAAGTAGCAGGCTAGGTAGATAAGGTGGTTAAGAAGGCATGCAGAATACTTGCCTTTATTGGCTGAAGCATAGAATACAAGAGCAGGGAGTTTATGCTTAAATTGTATAATACACTGGTTAGGCCACAGCTGGAATAATGTGTACAGTTCTGGTCGCCATATTATAGGAAGGACGTGATTGCATTGGAGACGGCGCAGAGGAGATTTATGAGGATGCTGCCTGGAATTGACAATCTTAGCTATGAGGTCAGATTGGAAATGCTGGGTTGGTTCTCCTTGGAATAGAAGAGGCCAAGGGGAGACCTCATTGAGGTGTATAAAATTTTGAGGGGCCTGGATATAGTAAATAGCAAGGGCCTATTTCCCTTGGTGGAGGGATCAATTACAAGGGGGCATAGATTTAAGTTGGTTGGTGGAAGGTTTAGAGGGGATTTGAGGGGAAGCTTCCTCATGCAGAGGGTTGTGGGGGTCTGGAACTCACTGCCTGGAAGGGTGGTAGAGGCAGAAACCCTCACCACTTTTAAAAGGTGCTTGGATGTGCACTTGAAGTGCCATATCTTGCAGGGTTATGGACCTAGAGCTGGTAAGTGGGATTAGACTGGATAACCTCTTGTTGGCTGGGGCAGACATAATGCTAAGTACATCATGGAATCTAATACAGCGAGTGTGATCTCCTGGACTAGTTTTGATGCCTGGATGGGTCGGAGAGAAATGTTCCCAGATTTTTTTCCCTCAATTGGCCTAGGTTTTTATCTGTTTTTTTGCATGGCTCCAGGTGGGGTGCAGTGTAAAATTTTGTGATACATGGGGTATCGCAGTTGTGTGGGGTAGACTGGTTGGGCCAGATGCTCTTTACCTGTTCGCCATTGTTCATTGTTCATAGGTTTATACGTAACCTTCAGAGCTGCTGACCAAGGGCTGTGTGGCTCTTTGTCGGCTGGCGCGGACATGATGGACCGAAATAGCCTCCTTCTGCGCTGTGGATTTTTATGTTTCTATGAATTCCTTCAAGCGACAGCTGGACCTGTTTCTGGCTGCAACGGAGATCACCTCTGACAGAAGGTACATACTGCAGGGAATTTAATAGCCAGAGTGATCTCCTGAACTAATTTCAGTCACCTAGATGGGTCGGAGAGGGATTTCTCAGATTTTGTTTCCCTAATTGGCCTGGGTTTTTAATCTGTTTTTTTACCTCTACCAGGAGAACACATGGTTTCGGGTGGGGATACACATGGTATCGCAATTGTGTGGGACAGACTCGATGGACCAGATAATCTTTATCTGTCCGTCATTTTTTGTATGTTCGTATGTTTGTAATTTCCTCGGGCCGGCCCGGAAATCGGCGCGGTCCTGGCCTGCAAGACCATCAGCAGGCCGGGGCCATGAGAGGGAGCAGCATGCGGTGGCAAACCACTGCAGGGAGAAGCGTGTGCTGCTGCAGGAGGGTGACGGCTGACTGCAGTGTGGGCAGGTACAGCAGGAGCAGCGAGGTCGGGGCGAAGGAGCGGCAAGAGTTCGTGGAGGGATGTGATCGGGGCCCAGAAGAGGCGAGGGTCCGGGGGCAGCACGGGCCAGCCCACACTGCGATATGTGTGCGCCCTAGGCCCATGCAGCAGAGCTGGTCTCCAGTCATCTTGGTTAATCCTTGCCACTGGACCAAGACCTAGCTCTGTCAAGCCCGCGTGGTGACTGGTGTGCAACGGTCACCACACGTTAAAAAAAATCCACGCACAGGCATCTTCCACCCTTCAAGATGTAGTTCGGGATCTGGAATATTAGGTCCTTCATTGAAACACCTGTGAACTGAACCCTTTTCGGCGTGGAAGCAAGTCATCCTCGTTTCGAGGGACTGCCTATGATGATGATGAACCCCAAGAACAGGAACGACAGAAAATTCCATCCAATCATAGGCATGCACGTTCTGTGTCCAGGCACAGACCTCGGGCATCCCTTATCTGCTTTGAGCCTTTGCACAAGCATTTTCTGTTTTCACAGTTGATGACCTTGAAGGCAACAAAAGTTCTAACTGCAATTTTAAACCTAAGTTCAACATGATTTTCCCTAATTCTAACAGGAGAAATAAAACTAAAGTAATAAACTATAGGCTAGCAACTGTAAGGTTAAACTGCAATCCAGCAGTGCTTCTCGCTTTTGGTGGCGATGCAACCCCTCAGTCAGTGGGCACAGTGCAGTGTCTGCCAAACCCAGAGAGCTTTGTGCTGAAGTTGTTTTGTCTGTTAGCCGGACCAGGGGACTCTGCATTTGGTTTATTTTGCATTTGGGGGCGCTGCTGTCCCAGTTTTGAGTAAAAAAAAACGCCGCTTGTCTGTGGCTAGTGGGGTTGAAATCAGCATTAAAGAGAATCATTCACTTATGTGTTTCCTTTTGCACTTTACGATCCTTATAGTAGATGGGATGTTTTTTTGTCATCCTTGCATCTCCTTCTCCTCATTGAAAAGGTGGCTGCTCGATTTTTAAACGAATATAATTCCGATGGAACATGAGCAAAAAACCGCGGGTGCGATCAATATACGAATATAATTATGATAAGAGATAAGTGTAAATGCGTGACTGAGTTTAGAATTAACATTCCAACAAACAGGCTTTCCGACATTGCAGCTCAGCTTTTCCAGTTTTATGTGGCTTCTCCCAAACCTTTGGCTGCTTATCGTAGGTTCCAAATCTTCCGATAGATGCAAGCAGTTGCCCTGGACTGGGACTTGCCAGGTTTGGTGTTGTGTGCACTCAATCCGTTTCAGACAAATAGCTCCCAGTTCTCAAGTGTCCATCATGTGCAAAGACATCGTTTTACTGATTGCAACAACAACAACAACAAACTTTTTCTATGAGTAATTAAAAAAAACGTTATTCCTTTCATTATATTTTAAGTCAGTGTTTTTTTTAACAAAATACCACCGCCTAGAAGTCCAATTAAGCCCGAAAACGGCTACCACGGGTCAAGGCTAACGGGGCAGCTCCCGGTATTTTGGTGCCACCTGTTGGTTTAAATGAGCGCAGCGCAGAAGCTCCCTGTACAACGTGCTCTTTCCGGAGGTAACATTGGCAGGAGGCCAAAGGTCCTGTCTGAAGGATTGGTATGTTCTCTGGCACTCACTTATTAACAGTGATATGGCCTGATCCTTAAAGACAGCAGGCCAGGCAGATAAGGTGGTTAAGAAGTCATATGGAATACTTGCTTTTATTAGCCAAGGCATAGAATACAAGAGCAGGGAGGTTATGCTTGAACATATAAAACATTGGTTAGGCCATAGCTAGAGTACTGCGTGCAGTTTTGGTCACTACATTACAGGAAAGATGTCATTGCATTCGAGAGGGTACAGAGGAGAACTACGAAGGTGTTGCCTGGAGTGGCGAATTTTAGCTATGAGGAATGATCTGATAGGCTGGGTTTGTTTTCTCTGGAACAGAGGAGGACCTTATTGAGGTGTATAACATTATGAGGGGCCTCGATAGAGTGGATAGGAAGGAGTTGTTGACCCTTCCCTTAACAGAGGGGTCAACCACCAGGGGGCATAGATTTAAATAATTGCTCGTAGGTTTAGAGGGGACTTGAGGAGATTTTTTTTCACCCAGAAGGTGGTGGGAGTCTGGAACTCACTGCCTGAAAGGGTGGTAAAGGCAGAAACCCTCACCACATTTAAAAGGTACTTCAATGTGCACCTGAAGTGTTGTAACCTACAAGGCTATGGACCAAGAGCTGGAAAGTGGGATTAGGCTGAATAGCTCTTTGTCGGCCGGCGCAAACACGATGGGCCGAAATAGCCTCCTTCTGTGCTGTAAATTTCTAAGATTATGATGAACAGTGAAAGATGTTGTTAAACAGTTGCATGAGAAATCAATTGAAACTCATTTTTTAAAAGGGGAATATGAGCCCAAAGAGAATTCAATTAACTTTTTTAAGAACAGCCAACTTTTGAAGAACTCCTGGTGAAAATATGGTATTAAATCTTCCTTAATTCTTGGCCTTTTAAAAACAGACTTCAAAACTCTGCAGCTCTGAGTGTGGAAAAAACATGTTTAATATTTAAGGAAATGCAGCTTTGAGTTTTTTTCCTGGGATTCTTATCACTGTAGCACAGTATGGTTTATTTTAAAAGTATTTACCTTCTGTAATGTTTGACTGACCGATGGGGGTGGGGGGGGAGGGGGGTTGGGGGGGAGATTTGATGCATCCCATTGGAAGCAGTTTTCACTCCAATTACATAGTCTGAGCTCTCCATCGTTACCAGTTATCCCAGCCATTGTTTACTGTACGGGTTATAGCTTACTGCCATTTTCTCCTGGCTCTATGTGCTGTCAACGGCTGCACACATGGGCGTGCTTTGGAGAGAGCGGCAATGTCCAAAATCGCTGAGTGTGCGTCAATTCAGTGTTGCACGCTGATTGACATCATGTTGCTGTTAATTAAAATACATGAGGGCAGGAAACAGCAGTGCTGCCGATCTGCACAACATGGCAGCCACCATGTTCTGTGCCAGATGTGTGCGGAAGTGAGGTACCCACCATTTTTCTTCAAAGCCAGCCTTAACGGCCGCGCTACAGGTTCAAATTTCTACAGGTTCACTGGTCTGACTTTGGCAATACACAATATTAAATTATAAATGGGAGAAAAGATAGGAGATAATTGTATTTTATATGCCTGGATTAATACATTGTTGTTTATTTTTGTTCTTAAATCTATAGAAATTAACAATAGTGTAAACAAGAAACTTGTATTGAAATGTTTTATTAAACCAGTGCAAAGGTTTTCAATTTTCTTTTCATCTCTTTTGAAGGAGCCATGCTGGGTGAGCAGCAGCCACCTGGAACCTTGCCCTAGGGTCATTCTTTACCTTGGGGCTAAGATGATGAGCATTGTGGACATCAGTGCTGAATCCGATGCTGTGCTCACCTGACATCCATTCACTTGCACTTTCCAGCACAGGTCACTGGATAACAAGCGATTGAGGCTATCTTGGCGTGAGCAGCAATAGATTAATACCTAATTCAGTAATGCCAGGCACATACAAAAAGGGCTGCCCTTAAAAAATGAATAGCAACTGTTTGGTTCGTGCCATTTGGCTGCCACTGCCCCTCAGTCACTGCCCATTAGTCAGTGCCCGTCACGGCCCCTCAGTCACTTCCCCTCAATCAATACCCCATGGCCACTGCCCCTCAGTCACTGCACCTCAGTCACTGCCCCTCAATCAGTGCCCCTCATCACTGATACTCAGTCAGTGCCCCTCCCTCAATCACTCCCCCTCAGTCAGTGCCCTTTAGCCAGTGCCCCTCAGTCAATGCCCCTCAGTCAATGCCCCTCAGTCAGTGCCCCTCAGCCACTACCCCTCAGTCACTGCCTCTCAGTCATTGCCTCTCCCTCAGTCACTGCCCCTCAGTCAGTGCCCCTCAGTCAGTGCCTCTCAGTCAATGCCCCTCAGCTACTACCCCTCAGTCACTGCCCCTCAGTTACTGCCTCTCAGTCAGTGTCCCTGAATCATTGCCAATCAGTCAATGCCCCTCAGTCAGTGCCCCTCAGTCAGTGCCCCTGAATCATTGCCAATCAGTCAATGCCCCTCAGTCACTGCCCCTCAGTCAGTGTCCCTGAATCATTGCCAATCAGTCAATGCCCCTCAGTCAATGCCACTCTGTTACGGCCCTTCACTCAGTGCCATTCAGTCACTGCCCCTCACTCAGTGCCACAGAGTAACTGCCCCTCAGTCACTGCCCCTCAGTCAATGCCCCTCAGTCTATGCCCCTAAGTCACTGCCACTCAGTCACTGCCCCTCAGTCACTGCCCCTCAGTCTGTGCCCCTCAGTCAGTGCCCCTCAGTCACTGCCCCTCAGTCAATGCCCCTCAGCTACTGCCTCTCAGCCACCGCCTCTCAGTCACTGCCCCTCAATCAGTGCCCCTCAGTCTCTGCCCCTCAGTCTCTGCCCCTCAGTCACTGCCCCTCAGTCACTGCCCCTCAGTCTCTGTCCCTCAGTCACTGCCCCTCAGTCTCTGCCCCTCAGTCAATGCCCCTCAGTCACTGCCCCTCAGTCACTGCCCCTCAGTCTCTGTCCCTCAGTCTCTGTCCCTCAGTCACTGCCCCTCAGTCTCTGCCCCTCAGTCAATGCCCCTCAGTCACTGCCCCTCAGTCACTGCCCCTCAGTCTCTGTCCCTCAGTCACTGCCCCTCAGTCTCTGCCCCTCAGTCAATGCCCCTCAGTCACTGCCCCTCAGTCTCTGCCTCTCAGTCAATGCCCCTCAGTCACTGCCCCTCAGTCTCTGTCCCTTAGTCAATGCCCCTCAGTCATGCCCCTCAGTCACTGCCCCTCCATCAATGTCCCTCAGTCAGTGCCTTCTGAACAAAAGGGGAGGAGACAGGAGAACCTTTATTGAATAATCATTCACAGCAATATTTTAATCAGAATTGTTCAGTGTTGTACACTCAAAGATAGTTGAGCATGAGAACCCAGAAAATCCAACTGTCCGAAATCTTGACAAAGAACAGCTTGGTGCATTTACAATTGAACAACTTGGTTACCTAATATTTTTATATAAAGGGGCAGTGGCTGCATGGATACGAAATTGGTTAAGAGACAGAAAGCAAAGAGTAATGATGAACGGTTGTTTTTCAGACTGGAGGGAAGTTCACAGTGGTGTACCAAAGGGGTCAGTATTCGGACCATTGCATTTTTTAATGTAAATATTTATGAACTGGACTTGGGCATACAGGAGGCATAATTTCAAAGTCTGCCGGTGACATGAAACTCAGAAATGTAGTAAAGAGTTAGGAGGATTGTAACAGACTTCAGTGGGACATAGACAGACTGTTCAAATGGGCAGACATATGGCAGATGAAATTTAACACAGAGAAGTTTGAAGTGATACATTTTGGTATGCAGAATGAGGAGAGGCAATATAAATGAATGGTACAATTTTAAAGGGGCTGCAGGAACAGAGCGACCTGGGGTGTACATACAGAAATCTTTGACGGTGGCGGACAAGTTGAGAAGGCTCTTAAAAAGGCATATGGGATCTGTGGCTTTATAAATCATCATCATCATAGCAGTCCCTTGGAATCGAGGAAGACTTGGTTCCACTCCTGAAGTGAGTTCTTTGATGGCTGAACAGTCCAATACGAGAGCCAGAGACTCTGTTACAGATGGGATAGATAGTGGTTGAGGAAAGGGGTGAATGGGATTGGTTTGCTGCACGCTCTTTCCGCTGCCTGCGCTTGATTTCTACATGCTCTCGGCGTTGAGACTCGAGGTGCTCAGCGCCCTCCCGGATGCACTTCCTCCACTTAGGGTGGTCTTGGGCCAGGGACTCCCAGGTGTCAGTGAGGATATTGCACTTTATCAGGGCTTTGATGGTGTCCTTGTAGCATTTCCGCTGCCCACCTTTGGCTAGTTTGCCGTGAAGGAACTCCAAGTAGAGCATGTGCATTGGGAGTGGGCATGAGAATTATGTGGCCTGCCCAGCGGAGCTGATCGAGTGTGGCCAGTACTTCAATGCTGAGTATGTTAGCCTGGATGAAGACACTAATGTTGGTGTGCCTGTCCACCCAGGGGATTTGTAGGATCTTGCGGAGACATCGTTGGTGATATTTCTCCAGCAACTTGAGGTGTTTGCTGTACATGGTCCATGTTCCTGAGCCATACAGGGGGGCAGGTATTACTACAGCCCTGTAGACCATGAGCTTGGTGGCAGTTTTGAGGGCCTGGTCTTCAAACACTCTTTTCCTCAGGAGTCTGAAGGCTGCACTGGCGCACTGGAGGCAGTGTTGGATCGTGTCGTCGATGCCTGCTCTTGTTGATAAGAGGCTCGCGAGATATGGGAAGTGGTCCACAGTGTCCAGGGCCGCGCCGTGGATCTTGATGACTGGGTGGCAGTGCTGTGTGGTGAGGACAGGCTGTTGGAGGACTTTTGTCTTACGGGTGTTTAGCATAAGGCCCATGCTTTTGTACGCCTCAGTAAATACGTCGACTATGTCCTATGATATAAATAGGGGCATAATAAAACACTTGTTAGGCCTCAGCTGGAGTATTGTGGGCACCACACTTGTGAAAGAATGTTAAGGCCTTGGAGAGAGAGCACAGGAGATTTACAAGAATGGTACCTGGGATGAAAGACTTTTGTTACATGGAGAGACTCGAGAAGCTGGGGTTGTTCTCCTTTGAGTAGAGAAGGTTAAGGGAGATTTGATAGAGGTGTACAAAATCCTGAATGGTTTTGATAGAGTAAATGAGAAACTGTTTCCAGTGGCAGAAGGGTCGGTAACCAGAGGACACATATTGAAGGTATTTACACCTGGGAATCCCTGGTCAAAGACCACCCTAAGTGGAGAAAGAGTAGCCATGAGGGCGCTGAACACCTTGAGTCTCGCCGCCGAGAGCATGCAGAAAACAAGCACAGACAGTGGAAGAAGCGTGCAGCAAACCAGACTCCCCATCCACCCTTGTCTTCAACGATTGTCTGTCCCAGAGACAGAGACTGTAATTCCCATATTGGACTGTACAGTCATCTGAGAACTCACTTCTAGAGTGGAAGCAAGTCTTCCTCGATTTCGAGGGACTGCCTATGATTGAAGCTAATTGGCAAAAGTACCATAGGCAACATGAGGGGGAAAAGATTATGCAGAGAGTTATTATGATCATCGATGCACTGCCTAAAAGGGCGGTGGAAGCAGATTCAATAATAACTTTCAAAAGGGAATTGGAAAAATACTTGAAGGAGGAATATTTACAGGGCTATGGGGAAAAAGCAGGGGAGTGGGACTAATTGGACAGATCTTTAAATGAGCCAGAACAGACAGGATGGGCTGAATGACCTCCTTGTTATGATTCTATGATAATATATCATAAATCTGTCATGCAAACACTTTAATGAAATTTAATTCCTCTTACTTTAAGTTGTCAGCCTTGTCTCAGTGGGTAGCACTCTCACCTCTGAGTCAGAAGGTTATGGGTACAACTCTTAATCCAGGGACTTGAGCCTATAATCCAGGCTGATGTATCTGCCCTCTCAGGTAGACGTAAAAGATACCATGGCACTATTCAAACAAGAGCAACAGCTATGTCCTGTCCAATATTTAGCTCTCAACCAACATCAGTAATACAGATTATCTGGTCATTTTCTCATTGCTGTTTGTGGGAGCTTGCTATGCGCAAATTGGCTGCTGTGTTTCTTACATTACAGCAGTGACTTTTAAGCATGTTGGGACATCCTGAGGTTGTGAACGGTGCTATATAAATGCAAGTTCTTTCTTTAAACTCACATCTTCATTGCTCGCACATATGTCAGATTCCTTGATGTGAGTGACAGATAATACTTCGAATGTTAGAGCATAATCACATGGTGTGATTTAAATTTAGAATAATGAATATCTGGACATGTTTACAAGGTAATAATCTCTCCGAGTGCATTGGGATCAAATCAAAAACAATGAGAGCAAAGCTCCGCAAATACAATTGTCACATAAACCAAAGGAGTAGATTATAGCAAGAGAATCACTCCCTTATATTGGTTGAGACAATAAGGAATTTTAAGACATGCTTATGTTAAGGTTTTGAACACATCAGACGCAAGGCAGTGTGCCAAATGCTCAAAATGATCATCACTGTAGTAAAATAAAGCTCAATAAACCTTGGAATTCATTACTGCAATTAGATTACTGGGGTTATTCATATTTCTATTTCTGGCAAAGCAGCTAAATCCATAGGACTTAAAATGAAAGCTAACAGGTCACTCCAGTGGCAGAATCCACAGGCAAGTGGCGAGAACAATTCAAATTCAAATTCACATTTCTTTTAGGAGCCCGTATATAGCACGATAGACAATCGTAGCGATCCTTCAATAATGATCTGATCCAATTTGTAATGTGGACCGTTTCCATTTTAAGTGGGAGTTTTTCATTGTAGTTGTGGTCAGTTTTGTGTGTCTGCAGGAGCTGTCTGTGCAGCCACTGATTGTTAGTGAGTTCCACTGAGGATTAATAATCTAATGACTACTTACACTAATATATGCTGCAAAATATAAACCCTTTATATACCAATTGTTTCTTTTTGGAAATAACCAGGGAATGCTTATGCCCATTGACACTGAAGGTATTCTTATTAAAAGGGTGGAAACATTTCCAGCCTGCCCCATTCATGCCCAATCCTGTCCTGTCCTCTGCATTGCTGGATCCCATCACATATGCATTCTCCATCCTATTTAATGACTGAAAGCACCTCAGTAAAATGATAGTAGTTGGCAGTCACTAATCTATCTTTAACACTTAGAAAACATAGGTATAATTCCAAGTGGCTATTTTGTAATATTCAAAATGGTGCACTGATTGCTCTCCTGGTGGCTCAGTTGGCAAAGACAGGGTGTAGCTCAGCCAGACAGACTAGAAGGTCCCATTGTCTTGGCTAATCTAAGTTGGGTCAATTGTAGGGTTACTAGAATTGACCACTGTACCCCTGAGCATGGGAGGGGAAACATCAGTTAGAGTTCCTGCTCCCGATTGCTAGCTAATGACCCTTGCTGTTTAGACAATGGCTGTGGACAAATTTGTGCTTGGCTTTGATGCCATAGTCGAACAGCTTGTCAACATTCACTGTCTATGTTCACCCATAAAGAATTGAGCCAAATCTTATCCACGTTAGTGTCTTCATGAGAAATGAAAATTGGAGAAAGAATAAAGAGCTGGATTTTCGATTGCCGTTAGCCTCAGTTAGCGCCCAGAGGGGGCATGAATGGGAGCGTTAGAGCTTAGCAACCAGGCGTGCAGCTTATAGCTCCCTGACAGAAAATTCATTAGGGGCTCACCGAGCTGCTGACAATCACTCCGATCGTGACGTATTCCTGGTGCAACGCCCACGCTTGAGCCCCGGTCACTAAATTAGGTGCAGCCGCCTCATTGAGCACCCGCCAATAACAACGTCTGGAAAAGCAGCCGTTGCAGGCTTGCAGAGTCATTAAGTGGTGGCTACTTAAAAGGTTGAGGAAGCGCTTCTCTCGGCGCTCACAGTCAGTGCAACATTTACAGAGAGCACAGTGCGTGAGCCTCCGAGTTTGCAGCAGAAGACTGACATAACAGTACAGGTTGTAAACAAATGAATTTGAAAACTTTAATGGGTGCATTACTATGCCGTGCCTTTAAGATTCGGCTTTTCCCAGGATCTGATTCGGAGTTCTGCGCATGCGCAATGGGCCCGCAAAATGTACCGACCAAACTTTCGTTATCGCCCCTTCCCCCGCTTCAGCTCTGGTGTGCAATGGCTGAATTATCGCCCCTGTCAGCTGTTCGACCAATTCTGGTGAATTTCTGGGCGGGAGGCGCAAAATTTTTAAAGGTGCTCAAAGTATCGCTCCGCCTGGATTGACACCTTTTATTCATAGGGCTTTTATTCACACATAATTTTAAAAACAAAATAGTATTTTTTAAATGACAGATGTAACTCAACCTGCAACATTATTTGGACCCAATTTTTAATATGTTCAAGAATCTGTGTTATCATTAAGACTCTTGCTCTCGTTATGGTAGAGAGTGTCCCTCCTCGCAACAAACACATGGCTGAAACATGTGGGACATCTGCCAATCGGAATAAGAACATAAGAACATAAGAAAAAGGAGCAACGTAGGCCATACGGCCCCTCAAGGCTGTTCCGCCATTTAATACGATCATGGACTCAGCTCCACTTCCCCGCCCACTCTCCATAACCCCTTATCCCCTTATCGTTTAAGAAACTGTCTATTTCTGTCTTAAATTTATTCAATGTACCAGCTTCCACAGCTCTCTGAGGCAGCGAATTCCACAGATGCACAACCTTCTGAGAGAAGATATTTCTTCTCATCTCAGTTTTAAATGGGTGGCCCCTTATTCTAAGAGTATGCCCTCTAGTTCTCGTCTCCTCTATCAGTGGAAACATTCTCTTGCATCCACCTTTTCAAGCCCCCTTATAATCTTATACGTTTCGATAAGATCACCTCTCATTCTTCTGAATTCCAATGATTAGAGGCCCAAACCTACTCAACCTTTCCTCATAAGTCAACCCCCTCATCTCTGGAATCAACCTAGTAAACCTTCTCTGAACTGCCTCCAAAGCAAGTATATCCTTTTATAAATATGAAAATCAAAACTGCACGCAGTATTCCAGGTGTAGCCTCACCAATACCCGGTACAATTGTAGCAAGACTTCCCTGCTTTTATACTCCATCCCCTTTGCAATAAAGGCCAAGATTCCATTGGCCTTCCTGATCACTTGCTGTACTTGCATACTAACCTTTTGTGTTTCATGCACAAGTACCCCCAGGTCCCGCTGTACTGCAGCACTTTGTTATCTTTCTCCATTTAAATAATAACTTGCTCTTTGATTTTTTTTCTGCCAAAGTGCATGATCTCACACTTTCCAACATTATACTCCATCTGCCAAATTTTTGCCCACTCACTTATCCTGTCTATGTCCTTTTGCAGATTTTTTGTGTCCTCCTCACACATTGCTTTTCCTCCCACCTTTGTATCGTCAGCAAGCTTGGCTACATTACACTCGGTCCCTTCTTCCAAGTCGTTAATATAGATTGTAAATAGTTGGGGTCCCAGCACTGATCCCTGCGGCACCCCACTGGTTACTGATTGCCAACCCGAGAATGAACCATTTATCTCTACTCTCTGTTTTCTGTTCGTTAGCCAATCCTCTATCCATGCTAATATATAACCCCCAACCCCGTGAACTTTAGCTTGCGCAGTAACCTTTTATGTGGCACCTTGTCAAATGCCTTCTGGAAGTCCAAATATACTACATCCACTGGTTCCCCTTTATCCACCCTGTTCGTTACATCAAAGAATTCTAGCAAATTTGTCAAACATGACTTCCTCTTCATAAATCCATGCTGACTCTGCCTGACCAAATTTTGCTTTTCCAAATGTTCTGCTACTGCTTCTTTAATAATGGCCTCCAACATCTTCCCAACCACAGATGTTAAGCTAGCTGATCTATAGTTTCCTGCTTTTTGTCTGAAATGAATGATGTTCAACCTTCACCTGGACCTGAATGCCAAGCAGTCTGAGGCCTGTTCTTGGAGACTCATTCAATACAAACTGCCCCACAAGCACAGCATCCCACACACTGATCCTGTCGACCCCAACGTATATAATCATCATTATGCTGGGATCCTTCCCACCCATCCTTAGGACAACTAACTGCCCCCCCCCCGCAAAATGCAAGACACACAGCCTGCTCCAAACATTTCTCCCCATCCCGATCCGCATTGCTGCCAGTGCAAGAATGGCTGTGCCAACAGACCTGGATATACTGATGCCCTCATCCCCAAATATTGTGTAATCAAAATGTACAATGATTTCATGAAATGTATATGGGAAGTATACCTTCATGAAATATATGTTCATCTAAATATTCAATGGCCTCATAAAATATATACATAAATGTACACTGAAATGTTCAGTGGCATCACAAAATATATGTGTGAATGTATACCTATACATACAATGGACACAAAATATATGTAAATGTACACTTAAACATATTATAGCTAATAAAATATATATATTTTTGAGAGCATAGTAAAAATAGATTCATTAAAGTGAAGTGGTTAAAATCATTAGTGCTACCTTGTTTATTTTTGTTTCTGTGTTTCTTCCTTGAACACTACTATTTAAATCCTGAATGATAATAATGGACAGATGAAGGAAGGGTGGTTGGTCTTGGAGGATTTACACAGCCTTGTGAATGAACCGAAATACCACATGTAATATCCCTTGTGGTACCAGTTCAGTTTATTTGCACTGTCAGACCCAGTAACTTCTCTAAGTCACGCATCAGCACTCAGTATTTAAACACAGTATTCTAAAAACTTCCAAAGACAGATACTAAGAAAAAGTTGTTAACATTGGCACTCTTTACAAAAAGGATACTGATCATGAAACTGATTTGGAAAATATTTTATGCATGCAAAATTATAGTGTTGTAAATGTTTGGATTGCCTTACTACTGAACCATTCCAACACAGACAGGAACAATCAACATCAAAACTCATCAGCAACTCACAATGAATTAATGTTCATTTTTGACACATTCTCAGATCAATATAGAGGCTTTTTAAAATATATTCTTGACCAATCATATTTATGACAAAAATACTTTAGTGACTATCACTTGCCTTTTTCAACTCCTTGTACCTGCAACAATGCTACATATTGGAATATAATAAACCTATTGTAAAAGGAGTTTTATGAATCCAATTTAAACACAGATACATAACAGTACTACTGAATAATGTATCCAGGAATGATTGTGAGATGATAGTATCTAACTGTGCAGACTATGTGATGGAATAGAGTAAAGAGAGCTGATTAAAACATAGTTGAGTGTAAGATTATAGTATCTGACCATGCAGATCATACTTGGGAATAAAGAATAGACAGCTGATTGAAACATTAGGTGATGAGACTATACTGTCAGTCTATGTAGGACCTGTGCTGAAATAAGGGCATACACTCACTAACATCACAGTGCGAGAGTTATGACTGAACCTATGATGTCTAACCATGTTAATGCTGGAATAGGGGCGAGTGTTTGAAATATGAGCTGATTGCTTAATCCCTCAAAATAAAAATCCCAGAGTTTCCAATTTCAGCAGGGAATCTGCAGCGTGTGATTATTAGTTGTTAGTTTTTTAAATTTTAGTTTGCATAATGTCATGATGTAGAGTCCCTTTAAGAGGTCATTCAGTTCTGCATTGAATTTAAATTAGGTTTTCAAAATGTGCAACTCTTATGAGGGATTAGTCCATCCTTGCCAACTAATCCGATCACATTATTTTTGTTAACTATCTACAGTGCTCCCATCAGTTAGCCAAACGCCAATTATCCAAAATGTTCAATTATTTAAATTTAAGTTTCAAAATTGGCCTCTGTATTTGCCTGCATCCTGCCAACACTGCAGTCAATAACAGTCATTGAAACTGACTGAATGAGTCATGGTCGCTATTGTCTGTGACTGATGTGCCTCTAAGTGCTATCTTGATGCAAGTAAAGGATGCCCCACACAAAGGAAAATCAACGAGTTTCTGCAAAACTTCAGCAAACTGAAAATCAGTAAAGCTTTGTCAATAACCAATTTTTTCCCCACCTACCTGAATGCGGTACAATTTTCATGAATATAAATAACTTATGGGGCGCGGTACCAATTAACCAATGGCTTGTGTTTCGCCTGGATTGTCCAAGATGATGAAGTGCTTCTGTGCTAATTCAGTCTCATCGTTTAATCAAAGTGCAGAAGCTGTTTATTGAGCAAGGTTCTCTGGACGAAAGTTATTATCACTGTTGGCTACATTTCGAAAATTATATTTTAACTTTTATTGGCTGACAGCTTCAGCAGATTTGCAGATGAAGTCTATTGTTCTTGGTAATGATGTCCTAGGGTTATGCAACAGAGTGTACTTGCTAGGACTGGGTCCAAAGGGACATAAAAAGAAGAGAGACACACAGAAAGGCTGAGACAGAATCAGAGAAACAGAGAGAGATGAAGGCACAAATATGGAGTGAAAGACAAAGAAACAAGCAGTGGAAGACAGATAGCTCAAAAGAGATCATAAAAGAGACTGAGTCAGAAAGATGGACAGCGAAAATTGATAACTGATAATGAATTATACGGATGTAAGTTCAGTAGTTTACAATCTTAGCAAAATCCAGAACTAATTTTACAGGTTTTATAATATGAACTTTTGTGCTTGTCAAAGGAGACTGGAACATAAGAACATAAGAATCGAGCCTCCACTATTCAATAAGATCATGGCTGATCTTCTACCTCAACTCCACTTTCCTGCACTATCGCCATATCCCTTGATTCCCTTAATATTCAAAAATATATCAATCTCTGTCTTGAATATACTCAACGACTGAGCCTCCACAGCCCACTGGGGTAGAGAATTCCAAAGATTCACAACCCTCTGAGTGAAAACGTTTCTCCTCATCTCAGACCTAAATGGCTGACCCATTATTCTGACACTGTGACCCCTGGTTCTAGACTCCCTAACCAGAGAAAACATCCTCTGTGCATCTATCCTGTCAAGCCCTGTAAGAATGTTGTATGTTTCAATGAGATCACCTCTCATTCTTCAAAACTCTAGTGAATATAGGCCTTGTCTACTCAATCTCTCCTCATAGGACAATCCCCCATCCCAGGAATCAGTCTGGTGAACCTTTGTTGCACTCCCTCTATGGCAAGTATATCCTTCCTTAGGAAAGGAGATCAAAGCTGTACACAATACTCCAGGTGTGGTCTCACCAGGCCCCTATATAATTGCAGAAAGACATATTTACTCTTATACTCAAATCCTCTTGTAATAAAGGTCAATATACCATCTGCTTTCTTAAATGCTTGCTGTACCTGCATGTTAACTTTCAGTGATTTGTGTACAAGGACACCCAGGTCCCTCTGAACACCAACATTTCTCAATCTCTTACCATTTAAAAAATACTCTGCTTTTCTATTTTCCTACCAAAGTGGATGACTTCATATTTCTCGACATTATATTCCATTTGCTATGTTCTTGCCCACTCACTTAGACTGTCTATATCCCCTTGAAGTCTCTTTGCATCCTCCTCACAACTTACATTCCCACCTAGCTTTGTATCATCAGCAAACTTGGATATATTACGTTTGGTCCCCTCATCCAAATCATTGATATAGATTGTGAATAGCTGGGGCCCAAGGACTGATCCTTGTGGTACGCCACTAGTTACAGCCTGCCAACCCAAAAATGACCCATTTATTCCTACTCTCTGTTTTCTCTCTGTTAACCAATCTTCAATCCATGCAAGTATATTATCCCCAATCCCATGAGCCCTAATTTTGTTTAATATCTTCTTGTGTGGCACCTTATCGAATGCCTTCTGAAAATCCAAATACACCCACACCCCTTATCTAATCTGCAAGTTACAATCTCAAAAAACTCTTAACAGATTTTTCAAACATGATTTCCCTTTCATAAATCCATGTTGACTCTGTCCAATCCTACCACGTTTTAAATTTTAGGCACCCAGTATCAAGCATTGCCAGGTCAAGAATAGCATGATTAGATGTGGAGTAAAGGTCCTTGTACAGTGCTCCAACAATGTGCCTCAGTCCTAACATCAGAAAAGCATCTGATACCGCACCAGTGTGTCGATTGATCACTTCCACAAGTCATACTTTGGCTTCTTTGACCAATTAAGCATCAAAGAGCACAGAGGATGCAACCAACCAAAAGTTAGTGACATTGCCAATTTAGCACCATGTCATATCACAGGCGTCCCTCAAACGAGGATAACTTGCTTTCACAAGAGTTCATAGATGTTTCAATGAAGGACCCGATGTTCCAGTCCTGAACTTCAAGATGTCTGTGCGTGGATTTTTTTAACATGTGGTGACCGTTGCACATCAGCCGCCACATGGGCTCGACAGAGCTAAGCCTTTATCCAATGGGAAGGGTTGAACCAGGACAACTGGAGACCTGCTCTGCTGCACGGACCTAGTGCGCACACATTTGGCAGTGTGAGCTGGCCCGTGCTGCCCCTGGGCCCTCAGCTCTTCTGGGCCCTATACCCTCATTCGCCGCACCTTCACCCAGGATGTTCCAGGGCCTGGCGCTCCAGCTCTATTTATAGCCGCACCCTGTGGTGGTGTTCACACACTAGTCGGGGCGGCCCACATAGTTCAGAGATAGCACCTTGTAGTGCCAAATTAAGCACAGTTTTTGCTGTGGACCCATGAAACTGTCCAAATTCATTTAATATAGGAACCTTTCAGCCAGCTAATCTGGTTAAATTTATACTCAGGCTCTTGAGGTGAAGCGCCAATGTGCCAACCAATTCTGTTGGTTTTATCACAATCAAACTCACTGGCAGCTATCAATTGCTTAACACAATAGGTTGAAACATTTTCAAATAATTTTTATTTCAACTTTTCTTATTTTTTATCAGCGTTTTGTTCTTAACAAAAAACACTATTACATTTTATGCCTTAAATGTATATATATTTTGATTAACAATCGATCTACCAAGTAATCATGAAATTATTTCTGCAAATGAAGAGTGCTTTTTAAGTTAAACTGGATTTTTTTTAGCAAAGTAATGAAGCTGACTGTAATTTTCTGATTTATATAAATCTTCCAAGATCAGCAGTAGTTTGCATAATTTCCTTAAGTGAATCAATATAGGCATGGAGAAGGCACTGATCGATCTTGGTTCTTTGACTTGGCTTTCTTTGGAAAGCAGATCCTTTATATGTGAAGCACTTCATATTGTGATATATTTCATGAAGAGGTAATGAGTTGCAGATCACTTGTGAACTATAAGTTTGTCATGAATTCTGAACAAATGTGACATTCCAGCCATAAGAATGTTTTTTTTTTTCAAGCATTTTCCATTGCAATTAAAATCACAAGACATTTATATTATTCTGACTAACAGAGATGTCGATTTGCAATTCTTCCAAACCTTTTTTTATATGTAATTTCAGAGGCAGTTTAGTATATTTTCTATAATATACTAAGAAGCTGTTTGCTATATTTGCACTTTTTGTTTATTTTCCTCTTCCCTTTTGCAACATGAGATTAAAAAATACTAGAGTATTTATTTGAAAACTACAATGCAATATTCATAAAAAATATGATTGTCTAAAAAGATGGGAGATGCCATATTCTCTACATTTATGCAGCTGTCAGGTAGAAACATGACAAGGTTTAGCCTTGGCTCCTGGTGCCCCATTCCTCCTATTGCTTTCAGTGAGAAACAAGAGTTCTTGTGATCTAATCCTAATGAGACAGCTTCATATTTCCAGCTTTGGAAAATATTAGGAAGGTGATATCCTAGCTTGGAAGCCTTATGCTGAACTGAATTTTCAGATAAACATATATATATGTGTAAACAAATGGTGGCATATAAGACCATCCTGAAGTACAGTATAAGACAAGCTTTATCCTGAAAGATACCTTATGCACTAAAGGACTATCTACCACAATTCTCCATCTGTGTATTGAGATTGATGTAATTCTAAAATTAGAAAATGCCAGACACTGGTATATAAGTAAATAATTTGGTCGTTTGTGGACCAGCACCAGAAATATGACGATAAAAAATTCAATAAGCTGATCTGATCTTGGCCTCAACTCCACTTCCCCGCCCGCTCCCCATAACCCTTAACTCCATTATCATTCAAAAATCTGTCTATCTCCACCTTAAATATATTCAATGACCTAATGTCGTACCTATGGGGAAAAAACTTATATTATTCAGTACTAAATGGAAACATTCTTGTTCCCCATAGAACTAAAAAATAGTGGAGGGTGGACACTGCAAAATCTATTCATGTGACAATTAATGCAATCATTAAGAACAACAATGAAAACTTGTATTTATATGCGACTTTACCATAGTAAAACATCCCAAGGTGCTTCATAGGAGTGTTATCAAACAAAATTTGACATCTAGCCACATAAAGAGATATTAGGGCAGATGAGGTAGGTTTTAAGGAGCTTCTTAAAGGAGGAAAATGAGATTGAGAGGCGGAGAGGTTTATGGAGGGAATCCCAGAGCTTAAAGCCTCAGCACCTGAAGGCATGGTCACCAATAGTGGAGCGATTAAAATTGGGGATCCATAAGAAGCCAGCATTGGAGGGCCACAGATATCTCGGAGGGTTGTAGAGCTGGGGGAGATTACAGAAATAGGGAGTGGCGAGGCCATGGAGGGATTTGAAAACAAGAATGAGAATTTTGAAATCGAGGCATTGCTTAACAGGGAGCCAATATAGGTCAGTGAGCAAAGGGGTGATGGGTGAGCGGGACATGGTGCGAGTTAGACACGAGCTGCCGAGTTTTGGATCATCTCTAGTTTACATAGGGTAGAATGCGGAAGGTCAGTCAGGAGTGCGTTGGCGTAGTCAAGTCGAGATGTAACAAAGGCTTGGATGAGTGTTTCAGCAGCAGTGAGCTGAGGCAGGGACGGAGTCGGGCGATGTTATGGAGGTGGACATAGAGGGTCTTAATGATGGCGTGGACATGCGGTTGAAAGCCCAACAAGGTCAAATACGACACCAAGGTTTCAAACAGTCTGATTTTGCATTGCACAGCATACATCTGAAAATAATGATTAATATAAAAGATCATACTGCACTATTTGAAGAGGAGCAGGGGAGTTTCCCTTATGTCCTAGCCAATTTTTATCCCTCAACTAACATCACCAATAAAAACAGATTATCTGATGATTATCAGATTGCTGTTCGTGGGAATTTGCTGTGTGCAAATTGGCTACCATGTTTTCTACATTACAACAGTGACTATATTTCAAAAATACTTCAAAAGTATTTCAAAAGTGAGTTCTAGACCCTCACCACCCTCTGGGTGAAGAAATTTCCTCTCAAATCCCCTCTAAACCTCCTTCCAATTATTTTAAATCTATGCCCCCTGGTTGTTGACCCCTCTGCTAAGGGAAACAGGTCCTTCCTATCCATTCTATCTCGGCCCCTCATAATGATATACAGCTCAATAATGTCTCCCCTTAGCCTCCTCTGTTCCAAAGAAAATAAACCCAGCCTATCTAATCTTTCCTCATAGCTAAAATTCTCCAGTCCAGGAAACATCCTCATAAATCTACAAAAGCAAAATACTGCGGATGCTGGAATCTGAAATAAAAACAGAAAATGCTGGAAATCTCAGCGGGTCAGGCAGCATCTGTGGAGGGAAAAGCAGAGTTAATGTTTCAGGTCGACAACATTTCGTCAGAACTGGAGAGTGTTTGGAAAGAACATATTCTAAAGAAGCACTGAAGGCGGTGGGGGGGGGCCAGGGGCAGTGCGCGGGTAGAAAGAACAAAAGGGAAGGTTTGTGATCGGGTGTGTTATGTATGTAATAACTCGATAGATTGAATACTGTAAACTAACACAGGTACAAACCTGGCTCTGCTTTATTAGAGCCGAAAGTGATTACATTACATGATGGCTTGCCTTTTATACCTGGGTTGCACACATGGCCTCCGACAGTCACGCCACCTGGTGGCTAGTAACCCCAAGCATACATACATGACAATATCCCTCTTTAAGATATTAGTAACAGTCTTTTTACAAATTGAGACAGTCCGGGGCTTTCCGCTCTCGAGTTGATCGTCTCAGTTCAACTCCAGCGTTCTGAGTCTGTTATGACTGGGGGCTGGGTAGCCGATCTGATGGGAGTGGCAATGACCATGTCAGGGATTGAAAGTCCAGATTCAATGGTAGCTGTGGATGTACTGGATGACATGATTATACACTCTATCCACTTGGAATATGCATCCACCATAACTAAAAACATCTTTCCCAGGAAGGGACCTGCAAAGTCGATGTGTATCCTGGACCATGGTTTAGATGGCCATGACCACAGACTCAGTGGTGATTCCGCTGGTGCTTTACTAAGCTGCATGCAAGTGTTGCACTGATGCACACATGATTCCAGATCAGAGTCAATTCCAGGCCACCATACATGAGACCTGGCAATGGCTTTCATCATGACAATACCAGAATGAGTGCTATGTAGATCATGTACAAATTTCTCTCTGCCTTTCTTAGGCATAACAACACGTTTACCCCTCAGTAAACAATCTGACTGAATGGATAGTTCGTCTTTGCGACGGTTGTAAGGTTTGGTCTCATCACCCATTTGCTTGGGTATGGCAGACCAATCACCACTAAGGACACAACGTTTCACAACTGATAATATCGGGTCCTGGCTGGTCCAGGTCTTAACTTGTTGAGCCATGACAGAGGTTCCTTCACTTTCAAAAGCATCCATAATTAACAGTAGGTCTGCAGGTTGTGGCATCTCCACCTCCGGTGTGGGCAACGGCAGATGGCTCAGTGCATCAGCATAATTCTCAGTGCCAGGTCTATGGCGAATGACATAATCATAGGCAGATAATGTCAGCGTCCACCTCTGGATGTAGGCGATGCATTGGTATTGATACCTTTGTTTTCCGAAAACAATGAAATGAATGGCTTGTGATCTGTTTCCAGTTCAAACCAAAGACCAAACAGGTACTGATGCATCTTTTTAACCCCATACACACAGGCTATTGCTTCTTTTTTTACCATGCTGTAGGCTCTTTCCACCATTGACAAACTTTTAGAAGTATACACAACAGGTTGTAGTTTACCTGACTCATTAGTTTGTTGGAGCATGCAACCAACTCCATATGACAAAGCATCACAGGTCAATACTAGATGCTTACACAGATCATAATGTACCAGCAGCTTGTTAGAGCAAAGCAGATTAGTAGCTTTCTCAAAAGCTCTATCTTGAGATGCACCACAAACCCAATTATCGCCTTTTCTTAGTAGCATGTGCAGTGGCTCTAATAAAGTGCTCAATCTAGGTAGGAAATTACCGAAGTAGTTGAGTAGACCAAGGAACGAACGCAGCTCTGTCACATTCTGAGGCTTGGGTGCATTTTTGATGGCCTTCGTTTGAGTCCGTAGGCTTGATGATGTCAGCAGCAATTTTCCTCCCTGGGAATTCGACATCCGGTGCCATGAAGACGCACTTCGAATGTTTCAGTCTGAGCCGCTCTTTGTTCAGACGATGTAGAACCTCTTCCAGGTTGTTCAGATGATCGGCAGTGTCATGACCTGTGACCAAGATGTCATCTTGGAACACCACGGTTATAGGGAAGGACATCAATAGACTCTCCATGTTCTTATGAAATATGGCTGCAGCCGAGCGAATTCCGAAAGGACACCTGTTGTAGATAAACAGTCCTTTATGAGTGTTGGTGCACGTAAGTTTCTTCGACGTCTCGACAAGCTCCTGTGTCATGTAGGCCGACGTCACATGCAGTTTAGTGAACAACTTCCCCCCGACTAGCATTGCAAACAGGTCCTCAAACTTTGGTAACGGGTATTGATCTGTTTCGAAACTTGGTTGCTCGTAACCTTGTAGTCTCCACAAATCCTGACAGTGCTATTACTTTTTAGCACAGGAACAATGGGGTTGGCCCATTCGATAAATTCGACCAGTGATATGATCCCTTCACACTGGAGTTTGTCCAGTTTGATTCGACCTTCTCCCTCATCATGTACGGAACCACCCGAGCTTTATGATGGACGGGTCTTGCATCCGAGTCCACGTGGATCTGCACCTTGGCTCCCGTGAAATTGCCGATGCCTGGTTCAAACAGCGAGAGGAACTTGCTCAGCACTTGAGCACATGGAGTATCATCCTCCGACGACAACGCTTTGATATCGTTCCAATTCCATTTGATTTTTTTGAGCCAATTCCTGCCGAACAGCGTTGGACCATTACCTGGAACAATTCATAATGGTAAATCATGAACCATACCATCATACGACACCTTGACTGCTGCACTGCCAATCACCGTTGTGAGTTCTTTAGTGTACGTACGCAACTTGACATTGACTGGACTCAGCTTAGGCCTCACAGCCTTAGTATCCCACAGCTTGTCGAATGTCCTCTGGCTCATTATTGATTTACTTGCACCCATGTCAAATTCCATCGGTACCGGCACACCGTTAGGTTTCACATAAATCATTATCGGTTGGCTCTTTGTTAGGAACGAATACAGTCCATACACTTCCTCCTCTGGTATCTCGGATTGCATATCCGGATCCGCGCTATACTGGTCATCATCCTCCACGTGGTGTGTCGCAGCCCGCTTGCTCAGTTGTGGACACATGCGCTGGAGATGCCCCCGTCTCAAACAGCCTTTACAAATGTACTGTTTAAACCGACACTGATGAGGCCAATGATTGCCCCCACAACGCCAACACGGTGAAATCGGATTAATTCCAGTTGGGGGACTTTGAGCAGCCACAGGTTTCACATACGCAGTCGAGTAGGCTCTGCCATATGCCAAACGATGATGCAATCTTGTTTACAGTACTTGCCGAGTTCCGATTTGGCGATGATATCTGTTTTAAGTGTTTGTCCGTCGTCATGCATGCCTGGGCAATCGTGATGGCCTGGTTCAAGTCCAGCGTTTCCGCTGTCAGTAGCTTACGCAGGATCACCTCGTGGTTGATGCTGAATACAAAAAAGACCCACAGCATGTCTCCCAACGTGTTTTTGAACTTACACGGTCCAGCTAGACGTCTTAGGTCGGCAACGAATTCTGACACATCCTGGCCCTCAGAATGAACATGCTGGTTTGAGATGGGCTCGTACCAGAGCACACAATTCTTCATAGTCCTTCTCCATTGGACTTGCAGGCGAGAGAAGATTCCTTATGAGCCCATAGATTTTCGGACCGCAATCCTTGAGGAAGACCGCCCTGCGCCTAACTACGTCAGTGGGTTTCTCCATTTTGTTTGTCACGAAGTACTGATCCAGGCAAGCTACAAAATGTGTCCAGTCCTCTCCCTCCACGAATCTCTCCATAATTCCAATTGTGCTCATTTTTGCATGTGAAGGTTCTTAAGTTACCTCGTCGCCAAATATTATGTATTTAATAACTTGATAGACTGAATACTGTAAAATAACACAGGTACAAACCTGGCTCTGCTTTATTAGGGCCCAAAGTGATTACATTACATGATGGCTTGCCTTTTATACCTGGGCTGCACACACGTGCGTGCAGTCCAATGACCTCTGACATTCGCGCCACCTGGTGGCTAGTTACCCCAAGCATACATACAAGACAGGGTGGAAGGCAGGAGAGATTGGAGAGACAAAAGAGATGATGGGCTGAATTGAAATGGTAATGGCTGGAGTTAGAAAAGTATTAGTCAAGATAGGATGTGAATGGTGGAATAATGACCGACTGTCATTAGAGACAAGGAGAAAAAAAACATAGGATCGGATGGGCGGGGGGGGGGGGGGGGCGTGTGGGGAAGGAAAGAGAGTCAACAATGGGCAGTGGTTATGCTCTGAAATTATTGAATTCGATGTTGAGTCCAGAAGGCTGTAAAGTGCCTAAACAAAAGATGAGGTGCTGTTCCTCGAGCTTGCATTGAGCTTCATTGGAACAGTGTAGGAGACCGAGGACAGAGAGGTCAGAGTGGGACTGGAGCGGAGAATTAAAGTGACAGGCGACCGGAAGCTCAGGGCCATATTTGCTGGCTGAATGGAGGTGTTCCGCCAATCTGCGTTTGGTCTTCCCAATGTAGAGGAGACCGCATTGTGAGCAGCGAATACAGTATACTAAATTGAAAGAAGTACAAGTAAATCGATGTTTCACCTGGAATGAGTATTTGGGGCCCTGATAGTGAGACGAGAGGAGGTAAAAGGGCAGGTGTTGCATTTCCTGTGCTTGCACGGGATGGTGCCGTGGGAAGGGAAGGGGATGCTGGGGGTGACTACGGAATGGACCAGGGTGTCGCGGAAGGAGCGGTCCCTTCGGAATGCTGAGAGGGGAGGGGAGGGGACGATGTGATTGGTGGTGGGATCACGCTGGAGGTGGCGGAAATGGCGGAGGATGATCCATTGAATGTGGCGGCTGGTGGGGCGAAAGGTGAGGACAAGGGGAACATGTCGTGGTTCTGAGAGGAAAGGGAAGGGATGAGAGAGAGGTGCGCGAAATAGAACGGACACGGTCGAGGGCCATGTTAACCACGGTGGAAGGGAATCCTCGGTTGAGGAAAAAGGGAGACATGTCAGAGGCATTGGTGTGAAAGGTGGCGTCGTCAGAGCAGATGCGACGGAGATGGAGAAACTGGGAGAATGGAATGGAATCCTTACAGGATGCGGGGTGGGAGGAAGTGTACTTCAGGTAGCTGTGGGAGTCAGTGGGCTTATAGTGGATACTGGTCGAAAGCCTATCCCCAGAGATGGAGACTGAGAAATCGAGGAAAGAAAGGGAAGAGTCAGAGATGAACCATGTGAAGGTAAGGGAAGGGTGCAAATTGAATGCAAAGTGAATGAAATCTCTGTATCCTCTCTAGTGCAATCACATTTTTCCTGTAATGTGGTGACCAGAACTGCACGCAGTACTCTAGCTGTGGCTTAACTAGTGTTTTATACAGTTCAAGCATAACTTCCCTGCTCTTGTATTCTCGGCTAATAAAAGCATTTGCAGTATTTGCGTGGGGCTCCCACCAGCCAGCTGGGACACGTTCAGTCCGATCCAGAGCGGTGTACTCCAGTCCAGTCCATGCGGACGACCCGGCCAGAGGCAAGATTGCACATGGCTCGGTGTTCGCATGTCTGCAAGCATCCTCCCAGTAACGCCGTGTAGTCCCTCTAGATCTATAGTATAATGGGGAACTAGCATTATTCTTTGTCATTGTTGAAACTGGAATAAAGGCATCTCGATTAGTGATGCAGAGATCTACTTTGATTGCCTTGTTCTGTATCACATCTGTGTTCTGCCTGTAAAGCCGTGAACACCGGAACACTTCCTCTTTAAGTGGACTGTGATTTTGATGGGGCTGAAAAGTTGAAAGTAATTTCCAGGGACGGGCCAGAGGAATACTGTTGAGTCATTGATTTATATAACATTTACTACAGAAGCAACCAGCTAAACGGCATCCGGTAATGTTATCTCTGCTTGGGAGAGGTTTCTTTTTTTTTAAATCACCCTTGGCAGACTGGGCAAGGACAATATTTGATGGACAGGCGCATGTTGTGAATGGGGAGAGCCTTTCATCAATGCCGAGCGAAGGAATGAACACGGGAAAACACGGCAATGAAGCATATCATTGCAGTGCAACAAAAACATTCTAATACCCGAATTCTGGGGCTGAGCTTCTGTCATTTCCAGTGAGTTTGAAAGATGGCAAGGGTTATATTGTCGGGGAAGCTCGATCTACCCTACACCCACAATAGCCAAAAAGCTGCAATCGCTTCCTCTAGTAACTGCTATTCTTGGCACTTTTACAAATTCACATTGGAACACAAGAGTTTTTTAGACTCTGTGCTTATATGTCTCCACACAGTTGCCAGTGGGACGATTATATTTCCAAAGTCCAACTTAGATTTTTTTTCCAGTAAGAAAAACTTTAAACGCTGTACTTTCACACATCAGTTGCAGGAACTGTTTTTTTTCGAAGACTTTTGATTTAAAGAAAAGAATGCCATCTTGGACGGTTCTATTACTGTTAGCGGCTCCTGTTTTCAGTTATTTTACCGATTTTTACCAGGAATTTTTACCTTTACATCGGCCCTTTTTCAGGTTTCAACCCGATGTTCACCTTTTTGATGTACCATGAACCTCGATGAAAGGGATTTGAGGTATGACCCTCAAACACGCTCTTACCTTGCCCTGCAGTCTCGATTCGCCGCAGAATGTATGCCTTTTACACGCACAGAAACAGCGACGATGAATACTGACGCCATGCAAATAACTTCTTCAACTGAGTAAGACATTTTCCCCAAATTGTACTGGACCCTCTGATTTTTGTCCAATTTTGAAAGGTCCAAAATAAGCCCCAAAAAAGGACACATTTTAGAGAAATGGAGCGGAGATCGCTGCATTTCCAGTATTTGCCTTCTATGCATGCAATGCCTGTAAGGTACTGGGATTGTATCCAGACACTGCAAGCTAAATCTGTGCTTTCAACTCATTGAAAACTGAAGTGAACTATAAGTAATATTTCAAATACCTTTACCAGCTCTAGTTCCCGATGCAATGCTGCTGGTGCTCTACATAACCTTGTAAATTTCTTGTTCCTACTGTTTCTTTCAAGGGAGGAAAAGTAAAACAGGTTCTGGGGAACCTTGAGAAATAGTTATCTAAAACGGGAGGGTGAGGAAGAGACATGTAAAACTAAAAAAACAAAACTGAGGGGGACATAACATATCAGAAAGGAGGAAATGGATGGGAGTCAATAGGATTGAGAAACTCCAGCCACCTCCTGCATTTCAAACTCGGAAAGAAGTTACGTTCAAATGAAGGTCCAGGTGAATGCTATTTGGGCAGCTCAATAATAAGTATTCATAGAAACATAGAAAATAGGTGCAGGAGTCGGCCATTCGGCCCTTTGAGCCTGCACCACCATTCAATATGATCATGGCTGATCATGCAACTTCAGTACCCCATTCCTGCTTTCTCTCCATACCACTTGATCCCTTTAGCCGTAAGTGCCATATCTAACTCCCTTTTGAATATATCTAACGAACTGGCCTCAACATCTTGCTGTGGTAGAGAATTCCATGGGTTCAGAATTCTCTGAATGAAGAAGTTTCTCCTCATCTCGGTCCTAAATGGCTTGCCCCTTATCCTTAGCCTTCTGGACTTCCCCAACATTGGGAACATTCTTCCTGCATCTAACCTGTCCAATCCCATCAGAATAGTATATGTTTCCATGAGAAACCCTCTCATTCATCTAAATTTCAGTGAGTATAAGCCTAGCCGATCCAGTCTTTCCTCATATGTCAGTCCTGCCATCCCGGGAATCAGTCTGGTGAACCTTCGCTGCACTCCCTCAATAGCAAGAATGTCCTTCCTCAGATTAGGAGATCAAAACTGCACATAATATTCAAGGTGTGGCCTCACCAAGGCCCTGTACAACTGTAGTAACACCTCCCTGCTCCTATACTCAAATCCTCTCGCTATGAAGGCCAACATGCCATTTGCCTTCACCGCCTGCTGTACCTGAATGCCAGCTTTCAATGACTGATGTACCATGACACCCAGGTCTCGTTGCATCTCCCCTTTTTCCCAATCTGTTACCATTCAGGTAATATTCCACCTCCCTGATTTTGCCACCAAAGTGGATAACCTCACATTTATCTATATTATACTGCATCTGCCATGCATTTGCCCACTCACCTAACCTGTCCAAATCACCCTACAGCCTTTTAGCATTCTCCTCACAGCTTACACTGCCACACAGCTTAGTGTCATCTGCAAACCTGGAGATATTACATTCAATTCCTTCGTCCAAATCATTAATGTATATTGTAAATAGCTGGGGGCCCAGTACTGAACCTTGCGATACCCCACTAGTCACTGCCTGCCATTCTGAAAAGGACCCGTTTATTCCTACTCTTTGCTTTCTGTCTGTCAAGCAGTTCTCTATCCCCGTCAATACATTACTCCCAATATCGCATGCTTTAATTTTGCACAATAATTTCTTGTGTGGGACCTTGTCAAAAGCCTTTTGAAAGTCCAAATATGCCACATCCACAGGCTCTCCCTTGTCCACTCTACTGCTTACATCCTCCAAAAATTCGAGACAATTTGTCAAGCATGATTTCCCTTTCATAAATCCATGCTGACTTGGACCAATCCTGTCACTGCTTTCTAAATGCACTGCTATTATTATTTTGTTCCTAACACAGATGAGACTGCACACAGGGAGGTTAAAGTAACAGTGACCTCAGTATTTATTAAGACACTCCAGAGTGAGAACAGGCCTTAGGGGCCGGCTTATATACAGTGCTCAAAAGGGATGTTGGGATCCCTTGGGACTCGAGGGGATGCGCTCCCTGATGGCGGAACATGGGAGTGCATGCTTTACAGATACACAACATCACTCCCCCGCAAATTCAAAGTGAAAACTATTTACAAGGTGGAGGCGGTAGGGAACCTTTCTTTCCCTGGTGGACCGCCTTGGTACAAATGTCTGGTGTGTTGGCTGTGCCCTCGCTGGGCTGGTGTGTTGTTGGCCCTGCAGGGCTGCTGGGTGAGCCTGGCCTTGCTGGGCTGTTGGGCGTGATGGGTTCAATTTCTTGGTCCAGGATGGTGTCGTTGATCCTTTGGGTATGTGTTGTGGGCTCGAAAAAGGTGGTGTCTGTTGTTGTTGTTCAGGGCAGTCTGTGAACCGCAGCCTCGTTTGCAAATTTGTCCATTTTCTAAGTTGACTACAAACACCCTACTCCCTTCTTTAGCTATCACCGTGCCCGCGATCCACTTGGAACCATGTCCATAGTTTAGCACATACACAGGGTCATTCAGATCAATTTCCCGTGACACAGTGGCGCGACCATCGTTTACATTTTGTTGCTGCCGCCTACTCTCTACCTGATCATGCAGGTTGGGGTGAACCAGCGAGAGTCTGGTTTTAAGTGTCCTTTTCATGAGTAGCTCAGCCGGGGGCACCTCTGTGAGCGAGTGGGTCTCGTGTGGTAGCTGAGCAGGACTTGGGACAGGCGGGTTTGGAGTGAGCCTTCTGTGACTCGTTTAAGATTCTGTTTGATGGTTTGTACTGCCCGCTCTGCCTGCCCATTGGAGGCTGGTTTAAATGGGGCCGAGGTGACATGTTTGATCCCATTGTGGGTCATGAATTCTTTAAATTCGGCAGTGGTGAAACATGGCCCGTTGTCACTGACCAGTATGTCAGGCAGGCCGTGAGTGGCAAACATGGCCCTCAGGCTTTCAATGGTGGCGGTGGCGGTGCTTCCCAACAATATTTCACATTCAATCCATTTTGAAAAAGCATCCATCACCACCAGGAATATTTTACCAAGAAACAGGCCTGCATAGTCGACATGGATCCTCGACCATGGTCTGGAGGGCCAGGGCCACAAACTTAGTGGTGCCCTTTTTGGGTAGCACTACGTGGTTACCCCACAACAGGCAGTCTGCCTGAATGGACAGCTTGTCCTTTCGCCGCTGGAACTGCTTGATTAGCTCTTGCATTTCAACGGGGATGCTGGCCCAGCTCCCATGCAATGCACAGTTTTTTACTAGGGACAGCAGAGGATCTTGGCTGGTCCAAGTCCTAATCTGGCGGGCCATGACAGGTGATTTATCATTTTCAAACGCTTCCATGACCATCAACAAGTCTGCGGACTGCACCACCATCAACATGTTTGCGCCATTTCCACCCCCGTGGTGGGCAATGGTAGCCGACTGAGAGCATCCGCACAGTTCTCGGTGCCTGGCCTGTGGTGGATGGTATAGTTATACGCTGATAGCGCGAGTGCCCATCTTTGTATACGGACTGAGGCATTAGTATTTATCCCCTTGTTTTCAGCAAACAGGGATATGAGGGGCTTGTGATCGGTTTCCAGCTCAAATTTGAGGTCAAACAGGTACTGATGCATTTTCTTTACCCCGAACACACACGCTAATGCCTCTTTCTCAATCATGCTGTAGGCCCTCTCGGTCTTAGACAAGCTCCTGGAGACATAGGCGACAGGTTGCAACTTCCCCGCAAAGTTAGCTTGTTGTAATGCACACCCGACTCCGTACGACGACGCATCACATGCTAGCACAAGTCTTTTACACGGGTTATACAATACAAGCAGCTTGTTGGAGCATAAAATGTTTCTGGCTTTCTCAAAAGCAATTACTTGGTTTTTTCCCAATACCCAGTTCTCACCTTTACGCAATAACATCCCGGTCGGAAGTTACCAAAATAGTTGAGGAGTCTCAGGAACGACCGCAGCTCTGTGATGTTCTGTGACCTGGGCGTGTTCCTGATAGCCTCTGTCTTAGCGTCTGTGGGCCGAATGCCGTCCGCCACGATCTTTCTCCCCAAAAACTCCACTTCTGTTGCCATGAAGACGCATTTCGACCACTTCAGCCACAGCCCTACGCGATCCAGTCGCTGGAGGACCTCCTCCAGGTTTTGTCGGTGCTCGACAGTGTCCCAACCTGTGACCAATATGTCATCCTGAAAATCCACTGTGCGTGGTACTGACTTGAGTAGGCTCTCCATGTTTCTCTGGAAGATCGCTGCAGCCGACCGAATTCCAAACAGGCATCTGTTGTGGATGAACAGTCCCTTGTGCATGTTGATGCAGGTGAGGCCCTTCGAAGACTCTTCCAGCTCCTGCGTCAAGTAGGTTGAAGTCAGGTCAAGCTTGGTGAACGTCTTGCCTCCTGCCAGCATCGCAAATAGGTCGTCTGCCTTAGGTAGCGCGTATTGGTCCTGTAGCGTGAAACGATTCACAGTTACTTTATAATCGCCGCAAATCCTGACTGTGCCATCACTTTTGAGTACTGGAACAATTGGGCTGGCCCACTCGCTGAATTCCACTGGGGAGATGATGCCCTCGCGTTGCAGCCTGTCCAGCTCGATTTCCACTCTCTCCCTCATCATGTGAGGTAGCGCTCGCGCCTTGTGGTGAATGGGTCATGCCTCTGGGACCAAGTGGATCCGCACCTTCGCCCAGAAAAGTTTCCAATGCCTGGCTCAAAAAGGGAAGGAAATTTGTTAAGAACCTGGGTACATGAGATCTCATCGACATGTGATAGCGCTCGGATGTCATCCCAGTTCCAGCGGATTTTGCCCAGCCAACTCCTTCCAAGCAGTGTGGGGTCATCACCCGGGATAATCCAGAGTGGCAGTTCATGCACCGTGCCCTCGTAGGTGACCTTAACCATGGCGCTGCCCAGGACAGTGATGAGCTCTTGGTGTACATTCTCAGTTTCATGTGGATGGGGCTCAGGGCTGGTCTGAGTGCCTTGTTGCACCACAATCTCTCAAACATCTTTTTGCTCATGGTGGATTGGCTAGCGCCAGTGTCCAGTTCGATGGCTACGGGTAAGCCATTCAATTTTACATTTCACATTATAGGTGGATATTTCGTCGAAAATGTGTGCACCCAGTCTACTTCAGCATCTGCCTCCTCTCACTGAGGCTCGAAATTGCTTTGATCCACCATGGACCGATTTTCCTCTGCCACGTGGTGGTTAGCAAGTTTTGCAGAGCTTGTAGCTCGTCTGCAAGCTCGTTGGAAGTGCTGCATTTTTCCACAGCTCTTGCAAACATACCCTTTGAAGCGGCATGAATAGGCTGAATGGAAGCCTCCACAATGCCAACAAGGTGTGAATTGCCTTGCATTCATCCTTTGTTGCGGACTCTGAGTCATCTGGGTCACCTGAGGCCTGCTGGCAGTTGCAGACTCGTGGTTTCTGCCCTGTACATTTCTGCTCCTAAACACAGTTCCAGTTAATTTATGAACATTGCTAGCACTTGTGTGCTGAGAGATTTGTTTGGTGTTATCACTGGTGGACATAAACGCCTGTGCTATCGTAATGGCCTTACTGAGGGTCGGTGTCTCTACATTCAAAAGTTTTTGTACGATGGTCTCGTGGCCAGTGCCCAGTACAAAAAAGTCTCTGAGCATCTGCTGCAGGTAGCCATCAAACTCACATTGTGCTGCAAGTCGCCTTAGCTCGGCGACGTAGCTCACCACTTCCTGACCTTCAGATCGCTGGCACGTGTAGAACCGATACCTCGCCATCAACACGCTCTCCCTCGGGTTAAGATGCTCCCGAACCAGTGTACACAGCTCCTCATATGACTCATCTGTGGATTTCACTGGAGCCAGAAGATTCTTCACGAGGCTGTAGGTTGGTGCCCTGCAGACCATGAGGAGGACCGCTCTCCTTTTTGCAGCGCTTCCTTCTCCGTCCAGCTCGTTGGCTACAAAGTATTGGTCTAGCCGTTCGACATAGGCTTTCCAGTCCTCACCCTCTGAAGTTCTCCAGGATGCCCACAGTTTGCTGCATCTTTGCGTTGGATTCGTATACTCGTTGCCAGTTATTGTGTTCCAAACACAGGTGAGACTGCACACAGGAAGGTTAAAGTAACAGTGACCTCAGTCTTTATTAAGACACTCTAGAATGAGGAACAGGCCTTAGGGGCTGGTTTATATCTATGCTTGGATCCCTTGGGACTTAAGGCGATGTGCTTCCTGATGGCGGAACATGGGAGTGCATGCTTTACAGATACACAACAATTACATTTTTAATAATTGATTCCAACATTTTCCCCACTACCGATGTCAGACTAACTGCTATATTTCCTTGTTTTCTCTCTCCCTCCTTTTTTAAAAAGTGTGTTTACATTAGCTACCCTCCAATCCATAGGAACTAATCCAGACTCTATAGAATGTTGGAAAATGACCACCAATGCATCCACTATTTCTAGGGTTACTTCCTTAAATACTCTAGGATGCAGACTATCAGGCCCTGAGGATTTATCGGCCTTCAATCCCATCAATTTCCTTCACACAATTTCCTGAAATAAGGATTCCCTTCAGTTCCTCCTTCTCGCCAGACCCTCGGTCCCCTAGTATTTCCGGAAGATTATTTGTGTCTTCCTTAGTGAAGACAGAACCAAAGTATTTGTTCAATTGGTCTGCCATTTCTTTGTTCCCCATTATAAATGCACCTGATTCTAACTGCAAGGGACCTACATTTGTCTTCACTAATCGTTTTCTCTTCACATATCTATAGAAGCTTTTGCAGTAAGCTTTTATGTTCCTTTCCTAATTAAACCCTTTGTCCTCCTCTGCTGAATTCTAAATTTCTCCCAGTCCTCAGGTTTGCTGCTTTTTCTGGCCAATTCATATGCTCTTCCTTGGATTTAACACTATCCCTAATTTCCCTTGTTAGCCACAGTTGAGCCACCTTCCCTGTTTTATTTTTATACAGACAGGGATGTACAATTGTTAAAGTTCATCCATGTGATCTTTAAATGTCTGCTATTGCCTATCCACCGTCAACCCTTTAAGTATCATTCGCCAGTCTATCCTAGCCAATTCACATCTCATACCATCGAAGTAACCTTTCTTTCAATTCAGGATCCTAGTCTCTGCATTAACTGTGTCACTCTCCATTTTAATGAAGAATTCTACCATATTATGGTCACTCTTCCCCAAGGCAACTCGCACAACAAGATTGCCAATTAATCCTCTCTCATTACACAAGACCCAGTCTTGGATGGCCTGTTCTCTAGTTGGTTCCTTGACATATTGGTCTGGAAAACCACCCCTTATACACTCCAGGAAACCCTCCTCCACTGTATTGCTACCAGTTTGGTTAGCCCAATCTATATGTAGATTAAAGTCACCCATGATAACTGCTGTACCTTTATTGCACGCATCCCTAATTTCCTGTTTGATTCTATCCCCAACCTCACTTCCACGGTTTGGTGGTCTGTACACAACTCCCACTAGCATTTTCTGCCCTTTGGTGTTCCACAGCTCTACCCATACAGATTCCACATCATCCAAGCTAATGTCCTTCCTTACTATTGCGTTAATCTCCTCTTTAGCTAGCAACACTACCCCACCTCCTTTTCCTTTCTGTCTTTCCTTCCTGAATATTGTATACTCCTGGATGTTGAGTTCCCAGCCTTGGTCACCCTGGAGCCATGTCCCCGTAATCCCAATTACATCATATCCGTTAACAGCTATCTGCGCAGTTCATTCATCCACCTTATTATGAATGCTCCTCGCATTGACACACAGAGTCTTCAGGCTTGTTTTTTTAACACTCTTTTTCCTTTTCGAATTATGTTATAATGTGGCCCTTTTTGATTTTTGCCTTTGATTTCTCTGTCCTCCACCTTTCCTTATCTATTTTCTACCTTTTGCTTCTGCCCCATTTTTACTTCCCTCTGTCTCCCTGCATAGATTCCCATCCCCCTGCCATATTCGTTTAAACCCTCCCCAACAGCACGAGCAAACACTCCCCCTAGGGCATTGGTTCCAGTCCTGCCCAGGTGCAGACCATCCGGTTTGTACTGATCCCACCTCCCCCAGAACCGGTTCCAATGTCCCAGGAATTTGAATCCCTCCCTCTTACACCATTCCTCAAGCCACGTATTCATTTCAACTGTCCTGCTATTTCTACTCTGACTAGCACGTGGCACTGGTAGTAATCCTGAGATTACTACCTTTGCGGTCCTACTTTTTAATTTAACTCCTAACTCCCTAAATTCATCTTGTAGGACCTCATTCCATTTTTTACCTATATCTTCGGTACCTATATGCACCACGACAACTGGCTGTTCACCCTCCCCCTCCAAAATACCCTGCAGCCGCTCTGAGACATCCTTGACCCTTGCACCCGGGAGGCAACATACCATCCTGGAGTCTCGATTGCGGACGCATAAACGCCTATCTATTCCCCTTAAAACAGAATCCCCAGCACTATAGCTCTCCCACTCTTTTTCCTGCTCTCCTGTGCAGCAGAGCCACCCATGGTACCATGAACTTGGCTGCTGCTGTCTTCCCCTGATGAGTCATCTCCCCCAACAGTATCCAAAACGGTATATCTTTTTTGGAGGGAGATGACCGCAGGGAACCCCTGCACTACCTTCTTTCCACTGCTCTGTCTGATGTTCACCCATTCCCTATCTGCCTGAGTAACCTTTACCTGCAGTGTGACCAACTCATTAAATGTGCTATTCACGACATCCTCAGCATCGCGGATGCTCCAGAGTGAGTCCAGGCGCAGCTCCAGTGCCACAATGTAGTCTGTTAGGAGCTGCAGCTGGGCACACTTCCTGCACACATAGTAGTCATGGACACTGGGAGCATCCCTGACTTCCCACATAGCACAGGAGGAGCATGACATGGGTCTGGGCTCTCCTGCCATGACTTACCCCTTAAATTAACTTAATTTGGCAACAATGCCAAAGGTTACCTACTGATATGGAAAGAAAAAGAAAAAGAAAAAGATGAAATACTCACTAATCCACCCGTCAATCACTTACCCGCTTGGCTGTGATGTCACACTTGGAATTATCTTTAGTTCTTTGTTTTATCTTCGGCCTCTACTCCAGCTGGCCTCCTCAACTGCCGCCGCTCCCACTCACTGCCACCGCCCTTTGTAGTCCCGAGCCCGCTCCTCTCGCGATGCTGGCCTCTTCGACTGCCGCCGCTCCCACTCACTGCCGCCGCCCTTTGTAGTCCCGAGCCCGCTCCTCTCGCGATGCTGGCCTCCTCACTGCCACTGCCCTTTGTAGTCCCGAGCCCGCTCCTCTCGCGATGCTGGCCTCCTCACTGCCACCGCCCTTTGTAGTCCCGAGCCAGCTCCTCTCGCGATGCCGCCGCTCCCACTTGCTGCCACCGCCCTTTGTAGTCCCGAGCCCGCTCCTCTCGCGATGCTGGCCTCCTCACTGCCACCGCCCTTTGTAGTCCCGAGCCAGCTCCTCTCGCGATGCCGCCGCTCCCACTCGCTGCCACCGCCCTTTGTAGTCCCGAGCCCGCTCCTCTCGCGATGCTGGCCTCCTCACTGCCGCTCCCACTCACTGCCGCCGCCCTTTGTAGTCCCGAGCCCGCTCCTCTCGCGATGCTGGCCTCCTCACTGCCACCGCCCTTTGTAGTCCCAAGCCCGCTCCTCTCGCGATGCTGGCCTCCTCACTGCCGTCGCTCCCACTCACTACCACCGCCCTTTGTAGTCCCGAGCCCGCTCCTCTCGCAATGCTGGCCTCCTCATTGTATCATCTGGCCTTATTGCACTGCTAATTGTGGGAGATGGTGGTCCCCATTTTTGCAAATGGTGGGAAAGAGAGATAGTTGTCCAGAAGAGAGAATGTCTGTTATTAAGGTATAAAAACAGTAAATGCTGGGCCCCAAGGTTTTGAGAAAAAGGGTTGCTGAATCTAAAATAAACCGTGTCTGTGTAAGAGGATGATATTCCCCTTCACTAACAGTAAATGGGACCAGATAACCATTCAGTACTGGGGTCTAAATAGTAAAATAAAGCCTGACTGAAAGGCAATTTGTTGTATCACTTTATTTACTGAGTGATTGGTTTCATTTTGTAAACTGTTGATTTTGGAATGAGGCTGGCAGTTATGAAGTTCTGAAAAGGCTTGGCAACCTATGTAGGTATGAGGGGTAAGTTGACTAAAGCAGATTGCGAAACCAGATTAAAAGGTATGTCGGTACATAAGCAATGGCAAACATTTAAATAAATAATTCATAATTCACCAAAACCCCAGGGAAAATTGGTCCAACAGTGGCTAACAAGAGAAGTTAAAGATAGCATTCAATTAAAGGAAGCTTATAGTGATGCCAAAAAGAGCAGTAAGCCTGAGGATTGGGAGGATTTTAGAATTCAGCAAATGAGGAAGATGAAATTGATAAAGAGAAAGAAAAGAGAATATGAGAGTAATCTAGCGAGAGACATATAAACAGATTGTAAAAGCTTATACAGGTATGTAAAAAGAAAGATATTAGTGAAAGTAAATGTGGGTCTCTTAGAGACTTAGAAAGGAGAAATTATAGTGGGGATTACGAAAATGGCAGAGAAATAAAACAAATATTTTGGATGGAATTTTGCCTACCTGGGCAGGTCCAGTGTGGCTGGTGTCCATGGTGAGTCACGGCCCCGCTGCTGGCTCCATTCCACTGTTGAAAATGAACTTATCTTAATGGGGCCTATTAAACCCACCCAGCACGTTACCTGGCCCAATGAGATGGAGTGAGTCTGGTGACCTCATTCATGACGCATTTTCAGCTGGGATCCTTAAAGTGATTCTGGCCATATTACATTTGAAGTTTTATCTAACAGAGTGCTGTCAGTGCACTACAGCATTGGAGTGTTGCAAACACTGACAATCACTGCACCAAGGCAAAGGGCTGCACCCAGTTTCACCGATGACTTCCTCCATATGCTAATGGAGGGAGTTATAGCATGCAGGGAGGACCTCTTCCCTTCTGATAAGTGGAAGAGACCTCCCCAGGAGACCAAGACAGCCTAGTTGCAGATTGCAGAGGAGGTCATAAGCAGGGATGTGTTCAGGAAGACCTTGGTGCAGTGGCACAAACATTTCAATGATCTAATTAGATCAGGAAACATTAGTACAAAGCCACACTCAACTTCATCCTGCTGTGCCTTTCGTCACATCCCCATCACTCTGCCTTCCCTACCCTACTCCTGCACATCCTTTCTCCCACCAACATACCTTTACGTCTACCCATCCCTCTCTACTTAGATTATCACATCTCCATCTGACTAGCCACTCACCCTCATCCAAGTGCAATCATAACAACTAACAACACACAAGGATAGCTACTTCGGTGTCTTATGCAATGTTTATGTAAAGTTTCTGTTGGTGTAGTGTCAAACATAAAAATCTTCTTGGACAGATTTGTGTGCACCTTTGGAAGTGGCTTAGTGAGTTGCAATGAATGGTGAGATATAACGGTATCCCCCACAATGGTGATGAGTGTGAAAGGAATGGTTTAGGCATTGCAGGGATGTTTTATGGTGCTGGTGTGGGGTGGTGCCAACCTGACGCATCATGTGGCAGCTATTGGATCTACAGCATAAAGTTAACTAAATCTGGCCATGATGAGGCCATCTCTGACCTTCTGGGCAGCAAGGTGATTGCAGAGAAAGTTGGTGTTGTTGGTGCTGCTGGTATGCCTGGTGCTGCTGGTGTTGGGGCTCATTGTGGTCCGATTCTGAGGACCAAGATGAGACAGTATAAATGGCTCTCATGTTGATGGAATAGATGGCAGGTGAAGGACAAACGACAGAAGCATTCTGTCAATAGTGAGAGAGTTCTTCCAATGAGGTGACATTGGATGGAGACTTTGCTGGAAACACTTGTAGCCTACAGAATCTGTGCTGGAAATGAACTGAGCAACAGCTTCTGCCTGAGCAAAGTGATCATATGTCAGATGGGAGCTTACACTGCACATTTCATGCTGTCAAATAATCAGCTAGAGCAATGGCCACGGGACATCCGCCTCAGGTTGACAGATGTGATTCCCGAGCTGCATGAATCCTATAGCCATGCAGGGAAATTTTAAAAGTAAGTGAAAAAGGCTCTTAAGTGCTGTAAACTGCTTAATGATAATCGTCGCAATTGGGTCCCCCGCCGCTGCCAGGTGGGTTCGCTCCACGATGATAGAGGTGCCTGTGAGAGCGAGGTGACAGCGGGCTCCTGAACTACTGTCAAAAATAACAACATTTCCAGCCAACCCACCACCAATCGCATCCAATATCACCCCAGAAAGCCCCAGTCTTTGTATCTGTCTTCATAGTAGAAGATACAAAAAACATACCAGAAATATTGGGGAGCCAAGGGTCTAATCAGTGTGAAAAACTTAAAGTAATTAATATTAATAAAGAAAAAGTACTGGCGAAATTATGGGACTAAAAGCCGACAATTCCCTGGACCTGACGGCCTAGAGTTCTAAAAGAGGTGGCTGCAGAGATAGTGGATGCATTGGTTGTGATCTTCCAACATTCTCTAGATTCTAGAACGGTCCCAGCAGATTGGAACATAGCAAATGTAACCCCGCTATTTAGAAAGGAGCAAGAGAGAAAACAGGCAACTATAGACCAGTTAGTCCGACATCAGTAGTAGGCAAAATGATAGAATCTATTATTAGGGACGTGGTAACAGGACACTTAGAAAATCGTAATATGATTGGGCAGAGTCAACACAGAATTATGAAAAGAAAATCATATTTGATAAATCTGTTTTTTGAGATTGCAACTAGCGGGATAGATAAGGGGGAACCAACCGATGTAGTGTATTTGGATTTTCAAAAAGTATTTGATAAGGTGCCACACACGAGCTTATTACACAAAATTAGGTCTCATGGGATTGGGGATAATATTTTAACATGGACTGAGGGTTTGTTAATGCACAGACAACTGAGTTTAGAAATAAACAGCTCATTTTCAGGTTGGCAGCCTGTAACTCTAGTGGAATACTGCAAGGATCCGTGCTTGAGCCCCAGCTATTCACAATCTGTATCAATGATTTGTATGAGAGGACCAAGGGCTAGATTTTCCATTATCTTTGCATGCATACCGCCTACTTAACATCCATTTTAATGCTGAAATGAGGTATACTGCCCATATATCGCACATTTAGCCAGAAAATGGAAAGTAATGCCCATTTTTCAGTCACCGAGCATTACTTTCGGCATGTACGTAACGCCAATAAAAAATAATACAGCCTGCCCACTTTTTTGGGGCGGAAAGATCAGAATGGGTGAAACCAATGCCCATATCGCCCAGCATTACTTTCGGCATGCAATTAATGCCGATATTTAATAATACCGCCCGGCCACTGTTTTTTGTCGTAAAGATCACATTTGCCGAAACTAACGATCAGAAACTCCGCCAGCATTACTTTTGGCACCTCGCACACATATCGGTGACAATATCGCTCTCTGAAAAAACTGCTGTGAAAAAGTTGCTCTGACCTGAACTAATCACAGCGGTAGGGAAGCCATTTTCTAAATCGCAGGTCGCTTCATTTAAAAGGCTCGGGGGAGTTTGGATGTACTCCGGAGGTCTTTTAAGGTGATGTGAACATCTGAACAAACATCTTATCATACTGTGGATGATTGGAATTTACTTTAGGTGTCTTAGTGGGGACATTTATTGTTTGTGAACAATTGGTGTAATACAGATAGTTATTGGAATGGAGCCTGTCATTTCGCAGCCTGTCTTGATGACCACGCACATGCTGAGACTACAGCTGGCAGAAGATATATTCGACAACATTATGTGCCCAATCTAAGATGTGCCAGACTGATGAGGAGGACCAAACCTTACACCCCCCCACACTTGCAGGGAGAAATGGTCTTACCTCAACTTGTCCGATAACACCTGCATTAGGAAACTGCGCTTCCACAAAGAGGTTATCAGTGAGATATGCCAGCTCATCAGAGGAGATCTTCAGTCTACCAGCACCATCAGGTCAAGGTCACCGCGGCACTTTCGTTCTATGCGTCGGGTTCCTTTCAGGCCTCAGCTGGCGATATTTGCGCTATATCTCAGCAAGCCACACATTGCTGCATTAGACACGTCATTGAATCCCTTTACGCATGCAGGATGGATTTTATCAGCTTCCCCATGACCAGGGAGGCTCAGACTGAGAGGGCTTTAGGATTCTACCAAATTGTTAACTTCTCCAAGGTTCAGGGAGCAATAGACTGTACGCACATCGCGATGCTGGCAACTTTTCAGGACGCAGAGGTTTTTAGGAACCTCAAGGGATTCCACTCCCTGAATGTGCACCTCGTTGTCGACCACCAGCAAATTATTATGGCAGTGAATGCCGAATTTCTGGGCAGTATCCATGTTGCTCACATCCTGCGTGAAAGTGTGACTTGTTTATCAATCAGCCACAAGGTCAATGCTGGATGCTTGGTGACAAAGTATATGGGGCTAGAACCCCCATTTTTGTGCTTATTGCCCAAAAATGGGCGTTATTTCCGGCGTGGGCGGTAAAAAAGGGTTTTCAGATTGCCAGCTTCTCGCCCATTCTCAAAACACCTAGTTTACATTTTTGAAAATGAGCGATGCCGCGAGTGATATCAGATGGGTGGTAGGGTTAAATTTTTCTGACCTTCTGCCGTAAAGTCTAGCCGTCCTTAGCAATGGTATGACAACGCTCGATTCCCGTGATTCTGGAGGTCAAGGGTCATTATGACATGCGCAGAAGAGGAGACAGAGAGAAAGGGAGCTCAGAGGCACTGAAAGCGTGTGTGCATGTGGTGTGTGCTTGTCTGGCTGATGTGGGAGGCACAACGGAGATTCACCAGCAGCAAAAACCGACTAAGCACCAAGAACATAGTTGCCACCGAGTTTTTGTCCAACAAATAAAATATAAAATGGAAGGGATGGAGGAGACCCTGGAGCTGGTAGCCAGGAACACTGGTGGCAGAGGGCTCAAAGTGGTCCCGGATCACCGCACTGCACCCCAAGGTGACACACCCCCATTGCCAACCACAAATGAGAGCCAGCAGCAACATCTTACTTATGGCTCGGAGCACGCTTCCACCTCGGGACCGTCCTCTCCCATATCCGTCCAAGCAGCGTTTCGGCTGTCAGCCTCCCTCCCCCCTCCCCATAAAGCATCGCCTGAGGAGCACCTCGGCCAGGCGGCTTGGAGTCAGGAGGGGAAGGAGAAGGGGTAGAGGTGGGGAGGAGAAGTTGGTTTGTACAGAAATACTGTTGATTTCAGACTAATGTTCGGTTTAAATGTTTTTTATTTAACATTATCTTGCAGCACATTGGCTCAGATAGCTGCACCATTACATGCCGGCGATTCCTTAACATCAAAGGGTATAATCACACTTAACTTCAATCAACGTAAACTTTAACTGTCACCAAGGTGATGCGCACCATTGATGTATGACCTGCACACCCAGCAGTGTGTCAGCCTTGGAAATAACACCAACGTTCTTTCAGGCAAAGCGATCATTGATGAGCTCCTGACGTAAGGCTCTTGCAGCTATCATGCCACCGTGGGCCCTTTCATGCTGTCTACAGGGGGGCGGGGACATGGCTTCAGTGTCAGCTTGATTGTTTGGGCTGATGTCAGTGCCCGCTTCCTCATCCTCCTCTTCCTCTCTCTGTTGAGGTGGACTGTCAGACCCATTAAGCAATTCTTGTCCTCTCCTGATAGCCAAGTTGTGTAGCATGGAGCATACCACCACAAATTGAGCTACCTGCTCAGGGTGACATTGGAGCTCACCTTCTGAGTGGTCCAGGCATCTGAAGCGCTGCTTCAGCACTCCAATGGTTTTATCCACGATATTGCAAGTTGCTCTGTGGCTCTCTTTGCATCGCCTCTCGGCCTCAATGTGGGTGTCAAGCAGGGGCATCATCAGCCAGGTGGCGAGGCCATATCCTTTGTCCCCAAGCATCCAGCATTGACCTTATGGCTCATTGTTAAACAAGTCAGATACAGTGCTCTCATGCAGGATGTGAGCATCATGGATGCTGCCCGGAAATTGAGCATTCACTGCCAGTATAATTTGCTGGTGGTCAACAACCAGCTGGACATTCAGGGAGTGGAATCCCTTGCGGTTCCTGAAAACCTAAGCGTCCTGAAAAGATGCCCACATCGCGATGTGAGTACAGTCTATTGCTCCCTGCACCTTGGGGACGTTTGCAATTCTGGAGGATCCTAGAGCCCTCTCACTCTGTGCCTCCCTGGTCTTAAGGAAGCTGATCAAGTCCCTCCTGCGTGTGTACAGGGCTTCAGTGACCTGTCTAAAGCAGTGATGTGTGGCATGCTGAGAAAGTCCGCAAATGTCTCCAGCTGTGGCCTGAAAAAACCCAAGGCATGGAACGACAGTGCCGCGGTGACTTTGACCTCGACAGACAGTGCAGTACTGATTGTGCTGGTAGGCTACAGGTCTGCCCTTATCAGTGATAACCTCTTTGTGGAAACGCAGTCTCTGAAGGCAGGTGGTGTCGGGCAAGTCGAGGTAAGAATGCTTCTCCTTGTACTTGTGGGGGGTGTAACTCCCTGGTCCTCCTCATCAGTCTGTCACTTCTTACACTGGGCACATAATGCAGTGCAGCGTTCCTTCAGTGATGTCGCATCTGCTGCATGTAATTGGTCACCAAGAGAGGGTGAGAAAGGACAGGCCCCATTGCAGTAGCTCTCTGTTTGCCACCGATTGCACACAAATAAGGAATGTCACGACGAGCCTCTTCAATTCCAATCGTCACAGTGTGGTCAAAATGTTTTCAGAGATGTTCACAGCAACTCCAACGACCTGCAGAGTACATCCTAACTCCGCCGAGGTTGAAGCACAGCAGCCTTTTAAAGGACGCGACATGTGATCTACAACATGGCCTCCATAACGCTGTGATTAGTCCCGGTTAGTGCCACTTTTTGTGGGCGCTTTTTTGAGCGAGAGATATTGTGGGAGATATGTGTGCGAGGTGGTGAAATTGGCGATCTCTATGGCTGTCAGTTTGGGAAAAATGCTCTTTACAACAAAAAACAGTCGCCGGGTGCTAATATTGAATCTCGGCGTTATTTCCCTGCGTAAAGTAACACTAGGTGATATTATGGACGTTGAATTTGCCATCCTGCTGATTCCGCCCCAAAAGGTGGGCGGCAGTAATATTTTTTCTCGGCGATAAGCCCATTGGGAAAATAACGCTCGGTGATAAGTCTCCTAAAAAAGCCCATTAGTTTCCATTTTGTGCCGAAATGGGCGCTATCTGGGCATTGTACGTCATTTCAGTGGTAAAATAGGTGCTAAGTGGGCGTTAAGCATGCAAATAAAGTAGAGGTTCGAGCCCATGGCCTCGCTGATGACCCCCCTGTACCGAAGCCGAGAAGCGATACAATGAGAGCCACAGAGCCACTCGCAATATCGTTGAGAAAACGATTGGAGTGCTTAAGCAGCGCTTTAGAGGCATGGACCACTCAGGAGGAGAGCTCCAATACCACCCTGAGCAGATAGCTCAATTCGTGGTGGTGTGCTCAATGCTGCACAACTTGGCTATCAGAAGGGGACAAGAATTCCCAGAAGAGACTGACGGTCCACCTCAGGAGAGGAAGGAAGAGGAGGACAAGGAGGTGGACACTGACCTTGGGCCAGCCAATCAGGCTGATGATGAAACCATGCCCCCGCCCCCTTCTAGACCACAGGAAAGGGCCCGTGGTGGCTACATAGCTGCAAGACTCTTACGTCAGCAGCTCATAAATGAGCGCTTTGCTTGAAAGAACATTGGTGTTATTTACAAAGCTGCAACACTGCTGGGTTGCAGTTCATAGATCAATGGTGTGCACCACCTTGGTGACAGTTAAAGTTTAAGTTGATTCAAGTTAAGTGTAATTATATCCTTTCATGTTAAGAAATCACCAGTGTGTAATGTTGCAGCTATCTGAGACATTGCGCAAAAAGGTTATGTTAAATAAAAAACATTTAATCCAACCATTTGTGTGAAATCATAATTATATCTGTAAAAAACACCCCACCCCACAACAAATTTATCACATTTACATAATTCGATTGGTCACCATTTCCAGCAACACAGAACACAAATGCAAACGAGCAAGGTAGCCCCCTCGCCCGACCCTCCCACCAACATAGCACCAACAACATACAAATCTGCCCAAGACAACACCTGTGGCCATGCTCCTCACTTTCCTTCCCTGAACAGCTTCTCCTCCCCACCTCTATCCCTTCCCCTTCCCCTCCTGACTCCAAGTCGCCTGGCCGAGGAGCTCCTCAGGCGCTGCTTCATTGGGGAGGATGACGGCTGAACCATTGCTTGGACAGATAAGGGAAAGGACGATCCCAAGGTGGGAACATGTTCCGAGTCAGAAGCAAGATCTTCTTCATGGCTCTCATGTGTCATTGACAATGGGGGTGCAGCACCTTGGGGTGCAGTGCTGTGCTCCAGGGCCACTGGGAGGCCTCTGCCACTGGTGCTCTTGGCTATCAGCTCCAGAGCCTCCACCATCCGCGGCAAGTACTCCATCATGATGGCGGACATGCTGGCCAGCTGGAGGGATATGCCCCCCACTATCTGTTGGATCTGCTGCCCTATATCAACACTCCTCCTGAACAAGTGTACCATGGCCCCGCTCAGATCTGCCGCTCATGGAGCAGACCTGCTGTGTCGAACCAACCTCCGCTTTGTCGGCACCTTCCTGGAGATACCTGGGGTGCCCTGTGGCAAGGTTCTTGGGCCAATAGCTCCACGGTCGATGTGGGAATGGCCACAGGAGCACTAGATATCATTGGTGTTAAATGGATTATGGAGGTTGGCATGCAGGCTCCTCGAAGTCGACACTGTCATCCGTTGAAAAGGGACCCAGTAGAGTGAGAATCGGTGCTCATCAGCACCAGATGGAGGAGAGTCCAGCGAGTCCGTCACCACGCCCCCACCTTCTGGGCTCAGTGTTCTTGCCTGGGGCCGTGCTGCTGGCTGAGCTGTAAAACATAAATGAGGTTATTAGAGGAGAAGGGGGTGTTAGCATCACAAGGTAATTACCGCGCTACACACAGCATATGCACGACAAAAGCAATATCGCTATCAAGATCATCACAGCCACCATATTTCATGACCATCACCAGATTCTGCATTGCAATGATTCTCATGAGGACATCATTATTTAGAGAAGAATTTTATGATTCATCTATCGTATAATATTGGTCGGATATGAGTGGGTATGGCATCTATTGACTTTTCATCACGCAATGGTGTATACTTTACTAACGTGGCATCACATCAGGCTCTGCTGCTGCTTATGTGGCCGACCAGGGGTGGGTCCCCACTAGTGCCAGCATCCACTCCTCGATGTCGGCGAGGTCGATGATGACTGATGACCCGCCACCCGTTCGCTCCTATTCCTCGAAAGCTGCTTCTGTAAAAGGTAACGACAGCATGACATGGCATGAGATCATTGCATGATATCATTGCTAGGTACTGTCACAGAGACTGATACAACACATAACCGACAGGTGTAATCATGATTAAAATAATGAAAATGATCATTCTTTACCTAAAGACGTACACCATGACCGCAGGCTTTGAGTACAACCTTTGCGGAAAAGTGCAAGACATCACATCTGATTTTAACCACTCATTACACTTACAATTCCAATTATATAAATATATAAGTACATGTAAATAAATGTTGTTCTATCGCGTGGGGCATTGGTTGCCCTCACGCACTTTGTTGGTCGCCGACGAGACCAACTCGGCTATCTCGGCATATATCTTCTGGTCGGCCTTTGGGGTGACTCGACCTCCTGCATGAGGGAGGCATTTGCCTCATCCGAGAACTGTTATGTATGTAAACATTACCAATGTGTAAGACTTGTCACCAGGGGCGCATCTGTGGAAGATCCAAGGGTCACCTGCACACCCTGGGCAAGCAGGTATAAAAGGCAGTCTACCATGCTGCTTCCTCACTCTCGAGTTACAATAAAGAGGCCAAGGTCACAACAGTTTAAGCTTAAGATAGGCAGTCTTGTGGATTCTGAACATAACAATTGATGACGAGTAGCAGATCACGAACTTTCATGTGGTTATGGCTGCAATTGGTATTCTTGAGAGAATTGTTGAGGGTGATGATTGGGAAGCCTTCATTGAGCATCTTGACCAGTACTTCGTGGTCAACAAGCTGGAAAAGGAAGAAACCGCGATCAAGTGCAGGGCGATTCTCCTCACCATTTGCGGGTCCACAATATGTGGCCTCATCAAAAATCTGCTAACACCGACGAAACCAATAGACAAGACATATGAAGAGTTGTGCATGCTGGTTCAGGAACACCTCAAGCCGAAGGAGAGCATCTTGATGGCCAGGTATAGCTTTTGTATGCACCACCGCTCCTAGGGTCAGGACGTGGTGAGCTATATTGCCGACCTAAGAAGCCTTGCGGGACCGTGCGTATTTGCTGGAATTTGGGTGAAGTGTTGCGGGACTTTTTCATGCTTGGAACCAGCCTCAAGGTCATTCTTCGCAAACTGCTGTCTGCCGAATCCCTCGATCTGAGCAAGGTCATCACGATAACCCAGGCTTTGATGTCCACAAACGATAACACTAAACAGATATCATTGCAGCATCAAAACTCACCGGCAAGTACTGTGCATAAAATAACGCATTCAGCAGGAATAACTGTAAATGGCAGGGCCTACATGCCCACAGAGGCCAGGCCTAGAATGACTCAGAGTCCGCCGTGGGGCGTGAATGCGAATCCATTAACACCATGTTTGCGCTGAGGGGGTAATCATTGAATCCATCAATGTCGATTCAAGCACTACATGTACAAGGGCTGTGGAACAATGGGGCATCTCTAACGAATGTGCAGATGTGCTGTGACTCACCATGTGGCAGAGTCGGCAGAAGATGACCAATCCGGCGTGGATCACGCTGAACAAGTAAGAGAGGCAACTCAACCCGAGGCTGAAGAGGAAGTGTATGGGGTACACACCTTCACCAGCAAAAGCCCTCCGGTAATGTTAAAATTCAAATTAAACGGCATTCCAGTTTCCATAGAATTGGACACGGGGGCAAATCAGTCAATTATGAGCCAGAAGGTTTTGAGAAACTGTGGGGCAACAAAGCACAAAGGCCAAAACTAAGCCTGATTCACACCAAGCTGCGTACTTACACCAAAGAGCTCATACCAGTCATTGGCTGTGCGGCAGTGAAGGTATCGTACGATGGAGCTGTGCATGATTTACCACTATGGATTGTACCAGGCAATGGCCCAACGCTGTTTGGCAGAAGCTGGCTAGGAAAGATCCGATGGAACTGGGACGACATCAAAGCACTGTCTTCAGTGGATGACGCCTTGTGTGCCCAAGTGCTAAACAAATTCCCGTCATTATTCGAGCCAGGCATCGGCAACTTCACAGGCGTCAAAGTGCAGATCCATCTAGTCCCTGAGGCATGACCCGTTCATCACAAGGCCCGAGCGGTTCCATACATGATGCGAGATCGAGCTGGACAGACTTCAACGAGAGGGGATCATATCGACAGTCGAGTTCAACGATTGGGCCAGTCCAATTGTTCCGGTGTTGAAAAGCGACGGGGCGGTCAGAATCTGCGGGGACTACAAGGTAACGATCTCGTTACAGGACCAGTACCCACTACCCAAAGCGGATGACCTGTTTGCAATGCTGGCAAGGGGGAAGTTGTTCACCAAGCTAGATCTAACCTCTGCTTATATGACACAGGAGCTGGCTGAACCTTCGAAAAAATTGACATGCATCAACATGCACAGAGGACTGTTCATATACCACAGATGCCGCTTTGGGATTCACTCGGCTGTGGCCATCTTCCAGAGGAACATGGAGAGTCTGCTGAAATCGGTTCCGTGCACTGTGCTGACTCTGCCTGACCAAATTTTGCTTTTCCAAATGTCCTGCTACTGCTTCTTTAATAATGGACTCCAACATCTTCCCAACCACAGATGTTACGCTAACTGGTCTATAGTTTCCTGCTTTTTGTCTGCCTCCTTTTTTAAATAGGGGCATTACATTTGCAGTTTTCCAATCTGCTGAAACCTCCCCAGAATCCAGGGAATTTTGGCAAATTGCAACTAATGCATCCACTATCCCTGCCGCTACTTCTCTTAAGACCCTAGGATACAAGCAATCAGGTCCAGGGGATTTATCCACCTTTAGTCCCATTATCTTACTGAGTACCACCTCCTTAGTGATTGTGATTGTGTTAATGAACAGCACACTTTGCACTGGCTGCACGCTACAATCATGGAAATGAGCAGGCAGCTGCTTGCATCACATTGAACGAGTGTGGGTTAATCACGCATCGCGATCCCTGCGTCCCCCTGAGTCCGTTTTCGGGGGCTATCAAAGTTAGTCCCCTTTGTCTGTTTCAAGTGAAACCATAATATATATATTTTTTAATAATTCCACAAGTACTTTAGAAATTACTAGATCTTTCGAAAGAAGCAACTTTGAATTAAGGGGAATATCTCCATGAAATCTTCATGAATCCATTTACTAATTGCACATAGTAACCAAAGCCGTTCCATCATCTACTCGTCGAAATTCCATGTTGCTTCATTCAAATTATTTAATAATTCACTTTCTTACCACTAAATTCCAACTTTTGCTGCTAATTCAGATTATTGGGTAATTCAGGCTTGTTAATGCATCAAACCCACTGGATGATGCTCTTATTTAATTTAGTTATTTAAATGACATTTGATAAAAGTAGAAAAACTATCTTAAAACAAAGGAGAGAAGTAATACTTTGATAGCACTTGCCAGAAAAAAGAATACGACAATGTACAGGCTTGTATTTCCCCCCTCTATCAGAGAATCCCAAGCATTTTATCAAACATTAGGTAACTCAATTACATTTTTTGGTGTATTTAAAAAAATATTTATTTGCATGCTCTTTATTTTTAGATTGAATGCTCTAATTTTCTCCTCAGCCTTCCAATGGGCGCCTAGCTGCTGCTGAGGAGGCAGTTGACTCAGCAACCTAATTCCTGATCTTTCCCAATGTCAGAGTAAATTCACCGATCCCATGTTCCCAGCAGGCAGCCATGTATGAAGACAGAATGAATTCGAGAATTGGCCCGAGAGTGTTGTACCCCCAGCTCCAACCTGTGCTCCCTTCAAGCATGACTCCCCGCGGGGACTGTGGCATCAGCGATTTTGCCTGTTCTTCTGAAACTGGCTATTAGGCAGTGCGTGAGAGTGATCCAGAGATTGATTTCCACTCACTTCTCACTTTTCACTCAGTGTTTCCCTACATTGACACGGTGCAGATTAGGAATGCAGTACAGTGGAGAATCGAGCTTGTGTCCCTCCACCCTGCATGCTATGATTCCACGCACTGGAACTGCATCAGCCCCATCTATTTATGCACACAGAGTTATGCCAGGTTTCTGTTTAACAAACATTCTCATAGGATCACACTGCTCCTTTCTGTTATCCCTGCAGAGCAGACTGTTTATTAATAAACAACATGGAGAATTCTTAAGTCGGCATTTGGCAAAAATAGTTGGGTTATGTATACATTAAAGCTGTCAGGAGTGCACAGTACTTGACTTGAATAGAACTGAACTTCTAGACAAAATATGAATCTGTGTGTTCTATCAAAATCTGATTCATTGAAAAAAAAAACATTTTATACGCACTGTAAAGAATTTGTTAAAAAAGTGAAACGTAATATGATCAACAACAATAAAATGAGAAACAGAAATTGGAAGCAAGTGGGAGCTTCTCCTTCGCCTTTATCAAATCAAACTTTGTCAATATATATATATAAATAACTATGGCAAGCTTCTACCACTGAAAAACATCCTAACAACAGTGACAAATATTAGTCATAACAATAGGCACTTAAGGAAGATTTTTACATTATCTTTAATTGTGATGCATTGGTTAAAACATAAAGGAAGTCAAGGTAAGGTAAGCAGAAAGTGAATACTTTAAATTAAAAACAAATACATTCTCAAAAACTGGTTTGCTTCTTTTTAGAAATCCTTCAGCAGCAGAAGTTAATGGATTTAGTGTGCATTCGGTATCTCGCTGGCAGTTCCTGGACCGTGAAGCTTGCCAGAAAGTATGCACAGCAGGTTCTGGACTTGTCATCCCAGTGTCTAGTTTTATTTATGCTTTATTTCTCCACTTTCTTCAGACACTGCCCTGCTACACCAAGGCAAGATCTCTCCATGGCTGCCATGTACAACAATGCATTATTTAAATGGGGAGAGACTACAAAATGCTACAGTACAGAGCGACCTGGGGGTCCTTGTGCATGAAACACAAAAAGTTAGTATGCAGGTACAGCAAGTAATTAGGAAGGCAAATGGAAGATTGGCCTTTATTGCAAGTGGGATAGAGTTTAAAAGCAGAGAAGTCCTGCTGCAACTGTACAGGGTGTTGGTAAGACCACATCTGGAGGACTGCATACAGTTTTGGTCTCCTTACTTAAGGAAGAATATACTTGCACTGGAGACAGTTCAGAGGTGGTTCACAAGGTTGATTCCAGAGATGAAGGGCTTTTCATATGGTGAAAGGTTGAGCAGGTTGGGTCTATACTCATTGGAGTTTAGAAGAATGAGAGGTGATCTTATTGAAATATATAAGCTTCTGAGGGAACTTGACAGGGTAGATGCAGAGTGGATGTTTCCCCTCGTGGGGGTATCAAGAACTAGGGGGCATAGTTTCAGAATAAGGGGTCGCCCATTTAAAACAGAAATGAGGAGGAATTTCTTCTCTCAGAGGGTCGTGAATCTTTGGCATTCTCTACCCAAAGAGCTGTGGAGACTGGGTCATTGAATATATTTAAGGTGGAGAAAGACAGATTTTTGAATAAGGGAGTTGAGGGTTTTGGGGAGCGGGCCAGGAAGTGGAGTTGAGGTCAAGATCAGATCAGCCATAAACTTATTGAATGGCAGAGCAGATTTGAGGGGCAAAAAACCGACTCCTGATCCTATTTCTTATGAACACTTTTACCCCTCTCTCCACTTGCACTCCTTCCCAAACTGATGCTGTAAAGTCCTGTCCCCTCAGTACAGATTCACACGAGGAATGTAGTGAAGTCAAGGTCACTCTGGACCTGCACCTTTATTTCACAGCTCTGGGAAGCTGCACCTGCCTGAGAACTGTCCTGATATACCCGTCTCTTGCAAGTGCACCCCTGGTGATAAGGTATGCTGGTGGTGACAGGTCATATCTTATTACAGTCATGTATAGCATGTTAGGATACAGTTATATATAATAATGTAAGATACATGACATCACCCTCCCCCAAGGTCTTATTGTCTTTATAGGTTCAGTCTCTCAGGTGGTCTACGCTCTCGCGTGGAGCGTCTGAGTTGTGGTTCAGTTGTTTGCCTTGGTGTCTGTTTTTCTTTGGGTGTGGTTGCTGGTATCTTGCCTGGGCTGTCTGTTTCGATTGGTGTGATTGTTGTTGACTCGCCTGGGCTGTCTGTTGGGATTGCCCTTTCCTCAGGTTGTTCCCTCTGTCTGTCCACCAGGTGTGGTGCGAGTTCCACATTGTAGTCTGCCTCTGGTTCCGCAGTGTTGTTGGTAAATCTGCTTTTGACTTGGTCTACATGCCTCCGGCAGGTTTTGCCATTGTCCATTTGTACGACCAGTAGCCTGTTCCTTTCCTTGCCTGTTACTGTCCCTGCAAGCCATTGGGACCCCTGCCATAGTTTAGTACAAACACTTTGTCCCCTATCTCATTCCATCTCCCCCTCGAATTTCTGTCATGGTACTCAGTCAGCTTACGGCGCTTTGCCTCAACGATTTTGTGCATGTCTGGGAGGATTAATGAGAGCCTTGTTTTTAAAGTCCTTTTCATCAACAGTTGCGCGGGGGGGATCCCAGTCAGTGAGTGCGGACGAGATCTGTATGCCAGCAGCAGTCGCGACAGGCGACCCTGCAGCGTGGGATCTTGGATTTTAAGCATGCCTTGTTTAATGATTTGCACTGTTCTCTCCGCCTGGCCGTTGGAGGCCGGCTTGAACGGTGCCATCTTGACGTGATTTATGCCGTGGTCAATTATAAAGTCTTGGAAATCTGCGCTGGTGAAGCACGGACCATTGTCACTGACCAATATGTCAGGGATTCCATGCGTTGCAAACATGGTTGCGAGGCTCTCCACAGTGGTGGAGGTTGTGCTCGAGTTTAAAATGGTGCATTCGATCCACTTCGAAAATGCATCCACAACTACGAGGAACATTTTGCCCATGAATGGGCCCTCATAGTCTACATGCACCCGCGACCACGGTTTGGTAGGCCAGGGCCAGGGGCTCAGTGGAGCCTCCCTGGGGGCATTGCTGAGTTGGGCACAAATGGTGCACCTTCAGACGCAGAGCTCCAAGTCCGCGTCAATACCAGGCCACCAGACGTGGGATTGGCTATGGCCTTCATGAGAACGATCCCCAGGTGCTCGCGGTGGAGCTCCCGGACAAATGCCTCTCTGCCTCGCAGAGGCATGACTACTCGGCTGCCCCACATCAGGCAGTCTGCTTGTAGTGATAGCTCATGCATGCGCCTGTAAAAGGGTTTTAATTACTCGGGCAGGCATCGCGAGCCTCTGCCCAGTCACCGGTTAGGACACATCTTTTTACTAAGGATAACGTGGGGTCGCTGGCCGTCCAGGCTCTGATTTGGCGAGCCGTCATGGGCGAACCTGTGGACTCAAAGGCATTGATTGCCATGACTATCTCACAGTCCTGTTCGTCAGACCCTTCCGTGGTCGCCAGGGGTAGCCTGCTGAGCGCGTCGGCACAGTTGTCTGTGCCTGGTCTGTGCCTTATGGTATAGTCGTAGGACGCCAGCATGAGTGCCCACCGTTGAATTCGCGCCGAGGCGTTGCCGTTTATTGCCTTGTTCTCAGATAGGAAGGACGTGAGGGGCTTGTGGTCGGTTTCTAACGCGAACTTGGCCCCCGAAAAGGTATTGGTGCATCTTTTCGACACTGTACACGCACGTGAGTGCCTCCTTCTCTACCATTCCGTACCCGCGCTCCGCCCGCGAAAGTGACCTGGAGGCATAAGCTATGGGTTGTAATTTGCCCGCACTATTGACATGCTGCAAAACGCACCCGACCCCATACACTGACGCATTGCATGTGAGAACTAGCTTTTTACCTGGGTCAAAGAAAGTCAAAACACTGTTGGAACACAGAAGGTTGCGTGCCTTATTGAAGGCGCATTCCTGGGCGTCCCCCCAAAACCAATCGCACCCCTTCCTAAGTCGCACGTGGAGAGGCTCCAGCAGCGTGCTTAAGTTCTGCATAAAGTTCCCAAAGTAATTGAGTCGCCCGAGAAAGGCGCGCAGTTCTGAGACATTCCGGGGCCTGGGTGCCAGGCAAATTGCTTCTGTTTTGGACTCTGTTGGGCGGATTCCATCAACGGCAATCCTTCTGCCCAAAAATTCAACCTCGGGTGCGAGAAACAGGCACTTGGATTTCTTGACTCGTAGGCCTAACCGATCCAACCGCTTTCGTACTTCCTCCAAATTACGGAGATGGGAGTCGGTGTCCCTGCCCGTGATAAGTATGGCGTCTTGAAATACAATCGTCCCCGGGATAGACTTGAGCAGACTCTCCATGTTGCGCTGGAATATGGCAGCTGCCGACCTGATGCCGAATGGGCATCGATTGTACATGAAAAGGCCTCGATGTGTGTTGATGGTGGTGAGTAGCTTGGATTCCTCGGTCAATTCTTGCATCATATACGCAGATGTGAGGTCTAGTTTTGAGAAAAGTTTACCTCCAGCCAATGTGGCAAATAAGTCCTCTGCTCTGGGCAGCTGGTACTGGTCCTGTAGGGAGACTCTGTTTATGGTAGATTTGTAGTCCCCACAGATTCGTACGGATCCATCAGGCTTCATGACTGGGACGATGGGACTTGCCCAGTCGCTAAATTCCACAGGTGACATAATGCCTTCCCGCAGAAGCCTGTCTAGTTCGTGTTCAATCTTTTCCCTCATCACATAAGGTACAGCTCTGGACCGGTCTAGCATCCTGTGTGATGTAGATTTTGACTTTGGCCCCTTTGAAAGTGCCCACACCTGGCTGAAAGAGATGTTCAAATCGCTTTATAAATGTTGAACATGACATGGCATGGACATCATCCCATTTCCAGTTTAGTTTTGCCAGCCAGCTTCTCCCCAGCAGTGCTGGGGGGGTCTCCAGGGACAATCCACAGGGGAAGTCGGTTCACTGTCCCTTTGTGTGTGACAGAGAGCATGGCGCTGCCGAGGACTGGTACGATTTCTTTGGTATAGGTCCTTAGTGTGGTGTCGACCCTTGTGAGTTTTGGTCTGTCTCTTTTATGCGGCCACAGTTGTTCAAATTGTTGAGAGCCCATGAGAGATTGACTCGCTCCCGTATCCAGCTCCATGTTGACAGATATCTCGTTGAGTAGGACCCTCAGCATTATAGGAGGCGTCCTGTTGTAGGAGCAGCGGCCATTGATCGTGTTGACCCGCTGTACATCGGTGTCCCGGGTACTGTCCCCACCATCTTCTGGTCCGCTTTCCGACCTATCCGATTCGCATATCAGCCGAGCTGCCATTTCTTTGCACATGCGGGCCAAATGCCCTGTATATTCACAATTTCTGTAAACAGCCTGCTGAAATCAACATCCCCTTGACGAGTGCCCACCCCCACACCTCCAACACAGACCAGTTCCATTGTTCAAAGTGTTCCCAAAGAATGAGCTGCGTCTGGCTGATCTCTCTTGAGCTTCTCTCAGTTTGTAGTTGATTGCTCACATTGTGGGTTGATGAGGTGTGAACGGCCGTTCCTGTGGCCCTTGATGGCTTCTGCCTGCTGTCGAGAGCCTGTTCTCCCGGTTTTGTCTGTGTGTGGGGGTAGCAGCTTGTTTAGTGCTGTGAACTTCTTGTTCCAATATTTCGTTAGTTGTCATACCTGCATTGTAAATCAACCTCGTTTCTTCTTTCCCTACCAAGAATGTCTGTGCAACCAGTGCTGCTGCCTCTAAGGTCAGGTTCTTGGTCTCTATGAGCTTTCGGAATATGCCTGCGTGGCCTATTCCTTCAATGAAAAAGTCTCTCAGCATTTCTCTCCTCAGTTCATCGAAGAACTCACATAAGCTAGCCAACCTCCGAAATTCCGCCACGAAGTCAGGTATGCTCTGGCCCACACAGCGTCTGTAGTTGTAGAACCTGTGTCTGGCCATGTGTAGGCTGCTTGCTGGCTTCAGGTGGTCTCTTACCAGTGTGCTCAATTCTTCAAACGACTTGCTTGCTGGTTTCTCGGGTGCCAACAGATCCTTCATTAAAGCACATGTTTTCGAGCCACAGCTGGTCAAGAGATGGGCTCTTCTCTTGTCTGTCTTATCGTAGCCTAACCAGTCTTTGGTTACAAAGCTTTGCTGGAGCCTTTCTATAAAGTCTTCCCAATTTTCTCCCGCATTGTACTTTTCATCTGATCTGATGTTCGCCATTCTGTGGATTCTGTAATCCTGTAACTCGTTGCCACTGTAAAGTCCTGTCCCCTCAGTACAGATTCACACGAGGCATGTAGTGAAGTCAAGGTCACTCTGGACCTGCACCTTTATTTCACAGCTCTGGAATGCTGCACTTGCCTGAGAACTGTCCTTATATACCTGTCTCTTGCAAGTGCACCCCTGGTGGTAAGGTATGCTGGTGGTTACAGGTCATATCTTATTACCATCATGTATAGCATGTTAGGATACAGTTATATATAATAATGTAAGATACATGACCGATGCAAAGATCCAATCCTCTTTTCCAAGATAAACTATGATCTTGGCAGTGGTATGCCAAAAAACTTATGAAGCTCCTTTTAGTGCTGATAGCTCTGGGGCTCTAGTTTGGTGAGTTTTTGTCAATAGAAATAAAAATAGAAAAGATTAATAGCAGTGACCCGACAGCATTAATTTTCATAATGCATGTGTTCAATCTGAAAACAACAAGGAAAATAAATCACACTCATTTGTTTCCCTCAAGACTTTGCAGTAGTTTATCTAAAATTACTGATTTTTTTTTAACAGAAATTCAATCACCGTCAAGGGTAACAAGAGTTGTTAGCATGTTTTAGAGCAGCCAGAGGCATGGAGAAGGTGATAGGCAAATTTACCAACGAATGGTTTTGATTGCATAGCCAGAAAAAAAATATGCATTGCATTTATCTTTCAGTCTTTCAATCATTAATCCCAACACAATCCATTGGTAGGATTCTGGAGAGTAACACTCAGACTCTGTATTAACAATGATCGTTCCCCCTGCTAGCATTGCGAATAGGTTCTCTGTTTTAGGTAGTGGGTACTGGTCCTGTAACGAGACTCGGTTGATCATTATCTTGTAGTCCCCGCAGATTCTGACCGTCCCATCGCTCTTTAGCACCGGCATGATTGGACTGGCCCACTCATTGAACTCGACTGGCGATATGATTCCCTCTCGTTGAAGTCAAGTCAATCTCGACTTTCTCGCGCATCATATATGGGACTGCTTGGGCCTTGTGATGAACAGGCCGTGCTGCAGGAACAAGATGGATCTGCACCTTGGCGCCTGTGAAGTTGCCGATGCCTGGCTAAAATAATGCCGGGAATTTGTCTAGCACCTGGGCGCACGAGTTTTCATCCACTGAAGACAGTGCTTTGATGTCGTCCCAGTTCCATCGGATCTTTCCTAGCCAGCTTCTGCCGAACAGCATTGAGCCATCGCCTGATACAATCCATAGTGGTAAATCATGCACTATTCCGTCGTACGATACTTTCACTGCCACACTGTCGATAACAGGTATGAGTTCTTTGGTGTAAGTGCGCAGTGTTGTGTGAATCAGGTTCAGTTTTGGCCTCTGTGCCTTGTTACCCCACAGTTTCTCAAACGCCTTCTGGCTCATGATCGATTGACTCGCCTCCGTGTCCAATTCCATGGAGACTGGAATGCCGTTAAGTTTAACTTTTAACATTATCAGAGGGCTTTTGGTGGTGAAGGTATGTACCCCATACACTTCCTCTTCATCTTCAGGTTGAGTAGCCTCTCCTGTTCGTTCAGCGTGATTGGTCATCCTCTGCTGAATCTGCCATGTGGTGAGTCAGAGGTCGAAGAGGATTTCCTGGAGTGCATAAGTGATGGTTTTTTAGACCAATATGTCAAGGAACCAACTAGGGGGGAGGCCATCTTCGACTGGGTGTTGTGTAGTGAGAGAGGATTAATTAGCAATCTCGTTGTGCAAGGCCCCTTGGAGAAGAGTGACCATAATATGGTGGAATTCTGCATTAGGATGGAGAATGAAACAGTTAATTCAGAGACCATGGTCCAGAACTTAAAGAAGGCTAACTTTGAAGGTATGAGGCGTGAATTGGCTAGGATAGATTGGCGAATGATACTGAAGGGGTTGACTGTGGATGGGCAATGGCAGACATTTAGAGACCACATGGATGAACTACAACAATTGTACATTCCAGTCTGGCGTAAAAATAAAAAAGGGAAGGTGGCTCAACCGTGGCTATCAAGGGAAATCAGGGATAGTATTAAAGCCAAGGAAGTGGCATACAAATTGGCCAGAAATAGCAGCGAACCCGGGGACTGGGAAAAATTTAGAACTCAGCAGAGGAGGACAAAGGGTTTGATTAGGGCAGGGAAAATGGAGTACGAGAAGAAGCTTGCAGGGAACATTAAGACGGATTGCAAAAGTTTCTATAGATATGTAAAGAGAAAAAGGTTAGTAAAGACAAACGTAGGTCCCCTGCAGTCAGAATCAGGGGAAGTCATAACGGGGAACAAAGAAATGGCGGACCAATTGAACAAGTACTTTGGTTCGGTATTCACTAAGGAGGACACAAACAACCTTCCAGATATAAAAGTGGTCGGAGGGTCTAGTAAGGAGGAGGAACTGAGGGAAATCCTTATTAATCAGGAAATTGTGTTGGGGAAATTGATGGGATTGAAAGCCGATAAATCCCCAGGGCCTGATGGACTGCATCCCAGAGTACTTAAGGAGGTGGCCTTGGAAATAGTGGATGCATTGACAGTCATTTTCCAACATTCCATTGACTCTGGATCAGTTCCTATGGAGTGGAGGGTAGCCAATGTAATCCCACTTTTAAAAAAAGGAGGGATAGAGATAACAGGGAATTATAGACTGGTCAGCCTGACATCGGTAGTGGGTAAAATGATGGAATCAATTATTAAGGATGTCATAGCAGCGCATTTTGAAAGAGGTGACATGATAGGTCCAAGTCAGCATGGATTTGTGAAAGAGAAATCATGCTTGACAAATCTTCTGGAATTTTTTGAGGATGTTTCCAGTAGAGTGGACAAGGGAGAACCAGTTGATGTGGTATATTTGGACTTTCAGAAGGCTTTCGACACGGTCCCACACAAAAGATTAATGTGCAAAGTTAAAGCACATGGGATTGGGGGTAGTGTGCTGACATGGATTGAGAACTGGTTGTCAGACAGGAAGCAAAGAGTAGGAGTAAATGGGGACTTTTCAGAATGGCAGGCAGTGACTAGTGGGGTACCGCACGGGACTGTGCTGGGGCCCCAGCTGTTTACACTGTACATTAATGATTTAGACGAGGGGATTAAATGTAGTATCTCCAAATTTGCGGATGACACTAAGTTGGGTGGCAGTGTCAGCTGCGAGGAGGATGCTATGAGGATGCAGAGTGACTTGGATAGGTTAGGTGAGTGGGCAAATGCATGGCAGATGAAGTATAATGTGGATAAATGTGAGGTTATCCACTTTGGTGGTAAAAACAGAGAGACAGACTATTATCTGAATGGTGACAGATTAGGAAAAGGGGAGATGCAAAGAGACCTGGTTGTCATGGTACATCAGTCATTGAAGGTTGGCACACAGGTACAGCAGGCGGTTAAGGAAGCAAATGGCATGTTGGCCTTCATAGCGAGGGGATTTGAGTACAGGGGCAGGGAGGTGTTGCTACAGTTGTACAGGGCCTTGGTGAGGCCACACCTGGAGTATTGTGTACAGTTTTGGTCTCCTAACCTGAGGAAGGACATTCTTGCTATTGAGGGAGTGCAGCGAAGGTTCACCAGACTGATTCCCGGGATGGCGGGACTGACCTATCAAGAAAGACTGGATCAACTGGGCTTATATTCACTGGAGTTCAGAAGAATGAGAGGGGACCTCATAGAAACATTTAAAATTCTGACGGGGTTAGACAGGTTAGATGCAGGAAGAATGTCCCCAATGTTGGGGAAGTCCAGAACCAGGGGACACAGTCTAAGGATAAGGGGTAAGCCATTTAGGACCGAGATGAGGAGGAATTTCCTCACTCAGAGAGTGGTGAACCTGTGTAATTCTCTACCACAGAAAGTTGTTGAGGCCAATTCACTAAATATATTCAAAAAGTAGTTAGATGAAGTCCTTACTACTAGGGGGATCAAGGGGTATGGCGAGAAAGCAGGAATGGGGTACTGAAGTTGCATGTTCAGCCATGAACTCATTGAATGGCGGTGCAGGCTAGAAGGGCCGAATGGCCTACTCCTGCACCTATTTTCTATGTTTCTATGTTTCTATGCACATTCGCTGGAGGTGCCCCATTGTTCCACAGCTCTTGCACACATAGTGCTTGAATCGACATTGATGGGCTCGATGATTACCCCCACAGCGCCAACACGGTGCTAATGGATTCGCATTCACGCCCCACGGCGGGCTCTGAGTCATTCTAGGTCTGGCCTCTGCGGGCGTGTAGGCCCTGCCATTTACAGTTATGCCTGCTGAAGGCATTATATTATGCACAGTACTTGCCGGTGAGCTTCGATGATATGAAGACATCTGTTTTGTGTTGTCGCTCGTGGATATGAAAGCCTGGGCTATCGTGATGGCCTTGCTCAGATCTAGGGAATCGGCAGGCAGCAGTTTGCAAAGAATGACCTTGTGGCCGATTCCAAGCACGAAAAGGTCCCGCAACATTTCCCCCAAAGATCGGGCAAATTCACACTGTCCCGCAATGCGTCTTAGGTTCACGACAAAGCTCGCCACGTTCTGGCCCTCGGAGCGATGGTGCGTGTAAAGGCGATACCTGGACATTAGGATGTTCTCCTTCAGCTTGAGGTGTTCCTGAACCAGCATGCACAGCTCTGTGTAAGTTTTGTCCATTGGTTTGACCGGTGCCAGCAGATTTTTGATGAGGCCATATATCGAAGACCCACATACGGTGAGGAGAATCGCCCTGCTCTTGACCGCCGTCTCAGCCATGTCCAACTCGTTAGCCACAAAGTACTGGTCAAGATGCTCAACGAAGGCTTCCCAATCATTACCCTCAACAAATCTCTCAAGAATACCAACGGCAGCCATTACCACGTGAAAGTTCGTGATTCGTCGCCAATTGTTATGTTCAGAATAACTCCACAAGATTGTGTTGTAAGCTCAAACCATTGTGACCTTGGTGCCCTTAATGTAACTCCAAAGTGAGGAAGCAGCATGGTGGATTGCCTTTTATACCTACTTGCCCAGGGTCTCCCACAGGTGTGCCCCCTGGTGGCAAGTCTTAAACATTGGTGAAGTTTGCATACATAACAATACACATAACTAAATAATATTTCAAAATATTTTTTTAAAAATTGCTTCCTTCCTTTAAAAATTCTTGCTGTTGTATCTGAGTGAATCAACTGCATAGTGACAGGTAGTAATATTAATGAACAGTGATGTCAGAAGCTCAAAAAGATAAGAATGTAACATTCTAACACTATGGGAAGATTTTTCCCTTTTCTGCCTGAGTGTGTAGCATTGCCTACATAGAGAGGAAGATATGGCAAGAGAGTATCACACGTTGGTAACAGAAACTATCTGATTTTCATTTCATTTTGGGTGGGATTGCAGAGGAGAATTATTCCCATAACACTGGAATTTACTAAAGCCAAATGGTGTGAGGCCCTTCTCAAGAAGAGCTCCTCATGCTGGTTTGAGTATTCTCCAGCTGCAGTATAACTCCAGTCCAGCATAAAACCTCCTGGCAGTCATGTGGAAACTTTTAAAACTTTGTACAGAATCTATTTAATGGTTTGAGAGATTAGGGGATGTTATCTGTACTCTCCAATCCCTTGATTATAAAAATGTGTCTAAGAACCCATTTGCAGAGCTGCTTTGTGAATGACCTTGTTGCAATCTGCAGAGGTCTGCCAGCTAGCAGTATAACTCCAGTCTATCAGCTACTGATCATGCTCCTCAGAGACTGATAGCTGAGCAATAAAGCAGCTTTAATCTGTCAGCAAAGCATGGATGTGTAAAACAAAGCTAGAGCGGCTCAAGACCAAAGACCTAAGTGTCAATGTCCTTCAAGAATTGTTTTCTTTGAGTCCTTCAAGCTAAAAGGTCTTAGAGCTTGGGAATGGAACATTTCTGGTTTCAATCAGCTAGTGTCAGCTAGTGTCAGTACCAGTTACTCCCTGGTCAGGTATTATGTAGTTAAAAACAGAGTAAAGCTCCCTTCCATTCTTAGTTAACGATGTCTCTCAAACCAAGCATCAGCAGAGGTTTTTTTGTGCCGTACACAATCCATCCTATAGCTTTTCTGAGTGAGATACCAACCAATACTGAGAGAGGAGATTTTCATCCTATCGGGCTGAGCTGGATTTGAACCCAAGTATTCGTGGCAAAAGGCAGTGTCAAACCTCACCACCTCATCCTCTTGAAATAATTACTTTGTCTATTTTTTTTCTTTATTACTAAAGTAATTGCTTCAGTCAGTGATGCACACAGAAGAACTTCCAAAAATATGTCCTCATTCACGCAAAATGATGCACATGGGCTAATTATCTGAGGCAACTGTGGCACAACTGCCAAAAATTCATTTCAGGATTTTAATTGGAGTCTTGTTTCCTGAAGAGTGCTCTCGGGGTACGAGCCCCATTGAGACACAGCTTATGTTTATCACAGTAGCTGACGATGATGAGAAAGTCTGATTAGAAAGGGAGAATGGTGGGATTTGGATTTATGCCCACAATTCCCCACATGAGTTCCTGATCTCAGTCTTGTCTTTTTGATTACAACCATTGGGTATCTTCATGCATGATGTTCCTCCAAATCCCTCTCCTGGCTGCCTGCCTGATCCTTCCATGATGTAACATAGGGGGGTCATTTTAACCTAATCCACCCACCAGGATACGGACACGATCAGGTCAGAATCAGGTGGCGTGTAAAACAAGGGGTCAGATGGTGTCAGTTTCCTGCCAAGTAGGTTAGATTACAATTACCCTCTGCTTCTTCCTACCCCTGAGATGTAACTTTAATCTAACTCACCCAGCAGGAAACTGACAGGGTTCAATCGGGTGCCCGTTTACACTCCACCCGAATTTAATTTTCATTGAAGTCAATGCAAAACAAAATCAAGTGCGGTGCAAAATTGCCGCATGATCCAGTGGTTTCCATCCTGCCGGGAGCGTTAGGTTCAAATTGCCACTTGGTTTTTCAATGATAGACAAATCCAAGGAAGACTAGTAGAAGGCAAGGGTAAACTAATGCATGAACATCCCTGGAGGCGGCGAGGGAAGGAATATCGAAAAAAGAGTCACCCCAAGTTGCTCTCACATGCCTTTTAGTGGCTTCTCAGCGTATGATTAGTGGCAGTCTGGACTCTGGTCTTCAGCCCATCTCTCAATGAGTATGTGGAACATATGACAATATCTTGCAAGATAATAAAAGTAACCCCGCTATTCAAGAAAGGAGGGAGAGAGAAAACAGGAGTTAGCCTGACATCAGCAGTAGGAAAAATGCTAGAATCCATTATTAGAGACATGATAACAGGGCATTTAGAAAATCATAACAAGATTGGGCAGCATCAACATGGATTTATGAAAGGGCAATCATGCTTGACAAATCTGTTAGAGATTGTTGAGGTTGTAATGAGCAGGGTAGGTAAGGGGAAACCAGTGGATGTGGTGTATTTGGATTTTCAGAAGGCATTCGATAAGGTGCCACACAAGAGATTATTAAACAAAATTAGGGCTCATGGGATTGGGGGTAATATATTAGCATGGATTGAGGATTGGTTAATAGAGAGAAAACAGAGAGTAGGAATAAACGGGTAATTTTCGGGTTGGCGGGCGGTAAATAGTGTGAGCCACAAGGATCAATGCTTGGGCCTCAGCTATTTACAATCTATAAGAACATAAGAAATAAGAATAGCAGTAGGCCATTTGGCCCCTCGAGCCTGCTCCGATATTCAATAAGATCATGGTTGATTTGATCATGGACTCAGCTCCACTTCCCCACCCACTCCCCATAACCCCTTATTCCCTTATCGTTTAAGAAACTGTCTATTTCTGTCTTAAATTTATTCAATGTCCCAGCTTCCACAGCTCTCTGAGGCAGCGAATTCCACAGATTTACAACCTTCTGAGAGAAGAAATTTCTCCTCATCTCTGTTTTAAATGGTTTGGATGAGGGGACCAAATGTAATATATCCAAGTTTGATGATGATACAAAGCTAGGTGGGAAAGTAAGTTGCAAGGAGGACACAAAGAGGCTGCAAAGGAATATAGACAAGTGAAGTGAATGGGCAAGAACATAGAACTATAATGTGGAGAAATGTGAAGTTATCCACTTAGGTAGGAAAAATAGAATATTTTTTAAATGGGGAGAGATTGGGAAATGTTGGTGTTCAGCGAATCACCAGGTACAGCAGGCAATTAGGAAAGCAGATGATATGTTAGCCTTTATTACAAAAGGATTGGAGTATAACAGTAAAGAAGTCTTACTACAATTACTCTTGATGAGACCACACCTGGAGTACTGTATATAGATTTGGTCTCCTTATATAAGGAAGGACATACTTGCATTAGAAGCAGTGCAACGAAGGTTCACCAGACTGATTCCTGGCATGGGGGATTGTCCTCTGAGGAGAAATTTAGTAAACTCGGCCTATATTCCCTTTAGTTTAGAAGAATGAGAGGCGATTTCATTGAAACATAGTTGAGGGGCTTGGCAGTGTAAATGCAGGGAGGTTGTTTCCCCTGGCTGCGCAATCTAGAACACAGGGTCATAGGGCTAGACTTTCCATTAGTTTTGCATTGCTACCACCCACTTAACGTCCATTTTAATGCTGAGATGATGTGTATTGCCCAGATATTGGCCATTTCACAAAAAAATGGAAACTAACGCCCATTTATCGCTCACTTATCGCCCAGCGTTACTTTTGGCATGTAGTTAACGCCGAGAATTAATAATATAGCCCGTCCATTTTTTCCTGCCGTAAACGTCAGAAAAATGGAGAGTAATGCCCGTAATATCGCCGAGCATTACTTTCGGCAAATCGAACACATATCTCCAAAAATATCACTCGCCGAAACAAACGCTGAGAAAAAGTTGCTCTCACCTGAACTAAACCCCGCGGTATGGACGCCATGTTGTAAATCGGAGGAGTTTTCATAAAAAAAGGCTTCGTCAACTTCTGGGGAGTTTTGATGTAATCTGGAGTTATGTTAAGGTGATTTGAACATCTGAACAAACATCTTATACTGTGGACGAATTGAATTGAATTTATTTGTTTTAGAAGGTGTCATGTTTGTAACTACAATGTAACACCACTGTATTACTGTATACACTCAACTCAGATGCACACCTTGACCACAGAGGGTGAACTTGTGGGAGACACTCCTTACCTGATCACTCAGGTATATAAAGGGAGGTCCCACGCAGGGTCATCACTTCTGGAGTGCTGTAATAAAAAGTTAAGGTCATGGAGTGGCCTTGTCCCTGGAATGTACCTCGTGTGGTTTCATGCTGCAGAGTAAGGACTTTACATTGGCGACGAGAAACGGGAATTCACGACCCATGAGAATGGCCACCGGTTGCACAGATGAATGGTACTGTGTTGGGAAGACTGGGACGATTTTGTTGAGAGGCTTCAGTAGAGCTTTGTCACGAAAGACTAGCTGGGGGATGCAGCGGCCGACATGCGTCGGGCTCATCTTTTGGCCAGCTGTGGGCCAAAGACTTATGCGCTCATGAAGGACTTACTGGCACCAGAAAAGCTGTCGGACAAAACCTTTGAAGAGCTTAGCAAGTTGATTGGGGAGCACCTCAAGCTGGCGAGCAGCATACACATGGCTCGACACAGATTCTACACCCACCGACATCGTGAAGGACAGAGCATACCGGACTTTGTAGTGGACCTCAGACGCTTGGCCAGCCTCTGTAAGTTCACAGACGCCTGCAGGGGGGAGATGCTAAGGGACTTCTTTATCGAGGGTACCGGTCATGCGGGAATTTTTCGCAAGTTAATTGAGACCATGGACTTGACCTTGGAAGCGGCGGCAATGATGGCTCAAACTTTCATGGCGGGGGAAGAAGAGACGAAAATGATTTACGCGTGCAATTCTACCTCTAATGTGGCGATGGATCAGGGAGTCAACGTCCTCAATGCTACTCAAAGCCCCGTGGGCAGGCAGGGGCAGTCCAAAATTCATCAGGCAGTAATAGAGCCCAAAGTAGGACCTCAAAAGAGACAATGGCAGGCTGAATGAATGTTCACGGCATCATAGTGGACAATGCAGCCCGGGATGGGCCATTGACACCCACTAATAGGGTACTTAAGAGCAGTCAGAGCGACAGTCAGTGCGAAATTCCTGGCCACAGCCCTTTTGTCCCCAACAATGGAAACTTTAACTCGTGCTGGAGGTGTGGGGGAAAACACTCAGCCAGATCTTGCAGATTCCAACAGTTTGTCTGCAGGAACTGCAATCTCAGTGGCCATTTAGCTCATATGTGCAGAAAGCCTGCAACCAGACTGATATATGAGGCAGATGGACCAGAAGAGGGTTCTGTGAGGCAGGGGCAAATAGATGGACGCTGAGGTTCAGCGGGTCCATCCTGCAAATATTCACAGTTCATACAACAAAACGCCACCGATGATGATGAGGGTTTTATTGAATGGTATCCCAGTACGCATGGAGCTGGACACGGGGGCCAGCCAGTCACTCATGGGCGTTCAACAATTCGAGAAGCTATGGCCACTCAAAGCCAGTAGACCCAAATTAGAACTTATCGAGACACAATTAAGGACTTACACCAAAGAAATTATTCCGGTGCTGGACAGTGCAATGTTGGCTGTTATGCACAATGGCTTAGTGAACCGGCTGCCGCTTTGGATTGTCCCGGGCAATGGTCCCGCACTGTTGGGGAGGAGCTGGTTAGCCGAGATGAACTGGAAATGGGGGGATGTTCACGCAATGTCCTCGGTGGAGCGAAGTTCGTGCTCACAAGTAGTACAACAATTCGAGTCACTTTTCCAACTGGGCGTCGGGACTTTCAAAGGCACCAAAGTAGTGATACACATCACCCTGGACGCCAGTCCAGTGCACCACAAAGCCAGAGCGGTGTCGTATGTGATGTGGGAGAAAATCGAGAGCGAATTGGACCGGCTGTTGAGAGAGGGCATCATCTTGCCTGTTGAATTCAGCGACTGGGCGAGCCTCATCGTCCCCGTTCTTAAAGCGGATGGCTCTGTCAGGATCTGTGGTGACTACAAGGCCACCATCAATCGGGTGTCCTTACAAGACCAATACCCGCTCCCAAGAGCAGAGGACCTCTTCACCACGCTGGCAGGCGCCAAGCTGTTCACCAAGTTGGACCTCACTTCAGTCTATATGGCCCAGGAACTATATGGCCGACAAATCTAAACTACTGACCACCATCACCACTCACAAGGGACTGTTTGCGTATAACAGGTGCCCGTTTGGCATTCGATCAACGGCTGCGATCTTTCAACGTAACATGGAAAGCCTGCTTAAATCCATCCCTGGAACGATCGTATTCCAGGACGACATCCTCATCAGGGGTCGAGACGCTGAGGAACATCTCCACAACCTGGAGGAGGTGCTATGCCGACTGGACCAGGTAGGCCTGCGACTCAAGAAGTCTAAATGTGTGTTCTTAGCTCCCGAGGTTGAGTTTCTGGGCAGGAGGGTTGCTGCAGATGGGATTCGGCCCACCGAATCCAAAACACAGTCGATTCGACGAGCACCCAGGTTCTGCAACACATTGGAACTGCGTTCATTCCTGGGACTGTTGAACTATTTCGGGAACTTTCTGCCGAACTTGAGCACGTTGTTGGAGCCGCTACACATACTCCTGCAAAAGGGTTGCGATTGGCTTTGGGGGGACTGTCAGGAACGGGCTTTTGATTGGGCGCGAAACCTACTGTGTTCAAACAAGCTGTTGACCCTGCACGACCCTTGCAAAAGTTTAGTTCTGACATGTGATGCAGTGTGAGCTGTGAGGTAGATGCTAAGCGGCTGCAGGGTGACTTGGACAGGTTAGGTGAGTGGGCAAATGCATGGCAGATGTGGTATAATGTAGATAAATATGAGGTTATCCACTTTGGTGGTAAAAACAGGAAGGCAGATTATTATCTGAATGGTGCCAGATTAGTAAAAGGGGAGGTGCAACGAAACCTGGGTGTCATGGTAGATCAGTCATTGAAAGTTGGCATACAGGTACAGCAGGCGGTGAAGAAGGCAAATGGCACGTTGCCCTTCATAGCGAGAAGATTTGAGTATAGGAGCAGGAGGTCTTATTACAGTTGTACAGGGCCTTGGTGAGGCCACACCTTGAATATTGTGTACAGTTTTGGTTTCCTAATCTGAGGAAGGACATTCTTCCTATTGAGGGAGTGCAGCGAAGGTTCACCAGACTGATTCCCAGGATGACAGGACTGACATATGAAGAAAGACTGGATCAACTAGGCTTATATTCAATGGAATTTGGAAGAATGAGAGGGGATCTCATAGAAACATTTAAAATTCTGACGGGATTGGACAGGTTAGATGCAGGAAGAATGTTCCCGATGTTGGGGAAGTCCAGAACCAGGGGTCACGGTCTAAGGATAAGGGGTAAGCCATTTAGGACCGAAATGAGGAGAAACTTCTTCACTCAAAGTTGTGAGCATGTGGAACTCTCTACCACAGAAAGTTATTGAGGCCAGTTCGTTACACATATTCAGAAGGGAGTTAGATGTGGACCTTACGGCTAAAAGTATCAAGGGGTATGGAGAGAAAGCAGGAATCGGGTACTGAAGTGCATGATCAGCCATGATCATATTGAATGGTGGTGCAGGCTCGAAGGACCGAATAGCCTACTCCTGCACCTATTTTCTATGTTTCCATGTTTCTATGTCCTATGGGGTTGGGTGCGTATTGCAACAGGGTAATGCTGAGGGTCAGCTACAACCTGTGGCTTATGCCTCCAGGTCACTCTCTCAAGCAGAACGGGGCTATGGGATGGCTGAAAAGAAAGCGCTTGCATGTGTCTATGGTATAAAGAAAATGCATCAGTACCTCTTTGGTAGCAAGTTTGAATTAGAGACGGACCATAAGCCACTCACAACAGCGATGGGCTCTCATGCTAGCGGCCTATGACTACTCCATCCGGCACCGGCCCGGCACTGAAAATTGCGCTGATGTGCTCAGCAGGCTCCCACTGGCCACCATCAAGGGGGCAGCTGAGCAAAGCGCTGAGATAGTCATGGCTGTCGATGCCTTCGACAGTGCAGGCTCCCCTATCACAGCCCGCCAGATCAAAATCTGGACAAACAGGGATCCCCCTCCTATCCCTGATTAAGAAATGTGTCCTGACTGGGGATTGGGCGCCCGCACACAGAGCATGCCCTAAGGAGGTCAGACCATTCCACAGATGGATGGATGAGCTGTCCATCCAAGCTGACTGCGACTATGGGGCAGCCGGGAAGTCATGCCCCAGAAGGGATGGAGGCGTTCATCAAGGAACTCCACAGTGAGCACCCAGGCATTGTGATGATTAAGGCCATTGCCCGGTCACACGTTTGGTGGCCCGGAATTGACTCAGACCTGGAACACTGTGTTCACAGGTGCACGACATGTCCCCAGCTGGGCAATGCCCCCAGGGAGGCCCCGCTCAGCCCGTGGCCCTGGCCCACCAAGCCACGGTCATGCATTCACGTTGACTACGTGGGCCCGTTCATGGGGAAGATGTTCCTTATCGTTGTAGGTGCGTACTCGAAATGGATCGAGTGCATCATCCTGAATTCATGCACGTCATCCACCATCGTGGAAAGCCTACATGCGATCTTTGCAACCCATAACTTGCCGGACATCCTGGTTAGTGATAATGGCCGTGTTTCATGAGCTATGAATTCTGGGAGTTTATGTCAAGCAATGGCATCAACCACATCAGGACTGCGCCGTTCAAGCCGGCCTCCAATGGCCAGATGGAACGTGCGGTCCAAATCGTTAAGCAAGAGATGCTCAGGATTCAAGGACCCTCCCTACAATCCCGTCTATCGCGCCTCCTGGTGGCCTATAGGTCCCGCCCACGCTCATTCACGAGGGTCCCGCCCGCAGAGCTACTCATGAAACGGACACTCAAAACTCGGTTGTCCCTCATCCACCCAGTCCTGACCGACATAGTTGAGGGTAAGCGTAAGGCACAAAACGAGTACCATGACCGTGATTTGAGGGGGAGGTGTATAGAAATAAATGATCCTGTATTCGTCCTCAATCATGTCATGGGGCCCAAATGGCTCGAGGGTACTGTAATTGACAAATAGGGTAATTGTGGTAAAACTCAACAATGGCCAGATATGCCATAAGCATCTGGACCAAGTAAAAAAAAGGTTCAGCAATGACACGGAGGAACCTGAAGAAGACCATGAGATGGAGCTCACACTACCGCCAGCGAACGTGCAACAAGAGCAATCAGAGGAATGCACAGTCCCTGAGGTCAGCCCGGACAGGCCGGAATCACCAAAGGCGACAGACACTCAACAACAACCAGAGCCCCAACTGCGGCGCTCCACGAGGGAGCGCAGACCACCTGAAAGACTAAACATATGATCCCAATAAGACTTTGGGGGTCGGGGGGGAGGTGATGTCATGTTTGTAACTACAATGTAACACCACTGTATTACTGTATACAATCAACTCAGATGCACACCTTGACCACAGGATGTCAACTTGTGTGAGACCCTCCTTATCTGATCACTCAAGTATATAAAGTGAGGTCCCACGCAGGGTCATCACTTCTGGAGTGCTGTAATAAAGAGTTAAGGTCACGGAGTGGTCTTGTCCCTGGAATGTGCCTCGTGTGGCTTCATGCTGTAGAATAAGAACTTTACAGAAGGTAAATTTATTGTTTGTGAATAGGTCTAATACTGATATTTATTGTAATGGGGCCTGTCATTTCTCAGCCTGTCTTGATGACTATGCACATGCTGCAGAATAGAGATGGCAGAAGGTATATTGAAGAGCATTATGTGCCCAATCAAAGAGGTGGCAGACTGAGGAGGAGGAGGACGAGAACGTACACCCGACACATTTACCGTGAGAAGCGGTCTTATCTGAGAAAAGGCGCAACAATGTTATGCTAAATAAAATAAATTTAATATCTGTATTAAGTAATACTGAGAACAGTACAAACCACCCCACCCCACCCCACATCAAAATTGAAACATTTATATCATCTGTAACATTTGTTACACTCCCAACAACAAAAAAACAAGGTACCCCCCCTCCCCCTCCCCCCTTCCCCCAAACCTCCCGACAAAATAGCACCAACAACATAAAAACACTGTCGCCAATACAACTCCTACAATCATGCACCTCACTTTCCTTTCCCCTTCCGCCTCTCCTCCCACTTCTACCCCTTCCCCTCCCAACTCCAAGCCGCCTTGTCGGAGTGCTCCTCAGGTGTTGCTTCATTGGGGGGGATGATGGCAGATCCGCTGGTAGGCCGGATACGGGAGAGGGCAAACCCGAGGAGAGAACGGCCTCCAAGCCAGAAGCAAGAGCTTCCTCCTGGCTCGCTGTGTCGTTGGCGGGTGCGGCACCTTGGGGTGCAGTGCCGTGCTCCGGGAACACTGGTAGCCCTCTGGCACCAGTGTTCCTGGCTATCACCTCCAGGGCCTCCGCCATCCATGGCATGTACTCGGTCATGGTGGCGGACATGCTGGCCAGCTGTTGGGATATGCCCCCCATTGTCTGGAAGATCTGCTGACCTATTTCAACACTCCTCCTGGACAAGTGTACCATTTTCCCGCTTAGATCTGCTGCTCGTGGAGCAGTCCTTCTGCGTCGAACCTACCTCCGCGGGATCGGCGCCGGCATGGAGACACTTGGGGTGCCCTATGGCAAAGTGCTTGGGCCTGCTACCTCCACGGCGGAGGAGGACATGGCCGCAGGAGCACTAGATATCATCGGGGTTCCATAGATGATGGAGCTTGTCGATGCAATCTCCTCAAAGTCAGCACTGTCATCAGTGGAGAAGGCACCCTGCAGTTCCACGGGCGAGATTTGGGGCTCCTCAGCATCAGATTGACGATCCCCCGGCAAGTCTGGTGCTGGACCTGCAGCTGCTTGCCTCGGTGGTGTTGCATGGGGCCGCACTGTTGGCTGAGCTACAAAACATAAATTAGGTTATTAAAGGAGAAGTGGGTGCTAGGGTCACAAGGTGATTCAAACTCTATACATAGCATATGCACGACAAAACTACTACCGCTATTAAAATCATCACAGACATCACATTTCATCAACATGACCAAATCCTGCATTACGATGATTTTCATGAGGCCACCATTAATTAGATAACATTTTCATCAATCATCTATTATATAATATTGTTCTGATATGAGTGGGTATGGCATCTATTGACTTTACATCACACAATGGTGTATACTTTACTCACGTGGCATCACATCAGGTTCTGCTGCTGCTTGTGTGGTCAACCTGGGGTGGCCCCCCACTAGTGCCAGCACCGGCTCCTCGATGTCTGTCAGCTCGCTGATGACTGATGGCCCCCCATCCGTGCGCCGCTGCTCGGCCCTATTCTTCGAAAGCTTCTTCTGTAAAAGGTAACAACAGCATGACATGGCATGCGATCATTGTATAAGATCATTGCTAGGTACTGTCACAGAGACTGATACAACACATAACCAACAGATGTAATCATTATTATGATAATTATTATTAACCTAAAGACGTACACCGTAAATACAGGCTTTGAGTAAAACATTCCCAGTATAAGTGCAAGACATCATATCTGAATTTAATCACTCATTACACTTACAAGGCAAATTATATAAATACATAAATAAATGTAAATAAATGTAATACTCAGGCGGATCTGACAAGGTCGTTCCAGCGCTTGTGGCACTGGTTGCCCTCACGCACCTCGTGTGTCACCGACGAGACCACCTCGGCTATGTCAGCCCAAATTTTCTGGTAAACCTTTGGGGTGGGCTTTCTACTCCCGCTCGGGTCAACTGACCCCAGCGTGACTCCTCCTCCTGCAGGAGGGAGGCATTTGCCTCGTCGGAGAATCTCTGAGCTCGTTTTCGTCCTCCCACTTCGAGTTCCTCTCCTACCTCACTGCTCTCGCCAGCATCCTCCCCCTCCACATCGTGCTGTCTTGCCTCCTCCATGCCGTCCATGTAAATAATATTTTTTTTCTCAAAATCTCCGTGCAGACTAAGTAATTTGTGCTCACCATTCTTTTTACTGCTGCTAAATCTCTTTCCTACCTCCCACAACAGTCAAACCAGACAACACACCCACATACGCTTTCAGTTCCTCTCTGCTCTCTCTCTCTCTCTTCCTCTGTGCATATATTGATGACCCCTGACATCCTGAAACGTAGGAAATGACCGTTGTCATGGTGTTGCTATGGTCGCCGACATTTTACAGCAGAAGGGCAAAAAAATTACCATTAACGCCCATTTCACATCGCTCCCGGTAACGCCCATTTTATAAAGTGGAAAGTTGTGGTTTTGAAAATAGGCGATAATCCGGTGATCTCAATACCCATAATAAACACCAACACTAGAAATAACATACAGTTTTGGGCAATCTGCAGAATAATGGAAAGTCTAGCCCACAGTCTTTGAATAAGGGATCGGCCATTTAGGACTGAGATGAGGAGAAATTTCTTCACTCATGAATGGTGAATCTTTGGAATTCTCTACCCCAGAGGGCTGTGGAGGCTCAGTCTTTGAATATATTTAAGATGGAGATCAATAGATTTTTGGATACTAAGGGAATCAAGGGATATGGGGATAGTGCAGTAAGGTGGAGTTGAGCTAGAAGATCAGCCATGATCTTATTAAATGGGGGAGCAGGCTCGAGGGGCCAAATGGCCTACTCCTCCTATTTCTTATGTTATGTATCTTGAAGACAATAATAATTTTTTTTTCGAAAATTAGAATAAATTCATACTAGCTTTTGGTATTGAGACATATGATCCTCTAGCTCTGATCTTCCAAGCCGCCTGCAGCAGTCTCATTATGATATTAAAATCCAGTGATTAATGGTCCTCTCAGTGAGTTTGCCAGTGTGAGCCTCGCCCATAAAATCTTGCTGCAGGGAGTCCTGTGACCTGCCATGTTCAATTAGGATTCCTGAAGCAGTTCAACATTAATTTGGGGCTTTGATTTCACATTTTCATGTACTTTCTGCTATATTCTGCTGGATGTATTAGTTGGTGTTACATGGTAGATTTCCATTTTTACATTTTTGTTTATTTTTCCTGTCGATGCTTTTCTTCATTATTCTTGGTTGCTGCTGTCATTGGAATTGCACCTTGCAAAGAGATGAGTGAGCATCGGTGTTTCTTTGGGGGTCCAAGTGTGTTTCCTAATTGAAATAAAGAAGAGGTGTTTGTTAGGAACCAACAGATGCAGGTGCAATGACACCTGAGATGTTTTGGCCACGTTCGTTGCTACTCCATGTTTATAGGTCTCTCCACACATATTTGGACTTGTCAGAGGACATCTGTCTTTGCTGGCTCCACTTCACAAGACAGGCTGTCACAAAGTTTGCTCCCAGGGGGCGCTAACGGGTCACAAATGGGTTTGCAACCGGTCACTTCGGTTACATGAATCCCAACATATTCAGCGGAAGTATTGTGGGGGGCGGGGGGGGGGCTACGGCGTTGCACCTCGATTTCCTTCACCCGAAGACCGTGACATCATCGCCTTGCACATTGACCCAGCAGCAGTCTGGACCCGAAATTGCCTTCCGTCCACTGCAGCAGCGCCGAGTGAAAACACCGGCAGCTGCAGGATGCATGTATCGGGCGGCCGGCCACTACCGGGTCGATGATTAAAGATGAGGTGACCGAGGTAGGTAAAACAAAAAGCTTCCCTTTTTAATTCCAGCTCTTTTTCACGGGTTCCAGCCTGCGATCGATCAGCTTGGCACTCTTCTTGAATGCCGGACTGATCGCACGGTATCACGGCTGCTATCAGGGTTGTTTTCCCTTTGCAGAGCTTGCAGCGATGGCCCTTCCCTATAAGGGAGAGAAGGAGCCTTTCAACTTGGCATCGCTGCACAGCCCAGTGTGCAGCGCTGCTCCACTCTCCGTCCCGCCTGCTGCCGATTGCGCTCCAGGAATGAAATGCAGCATCTGATTTAGCGCTCCACTTCCTTCTTGGAGCACAAACAGAGAGCCTGGCGCTAACTTTTCAAACTTTTAAAAGTTAGCGTCCCAAATGGAGAGACAATGAATTTCTCCCCCTCAGTATCTTGATGATATTCAGCTCTTCTGGTAGAAGGGAAGGGTACCACAGCAGGAAGCTTTTGTGCTACTAGATCTTCTAAGCCACACCAGGAAACATCTGCCACATCAGGCTATCTGCAATGCACACCTGTATCAATACAGTGCTAAACACTGTACTTGAAAGGGGCCACAATCTCCATCGCTTCCACTATGAAAAGGAGGCACGTGGACAGGCCACACAGGTTTGCTTGGGTGGTAGGTTTACCTTCATTGCAAAGTTTTGCATATGGTACTGATGCGGAGGTTCATATCACTCCCATGGGGCCGAAATTGGTCGATACTGATGGTCTGCCCATTTCTCAGTGGTATGCCGGCGGTATGTCATTTCATACGCCAGTATACCACCAAGACTGAAGAAGACAAAATTGGTTAAGTCAGCGGTCTGCATCGGGTGGTATGCATCTTAGTAGTCGCTCAAGATCGACTCTCTGTTCGATGGGCGGTGCGGCACGGAACTGCGCATGTGCGAATTAATTTTTTTTCCGATTTTTTTTCACAAGCGTTTTACCCACGATTTCGGGGGTCAGAGGTCATCCACGCATGCGCAGTGAGTTGAGGAGGAGCAAGAGAGTGAGAAGGAGCAGCAAGGCCAGTGAGTTTGAAAATAGCTAGCACAGTGGAAAAAATTTTCATGAACAGAAACAATTTTCATTCAATTAATGTTCAGGTTGTATCTGACCACCAAAACATGATGAAGCGTGTCATTGTCCATTATCCAGGAAGCAGATACAATGCCTTCATTAAGCGGCAGTGCCCACATTGAGCAGAAAGTTACGGCCTTCCTGGGTGCGTACAAAGTGCGTACGCACCCAGCGAGGCCTTGCAAAAGCCGGTTCTCAGCTCGCAATACGCATGCACCGAGAACCAGCTTTACCAATCTGTCAACATTTCTTTAGAGAGATTCTATGTATCCCTGGGAGAATGTCCTTCAAACTTTTATGCCTGGTAAAAGCAAACATATAGTTTACTTTTACAGGCGCAACACTTTTAAAACATAGAAAAATTTAATTTAATCATTCATGTTTTATATTAAAAACCCTGTCCATTAAGGTAAGTTCATTTTTAACCATACTAAAACACATTAAAGAGAATTCAACAAAATATATTTTTGTCTAAAACATTTAATTACATTTAATCTCAATTAATTTTAAGAATGTGAGGTGTTTTTTTTTAAATTTATTGTGTTGTGTTTCTTGCTTTTGGGTGTTATTCTCATTGATAGTAATGGGAGCCCGTCCAAACAGAGCTCCCATTATTATCAATGAGAATACTGCATTGTGATTGGTGGTCCAGGCCCACATGATTCCAACATATACGTCCGTACGTGGAAGATATCTGCCCATATGCTGCTCAACGAATGAAGGCCTCAGACTGGAATCGTAAGTTCCTCCGGGACCATCAGGTATTTTTGTAGATTTTTTTTCCGGTCGGAGGCGTTCATACAAAGGAAGCCTCCGACTGCAATTTTCGGTTCTTAGAAAATGGTTCTTAGAAAAACACGGCTCTCCTCTGCATCAATCGTGCTGACCCCATTGAGACCCCTCCTAACAGCAGAAGGACACCTTGGCCTGGACACTTCAACAACAACAACAACTTGCACTTATAGAGTGCCTTCAACATATGTCTCTGTTTTTTTTTTGGCAGCCTTCTTGGTGCACCTCCTGCCGCAGCACCTCCAAACTACAGCACCAAAGGGGGCTTTGCTGCTTGCAAGTCTTTGCTATGTCAATTAATCCACTTTCCTGGCACCGCCACAAATTTTTCTTTTTATAGCAGGTTTAACAGCTCCTACCTCATTGTATTTTGTGTTCTCGAGTCAAGTATGGTAAAAGCCAAGCTTCTCCTGTTCCAGCAGTCTATTCAAAATGGGGTTCGGGATTCCCATTGCAAAATTCGTCAATACATCCCTCGACACTACCAACTTTAGTGAGCCTGTGGCATAGCACAGCATAACCTTATTTTTGCCTGACTCTCAAAATCAGGGCTCCAAAGAGACCTACACCTGCACTGTTAAAATTTAGCTGAATTTTAAAAAAACTTCATGATAATAAGGAATTAGGAGGCTGAAATTCCCCTGTTCTGTGCATCCCATTAGCACCTCTGGGGGGGTGCGAACCAGGTGCGAAACTACATGCTCCCGCGGAATTGCGTGGGAATTAGCGGAGGCGCAAAAACGGTAGCGCCTCATCCCCACCGGGTACCTGCAACTCTGGCGATGAATTATCGCTGTGCGTGTAACCCCTTTTCACCCCGCGGCGGAAATGAGGCCAGCGCCCCTTGAGGCCACCGCGGGCGATTGTCATGCCTTGCGGGTCGTGAACCAGGCTAGTCACACATTGCAGGGTGAACCTTAAAGGGGAGGAGCACTGAGCCACGCGCCGCCATCTTTTATTTGCCACCCCTTACCAGTCAGGCCGTTCAGCACTCCTTTCGTGGGGTCCGGGCCACCATCGTGCAGCCCGTCATTCCATCTCAGTGCCGGGCTGTGGCCGTGGCACCACACAGCTCTGGTGGCCCAGTGCAGCCCTTCAAAGGACCTGCAGAGTTTGCAGCATCCCTTCCCTTTAATAAGAACATAAGAACATAAGAAATAGGAGCAGGAGTAGACCACACGGCCCCTCGAGCCTGCTCCGCCATTTAATACGATCATGGCTGATCCGATCATGGACTCAGCTCCACTTCCCCGCCTGCTCCTCAAAACCACTTTTTCCTTTATCGATTAAGAAACTATCTATCTCTGTCTTAAATTTATTCAATGTCCCAGCTTCCAGCGCTCTTTGAGGCAGCGAATTCCACAGATTTCCAATCCTCTGAGAGAAGAAATTTCTCCTCGTCTCAGTTTTAAATGGGCGGCCCCTTATTCTAAGAGTATGCCCTCTAGTTCCAGTCTCCCCTATCAGTGGAAACATCCTCTCTGCATCCACCTTGTCAAGCCCCCTCATAATCTTATATGTTTCGATAAGATCACCTCTCATTTTTCTGAATTCCAATGACTAGCGGCCCAACTTACTCAAACTTTCCTCATAAGTCAACCCCCTCATCCTCGGAATCAACCTAGTGAACCTTCTCTGAACTGCCTCCAAAGCAAGTATATCCTTTCGTAAATATGGAAACCAAAACTGTACGCAGTATTCCAGGTGTGGCCTCACCAATACCCTGTACAACTGTAGCAAGATTTCCCTGCTTTTATACTCCATCCCCTTTGCAATAAAAGCCAAGATTCCATTGGCCTTCCTGATCACTTGCTGTACCTGCATACTAACTTTTTGTGTTTCATGCACCAGGACCCCGGGTCCCGCTGTACTGTAATGGAAGGGGAGGGGCATTGAAAGGTGTCAGCACTACGCATATCCCAGCATAAAAGGAAGTGGTGCACGTGACATTGCGCGCCACTTCCTGTGAGAGTCAGTAACTGGAATTTCGTGACGGGGGCGGGACTTCCGCGTCATAATCGAACTTCGCCCTGTAGAAATGAATCCTTTTGGAAGCCCTTGATATTAGCACTGATCTTTTTGAGAAAAAAAATAATTCTCAGGTTGTGGGCAATTTGATTCAACTGTATAGCTTGCTCAGCCACTTTAGAGGGCAATGAAGAGTCAATCACTTTGGTGACCGACATATCGGCCAGACCAGGTAAGGACAGCAGGTTTCCTTCCCTGAAGAACATTAGTGAACCAGTTCAGTTTTTACAAAAATCTGACAACTTGATGATCACTTTTCCTGGTAGCAGCTTTTTATTTGCAGATTTTTTTTTAAACTGAATTCAAATTCTGAAACTGTCATGGTGGGATTTGAACTCATATTCAATAGATTATTAGTTTGTTAATTTAGTTGAAAGAAGGAGAAACAACCAAAGTAGGTAGCTGGGAGAACTAAACATTGAGAAATGTTTTGCTTTCATTAACATATGAATTAAAGAAAGTATTGCATTTATATAGCACCCTTCATGATCACCGGACGTCTCAAAGCGCTTTACAGCCAATGAAGTACTTTTGTAATGTGGGAAACGCAGCAGCCAAATTTGCGCACAGAAAGCTCCCACAAACAGCAATATGATAATGACCAGATAATCTGTTCTTTTTATGTTGATTGAGGGATAAATATTGGCGAGGACACCTGCCCTGCTCTTCTTCGAAATAGTGCCATGGGATCTTTTACATTCACCTGAGAAAGTCGACAAGACCTCGGTTTTACATCTCATGCAAAAGACAGCACCTCTTACAGTGCAGTGCTCCCTCAGCACTACACTGGAGTGTCAGCCTAAATTTATGTGCTCAAGATCCTGGAGTGGAACTTGAACCCACAACCTCCTGAGTCAGAGGTGAGTGTGCTACCCACTGAGCCACAGCTGACATGAGCATTAGGAGAATGTAGGCTGGGCAGAGTAATTTGAGGAGTAGTTATTAACTAGACATATCATAAAAGCCATTGTACAGCTTTTGTGTTATCGTTGCAAGTATATGTTTTTTTTATTCTTTGTACCTGGACCTCAAGAAAATGTTAAAAATAAGATGAATACATTTCAGAACAAGGTTGCACTAGAACAATTGTTGTGAAGAATGCGTCATTAGGATGCAAAAAAAAAATGATCACAGATGTGCTTCGGAATCTAGCCCCTGGACTTGATAAAGTGCCAACTGAAATCTGGAGTCTCCTGCTTAATTACTTGTATACATTTTCAAGGATTGTGAGCAATTTTCTCTACAAGGCAACAGAATGGGATGGTACAGCATTGGCCTTTAGTAACTACTTCCAGCACCTTGAAAAGATCAGCTGATCTTGGTTTCATTAGACAGTTGCATCCTCCCACACATACAGTGATATCTGGGTTTGTATCACCTGTTGTGGTTAGATGATTTGATAGTGCTGCACTCTGGTGGGCAAGCCTAGCACTCTTAGAGTTATGGGTAGTTTAAAACGAGTATCTAAGAACTGTCAACTTATGAGCAACTTCTGGTGAGTTTCTCAGTTTATAGCAAGTGATTTGAGGGGGTGGTCTCAGAGGGTCCACAAAGGTCATCATTTGAAATATGAATTTCTGTTTGTGCTCACCTGTAATTCCAACAGATTTGTCGGCTGGCCTATACGAGGCATTGAGCTGTAATCCAGTAAACATGACTGTCCATTTATCAGTACAAATTACTGGAGGCCATTGGGTCACCAGTTGGGTTGGAGTTGTCATGTATTTCACCACCTTGCAATGACTATAAGTATGTAACTGTAACTCATGCATACTGTACCTGTACCCTTGTAATGCACACCCTGACCACAGGGAGTGAGCTCCTCACCTGGGTTTCCAGGTATAAAAGGGGAGGTCCCACACAAGATCAACACTCTTCAGTCCTGGAAACAAAATGAAGATCACAGAGTGACCGTGTCTGATATATCTATGCCTCATGTGAGTTTGTAACAAGGTGCAGAGACACTACATCTAGCGACGAGAATCGGGAATCACCGAACCACGAGGATGGCCATTTGTCACAAAGGACTGGCTGGAAGAGACAGCGGCTGACAAGTGGAGGGCGCATCTACTGACCAGCTGTGGTCCACAGACGTATGCGCTGATGAAAGACCTGCTCGCACCCCAAAAGCCAGCGGACAAGTTCTCCGAAGAGCTTAGCCAGCTGATCAGTGAGCATCTCAAGCCGGCAAGTAACGTACACATGGCCCGGCACCGGTTCGACTCTCACCGGCGTCGGGAGGGTCAAAACATCTCGGACTTCATGGCGGAACTGCGGCGTTTGGCCAGTCTCTGTAAGTTCTCCGATGTCTGCAGGGGGGAGATGTTAAGGGACTTTTTCATTGAGGGCATTAATCATGCCGGCATTTTCAGGAAGCTCATAAAGATTAAGAATTTTACTTTAGAAGGGGCGGCGTTGATAGCTCAGACCTTTATGGAAGGGGAAGAGGAGACCAAGCTTATCTATGCAAACAGCCCTGGTTTTAAAGTTGCGTTGAACCAGGGAATCAATGTTATAAAAATGACACAGAACTCCACAGGCAGGCAAGGGCAATTCGACACCATCCAGGCAGCAACAAGCTGGAAAGGGGATCGGCAATTCACGCCACCACGTGGAACAACATCCTGTGATGGGACAAATAACACCCACCATCAGAAGGCTTAGAAACAGCCAAAAGGGCCATCAGAGAGGAATGCCTGGGAATAGTCCTTTTGTTAATAGCAATTTCAGCTCATGTTGGAGATGTGGGAGTAGACACACTGCAAAAATCTGCAGGTTCCAACTTTACACCTGCAGGATTTGTAATGTCAAGGGACACCTGGCCAGGATGTGCAAAAAGGCAGTAGCGAGGCTAGTCTGCGAGACAGAGGAACTAGACGAGGGGTCTGAAATGCAGGATGAGGCCTGGAGAACAACCATGGATGCTGAAGTTCAGAGAGTTCGTGTGGCCAACGTCCACAGCTCATACACCAAAACGCCACCATGATGATGAAAGTCTTACTGAATGGCATCCCGGTGCACATGGAGCTGGATACCAGAGCTAGCCAGTCCCTCATGAGCGCCCAACAATTTGAGAGACTATGGCCACACAGAGCTAGCAGGCCCAAATTGGAACGCATTGAGACGCAGCTACATACTTACACCAAAGAGATCATCCCAGTGCTGGGCAGTGCAAACTTGGTGTAACACATAATGGATCACAGAACCGGCTGCCACTCTGGATTGTTCTGGGAAATGGCCCCGTGCTTTTGGGGAGGAGTTGGCTAGCTGAGGTGAATTGGAAATGGGGGGATGTGCACGCCATTTCATCCGTGGAGCGAAGTTCATGCTCGCAGGTATTGTAAAAATTCTAGTCACTCTTTCAACCCGGTGTCAGAACGTTCAAGGGCACTAAAGTAGTGATACGCATCACTCCGGATGGCAGACCAGTGCACCACAAAGCCAGAGCAGTGCCGTACGTGATGCGTGAAAAAATTGAAAGTGAACTGGACAGGCTGCTCAGAGAGGGCATAATTTCGCCCGTTGAATTCAGCGACTGGACAAGTTCCATTGTTCCCGTCCTCAAAGCAGATGGCTCGGTCAGGATTTGTGACGACTACAAAGCCACCATCAACCAAGTATCGCTGCAAGACCAATACCCGCTCCCGAGAGTGGAGGACCTTTTTGCCACGCTGGCAGGTGGTAAGCTGTTCACGAAGCTGGACCTCACTTCGGCCTACATGACTCAGGAACTGGCTGAAGAATCCAAGTTTCTGACCACCATCACGACACACAAAGGATTATTTGTTTACAATAGGTGTCCATTTGGCATTCGTTCGGCAGCGGCTATCTTTCAGCAAAACATGGAAAGCTTGCTCAAATCCAGCCCTGGAACGATCGTGTTCCAAGACGACATCCTTATAACAGGTCGAGACACTGAGGAACACTTCCGCAACCTAGAGGAGGTGTAACGCCACTTGGAACGGGTAGGCCTGCGGCTGAGGCCAAGTGCGTGTTTTTGGCCCCAGAGGTCAAGTTCCTCGGCAGGAGGGTTGCCGCAGATGGGATCCGGCCCACTGAATCAAAAACTGAGGCAATTCGCCGGGTGCCCAGGCCCGGCAACACGTCGGAGTTGCGATCATTCCTGGGACTCTTGAACTATTTTGGGAACTTCCTGCCGAACTTAAGCACATTGTTGGAGCTATTACACATGCTCTTCCATAAAGGTTGTGAATGGTCTTGGGGGGACTGTCAAGAACAGGCTTTCAATAAGGCGAGGAACCTGCTGAGTTCCAATAAACTGTTGACTTTGTATGACCCCTGTAAAAAACTGGTTTTAACATGCGGTGCGTCATCCTACGGGGTTGGGTGTGTTTTGCAGCAGGGTAACGATGACGGCCGACTCCAACCAGTGGCTTACGCCTCCAGGTCACTCTCCCAGGCAGAGCGTGGATACGGCATGGTCGAGAAGGAGGCACTCGAGTGTGTGTACGGTGTGAAAAAGATGCACCTGTAGCTTTTCGGTAGACGGTTTGAGCTAGAGACGGACCACAAGCCGTTAACATCCCTGTTGTCCGACAGCAAGGCTGTCAACGCTAATGCGTCAGCTCGCATACAGCGATGGGCCCTCACGCTGGCTGCGTATGACTACACCATACGGCACCGGCCAGGCACCGAAAATTGCGCTGACGCGCTCAGCACTGGCCACCACTGAGGGGGCGTTGGAGCAAAGTGACGAGATGGTCATGGCCATTGAGGCTTTTGACACTGCGGGCTCCCCCATCACAGCCTGCCAGATCAAACTCTGGACCAACAGGGACCCCCTCCTATCCATGATAAAGAAATGTGTCCTGACTGGGGAATGGGCGCCCGTACACAGGGCGTGCCCTGAGGAAGTCAGGCCGTTTCAGAGACGGATGGATGAACTCTCCGTCCAAGCCGACGGCTTGTTATGGGGCAGCCGGGTAGTCATGCCCCAGAAAGGAAGCGAAGCGTTCATCAGGGAACTCAACAGCGAGCACCCTGGCATTGTGTTAATGAAGGCCATTGTCCGGTCACATGTATGGTGGCCGGGGATTGACTCAGATTTGGAACACTGGGTTCACAGGTGCACAACGTGTGCCCAGCTGGGCAATGCCGCCAGGGAGGCCCCACTCCGCCCGTGGCCCTGGCCCACCAGGCCATGGTCACGTATTCACATGGACTATGCAGGCTCGTTCATGGGGAAAATGTTCCTGATCGCAGTCGATGCATACTCGAAGTGGATCGAGTGCATCATATTGAACTCGTGCACGACATCCATCACTGTGGAGAGTCTGCGTATGGTTTTCACGACCCACGGCTTGCCGGACATCCTGGTCAGCGATAATGGCCCGTGTTTTACCAGCCATAAATTCCAGGAGTTTATGTTGGGCAATGGGATCAAGCACGTCCGGACAGTACCGTTCAAGCCGGCCTCCAATGGCTAGGCAGAACGGGTGGTCCAAGTCATAAAGCAGGGCATGCTACGCATCTATGGACCCTTCCTTCAGTACCACCTATCGCGCCTCCTGCTGGCCTACAGGTCCCGGCCACACTCGCTCACGGGAGTCCCACCAGCGGAACTCCTCATGAAACGCACGCTCAAGACGCGGCTGTCCCTCATTCACCCAGCCCTGGCAGACATTGTTGAGGGCAAGCGCCAGTCCCAAACGAGCTCCATGATCGAGGCTCAAGGGGGAGGTGTATAGAAATAGATGACCCGGTATTTGTTCTTAACCATGCTTTGGGACCCAAATGGCTTGAGGGCACTGTAATTGGCAAAGAAGGAAACAGGATCATGGTGGTCAGACTAAACAATGGGCAGATATGCCACAAATACTTGGACCTAGTAAAGACAAGGTTCAGTGCAGACACGGAAGAACCGGAAGAAGAGCATGATGAGATAGCACCCACACCACAGCCAGTGCACGAGCAACAAAAACAGCCCTCAGCATGCACAGTCCCTGCGGCCAGCTCAGACAGGCCGGAATCACCTCAGGTGACAGAGATGCGTGCTGAGGCTCAGCCACCAGAGCCACAACTGCGGCACTCCACGAGAGAGCATCGACCACCTGACAGACTTAACCTCTGGAACTAAAAGATCTAAGGGGGGAGGTGATGGCATGTATTTCAACATCTTGCAATGACTATGAGTATGTAACTGTAACTCATGCACACTGCACCTGTACCCTTGTAATGCACACCCTGACCACAGGGAGTGAGCTCCTCACCTGGGCTTCCAGGTATAAAAGGGGAGGTCCCACCAAGGATCAACACTCTTCAGTCCTGGGAATAAAGTGAAGGTCACAGAGTGACCGTGTCTGATATATCCATGCCTCATGTGAGTTTGTAACAAGGTGCAGAGACACTACAGGAGTGCAGCACATTGTTTCACTCACAGCTTAATCTGGCAGTTTTTTTTGCAATGGTTGTGGAGGCATGAATCGCTGCTTAAAACTTGTACAGTGTGCGAGACGGAGCGGAAAATAGATTTACAACAACTAGCTGCCAGGAATTGTCATAGTTATCTGCGGGTTCCCAATGCAGGAACTTTTGAAAATCACTGGCTTAATAAACTATTCGGGTGGAGGCATTAACCCCTAGGTCACCACATGCCTTGAGCATTGAGATGGTGTTGCCAGGCACCTGACAAACAAGCCCTTCCTCCGCTCCGCCTCTTTCTTGACTTCCCAACCTTTCCCCATCCCCACCTCAGCTGACTGGAAAGGCTAACTAGAAGATGCATGGGGAAGGAAAGGGAACAGTCATAGGCTCCTATTTACTTCCAGATAATAGATTCTTCCCACAGTAAAAATCCAGCTGGAAATTCTCTCTTCTCTTCTTTGCGAACAGTATTCTTTGTTGTAAATCAATTCTGCTTGTGCTTTGAGTTAGGAAATGATAATTGGAAGATAATATGCTTTCTGCTCTCTGAATATTTAATTTTGACAGGTGGATAATTTTACTTTAATGTTGCATATTACAGTATATTTAATTTTTAATTCATTTAGTTAACTATCATGATAGTCATACTGTTAAAAGTGGCTGGCAATAGGATAGTCGGATATGGACCGCAATTTCCACTACCTCGGCAGGTCCGGTGCGGCCGGGGTCGGTGGCGGGTCCCAACCTCGCTGCTGGCTCCATCTCACTGTATAGAATGATTTTACGCTGATTGGGCTTGTTAAGCCCGCCCAGCGTGTTTGCTGGCCAATTGAAGGAAGCAGGTTTGATGCATCACTTAATGATGAGTCATCAGCTGGTTGCCTTAAAGGGACCATGCGCACATTTATTTTGACAGTTGTGCAGTCAGTGTTCTACAACATTGAGCTGCTGCAAACACTGACAAGCACTGCCCAGAGGTGTATGGCTGCAGCAAGGCTCTCTCATGACTCCCTCCAAATGCTTATGGAGGGAGACACAGCATGCAGGGAGGTTCTCTTCCTTTCCAATGGGCGGAAGAGACCTCCCCAGGAGAACAATGAAGCCTGGTTGCACATTGCACAGGAGGGCACAAGCAGGGATATCATCAGTAGGACCTGGCTGCAGTTGGGCAAACCTTTCAATGAGCTCAGTAGATCACGAAACGTTACTTCAAAGCCACACTCAACCTCATTCTGCTATACCACTCATCACATCCCCATCAGTCTGCCTTTCCTACCCAACTCCTGCACATTTTTACTCACACCAATTTACCTTGCACCTCATCCATCCCTCTCTACCTCATATTACTTTGTCATTTCACTAGCTACCCCTCACACTCACCCTCATCCTAGTCCAATCATACCAACTAACAACACACAAGGGTAGGGACCTGGATGTTTTAGCCAATGTTCGTGAGAACTTTCTGTGAATGTGCTATCGAACATCCCACACAAGAGATTGGTGTGCAAAATTAAAGCACATGATATTAGGGGCAATGTACTGACGTGGCTAGAGAATTGGTTGGCAGACAGGAAGCAGAGAGTCGTGATAAACGGGTCCTTTTCAGAATGGCAGGCAGTGCCGCAGGGCTCAGTGCTGAGACCCCAGCTATTTACAATATACATTAATGATTTGGATGAGGGAATTGAGTGTAATATCTCCAAGTTTGCAGATGACACTAAGCTGGGTGGCGGTGTGAGCTGTGAGGAGGACGCTAAAAGGCTGCAGGGTGACTTGGGCAAACGAGTGGCAGATGCAGTATAATGTGAATAAATGTGAAGTTATCCACTTTGGTGGCAAAAACATGAAGACAGAATATTATCTGAATGGTGGCAGATTAGGAAAAGGGGAGGTGCAACGAGACCTGGGTGTCATGATACATCAGTCATTTAAAGTTGGCATGCAGGTACAGCAGGCGGTGAAGAAGGCAAATGGTATGTTGGCCTTCATAGCTAGGGGATTTGAGTATAGGAGCAGGGAGGTCTTACTGCAGTTGTACGGGGCCTTAATGAGGCCTCACCTGGAATATTGTGTTCAGTTTTGGTCTCCTAATCTGAGGAAGGATGTTCTTGCTATTGAGGGAGTGCAGCGAAGGTTCACCAGACTGATTCATGGGATGGCAGGACTGACATATGAGGAGAGACTGGATCGACTGGGCCTGTATTCACTGGCATTTAGAAGGATGAGAGGGGATCTCATAGAAACATATAAAATTCTGACTGGACTGGACAGGTTGGATGCAGGAAGAATGTTCCCGATGTTGGGGAAGTCCAGAACCAGGGGTCATAGTCTAAGGATAAGAGGTAAGCCATTTAGGACTGAGATGAGGAGAAACTTCTTCACTCAGAGAGTGGTTAACCTGTGGAATTCCCTACCGCAGAGAGTTGTTGATGCCAGTTCATTGGATATATTCAAGAGGGACTTAGATATGGCCCTTATGTCTAAAGGGATTAAGGGGTATGGAGAGAACGCAGGAAAGGGGTACTGAGGTGAATGATCAGCCATGATCTTAATGGCCTACTCCTGCACCTATTTTCTATGTTTCTATGTTTCAAATCTTTATTTTCAACACTTTCCATTCTTGGACAGCTTTATGTGCACCTTTGGAATTCGCTTAGTGAGTTGCAGTGAATAGTGAGACACAATGGTACCCACCGCAATGGTGATGAGTGTGAAATAAATGGCTTGGGCATTGCAGGGATGCTTTATGGTGTTGGTATGATGTGGTGCCAACCTGGTGCATCATTTAGCAGCCAGGGTGTACGGTGACAAGTGAAGTAGATCTGGTCATGGTGAGACCATCCCTGGCCTTCCGGGCAGCAATGTGGTTGGGTGCTGTTGCGCTGTGTCCTGTGTAGTATCAGTTAATTGCGAAGAATTTTGGTGTTGTTGTTAGCATTTTTGGTGTGCTTCGTGCTGCTGGTGTTGGGACCGACTGTGGTGGGATTCTGAGGACCAAGGTGCGATTTTGTCAAGGGCACCGATGCTGATGTAATAGATGGCAGGTGAACTTGAGATGTCAGAAGCGATCTGTCAATGGTGAGAGAGGTTGTTCCAATGAGGTGACACTGGATAGAGAGTTTACTCCAAACATTTGCAACCTTCATAAAGCTCAATCTGTCTTCCAAATGCAGTAAGTAGCAGCTTCTGAGCTTGGAAAGTGAACAGCTGTGAGATGGGAGCTGTAATAGGACATTTTCAGCTGTCAAGCAAAGAAACGATTTCATGGCAACACAACTCCTGACCCCCTGATCTGACATGATCCTTGAGCAGTGTGGACCTCATGGGCGATCTCGTAAAATGGTAAGGTGATCTCAAAATACTGTTTAATGGGCTGTTAACAAGGTCATAATGACCCAAATTGCCTTTCCCTGCCCATGTCGGGTCTGCTATATAAATACAAGTTGTTGTTGTTCATCTGGGAAAGTAGCCTGGCAGCGCAATGACAGCGGGGTCCCGACCCATTGTCAGAAATTTTTTTTCCATCCGACTGACCCCCTGAAAAATTCCCCCTTGTGATTTTTGTTTGGGGGTGGGGATTTCATATTTTTGGGTGATTATTTGTGCTCAGCAAGGTAAGAGATTTGGAACTGTGTCAGCATCTAGAAGTCTTAGATTAATTTTAGCACAATCTCTACTGTGACTCAAGTTTACTGTGTCTTTGTTGCAGATTCAGTAAAGTTTCCTGCGGGAATATGCATTCACTTGGGACTGGGATCTGGGTACATGCACCAAAATCAGTGATCGGGTCACATATGATCATTCAAAATTCAAAACCTCCAGACTCACAAATACGGGACTTCCCCATGCACAAGAAAATGCAAGATCCCCAGACACAAAAAGCAAGACTCCCCATATATAAAAAAATTGAGACCACAAACTCAAGTACAAGCTCCCTTACAGAAAAACATTAGATGCCTCCCTTGCACAAATAAATGCAAAAAGTAAGATCCTCAAATCTTGTTCTCTTCTTTGGCATTCCTCCGGAGTCGAGGATGACTTGCTTCCACACTAATATGAGTTCGCAGGTGACTGATGAAACCAATGTGGGACCTACAGTCTCTGTCACAGGTGAGGCAAGTGGTGGTTGAAGGGATGGGTGGGTGGAGTGCTAGGGCTGTCGTATGCTCCTTCTGCTGTTTACGCGTGGCTTCCGCGTGCTCCCGACGAAAAGACTCGAGGTGCTCGGCGCCTCCACTTTGACCACTCTTGGACCAGGGATAAATAAAAATTTTACAATCCCCATACAGAAAATTTAAGACCACATTTTCCTCACATCCTCCTCTCTCCCCACCTGGCTTCCCTATCACCCACTCCCTTCTCCCATTACCATCCCCATTCTGCCCCATTCTCTCCCTTCTATCTTTCCTAAGCTCACTCTCCTCAAAAGGTTGAAATCTCGAAAGCTTCCAATCTTTAAAGTTCCAGGGACTGGAGTACTGGTAAAAGCCTCTTCCTGACTGACATAAAAAGGCTACTCCTTTTTGCTTTGAATCAAGCCTGGGAAGTTTAAAAAACGGATGTTGAAATCAGTTTTCAGTGCAATGAAGAAAAGAACCAGCAAGGAGGGTGTGGATGATATCAAAGGACCTTGTGGGTTATGAGACATAAGAAATAAGAGCAGGAGTAGGTCATATGGCCCCTCGAGCCTGCTCCTCCATTTAATACGATCATGGCTGATCCGATCATGGACTCAGGTCCACTTCCCTGCCCGCTCTCCATAATGCCTTAACCCCTTATTCCCTTATTGTTAAAGAAACTGTCTATTTCTGTCTTAAATTTATTCAATGTCCCAGCTTCCACAACTCTCTGAGGCAGCGAATTCCACAGATCCACAACCCTCTGAGAGAAGAAATTCCTCCTCATCTCAGTTTTAAATGGGCGGCCCATTATTCTAAGATTATGCCCTCTAGTTCTAGTCTCCCCTATCAATGGAAACATCCTCTCTGCATCCATCTTGCCAAGGCCCCTCATAATCTTATACATTTCGCTAAGATCACCTCTCATTCTTCTGAATTCCAATGAGTAGAGGTCCAACCTACTCAACCTTTCCTCATAAGTCAACCCCCTCATCTCTGGAATCAACCTTGTGAACCTTCTCTGAACTGCCTCCAAAGCAAGTATATCCTTTCGTAAATATGGAAACCAAAACTGCATGCAGTATTCCAGGTGTGGCCTCACCAATACCCTGTACAACTGTAATAAGACTTCCCTGCTTTTATACTCCATTCCCTTTGCAATAAAGGCCAAGATTCCATTGGCCTTCCTGATCACTTGCTGTACCTGCATACTAACCTTTTGTGTTTTATGCACCAGGACCCCCAGGTCCCGCTGTACTGCAGCACTTTGCAATCTTTCTCCATTTAAATAATATCTTGCTCTTTGATTTTTCCTGCCAAAGTGCATGACCTCACACTTTCTAACATTATACTCCATCTGCCAAATTTTTGCCCAGTCACTTAGCCTATCTATGTCCTTTTGCAGATTTTCTGTGTTCTCCTCACACATTGCTTTTCCTCCCATATTTGTATCATCAGCAAACTTGGCTACGTTACACTCGGTCCCTTCCTCCAAGTCGTTAATATAGATTGTAAATAGTTGGGGTCTCAGCACTGATCCCTGTGGAACCCCACTGGTTATGTTTTGGAAATCCCCGTCATATGGCGCCAGATCAATTGGCCATATCCAGCTGTCCTTTGAGTGAGACTGCCAATTTAGCACCAATTAGTGCTGAATAATGGCAATTTTATGCAGTGTACTCAGATCCACCACAAACTGGATTGAGACTACCTGAACACATTTCAGATATCATAGAATGATATACCCAAGTTATAACTTGTAAATATGACAGGCAATAAAGACATTCAGTATATGGGGATTAAGGTTCAGATTCCACAGGTGAAAGGGCATGTGCTAACACAAATTTGAGTAAATCCATCATAGTCATTTAATTCAAAAACCATTTAACTCCCAAACAAAATGGCACGAGCTCAAGTCCCATGATGGCCTGAAGATGTATAGCAATGGTGTGGTAATGGAGGCTACAGGGGGAAAAAACAATTTCAGAGTATTTAGTAAAGTTGTATTACTAAATATAGCCAGTGCTTTGAATCACATGGAAGGGAGGTGGTTCATTACATTTGGTTTGTACCTCTATGGAAGACTTGTATACACATTTGTTTACAGTGCAGCTATGTGGAAGATATAAGGTTTGTCAAAGCAGCATATGCTTTATACTTGGAGTTCTATATTAACATTAAAATCATTGACCCGGAATATGCGGTCTGGATGACGGCAAACTGTCCTTGGAAACTGATTTGGCGTGTGCGCTGCCTAATGCGAAAATCCTGGATTTGCGGTCTGTCATTCACTGCTCCGACGTTGTGCCCTCTCCCGCCACACCACCCCTCCCCCTCCCCACCCACAATCTCCCCCCACCCACAGAGCTGGCAATCGGTTGAAATCTCTCAAATCAGAGAAACTGACGAAAACTTCGGCTCTTCCGCAGTAATTACGCTGTTAAATTCCCCACTAAAGGTTAGACCCAAAGGGATTAGGTGTACTTTGGGTTTTAACAGCATATTGACTGCTAAACAAAGGTTAAAAGCCTGAAAAATTAATTTTGCGCAGTGTGAAATTTATCCATTTTAATAAAAAATATGTTTTTTAAGAAACTTAAAAAAAAATGTTTTGAAGTTTATTCATCTTTATTTTAGGTTTGTCTTTTTCCTTATGTGATAGCCCCAATCTTTGTTTTGCTCTCTCTAACATTTTTTAAAAGTTAGAATTTTACAAGCTTGCCCGTTTTCTGGTTGGCTGCCTGTGAGGATTCAGCATTTTGATTGGTTGCTCAGACAGCCTGTTGCCATCATAGCAGCTTGCACTGTGAAATTCCCCACCAAACTGCACTGGTTTGAATTAAATGTCAGAAAACCCAAAGTTTTCGACACAGAGATTGCGAGATCCTTGTGCGATGTGTACTTCAGCGCTAGTGGCGAACACCTTCGCTTTGTCGCTGACTGCAAATTCCGGGCCATTAATATTTTGGGAGCAAAAACAATGACATTGCCTGACTTTAGTTTCCCATTTCCTGTTGGATCATTACAAAATTCTGTTGCTGGAGGCTTTATAGAAGAATGTGGCCATAGATACTCTGCATCTTGACTCTTGGCTGGAAGAGAATGGCCTTCAAACCATGATAGTCGTGGTGGGAGGATTGGGAGAAGGGCAAGAATAGGAGAAAATGTTAATCTAAAAATCGTCAGCTGGACTTAAATGAGAAATGAACTCTGATTGTGGATGATTAAAAGTATCCTTACTCTAATGGCTAACTTTCCTTGCACCTGAATATGTGATCTTAAAAACCTTTAAATCAACAATTCATTTTTGAACGCTACAGCCCAGCACCCATTTTTATTGTGTGATGCTACAGTTGTGAAAACACTTTTTGTACTCCGACTAACCAAACAAAGTCATAGACCAAGCAAGTTCAAAATCAGAATTACACCACAATATCTTGAGGTCAGCATGAATGGACATCAACTATGTGGGAATGGTTCCAACTGATCAGAAACAATAAACTTATTTTCAATTCAGACTTAATTTTATTGAGAATTGAGTTCCATGTTATGACTCCAGTTTTGTAAATGTTATGACTCAAACAGCAATCATTTAAACTGTCTCATACCAAGAGAATCCCCCTCCCCACTCCAACCATTCCCTCCTCCCACCCCCAGCCACTTGCAAGGAAACCTCAGGTCTTTCAATCTTTTCATGCATAAATCTGTTTAATAATACAATTTCTTTTTGCCCATCAGAAGAAAAACTGTAGTAGTCAAACTGATTTTTTTTTAATTAAGAAAGTGCACAAACAGGAAAAGGGGATATAGTTCTCCTGCTGTTCCACCACACTATACGTTATATTGTTTAACATTACACTGCCTCCAAAACTACAGCTTCGCTTTTGAAACTTTATGATTAAAAAAAATCTATTTACCAAAATCTTCTGTTTAAAATGTAATAGATTTTAGAGATAGCTACAGAATTCATAGTGGAGTACAGTGCACATACTTTGTCATGGTGCTGACCTCCAATATTTCCCCATAGTTCCAACCAACCATAAAGTTCGGACTAGGGCCAAAGTGCAGAGGCCAGCACCATTGGTAAACAAATGTATGGTTGTGGAGTTTGAACTCTTGCTGCAAAACTAAAGTATATTTGAATCCCAAGACATAAACTTGGCCCTAGTTAAAGTTGTCTTGTTAAATAAATCTTTATATTTACAGAACCAGTCACTACTTATGACAAAGTTGCTTCAATATGTCAGCCCTCTAGTGCCATTTTATGGATTGAAGGATAGAGGAGCAAAAAGAAAAGAAGGCGAGCAAGAACAAACCAGAGGTTCTTATTGTGGGCCACAAGAACAGATTGTAGTTGTAAAGTAAATATATAAATTCGTAAAATGTTCTTTCATCAAGGCAGACATCTGGCCTAAAAAGAGGACTGCTTTAAAAAAATATTTGCAGAATCAGTCTTTGGAAAGGTCAAAAATAATCATTGCGATTTGGATCAACAATTTTGAAGTTTGAAGAGATCTATGCCAAAATATAATTTTGGGAACCTGCTGAAATCCCTCACATTTAACATACAATGGCCCGTAATTTGCCATCAGTGGCAAAACAAAGGCTCCAATGAAAGCTGCCCACAAAGATCTCACGATCTTGGCAGTGAAAAGTTTTCCTTTTTTGATGTGCAATGATCTCAGTGAGATATAATGGGGAACCAATGGGGAAGGGGGTGCACAGTGCAGCCAGTATCGGAGCAGTGAATGACTGATCGCATCTTCAGGATTTCCACATTTAGATGTTCATGCGCTACATCTTGAAGTTGCGGTCAATTTCAAACTATAACTATAGTAATATTTACTTGGGTACAGTTATGTTATAAGCTCTATATTGTAATCAACTAATCTACAAATGCAATTCAGTACATTGGCAGGCATGCACTTTTGTTCTGTCTATGAAAAGTGCCAATAGGAAGCAACATTCAACAACAATAACTCAAATTGATATAATGCCTTTAACATAGAAAAATGTCCCAAGGTACATCACAGAGGCATAATGACAAAAGTGGGTGCAAAGCAAACGAAGGAAATACTAGGAGGCATGACCAAAAGCTTGTCAAAGAGGTAAGTTTTAAGGAGGGTCTTAAAGGATATAGCGAGGCAGAGGGGTGTAGACATGGAATTCTAGAGTATGTGTCGAAGGCAGCTGAAGGCATAGTCGGCAATTGCTGGGACTCATGTGAAGTAAAGTACCATTTAAATGGCACGGCTTCACTTGGTTCTAACTAGTGCACCTCTGGTGGAAACTCACAGCACCATTACACTTAAGCCTTTGCATGCACAATGCTGCTTTGGGTTTTTGATTCATCCACAACACTTAGCCTGTGTAAATTGCTTCATCTATCTATGCAGGCATCAAAGTGGAAGGATTCTAATAGCTCTTTCAAACTAAGCTCAGATGGTCCAGTTTGTATTCTGTTCCGTTCCTTAGATTATTTTGTAAATGTTTATAATTGCTTTCTTGCCCATCATTGTTATTATATATTTTTTTAAGTAATGATATACTTCCAGTGCAACTTCCAGTCACAGCAATAACATTTGTTTTACATACAATGGATAGTAATTGCAACTAAACATGTGAAGAATTTTTGCTTGTAAGCTGATGCCGTTATTTTTTACAACCCCGTGTCCTAACTACGTAACATTTTTGTCTAAATATTATCTTCATGAAATATTAAAATCATAAGACTCGTATCATTAAAAGAGATGGCGGAAGTTATAGCAGATGCATTCGTTATAATCTACCAAAATTCTCTGGACTCTGGGGCGGTACCATCGGATTGGAAAGCAGCTAATATAATGCCTCTGTTTAAAAAAGGGGGCAGACAAAAGGCAGGTAACTATAGGCCGGTTAGTTTAACATCTGTAGTGGGGAAAATGCTTGAAGCTATCATTAACGAAGAAATAGCGGGACATCGAGATAGGAATAGTGCAATCAAGCAGACGCAACATGGATTCATGAAAGGGAAATCACGTTTAACTAATTTACTGGAATTCTTTGAGGATATAACGAGCATGGTGGATAGAGGTGTACCGATGGATGTGGTGTATTTAGATTTCCAAAAGGCATTCAATAAGATGTCACACAAAAGGTTACTGCAGAAGATAGAGGTATGCGGAGTCAGAGGAAATGTATTAGCATGGATAGAGAATTGGCTGGCTAACAGAAAGCAGAGAGTCGGGATAAATGGGTCCTTTTCGGGTTGGAAATCGTTGGTTAGTGGTGTGCCACAGGGATCGGTGCTGGGACCACAACTGTTTACAATATACATAGATGACCTGGAAGAGGGGACAGAGTGTAGTGTAACAAGATTTGCAGATGACACTAAGATTAGTGGGAAAGCGGGTTGTGTCGAGGACACAGAGAGGCTGCAAAGAGATTTAGATAGGTTAAGTGAATGGGCTAAGATTTGGCAGATGGAATACAATGTCGGAAAATATGAGGTCATCCACCTTGAAAAAAAAAACAGTAAAAGGGAATATTATTTGAATGGGGAGAAATTACAACATGCTGTGGTGCAGAGGGACCTGGGGGTCCTTGTGCATTAATCCCAAAAAGTTAGTTTGCAGGTGCAGCAGGTAATCAGGAAGGTGAATGGAATGTTGGCCTTCATTGCGAGAGGGATGGAGTACAAAAGCAGGGAGGTCCTGCTGCAACTGTACCGGGTATTGGTGAGGCCGCACCTGGAGTACTGCATGCAGTTTTGGTCACCTTACTTAAGGAAGGATATACTAGCTTTGGAGGGGGTACAGAGACGATTCACTAGGCTGATTCCGGAGATGAGGGGGTTAACTTATGATGATAGATTGAGTAGACTGGGTCTTTACTCGTTGGAGTTCAGAAGGATGAGGGGTGATCTTATAGAAACATTTAAAATAATGAAAGGGATAGACAAGATAGAGGCAGAGAGGTTGTTTCCACTGGTCGGGGAGACTAGAACTAGGGGGCACAGCCTCAAATACGGGGGAGCCAATTTAAAACCGAGTTGAGAAGGAATTTCTTCTCCCAGAGGGTTGTGAATCTGTGGAATTCTCTGCCCAGGGAAGCAGTTGAGGCTAGCTCATTGAATGTATTCAAATCACAGATAGATAAATTTTTAACCAATAAGGGAATTAAGGGTTATGGGGAGCGGGCGGGTAAGTGGAGCTGAGTCCACGGCCAGATCAGCCATGATCTTGTTGAGTGGTGGAGCAGGCTCGAGGGGCTAGATGGCTTACTCCTGTTCCTAATTCTTATGTTATGCTAGTCAGCATGGATTTGTTAAGGAAAGGTTGTGTCTGACTAACTTGATTGAATTTTTTGAGGAGGTAACAATGAGGGTCGATGAGGTTAGTCTGTTTGATGTCGTCTATATGGATTTTACCAAGGCTTTTGATAAGGTCCCACATAACAGACTGGTCATGTAAGTAAAAGCCCATAAGATCCAGGGCAAAGTGGCAAATTGGATCCAAAATTGGCTCAAAGGCAAGAAACAAAGGGTAATGGTTGATGGGTGTTTTTGTGACTGGAAGCTGTTTCAAGTGGGGTTCCACAGGGCTCAGTATTAGGTCCCTTGTTTTTTCTGGTATATATTAATGATATAGACTTGAATGTAGGGTGTATGATTAAGAAGTTTGCAGATGATACAAAAATTGGCTGTGTGGTTGATAATGAAGAAGAAAGCTGTAGACTGCAGGAAGATATATATGAACTGGTCAGGTGGGCAGAACAGTGGCAAATGGAATTCAATCCTGAGGTAATGCATTTGGGGAGGGCTAATAAGGGAAGGGAATACGCGTTAAATGGTAGGACACTGAGATGTGTAGAGGAACAAAGAGGCCTTGGGATGCATGTCCACAGATTTCTGAAGGTAGTAGCCCAGGTAGATAAGGTGGTTAAGAAGGCATATGGAATACTTGCCTTTATTAAATGAGGCATAGAATATAAGAGCAGGGTGGTTATGCTTGAACTGTATAAAACACTAGTTCGACTATAGCTAGATTAGTCCGTGCAGTTCTGGTCACCACATTACAGGAAAGATGTGATTGCTCTAAAGGGTACAGAGGAGATTTATGAGGTTGTTGCCTGGACTGGAAAATTTTATCTATGAGGAAAGATTGAATACGCTGGGTTGATTTTCTTTGGAACAGAGGAAGCTGAGGGAAGACCTTATTAAGGTGTATAAAACTAGGACGTGCTTATTTGTATTGCCAAAATGGCCAACATGCTCCACCCTTTGTCTATGATTGGTCCTCTTGGAGGCTAAGCCACACCCTGAAGTTTCAATGGAATGTGTAACTGGAACCGCCCATCCCAAGGTCTGGCTAACTTTGCAAAGTATATCTCGATCCACTTTGACTTCCTGAAGCGACAGAGAACAGAGCTCCCCAGAAGACAGCAAGGGCCAGCCAAAGTCGTGTACCCCAGTCCAAGTGCATGCCTCCCCCAGCCAAAGTGCCTTAGTCCTATCCAAGTGCATCGTTCCTCACACCAGCACCCCCCTCCATTGTTAACAAGTTTATTGGGTATGAAGTGAATAGTGAGTGTCGTAACTTCTGGATATCATCCTGTCATGTATGTACTTTTGGGATCACTAGCCACTAGATGGCATCACTGTTGGAGGCCAATGGGCTGCATGCACGTGTGTGCAGCCCAAGTATAAAAGGCCAACCATTTTGTATATTATTCACTTTGGGCCTTAATAAAGCAGAGCCAAGGTCATACCTCTTGGAGTTAAACAGTACTCAGTCTAACAGTTATTGCATACACAACATTTGGCAACGAGGCAACAAGAAGCCTTGCATGCAAAAATTAGCACAATTGGATTGTTCGAGCGATTTGTGAAAGATTGGGCAGATTCTGTGTGCTATTTGACCCAGTTCTTCGTGGCCAACAAAATGGAGGAGGTCCGCAACGCAAATCAGCGGTGTTCCTTGCGGTTTGCGGTCCAAAAATTTATGTTCTAATAAAGGATCTACTCCTGCCTGTGAGTCCAACAGAGAAGAGGTATGAAGAATTGTGTACACTGGTACAGGACCACTTTAAGCCAGACAAAGGCATCATCATCTTGAGATACAGATGTTACACGCACATTCGCTCAGAGGGCCAGAATGCGACAGAATTTGTTGCCTGAGACGTCTAGCGGGACCGTGTAAGTTCGGGGCTGTGTTGGCAGGCATGCTGCGGAACTTCTTTGTAATCAGCATCAACCACAAGGTGACCCTGTGTAAACTACCGGCAGTGGAGACATTGGACTTGAACAGGGCCATCACGATTGCTCAGTCACGCATGACGACGGATGGAAGTCTAAAGTAGATATCAGTGAAAAATTGATACTCGGCAAGTACTGTAAATATGATTGATTCGGCGTTCGGCAGAGCGGCACATGGCAGGGCCTACCCGACTGCGTACGCGAAACCTGTGGCTGCCCAAAGTCCGCCAGCGGGAATGCATCCGATTTCTCCGTGTTGGCGTTGTGGGGGAAATCACCGGTACCAGCAGTGCTGATTTAAGCAATATAGTTGCAAAGGCTGTCTGAGAGTGGGGCATCTCCAGCGCAAGTGTTCGCAGCTGAACAAGCGTGCTGCAACACACCACGTGGAGGATGATGGTCAGACTAGCGCGGAACCGGATACGCAATCCGAGATACCAGAGGAGGAAGTGTATGGACTATGGACTGTACTTGTTCCTATCTCAGAGCAAACTGATAAAGATCAATGTGAAATTTAATGGGGTGCCTGTATCAATGAAACTGGACACAGGGCGAGTCAATTGTTAATGAGCCAGAGAGCATTCGACAAGCTGTGGGATACTAAGGCTGTGAAGCCCAGGCTGAGCCCAGTCAATGCCAAGTTGTGCACATACACCAAAGAACTCATACGGTGATTGGCAGTGCCACAATTTCACGGGAGCCAAGGTGCAGATCCACATGGACTCGGATGTAAGACCCGTCCATCATAAAGCTCGGGCAGTTCAGTATATGATGAGGGAAAAGGTCAAAATTGAACTGGACAGACTCCAGCATAAGAACATAAGAATATAAGAATTAGGAACAGGAGTAGGCCATCTAGCCCCTCGAGCCTGCTCTGCCATTCAAAAAGATCATGGCTGATCTGGCCGTGGACTCAGCTCCACTTATCCGCCCGCTCCCCATAACCCTTAATTCCTTATTGGTTAAAAATCTATCAATCTGTGATTTGAATACATTCAATGAGCTAGCCTCAACTGCTTCCTTGGGCAGAGAATTCCACAGATTCACAACCCTCTGGGAGAAGAAATTCCTTCTCAACTCGGTTTTAAATTGGCTCCCCGTATTTTGAGGCTGTGCCCCCTAGTTCTAGTCTCCCCGACCAGTGGAAACAACCTCTCTGCCTCTATCTTGTCTATCCCTTTCATTATTTTAAATGTTTCTATAAGATCACCCCTCATCCTTCTGAACTCCAACGAGTAAAGACCCAGTCTACTCAATCTATCATAGAAACATAGAAACATAGAAAATAGGTGCAGGAGCAGGCCATTCAGCCCTTCTAGCCTGCACCGCCATTCAATGAGTTCATGGCTGAACATGAAACTTCAGTACCCCATTCCTGCTTTCTCGCCATACCCCTTGATCCCCCAAGTAGTAAGGACTTCATCTAACTCCCTTTTGAATATATTTAGTGAATTGGCCTCAACTACTTTCTGTGGTAGAGAATTCCACAGGTTCACCACTCTCTGGGTGAAGAAGTTTCTCCTCATCTCGGTCCTAAATGGCTTACCCCTTATCCTTAGACTGTGATCCCTGGTTCTGGACTTCCCCAACATTGGGAACATTCTTCCTGCATCCAACCTGTCCAAACCCGTCAGAATTTTAAACGTTTCTATGAGGTCCCCTCTCACTCTTCTGAACTCCAGTGAATACAAGCCCAGTTGATCCAGTCTTTCTTGATAGGTCAGTCCCACCATCCCGGGAATCAGTCTGGTGAACCTTCGCTGCACTCCCTCAATAGCAAGAATGTCCTTCCTCAAGTTAGGAGACCAAAACTGTACACAATACTCCAGGTGTGGCCTCACCAAGGCCCTGTACAACTGTAGCAACACCTCCCTGCCCCTGTACTCAAATCCCCTCGCTATGAAGGCCAACATGCCATTTGCTTTCTTAACCGCCTGCTGTACCTGCATGCCCAACCTTCAATGACTGATGTACCATGACACCCAGGTCTCGTTGCACCTTCCCTTTTCCTAATCTGTCACCATTCAGATAATAGTCTGTCTCTCTGTTTTTACCACCAAAGTGGATAACCTCACATTTATCCACATTATACTTCATCTGCCATGCATTTGCCCACTCACCTAACCTATCCAAGTCACTCTGCAGCCTCATAGCATCCTCCTTGCAGCTCACACTGCCACCCAACTTAGTGTCATCCGCAAATTTGGAGATACTACATTTAATCCCCTCGTCTAAATCATTAATGTACAATGTAAACAGCTGGGGCCCCAGCACAGAACCTTGCGGTACCCCACTAGTCACTGCCTGCCATTCTGAAAAGTACCCATTTACTCCTACTCTTTGCTTCCTGTCTGACAACCAGTTCTCAATCCACGTCAGCACACTACCCCCAATCCCATGTGCTTTAACTTTGCACATTAATCTCCTGTGTGGGACCTTGTCGAAAGCCTTCTGAAAGTCCAAATATACCACATCAACTGGTTCTCCTTTGTCCACTTTACTGGAAACATCCTCAAAAAATTCCAGAAGATTTGTCAAGCATGATCTCCCTTTCACAAATCCATGCTGACTTGGACCTATCATGTCACCATTTTCCAAATGCGCTGCTATGACATCCTTAATAATTGATTCCATCATTTTACCCACTACTGAGGTCAGGCTGACCGGTCTATAACTCCCTGCTTTCTCTCTCCCTCCTTTTTTAAAAAGTGGGGTTACATTGGCTACCCTCCACTCGATAGGAACTGATCCAGAGTCAATGGAATGTTGGAAAATGACTGTCAATGCATCCGCTATTTCCAAGCCACCTCCTTAAGTATCTGGGATGCAGTCCATCAGGCCCTGGGGATTTATCGGCCTTCAATCCCATCAATTTCCCCAACATAATTTCCCGACTAATAAAGATTTCCCTCAGTTCCTCCTCCTTACTAGACCCTCTGACCCCTTTTATATCCGGAAGATTGTTTGTGTCCTCCTTAGTGAATACTGAACCAAAGTACTTGTTCAATTGGTCTGCCATTTCTTTGTTCCCCGTTATGACTTCCCCTGATTCTGACTGCAGGGGACCTACGTTTGTCTTTACTAACCTTTTTCTCTTTACATACCTATCGAAACTTTTGCAATCCGCCTTAATGTTCCCTGCAAGCAAGGTAACCCCCTCATTTCTGGAATCAGCCGAGTGAATCGTCGCTGTACCCCTTCCAAAGCTAGTATACCCTTCCTTAAGTAAGGTGACCAAAACTGCATGCAGTACTCCAGGTACGGCCTTACCAATACCTTATACAGTTGCAGCAAGACCTCCCTGCTTTTGTACTCCATCCCTCTCGCAATGAAGGCCAACATTCCATTTGCCTTCCTGATTACCTGCTGCACCTGCAAACTAACCTTTTGGGATTCATGCACAAGGACCCCCAGGTCCCTCTGCACCACAGCATGTTGTAATTTCTCCCCATTCAGATAATATTCTCTTTTACTGTTTTTTTTCCCAAGGTGGATGACCTCACACTTTCCGACATTGTATTCCATCTCCCAAACCTTAGCCCATTCGCTTAACCTATCCAAATCTCCTTGCAGCCTCTCTGAGTCCTCTACACAACCCGCTTTCCCACTAATCTTTGTGTCATCTGCAAATTTTGTTGCACTACACTCTGTCCCCTCTTCTCGGTCATCTATGTATATTGTAAACAGTTGTGGTCCCAGCACTGATCCCTGTGGCACACCACTAACCACTGATTTCCATCCGGAAAAGGACCCATTTATCCCGACTCTCTGCTTTCTGTTCGCCAGCCAATTCTCTATCCATGCTAATACATTTCCTCTGACTCCGCGTACCTTTATCTTCTGCAGTAACATTTTGTGTGGCACCTTATCGAATACCTTTTGGAAATTTAAATACACCAAATCCATCGGTACACCTCTATCCACCATGCTCGTTATATCCTCAAAGAATTCCAGTAAGTTAGTTAAACATGATTTCCCTTTCATGAATCCATGCTGCGTCTGCTTGATTGCACTATTCCTAGCTAGATGTCCCGCTATTTCTTCCTTAATGATAGTTTCAAGCATTTTCCCCACTACAGATGTTAAACTAACCGGCCTATAGTTAACTGCCTTTTGCCTGCCCCCTTTTTTAAACAGAGGCGTTACATTAGCTGCTTTCCAATCCGCTGGTGCCTCCCCAGAGTCCAGAGAATTTTGGTAGATTATAACGAATGCATCTGCTATAACTTCCATCATCTCTTTTAATACCCTGGGATGCATTTCATCAGGACCAGGGGACTTGTCTGCCTTCAGTTCCATTAGCATGAAGGGATCATATCACCGGTTGAATTTAATGAATGGGCCAGCCCCATTGTTCTTGTGCTGAAAAGTGATGGCATAGTCAGAATCTGTGGAGACGACAAGGCTACGATCAACAGGGTTTGAAAACAGGATCAGTACCCATTACCGAAGGCTGATGACGTGTTTGAAACGCTAGCTGTGGGGAAGTCATTCACCAAACTGGACGTGATGTCGGCCTACATGACACAGGAGCTGGTCGAGATGTCGAAGTGACTTACGTGCATTAACACACATAAAGGACTGTTTACTTATCACAGATGCCCTTTCGTTATTCGCTCGCCTGCAGCAATATTTCAAAGGAACATGGAGGTCTACTGAAGTCCATTCCCAGAACCGTCGTGTTCCAAGATGACATCCTGATCACAGGTCGTGACTCCGAGGAACATCTGAACAACCTGGAAGAGGTTCTACATCGTCTGGACAAAGTAGGACTCAGACTGAAACGCTCAAAGTGCATCTTCATGGCACCAGAGGTCGAATTCCTAAGGAGGAAAATTGCTGCTGATGGCATCATGCCCACGAACGCGAAAACCAAGGCCATCAAGAATGCACCCAAGCCGCAGAATGTGACGGAGCGGCGTTCGTTCCTGGGTCGATCAACTACTTCGGTAACTTCCTACCTAAATTGAGCACCTTATTAGAACCATTGCCTGCACATGCTGCTAAGAAAAGGTGACAACTGGGTGTGGGGTACGTCTCAAGACAGAGCTTTTGAGAAAGTCACTAATCTGCTTTGCTCTAACAAGCTGCTGGTACATTATGCCCCATGTAAACGTTTAGTATTGGCTGTGATGCTTCGTCATATGGAATTGGTTGCGTACTCCAACAAGCTAATGAGTCGGGTAAACTTCAACCAGTCGCATATGCTTCAAAAGGTTTGTCTAAAGTGGAAAGAGCCTACAGCATGGTAGAGAAAGAAGCACTAGCCTGTGTGTATGGGGTTAAAAAGATGCATCAGTACCTATTGGTCTTCGGTTTGAACTGGAGACAGATCACAAGCCACTCATTTCACTGTTCCCTGAAAACAAAGGTATCAATACCAATGCTTCATCCCAGAGGTGGGCACTGACATTATCCGCTTATGATTATGTCATTCGCCATAGACCTGGCACCGAGAATTGTGCCGAATCTTTGAGCCGTCTGCCGTTGCCCACACCGGAGGTGGAAACGCCACAACCGGCGGACCTATTGTTAGTTATGGATGCTTTTGAGAGTGAAGGAACCCCTGTCACGGCTCAACAAGTTAAGACCTGGACCAGCCAGGACCCGATTTTATCGGTGGTGAAGAGTTGCATCCTCAAAGGCCATACCCAAGCAAATGTGCGAGGAGACCAAACCTTACATTCGTCACAAAGACGAACTGTCTATTTAGTCAGATTGTATACTGTGGGGCAATCGTGTTGATATGCCCAAGAAAGGGAGAGAGAAATTTGTATGTGAGCTACATCGCACACATCCTGGCATTGTAATGATGAAAGCCATCGCCAGGTCTCATGTATGGTGGCCGGGAATTGACTCTGAGCTGGAATCATGTGTGCTTTCGTGCAACACTTGCATGCAGCTCAGCAAAGCACCAGCGGAATCACTGCTGAGTCTGTGGTCGTGACTGTCCAAACCATGGTCCAGGATCCACATAGACTTTACAAGTCCTTTCCTGGGGAAGATGTTTTTAGTTGTGGTGGATACATATTCGAAGTGGATAGAGTGTATAATTATGTCATCCAGCACATCCACAGCTACCATTGAGAATCTCAGTGTCATGTTCGCGACACATGGTCTGCCTGACATCGTTGTTGGTGACAACGGATCGTGCTTCACCAGTCAGGAGTTTCAAGAGTTCAAATATGTAAGGTCAGCACTCTCTCCCCTTTTATAGGAGGCACTTGTATAATTTCTGGTTTTAGTGCCAAAAAAACCTCAAAAATACACAAAAAAGAAAAAAAAAGGGCACTTGTTTAAAAGTTTTGGAGTGGGGACACTCGATTTAATTGTTTATTTGCTCTCAACAAAAAGAGTTGTAAGGTCAGCACCATTCAAACCTACATCCAATGGGCAAGCAGAACATGCTGTCCAAATCATAAAGCAGTGTATGAAGCGAGTAACCCAAGGGTCACTGCAGACCCGACTGTTATGTACACTGCTTAGAAACATAGAAACATAGAAAATAGGTGCAGGAGTAGGTCATTCGGCCCTTCTAGCCTGCACCGCCATTCAATGAGTTCATGGCTGAACATTCAACTTCAGTACCCCATTCCTGCTTTCTCGCCATACCCCTTGATCCCCCTAGTAGTAAGGACCTCATCTAACTCCTTTTTGAATATATTTAGTGAATTGGCCTCAACAACTTTCTGTGGTAGAGAATTCCACAGGTTCACCACTCTCTGGGTGAAGAAGTTCCTCCGCATCTCGGTCCTAAATGGCTTACCCGTTATCCTTAGACTGTGACCTCTGGTTCTGGACTTCCCCAACATTGGGAACATTCTTCCTGCATCTAACCTGTCTAACCCCGTCAGAATTTTAAATGTTTCTATGAGGTCCCCTCTCATTCTTCTGAACTCCAGTGAATACAAGCCCAGTTGATCCAGTCTTTCTTGATAGGTCAGTCCCGCCATCCCGGGAATCAGTCTGGTGAACCTTCGCTGCACTCCCTCAATAGCAAGAATGTCCTTCCTCAGGTTAGGAGACCAAAACTGTACACAATACTCCAGGTGTGGCCTCACCAATGCCCTGTACAACTGCAGCAACACCTCCCTGCCCCTGTACTCAAATCCCCTTGCTATGAAGGCCAACATGCCATTTGCTTTCTTAACCGCCTGCTGCACCTGCATGCCAACCTTCAATGACTGATGTACCATGACACCCAGGTCTCTTTGCACCTCCCCTTTTCCTAATCTGTCACCATTCAGATAATAGTCTGTCTCTCTGTTTTTACCACCAAGGTGGATAACCTCACATTTATCCACATTATACTTCATCTGCCTCCACATTATACTTCATCTGCAGGATAAGACTACACACACTGACTGGGGTCTCGCCTGCTGAACTAAAGATGAAGAGAGGTTTTAAGACCAAGCTATCTCTTGTACACCCTGATTTAAATAATCATGTTGAATATAGAAGACAAAGTCAGCAAGGTTATCATGATAGTGCAGCTGTGTCACACGATATTTCTGTAAATGACCCTGTATATGTTCTGAATGATGATCAGGGTCCCAAGTGGATCACTGGTACTGTCATGACCAAGGAGGGCAACAAAGTATTTATTGTCAAGCTCAAAAATGGGCAAACATGCAAGAAACATATGGATCAGTCAAAGCTGCAGAACCGGAACAGTCGGAGGAAGAGACAATCGACGACCAACCAACCTACCCCCAGTCATCAGAGGACTCAGTGGTCATCAGTGAATCAGGACTTTCAATCCCTGACATGTTCAATGAAAATGGACTTTCAATCCCTGACATGGCCACTGCCACTCCCACCAGGTCAGCCACCCAGCCACCAGTCACAACAGATTCTGAACACTCACCCAAGGCTGGAGTTGAACTGAGACGGTCAACCTGGGAGCGTAAAACACCGGACGTCTCAATTTGTAAAAGACTGTGTTAATATCTCAGAGGGGGGTATTGTCATGTCTGTACTTTTGGGATCACTAGCCACGAGATGGCGTCACTGTTGGAGGCCATTGGGCTGCAGGCACGTGTGTGAAGCCTTAGTATAAAAGGCCAGCCATTTTGTATATTAGTCACTTTGGGCCTTAATAAAGCAGAGCCAAGGTCATACCTCTTGGAGTTAAACAGTACTCAGTCTAACAGTTATTGCATACACAACACAAGCACTCCAATGATTTCCCTTGTAGGGGGTTGGAAAACTGTGATCCGTCTTCCCCCCCCCCCCCCCACCCCACCTGTGTCTCTCTTTCTCTCTCCCGCAGTCTCTCTCTCTCCCCCAGCCTCTCTCACTCTCCCCCCAGCCTCTCTCACTCTCCTCCCAGCCTCTCTCACTCTCCCCCCAGCCCTTCTCTCTCACGCAGCCTCTCTCTGACTCTTGACCCAAGGGCCTCTGCTCTCGGCCCCACGGTGGCCGTTCTCGCTCCATCGCCCCCACTCTCGGCCCGAAGGACCGCCGCTCTTGGCCCGAAGCCAGCCGGAGGGGGAAAAATTCGGAGCTGCAGGTCCTGCTTCTCGGCACCACATGGATGGAATGATTCTGGCTGGGGGCGGGGGGAGGGGGGGGGCGGAGCTTGTTGCATGTTTGTCAAAAAAAGTGCAGTGTAAATAGTTAAATAATAAAATTATGAGGGGCCTAGATTGAGTGGATAGGAAGGACCTAGTTCCCTTATCAGTGTGGTCAACAACCAAGGGATATAGATTTAAAGTAATTGGTAGGAGGTTTAGAGTAGATTTGAGGGGAATTGTTTCACCCAGAGGGTCGTGGGGGTCTCAAACTCACTGCCTGAAAGGTTGGTAGAGGCAGAAACCCTCACCACATTTAAAAAGTATTTGGATATGCACTTGAAGTGCCGTAACCTACAAGGCTACGGACCGAGAGCTGGAAATTGAGATTAGGCTGGATAGCTCTTTGTCGGCCGGCACGGACATGATAGGCCGAAATGGCCTGCTGTAAATTTCTATGATTTTCTGATTGAACATAACAATTCGCAAGGCTACTTAGGAACTAGCAAGTAACCTGTCTTGGCACTGCACATGCACAACACCATCATATGGCTCTCTTGTATCACTCACATAGAAATGACTATGACATAAAACTTTTTTGTGACATTACTAAACAAATTGTCGTCTATTTGAAACTTTTACACAACAAAAAAAACTTTTCATTCAATGCTCATGCAGTTAGGTCATTGTGCAATAGTTTCTGTATTCTGTGGCCACTCTCTCTCTTTCTCTCTCTATATATATATATAGATGCCCTTGAAACATCGAATGTCCAAAACTGAACAGTTACAGTCCAAACAAGTTAGCCTCAAGTATCATCCATTGTCTGGAACTAGTAGTCTAATCGTTCTAATAAAATATACTGGCGACCTTCGATTGTCTTTGCTTTATGAAGTACTTCATCAGAATTCCAAATTACCCTAAATGTTTGTAATTGACGTTTCCCAAACTGTGTTCAGTTCCTGATTGCCAATTCTGTTTTAATACAAAACGCATTACGTGCATACACTAGACAGTTTTTTTTGTCTAATTCGTTGTAAACCACCATTGCATTACATATTAGGATAAGACTTTTCTTATAACGGTTGCGGGCTGATGGTGATCTTGAACTAGGATTTTGCAAGCTGGGCTACCAGCTTTTTTCTTTAATGTGCCAGATACAGAGACAATTTTAATGTGTGGGTGGGAACAAATTGGATCGCAGTCTCTTTATATCACACAAACCAGGCATGTTAACCTTCGGGAGCGGGTTAATAATGACTTAGCAGGAATCCTGCCTACTGCAGAACAGATTGTCCCCCCTCCTCTATGCTGGTTTTGCAGCCTAACTTTAAATTGCTCTTAAGCTCTCGCCCTGCTGCATTGGAGCGAATCGATAGAGGCAGTGCACCGCAGGGTGATCGCGCTACACTGGACGGCGGCTACGGGCTGTGTTAATAAGGGGGAGAGAGGTGCTGCTGTGGGAATGGGAAAGAGACGGAGATACGCCGGTCGCTATCTACCGAGACTTCCAATCACTCCCTCCCTCCCTCCCTCCCAGCAGCCTGGCGACCAGACAGGGAGGACGAGCATGGAAACAGAGGGGGAGAAGAGAAAGACACAGGAAAGACACCGAGAAATATAGCACTGAAAGAAGGACTAAAGTGGCACATTGATAGCACGAGAAAGCAAAACACTGACCAATTCACCGAGAGCACTGAAAAGGGACAGAGAATAGAATGACAGACACAGATATTTAAAGGAGAGCATTAGACACACAGGAGCAAGAGACTGGCAGCGAAAGGATGCACCCTGTAGAGGTAAAATACTGAGAGGGAGAGGGGAGCCATGCAGATAATACTGAGAGAGGGAGAGGGGAGTCTTGGAAAGAAAGATAGGAAATAAAGACCGAGCCAGAGAGAGAGAGGGGACGCAGTGACTGGAGAGAGAGAATGAATCACTGCCAGAGGGAGAGGAAAATACTAAAAAGGAGAAAAAAAAGCCCAGAAAGACGGCATCTGAAAGAAAGGGATGTAAACACGGCCAGAGAGAGGGGGAGAGAGGGAAGGGGGCTGGCCTCCCAGTGGCCCGCCCAGCCTCTTGGAACAGAGTCAAAATCACAGCCAAGTACAGAATTCCAACAGAAAGAGGAAGAGAAAAGGATCGCGAGGGGGAAAAAAAAAAGACTTGGCAAGGGCAAGCTGCCTGACTTTGACTTTGCCGCTGTTTTTTTTTAAGTCGAGGTATCGCTTCCGGTTTGCAAAGGCCACTTCAAGAGAAAAAAGGGGAAAAACGCCTTTGAGCAGTTTTGCAGAAGCTCAGTTTGAACTTGAGGAGAAATGTGAAGCTTTAAACCGTTGTAGGCAAACTGCAAATTCAATATATTTTATTGCAGCATTGTGCAATGGTATGTTACAAAAATAATATCTTCATTTTTTTTCCTTCCATGTTATTATTTGCTCCGGTTGTGGCCCGGCTGCAGAGCTCCAGCGCTCTCCACTGCTGCTTTCACTTTGTCTTTATTTTATTATTTTTTGGCGATACTATTGGATTGTTTATGTCTGCAATCGCCAGCTTTCTCGATGTAGGTCACGCTGCTATCAGATTTGTCTTTAATGCCAGCAATGAATCAGTGCTTGGAGCTTGCATCCAAAAAGCGCTGAGCTTGGCAGAATTCCCTACTTTTAGATTTTTTTCTCTCTCTTCCTCTGGTTTGGCTCGACAGCTCCAGAAGAATTTGAGATTGATGGCAATGTTATGTTGGCTGAAACCAGACACTGCAGTCCGCCCTTTTTTAATTCTCTTACTTTCCCCTCTTACGTTCTGTTTGCTTTTATTTTATTTGCAATTCCCATTACCGTCCTTTTCCTCCCCTCCCCCTCGGTTTTTACCTTGCCTCTATGTTTCTGGGTTGTTTTAAAATTCTCCCCAGCACGTCCCTTTGCACAGACTGGCGGTGCAAAAAGGGTAGCTTATTAATAGAGTGTGTGATTGGCGAGGGGAGGGAGCAGAGTCAGTGTTTGACACCGCATGCCGCTGTGGCGTGATCGGAATGCTCAGGGCTGCGAGCAAAGGGGCTGCGAGCAAAGGCCAACTCCTAGCCGGCTGCCATTGAACTTGAGAGCAGACGACAAACTCAGCGAGTTGGGAATCTGCAGCCTCCCAGCCAACAGGGGAAGGGCGCCAAAGGCAGGGGAAAGGGAGAGGGCGAGACTCGGCTCGTCAACGTGTTCTCTGTGCGCATCCAGAAACACTCGCAGCAGCCACTCAAAGTGTACACTGTAACTTGGGAGCACTTCGGAACTTTTTCACTAAAGTAGAACGAGGAAGAAATCGTAAAGCGAGGAGGGAAAGAAAAGCGCCGGCTGCAACGATTTGAAGCTGCAATATGTATTCCAGTACTGTACTGTAGTGTTTGACATGGTCTGCGCTCAGTTGGGACATATGTTAAAGTTTAACTTCAATTTGCCCAGGTTCATTGTCAATACTGGAGCATTGCGCAGACTGATACACCATCCGTCCCCCCCTGCGAAACTAGAGGAAGGGACATTTGAGAACATACACAAACTGGCTTGAGCTGCCAGAGTTGTTGCTGCAGATTTCCTTCCTCCCGCCCACTGCAACATTACAAAATGCAGCGCACAATAACCCAGACCTGCGGGGGATTCGGGCAGCTGTTGGTTATAGATATTAATACTGACACGGTTGGCACGGGTTTAAACCTTGGCTATCCTGCCCCCCGGATAAAGCAGCTACATCCCAATTTGAACAGGTGCACTTTTCTGGAGGGAAAACAATTAAATGACTAAGATGTATTTTCTTTGTTAATAATTAAACCTCCTTTAGGTAAAAGTGCAGCGATCTGCTGAAATGTTAGCTTTTCAGTGACAGCTCCATTGCTTGCAGTGAATACTTAACTGGATTGCAAGAAAGTTGGGAACTGCTTTAAGTACAGTACAATCTAAGGAGTGAAAGTGGAGTCAGTGAAGAAGCAGGCAAGCCGCAGAGTCTGGTGTAATTTGAATTTGTCATGAAATACAGTAATACGTTACAGTAGTTAAAAGGGCGCCAAATGCAGCCAGATCGATTCCCAGGTATCTACGCCCTTGTCACTAGCATTTTGACTACTTTGCAAGATGAAGGCAGTTTTGTTGATGGCACTCCCTCTCGCATATAACGCGCGCTTTCGAATTGCGACGCGACGCTTGTTTTAAAATAACATTTAGTTAAAAACAAATAAACACGGGTCTCAGTTTAATTCATGTTGTTGCAGTTTGAAACTTTGACGGCAGCACTGTTGCTTCACCCTACCGTAAAAGGACGAGAAGGAAACGGGCCAATGACCGATGACATTGGCCTGGGTCTCAGACAATTACAAAGAGACGGAATGTCACCATATACACAAAGAGAAAGAAATAATAAAAACACTCGATAAGCAGCCACGGCGGGGGAATGGCCATATGTAACTATAAAAATGCATTCCAATAAGAAGACATAAGCTGTGCTGTTCCCTCTCCTGCAACTTTACACTTTCTGATAAATGATCGGAATGGTTCTGATTTCACCTCCTTTAACTGTGTGCCCGCAAATACGTAAAAACTGATTTCAAATTACATTCCGGTGGGGGTAAAATAAAAGGTTATAAGTAATTATTCTGCAGACCCAAAACATTCATCTGTGCGAACGCACTGACAACACCAGTTCAAGGCGGCACGGAATACACACCGCAAGACTTGGAGGGTCTGTACTTCAGGATTAAACCGAGCCGGTAAACTATCATTATCCCTGTACGTGTTGGGATGTTACAATAAGGACACCCAATACAAATAAAAACATCATAATATGAATTAAAAAAATAAAACAAACAGCCGCCTTAGAACGAGCCCAAGTTTTGAGGGCAGCACTAAGTTTGCAGCCAGGCGCTGTGTGCTGGGCAACAGGGGGTATTGAGTGGAAGTTGGACACCGGTTCTGGCCCGTTTTCGATGGGTTTTCAGTAAAACTTTGGGAAGTGGTACCTTGGGGGGGGGGGGGGGGGGATGCTGTTGTGTTGAAAGTTGCATTTTGACTGGTTCCTCTCTTAAGGTGCTTGCGCTTTCGCGATCTGTTTTTTTTTCCATTTTGTTCTCTAGGGCAGGGGTTGGAGCAAAGTCTTCCGCTTGTAAAATGACACAATGCCTCGACAGCTTTTGACAAAATCCGAGATTTTTTTTGTTGTAAGCAGTCTCTCTCTTGTTTTAATAGCGGTGAAGATCAGAGGTTGGTGGATAGGAATGCGTGTGTGTTATGTCTGAGGAGGAGGAGGAGGAGGAGGAGGCGACACAGAAGGTTGAGTTTGGGTGATAAATACGGAAATCTGTAAAAATATTGCCATCCCGGCCAGTGCGGTACTGAGGGTGCAGCTGGTCACCTTTGGCAGGAGTGGAGAGGAGAGGAAAAGCGAGACCAGCTCTTGTACCTGGCCAAACCCCTCCTCCTCCCCCACACATCTTACCCCGTGCCAGTCCTGGGACACACTCGCTGCTGCAGCCAGCTCGCGTTTTCCTGCGCTGAATCGAAAGTTTAGACTTGTATTTGTGCCCTGCCAGCTCTGGCACTTGGATCTCCAGCACTGGCAGACTTGTCTATTGCACCAATTCGTCTTGACTGCTAACTGATCCAGGATATCCCACTGGAAAATTCACAAATCTTGTCTCCAGATTTTTTTTTCGTTTTTGGGAAACTTGCCATCGGATCTTTAGGCGCGAATACCGGCAGACTTTGCGACTTCTCCACATCAGAGGCTTTTTTTTATTCGACAAGTATATGAATGGATCACACGTTACTCCGAGCCTGCTCTCCCTGAGATCTGCTGGAGTTACTCGTGGCTTTGACTGACTTGTCTCTCTTTTTGGCACCGTGATGATGTATTCTCCGATTTGTCTCACGCAGGTAGTTGTATTTTTTAATAACAGCTATATATATATATATTTGCTGATGACTGGGGGGAGGGGGGGGGGCGGTAGTTTAAATTGTCTCGCAGTTTGCTGGAGGTGTCTGCAGACCGCGGCGAGCTTCGGCCAGAAGCAGTGCAGCAACATATTTCAGTGCAGAGAGCGGCCCATTCAGAGTCGAAGCGAGTGTCAGCTAGCTAAGTGATTACCGCTGGAGTTTCGGGGTGAAACTGGCAACGAATGGACGGATACCGAAGTGTCACTTCCCAAACTCAATGGAAGGCAGACGCTGAATCGCCAGTCGGTGCAGCGGGACAGGGAAAGTCTGCGGCTGCACCACCTTTTTGGCCATTTCTTGGAGAAATAACATGCATTTTAGTCGTTTGTGACCGAAAGACACTTCCATCCCTTCAAAAGCTTTTTTTTTCTATTAAAAAATACAATTCCGCGATTAATGCCACTTGATTCTTGCTCCTCTAAAGTTTTCATATCTTCGGTGAAACATTACAGAATAACTAGTTTTCGCTTGATAACTCCCATATTAACATTAATGCGACTGAACATAACTACAGGTTAAACTGTACAGTTATGAGTATTTTTTGAAGTTTCTGATTAGTATTGGAAGACAATTTCCGTACATGTCATTATATATTTAACGGCCTATAAAGATATGTATATATGGTAATTGGACAAAGGGCGATCACAATAAATGTCTGTATTTTAATACTTTTATAAGTCAAGCAGCACACATACTGATAGGCAGCTTACAAGCACAGTCGTTTTAAATTAAAAATGCACCTTGTATTTTACAGGGACTTTGTATAACGCGATCACTTTTTGAAGATCAACATTGCTTATTTTTCACAATTTTATTTCTATGCAACTATTTATAGTGAAAAGTTTTACCTGTAGAATGATTCACCAATGATAATTTTGCTTTTTTAAAAGTAAGCTTCTGAGGGGTTTGAAATACAGAGCAATACTTGCAAGAGTCTTACAATATTTATTTTTATTTCTATGTAACATACTTCAGCCTGGCTGTAAAGCAGAGTTTAGATTTGAGGAGTAAATTCTGAACCATCCAAAATTGGAAGGGCAGTTTTTTGAGGGGGAAAACACTGCAATTGTTTGCAGAAGTGATTATATATACAATAATCTGTTAAAGAAAATATTTCAAAAGAGTGGCGTGTGTGTATAAAATATATTCATGTAATAGTTCAATATATAGCAAAACTAAAAATTTAAAAAGTTGCACCTGAGATACTAGACAGGATGCATTTAGAATACTTTGGTCATTTAGTTGTTTCCCTAATTAGCCACAATTAAACTTTTTAATATTTACCTCCGTTAAGATTTTCATCCATGCAGATAGATGCTTTGATAGGTACAGACGAAAAATGAGTCTGCAACTTATCCCTCTTCTAATATTGGAATTGTAATTTTATTCAGTTGCTCAAATATTGCTATAAATATTAATATGCTCTTAACAAAATATGTTTTGATTGACAACTGTGAAGGCTGTTTCCTTTTCGTAAAATTAATTATTTTTTGCTTTCAAGATAATGGTGGGTAAGAATAATAAGGATTCCTTTTGTAAAAGGTGTGTTAAATTAACTCAAAAATACCCAGTAGTAATGATCCCAATCCCAAAGTTATACACCTGGCTGTTTTAAGCGGCCTTTCTTTGTTATAGTTTGTTGGTTATGTTTACATTGTTTTTTTTAATGTATTGCTGGAAAATGCAACAAAGTAAACCAGAACAATTTGGCCAAATTATTGTAGCAAAAATGTATTTATTGAGCTCCATTTTCACTCTGTTTATTGGTTAAAAACAATTCTAATGGGCATTACAGTCTTGGTAAAGCTCCTAATTCCTAAAACTACGAAGTGAAAGAGAGTATGGCTAGTTTCTTTAGATAAGTGCTAACTCAACTGTGTACCTTTGATTTGTAATTGACTGATCAGAAAACTGAAAGCCTACATTTTTAGCTAGAAACAAATGGAAGAGAAGGCGTATTAAGTGTATGAATTGAGCATGAAGATGGAAAAATGATGTGGTTTTCGTAATTGAGAATAGCCGTACACTTGTTTTGCTAACACTTTTGTGTTTCCTTCTTTCTGTTTTGTTTGGCATACTGAAAAGATTAACTGAGATAGGTTTGTTTTCCGTAAAATCCACAGCACAAAAATGCAGTTTGAGATATTTCAGGGGCAAAATGTGCCAGATAACTTTTGACAGAACAGGTCATTGAAACAAACAGAAAAATGAAGTGGAAGAATTTAAGAATTCTAATGGTCACTTTTGCAACATTTTGGGACAATGAGGGCTTTGTTCGTATTCTATTCACGAGGCTCATTGTTTGCTGTAAAAAGCAAGTCGCATTTTGAAATTTAGGAGCGTGTTTTTGTAGATTATGTATGAAATATTCATTAATATCACATTTTAACATTTGTATAGTAATGAAAAATTGACTTATTTTATTATTTTTCAGTATTCCATAAATGTCAATCGATGGCGATGCAATTGGTGATCTAATATAAAAATTAATTACCATTATATAATTTTGGACTTACTGCGGTTTTTAAAAAAACACTACACTTAAAATAATTTCACTTGCATTTTTACGTAATAAGTGATATTTTGTCTAAAAGCTGGAGGTGATAATGACTAATTTATGTTTTGTAATGATATTTAACATTGAAATATATATGGTTGTGTTAGGTGTGGAGGTGGCATGGGGCCTTGAAGTCCTTTATGACAATGTTACAGTTAGTTAAAATTTAAATGTTGAATCTTTTTTTAAGTCTGGAAGCTTTAAAGTTATACCTCACTGCTCTCATATACAACTGGAGTGTGCTTTTACTCAGTACCTGGTGAATTGTCTAGCTATATGCACAGAACAAGCTATAGTTCGGTTTCAGCAGGTCGGAAGATCTCAAAACAGTCTGCTTATTGACCAGCATTGAATCTTATGCCTTTTTAAAAAAATTAACACAAGCTGAAGCAAAAAATATCCAAAATTTTAGCTTAATTTTATTTAAATTGTTTTAAGAAGCGCAAATACATTTGAATTATCTGGTGGGAGTTTTGTTTATACATGCCACTATTTTAGCAAGGGTAATAACATTTGCATTTGAACTTAATTTCTTATCAAAAGTGTCTGAATGTCTTAAAATATACAGGACATTTAAGAGGAAAATTGGAAGTAAGCAGAAATGCTTATTTAAAAAAAAATTAAATGATGAGAAAGAAAAATCTTATAAATGTAGAAATATTTCTTTTTTGGAGTTGGCAGTGGCAGCAGTCAGCAATTACTGAAGTGCTTTAAAAAAACTTTGTAAAACCTGTAATGTGTGGGTTTAGGTTAAAATGCTCAGTTTATAGTTGAAGTATGTTTCCGTACAGCGTCGGTTGGCTGTGGCATACCACCAAATAAAGTAACTTGAGTGCAGCTACGTTGCCTTGACTTTGGCTGGCTCAAAGCGAATGCCACCGGCACGGGCAGAAAACTGTAAGATTGTCTTGGCTTGAAAAAGAAAGCTTCGCCTAATCACAGTTTGCCCTCTTGGATCAAAAAAAAGCAGAAAAGATATTTGCTTACTTTTTTTTGGAGCCAATATTTTAAAGCTGAATGGCTCATGCGGTGTTTCAAGTTCGCTTTAAATTTGTTTGAGGCGTTCAGCATGCAGAAAAAAAATGTTTATTTTTTGGGAGAGAATGCAAATGTATAATTTTGAAATTTGTAATTTTTTGAAGTGTTGTAAAGCGGGGCCAAAAAAAATCGTTATAATGTTGCTTTAACTGCGCTGCAATTCATTTTGTTCACACTGTATCTGGGCCATGGCACATTTTAGAAAGATCTACTTATACATATAGTACTGTTGTATTGAGAAATTTTGTGACGTTTATTAAATTTAATTCAAGTTAATAAATTAACAGTAGATATAAAGTCATGCTAAAAGTAAATCAGAACTTTTTTGGAAAAGTCTTATAATAATGTTTTTTTTAAATTTAGTCCTCTGTGTTAATAAAAAAAATCCACTTAACCCATAATAAAAGTGAGGAGAAATTTTCATGAACTGGTTGCACGGCATGAGAACAATTTGGTGCGCAAGTGGTTTCTTAAGCACTTTACACAGAGTACAGTGTGCAAAGGTTAAGTGAAGTGGTTCTAATTTATTTCTGCAAGTACTAAACCAACATGATAAACTGCATCTAGAATTACTGAATAGGAAAAAAAAAGCAGGTGGGGGGAGGGAGGGAGAGGAAGACAGTAAGTACAATATTTCCCCTCTTTTGTAGCACAAGAGATTTTTGAAACACTATTTGAAAGTTTGTGACTAACAGAGAACCATGTAGGGGATTGCTGTTGGCCTGTTCAGTTTCTCTGCGGCTGCTAAGCTTGGTGCTAAAGAAGTTTCAAGACTGGCTAAGATACATTTTTCATGGCTATTACAAACACATTCGAGAAAAAAATAACATCGCTCTTATTTTTATGCACCTGGTTTTGAAATCTAAATTTCCCCAGTAAATGGAGAGTTTGAACCGCAAACAATGGGAGTAAAGGCGAGGAGCTGGAGTGTTTTATCCTGGGCCCTGGTTACCTAGAACAGAGCTGCTATTCATGCAAAAAGAAGTTTGTGACTTAACTCTTTAGTGTCCTATTATTTTATATAAAACCACCAAGGCTGTGATAAATTTTATTTTGATTTTAGTTTTCTGCTTTTAAAAATAAATGACATACAGAAATCAAATGGTCAATATTTACATGTACCATTGCGTTTGTGCAACCGACTACTTTACAGGGTTGAATTTTTTTTTAAAACAAAAGAGGGGAGAATAATGCAGCATAAAATGTTGTTGGTATATGCCCAGTATTTTTTCTGTCGAAATTTAATTATCCATTGAGGCAATGGAAGTTTTAACCCGCACCCAGTGAACATGACTGTTTACAGTCAAAAATGTTAGTATATAATGTAAAGCTTATACTTGTTAAAAATACGTAAATAATTAAGTGAAATAAAGAGTTTCAATTTGGTGAGGAGTGCATATACACTTTAAAAAAATGGTTCATTAGGGCTGCCAGATAATATATAAAGGATTGTTTAAAGTATAATTTTAAGCAATCTTATACTGACAGCCCAGTCACAGCATGCAAAAGCACAAAGAATGTCCATGGCGTGCCAAGTTGGCATTTTTCATTGTCCAACACCAGCTATATTTTAAAAGGTTTTAGAATAATTACTGCATGCGATCGGTACAGCAAATTAACTGGCATTGTGGGGCCTCATAGTCTACCCTGAAACAGCACTTCCATTGAGCATATTGTTCTTATCAAAAAACTACAAGGTGTAAAACTGAAAGCAGAAATTGTCTGAAGCATCGACACTTCTGGTAGAGACTTTCACATCCTTACTTTTTTCCCCCCACCTAACTGTCTGGCATTTCCAACAAGAGTTACCCCTTTTCTCTGCTCCCCCGCCCCAACGACTGATTGTGTAAAGGTTTCTGTAGTTACTGACTAGAATGGAACAACAGTACAGGAATGTCAGAAGATTTGATGAGAATTAGGAATCCATCTAATGACACATGCTCTGTTGCCCTCAGTACTATCTTTCTGAGAGCATGTTCAAAAGTGGGATCTAAGGTGATCTAAAGGCTCTACCTGTTTTAGGATTTAGCTCCGTATCTCCATGGTGTGAGGAGAAAAACATATTTCTGCATTCGCTGCTGTGCTTGCCATAGCCCATCTGACACTATTGAACTTGTTTGGTTATTTGCTTTAAAATTGTATTTATTGTTTTGCTCGGATATCAAAATACAGTTCCCTATTCCCAGTTGCATAAAGGTTACTGTTTGGCTTTTCTTAAATATAGAAAATATAACTCCCTTTTTTATAAATTCATGAAGAACCAACGTAGAATGCGTCAACGTATTTAGATATTTGATTTTTTACTTCTTTCGTCTTGTAATTATAAGCAAAATTAAATTGTTACAATTGCTGACTTTCTGTATTCTTTCTTGTGTCTTTTGCATTAAAGGATGAATTCCATCCATTTATTGAAGCTCTTCTTCCACATGTCCGTGCAATCGCATATACCTGGTTCAATTTACAAGCCCGAAAACGCAAGTACTTCAAGAAGCACGAGAAACGAATGTCCAAGGATGAGGAGAGAGCAGTCAAAGATGAGCTGTTGAGTGAGAAGCCGGAAATCAAGCAGAAGTGGGCATCAAGGTTGCTTGCAAAACTTCGCAAGGACATCCGGCAGGAGTACCGGGAGGATTTTGTGCTCACCGTTACAGGCAAGAAGCATCCTTGCTGCGTCCTGTCCAACCCTGATCAGAAAGGCAAGATGCGAAGAATCGACTGCTTGCGGCAAGCTGACAAGGTGTGGCGGCTGGATCTAGTCATGGTGATCCTGTTTAAAGGCATCCCATTGGAAAGTACTGATGGCGAACGGCTTGTCAAATCCTCACAGTGCTCCAATCCGATACTCTGCGTGCAGCCGCATCACATAACTGTGTCGGTGAAAGAGCTTGATCTGTTTTTGGCTTACTACGCTCAGGAGCAAGGTAAGGGGGCAAACTTGTTGGGTGGGGCTATTAGTACTTTAGAGGATCACAGGCTGGTCATTAATCAGATTGTTAAGGTTTAATTCAGAAAAGGTGTTCATGATTTTGTCTACCATTTTGAAACCTCATCATGCTCACATACAGCAAAACATTCCCGGAATTCGTACTAATCACATCATGGTACAGGCCTTACTTTTAGATGGAAAATATGATGGGATCATTGATGGGAAAGTGGTCTTGTGAATACAGGATGCTAAGTTTATCTAACCCTATATGATTTCACAAATATTAACTATTTGAAGATAAATGTAAAGCTGACTGTAAAACTGAAATGGGACATGCTCATCACTTTTCATTTGAGCAGTTGATTGAAAGCTTACTTCTGGGCTGAGATTTTTCCCTTGGGTTTGCAGCCATAGGTAGAAGTGCATCTTTAAATGTTAATGCTGAAAGCCCTTTTACAAAGATGGGCTAAAAATTACTTTTCAGCCAATCATTTTCCATGATGATTTCAGTGGTTGACAAAAATTCTCGAAAGGTTTCTTTTTCAAAAGAATTTGAAATAATTTATGTATCTTTTTTAATCGGTTGTTTTTCTCTTTCCCTTCTTTAGGTTTCTGTGTAATATAACATTTTAGCTGAGAGGCCACATCTTTGCCAATGGCCGTCTTTAACTAACCACAGGGAGACTGGCTGCAGTTGACATGTCCAGTTGTTCCCCAGCCCTCCCCTGTTGCTATGAGGGAGATGCATTGCCTCCACTTACATCTTCCTCTAGGCTTCCTGGGCAATTGCAGCAATTTGCCATGTGAAAGTAGTGGATGTGAACCTGCATCCTCCCACTGTGCCGTGCGCAGCCTGTATTTTTGGATCAGTTAGTGAGGCGCCGTCTTGGTTGCCGGGGTGGGAGACCTGTCGAAGCAGTCACATGACTCTCACAATGTTCAGGAAACAAAAGAAAAGTCTGTCTGACACCTTTCAATAAAAGTGAGAGCCTCCTCAACTGTTTGAAATTGTCACCTGCCAACCTTTCTCTTAAAGAGGAAATTACTTTTTTTTCCAATCATTCATCACTGGGTTCCTTCATTGCTTTCCCACACAATGTTGTTTCCAGTTTTGATTCCCTATCATTTGAGAGGAGATACGTAGTTAAAGGCTACAATAAAGACTAGACACCAGCCAATTTTGAAAAGCTGTGATGAGGCCCTTTATTGGATGGCTGCTTTTCAGAGTACATGCAGTGATCATGCAATGGAAGAGCTGTATATGGGTACCGAGGTTAAAGCTTCACCAAGACATGCCTGCTGTCATTTTCATTTTCCTGAGCATTCTTTCTCACCGGCACAAACCATATCTGTATAATAAAACTAGGAGTTGATAAGATCCTGAAAGTTCGGTAGTGCCAGTGTTTATAGGGGGGCACTTGGTTTATTAGATAGTACAGGAAGGGACCCAGCGGGCATATGTTTGTTGGAAAAAATTAATTCTTCTTCAATCCCGCCACCCCTCCCCCCCCCCCCCCGATACACACACACATACAAAGAAAATGCTCAGGTTTATGATGGCGTACATAGTGCTTGGAATGCAAATTCAGCAGTTTAATTTCAAATTTGTAAAATGTGTGTTTCGATAATTCCACCAACATTTACATTCCCTTAGTAAATCTGCCATCATTTGTAACATCCAGCATCAATGGGCTTTGTATCTGGGAAACTTCTTTCTGTAATATGAATGAGGCCTGGTTTATTGAAAGACAGTTTTATACATCTCTTTCCAGAAACAATTTCTCAAACCCTGTGCCTACTTGTCTATGTATGTTGTTCTGCAATGCTTCAGCGCAATAATGGAACATAAACAGTTGAAGCAATTTTTCCTGTGTCTTTAGCCCCCTTCCTTCCTAGTCTGCAGTTTAGGTTTTGCAGTTCAAGCCATCTCGTAGTTACTGCTTTTATTTATTACAGTTAGTGAGAGTGACATACGATGTCAATTTTTATTTTTTAGTATATTCACAAATTCGCACTGCAGAAACAATTACCGGTACCTTAATTTAGAAAAAAAAATAATCAAATGAAATGTCGAAGTAAAAGTTTATAATGCTTGATTGCTGGAATTTGTGTAGCTGAAGATAGAAATTGGAGTTAAACTGGGAATAGCGTACAGTAAACAATCAGTGAGAATATGGGCAGTTCGTCAGTGCTATGAATGTAGATTTGATCAGAATGATTTGAGTGATACACAAGTTCATCATCTATCCGTTGCTCACGATTACTTAAATCGAGTGCAAGCTGTCTGTAAAGTATCTCTAGAATGTCTGAAGATACCAATTAAAATAATCATAGCATGGTAGAATATTGTAGAATGCAAGCTGTCTGTCTGGCCCATTGGTCATTGCTGAATAACCTAGATTTAATAGCTGTAAAGAGATGGTACATGCTTCACGTTTTTATCTGCCCTCCTCATCTTTGTCCTTTAGAAGATGCGCTTTTCATTCTCGTGCCAGTTGTTGCATCGGGCTGATACTGCATTACTGGAATGAAATTGCCGAATGCTGCAGAGACTGTGGGCATGTTGCAGTTTCATTTTTGTATAAAAGTATAAGTCATGCTCATACATTCCCCTGAGTGCGATCTGTTAGCACATGGTACAAAATTCTAAAAATAGAGTCACGGGGAATAAATGCTGCAAAAGACACTTGTGCTCATACAGCAGTTTCGAAAGTCTGTTTCTTGTCTATGTCAAATGGTTTTTCAAAATAACTTTTTTGGCGTATAGGGGCTCTATCTAGTGCTGCAGCCGCCATGAAGGAACTGAGGAGGAGTGAGAGGGGAAGAAGAAACAGCGTTGTCCATGTCAGCCAGCTTGAATGGCTCCTTGTGCTGGTCCGATCAATGACCATCTCTGACAGCACTAGGGGACATTGCCCGCAGTTCAAAGCTTGTCTTTCTTGGTCCTCTTTCCCCCTCTTCCCAACCCAGCTCACCTGTCATTGTACACACAATCATTTTTCAAACTCTTGGGTCCACAGTTTTCTGTTGCAGCCTTCTGCTGCAGTCAGTATATACAAATTAATATGACATATGCCATTGAAAGTTATTTTGTTTAAGAAGTAAATAACCATCACAATGTTAGGATTAAAAAAAAAACAGGCATTTAAGTTTTTATATTAAACAGAAATGTATTTTATTTAGGGCATCTGGCAATGTACAGAGAATACAATATGTGATGTTCATTCAACGACTGGAATTCAGAGCTTATTGTAGCTTCACTCAGTCAAAAAAGCTGTTAAGCAAAACATACCTCATTTTCAATTTGCTCCACATGTCGTGGCATGACCTAATTCTTTAGAAACTTTCCTCTTTTCCATCTACCCCATGTACATGTGCACACAAAAAGGATTGCACACTAAAGCATTCCCTGTGGCTTGATTTTTTGAAGCAAAAGTTTATTAACCGGGCAGAAAATGTACATCTGATGAACGCTCTGCTGTTTCAACAATTTCTTCTATAATGCAGGTAATTTATTTCATAGACACTGTGCATGGCATCGTAATGGCTTGGATTTTGCAAAGGTCTTCTCATGTAAGTGGCACTGTCTCGGTAGTACGACGGAAGAGAAACTGTCGAGAAAATGGCCCATTCTTGGCACCGCAGCCTAAATCAAAGAAAGAAAGACAGAAAGCTGAAAGCACTCAGTTGCAGGCTTGTGTTTCTGAAAGATGGCACAGAAAACCTTCATTTATTTGCATGATTCGAGATGTAGGACAACAAAAAAAAAGCAACGTTTTTTTGGTTTAAAATGAATGTATTCTGCAGAGCACGGAAACATTTTCTTGTGCCTGTTTGTATTTCTGTACCATTGATTTGCGAGCCACCATTTTGCTCTTCTTATGCCAAGAGAGATTAAGGCACTTGTGCGGAGCCAATAATGGTTGCCAGTGGAACTAGGCTTGGCATCGAAAGCTGATTGTCTACGTGTAGGATGCCTGTGATTCGTTGGCTGGCATCTGCAATGCAGTGAAGAATACTGAAAAGTTTTGGACCGTTGCTGTTCCTAAGCTGCTGGCTTTTATTTTTTGCCACAATTAGAGTGAATTCGGGGAAATGAAGCTTTTTCAAATTTGTTTAAAAAAAAAATGCTTTAAAACTCAGTATAAGCTTTGCAGTGTCAGCGTAATTACCCAAACTATTGTATAAACGCCGATCTGATGCAGTTTAATATATTTACATTTTCCCTTACCAGTTTGAATCACATGATTTAAAATGTTCAGCTTTATTTTGCGGACTTTAGCAGCAATAATGAGTTTGATTTATTGCAAGAAACTTCTCGCCTTATCAACAGTACTTAACCAGTGGCCAGCAGATAGGACTACAGTGACACTGGTAACACCTGCTGGATTCCTGTGCCACTTTTGTTTTCCTCTAGTTTAAAGGGGGTCAACACATTTCCAGGGGGTGACATGGGGGAGGAGAGGTCATGTTTCGGATATCGGCATTATGTTTCTTTAATTGGATTTTTTTGGGAATCCTCTTTTTCCCCCCTTTAAAAACAAATAAAATCGATCAAGTACTTTATGAGGCTATGGTTGAACTAAATAAAATGATAATTATTTAAAATCTTGCACTTCCGTAAGTACAATAGATGAGAGAGGTGAAGACTCTACCAGAGGTTGCTGGTTAGTATATAAGGTTGGAAGACTCCAGGCAGTGCCTTTGGCAAATACGTTTACTGTTGGGGTTGGGGTGGAGGAGGAGAATTCAGCACTCAGGTGAATAAATATAGGTGGTCACTGGTCCAAAACCCAAGTGAAGTTTTAATCTGTAGCAAGGTCTCTTGTTTTGGAACTGTTGACATCAGTCTCTGACCATGTTAGTAACATTTCCCCTTTGTTCTATATATCATACAGATATTTAGTTTATCCACAAATGTGTGCGTTTTACAGATTATTTAACAATGTAAATGGAATACAGGTGCCATTCCTACAAACAGCGATCTACTCCATTGGACATTTGCTGTTCTAGTGGGCACTTTTGATGGTAAGGTAGGATGCAGTAAAAAATAAGATCATTCTTAACTGCTGCTAATGTTACAACTCTGCAACTGTTCATTTAAAAACAGTGTGACAATCTTGAATTTCATCGTGATTCCATTAGATTTTTTAAGACAGATTGTCCTTCTGCTCAAAAGGTTTGCCCACTGCCTCTTTCTCCATCCAGCCATGAGCGCAGGTTGGTCTGGACAACAGACTGCACTACAGCCACCGGCAGTGTTACTCAGTAATTCAGTGAGGAACTCTGCTGCATCATACATCACTGGGTACTGGGTACTGGGATGTAGTGCCAACCTCCCCCCATAGCAGTGTGGCGTGGTACCCTTGTTCTGTGCTGAGGAGCACAAAAACCCTTCCTTTTGATGTGGTTTAATCAGTACCCTTGCAATGGGGTGAGCAGTCAGCATGTGCTGAGCGAAACCAAAATCTGACCGCTGATGTGGTGTAATAGCCTTTCTGGTTAATTGTCTTTTTTTCTTCTATTGATCAACTCACACGTAATCCTTTTAGACTCGTTCTCTTGTCGCATTTCAGCTGGTTTGGTAATAATTTCAAACAATGAAAACAAGTTAATGATTAGAGTGGGGCTAACATTAATCCCGATATTGAAATTGAGCCATTGTTTTTCTTTAATGTAATCCTTTTAATAGTTTTTTGAACTAGCGCTAACTTCTTGAAACCTTTCCCTGCTAATTTCACTCAACAACTTGATGAGGACTGAAATTAAACCATAGATTTAACATTAAATGTTGAACTGATTTGTGCAAATATAGTCATCTGATCAGAGAAACATCCAGGAGCAGTTCAAAATTGTTTATACATTTTTCGTACCTGTAAAAGTACAATGATTTCTCAGGGTTATGCGGGCCTGTATCCTGGTTAAAATGCAGTCCGTTTAAAATGAAAACATCCTTGTTTTGATCGTATTGCGATTTGATAAAAGTACCACGATGTAGATGGAAAATCATGACTGCAGTATACTACGTATAATGAAGAATATAAGGGATGATTTATTTTTGTCCATGTGACCTTTTGTCCAGTTAAAAAGAGACTTCATTATGGTGTGCTGCATTCATCAGCGTGCTGTCATTCTCAAGGTACACAACAAGAAGGGAAGATGAGGGCATCCCTTAAATGTGGGTGCTGGTGGTGGAATGGCTATATTACACTTGTACCATGATGTTTCCAGAGCACTTTAAATGTGGTTGTGCTGAGTAGATTACACCTGTACACTCCCACCTACCTGCAGCATGAACTCTTATTTCCCACACAGTGCACGGTTCACTGAGTGACATGATAGGCTGACTATCACATCTGTCACTCTTACTGATCTCGAGGACGACAGGAGCAGTTGGGTCAAGCAGTGCATTTGTAGAACTATTCCCCCCCCCCCCCATAATACCTTCCTCCCTCGAGGATTAATAGCAACATGTGTTATGATTGGGGGTAGAAAATAAAGTTGACACATGATGTAACACTTCTCTCACACTAGAGGAAAGCTGCAACTAGTTAGCCACTGGAAATGACTGATGCCTGTTCATGTCACTGTTTTGAACTGGTTAGGCTGTGACAACTCTGTGTCCCAGATATTTCAGCTTTAATTTGTTACAGCATGTTCAGAGCTGTATTTACGAGGAGTGCTGTCTAACTCCTTGCCTCAAAGTCAGGATCCCTGCAATGAGAAGCAGTGTGCCATGTGGAGCTTAATTGGCCAAAGCTGATTTGTTAGAACAGATCGATCATGCCCACATTCAGTCCTAAGCCTGACGTTACCTGAAGCCCTTGACCTCAGCTGTCTGGGTCACAGAACGGCCGCCAGCCGTTTGACCTTCTCATTGTTAGCAGTGTCACCATTTCCTTCAATTCTGTGTGGAGATTGCTAACACAGGGGTCACTGATCTGACTTTCCAACCCAGTGGAGTGCAGACATCCCCTGGGAGCAGTTGTGGCTGTTTGATATAGTTTGGCTGAAACATTTGCTTTCTTTGGGATGTTGACAGACTAGTGGACAAATTAGTAAGCTTCCCGTGAGTTGAGGATGACACCACCATCCTCCCTCAGGGTAATTTTATACTCCTTGCTGCAGAGTCTTGGACAGCTAAAGTACTTCCAGCAAGTCTGCCGTGTCCTGGGGAGATACAGCTGATTACAAGAAGCGGAGATGCCTTTTGCAAAATTAGTGGGGAAAGAATAAACGCAAATTAACCCTTATAATGCCACAGGACATTCTTGGCAGGGGAAAAAACGCTGTGCTGTTTCAACAAACTATCTTTGCAACCAAATGTTACATTAATGAGTCAATCGCACATATTCTGAGTAATGTACCTGAGTGGTGGGCAGCTGTCAATCAGTCGAGTTCCTTGTGTGACAACCTTTTGGAAAGCGCTGCAGGATTTAGCTGCAGGCGATAGATGGAAATTCTGTATAAACAGCATAGTATTTGATGCACACATGCATAATCTAAGATAGCCACCCATGTCATAATTTAAGAGTTAATGGTATCTGGTCACCCAGCAAGGGTTCAACCTTGTTAGTTGTCTAGTGATCAATGAGTGTTTATCACGTGAGAGAGTTAGCAATATCTCCTTGGCATTGAGGTGGCACCAAGATGGTTGATGGAAGACTGGAATTAAGTCTTGCCTCTGTGACAGATAAATAATCCCATAGCTCTATTGCTTCTTCTCATAGGCGGTCCCTCGGATCGAGGATGACTTGCTTCCACGCCAAAAAGGGATGTGTTCAATGAGTTCACAGGTGTTTCAATGAAGTACCTAATATTCCAAGTCCTGAACTACATATTTAAGGATGGAAGATGCCTGTGCGTAGATTTTTTTAACGTGTGGTGACTGTTGCACCCCAGCCACCACGCGGGCTTGACAGAGCTGGTATTGGTCCAGTGGCAAGGATTAACCAAGACGACTGGAGACCAGCTCTGCTGCGCAGACCTAGTGTACACACATATCGCAGTGTGGGCTGGCCCGTGCTGCCCCTGGGCCCACACTTCTTCTGGGCCATGAACTCGCGCCTTTCCTGGGTCCTGATCACATCGCTCTGCAATCTCTCGCCGCTCCTGCGCCCCAACCTCGCCGCTCCTGCTGGAGCTGTCCATGCTCCAATCACTGACCTGGATTATAGTGACGTCCAATCCAGTTCACAACCGTCTCCTTCCTGCACCAGCTCACAATGCTCCCTGGAGTGGTATGCTCACTTTTAAGGCCTCGACCTGCCACAGATGTTCCCTCGCAGGTCGTGGCAGCCACGCTGCTCCCAGGCCGCCGCTCGCCATTCCTTTTAAGGCCCCGACCTGCCAAGGGAACCTGCGAGGGAACCTCCAGAGCATTGCAGTGCTGGTTGACCAACTATATTGACTTATTGATGAGGCTGGAGAGGTAGACCTGACATTGCAGGCTTTGGTTCTTCCACATGGTTCACAGTAACCCTTAAAGCCAATGGCGCAGCAGGAAGGGTGGTCTTAACTGGATAAATTGGAGGAAACTTGCCCCCACTTTGAGTGGTTTTAACTGCTCAATTTCCTAGCAGCATAAACTGACAGGCTTCTACATGGTCAATTTGTAGACTCCAGACCTGACACACATAAACTCAACCTGTGTGGATTTCCCATAGAGTTTGGAGCTTTATAAGCACTCTGATGAGTTTCTGTGCTTATCAGATACCTGGCTGAACAAATAAACTATAATCTTGACTCGAAATGTGGTTGTGCTGTGATTGAATGCTTGGTTCTAATGTCAGTTATAATTGAGCAGACGTAGACTGACCAAAGGATTAATTCAAAAAGTTGATGTATGATTGGAACCTTTCCCTCATTGGGTTAGATGCTATGGCCGGAATTTTATGTAGGAGGCAGGTAGGGAGCGTTGATGGGGGCTGGAATGCGGATAGGGACAGCTGGGAGAATGGGTTTTCCGCGGGCCCTGCTGAACTTAATGGCAGGGTCTGATTTACATTTTATTTATCTGTTTCTCACCTGCAGCCAGTCAGATTGAGAGGCTGTTTGGGGAGCAGAGAGGAGGAAGGCCGAGATTGTCAGGGGGTCGGGGCCAGGATCGTCGGAGGAGGTCGCGGTCAGGGATCGTCGGAGGGGTTCGGGGCCAGGGATCATCGGAGGAGGTCGGGGTCAGGGATTGTCGGAGGGGGTCGGGGCCAGGGATCGTCGGACGAGTTCGGGGACCAGGGATTGTCGGAGGGAGTCGGGGACAGGGATTGTCGGAGGGGGGCGGAGATTGTCGGAGGGGGTCGGGGATTGTCGGAGGGGGTCGGGGCCAGGGATCGTCGGACGAGTTCGGGGACCAGGGATTGTCGGAGGGAGTCGAGGACAGGGATTGTCGGAGGGGGGCGGAGATTGTCGGAGGGGGTCGGGGATTGTCGGAGGGGGTCGGGGCCAGGGATCGTCGGACGAGTTCGGGGACCAGGGATTGTCGGAGGGAGTCGAGGACAGGGATTGTCGGAGGGGGGCGGTGATTGTCGGAGGGGGTCGGGGATTGTCGGAGGGGGTCGGAGATTGTCGGAGGGGGTCGGGGGTCGGGGATTGTCGGAGGGGGGCGGAGATTGTCGGAGTGGGTCGGGGGTCGGGGATTGTCGGAGGGGGGGGCGGAGATTGTCGGAGAGGGTCGGCGATTGTCGGAGTGGGTCGGGGGTCGGGGATTGTCGGAGGGGGGCGGTGATTGTCGGAGGGGGGGGCGGTGATTGTCGGAGGGGGTCGGCGATTGTCGGAGTGGGTCGGGGGTCGGGGATTGTCGGAGTGGGTCGGGGGTCGGGGATTGTCGGAGGGGGTCGGGGATTGTCGGAGGGGGTCGGAGATTGTCGGAGGGGGTCGGGGATTGTCGGAGGGGGTCGGGGATTGTCGGAGGGGTCGGAGATTGTCGGAGGGGGTCGGGGATTGTCAAGGGGGGGGCGGAGATTGTCGGAGAGGGTCGGCGATTGTCGGAGTGGGTCGGGGGTCGGGGATTGTCGGAGTGGGTCGGGGGTCGGGGATTGTCGGAGGGGGGCGGTGATTGTCGGAGTGGGTCGGGGGTCGGGGATTGTCGGAGGGGGTCGGGGATTGTCGGAGGGGGGGGCGGAGATTGTCGGAGGGGGTCGGCGATTGTCGGAGTGGGTCGGGGGTCGGGGATTGTCGGAGGGGATCGGGGATTGTCGGAGGGGGGGGCGGAGATTGTCGGAGAGGGTCGGCGATTGTCGGAGTGGGTCGGGGGTCGGGGATTGTCGGAGTGGGTCGGGGGTCGGGGATTGTCGGAGGGGGTCGGGGATTGTCGGAGGGGGTCGGAGATTGTCGGAGGGGGGCGGAGATTGTCGGAGTGGGTCGGGGGTCGGGGATTGTCGGAGGGGGGCGGTGATTGTCGGAGAGGGTCGGCGATTGTCGGAGTGGGTCGGGGGTCGGGGATTGTCGGAGTGGGTCGGGGGTCGGGGATTGTCGGAGGGGATCGGGGATTGTCGGAGGGGTCGGAGATTGTCGGAGGGGGTCGGGGATTGTCGGAGGGGTCGGAGATTGTCGGAGGGGGTCGGGGATTGTCGGAGGGGGTCGGGGGTCGGGGATTGTCGGAGGGGTCGGAGATTGTCGGAGGGGGTCGGGGATTGTCGGAGGGGGTTGGGGGTCAGTGATTGTCGGAGGGGGTCGGGGGTCAGGGATTGTCGGAGTGGGTCGGGGGTCAGGGATTGTCAGAGTGGGCCGGGGGTCGGGGATTGTTGGAGGGGGTCACGGATTGTCGGAGGGGGTCGGGGATTGTTGGAGTGGGTCGGGGACCAGGGATTGTCGGAGGGAGTCGGGGACCAGGGATTGTCGGAGGGAGTCGGGGATTGTCGGAGTGGGTCGGGGACCAGGGATTGTCGGAGGGAGTCGGGGACCAGGGATTGTCGGAGGGAGTCGGGGACCAGGGATTGTCGGAGGGAGTTGGGGATTGTTGGAGTGGGTCGGGGACCAGGGATTGTCGGAGGGAGTCGGGGACCAGGGATTGTCGGAGGGAGTCGGGGACCAGGGATTGTCGGAGGGAGTCGGGGATTGTCGGAAGGAGTCGGTGATTGTCGGAGTGGGTCGGGGACCAGGGATTGTCGGAGGGAGTCGGAGACCAGGGATTGTCGGAGGGAGTCGGTGATTGTCGGAGTGGGTCGGGGACCAGGGAATGTCGGAGGGAGTCGGGGACCAGGGATTGTCGGAGGGAGTCGGGGACCAGGGATTGTCGGAGGGAGTCGGGGACCAGGGATTGTCGGAGGGACTCGGGGACCAGGGATTGTCGGAGGGAGTCGGTGATTGTCGGAGGGGGTCAGGGACCAGGGATTGTCGGAGGGAGTCGGTGATTGTCGGAGGGGGTCGGGGACCAGGGATTGTCGGAGGGAGTCGGTGATTGTCGGAGGGAGTCGGGGAGCAGGGATTGTCGGAGTGGGTCGGGGACCAGGGATTGTCGGAGGGAGTCAGGGACCAGGGATTGTCGGAGGGAGTCGATGATTGTCGGAGGGGGTCGGGGACCAGGGATTGTCGGAGGGAGTGGGGGACCAGGGATTGTCGGAGGGAGTCGGTGATTGTCGGAGGGGATCGGGGACCAGGGATTGTCGGAGGGAGTCGGGGAGCAGGGATTGTCGGAGTGGGTCGGGGACCAGGGATTGTCGGAGGGAGTCGGGGACCAGGGATTGTCGGAGGGAGTCGGTGATTGTCGGAGGGGGTTGGGGACCAGGGATTGTCGGAGGGAGTCGGGGAGCAGGGATTGTCGGAGGGAGTCAGGGACCAGGGATTGTCGGAGGGGGTCGGGGACCAGGGATTGTTGGAGGGGGTCGGGGACCAGGGATTGTCGGAGGGAGTCGGGGACCAGGGATTGTCGGAGGGGGTCAGGGATTGTCGGAGGGAGTCGGGGACCAGGGATTGTCGGAGGGGGTCAGGGATTGTCGGAGGGAGTCGGGGACCAGGGATTGTCGCAGGGGGTCAGGGACCAGGGATTGTCGGAGGGAGTCGGGGATTGTCGGAGGGGGTTGGAAGGCCAGGATTGGGGGTAGAAGATCGGTTGATGGTTAGATTGGAGGCTGAGGGGAGAGGGGTGGGCGGGAATCAGAGGTTAGTGGGAGAGCAGAAGGGTCGGGGAGGTGTCCGATCATTGGTTGTTGGCAAGGCAGAAAGGCTGCATCCACCAGATTAGTGTAAAGGCTCTTACCCTGTGGATCAGCAGGTCAGTGTAAAGGCCCATACCCCCTGGACCAGCAGGTCAGTATAAAGGCCCTTACTCCCTGGATCCAACAGTCCTCGCCTTCCTTTAGCTGCTGGCCTCCCCGAGGCCTAGGAAACCTGGACTACCACAATTAAATTTAAAATGGTGGATCAGCATGAGGCACGCAACCTCATTATAAAATTTAAAGTGCCACCTTGCCTGCTGAGAGCGGATTGGCTGCCGCCCCGTTCTGCCTAAATTAACACCGATTGTTGTCAGGTTGGGAGCGGATTGGGGTCGCGATTCAGAGTTTTAACACTTCAACCTCCCACCCGGCCCCAACCCACCTGTTTTTGGGGGTTAAAATTCCTCCCTATGAATCTCACATAGTTATGTTAATTTCCTTAGGTGTTGGCTTGCCTGTCATGACTTGAACTACTGCTTTGAGATATTGACATTTATTGCAACTTTAGCGCCCATGTTCCTCTGTGGAGTTGGCCAGTCGTTAGAGCTCCCCTCTGTTGACAGGACACTGGCCTTGCTCGCTGGTGCTTAGTGAGAATTCTGAAATGAAAGTTGCTAGCACCATTGTGAAAAGATATGGGTGAGCATTTAGTGGGTTAATAATGACCCGGAACATTGTTGAACAAACTGTTTGTGAAGAGGTGGGGGGAGTGTGAGGTTGCATAATCTGCAGTGAAGATTAGGGGATTAACAGAATTGTGCCTGAGGGAAAAATATAGGGTTGAAGAAGCTGTTTGTATCTAACCGAACGACCAGGAGAGTGATGAAACTGTGTTAAACACATAGCATTTCGAATGGACAGAATAACCCTGTGCAAGGTGTGGTCTGGGTTTGAGTTCATGGCAGCATTATTACAAGTGGGTGAGGTTAAAATTTCCTCATTTAATTTTTAGCTTTTAAAAAAGATGGTTAAGCTAATTTGTAATGCATTTGTTTGCTTGTAATGCCAATTCAATACCCTCCCCATATCCTTCTTGAAGATCTGTAGTGGATTACCCACTGACAGCACCTGCTTACCTACTGTAAGTGCACGGATTAAAGAGGTTGATGTCCAATTTTTTTCTGCTTTTCACTATTTGGCAATGTAAACAATGCAATGAGAAAACATAAAGCGTCATTGTAAAAAAAAAATTGCATAGAAAATAATGGAAACCAAATCTGGCTGTTTTATTTTCTGAACAACAACGACAACTTGTATTCATATAGCTCCTTTAATGTAGCGAATTATGCGATAAAAATTTGACACAGTGCCGCATAAGTAGAAATAAGTGCAGGTGACCAAAAGCTTGGTCAAAGAGGTAGGTTTTAAGGAGTGTCTTAAAGGTGGAAAGAGAGGTAGAAAAATAGAAAAGTTTAGGCATCAGAAGGCACAGCCACCGATGGTTGAGCGATTATAATCAGGGATGCTCAAGAGGGCAGAATTGGAGGAGCTTAGACATCTCGGGGGGTTGTGGGCTGGAGGAGATTTGAAAATATGGATGAGAATTTTGAAATCGAGGCGTTGCTTAATAACTTTATTTTCACCTTAACATTTGGACGAAATTGGCTTATTATGTTAAAGCAAAACATAGTAGCAACTGCGTCAAAAGACAGAGGAGGAGAAATTCACCTGGTTTGCGCCTCGCGTTCGCGCCTGTGGGGGGCGGTAATGGGGCGCTAAGGGGTTACCGGCGCGGCGAATTCACCGACGCCTGTGAAAGTCCCTGGTGGTTTTGCATTGGGGCGCTAACACTTATCGCCTCACGCTCTTGCGACCCGTAGATTGTGTCGTCATCCGGCGCACAGCGCTCCAGATGTGAAATTCGCTCCCGCCCCCTGCAGCTTTTCTTGGCATCAACAGCGACAGCTGCAGGAGGCGTTGGCCGCATGGTGAGCGATATTTAAAGACAATGGTGGTCAGGTAGGGCAAAATTTATTACTCTTCCCAGTCTGGTGACTTCTGATTGCTTTTGTCCCCACGATTCTTCAACCCTCCACTCTCTTAGAATGCTTAGGGCTGTAATGCAAGTCATACAGGCCCCACGGCTCCCCAGCGACAGCATGAAGATTGATTGAACCCATCGTTGGCCTTTCACTTTAAGTGAGGGAAGGAGTTTGTACAGATGGCAGCACTGCACTGAACATTGGTGCGTCTGTCATCCCAGGGGATTTGCAGGATCTTGCGGAGGCAGCATTAGTGGTATTTCTCCAGCGCTTTGAGGTATCTACTGTATATGGTCCACATCTCTGAGCCATGTAGGAGGGCGGACATCACTACTGCCCTGTAGACCATAAGCTTGGTGCCAGATTTGAGGTCCAGAAAAAGCAGCAAACCTGAGGACTGGGAGAAATTTAGAATTCAGCAGAGGAGGACAAAGGGTTTAATTAGGAGGGGGAAAATAGAGTATGAGAGTAAGCTTGCAGGGAACATAAAAACTGACTGCAAAAGCTTCTATAGATATGTGAAGAGAAAAAGATTAGTGAAGACAAATGTAGATCCCTTGCAGTCAGAATTAGGTGAATTTATAATGGGGAACAAAGAAATGGTAGACCAATTGAACAAATACTTTGGTTCTGTCTTCATTAAGGAAGACACAAATAACCTTCCGGAAATACTAGAAGACCGAGGATCTACTGAGAAGGAGGAACTGAGGGAAATCCTTATTAATCAGGAAATTGTGTTAGGGAAATTGATGGGATTGAAGGCCTATAAATCCCCAGGGCCTGATAGTGTGCATCCCAGAGTAGTTAAGGAAGTGGCCCTAGAAATAGTGGATGCATTGGTGGTTATATTCCAACATTCTATAGACTCTGGATCAGTTCCTATCGATTGGAGGGTAGCTAATGTAACCGCACTTTTAAAAAAAGGAGGGAGAGAGAAAAGAGGGAATTATAGCCTGACATCGGTAATGGGGAAAATGTTGGAATCAATTATTAAAGATGTAATAGCAGCGCATTTGGAAAGCAGTGACAGGATCAGTTCAAGTCAGCATGGATTTATGAAAGGGAGATCATGCTTGACAAATCTTTTAGAATTTTTTGAGGATGTAACTACTAGAGTGGACAAGGGAGAATCAGTGGATGTGGTGTATTTGGACTTTCAAAGGCTTTTGACAAAGTTCCACACAAGAGATTGGTGTGCAAAATTAAGGCACATGGTATTGGGGGTAATGTATTGACGTGGATAGAGAACTTGTTGGCAGACAGGAAGCAAAGAGTGGGAATAAACGGGTCCTTTTCAGAATGGCAGGCAGTGACTAGTGGTGTGCCGCAGGTTTCAGAGCTGGGACTCCAGCTTTTAAAATTATACATCAATGATTTAGATGAAGGAATTGAATGTACTATCTTCAGATTTGCAGATGACACTAAGCTGGGTGGCAGTGCGAGCTGCGAGGAGGATGTTAAGAGGCTGCAGGGGGACTTGGACAGGTTAGGTGAGTGGGCAAATGCATGGCAGATGCAGTATAATGTGGATAAATGTGAGGTTATCCACTTTGGTGGCCAAAACAGGAAGGCAGATTATTATCTGAATGGTGACAGATTAGGAAAAGGGGAGGTGCAACGAGACCTGGGTGTCATGGTACATCAGTCATTGAAGATACGCATGCAGGTACAGCAGGCAGTGAAGAAAGCAAATGGCACGCTGGCCTTCATAGCGAGGGGATTTGAGTATAGGAGCAGGGAGGTCTTACTGCAGTTGTACAGGGCCTTGGTGAGACCACACCTTGAGTATTGTGTGCAGTTTTGGTCTCCTAATCTGAGGAAGGATGTGCTTGCTATTGAGGGAGTGCAGCGAAGGTTCACCAGACTGATTACCGGGATGGCAGGACTGACATATGATGAAAGACTGGATCGGCTAGGCTTATACTCACTGGAATTTAGAAGAATGAGAGGGGATCTCATAGAAACGTATAAAATTCTGATGGGACTGGACAGGTTAGATGCAGGAAGAATGTTCACGATGTTGGGGAAGTCCAGAACCAGGGGTCACAGTCTAAGGATAAGGGCTAAGCCATATAGGACCGAGATGAGGAGATACCTTTTCACCCAGAGAGTTGTGAACCTGTAGAATTCTCTACCACAGAAAGTTGTTGAGGCCAGTTCATTGGACATATTCAAAAGGAGTTAGATGTGGCCCTTACGACTAAAGAGATCAGGGGTATGGAGAGAAGGCTGGGGTGGGGTACTGAGATTGAATGATCAGCCATGATCATATTGAATAGCAATGCAGGCTCGACGGGCGGAATTGCCTGCTCTTGCACCTATTTTCTATGTTTCTATATATTGACGTGGATAGAGAACTGGTTGGCAGGCAGGAAGGAAAGAGTAGGAATAAACGGGTCCTTTTCAGAATGGCAGGCAGTGGGGTACCAGTGCTGGGACCCCAGCTATTCACAATATACATTAATGATTTAGAGGAAGGAATTGAATGTAATATCTCTAAGTTTGCAGATGACACTAAGCTGAGTGGCAGTGTGAGCTGTGAGGAGGATGTTAAGAGGCTGCAGGGTGACTTGGACAGGTTAGGTGAGTGGGCAAATGCATGGCAGATGCAGTATAATGTAGATAAATGTGAGGTTATCCACTTTGGTGTCAAAAACTGGAAGGCAGAATATTATCTGAATGGTGACAGATTAGGAAAAGGGGAGGAGCAACGAGACTTGGGTGTCATGGTTCATCAGTCATTGAAAGTTGGCATGCAGGTACAGCAGACGGTTGAGAAGGCAAATGGCGTGTTGGCCTTCATAGCGAGAGGATTTGAGTATAGGAACAGGGAGGTCTTACTGCAGTTGTACATGGCCTTGGTGAGGCCATACCTTGAATATTGTGTACAGTTTTGGTCTCCTAATCTGAGGAAGGACATTCTTGCTATTGAGGGAGTTCACCAGACTGATTTCTGGGATGGCAGTACTGACATATGAAGAAAGCCTGGATCGACTAGGGTTATATTCACTGGAATTTAGAAGAATGAGAGGGGATCTCATAGAAACATATACAATTCGAACGGGATTGGACAGGTTAGATGCAGGAAGAATGTTCCCGATGTTGGGGAAGTCCAGAACCAGAGGTCACAGTCTAAGGATAAGGGGTAAGCCATTTAGGATTGAGATGAGGAGAAACCTCTTCACCCAGAGAGTGGTGAACCTGTGGAATTCTCTACCACAGAAAGTTGTTGAAGCCAGTCTGTTCGATATATTCAAAAGGGAGTTATATGTGGCCCTTACAGCTAAAGGAATCAAGGGGTATGGAGAGAAAGCAGGAATGGGGTACTGAAGTTGCATGATCAGCCATGATCATATTGAATGATGGTGCAGGCTCGAAGGACCGAATGGCCTACTCCTGCACCTATTTTCTATGTTTCTATATTTCTATATTTCTTCAAACACTCTCTTCCTCAGGCGACCGAAAGCTGCGCTGGCACAATCGAGGCGGTGTTAGCCATCGTCGTCGATCTCTGCCCTTGTTTATTGTAGGCTCCTGAGGTATGGAAAATGGTCCACATTGTCCAAGGCCGGGCCGTGGATTTTGATGACCACCGTCAGTGTTCTCGATCAGGCCAACATCCCCAGCATCGAAGCACTGACCACACTCGACCAGCATGCAGACGATGTTGGGTGGGCCACATTGTCCGCATGCCCGACACGAGACTCCCAAAGCAAGTACGCTACTCAGAACTCCTACACGGCAATGAGCCCCAGGTGGGCAGAGGAAACATTTCAAGGACACCCTCAAAGACTCCTTGATTAACTACAACATCCCCACCGGCACCTGGGAATCCCTGGCAAAAGACCGCCCTAAGAGCATCCGGGACGGCGCTGAGCACCTCAAGTCTCGTCGCTGAGAGCATGCAGAAAGCAAGCACAGACAGTGGAAGGAGCGTGCGGCAAACCTGACTCCCCACCCACCCTTTCCTTCAACGACTGTCCCATCTGTGACAGAGACTGTTATCCCTGTATTGGACTGTACAGTCACCTGAGAACTCACTTTTCGAGTGGAAGCAAGTCTTCCTCAATTTCGAGGGACTGCCTAAGATGAAGATGATGACGTTGATGACTGAACATTATTCAGCGCTCTGCCGCTACCACCCCGCTCACACACTTTAGTGCTCTAAGGGAAGTGGTAGTGCTTGATTTAGCGCTCCATTTCCCTCTTGGAATGCTAAAGCTGAAATTCCTGGGAGCAGCAAATCTTTTTCGCCTGGTGATACTTTTGCGACTCTTCCCAAGTTATTGCACCCTACGGGTTGCAACGCAATTTCTATTCCAAAAAGTTACAGAGGTCTGTAAATGACCAAACCTCACGACATGGCTAAGATGAACCTCTTTAATTACCAATTTGTGACCTGGAGTCCTTTTGCCTCAGGATAGAATATGGTGACATTCCACTAAGTTAAGTCGTGTTGCACAGTAAGATGAGTAATATAGCTGATGGAGCTTTGGACTGTATCAGTTATGGACTCTGTTCGAAAATACTCGGTAACTTTTGGCTCAGTTGTACTCAGGCCCGAGACCCTGTTGCAATTGTTTTTTTTAATTACATTTTTAATATGTGAATGCAGTGAGACCATATCTGATTGGCAGAAAGCATTATATGTGGCATGCATTGTAAGGCAGGGAGGAGGTGGATATTTCAAATGTAAAGGGCGATCTGGAATCAAGAGAGCTGGCAGGCTATAATGGCACTTGTATAAATTGGTACTGGCATGAAACAAATTGGGAGGGAGAGTGGCCTACATTGGCAGCTGTGATTTGTGTGGATCGTATTATATTACAGGTCAGATTGCAATTGATTGGAGAACTATTTAGTGTCAATTTAATCAGGGCATTCGTTCTTTTATCATGAAGCAGTTGAGCGTTTCCATCCTATTTCCATGTTGATCTCAGAACCCAGTCTCTTGTTGTCCTAAGTTAAGTCTGTCACTGCAATTTGGCTGTTCTAAACTTTTGTTAATATCGTGCAGCTTCCATAACTTTTTTGCAGGAGACAAAGTGCCTTTAACAGCTCATGGCTGTGCTCTTCTGCTCACAGAGTATATAATACACTGGTAGAGTACGGAGCCATGAAGTGTAAGAAGGTCCTGTGTCTGATCTCTGATCTTAGCCAACATTATCAGAGATGATGAGGGCACTACAATTATCCTAAGGGACCCGGGAGTAGGGATGGCACAAGTCAGCCTGGGTTCCTGCTTACCATTACTGTTCATTGACCTCTACTGGAACAGCAGATGCTTGACTTGCAAATTTGGCAACAAGAGAAGAAATGTGAAAGTTGAAGGCACAGCTGACGGTCCAACGTGAACCTTTTCTAGATCATGGTTTTAATGTACACCGGACCACAGAATCAAACAATTCTCACAATCAATGGGAAGAAAACAACAAGTCTAAATTTATATTGAAAGTAGAGATTGAACCTCCCTTATCCAGTCGTCGAGCAGGCGGCATGGGAGTCCGGGGAGACCTATAAAGTCCCAACAGTCGGAGGAGCAGTGGTGAGTCATCGCAGAGGCGGCGCGGGAGTCCGGGGAGACCGATAAAGGAGACATGGCTCCAGGGTGACCAAGGCTGGGAACTCAACATCCAGGGGTACTCAACTTTCAGGAAGGATAGACAGAAAGGAAAAGGAGGTGGGGTAGCATGCTGATTAAAGAGGAAATTAGCGCAATAGTAAGGAAGGACATTAGCTTGGATGATGTGGAATCTGTATGGGTAGAGCTGCGGAATACCAAAGGGCAGAAAACGCTAGTGGGAGTTGTGTACAGACCACCAAACAGTAGTAGTGAGGTTGGGGACAGCATCAAACAAGAAATTAGGGATGCATGCAATAAGGGTATAGCAGTTATAATGGGCGACTTTAATCTACATGTAGATTGGACTAACCAAACTGGTAGCAATACGGTGGAGGAGGATTTCCTGGAGTGTTATAGGGATGGTTTTCTAGACCAATATGTCGAGGAACCCAACTAGAGAACTGGCCATCCTAGACTGGGTGATGTGTAATGAGAAAGGACTAATTAGCAATTTTGTTGTGCAAGGCTCCTTGGGAAAGAGTGACCATAATATGGTAGAATTCTTTATTAAGATGGAGAGTGACACAGTTAATTCAGAGACTAGGGCCCTGAACTTAGGGAAAGGTAACTTCGATGGTATGAGACGTGAACTGGCTAGAATAGACTGGCGAATTATACTTAAAGGATTGCCGGTGGATAGGCAATGGCAAACATTTAAAGATCACATGGATGAACTTCAACAATTCTACATTCCTGTCTGGAGTAAAAATAAAATGGGGAAGGTGGCTCAACCGTGGCTAACATTGGAAATTAAGGATAATGTTGAATCCAAGGAAGAGGCATATAAATTGTCCAGAAAAAGCAGCAAACCTGAGGACTATGAGAAATTTAGAATTCAGCAGAGGAGGACAAAGGGTTTAATTAGAAGGCGGAAAATAGAATATGAGAGGAAGCTTGCTGGGAACATAAAAACTGACTGCAAAAGTTTCTGTAGATATGTGAAGAGAAAAAGATTAGTGAAGACAAACATAGGTCCCTTACAATCAGAATGAGGTGAATTTATAATGGGGAATAAAGAAATGGCAGACCAATTGAACAAATACTTTGGTTCTGTCTTCACTAAGGAAGACACAAATAACCTTCTGGAAATATTAGGGTCAGAGGGTCTAGTGAGAAGGAGGAACTGAAGGAAATCGTTATTAGTCAGGAAATTGTGTTCGGGAAATTGATGGGATTGAAGGCCGATAAATTCTCAGGGCCTGATAGTGTGCATCCCAGAGTAGTTAAGGAAGTGGCCCTAGAAATAGTGGATGCATTGGTGATCATTTTCCAGCAGTTTATATCGACTCTGGATCAGTTCCTATGGACTGGAGGGTAGTAAATGTAACACCACTTATTAAGAAAGCAGGGAGAGAGAAAACGGGGAATTATAGAGCGGTTAGCCTGACATCAGTTGTGAGGAAAATGTTGGAATCAATTATTAAAGATGAAATAGCAACGCATTTGGAAAGCAGTGACAGGATCTGTCCAAGTCAGCATGGATTTCAGAAAGGGAAATCATGCTTGACAAATCTTCTAGAATTTTTTGAGGATGTAACTAATAGAGTGGACAGGGGAGAACCAGTGGATGTGGTGTACTTGGACTTTCAAAAGGCTTTTGACAAGGTCCCACACAAGAGATTAGTGTGCAAAATTAAAGCACATGGTATTGGGGGTAATGTATTGACGTGGATAGAGAACTGTTTGGCAGACAGGAAGCAGAGAGCCGGGATAAACGGGTGCCGCAAGGCTCAGTGCTGGGACCCCAGCTATTTACAATATACATCAATGATTCCGATGAAGGAATTGAGTGTAATATCTCCATGTTTGCAGATGACACTAAGCTGGGTGGTGGTGTGAGCTGCAAGGAGGATGCTCAGAGGCTGCAGGGTGAATTGGACAGATTAGGTGAGTGGACAAATGCATGACAGATGCAGTATAATGTGGATAAATGTGAGGTTATCCATTTTGGTGGCAAAAACTCGAGGGCAGAATATTATCTGAATGGCGGCAGATTAGGAAATGGGGAGGTGCAACGAGAACTGGGTGTCATGGTATATCAGTCATTGAAAGTTGCCATGCAGGTACAGCAGGCAGTGAAGAAGGCAAATGGCATGTTGGCCTTCATAGCTCGGGGATTTGAGTATAGGAGCAGGGAGATCTTACTTCAGTTGTACATGGCCTTGGTGAGGCAACACCTTGAATATTGTGTTCAGTTTTGGTCTCCTAATCTGAGGAAGGACATTCTTACTATTGAGGGAGTGTAGCGAAGGTTCACCAGACTCATTCCTTGGATGGCAGGACTGAAATATGAGGAGAGACTGGATCGACTGGGCCTGTATTCACTGGAGTTTAGAAGAATAAGAGGGGATCTCATAGAAACATAAAAAATTCTGACGGAACTTGACAGGTTAGATGCAGGAAGAATGTTCCCGATGTTGGGGAAGTCCAGAACCAGGGGACACAATCTAAGGATAAGGGATAAGCCATTTAGGACTGAGATGAGGAGAAACTTCTTCACTCAGAGAGTTGTTAACCTGTGGAATTCCCTACCGCAGAGAGTTGTTGATGCCAGTTCGTTGGATATATTCAAAAGGAAGTTAGATATGGCCCTTACGGCTAAAGGGATCAAAGGGTATGGAGAGAAAGCAGGAAAGGGGTACTGAGGTGATGATCAGCCATGATCTTATTGAATGGTGGTGCAGGCTCGAAGGGCCGAATGGCCTACTCCTGCACCTATTTTCTATGTTTCTATGTTTCTATCCTGAACTCCCTTATCCAGAACCACACCTCGTCCAGAACCATTCCTGGCCACCGGGTGGCACATGCGCAGATCTCTGACATGAACAAATTGAAGTCCTTCCTCACTGCCGACTCCCGCAATCGCTGGCCTTACTCAACAATCCACCGCCCACCTCCCCCATGATCTCTCTGCTGAATTCCATACCCCAAGCCAGCCAGCCCCGATATCCCCTTGCTCAGTATCTGTACCATCCAATTTAACGTGACCATCCTTAGTCTGGAAAAATCCCTTATCCAGAACAGGCCACTTCCCAAGGGTTCCGGATAAGGGAGGTTCAACCTGTAGTTAAATAAATGATCAAAAATTCTAGTTTACTCAAACATGGGAGACTGGTCACAAAAGTAAAAGCCCATGGGATCCAGGGCAAAGTGACAAGTTGGATACAAAATTGGCTCAGAGGCAGGAAGCAAAGGTAATGGTTGATGAGTGTATTTATGACTGGAATGGGTTCGACAGGGCTCAGTATTCAGTCCCTTGCTTTTTGTGGTATATATCAATGATTTAGACTTGAATGTAGGGGTCATGATTACGAAGTTTGCAGATGATACAAAAATTGGCCTTGTGGTTGATAATGAAGAATAAAGCTGTAGACTGCAGGAAGATATCTATGAACTGGTCAGGTGGAAGAACAGTGGCAAATGGAATTCAATCCTGAGGTAATGCATTTGAGGAGGGCTAATAAGGCAAGGGAATATGCATTAAATGATAGGACACTGAGAAGTTTCGAGGAACAAAGGGGCCTTGGAATGCATGTACACAGATCCCTGAAGAAGGCAGGCCAGGTAGATAAGGTGATTAAGAAGGCATACGGAATACTGGCCTTTATTAGCTGAGACATAGAATACAAGAGCAGGAAAGCTATGCTTGAATTGTATAAAGACTAGTTAGGCCACAGCTAGAGTACTGCGTGCAGTTCTGGTTACCACATTACAGGAAAGATGTGATTGCACTAGAGCCAGTACAGAGGAGATATATGAGGATATGGTCTGGACTGGAGAATTTTAGTTATGAAAAAAGATTGTACAGAGGAGGCTGAGGGGAGAGTTTATTGAGGTGTATAAAATTATAGAGTGGATAGGAAGGACCTATTTCCCTTAGCAGAGGAGCATAGATTTAAAGTAATTGGTAGAAGGTTTAGAGGGGATTTTAGGGGAAATTTCTTCACCCAGAGGGTGGTGGGGGTCTAGAACTCACTACCTGAAAGGGTGGTAGAGGCAGAAACCCTCACTACATTAATAGGGTACTTGGATGTGCACTTGAAGTGCCGTAACCTACAGGCCTACAAGAGCTAGAAAGTGGGATTCGGCTGGAGAGCTCTTTGTTGGCTGGCACGGACACGATGGGACAAAATGGCCTCCTTCCGTGCTGTAAATTTATATGAATCTATGATTCAATGAAATCGCTTATACTAATCCTGATTGTATTGCAAACTCCTGGATCTACCTAATTTGTTATTTTTCAATGTGTGTTCTGTATGCTGAGTAAAAATTCCACAGCATTGTGGCCCTGCAAATGTCCAGCTCGAAGTTGGAAACTTGTCTGAAAATGTTTACCAATGGTTTATCAAACTAGGGTTGTTTTCCTTAGAGCAAAGGAGGTTGAGGGGAGATTTGATAGAGGAGTACAAGATTATGACAGGTTTAGATAAGGTAGACAAAGAAACGCTGTTCCCATTAGCTAATGGTACAAGGACTAGGGGACAGATTTTGGCAAGTGATACAGGGGGGACGTGCGGAAGAACATTTTTGTGCAGCGAGTGGTAATGACCTGAAACTTGCTGCCTACGAGCATGGTGGAAGTGGCAGAGACAATCAATGATTTCAAAAGGAAATTGGATTGGCACTTGAGGGAAATAAACTTGCAGGGCTGCAGGGATAGAGCGGGGAATGGGACTGACTGGATTGCTCTACAGAGAGCCGGCATGGACTCGATGGGCCGAATGGCCTTCTGTGCTGTAATGACTTTATCACAGTATTGTATTCAAGAGCAGTGTTCATTTTTTATAGTCTCTAGAAGGGACAGTCTAACCAGTGGCTGCTTTACAATTCCAAACACTTGGACGGTTTATGGGTACCTGTACCACTACGTTGAAGTTTATTTGGACTCTCGCATTCAAAATGCTTTTTTATCCCAAAACATGCTTAATGCTGAAAAAGAGGCTTACATTCTTGACAGGCTGAATGAACTACCAAAGTAAAGTCACCAGAGGGATATTGGTGGCTATTGGAAATTCTGCATGTAACTGAAATATATTCTCGCCAATTACTACTTCTTATCTGAGTATATTTAGAAGATTCCACCTGTAGATCCTATTTTGTGCTAGCATTTTAATGGATAATAAATTGTAATTTCCAAATAATATTGTTAATATTTATGAAAAAACAGATAGATCATAATCACAATCTGAGGATATTTTTGCAATTTATGCACTTTTTCTTTGTAATATCCTCCTCTCTTATGTCTTCCTGCCCCATGCCAGACCTGAGCAAAAATGACAAGGCAAATTACTCCCACAGGCATTTGTGAAAGAAAATAAGAATTTGGTTTTAAAACCAAGCAGAAACAAAGTTCTCCCCTCCCCTGTGAGGAAATACACAGCAACTGCTCCCTGATGGCATGACCGAAGTGAAGAACCATCACCCCTGTGCTCGCTGACCTACATTGGCTCCCGGTTAAGCAATGCCTCGATTTCAAAATTCTCATCCTTGTTTACAAATCCCTCCATGGCCTCGCCCCTCCCTATCTCTGGAATCTCTTTCAGCCTCAAAACCCCCCCGAGATGTCTGCGCTCCTCAAATTCTCCCTCTTGAGCATCCCTGATTATAACTGCTCAACCATTGGTGGCTGTGTCTTCAGCTGCTTTGGCCAAAGCAATGAAACTCCCTCCCTAAACTTCTCCACTTCTCTACTTCTCTTTCCTCCTTTAAGACACTCCTTAAAACCTACCTCTTTGACCAAGCTTTTGGTCATCTGCCGTAATTTCTTCTTATGTGGCTCGGTTTCAAATTTATCTGTTTTGTCTTATAGCACTCCTGTGAAGCACCTTGGGACGTTTTACTACGTTGAGGGCATTATATAAATAAAAGTTGTTGTTGTAGTTGTTGTCTTCTGGTCAATCGTGGCCCAAACTAGACTCTTAACCATTCCATATACATGGTGCATCTTTTTTGTTTGAACGTGGATGTGAAATGGTCAGCTCTTTGGCTTCTCCTCGTGATTCTCACTTTATTCTTTGTGAGAAATGTATGGATTGCAAACTTAATTTGCTTGGGTGAAACATCTACACCTCGTGACATTAAACATTAAACTGCAGTGGCCTCTCGTTTGTGGCTGCCTCTGCCCTTCCTTGAAATGCAGAACATCTCCCCAGTGACGCAGGTGAAAGAACGTCACACTGACTGCACTCCACGTGAGGTATTCAGTGTGTTCCTTCAAACTGGGTGACTCCTGGAATCTTGGCAGAACTTTTCCATTGAATCCACAGTCGTGCATGAAGCTGACAGCTGTTTAAGTGATAATTCCGACGTGTATTGTTACTTTTATTTGTTTTTATTGATTTGAATTATGGCTTCACTGAGGAGAGAACATTTCAATAAGTCACATTGAATAATAAAATTAAATTTTCAATCCATAAAATAAATAAGTAGAGAAATAAGTTCCAGCTTGTTAGGGTAAAGCAGTGTTGGGGCTGTGTATTTTTTAAATTGAGAAACCAAGTTCTCTGATCTAGGCCCACAATGTAGGACACAATCAAGTTTGAAGAGAGTAAAAAAAATAAATCAAGAAGTTGTGATTGGGTAACAAAGATCATAGGAGGAAGGACAGACTAATGGAGGGAAGGATGATACTGATGTGGCTTAGATGCAGCTTTCCTACATGATGGTGTCTTGCAATTGTATACTGAATAGAGTGTGCATGTATCTGTACTCCTTGTATTGGGAATTTAGATAACGTTTACATTGTGGACAATTGGCACGTTTAAACATTCATTGAATTTTCTCCCCCTGCCTCCACCCCATCCCGAAATTATTTTACTGCAAACAAGTTATATGGCCTTGCTTTCTAAAATGTAACAAATGCAAGTAACTAACTTTTGTATTGTTGGTTTATGCTGTAAAAAATGGAGGTCTGTGTTTGTTAAGATTGGATTTGTGGTATCCATTTTTGGAAGATCTCCACCTCTCCACTTAGTCAGTCCCAGAGTTAAGAAAACACTAGGATTCATAAACTCCAGAGTTGATGGTGAACCATTGTTAAATTGTCCAATATCATAGGAACAATGAGTGGGCCATTCAGCCCCTCGAGTCTATTTTGCCATTCAGTGAGATTATAGCTGATCTGTGACCTAACTTCATATACTCACCTTGTGACCCATATCCCTTAATACTCTTGGCTAACAGAAATCTGTCAATCTCAGATTTAAAATGAACAATTGACCCAGTATCAATTACCATTTGCAGAAGAGAGTTCCACACTTCTACCACCCTTTGGGCCCAGGTTTCGGCTGTCCCGCATCTCCGAGAGGCCCGCCTATTTTGTAGAATTAAAAATGCACCTAAAACTTAACTCGCAATTCTCCGTGTTCAGCAGGCCTGCTTAGCAGTCGGCGCGACGCAGCACAAGCAGCTGGGGGCGGAGCTACAGCCCTGCGCCGAAAAGAGTGTCGGCAGCTGCACGTGGAATCCTGGTCCTCCCAGCGCGTCCTGTCTCCGGGTGACCCTATCCCTGGCCGAAGGGACGTCGCGATGTTCGCCGCCCCTATCCCGGGCCGAGTGGCCTGCCTGGCTCACTGTCGCTCGCCTCGCCGCTGCCCGACCTCGGGCCTCGCCTCATCGCCACTGCCCTTACCTCAAGACCTCCTCGCTGGCCCGCCCGAATACCTCGTTGGCGGCGGTGGGGCCCGCCGAACTCCTCCCCGGTGGCGGATCCCACCTGACCACCTCCTCAGCAGGCAGGGCTGCGTGTGCTGTTGGAGGGCTCCCGGTGCTCCCGAACGGATTGGTGCTGCAGTAATAATTTTTTATTTACTGATTTATTGATTTATTTATTGATTGGTTGATTTATTGATTTATTTATCATTTATTATTGATGATGGCTCTTTATTGCTAAAAGTGAAGTGTTTAATGCTTTGGAAAATCCCCTAACGTCCCTTTAACTTCCCTTCCCCCCCCCCCCCCACCCCCCCGCCCCTATCTCTGGTTACCTGCGCCTAATTTCTAAAGTGTACGCAAGGTTTTTCTGAGCATACAAAAGTCGACACTTACTCCGTTCTAAGTTAGTTTGGAGTAACTTTTCAGTGCCTAAACTTGCAAAACGGGCGTAAGTGGCTGGTAATGCCCCCTTTTGAAAAAAAAACGGAACTAAAATGAAACTAAACTAACTCACTAGAACTGGAGCAAACTAAATGCGAGAATTGCGATTTCTTAGATACTCCAAACTAAACTAGTTGCTCCAAAAAAATAGGAGCAACTCCACCCGAAACTTGGGCCCTTTGTGTGTAGAAATGTTTCCTAACTTCACTCCTGAAAGGCCTGGCTCTATTTTCTAGGCTATGTCCCCGAGTCTAGATTTCCTAGTCCTAGATAAATATATTTTGTTTTTAAATAATGTGGTTGCAAAATGATTGCTCGTTTATAAGAGTTTCTCAGGGAAAGAAGAAATATCTTGAAGAAAAATTTGATTTGTTTAGCTTTTTCTCAATTAAACAGCCTCAAAAATGCCATGGCAGAATAGATGCAAACTTGAAAGGGGGCAAAAAAAGTTGAACTTGGTTGTGTTTACGAGGAAGAAACAAAGTACCACTGTCCTCCTTTAGATAAGATGACAAAGTACCTGTCATAAAAGAATTGCAGATATGTGTGATAGTTTCTAGGTGAAGGACTGAATTGTTTACCTAAGTGAATGGTGTGCCTGGGTCATAGAATGATTAATATAAGCTCTGTAAATACTCTTTTAAGACAGCTTGTGAAATATAGGTACAGTATTTACAGTGACAACTGCTTCAAGCATTTCAAAGTTAGAAGCAGAAGGCCACATCAAAGTGGGGGGAAAATACATTCCAACACCACTCCCTTAAATGTGCTGCAACTCCTTGCCACGATCTTCCAATTATTACAGTAGGTCGGTATGAAATGATTCCTCAATGGTCGAATTACGACTGACCAATTTCAGATTTTCTCCAGCACCCTTTATAATCTAATCTTCAGCTCCTTTTAATAAATGGTAGATATTTTAATTGCTATGTGAAAACGATGACAACCAAAGGTCCGCTTAGAATCTGGAATTCTGAGCTCATATCATACTACTGTACTTAACAATGAATTTTTGTTTTATATTTAACTATAATAAAAAGATTTTGAGGCAGGTGGCAGAACACAACTTAATTATACACCCAGGCAGTGGGGAGAAAATGAGCAGACATTTCCCTTCTAGCAGCTCCAATGTTAAAGTTATACATTAGGGAGGTTATTTGCTTCTTTGATTGTCCCTTGTGATTAATATGAATTGAACTATAAACAAATGTACATAGGAACATAAGAACAAGAGTTGGCCCATTCAGATCTTCGGACCGGTTTTGTCATTTAATTAGATCGTGGTTTAAACCTGCCTTTGTTCCATATTATTTAGATAAGGATTTAACAAAATCTCTCAATCTCTGCCTTGAAAATTTCAATTCACCCAGCATCTACAGCCTTTAGAGGGAGAGAGTTCCAGATTTCCACTAACCTTTGTGTGAAAAGATGTTTTCTGATTTCACTCCTAAATGCCCAGCTCTAGTTTTAAGATTATGCCCTCTTGTGCTTGAGATAATCATGATTATTTTAAATATCTTTATTAGATCACCCCTTAGCCACCTATATTCAAGGGAATACAAGCCAAGTTTATGCAACCTGTCTTCATAATCTAACCCATTATGCCCTCATATCATTCTGGTGAATCTGCACAGTACACCTCCAAGGCCGATATATCTTTCCTGAGGTTTGGGGCCCAAAACTGAATGCCATATTCCCGATGGGGTCTGACCAAGGCTCTGCTTAACTGAAGTATAATTTCCTAACTTTTAAATTCCTGTCTACTTGAGATAAAGGCCAACACTCAATTCGACTTTTTGATTACTTTTTGTACCCATGTACTAGCTTTTTGTGATTTGAGTACATGGACACCTAAATCCCTTCGTTTTTCCACAGTTCCTACTCTCTCACCATTAAGAAAATATTCTGACTTATTTTTTCTCAGATCCAAAGTGGATGACCTCACACTTCCCCACATTGAACTCTACCTGCTACACTTTTGCCCACTCACTTAGTCTCTCTGTGTCCCTTTGTAACTTCCTGCTCCCATTCACACAATGTACCATTCCTTCTAACTGCATCTGCAAACTTGGATATACAACTTTCTATTTCTTCATCCAAGTCATTATTATACATGGTGAACGCCTGAGGCCCCCATACAGATCCCCGGGGAAAAAACATTTGAACAAATGTTGCCTATCAGAGAATGAACCCTTTATTCCTACTCAGTGTCTGCTACCTCCCAACCAATTACCAACCCATGACACAAGGTTACCTCCGATTCCATGCACTCTCTTATTTTCTTATAATCTTTTGTGCAGAACCTTAGCAAATGTCTTCTAGAAGTCCATATAGATAATATCCATAGACACTCCCCTATTCACCATACTAGTGAAGTCTTAAAACAAATATTTCATTCTTCAACAGGCTTTGGTAAGCTACTGTTGAAGTACTAGACAATGTATTTTAAAATAAAGATCCCAAGAATGTAGGCCCCTATATTATGCTGTGAGAAGATGGATTGAGCAAAGATGGTTCCTGTATCTAAAATGCTGAATAGAGTACAGATTCCATGGTGAGTAATTGCTGGGGTAAAGGTGGGAGAAAAGCAACTGAAGATATTTCATGACGAAGATCTTCAATGTACGCATGATGTCACTAATCAAGAGACATCGAAGGCTTAATCAAATCAAATCTTTTTAATAATGTTGCTATTTTCCCTCATAAGTTGTTAAGTTGAGTAGATCAGCAGAGGTTGAAACAACAAATAGAAAAGAGCAATTTCCTGTAAAGAAAAAGGATATTTGTGTACCGTTGAATGTAAGTAAAAGGTAAGTGTTGAAGGAAATGCACCTCGTTTAGTGGTCTTGCAGTAATAAAGTTTTATATCAAATATTTGTTTTTGGAAACCTTCCAGATGCTGTACAGGAAGTGAGATTAATACAACTGTAAGAAAAGTGACTCGTATCCTATAAATCCTAATTTTGAATTATTATAACTACAGTGACATTTTTGTGTGTTAATGTGCAACAAACAGCTTGGGAAGGGTGTGTTTCACAACAGAATGCCACAGGGTGATATACTACAGTTTGCCAATTAGACACTAGCTAAATAATATTAATGTCATTTCAGGCCAAGACCTTTATCCTTCATTTTTTTCATGTGGCTAATTTCTGGAATTGGTGGGAGATTCACTTGGTTCTGTCATGGCAGGTTCTCTCTGGCATGCAGACATGGCCACAGTTTAACAATCATAATTACAACCAGATGTAAAAAGTACCAGCATGACAAAAATATCTCTTATTTACAAGCCTGTCTTATAAAATATGCCACAGCATGACCAATGGCAATTATAGGGTACATTCAAAACTGTACATTCTTTTGGGTTTGGAATAATTAATGTTTCTCTATGGCTTTTGAGGCATTTAACTCTCTATCTGTCTGAGGTTTGGGGAAACCACAGCCACAGTGGTTAAGCTTTATGTTCTCAATCTTGAGCTCTTTAAAAAAAAAAGCTTCCCTATTTCCCTCTGGCTCAGGAATCTGGCTTAGTGCAACCACAATCAACCATTATGATAAAGGACTATTACCAGCTTTGCCAATGTCATGTCACAACTTTGTTTTTCCCTTAGTTCCTTCCTGACTAAAACATTCTGCTCACAAACCCATCTCTACTATATTCAGAACAGAACATTTTCTGGCTGTGTTCAAAAATAAAGCTTATTAGTAATGGCAAATCACTGATCTGTTTACGAGCTTCGGTTTGGATGAGGTTATGCCCCATCTGATTAAAGTTCCTCAACTTCTAGCTGAATGATTATTCAGCATTTTCCTACAGCCTTTTGAGTTCTTAATATCCTTTCAAAGTGCCCCCTCTTTGTTGCTAATGAAAATCTGAACTGGTATGAATTTTAAATGTGCTTCTATTTGTGATTGATTTTGAGAAATCGATGGGACTTTTTTTGCTCCAGTTTGATTTGTCATTTTGCCATTGAAGTCCCAAATGAACTAGAGTTACATTCACACTGAAGCACAACTGTTTTCAGATTGTTTTTCCTTCTAATACTATGCTTAGTAATATCTATTCATATTTTGGACTAATTTGTAAAGCAGCGTAGTGACTTCCAGCATGCAAGCCAGCTGCTTACACTGGATGGAGATGACCTGACATTGACGGCCTTCCCTCTGCTGTTATTTGGTAGGCAGATTGGGCTTGCATGCTGGAAATCACTGCACTGCTTTACAAATTAGTCCAAAATATGAATAGATATTACTAAGCATAGTATTGGAGGGAAAAACAATCTGAAAACAGTTGTGCTTCAATGTGAATGTAGCTCTAGTTCATTTGGGACTTCAATGGCAAAGTGTAATTTGGTATGGTTAAAGTAACTTTTTTTGGCCAGTCTCTGAAGCTCACAGATGAAGATTACATTTGAAACTATCCAGTACATCTTTATTTTGTATATTCATTTTTTGAATCCTCTTCAGACTCATATATTCCACTATTTATGGCTAACAAAATTCAGTACTTGACATGGGATGTCGCTTGAATACTGCCTCTATGGCAATGATTTAGGTGGTTCAAAGCTTTTACTATAATCTTGCCTTTTGGGATGACTTTGTGCGTTTAATAGATAGATGGGGAAATGTGGACTAGAAATGTGGGCACGTAAATTCATAGAATACTTTGCTGTACTTATAATAGGCCATTCAAAAGGATGTCACATAATTATCAAATATAAGTCACATCTTTTTATACTTATTGGATTTAATATTCTTATGAATAAAGCAATCCCTATTATGATTTTAAATTCCTTTCATCTCATTCTTTGTGAGTATAATAATTAACATAGGCTTTTTAAAGAGACAGCATCGATTTCTCCCCCTATCGTTCAAACCTGCTCACGTCAGTCTAGATAGCTGCTTAACACTGCAGGCGGTCTTAAAACATCAACTGCTGATATGAAGCTTAAGGTATGGTTACGGCATAAATCAGTACAGTGGTTCCTAGCTCATTCAGTGAAGGATGTAACTTTAGTATGATAATGCAGTAATCTTTTAAAGACAAAAAACGGCATTATTCACATTTTGCGAAATCTGCTGGGAAACATTACTTTCCAACTAAGATTGAATTTTATAATAGCCCATTGTGGCCTGATGGATCTAAAAAGCAGAGCGCAATCTGTTAACAGAACTATCCGAACTGACTTATAATCAATATGATCAGTTTGACATAGCTCTGTTTTCATGATCAGGCAAAACCCGACAGTTACAGTTAATGAAGAGTGAGGTAAACTAGCTGTCAAAACCCCCTGTTTGACTTCCCCGTGTTTGATGAGAGCAGGGGTGACCCTGTATCTGTTGCACTCTCTGTGCATTGGCATTAGCGGTCCTTCAACTTGGTAAGAATGCTGAATCTGAAACAGTCAGATCACCTAGGTCGCCCAGCTCAACACAGCCAATCGACCAGAATAAGAAAGAGTTTACTCGGACAGGTCTAGTGTGCATTAGAATGGAAGATTAAACCAGCACTGCACTATCTCTAATGGGGGAGGGAAGGAGGGGGAAGAATTTCTCAGGTTACTATGTGTAGTGATATTGTGAACATGTTCATAAACTTACCATATAGTGAAATCATATGGGCTGGATTTTCGAGAGGTTTGTGACCGGGTTTTCGCCGTGTTTTGACCCTGCGCAGTGAAAACTCGGTCGCAAAGCCCAGGCGAGATCCTCCTTGTTTGTGGTGGTGAAGGGACGTACCACCAGGGAGAGCTGCACCGGATGTGTAACAACGCGGATTGCGTTACCGTCCGAGTTTCGGCAGCCTCCCGACCCGTACGCCGCGCCCAGAACAGCAACAGGTAAAATCTGCCAGCAGCGGCAAGTACAGGGTTTTGGTAATATTTTTGGAATGATTATTTGAATTTTTTTCCCCCTCCCAAGGCTTCTCTTGCAGCGCAAACGACCCCACACTAAAGTTGCCGAAACTCGCGTTTTGCACCTCGAATAATCGTGCAATGCCTCCCTTACCGGGCGCAGACTCCAAAGGCCAAAAGTTAAGCCTAAAAACGGTAGCGCAGCGAAAACGATAATTTTCACATATCACGACCGTTTTCGCTGAAAACCACCCAAACCCGAAAATCCAGGTGTGTCTTTTAGGACATGTTTGCAATTTTGTTTGAAATACTTCACAAGACCATTTAGATTATTTATACTCAGAGTGAACAGAGTAATTCTTACCCTCAATAGTCTTTTGATATTGTCACTTTGTGGCAGTCAATTGTTTTCTTTGCCTAAATGTTCGACAGGATCCTTAACATTTCAACATTGCAATGTTAAGAGGCTAATGTAGCATTCTTCACTGAGGAAGAAATCATGAGGTCTGCGACTAAGATATTGGGCCCAAGTTTCCACACGATAAAAAACGGGCGCGAGCTGGGCGCCCGTTTTTCGCGCCAAAAACGGCGGCGGAAAAAAAACTCGCGATTCTGGAGCGCCCTGCAGCTCCTTGTCTGTTTGGCGTGGCGCCCAGGGGGGAGGAGCCTACACTCGCGCCGATTTTGTAAGTGGGAGGGGGCGGGTACTATTTAAATTAGTTTTTTCCTGCTGGCAACGCTGCGCGTGCGCGTTGGAGCGTTCGCGCACGCTCAGTGTGAAAAAAACATTGGCACTCAGCCATTTTTGTAGTTCTTTGCAGCTGTTTAGTTTTTGAACATTTTTTAATAAAAGCATATTGCCATCAGCACATCAGCACTGAGAAGGCTGCAGGAAGCCTCAGAAAGTGGAGGCAGCCGTTTCCCGACGACCTCCCCCTTTTGCAGTCGGGAAATGGCTCCTCAATTTCTGAGGCTTCCTGCAGCCTTCTGTCTCCTTCCCTCCCTCCCTCCCGCCGTCTGGAATGGCTTACTCCCCCCCCCCCCGCCGGCTGCGTTCGGTCGGTCGGTTGGGTCCCTCCCGCCCGCTCGCTCGCTCGCCGTCTGGAACGGCTCCCCCCTGTCCACCCCCCCTGCGTTCGGTCGGTTGGGTCCCTCCCGCCCGCTCGCTCGCTCGCCGTCTGGATCGGCTTCCCTGCGTTCGGTCGGTCCCCTCCCTCCCTCCCGTCCGCCGTCTGGATCGGCTTCCCTGCGTTCGGTCGGTCCCCTCCCTCCCTCCCGTCCGCCGTCTGGATCGGCTTCCTTCCCCCCCCCCCCCTGCATTCGGTCGCTCCCTCCCGCCGTCTGGAACGGCTTCCTCCCCCCCCCCGGCTGCGTTCGGTCGGTCGGTTGGGTCCCTCTCGCTCGCTCGCCGTCTGGAATGGCTTCCTTCCCCCGCCACCCCGCCCCCCCCCCCCCCCGCGTTCGGTCGGTTCCCTCCCGCCCCCCCCGCCTTCGGGAACGGCTCCCTCGTTTTGTGAGGCTTGCTGCAGCATTCTTCCTGGCTGAAGCATTTTCACACATGTAGGAAGATGGTTTATTTAATCTTTTCTTTGCTTATAAATGTTTATTCAGGTTGGATTTATTTGTATAATATTTGTATAAGTATAAATAAGGATTTATTGTTGAATTTAATGACTTCCCTTCCCCCCCCCCTCCCCCCCACCTCGTTCTGGACACCTAATTTGTAACCTGCGCCTGATTTTTTAATGTGTAGAACAGGTTTTTTCAGTTCTACAAATATCTTCACTTGCTCCATTCTAAGTTAGTTTGGAGTACGTTTTCACTGTGGAAACTTTCAAATCAGGCGTCAGTGGCCGGACACGCCCCCTTTTGAAGAAAAAATTCTGTTCCAAAGTGGAACCTTCTACCTGACTAGAACTGCAGAAAAGAAAATGTGGAGAATTGCGATTTCTAAGATAGTCCGTTCTCCACCAGTTGCTCCTAAAAATCAGGCGCAAATCATGTGGAAACTTGGGCTCATTGTGGTGGAATCATGAAGTATATATTATACTATGTACTGCTACAACCTTATCTTCGAAGAAATCTCATGAGAATAAGTGCTGTTTCATGAATTCAGTAATTCCAAAATTACATAGGATTACATAGGATTACAAAAGACATATGGCACAGAAACAGGCCATTCGGCCCAACCAGCCCATGCTGGTGTTTATGCTCCACTCGAGCCTCCTCTCATTCATCCTCATCAAACTCTATCAGTATAAACCTCTATTCCTTTCTTACTCATAAGCTTATCTGGATTCCCCATAAATGTATTTATGCTATTCGTCTCAATCACACCCTGTAGTAGCGAGTTCCACATTCTCACCACTCACTGGGTTCAATTTTGGCCAGGAGCTGCTCCGTTTTATTTTGAGCAACTTGATTTTTCTGGAGTATCTTAAAAATCACCATTTTGCACATTCCATTAGCGCCAGTGTAAGTGAGTTAGTTAGGATTTTTTTAGTTTATTTTTTTTCTCAGAAGGGGGCGTTACCAGCCACCTATGCCAGTTTTGGCCATTTAGGTCACTTTGGGCAGCTAATAGTTACTTCAAATCTACTTAGGCCAACGTATGTGGCCATTTCAGAAAACCCTTATGGGGTATGCAGAAATCAGCGCAGGTAGGTACATCGGAGGCCATTTGGCCTGGGATAGGGGCTGGAAGGGAAGTGGGGAGGACCTTGCACCAAGACTTACAAAGCACTAAACAAAGCACAAAAAGTAATAAGCATTCAAGAAGAAATAAAAAATAGAACTAAGTCCTACCTTCATCTGAAAACTCGGCCCAGGAAGGCACACACAGGATGGAGGAAGCAAACTCACCGGACAAGCTGCAGCAAGGGCAAAACACAAGCAACTACACAACAGCGTGCCGGCCGGTGCGGGAGGCCACTCGGCCTGGGATAGGTGCGGGATAACCAGGAGACCATTTGGCCAGGGATAGGGGCGGGATGACCGGGAGACCACTCGGCCAGGGATAGGGGAGAGAACTGTCGACACAGAGCAACACAGGCTGCAGGAAGAAAACTCACCAGACAGCAAAACACAAGCATCTACGATTCCTTTAAAAAATGGCCAATTCCCAAATTTCAGCACTACTGCGCATGCGCGGACATCGCGACCCGACTCCAATGCGCATGTGCAGACATCCCGGCACTGTGTTCAGCGCAGGACGCTGGCTCCGCCCCCAACTCGCCATGCTGCGAGACGACCGAGGAGAAGCTGGACAGCGGCCAAAGTGGGAAGCGATTTTTTTGGCGCACTTATCAACGGAGAAAAGCGGCGCATCTCTGGTAAGTGTGCCGAAAAAAGGGGCGGGCCAAAATTGAGCCCTCTTAGTGATGAAGTTTCTTCTGAATTACCTATTTGATTTCTTGGTGACTATCTTATATTGATGGCCTCTAGTTTTACTCTTCCTCACAAGTCTCTGCATCTAATCTATCAAAACCATTCATAATTTTAAAGACCACTATTAGGTTACCCCTCAGCCTTCTCTTATCAAGAGAAAAGAGATCCTTTTCTGATAGGTACACTCTCACTCTTCTGGTATCATCCTTGTAAATTTTGTTTGCACTCTTTCCATGCCTCTATATCCTTTTTATAATATGACGACCAGATGTATACACAGTACTCCAAATTGTTCGATACAAGTTTAGCATAACTTCTCTACTTTTCAATTCTATCTCTGTAGAAATAAACCTTAGTGCCTGGTTTTCTTTTGTTATGACCTTGTTAACCTGTGGCGCTATTTTTAGTGATTTGTGTATTTTACTCCACGATCCCTTTGCTCCACTACGCCATTTAGATTCTTATTTCCCAAGTAATATATGACCTCCTTATTTTTAGTAACAAAATGTAATACCTCACATTTATCTAGGTTGACATTATTTTGCCAATTAGATGCCCATTCTGCAAGTTTATTAATGTGGCTGCCCTTGGATAAAGCTTTGTAACATTATAGAAAGGGCCATAGGACCAAATTTACCTTGGGAAAATTCCAGTGTGTACATTTGTGATAATTAATAATTCCAAAATGCAGTACTTATCACTTGAAACTTGAGTTTTTTTAGAACAACTTGTGTCAAGTCAGCTACAAGTAATCTTAATTCTTAAGCTTGTTTTTTTATACTTGCTTTCAGCATCCCAAAACTAGCTGAAAATAAAAGAATCATGAAATTGACAGTGCATATGACCCTTTTGTGGCATGTATTATGTCCCAATTCCTTAAACAATGTTTTAGATACATTCAGCATGGTACACTAATGTGTGGTTAATAGGGGTTTGAAACCAAATTCCATATGTGTGTGGTAACATTGAGACATACATTGTTTCCTTCGCACATTGAATCTGAGCATCCTGTGATCTTGGATCAAAATGTTTTCCTAATTCTTTCAGAATGCAATACTCAAAGCGTAAACCGTTTTTTAGGTATTACTTTGTTAACCCTAAGATTAGTGTGGGAATGGGGCCGACAGCTCCTGTTTAGTTATCATTGTAACATTCACATAGTGATTTGCTAAAGTTGCTGCAATGCCTTTTTAGTCCTGACTGAATATCTTCCATGTGCTGTAAAATGGTCTTCAGTGTAGAGAATCAGTGACTTCAAAGAGCAATGATGCTCAGAAGTAACTGAGGAAAAAAATAAGCTTGATAAGTTGAGGCAAAGTGGTGGAGTTTGCTCACAGTGGCCTAGGTTCCTGTCAAATCTCTCACATGAAGACCTATATGAAGCAGTTGGTAACTTTGATCTCAATTGAGTTCAGGTTATGAGTTTTTATTCTACTTAGCAGAAGTCTTGTGATATTGTTCATGGAGAAAAATTAAAAATCTTTTTGTTCCTGCAGTTGTCTCTCATCTTTTCCTAAACATTAATTCTTTGAGTGTGCTCTCTGTCTTTCTATTTGTTTTCCATTTTTTTCTCTCCCAATGGATGTCCCCCAACACGTTTGTCATGATGTTATCTGTGCATTTGTCTCATGCCTTCTCTCACTCTTTGTGGAGGTCTGATCTTCCCTGTTTGCTGTTTATTCATTTGGTTGGTTATTAGTGAATGAGATTTCTGTCATAATAGGCTTTAGTGATTTATTTATTGGCTCGAATATCCCATTCCATAGACACGACCAGTTAAGATGTACGCTTGAGGTAAAGCACTTCAGCTTTCAATTAGCTACTTTGCAGCCTTCTGGTCTCAACATTGAGTTCAATAATTTCTGACCATAACCTCTGCCGCTATTTTTTCTGCCATTCCCATTTACACCTCCTCTAGACCCATCTTTTGTTTCTTGACTTGTCCCATTACCATCTTCTTTTGCCTTGCACCATCATCCCTTTTGTCATTTAATCACTCCTGCCTTCCACCCTATCACAGACCTTCCCTTATGTTCTTTTCTCCCCTCTCCTCTTTCTCTCCTTCTGCACTTTCCTGTTACATCTCTAACTTTTTCCAATTCTGACGAAAGGTCATCGACCTGAAACGTTAACTCACTTTTTCTCTCCACTTGGACTGCTGAGTATTACTAGCATTTTCTGTTTTCATTTCAGATTTCCAGCATCTGCAGTATTTTGCTTTTGTAAGCTGTGTTATTTCGACAGAGGTTGGGGTGGTCTTGGACCTAGCCTGGAGACGACGAAGGTTAAACAGCTTCCCACTGGTTCTGTAGTTGAGTTCCACTCCAGCGGGGAGCTTGTTGACTGTGAGGTGGAGCATGGCAGCGAGGAAGATTGAGAAGAGGGTTGGGGCGATGACACAGCTCTGTTTGATCCCAGTCCGGACGTGGATTGGGTCTGTAATGGATCTGTTGGTAAGGATCACGGCTTGCATGTCCGCGGATGACGCCTGCATCTGCGCACATACAGAGGCTGAACTCCAAGTTATAGTCAACTTATTCACTGAGTTTTACTATGGGCAGGTGTCTAATCATTCTGTGCATGGTCAATATATACAATCTGCACCACAGCACAATCCCTTAATCTCATTTTTTATGTTTCCCCATGTAGCTCAACATGCTTATACTGTGATTGCTGAGTCATACAGACCAGAAGTGCTCTGGGTTTAGTTCCCGGTTGGTTCTTAGTTAGCTGATCACAGCTGTGGAGGCAGACAATTAGCCTCAGTGTTCTTGGTTCGAGTGGGAAAATTGGCCACTGATCCTGTTGCTGACAGCTATCCAGCGTCCTCTGTCGGAAGTATGTATCTGTGGACATTGGCTGAGGACGTGACTGAGCTTGGCAGTGATATCCCTCATGGTGCAACAGTCTTCCTGCATTCACTGACAAAGCTCACACATAAAAAATGTTGATGGAGGAAACCTGACACCGTTGGGGCTAGAATTTGGCCAGCCTAACGCAAGTTTTTTCTGCGATATTTCCCCTTTTTTGGCGTTAAAAGATACATACCAAATTTGGCCAAAGGTTAAGATCGGCGGTTTTGAAATATCGGCGAAAAGCAGATCGGCAAACGTAGAAATCCCCAAAAATATGACTGCCTAAATTTGGCCGTTCGGCAAACCCGTACTCGGGTGAAAAAACAACCTGTGAGAAAAGTATGCATTGCAGCCCCAGAAACATCGGTAGGTGGGAAGTTGAAGATTTGATTTTTAAATTCTTTTTCAGCAATTCATTACTTAAGTGAATTGTGAATGTTTTCTGATTTTTTATTTTTGCAATTTTTTTTTGTGTTTTCTCCCCTTCCAGGGACTTTACTTTTGCCGTTAATCGGACTCGGGCTAAAGTTGGCGAGGACCATGGTATCCACCACGAATCCTCCAGCAACGCCGATTTTTATTGACAGGTGTATTTTTGGGTCAAATTTTAAAAATGGCAACATTTTTATTCTTAATTTTTTTCCCCAAAATGACGTTAAAAACCAAATATCGACAGTTGGTTAAATTCTAGCCCTGGGAACCTTACATCAAAAGAGAAATTTTTTTTTTTAATTCCCAATGGTGATGCAGCTTGAAACGCAATACAGTTATTTTAGTAATGGTCTAATATTTCACCAAAGTTTGTTTCTGTAGTTCGCGGGTACAGCTGTAAACTTAGTCCCTTTGTTAGTGTGTGCACACATAAGGGCACGCATGTGTACATTATGGTACTGAGTCCTTTCATGTACGAAAAAGGTGCTTCTGCTCTGAGTAGAGCTAGAATATTCGCTGAAAGCTTTTGCATGAAATGATGCTCCCAAATAGACTCCCTAAAACAATGGGCCCAAGTTTCCACATGATTTGCGCCTGATTTTTAGGAGCAACTGGTAGAGAATGGACTATCTTAGAAATCGCAATTCTCCACATTTTTTTTTCTGCAGTTCTAGTCAGGTAGAACAGTTCTACTTTGGAACAGAATTTTTTCTTCAAAAGGGGGCGTGTCCGGCCACTGACGCCTGATTTGAAAGTTTCCACAGTGAAAACATACTCCAAACTAAAGTAGAATGGAGCAAGTGAAGATTTTTGTAGAACTGAAAAAACCTGTTCTACACATTAAAAAATCAGGCGCAGGTTACAAATTAGGCGTCCAGAACGAGGTGGGGGGGGGAGGGAAGTCATTAAATTCTATAATAAATCCTTATTTATACTTATACGAATATTATACAAATAAATCCAACCTGAATCAACATTTATAAGCAAAGAAAAGATTAAATAAACCATCTTCCTACCTGTGTGAAAGTGCTTCAGGCAGGCCTTTCGGGGCCGAAGGCTGAACGGGCCGGCCCGAGACTTCGGACAGGGCCTGTCCCCAGCACCAGATTTACAGGTAGGTGGCGTTGGGTCGGGTCGGGGAGGTTCGGTTCGGTTCGGTTCGGGTCGGGTCGCGGGGGGGTGAGGGAGAGAGGGGGGGGGGGAGAGGGGGGAGGGAGAGGGGGAGGGGAGAGAGGGGGAGGGAGAGAGGGAGAGAGAGAGGGGGGGAGGTCAGGTCGGATCCAGTCCGGGAGCAGGAGTCGGGTCGGGTCCAGTGGGGGGGGTCGGGTCGGGGGGGCGGGAGCGCGGGTCGGGTTGGGTCCAGTCCGGGGGGGCGGGGAGCGGGAACAGGAGCGCGGGTCGGGTCGGGTCCAGCCGGGGAGGCGGGGAGTGGGAACAGGAGCGCGGGTCGGGTCGGGTTGGGTCCAGTCGGGGGGGCCGCGGGGAGCGGGAACAGGAGCGCGGGTCGGGTTGGGTCCAGCCGGGGAGGCGGGGAACGGGAACAGGAGCGTGGGTCGGGTCGGGTCCAGTCGGGGGGGCGGGGAGCGGGAACAGGAGCGTGGGTCGAGTCGGGGAGGCGGGGAGCGGGAACAGGAGCGCGGGTCGGGTCGGTCGGTGGGGGGGGGGGGCGCGGGTGTCAGGTCTGGTCCAGAGGCAGGGGGGGGCGGGGAGCGGGTGTCGGGTCTGGTCTGGTCCGGAGGCTGGGGGGGGGGGGGAGCGGGTGTCAGGTCTGGTCCAGAGGCAGGGGGGGGGGGGAGCGGGTGTCGGGTCTGGTCCGGAGGCAGTGGGGGGGGCGGGGAGCGAGTGTCTTGTCTGGTCGCGGGGGGGGAAGCAGGAGCTGACCGTGGGAGGAGCCTTATTCACGCAGCCCCAGTGAGGCCATTCAGCCAGGGCTAGGGGCTGCGTGCTTCGGGCCCCTCCCACACAGTTCGGCGCCTGGAGCTACTGCACTTGCGTGCCGACTGTAGCGCGCATGTGCAGAGGTCCCGGCACTGTTTTCAGCGCAGGGACCTGGCTCCGCCCCCCCACAGCTCGTGCTGGCTGCGCCGAGGGCCAGAGGACCTGCAAGTAGGTGGAGAATACAGAGGATTTTTTTAGGCGCACTTTGTGGCGCAAAAAACGGGCGTCCAGGTCGGGACTGCACCGTTCTAGGCGCCTGTGGAAACTTAGGCCCAATGTAACCACAGTAAATGCTGAGGGATTGCTAGAAAGTTGACGTATGCAGCTCTGCACTGAGTAACTATGAATGACTTGCAAATAAATTAGCAGAAGTCACCATGCAATGCAGCAGGCTTTCTCAAATTATCTATGCTGATTTGCAGTGCTCTTCTATGTTTAGCAAATTCAAGCTGGTGATTTGTATAACGTACCCTTTGTTCATTATAATAATTAGTATTATAAGAATCAGGTGTCTTTGAAAAGGAAGATTCAAATAAATATAGCAACAGTTTGTTCAGAAATCAAAATAGTACCAGCAGCAGCAGAATGGCCCGGCATATCCCTCACTCTACCATTACCATTAAGCCAGAGGACCAACCTCAATGAGGAGTATAGAAGAGCATTCCAGGAGCAGCACCAGACATACCTAAACATGAAGTACCAACCTGAACCTGAGGAAGCTACAACACAGGACTACATGCATGCTAAACAGCGGAATCAGCATCATGTAGAAGGAGCTAAGCGATCCCACAATCAACGGATCAGATCAAAGCTCTGAAGTCCTGCCACATCCAGTCATGAATAGTGGTGTACAGTTAAACAACTAACGGGAGGAGGAGGCTCCATGAACACCCCCATCCTCAATGATGGCGGAGCTCAGCACATGAGTGCAAAAACAAGGCTGAAGCGTTTGCAACCATCTTCAGCCAGAAGTTGATGATCCATATCGGCTTCCTCCTGAGATCCCAACTTTCACTGAAGCCAGTCTTCAGCCATTTCAATTCACTGCATGTGATATCAAGAAACAGCTAAGTGCACTGGATATAGCAAAGGCTATGGGCCCGACATCGTACCGGCTGTAGTATTGAAGACTTGTGCTCTAGAACTAGCCACGTTTCTAGCCTAGCTGTTCCAGTACACCTTACAACACTGGCATCTATCCGACAATATGGTAAACTGCCCAGGTATGTCCTGTCCACACAAAGCAGACAAATCCAATCCAGCCAATTACCGCTCCATCAGTCTACTATCAATCATCAGCAAAGTGATGGAAGGTGTTGTCAGCAGTGCTATCAAGTAGCACTTACTCACCAATAACCTGCTCACCGATGCTCAGTTTGGGTTCCGCCAGGACAACTTGGCTCCAGACTTCATTATAGCCTTGGTCCAGAGTTGGAAAAAAGAGCTGAATTCCAGAGGTGAGGTAAGAGTGACTTCCCTTGAGATCATGGCAGCATTTGACTGAGTGTGACATCAAGAAGCTCTAGTAAAATTGAGTTAATGGGAATCAGGGTGAAAATTCTCTACTGGCTGGAGTCATACCGAGCACAAAGGAAGATAGTTGTGGTTGTTGGCGGCCAATCATCACAGTCCTAGGACATCGCTGCAGGAATTCCTCAGGGCAGTGTCCTAGGCTCAACCATCTTCAGCTGCTTCATCATTGACCTTCCCTCCATTATAAGGTCAGGAAGTGGGAATGTTCGCTGATAATTGCACAGTGTTCAGTTCCATTCACAACTCCTCAGATAATGAAGCAGTCCGTGCCCACATGCATCTAGACCTGGACAACATTCAAGCTTGGGCTGATAAGTGGCAAATAAAATTTGTGCCACACAAGTGCCAGGCAATAGCTATCTCTAACAAGAAAGTCTAACCACTGCCCCTTGACATTCAACGGCATTACCATCACCGAATCCCCACCATCAACATCCTGCGAGTCACCATTGACCAGAAACTTAAGTGGACGAGCCACATAAATTTTGTGGCTGCAAGAGCAGGTCAGAGGCTGAGTATTCTGTGGCGAGTGTCTCACTTCCTGACACCCCAAATACTTTCCACCATCTACAAGGCACAAATTAGGAGTGTAATGGAATACTCTCCACTTGCCTGGATGAGTGCAGCTCCAACCATACACAATGCAATCCGCTTGATTGGCACCCCATCCACCACCTTAAACATTCACTCCCTCCACCACCGGCATATCGTGGCTGCAGTGTGTACCATCTACACGATACACTGCAGCAACTCGCGAAGACTTCTTCGACAGCCCCTCTCAAACTCGCGACTTCTACCACCTAAAGGCCAAGGACAGCAGACACATGGGAACACCACCACCTCCACGTTCCCCTCCAAGTCGCACCCTATCTAGACTTGGAAATATATCACCGTTCCTTCATAGACACTGGGTCAAAATCCTGGAAATCCCTCCCAAATAGCACTGTGGAAGAACCTTCACCACACGGACTGCAGCGGTTCAAGAAGGCGGCTCACCATCTCCTTCTCAAGGACAATTACCTTGCCAGCGATATCCACATCCCAGCAACTAATAAAATAAAACAGCCACATAAACTAATATTTCTGTAACCTACACGCATGCAGCCCAGTTTACAATGGTACACTAAGTTGAAACACCGAGTTTAAGAGCCTCATTTCAGTATCAAACCTCTGACTTACATCCAAAAAAGATTTTAGCCAGCACATGATTTTATTTATTTTCTGTAATACCTAGCTGGGAAAAACATTTGAAAGAGAGAGCCAAAGCACAAAATATATTAACCAACTCCCTCATTGTGAATACATGCCTGATATGAAGTGCGGGCCAAAATAATACATACAACATAATATATAAGGTACAGCTGAAATTACAATTTAATCAGACTTAACTGTCACTAAGAGAGTGAGAAGAGAGATTAGGAGAAATGTCTTTATGCAGAGAGTTTTGGAGCATGATATGCTTTGCCGCAGAATAACGGAGGCAGAGACCATTGCATCTTTTAATGGAAAGTAGATAGACATTGGAGCAGAGGAAGATAAAAGCTATGGAGAGAGACCACATGAGTGGCATTCATTCTGGATTGCTCTAGCAAAGATCTTGCACAGACACCATAGGCTGAATAATTTCCTTCTGAGCTGAAAACCTCTGTGGTTCCATAAAGAATAAACTTGCAGTATGCAGAGATTATTTAACTTCAGGATTTGTGCATTCACCCTCAACCTCCGCTTCAATTCCACTCTGGGGAGCTGTACCTGCATCTCTGTTAAACCTACTACCAAAAGCAATTGCGAAAGGGTAGTCTTGTCTTCCTGCATACTTCTTTTTTAAAGTCAAATTTTGCAGAATCTGCATAGTTGAAATTTAGGTAGTCACAGTGTATATCAAAAAAGAAAATGTCAAAACTTATTTAAAAGTGGAAGTTTAAACCCTTCATTCAGAAACAAAATGGCCCACAACCCATATTTTGTGCAGTTTTGTTTCAGAAATAATTACAATATGTCCTATACTCCAAGGCTTTGCCGAGTGTCCTCCATACAAAGGTTTTGTTGTCAACATTTGCTAAATCGATCACATTCATTTGCATCTGCCTGATTTGTTACAGCAGGAACCACAGAATGAAATGTGTAATTTGGCAAACTTTGAGAGGTGTTAAAGGTATGCTTTAAAACAATCATGCACGTTAAATCAAATGAAAAATACAGATAGAAACATAGAAAGTAGGTGCAGGCTCGAAGGGTCGAATGCAGGAGTAGGCCATTTGGCCCTTCGAGCCTGCACCACCATTCAATAAGATCATGGCTGATCATTCACCTCAGTACCCCTTTCCTGCTTTCTCTCCATAACCCTTGATCCTTTTAGCCATAAGGGCCATATCTAACTCCCTCTTGATTATATCTAACGAACTGGCATCAACAACTCTCTGCGGAAGAGAATTCCACAGGTTAACAACTCTCTGAGTGAAGACGTTTCTCCTCATCTCGTTCCTAAATGGCTTACCCTTTATCCTTAGACTGTGACCCCTGGTTCTGGAGTCCCCTAACATCGGGAACATTCTTCCTGCTTCCAGCCTGTCCAATCCCGTCAGAATTTTATATGTTTCTATGAAATCCCCTCTCATTCTTCTAAACTCCAGTGAATACAGGCCCAGTCGATCCAGTCTCTCCTCATATGTCAGTCCTGCCATCCCGAGAATCAGTCTGGTGAACCATCGCTGCACTCACTCAATAGCAAGAATGTCCTTCCTCAGATTAGGAGACCAAAACTGAACACAATATTCCAGGTGAGGTCTCACCAAGGCCCTGTACAACTGCAGTAAGACCTCCCTGCTCCTATACTCAAATCCCCTAGCTATGAAGGCCACCACCTAGCTTAGTGTCATCTGCAAACTTGGAGATATTACTCTTAATTCCTTCATCTAAATCATTGATGTATATTGTAAATAGCTGGGGTCCCAGCACTGAGCCCTGCGGCACCCCACTAGTCATTGCCTGCCATTCTGAAAAGGACCCGTTTATCCCGACTGTCTGCCAACCAGTTCTCTATCCACATCAATACATTACCTCCAATACCATGTGCTTTAATTTTGCACTCCAATCTCTTGTAGGAACCTTGTCAAAAGCCTTTTGAAAGTCCAAATACACCACATCCACTGGTTCTTCCTTGTCTGTCTACTAGTTACATCCTCAAAAAATTCTAGAAGATTTGTCAAGCATGAGTTCCCTTTCATAAATCCATGCTGACTTGGACGGATCCTGTCACTGCTTTCCAAATGCGTTGCTATTTCATCTTTAATAATTGATTCCAATATTTTCCCCACTACTGATGACAGGCTAACCAGTCTACAATTCCCCGTTTTCTCTCTCCTTGCTTTTTTTAAAAGTTGTGTTACATTAGCTACCCTCCAGTCCATAGGAACTGATCCAGAGTCGATACACTGCTGGAAAATGATCACCAATGCATCCACTATTTCTATGGCCACTTCCTTAAGTACTCTGGGATGCAGACTATCAGGCCCTGGGGATTTATCGGCCTTCAATCTCATCAATTTCCCTAACACAATTTCCTGACTAATAAGGATTTCCTTCAGTTCCTCCTTCTTGCTAGCCCCTCGGTCCCCTTGTATTTCCGGAAGGTTATTTATATCTTCCTTCGTGAAGACAGAACCAAAGTATTTGTTCAGTTGGTCTGCCATTTCTTTGTTCCTCATTATAAAGTCACCTGATTCTGACTGCAAGGGACCTACATTTGTCTTCACTAATCTTTTTCTCTTCACATATCTCTAGAAGCTTTTTCAGTCAGTTTTTATGTTCCCAGCAAGCTTCCTCTCATACTCTATTTTCCCCCTCCTAATTAAACCCTTTGTCCTCCTCTACTGAATTCTAAATTTCTCCCAGTCCTCAGGTTTGCTGCTTTTTCTGGCCAATTTATATGCCTGTTCCTTGGAATTAACACTATCTCTAATTTCCCTTGTTAGCCACGGTTGAGCCACCTACCCCGTTTTATTTTTACTCCAAATAGAGATGTACAATTGTTGAAGTTCATCCATATGATCTTTAAATGTTTGCCATTGCCTATCCACCGTCAACCCTTGAGATATCATTCGCCAGTCTATTCTAGCCAATTCATGTCTCATACCATCAAAGTTACCTTTCCTTAATTTCAGGACCCTAGTCTCTGAATTAACTGTGTCACTCTCCATCTTAATAAAGAAATCTACCATATTATGGTCACTCTTCCCCAAGGGGCCTCGCACAACGAGATTGCTAATTATTCCTTTCTCGTTACACATCACCCAGTCTAGGATGGCCGTCCTCTAGTTGGTTCCTCGACATATTGGTCTGGAAAATCATCCCTAATACACTCCAGGAAATCCTCCTCCATTGTAGTGCTACCAGTTTGGTTCGCCCAATCTATATGTAGATTAAAGTTGCCCATGATAACTGCTGTACCTTTATTGCACGCATCCCTAATTTCTTGTTTGATGCTGTCCCCAACCTCACTACTACTGTTTGGTGGTCAGTACACAACTCCCACTAGCGTTTTCTGCTCTTTGGTATTCCGCAGCTCCACCCATACAGATTCCACATCATCCAAGCTAATGTCCTTCCTTACTATTGTGTTAATTTCCTCTTTAACCAGCAACGCTACCTCACCTCCTTTTCCTTTCTTTCTATCCTTCCTGAATGTTGAATATCCCTGGTTGTTGAGTTCCCAACCTTGGTCACCATGGAGCCATGTCTCCATAATGCCAATTATATCATATTTGTTAATAGCTGCCTGCGCAGTTAATTCATCCATCTTATTACGAATGCTCCTCGCCTTCAGGCACAGAGCACTCAGGCTTATCTTTTTAACACACTTTGTCCCTTTTACTTTTACTTTTCTTCTTTCTATCTTTTGCTTCTGCCCCCATTTTACTTCCCTCTGTCTCTCTGCATAGGTTCCCATCCCCCTGCCATATTAGTTTAACCCCTCCCCAACAGCACTAGCAAACAGTGCCCCTCGGACATTGTTTCCGGTCTTGCCCAGGTGCAGAGCGTCCGGTTTGTACTGGTCCCACCTCCCCCAGAACCGGTTCCAATGTCCCAGGAATTTGAATCTCTCCTTCCTGCACCACTCCTCAAGCCACGTATTCTTCTTAGCTATCCTGCAATTCCTACCATGACTAGCACGTGGCACTGGTAGCAATCCTGAGATTACGACCTTTGAGGTCCTGCTTTTTAATTTAACTCCTAGCTCCCTAAATTCAGCTTGTAGGGCCTCATCCCGTTTTTTTACCTATATCGTTGGTACCTATATGCACCACGACAACTGGCTGTTCACCCTCCCCCTCCAAAATGTCCTGCAGCCGCTCCGAGACATCCCAGACCCTTGCACCAGGGAGGCAACATACCATCCTGGAGTCTCAATTGCGTCCACAGAAACGCCTATCTATTCCCCTTACAATGGAATCCTCTACGACTATAGTTTTCCCACTCTTTTTCCTGCCCTCCTGTGCAGCAGAGCCACCCACGGTGCCATGAACTTGGCTGCTGCTGCCCTCCGCTGATGAGTCATACACCTCAACAGTACCCAAGGCGCTCTGCCTGATGGTGACCCATTCCCTATCTGCCTGAGTAACCTTTACCTGCAGTGTGACCAACTCACTAAACGTGCTATTCAGGACATCCTTAGCATTGCAGATGCTCCAGACTGAATCTATGCACAGCTCCAGTGCCGCAATGCGGTCTGTCAGGAGCTGCAGCAGGATGCACTTCCTTCACATACAATTGTCAGGGACACTGGAAATGTCCCTGAGTTCCCACATAGCACAGGAGGAACATGACATGGGTCTGGGCTCTCCTGCCATGACGTAAAATTAACTTAATTTGGCAACAATGTTAAAGGTTACCTACTGATAAGGAAATAAAAGAAGAAAAAAAAGATTAAATACTCACCAATTCACCAGCCAATCACTTACCCGCTTGGCTATGATGTCACCCTTCGATTTCTTTCTGCTTCTTTGTTTTATATTCAGCCTCTGCATCAGCTGGCCCCCGACTGCTGCTGCTCCAAGCTGCTGCCACCCTGTGTACTCCCGCGCCGCTCCTCTCGCGGTGCTAGCCTCCTCCCGACTGTCATTGAGGCAGACTCTTTGCAAAACATTTCAGTTTATTCCTTCCAAACATTTATCTGATAGCTACAGGTTAGCTAATTATTTATCGTGAAATTTATGGACCTAATTATTAGATTTTGAAGATTTTCTAATTCTCTTTTGCTCTAGTTTTTGGGGGGTTCAGTCATTTACCACTTCCATAGGTGTGCCCTCACTCTCTGTAGCCCTGGGAGTGCCTTCACTATGCCAGATATCTATATGTTTTTAATGTGACTTGGGATTGATCAGAAAACTCTCTTCATGTGCTTTCTCTTATTGGCTTTACCACATCTGCTCACATGATATCCCTTGACGTCTGAGGGCAACAGAATAATACTACAATAGACCATGACTTAGGCTTTACTGCTAAACAAGTTACCTAATACAATTCTAAAAAAAAGTGTTGAGTTATAACATAGATTTAGCATTAGTTATTAATCGGAACTATCTTTTCAAGTGAATAAAAAATAACAAATAGTTGCAATTGTTGTGCTAAATTATGTATTACATGGTGTTTCTTTTCATTTCTCACCAACAGAAACTATCTGGCCTAACTCATTCTCCATCGGCTTTAGACAGTCCCCATGGTTTTCACCAGTCAGGCTGAGAATTAAGTTCCAGAAAACAAAGAATTACATCGGATATACAGCACAGAAGCAGGACATTTAGCCCAACCAGTCCATGCCAGCATTTATGCTCCACTCGAGCCTCCCCCCTTTTTCTTCATCTAAATCTATCAGCATAACCCTCTATTCCCTTCTCCCTCATATGCTTATCTAATCTCACCTTAAATGTATCTATACTATTTGCTTCAACCACTCCTTGTGGTAGCGATTTCCACATTCTCACCACTCTCTGAGTGAAGAAGTTTCTTCTGAATTCCCTATTGGATTTCTTGGTGACTATCTTACATTGATGGCCTCGAGTTATGTTCTTCCCCACAAGTGGAAACACTGTCAAAATCTTTCATAATTTTGCAGACTTCTATTAGGTGACCCCTCAGCCTTCACTTTTCAAGAAGAAAGCGACCAAGCCTGTTCATCCTTTCCTGATAGGTATACCATTGCATTTCTGGTATCATCCTTGTAAATCTTCTCTGCACCCTCTCCAGTGCCTCTATATCCTTTTATACTATGGTGACCAGAACTGTGCGCAGTGCTCTAAGTGTGGTCTAATCAAGGTTCAATACAGGTTTATCATAACTTCACTACTTTTCAATTCGATCCCTCCAGAAATAGACCCTAGTGCTTGGTTTGCTTTTTTATGGCCTTGATAACCTGTGTCGTTACTTTTAACGATTTGTGTATTTGTACTCCGAGATCTCTTTACTCCACTACCCCACCCAGACTCACACCCTCCAAGTAATAAGTGACCTCTCTATTCATCCTACCAAAATGTAATACCTCATTTATCTGTGTTGAAATTCATTTGCCAATGATATGCCCATTCTGCAAGGTTATTAAGGTCCTCTGTCATTTGTTGCAGTCCTCCTCAGTATTAATTATCTCCCCCAGTTTGGTGTCATCCGCAAATTTAGAAATTATGTTTTTGATTCCAAAGTCTAAATCGTTAATATAAAGTCCCAGCACTGATCCTTGTGGAACACCACTTCCCACCTTCTACCACTCTGAATAGCTACTCTTGATCCCTACTCTCTGCTTTCTGTTTTGAAGTCCATTCTGCCACTTGTTTCCTGACTCCGCATTCTCTGACCTTGTTCTTCAGTCTATTATGTAGTACCTTATATCAACTGCATTAAACATGTCTACTCTCTCTGTTACCTTTTCAAAAATTTCAGTGAGATTGGTCAAGCAAGCCTTTCCCTTTTGAAATCCATGCTGAATATTCCTTAATATATTTTTGGTTTCTAGATGTTATTCTATTTTCTCCTTCAGTAGGGACTCCATTATTTTTCCTACCATTAATGTTAAGCTGACTGGGAAAAGCAAATTTAAATAACTGTCTATTAAATTGAAAAAAATGTCCCCTGATGTACCAGAATTGAAGAGGCTAAATCTCAGAAAAAAGTGCTTAACTTTTATCTCTACCTCACTTCACAAGAGTAAACAACTTTTAGCTTTTTTTATAATCTGGGGTGCCATTTCTCGCACTGCCAACAATAAATCTAAGCTAGGATTTATTTTGTTGGAGAGTAGTCTCTTTGAAGTTAAGGTATGCATAGTCAATAAATTATTTTATGTTACTAAATTGTTAAAGGAGCATAATTGGCAGAGCTGTAAGGGAGCAGTGCTTAACCATAAGACAGTGTCTTGCAATACTTCAGCGGCCTGCTCTTTCCTATGCACTTTAAAACCAGTAGTTTGTTGACTTTGTATGATTGAACCTTCCAAAGATGATTGACCTTTCCAAACTGCTCTTATGAAAATGTTGAGGTTTATCTTTATGACTTACTTTGCTTTGTGCACGTGTACTTCATGGAAGGTGCAAGTTAACTCATTAACGCAAATGTTCAAAGGTTCTGGACTATTGTTGACCAAACAAACACTGTTTGATCTCACAAAAAATAAAAGGATTGTAAATTACTTTGATACAAAGAAATGATGACGCTCCAAGAGATTCAAAGGTAAAAGTGTAATCTGGAGCAGCCCAGCCTTAATTATACAACTGGATGAGGGGAAAGGCTACTACAAGGGTTTGTTTTGTATATTGCTGCTGATAGTTCAAAACCCCATTCACAGACCCTATCTTAGCCTGAGTAATATCTTCTTCAGATGTCAGCCTCGGCTCAGTGACTCACCTCAGAGTCGGAAGTTTGAACTTTCAAGCTAAATGCAGAAACTTGAGCAGGTATGAAAGCTGATATTTCAGTGCGGTACTGAGGGGGTGCTGCATTGTCAGAATTGGGATGTTAAACCAAGGCTGCCCTTTCCGATGGATGTAAAAGATTCCATCGTACTATTTGAAGAAGAACATGGGAGCTCTTCAGATGACCTGAGCTACATTTATCCCTCAAACCACACCACAAACACAGATTATTGGATCATTTAGCTCATTGCTGTTTGTGTGACCTTGCTGTGCTTAAATTGACTGGCTTGTTTTCCTACATTACAACAGCGACTACACTTCAAAAAGTACTTCATTGGCTATGAAGTGCTTTGGGACTTTCTGAGATCCTGACAGGCACTATATGAATGTAATTTATTTTCCTTTAAATGTGATGATGTAGCAGCACACATCAATCTCTAGTATGACAACTGTTAACATCAGCAATGTCGTGCTAGAAAAAAAAGTACACTGTGAACCTTAATTCTTTATTAGTCCGTTAGCATTCAAAATGAACTATTCTGAGAAGGAATACTAGGCTTTTCCAAAAGCAGATTAAAGTCCAGCTAACATTCAAGCTAATCGATATGGAGTTGCAGTGTTTACATTTTTCAGATGGCAACTAATAACAATAGGTTCATAGGAACTACATAGAGCAGCAATCAAGATCTGGATATTGAACAAAATATCCACTGCATCAGGAGCAGAGATGCCACGGCATTGCTGTAAGTGGTTATACAGCAAACGTGCACAATTAAACATTGTTCAGGCTTACCCAACCAAATCAGAGACTAGGTCTTGGGCAGGACTGGAACTGATGTCCTAAGGGTAACATTTGCTAATGCAGTTCGGGAGTGTTTAAACTAATATGGCAGGGGGATGGGAACCTATGCAGCAGACAGGGCGAAGTAATATGGAGTCAGAAACAGATGGTAGAAAGGTAAAAAGCAATAGTGGAAGGCCGAGTAAACAAAGGCAAGAAACAAAAAGGGCCACATTACATCATAATTCTAAAAGGACAAAGGGTGTTAAAAAAACAAGCCTGAAGGCTTTGTGTCTTAATGCAAGGAGTATCCGTAATAAGGTGGATGAATTAACTGTGCAAATAGATGTTAACAAATATGATGTGATTGGGATTACAGAGACGTGGCTCCAGGATGATCAGGGCTGGGAACTCAACATCCATGGGTATTCAACATTCAGGAAGGATAGAATAAAAGGAAAAGGAGGTGGGGTAGCATTGCTGGTTAAAGAGGAGATTAATGCAATAGTTAGGAAGGACATTAGCTGGGATGATGTGGAATCTATATGGGTAGAGCTGCAGAACACCAAAGGGCAAACAACGTTAGTGGGAGTTGTGTACAGACCTCCAAACAGTAGTAGTGATGTTGGGGAGGGCATCAAACAGGAAATTAGGGGTGCATGCAATAAAGGTGCAGCAGTTATCATGGGTGACTTTAATATGCATATAGATTGGGCTAACCAAACTGGAAGCAATACGGTGGAGGAGGATTTCCTGGAGTGCATAAGGGATGATTTTCTATGTTGAGGAACCAACTAGGGGGGAGGCCATCTTAGACTGGGTGTTGTGTAATGAGAGAGGATTAATTAGCCATCTCATTGTGCGAGGCCCCTTGGGAAAGAGTGACCAGAATATGGTGGAATTCTACATTAGGATGGAGAATGAAACAGTTAATTTAGAGACCATGGTCCAGAACTGAAAGAAGGGTAACTTTGAAGGTATGAGGCGTGAATTGGCTAGGATAGATTGGCGAATAATACTTAAAGGGTTGACTGTGGATGGGCAATAGCAGACATTTAGAGACCGCATGGATGAACTACAACAATTGTACACCCCTGTCTGGCGTAAAAATAAAAAAGGGAAGGTGGCTCAACCGTGGCTATCAAGGGAAATCAGGGATAGTATTAAAGCCAAGGAAAGACATACAAATTGGCCAGAAATAGCAGTGAACCTGGGGACTGGGAGAAATTTAGAACTCAGCAGAGGAGGACAAAGGGTTTGATTAGGGCAGGGAAAATAGAGTACGAGAGGAAGCTTGCAGGGAACATTAAGACGGACTACAAAAGTTTCCATAGATATGTAAAGAGAAAAAGGTTAGTAAAGACAAACGTAGGTCCCCTGCAGTCAGAATCAGGGGAAGTCATAACGGGGAACAAAGAAGTGGCAGACCAATTGAACAAGTACCATTGGTTCGGTATTCACTAAGGAGGGCACAAACAACCTTCCGGATATAAAAGGGGTCAGAGGGTCTAGTAAGAAGGAAGAACTGAGGGAAATCCTTATTAGTCGGGAAATTGTGTTGGGGAAATTGATGGGATTGAAGGCCGATAAATCCCCAGGGCCTGATGGACTGCATCCCAGAGTACTTAAGGAGGTGGCCTTGGAAATAATGGATGCATTGACAGTCATTTTCCAACATTCCATAGACTCTGGATCAGTTCCTATCGAGTGGAGGGTAGCCAATGTAACCCCACTTTTTAAAAAAGGAGGGAGAGAGAAAACAGGGAATTATAGACCGGTCAGCCTGACATCAGTAGTGGGTAAAATGATGGAATCAATTATTAAGGATGTCATAGCAGCGCATTTGGAAAGAGGTGACATGATAGGTCCAAGACAGCATGGATTTGTGAAAAGGAAATCATGCTTGACAAATCTTCTGGAATTTTTTGAGGATGTTTCCAGTAGAGTGGACAAGGGAGAACCAGTTGATGTGGTGTATTTGGACTTTCAGAAGGCTTTCGATAAGGTCCCACACAAGAGATTAATGTGCAAAATTAAAGCACATGGGATTGGGGGTAGTGTGCTGACGTGGATTGAGAGCTGGTTGGCAGACAGGAAGCAAAGAGTAGGAGTAAATGGGTACTTTTCAGAATGGCAGGCAGTGACTAGTGGGGTACCGCAAGGTTCTGTGCTGGGGCCCCAGCTGTTTACATTGGACATTAATGATTTAGACGAGGGGATTAAATGTAGTATCTCCAAATTTGCGGATGACACTAAGTTGGGTGGCAGTGTGAGCTGCAAGGAGGATGCTATGAGGCTGCAGAGTGGCTTGGATAGGTTAGGTGAGTGGGCAAATGCATGGCAGATGAAGTATAATGTGGATAAATGTGAGGTTATCCACTTTGGTGGTAAAAACAGAGAGACAGACTATTATCTGAATGGTGACAGATTAGAAAAAGGGGAGGTGCAACGAGACCTGGGTGTCATGGTACATCAGTCATTGAAGGTTGGCATGCAGGTACAGCGGCGGTTAAGAAAGCAAATGGCATGTTGGCCTTCATAGCGAGGGGATTTGAGTATCGGGGCAGGGAGGTGTTACGACAGTTGTACAGGGCCTTGGTGAGGCCACACCTGGAGTATTGTGTACAGATTTGGTCTCCTAACTTGAGGAAGGACATTCTTGCTATTGAGGGAGTGCAGCGAAGGTTCACCAGACTGATTCCCGGGATGGCGGGACTGACATATCAAGAAAGACTGGATCAACTGGGCTTGTATTCACTGGAGTTCAGAAGAATGAGAGGGGATCTCATAGAAACGTTTAATATTCTGATGGGTTTAGACAGGTTAGATGCAGGAAGAATGTGCCCAATGTTGGGGAAGTCCAGAACCAGGGGTCACAGTCTAAGGATAAGGGCTAAACCATTTAGGACTGAGATGAGGAGAAACTTCTTTACCGAGAGAGTGGTGAACCTGTGGAATTCTCTACCACAGAAAGTTGTTGAGGCCAATTCACTAAATATATTCAAAAAGGAGTTTGATGTAGTCCTTACTACTAGGGGGATCAAGGGGTATGGCGAAAAAGCAGGAGTGGGGTACTGAAGTTGCATGTTCAGCCATAAACTCATTGAATGACGGTGCAGGCTAGAAGGGCCGAATGGCCTACTCCTGCACCTATTTTCTATGTATCTATGTTTCTGGGACCACAACAGTATAATATTACGGTAAAAGTCACAGTGACATCTATCAATAGATTCCTTAAGTGCAATGGGAAGCTCAGTCCAGCGATGGAAGAAATTACTTAAGATCAATGCATAACATTTCATTGCAGCTAAAGTTGTTTAAAAGAAAGAGAATGAAACTAATTTGATCAAAGGCTTGTGTATATAAAAGATTATTGCACAAGATAAAAGTTCACGGGGTTGGGGGTAATATATTAGCATGGATAGAGGATTGACTAACTAACAGAGAACAGAGAGCTGGGATAAATGTTTCATTCTCTGGTTGGTAACCAGTAACTAGTGGGTGCCGCAGGAATCAGTGCTGGGACCCCAACTATTTACAATCTATATTAACTACTTGGAAGAAGGGACTGAGTGTAACGTAGCCAAGTTTGCTGATGATACAAAGATGGGAGGAAAAGCAATGTGTGAGAAGGACACAGAAAATCTGCAAAAGGACATAGACAGGCTAAGTGCGTGGGCAAAAATTTGGCAGATGGAGTATAATGTTGGAATGTGTGTGGTCATGCACTTTGGCTAAAAAAAAATCAAAGAGCAAGTTATTATTTAAATGGAGAAAGATTGCAAAGTGCCGCAGTACAGCGGGACCTGGGGGTACTTGTGCATGAAACTCAAAAGGATAGTATGCAGGTACAGCAAGTGATCAGGAAGGCCATTGGTATCTTGGCCTTTATTGCAAAGGGGATGGAGTATAAAAGCAGGGAAGTCTTACTACAGCTATATAAGGTGTTGGTAAGGCCACACCTGGAATACTGCGTGCAGTTTTTGTTTCCATATTTATGAAAGGATATACCTGCTTTGGAGACAGTTCAGAGAAGGTTCACTAGGTTGACTTCGGGGATGAGGGGGTTGACTTATGAGGAAAGGTTGAGTAGGTTGGGCCTCTACTCATTGGAATTCAAAAGAATGAGAGGTGATCTTATCGAAACGTATAAGATTATGAGTGGGCTTGACAAGGTGGATGCAGAGAGGATGTTTCCACTGATGGGGGGGACTAGAACTAGAGGGCATGATCTTAGAATCAGGGGCCGCCCATTTAAAACAGATGAGGAGAATTTTTTTCTCTCAGAGGATTGTAAATCTGTGGGATTCACTGCCTCAGAGAGCTGTGGAAGCTGGGACATTGAATAAATTTAAGACAGAAATAGACAGTTTCTTAAACAATAAGGGGATAAGGGGTTATGGGGAGCAGGCGGGGAAGTGGAGCTGAGTCCATAATCAGATCAGCCATGATCTTATTGAATGGCGGAGCAGGCTTGAGGGGCCGTATGGCCTACTCCTACTCCTATTTCTTATGTTCTTATGTGTGAACCTACTAAAGTGATGTGGGAGTCCACAAAGCATTGGCAATCCGAATTTAGAGAGTATTTCATTCGATTAAGTTATGTTAAATTTTGGGGCTTCCATTTCGAGTACTGTTCATTATTTTCTCGTACATTAAAGAAGGATTAAAGTATTGCTGTGCTTGAATCAGTTTTGGGAGGTTTGAATATTCAATCAGGGTCTGTCCTCCTTGTGTGCTAAATCAAATACATTGTTCAAGTTCTCTTGTGGGCAGAGGTGGTTTGACATAATTTACAATACAACTTCTGGACAAATAAAGGTGACTTTTTACAGTTTGTTTTATATATAGAAGTGCAGAAACAACAGATCAGTAATTGTAGAGGAATTAAGCTATTCTAATATTGGGCCCAATTTTGGCCATGACTTGCATCAATTTTTTTGGAGTAAGTTGTTTTTTCTGGCGTAAGTTAAAAAATGCCATTTCCCCCCCAAAATTGCTGTAGAGTAAGTCAGTTAGGTACGATTTTTGTTAGTTCTGTTTTGTTTTCAAAAGAGGGCGTTCCCAAATACTTATGCCAGTTTTGGCCATTTATGCCACTTTGACCAGCTAAAACTTACTCCAAATCGACTAAGGTCAGCGTATGTGGCCAGCTCTGAAAAACATTGCGGGCAGTTAAGAATTCGGCGCAGGTTAGTACATTTAAAGCACTTACAAAGCACAAAAATAAGCATTCAATAACAAATAAAAAATAAAATGAAGCTGAGAGGACCTGCACCAAGACTTACAAAGCACTAAACAAACCACAAAAAGTAATAAGCAATCAATTTAACAGATAAAAAATAGAAGTCCTACCTTTATGCCAGAAACAAGTTTTTTTTTAAAGTTTCTCCCTGACCCCTGCCTCCCCCATCAAAACTCTCAAGCACAACCATCAATAAATAAAAAATAAAACTGAAGCCCTACCTCGGCCCGGGAAGTCAGCGGGCCAGCCGGCCGGTGCGGGAGGCCACTCGGCCGGGAATAGGGTGCGGCGAACATCGGGTCGTCCCTTCAGTCTGGGATAGGGGCTGCGAGCATCGGGTCCTGCACACACCCGCAGGACATGCTGGGAGGGTAGGAGCATGCGCGCAGACTTCACTGCGCATGCGTGCAGCTGCCGGCAGTGCTTTCTGTGCTGGGCTGTTGCTCCGCCCCCCCACTTCACTACCTACACCACGCTGGGACACCGGAGACTCGGCAGAGCGAACAGGATGGGGCCACTTTTTTTCGGCACCGTTTCCAGCGTGCAAATTCGGCGCATTTAAGGTAAGTGCACCGAAAAAAGGGGTTGGGGAAAATTGTGCCCATTAACTGGGCAGAATCAGTGTTAAAGGTATAAAGGGTGCAGAATTCTTAAAATGCATTCAGGAGAACTTTTTAGCCAGTACATAGCAAATGCAACAAGAGAGGGGGGCGGTTCTGGTCTTAGTTTTAGGGAATGAAGCTGGGCAGGTGGAAGGGGTCTCAGTGAGAGAGCATTTCGGTGCTAGTGATCATAATTCAGTTTGATTTAGGGTAGTTATGGAAAAGGACAAAGATAGATCAGGATTAAAAGTTCTCAATTGGGGAAGGGGCCAATTACTAGGCTGAGATGTGATTTAGCAAAAGTGGATTGGAAATAGTTACTTGAAGGTAAATCAGTGTCAGAGCAGTGGGCGCATTCAAGGAGGAGATCATGAGTGTTCAGAGCAAGTATGTTCCCTTAAAGTAAAAGGATAGGGCTCCCAAATCTAGAGCCCCCTGGATGTCAAGGGCACACAGGATAGGACAAGGTAAAAATAGGAAAGCTTATGTCAGATACCAAGATCTCAATACTGCAGAAATCCTAGAGGAGCATAGAAAGTGTAGGGATGAAATTAAAAATGAAATTAGGAAAGCAAAGAGCGGACATGAAAAGTATTGGCTAGTAAAATGAAGGAAAACCCAAAGATGTTTTATAAATACATATAGAGCAAGAGGATAACTAAGGAAAGAGTAGGGACTATTAGAGACCTTAAAGGTAATCTGTGTGTGGAGGTGGACAACATGGGTATGATTCTTAATGAATACTATGTGTCTGTCTTCATAAAAGGGAGGGATGATGCAGACATTGTAGTTAAGGAGGAGGATTGTGAAATATTAGATGAAACAACATAGTGAGAGAGGAAATATTAAGAGGTTTGAAAGTGGATAAATCACCAGGCCCCGATTAAATGTATCCCAGGCTGTTAAAGGAAGCAAGAAAGGAAATAGCAAAGGCTCTGACCAAGATTTTCCATCCTCTGTGGCCAAAGGTGTGAAGCCTGAGGACTGGAGGACTACTAACGTTGTACCTTTGTTTAAAAAGGGAGAAAAGGATAGACCGAGTAATTACAGGCCAGTCACCCTAACCTCGGTGGTGGTAAAATTATTGGAAAAAATTCTGAGGGACAGTATTAAATCATCATTTAGAAAGACATGGATTAATCAAGAACAGTCAGCATGGATTTGTTAAGGGAAGGTTGTGTCTGACTAATTTGATTGATCTTTTTGAGGATGTAACAAGAAGGTTTGATGTACTCTACATGGATTTTAGCAAGGCTTTTAACAAGGTCCCACACATCAGAATGGGTCAGAAAACTAAAAGTCCATGGGATCCAAGAGAGTTAGTTGCAAGTTGGATCCAAAATTGGCTCAGTGGCAGGAAGCAAAGGGTAATGGTCGACAGGTGTTTTTTCGAATGGAAGGCTGTTTCCAGTGGGGTTCCACAGGGCTCAGTACCTTACATTTTGTGGTTAATATCAATGATTTAGACTTCAATGTAGGGGGTATGATTAAGAAGTTTGCAGATGATACTAAAATTGGCTGTGTGGTTGATAATGAAGAAGAAAGCTGTAGACTGCAGGAAGATATCAATGAACTGGTCAGGTGGGCAGAAAATGGTCAAATGGAATTCAAACTGGAGAAGTGTGAGGTAATGCATTTGGGGAGGGCTAACGAGGCAAGAGAATACACATTAAATGGTAGGACACTGAGAAGTCTAGAGGAACAGAAGGCCCTTGGAGTGCATGTCCACAGATCCCTGAAGGTAGCAGGCCGGGTAGATAAGGTGGTTAAGAAGGCATACGCAATACTTGCCTTAATTAACCGAGGCATAGAATATAAGAGCAGGGAAGTTATGCTTGAACTGTATAAAACACTAGTTGGGCCACAGCTAGAGTACTGCTTGCAGTTCTGGTCACCACATTACAGGAAAGATGTGATTGCACTCGAGAGGGTACAGAGGAGATCTATGAGGATGTTGCCTGGATTGAAGAATTTTAGCTATGAGGAATGATTGGATAGGCTGGAGTTGCTTTCTTTGGAACAGAGGAGGCTGAGGGGAGACTTAATTGAGGTATATAAAATTATGAGGGCCCTAGATAGAGTGGATAGGAAGTACCTATTCCCCTTAGCAGAGGGGTCAAACAACCAGGAGGCATAGATTTAAAGTAATTGGTAGAAGGATGAGAGGAGAATTTTTTTCACCCAGAGGGTGGTGGGGGTCTGGAACTCACTGCCTAAAAGGGTGGTAGAGGCAGAAACCCTCATCACATTTAAAAAGTACTTGGATGTGCACTTGAATGCCTAACTTACAAGGCTATAGACCAAGAGCTGGAAAGTAGGATTAGGCTGGATAGCTCTTTGTCGGCCGGCACGGACGCGATGGGCTGAATGGTCTCCTTCTGTGCCATAAAGTTCCATGATTCTATGATTCTATGTCACTTTGACCATATCTTTAACTTGACAAAATTTGGCATCTTTTTAAAATGCCGTTTAAGCCTCAATTAAATTGCCTTTGGGTTCGATTGGTTGATCGAGTTACATGCTGGATCATCTGAAGTAATTTGCATAATTTATTTGTAAATTCAAACTAGCATTATATAACTGACCAATGAGCATTCTTGATTGGATCAGCAGAGTGAAACAATGATACCATGATGTGCCACATCATGACATTATCATGTTGCACTGTTCTGAAAACGTCAGCATGTGATTTAATGCACCTGATGACGCATCCGTGCTTGACGGACTGTGGACATGAGCCAGCGCTGGAAAACCACGCAGCAGTTTCATTACAATCAGTCTGCACAAAGGATAACCTACATCGCAGCAATGGCCTGCATCAATCTGTTCCAATTCATCGTAAACTGGAGTGTGTGCGAAGCATGGAATGCTCCTGTTTCCAATCGACCGTAAAATTGGGACAGTACAATTTCGATCTGTATTCACCACTGACTATTCTCAGTAACTTTTGTCTTAGTTTGGGTTCTCAATTGCTTAACTTGGCAGCAAGGATTTTATTGCCAGAAGGAAATATGTTCAAGAGCACTCCGCTTAACGAAATGGACGAGGAATATCTCTTCTTGTTTGCAAATGGTTTGCAATAACGTCATCATTTGCATGTGACATTAAAAAATATGTTCTAATGGTTCTTCTCCCTCTCCAAATATGTAAAAATAAATGGTTGGCAACCATTTTTTTTCCTGGAGGCAGACCCCCAGTCACCTTCGAACATTTCATAACTAACTTGCTGTTCCTCAATTAATTGATTTGATAAAAGTTTTAAACTGACATGAGTGTTTACCATGTGTGTTTACTGTAGTTCAGCACAGTGAGATGGATGGAGCAGCACTTAAGCCCAGTGTGACAGGTATTTCATGAAAGCCAAGCTGTCTGTTTTTCCACTGAGATGGAACTGAATGTGGGTTTAACATATTATCATTAGAATTTTATTTGAATTTTAATTCCGATTGATAATTGTCAATTAATACACTAAAAACATTTCATGTAGTGTACATTATTTCACTAACTCCACGGATTCTGAGAACGTACTTTCTCTGTTTTCCAACTCTTAACCTTCTCACACCCGGTGGTGATTATACTTATTTGAGTAATGTGGCTTCATCAGTTCCCAGGACTTAGTGAACTCAGTGCAGCATCACACAGACAAGCTGAAGTTGTTGCCAAAGATTGATGGTGACTCCAGCAATCGAAATCTGCTTTTTTAAGGATTATATATATGATCATTGCTTTTGGTGGGTTATTCTGCTCTTCTCACACATGTTTTTTGTGTAACTACTCCAGTTTCAGATTGTGTACTGTACTTACAGTCAGCAAATACACTATTCCAGAACACTGGAATAGCAACAGACCGTGACAAGATGGTTGAAAGTAAACAAATCCGACTAAAGAAATGGGACATTGCACATTGCTTAATTGAAAATGATCCACATCTTACAAATTGATTTAGATTCTCAGGAAGATGGATGTTGGAAAGAAATACTTCTTGGCTCCAGTATGTGGCCAGTAAACGTCCCCTCCACCCAGAAATATCATCAGACATCTGGTTGAAATTAGGCCCATAAGTTTGTATGTACAGCAAAGAAAGTGAATTGGAATTCGATTATCTTTTTTTTAAATCAACATGGAAGAAAAAAAAAGGACACAGCAAAGTGTAGCTTGTGGCTTCCTGAGGGAGCTCCCAGCCAGTTCTGCTCCCAGATACCTTCGGATGCCACTCTCGAGCTGGACAGAAGAACCTTCAAGTTGCCCTGTGTTTCCTATCACTCCTTCCCCTCACTGCAGCATCACTTTAGCATTTTTCAATTGCGGTGCAATTTTGCTTGACTTTTAATTTTGAGGAATGTGAAAGGGAATTGTACATCTCTGGCATGTGCAATGTTAATTTTTTTACGTCAAACTGTTGAGAGACTGTAAATACAGGCTGCCAAATGGCTTGATAGGAAAACAAAACAGTCCGTTATGTTGAAATGCGACTCGGACCCTGTACTGTATGTACCTCTGCTTTAGTGCATGGACTGTAAAGCGCTGAATTGCATTGATCTTGCGATTATTGAACATTCAGTTAGTGTACTTTGAATCTGTTGTGAAATTAGGAAGTCTGGGATAAGATAAAACATATGAGCATTGAAATATGCACTGATACCAACACATTTAGACTGGATAAAACCTTATTTTAAAATATATAGGCCTTCCTTTCTTCCCCAACACTAATTTTAATTACCATCTTCTGGTAGCAACAATAATGATCATTCTAAAGTATTAATTTGAAACAAATTCAGATATTTTATTACAGGATTGCTATATTATCCACACACAATCTTTAAATATGTGTTAAATTGTCAAGCTTGCATTGTGGAGTGTTTGGTACTTTAGTTGCTAATAGTTCTGCTAAATCAGGCAAGCAAATACATTAGAATTGCACTGTTTTAGTTGTAAGACTGAAAGGAGCCTGCTACTTTAATTTGACATTATTGGTGGCAGAATCGCAGTGTTATCGTCATTAGCAATTAGTTAAATAAATACATTAATTAAAAAACAACATATTTCAAGCAGAGTAACACTCCTCATACCATGCCAGGGACACTGTTTTATACGTACTCATGAGTGCAAATTGTATCTTGTTCCCTATCCCAATCAACTCCTCAGTTGCTTGGTACATTGACAGATGTACCAGGCTGATTACCATGCAGATGACCCAGCGATTGGGTGACAACACTGATTTGATTAGGAGATTTGTTTCCAAATTATTTAACCGTTCTTTTCCCTTTTGACAGATGAGATGTACCAATTATTCCCTTCCGTGAGATGTACTATCCCACTATAGCTTGACACTCCAAACAGAGAACTGATAAAACTCACTCAAGTGAGCTTGAGTGATATGCAACCTGAGAGAAAAACCTCACCTGCAATGGATTGTAACTGGGGAATGTCTGATTTAACTTGTGTTTGTCATCGGTAACTCGCTGTCCACCTAAAAATAACTACAATAATGGGACATACTGAGCTGCCTCTTACAGCTTCAAGGGGACCAGTGGCCTACAGAACTTGGCCCTGTGGGCCTTTCCTCGGTAATCCAGATCCTGGAAACTCCAGCATTTTGTCTTCAGACCACACACTTTTGGAAAGGAAGCTTGGGTGGGGACATAGGCTGAGACTAATTAAGTGAACACTATACTCCATTCAGTACACCAACATTCCCAAAATGCTGTTTCTCTGATTTCTGAAACTGATTTCAAAACTCAGAAACTCAACAAGCGACGACAGAAGGAAGTCAACTTGTGAATGTGAAAATTCAGCATTTGCTGTTTTATTCCCCTTCTTTCCACCCACATCAACAAAGTATAAAAACTAACCATGGGTATCAGCGTGGTCATAATGTTGATCTGCTTTAACATTAGAGTCTCCCATCTCTGTCCCTGCCTCAGGCCATATGCTGATGAAACGCTCCTCCATGCTTTTGTTACCTCCATACTTGACTATTCGAATACTTTCCAGCTGGCCACCCTCAATAAACTTAAATTTATCCGAAACTCTGCATCCAATATCCTATCTGGCACCAGGTCACCGATCACTACTGTGCTCGCTGATCTACGATGGCTCCCTCTATCCCTACAACCCTCCTGCATTTCTGACCACCTGCAAACTATCTTTAGTCAAAACTGCTTTACTGTGATGCGAAAGAGGATTAGAGGGGATTTGAGGGAACATTTCTTCACCCAGAGGGTGGTGGCGGTCTGGAACTCACTGCCTGAAAGGGTGGTAGAGGCAGAAACCCTTACCATATTTAAAAAGTACCTTTATATGCACTTGAAGTGCCATAACCTACAGGGCTATGGACCAAAGGCTGGAAAGTGGGATTAGGCTGGATAGCTCTTGGTCAGCAGGCATAGACACGATGGGCTGAAATAGCCTCCTTCTGTGCTGTAAATTTCTATGATTCTAAAGTTGGTGTGTAAATGTGACAATTTTATGGCACGAAAGTAAGTCTGTATTTGCAGATGGCTCAATTGGATTTACAAATGAAAATTGTTCAGCAATCAAACTGGTGCAGAATTTGGACAGTGGCTACTGAGCGCTCACCAGAGTAGCTCCAAAAACAGTGTAAACATAGCATAATATAAATGATATCACCAGCCATTCTAGCATTTCAGTCTTGCAAAAAAAAAACCCAGTAAAACACATGCACATGCAGGTTGTAAATCAGAAGGGATTGTGGGATATGGGGAAGTGGGATGTGAGAAGGAGGATGGGCTCAGCCATGCCCCTGCCAAGAATGGCCAGCACCCTCTCCTCTAAAGGGGTGAGGTGATGCAGGCGAGGTTGTCCCCTGCTGGTTAAGAGCTACTGGCACTGGTTATGCATCACCATTTCCTGCAAGAGAAAGGGAAGGGTGCCATGTGTTTGGGTAATGTGTCTGTCATGGTTGAAAAGCTGAGAGTATTTGCAAGCTGTGAGATGTGGGTGTGAGGCTTGCAGCAATGGTAAGTGTGAGGGGGTGAGATGAAGCTTTGAGGATGAGTCATGAATCGTGTATGTTAGAAATTGTTGGTAGGTGAGTGACGGGGGAGGTGGTGCATTGAGCAGTGGCAGAGACTAGTGGTGCAGATGGTGGGATATGGCATTTGAAAATGAATTCACTGACCATGACCACTCGTGTGAGGTCATTAAATTTCTTCCTGCACTGACTCCAGGTCCTCGCGGCTATACTGCTGGCATTGACCACAGTAGCTGTCTGCTCCCACTGTATTCTTGGCTATTGCTGGGAGGGCTCCTGCCTCCTGTGGAACAGGAACCTCACTCCTGGATTTGATCTCCTGGACCAATGCCTCCAGTGCTGCATCTGAGAGCCTTGGAGCCCTTTCTCTAGCCTGCTGAGCCTTTATTCAGTCTTCTTCTTTCTGACCCTTGCCTCCAAAACCAGCTCTGGTAGGTTCTTGTAGGCAGAATGCCCCTACCCTTTAAGAGGTGCAGACTGCCTTTAGGTTTTGTGGGCTAGCTTTAATTGGAGCTAGCTTCGTACGAACTTCGGCCCCCTGCTGAGTGTTCAGCCACTCAGCAGCGTTTTCAGGGATGGGCTAAACCCTACAACCATATCATAGAATCATAGGAATTTGTAGCACAGAAGAGGCCATTCAGCCCATCGTGGCCATGCTGGCCGACAAAGAGCTATCCAGCATAATCCAACTTCTCAGCACTTGGTCCATAGCCGACTAGGTGTACTTCAAGTGCACATCCACGCACGTTTTAAATGTGCTGAGGGTTTCTGCCTCCACCACCCTTTCAGGCAGTGAGTATTCTGCATGAAGATTGAGTGCTGCCTACAGTTCTGCAAACGGACACAGATTGATTGCGCAACGTGATCCCCATCCGTTTTCGGGCCTTATCCAATTTCTATACCAAAGAGTTGTGTCTTTTCCAAAGTGTTTTATTGAAAGAGAAGGCAATTGTCATAATAGAGTTCCAACCTTTATCGGTGGGCCCAGAGTCAAATTTGTATTTGGTCTAGTTCTCCTCAGTCGGTGAACTTTAGCATTGGGTTGAAACGTAGACACTGTTATAATGTAGGAAACGTGAAAGCCAATTTGCACACAGTAAGCTTCCACAAACATGTGATAATGACCAGATAATCTGTTTTTTTGTTATGTTGATTGAGGGATAAATATTGGCCAGGACACCGGCGATTACTCCCCTGCTGTTCTTCGAAATAGTGTCATGGGATCTTTTACGTCCACCTGAGAGAGCAGACGAGGCCTCGATTTAACATCTCATCCGAAAGACGGCACCTCCAACAGTGCAGCACTCCCTCAGCGCTGCTCTGGAGTGTCAGCCTAGATTTTTGTGCTCAAGTTTCTGGAGTGGGGCTCGAACCCAGAACCTTCTTGCTCAGAGTGCCTTTTGTGGAAATAGAATGTTGTATCTTTTGAAGGCAGGGTGAAAGCTAGGAGGCATCAGTAGCAGTGCACAGACAGCCATCTCATATAACCAGCCCTGTACTTATATATTGAGGGTCAGTGGATCAGATTCTCCTGCCATTCTGGTCCCAACTGAAAGAAATACCACAGCGAGAAACGCAAGGACGGTGTAATAGAAACTGTTCAGTGTTTGAAAAGCAGATATATATTCAGAAGAATTACTGTCACTTGGTGCCACTGATGAGTTGCTTTCCTGAAATAAATGAAAAGTAACTTTGATTCCAGTGGGGAATTTAGAAAGTCCACCTAAAAGCGAAACAGAAAATATATCCCATTATGTTACAAATGTAATTTGACCAATGATTTTTCATGATTTACTCCTAATGCATTGTAACCAATTTAGCAACAACATATTCTGCCAAGTCTTCATTCTGCAAAGAAATGTGACACTTCAGAGCAGTCTGGCAGAGTGTTAGATGTTCTTCCTGTTCTTACCTTGCGTGTCAGTGCTTGATGTTTCTGGGAGTTTGCAATTTATTTTCTTTTAAGTTCGTATTAGTGCTGCTCTGTTTCAAGTCATTTTATATTTATAGATTTAGTGACTAAATAGTTTTATTACTTTAGCCCAGTGACAAAGTGTGCCGTTTATTACAATTCCTCATATGTCAGACCATTAACTGCCATGTTTTTGATTAAAATTTCTGTAAAAGATCATCTTTTCAGCATTATTTAAAGGGACAATTCACTTTCAGAAAATGAAGCATCGCTCTTAATAGAATGCAATTATTGAGGTGCCAGCTTGGCTCTGTAGGTAGCACTTTTGCCTCTGAGTCTGAACGTTCTGGCCTCGGGCCTCGCTTTGAGACTTGATTTAGGTTGACACTCAGTGCAGTAGTGAGGGAGTGCTACACTGTCTGAAATGTTGTGTTTCAGGTGAGATGTTATACCAAAGCCCTGTTTTGACTCTGGTGGTTCAGGTGGATGCAAATGATCCCGTTGCACCATTCGGAGATGCGTCCTAGCCACTGTTTCTCTTTCAACCAACACCGCCAATAACCAGAATAACACTTCATTCCTCTTACTTGTGTGATGTTGTTGTGTGTAAATGGGCTGCTGCATTTACCCACATAACAATAGTTACTGCGTAGCATAAAGTGTATATGGAGTGTTTTGGGATAACCGAAGAAATGTGATAAGGCACTGTTTAAAACAATTCATTCTCCTGCGACATTTGCTCCATGTACCTGAACCATTGCAATACTTGAGCTGCAGACATAACCGCGTATTCATGCCACAGATAGCTAGATCTTCATTGGAGTTTAGAAGAATGAGAGGTGATCTTATTGAAACATGTAAGATGCTGAGGGGGCTCGACAGAGAGGATGTTTCCACTCGTGGGGGAATCTAGAAATAGGAGGCATAGTTTAAGAATAAGGAGTCGTCCATTTAGAACTGAGATGAGGAGGATTTTCTTCTCTCAGACGGTTGTAAATCTGTGGAATTCTCTGCCTCAGAGCTGTGGAGGCTGGGTCATTGAACATATTTAAGGTGGAGATAGATTTTTGAATGATAAGGAAGTCAAGGGTTATGGGGAGCGGGCAGGGAAATGGAACTAAGCCCAGGATCAGATCAGCCATGATCTTATTAAATGGGGGAGCAGGCTCGAGGGGTCAAATGGCCTACTCCTGCTCTATTTCTTATGTTTTTATGTTCTTATGTGCAATTATAAGATCATGACTACACTAATTCTGGACAAAATCCCACATATTTAACAAAAAAAAATATTAAACAAAAATCATTGCAGTGTGTATTTTGTACATGGTTCATTCATTTCACCCAATTTAGCTTTGAGTTTAAAAAAAACTAGAGATCTGCTTTGACTGTTACCAGACTCGTAATTTGTGAAAAGTTTTGCTGTTCAGTTAAATGGAGCTAGACTGCTGTCTTATTTGTCAGATGGCTGAGTTTATTTGGTGAGCAGGTGGGGGTTATTAAGCTTATGTGCACTATATATTGTTTTTATATGAAGTACTCTTTGGACTCTGAAGGCTTTTCTTCTAGAGTAAACAATGAAGCACAAAAGCCTCAGCTACAGTAGATAACTTTCCATGGATTTGAATATCTGCCAAGCAGATGTTGTCTTTGGACGTAGCCCAGACGAGATTGGGCAAGACAGACGCTGATTTGGAGAGAGGTTACACACAATTACACAGCTTTCTTGGTACTGTGCAGGAGGATTCTGGAGTTCCCTCCCGTAAACTAACTTGTGGTTAGGTTGCTCAGTGCTCATTCCTTTAGACCCAGCCCTCCAAGTGTCACTGAACAGAGAAATCCAAGCTGGCCACTTTGGATCAGATTCTTTTGAGTCCACCCTGCATGGTCTCTCTCTGTCTGGATCATATTAAGGTTTCAGCTTCACTTGGGTTATATTTCATAACTGCCAGAACTTGAATAGCTTCTTTTAAAAGATTTCAGATTTTCACTAAATCTATTTTTTATATCTTAAGATCATTTTGTGAGAAGCCAGAAGTGGAAAAAATTATGCAATCCTCTTCGTGAAATATAATTTTAAAAGGAAAAAGGTTGAGACCACTCACAGGAGGGGGCAGAAGAAGGGGGCATGATATGTTTTTAATTATTTTGTATTTCATAACATAGCCAAAACAAAAATAAAAACTGAAAATTCAGTCAAAACAGTGAAAGGTTGTGCACATCTCCTGCTATTCTGTGACATGCGTAAGGAAACTGAGTTACTTTTTAAAAACTAGCATTTTTTTTGCATTACAGCTGACAATATCGAGGCTGGTAGGCAACATTCATTGCAACCAAGATAAGTGATACATGTTTCAGTAATACCCAAGGTACCAGTCTCATATTGGCACCGGTTTTGGTACCTTGTCTGATTAGACTGATTTTGAATCAGGAAGCAGCTCTGCACACACTTGTGTACGTAACACTGCTTACTGGTCTCCAGTTTTTAAAATTAAGAAAGAGCTGATGCTGAAACCTTTAAGGCCCACGTGAATTATTTTTCAACTTTAAATAAAATATTAAAAGTTCTGTATTGTATGGGTTGTTGTTACAGTGCACTGGTTTCATAGCTCAGGTACTGGGAGACCATCTCTCCCATTGGTTTTTCATCACCAGAGAAACAATGATTGAAATTACTGTTTGCAACAATAACTTAGGGATGGTTAATGCATCCTTTCGGATGAGACGTTAAACCATCTGCTCTCTCAGGTAGACGTAAAAGATCCTATGGCACCATTTCGAAGAAGAGCAGGGGAGTTATCCCTGATGTCCTGGCAAATATTTATCCCTGAAACAACATAACAAAAACAGATCATCTGGTTATCATCTCATTGCTGTTTGTGGGAGCTTGCTGTACGCAAAACTGGCTGCCCTGTTTCCGACATTACAACAGTGACTGCACTCCAAAAGTACTTAATTGACGGTAAAGCACTTTGGGATGTCCAGTGGTCATGAAAGGCACTATGTAAATGCAAGTCTTTCTATCTTTCTTTCTGTTAAGTATGGAAGAGCTCCACAAGACTGAGTACTGTGAGCAAACTGATGTGGCCTTAGTCTCTTTAATACAACTCCAGAGTGCCTAAGCAGCATGGCAGACAACCTTTTATACTGCCTTGCACGAGGTGTGCAGGTGATCCTTGGGCCTCCAACCGTTGTGCCCTCTGGTGGCAAATCTTACACAGTTACAATGTTGACAGACATAACATCACTCCCACACCCCCCAAAGTCTTTGATACAAATTATTTACAAGTTAAGAGGATCCGGGCCCTACGCTCCCTGGTTGATCATCTGAGTTCAAATTCTGCCATGAGTTCTGCAATAAGTTGGTCGGACTATTGCTGCACTGCGGTGCGGCTGGTCTGACAGGACTGTTGGGAATGGTGGGTTCATCCTCTTGAGTGACAGCGAGGTCGATTGCTGGTTGGGTGTGTGTTGGTGGGTCGATGATGGTGATGTCCTCTTCAGGTTGTTCCTGGTTGTCGGTGAACCGCAGTTTGGTCTGATCCAAATGCTTTCTGCACGTTTGTCCATTCACTAGTTTGACTATAAACACTCTATTCCCCTCCTTGGCCAAGACAGTGCCAGCGATCCATTTAGGAACATGACCGTAATTAAGGACAAACACAGGGTCGTTGACATCAATGCCACGCGATACAGCCGCGCGATTGTGGTACATGTTTTGCCGGTGACGCTGGATTTCACATGATCATTTAGATGCGGGTGGACTAGGGAGAGCCTGGTTTTGAGAGCTCTCTTCATTAACAATTCTGCAGCGGGAACCTCAGTGAGCGAGTGGGGTCATGTCCGGTAGCTGAGCAGAACCCGAGATAAGCGGGTCTGCAAGGAGCCTTCCATCACATGTTTCAAGCTCTGCTTGATAGTTTGGACTGCCCGTTTCACTTGACCGTTGGATGCTAGCTTAAACGGGGCAGACCTGACATGGTTGATGCCATTGCGGGTCATTATCTTGTTGAATTCCGAGCTAGTGAAACACGGTCCATTGTCACTGACAAGGACGTCGGGCAAGACATTGGTGGCGAACATAGCCCGGAGGCTTTCAATGGTGGCAGTGGATGTGCTGGATGACATGATTATGCATTCAATCTATTTAGAGTAAGCGTCCACTACAACTAAAAACATCTTTCCGAGAAAGGGGCCAGCAAAATCTATGTGGATCCTGGACAACGGTTTGGAGGGGCCATGACCACAGACTCAATGGAGCCTCCCTTGGTGCATTGCTCAATTGTGAGCACGTGTTGCACTGGTGTACGCATGACTCTAAGCCCGAGTCAATGCCGGGCCACCAAACATGCGACCTGGTTATACCCTTCATCATGACTATGCCTGGGTGGGTATTGTAGAAAACATTTCCCTGCCTTTTTTTTGGCAAAACCACGCGATTACCCCATAAGAGACAATCCGACTGTATGGACATTTCATCTTTGCATCGGTGAAACGACTTAATTTCATCTTGTATTTCCCTGGGAACGGCCAACTAGAGCGCATTGAGGACGCAACTTTTTACAAGTGATAGCACAGGATCCTGGCTGGTCCAGGTTCTGATCTGGCGAGCAGTGACGGGTGACCCCTCGCTCTCAAAAGCATCCATGACCAGAAGCAAGTCTGCAGACTGCGCCATTTCCACCCCGGTAGTGGGCAATGGTAGCCGACTGAGGGCATCAGCACAGTTCTCCGTGTATGGTCTTGGCGGATAACATAGACATAGGCAGACAATGTTAGTGCCCATCTTTGGATGCGGGACAAAGCATTGGTGTTTATACCTTTGCTTTCTGAAAACAGCGAAATGAGCGATTTGTGGTCGGTTTCAAGCTCAAACCGAGAGCCAAATAGGTATTGGTGCATTTTCTTAACCCCATATACACATGCTAACGCCTCTTTCTCGACCATACTGTAGTTTCTTTCAGCCTTAAACAGACTTCTAGACGCGTATGCAATCGGTTGAAGTTTGCCTGATATGTTGGTTTGCTATAACACACAGCCGCCCCATACGAAGATGCATCACAAGCTAGCACTAATCGTTTACATGGGTCATACAGTACAAGTAACTTAGTAGAACAAAGTAGGTTTCTGGCCTTCTCAAAGGCTGTCTCTTGAGATTTACCCCAAACCCAGTCGTCACCCTTAAGTAGCAATATGTGCAACGGTTCCAGCAAAGTGCTTAACCCGGGTAGAAAGTTCCCAAAATAGTTGAGGAGTCCCAGGAAGGAAAGCAGCTCTATCAGGTCTGCATTCTTGATGGCCTCTGTCTTTGAGTCCGTGGGTTTGATGCCGTCTGCCGCAATCTTTCTCCCCAAAAATTCGACCTCTGGCGCCAGGAAAACACACTTGGAGCATTTCAGCCTGAGTTCCACTCTGTCTAGTCGACTTAGAATCTCTTCCAGTTTGTGCAGGTGTTCGGTGGTGTCACGACTGGTGATCAGGATGTCGTCTTGAAACACGACGGTGCGCGGAACCCATTTCAGCAGACTCTCCATGTTCCTCTGGAAGATGGCAGCAGCCGAGCGAATTCCAAAAGGGCACCTGTGGTATATAAACAGTCCTTTGTGTGTGTTGATGCACGTCAATCTTTTCGAAGATTCAACCAGCTCCTGTGTCATGTAGGCAGAGGTTAGGTCGAACTTGGTGAACGACTTCGCCCCTGCTAATGTTGCAAACAGGTCATCCGCCTTGGGTAGCGGGTACTGGTCTTGTTACAAGACTCGGTTGATCGTTACCTTGTAGTCTTCGCAGATTCTGACCGTGACATCGCTTTTCAACACTGGAACAAACGGACTGGCCCACTCATTGAACTCGACTGGCGCTATGATTCCCTCTCGTTGAAGTCTGTCCAGTTCGATCTCAACTTTCTCCCTCATCATGTATGGAACCGCTCGAGCCTTGTGATGAACGGGCCTTGCATCGGGGACGAGATGGATCTGCACCTTGGCGCCTGTGAAAGTTGCCGATGCCTGGTTCAAATAGCGACAGAAACTTGCTCAGCACTTGGGCGCACGAGGCATCATCCACTGAAGATCGTGCCTTGATGTCGTCCCAGTTCCATCGAATCTTTCCCAACCAGCTTCTGCTGAATAGCGTTGGACCTTCGCCTGGTACAATCCACAATGATAAATCATGCACAGCACCATCGAACGATATCTTCACTGCCGCACTGCCAATGACTGGTATGAGCTCTCTGGTGTAGGTGCGCAGCTTTGTCTGAATCAGGCTCAGTTTGGGCCTTTGTGCCTTGTTGCCCCACAGTTTCTCAAAAGCCTTCTGGCTCATAATTGACTGACTCGCCCCTGTGTCCAACTCCATTGATACCGGAATACCATTCAATTTGACTTTCAGCATGATAGGAGGGCTCTTGGTGGTGAAGGTGTGTACCCCATACACTTCATCCTCAGGTTGAGTTGCCTCTCTTGTTCTGCGTAATCCGCGCAGGATCGATCATCCTCTGCCGACTCTGCCACATGGTGAGTCACAGCACTCTTGCACATTCCCTGGAGGTGTCCCATTGTTTCGCAGCCTTTGCACACATAACACTTGAATCGACATTGATGGGCTTGATGATTATCCCCGCAGCGCCAACATGGTGCTAATGGATTTGCATTCATGCCCGATGGCGGACTCTGTGTCATCCTAGGTCTTGCAGCTGCAGACGTGTAGGCCCTGCCATGTACAGTTCTGCCTGCTAGCGACGTTATTTTATGCACACTACTTGCCGGTGAGCTTCGATGCTGGGAAGATATCTGTCTGATATTATCGCTCGTGGATATGAATGCCTGGGCTATCGTGATGGCCTTGCTCAGGTCTAGGGATTCAGCGTACAGCAGCTTGCGAAGAATGACCTCATGGCCGATGCCAAGCACAAAATCGTCCCGCAGCATTTCCCCCAAAAATCCAGCAAATTTGCAAGTTCCCGCAAGGCATCTCAGGTTGGCGACATAACTCGCCACGTCCTGGCCCTCGTAGTGGTGCTGCATGTAGAAGCGATATCTTCCCATTAAGATGCTCTCCTTCGGCTTGAGGTAGTTCCGAACCAGCGTACACAACTCTGTATATGTCTTCTCTGCTGGTTTCTCCGGTGCTAGCAGATTCTTGATGAGGCCGTATATTGTGGACCCACACGGTGAGGAGAATCGCCCTGCGCTTGATCGCTGTATCGTCCCCATCCATCTCGTTGGCCACAAAGTACTGCTCAAGATGCTCAACGAAGGCTTCCCAATCATCACCCTCTATAAATCTCTCTAAAATACCAACGGCAGCCATGACCGTGTGAAAGTTCGGAATCTGTTACTCGTTGCCAATTGTTAAGTATGGAAGAACGCCACAAGACTGAGTACTGTGAGCTAAAACTGATGTGACCTTAATCTCTTTAATACAACTTCAGAACTGCCTAAGCAGCATGGCAGACAACCTTTTATACTGCCTTGCACGAGATGTGCAGCTGACCCTTGGGCCTCCAACAGTTGCGCCCTTTGGTGGCAAGTCTTACACAGTTACAATGTTTACATACATAACACTTTCTTTCTTTCTGTCTTTCTTTTCTTTCTCTATATATTATTAATATATTTAAAATAAACATCTTAACAATTCTGTAAAAATAGCAGAGGCGTGTCAAATGTTGATATCACAAGCATTAAATCCTGTGCTGCTGAATAACCGTGAGTTTATTAGGGTTATGCTGCAATGATGCATTGTTGGTGCAATGCATAAATCACTTTACACTAGTGTACGGTGCTCGGTACAACTGCAGTATTAGTGTGCTAGGAGGCAGTAACTAAGTGGTGAATACAAGAGAAAAGAACTCAGGTCTGACATCCCCTGAACTCCAAGGTGGGTGGCAGTTTTGTAGCGATACACTACAATGTATTTTCTTTAATTCCTCCACACAATCTGTTCAAACTATTTTGCTGAGATGGTTGCCGTGGTGAAAATCTGGCTGAAGAGTTTAAGAGCAAGTGAGAACTGACAGACAGGAGCAAGAGTCAATGACAATGTGAACGCCATAGTGTGGGAGCGGATTGATTGCTGCTGTACTTTGATGGTCGAAGTGAAGTGCTCTGATGTCCTGTGGCCTGTGACTTATTCCAGAGCACTGCACAGTTTAATTTTGAAGTTTGATACTGATGCATGCATTTCATAAAAATATAGCTTGATTAAATGTCTGTGCAAATAGTTGTCAGTATAATTAAAACATGTTTGGTGTATTTTATTCAGCTTCATAGTGCTGTGTATTATCTAAACAATTCAGTTGCTTGAACCAATTTTGTCAACCAAGTGATATTATGGAGTCCAGCTGGAGCAAAGAGGTGAGTTTAAACCTTGTCAAATTTAAGGCTGCATTTATACCGCAGTTGCCGCTTTGAGCTGCGGTGTACAGACAGCAGATACTAGTTATAGTACAGACTTGCCTCAATCTAACTGGCACAGGGGTACATAGCGTATTTTACGACCACTGGATGTCTCAAAGCACTTTACAGCCAATGAAGTACTCTTGGAATGTAGTCACTGTTGTAATGTGGGAAACGTGTCACTATTTCCCATACCTCGGGAGCCTCTTATCCACAAGAACAGATATTGATGACGAGATTCAACATCATCTCCAGTGTGCCAGTGCAGCCTTCTGCCGCCTGAGGAAAAGAGTGTTTGAAGAGCAGGCCCTCAAAACTGTCACCAAGCTCATGGTCTACAGGGCTGTAGTAATACCCGCCCTCCTGTATGGCTCAGAGACATGGACCATGTACAGTACACACCTCAAGTCGCTGGAGAAATACCACCAGCGATGCCTCCGCAAGATCCTACAAATCCCCTGGGAGAACAGACGCACCAACATTAGCGTCCTCGCCCAGGCCAACATCCCCAGCATTGAAGCACTGACCAGCATTGATCAGCTCCGCTGGGCAGGCCACATCGTTCGCATGCCAGACACGAGACTCCCAAAGTAAGCGCTTTACTCGGAACTCCTTCTCGGCAAACGAGCCAATGGCAAGCAGAGGAAATGTTACAGGGACACCCTCAAAGCCTCCCTGAAAAAGTGCAACATTCCCACTTAAACCTGGGAGTCCCTGGCCAAAGATCGCCCTAAGTGGAGGCGCTGAGCACCTCAAGTCTCATCGCCGAGAGCATGCAGAAATCAAGTGCAGGCAGCGGAAAGAGCGTGCGGCAAACCTGTCCCACCCACCCCTTTCTTCAACAACTATCTGTTCCACCTGTGACAGGGACTGTGGCTCTCGTATTGGACTATTCAACCACCTAAGGACTCATTTTAAGTGTGGAAGCAAGTCTTCTTCGATTCCGAGGGACTGCCTATGATGATGATGATGTGGGAAATAAGAGAACTCTGTTCATATGTGTTTTACGCATACGAGGAGTTCTGTGCCCAGACACGAGACTGTGAGTGTAAGTGCTTGCATTATCCTAATGTTTACAAGTTACCAGTTGGTTCAGTAGACTGCATAGACGTGTTTAAAATATGACTGGAGTGATGTGAGACTGCCTCTTGAAAGGAGCCTCACACTGCTTGGCTTTCGAGCCTTGAAACATTAGATTAGAATCTGGCACCTGAGTTAGACTGCCACTTTTCTTGTCATTTTGTACTCAAAACTACTACTCATCAAAACAGAAGTGACCGTATAAATACGCCCTTGGTATACGTTGTTTTTGGATTAAGCTTTTACTTTTTTGTTAGTCATGCCACGAGGGAAGGGAAAAAACACAACTTTTTACCCCAAGCCTCATGACCATGACTGGGAAATCGAAAAATTCATTAATGTAAGCACAGATTCAGCAACAGTGCAATAAAAGGTTGTATATGGAGTGACACCTATGTAAGCATGATGTGCTTGGGATATTTGCAAAATCTGACAGATTTACTATGAAATTGTTATTCATGACTTTTCCATGCTGGGCAATTCTACAAACTGGACAAGCTCAGAATGTACAGACATGGTTAGTAATTCAACTGGTTGAAATCTTGGCCTTTGAGACAGCTGTGGCCTTGAATTAAAAACTTTAATTTACATATTAAACGGCACAAAAACATTTAATTGAGTAAATTTAAAAATGTTATTAAGAAATATGCAATTAGTTGATGCTTTTATTTTGTTTAAAACCATGTTTTGGACACAGAAATTTCAGTTGCTGAAAATAAAGTGCTGGAATTTATTGGTGTGCCATCTCTTTTTCTTTTATTGCTAGGCGACTGGCCATTATGGATTGATTATTTTAATAAATCCTGAATCGTTTCTCATTGCCAGTTTTCTAGCTGGTTTCCTATCGCTTCAGTTGTGATTTGCTGCTCTTTTAGTTTGAGGCATTCGGCAAAGTGTGATGGCATAAGAGTGTTTGTGACAGAGAAATTGGCACAAGATGTGTTACACAGCAGGCATACTTTTAAGGCATAAATATTGGAATCAAATTGCTTGAAGACTGAAGTTTTCCAATTTTGTAATAACAAAGGGCTGGATTTTCCAGCCCTTTGCGTTTCGGGTTTTGCCCTGGACGGTGTGAAAAGCGGCGTTGAGGTCACCTGTGCCCCGTCGCGATCCTCCGGTGAGGTTTTGCGGCAGCGCTGAGCAGCACCGCCGGAAAGAACTGCGCCGGGTGTGTAACGCCTCTGGTTGTGACACCGGCAGTAATTTGGATTTCGGCCTGATCTGTCCGCCCGGAAATGTGCCCGCAATGACCACTCAGGAAATCAGTGCGGTCCAGCATAACCGGCGGCGGTGAGGAGGGTAAAGTACTCCGAAGGTGAGTGCGAGTGTTTGTTCTTTTAATCTTTTCAGCGGTTTGTGCTGTGGTGGTGTGGGTATTGTTTTGGGATTGTTTTTGTGGGTTTTATTTAAGGTGTCCATTTGTGTGTGTGTGTGTGTGTGTGTGTGTGTGTGTGTGTGTGTGTGTATGTATGTATGTATGTATGTGTGTGTGTGTGTGTGTGTGTATGTATGTATGTATGTATGTGTGTGTGTGTGTGTGTGTCCACCACTCCACCCCCTGCAAGGTCTCTCTCAACCTGGCTCTTTAGTTCACGATTTTCCCATTTTTGCATCACGAAAAGTGTACAACACCTCCCTTCGTGATGCGCCCCCTGACACAAGGCCCAGATGCTGAAACTCCCTTATCAAAGTGCAGACTATTCCCGGCTTTTTCGTCCTGAAAACAGAAAAGCCTAAAATCCAGCCCAAAGTGTTTTATTACAGAAGGTCATTTTGAGTTTTACAAAATTGGAGATAAATTAAGGAATACTTGTTATTTTTAAGACTCTTTTAAACCTAATGGGTGAGAAATTGGGCTCAGTAGCACTTATTCTTTGAGCGCTATGAGTGCCCTTAAAGTTCCAAAATGGCATCTGCTTGTGACACAAAGCATGCTGGATGGCATCTTGATTCAGGCGGGTTAACAAATGCGCAGTGAACGTCTACCGGAAATATGCAGAGTAGGCAGATCATGACGCCAATCAGTGTGTAACACTAATTTGATGCCAGTGCTGCCATGTTGGAGCTCAGTGTTCCAGCCCACGCCCTCTCTTATCCTTGCACAGTTGAACACACATTCAGCAGCAGGAAGGGCCCCCACCAGCGTTATTTAAGGGATCATCAACTACTTATAGATTAGTAGCTGGCTATTGATATCATTATATAAGTGTTTGGTGCGTTCCATAGTTGTTTCAAGTTGCTAAAGGCTACAGGGAGTGGTGCGGCAGGTGCTAAGGACTTTGTCCTGATTTCAAGCTTCTGCATAAATCAGTTGTTCCTAGACCTGGGTGCACTAGTAGGAATTACCCTTGGAATACAGAATGACCGGGAGAATGAAGCGAGGCCATGCAGAGCAGGAAAAGCTGCGAGAAGAGGGAGAAAGAAGATGAGAGGGAGAAGGGCTCTCAGCAGGAGACCATATCCGCCCAGGGTGTTCAGGGAACAATTCTCCTATCTGAGCCTCAGCGAGGAACAGTGTGTCAGACCTCTGCGCTTCACTAAATAGGTCGTCACTGAAATCTGCCACCTGCTGCAGCCATAACTCCAACCTCAGAGCAGGGCAAGGACCGCATTGCTGTGAGGTGACCGTGGCGATGAACCTTTATGCGTTGGGCTCCTTCCAGGCTGGAGATTTTTGCAACATCTCGCAGTTTGCAATGCACTGTTGCATAAGGGAGGTCACTGAGACTCTCTGGGCACAGAGGGACAGCTTCATCTTCCCTCCTGCCAAAAACAAGCAGGCGCAGTGAGCACGAGGGTTTGCAAGGTTTGCACGATACCCTCTGGTGCAGGGTTCTGTTGACTGCACTGTTGCATGAGGGGGGATCACTGAGGCTCTCGATTCAAAGAGTGCTGATTATAATTCATTCTCTCTGTCCAGAGAGCAGCAAGTGTGAACACGAGGGTTTGCTCAGAGTGCAGGGTGCCATTGACTGCACACATATCACTTTGTGGGCGCCGCATGTTAACTCTGCCATATACCAGAACTGAAGGGGATTCCACTCCCCAATGTCAAGTTGGTGTGGGATCATAGATAGTGAATTGTGCAGGTGCCTGGTATCCTGGCAGCAGTCATGATACTTTCATTCTGCGGCAGTCCACTGTGCCAGCTGTATTTCAGCTACTACAGCAAACCAAAGGGTGGCTCCTGGGTGATAAGGGCTCTCTGTTGACGACATGGCTCATGACTCCGGTTCGCAAACCACATACATGTGCATCATGCATACAACAAGAGCCATGCTGCCACAAGAAATGTGATAGAGCAGACCATTGGCATGCTGAAGCAAGGATTCCGCTGCCTGGACCGCTCTGCAGGAGCCCTGCAGTACTCGGTGGAGCAGGTCTCAAGATTTATGGTGGTCTGCTGCCTGCTGCACAACTTTGCCATCATGACAGCCCTTGCCACCAGCTATCAAGCGAGAAGCTGAGGAGCAAGAGGAGGAGGAAGACGAAAGGAGGCTACAACCTAGGCAGTCCCTTTCTGCCTGAGCTGTATGTGAAGAACTAATTTGAGTGAGATACCAGTAAGTGCAATCCCAATTCCCCATCCACCAACAGTCACACCCTTGTGCATGCCCTTAGTGCCCGTCTTCATGTGCCGTTGCCTGTCCTAGTGCTCCTACACCGCACTACCTCAATGGCTGCAGCATGGCTGCTGGAAAGCTGCTGACCTTTAGTGGGGGACACAGCAGATGGCCTTGGAAGGCAACCTCGAGCAGCCCTGGGCCTAGAAGGCCCGGCTTCAGACTGTACCACCTCGGCCTGGGCGGCAGCAGTCTGGGCTGGCTGACAGGCAACAGCAAGGGCACTGGTGAAGTGGCAGTGGTCAGAGCACGAATGTGGTCACCCTGAGAGAGGACAGCAGGTTCTTGCTCCACAGAGCCACTACCACTCCCCCCGGGAGGCCCCTTAGCAATTCTAGTAATCTGATGGTGGACAGATTTTTGGACTGCTGTGACCCCCTGCAAGCCCCTTTGAAGATTGACATCCGCAACCATGAATGGCAGCAGTCTGAGCTTCCATGGCAGCTATCAATAAGCTTTTACACATGCTAAGGAATACAATAAGGACCGACTGACCCATGTTCAATACTGTTCACATGGAACCTTCTCCACTTCAGCCTTCAAAATTCACGTTTGAATATTTGCTACTATCACCAAGATCTGCACCTGGTGAAAGCTGCTGGTGCTGCAATGGAAGCTGAGACATCGGACATCAGACGTTGCATCATGGTTGGGTCTACAAGTGCACTGATGGAGTTACCCACCACTTCCATGCTGGAAAGGATGGGCTCCAAGCTCTGCCCAAAGCCCTGTGCCAAGTTAGTGCTGGATTCTTCCATGCTCTTTGACATTGAAACAGGCTTTCTGACAGGCTTGCCAGTGCACTAAGCATTTCATTGTGCATACTCATCAGCCTTCTTCTGTATGCCGCCCCATCGAAGTCTTCATCTGAGTCCTGTGCAGCAGAACTCTTGTGCATCTCACCATCCGGGGAGCTGGCACCTGCACTATTCTTGCCCTATGCCCTGGCTGCAGGCTACTCATGCCCAGTGTCTGATGATGTACAGATCAAGCCTCTATCCTATCGTCTGAGATATGTGCAGTGTCATTATCTGAGCTGGTGGCTGCAAGTGTGAAATCAGGTGACAGTGTGTCACCTTCATCACTCTCTTCTTGGGGTTCCTCCGCTGCCTGAGCAGGTTGCAGCTCTTGGGTATCTGAAATTAAAAAGGAACAAGGGATGGGTTGTGGTGAGGGGAGGGTGGAAGAAAGAGATGCATGCTTTCATATGCAGCTTGTAAATCAGAAGAGATTGTGGGATGAGGAGGAAGTGGGATGTGAGAAGGAGAATTGGGTATGATACCATGATCTTCAATTGATTCAGCCCCGCCTCTATCCACTGGCTGTTCCAATAATGATAAGCAGTATCTTCTCCCTGGGGGTTAGAACATGCAGGCGTGCCTGTCCCGCTCCGGATAGCTTCTGATGCCTCTGATTGTGCACCACCTTCTCCTCCAAAAGAGAGGGGAGTGTGTCAGTGAGTGTTGTCCAAACTGTTTGAGAGATGTGGCTGTCATGGTTGAATAGCTGGCAGTGTGTGCAAGCTGCGAGATGTGGTTTGTGAGGCTTGCAGCTAAGTGTGTGCGGGTGAGGTGAAGCATATGAATGTGAGGTATGAGTCCTGATTGATAGAGATTGTTGGTAGGTGAGTGATGGGGGCGTGGTACATTGAGCAGTGACTGAGGCTAATGGTGCAGCTCGTGGGATATGGCATTTGAAGATGAATTCACTGACCTTGACCACTCTTGTGAGGTAATTGAACTTGTGGCATTGCATCCAGGTCCTTGGGGTTAGACTCCTGGCATTGACCTCCACGGCTATCTGCTCCCACTGCCTTTTGCCATGTGTCTTGAGGACCTCCTCCCAGGATGTCTCTCCTTCTTTTCCACCTCCTCCACCAAGACATCCAGTGCAACGTTTGAAAACGTTGAACACTACTCTCTCTCATGTTGAACCATTCTTCTCTCTTTTCCAGGTCAGATTCACTTGCAGAACGACTCCGAGCATCTGCGCCAGCCACAGTGCACCTCTTCTTTAAGAGGTGCAGGCTAGCTTTAAGCAGTGCAGGCTAGCTTTAACTGGTGCGAGAAAGTATTGATGTTGGGCCTCCTGCTGATGCGTGCAGTCAATCAACAGCACAGTTAGTGCTGGCTGCGAGCTGAAATCATGTAAATGAGCAGACAGCACAAAGATCCGATATTAGGGGACTATCCAATTTAGCCCCCATGCCTACAAATTTAGAATATTTTTCTTTACAATGCAGCAATTTCTTTAAATGATTTGAATTACACCGTAGAACCTCATTGGAGGTGCAGCTCGTTGGCTGGAGACATGTAGTCAGTTCCAGATGTCCCCCTCCCATGCTCTTCAAATCCCACAAGTGTGGCAAAACATCATTTGCATCTGTTTAAAATAATTTCCCCAGAGCTGTAGTAATTCCAGTTATTCCACAAACATGCTGAAAATAGCTCCTTTGCTTGGCAAAGTTTTGCAGAAAACCACAAGTAGAGTTTTTGTGCTGCAAAAAGGTTTCTTTTTGTCGAGCTGGGTAGCGTTGGATTTTAAGTAGTAACCCTTCAGTTCTCCTTAATTGCAAACTTAACTCCTGTTTTGGAGAGGTGCTTTTCAAAGCTCACTTTAAGCAGCTGCTTCAAGTCCAGCAGTGGAGTGAGCCAGTGTACATCTAACAAGGCCAACAATTCATCTGAGGGATCATTCTGCACAAGATGCAGCTATTCAGAAATCACTTGTGTCATAATTTGGGGAGAAAGGTCTTTTCAACAAGCTGATTGCTTTTTTTTCATACAGCTGGTGACAATACACTAGCCCGAACCAAGCATTGTGTCAGCTGTGGCTCAATGAGTAGCACAATCACTTGTCTCTGAGTCAGAAGGTTGTGAGGTCACATCCCACTCCAGGGACTTGAGCACAAAAAATCTAGGCTGACACTCACTGTTGGAGGTGCCGTCTTTCGGATGAGATGTTAAACCAAGCCCCGTCTACTTTTTCAAGTGGATGTAAAAGATCCCATGGCACTATTTCGAAGTAGAGCAGGGGAGTTTTCCCCGGTGTCTTGGCCAATATTTATCCCTCAATCAACATAACAAAAAAAACAGATTATCTAGTCATTAAAACATTGCTGTTTGTGGGAGTTTGCTGTGCGTAAATTGGCTGCCGCGTTTCCCACATTACAACAGTGACTACACTCCAAAAGTACTTCATTGTCTATAAAGCGCTTTGAGACGTCCAGTAGTCGTGAAAGGCGCTATATAAATGCAAGAGTTTCTTTTTATGATGCCATGCCTTTTAGTGCGGTAACACATGAAATTTATGTACACAATTACTTCATATTGCCTTTGGCTCAGTGTCAGTATTTTTCCAATTGGTTTATTCTTATTCAGTTTTGTATTGCCTAATCCAGGCATGTTCACGTAAACCTGTATTGCCCCAGTTTTTCAGTAATCGGCTCAAAGTACCAGTAAAAGGTGAAGTAACTGACGTGTTATGGGGAATCGCTTGTTGAAATGCATCTGTGATTAACTTTTATAATTAATAGAGGAGCATTGTAACAGTGCACAATCTGTGCAGTCACATTGCTGATGTCCTCATGTTTGTTACACAGCTTTCAATCAGTCACAAATCTTTGTACCCAGGAGCAAAGGTCAGAGAACAGTGACACATGTAAACTATGAGTTTCTGAAGTTGACTTCTCTGAACACTAGAAAATCTTTATCATTGGTGCTAGAGGGATATTTTTAATGAGTTGCTTTGATTGATACCTTTACACTGAAAAGTGAAAGGGGGAGCAAATACTGTGCATTGCAGCTTTCAGTGGCAAATGTATGTTGCAATATAGTGCATGGAAGATGTTGCAATTTATATAGGTATGGAGTCCTTTCTGTTAAACTTTAAGCTCCGATATTTACCTAAGCCGCTCAGCGGGAATGAGCTGGGTTCAGATTGAACGTCTGTTTAACACCCCACCCGATTTCAACGGAGAATAAAGTCAGACTGGCGTAAAACAGGCAGATGATCCGAACTCAACCCTGTTTCCGCTGGGCGGGTTACGCTAAAATTGGTTTCTGGTGTGTGTGTTAGCAGCTCTGTATTGTAAGGGTTGCAAGTGGGTCCTTTCATCTCCTTGTTTGCTGGTATAATACCAGAGCAATCAGCACTTGCAGTCAAGTGGTGTGTTCTCCAACTATTAAAAAAGGCAGATGTTTTGACCTATAAAACGCCCACTGCATTGTTCCAGAAAAATGGTGACTGGACGCGACGGGGAATTTGGGCCTAATACACAAGTTACAACATCCTTCCCTCCCCCATTAAAAAAGTGTTTGTGCCAGTAATGTTGATCAAATGACTACATTATACAGATCTGAGCCCAGTTTTGAATGCCTTGGCTTTTTTCAAAGTTCTGTGAACCCTTTTTCACATGGCATTGGTTTATGTGAGGAACAAGCTGCTTACACAGTGGAACACTTAAAGGTTTTAGTTTGTTGTGTAGGATTCTACACATGGTAATAAGAATATAGGGGTGAAATTGGTCAATGCTGGTGGTGCAAAATAGGCTGAAAGCGAATCAGTAGCCCATATGTGAGCCATTATCATGAATTTCTATTTTCACTTCTGCAACTATGCTTCCACTGAAACCCTTATCCATACCTTTGATACTGCAAGATTGGATTACTACAGTGCTCTCATTGCCAGCCTTTCGAGTTCTGCCCATCACAGATTGAAATTATTTCAAAACTCCATACCCACAAGCTATCGTGCATTAAGTCCTGATTTTCTATTGCCACTGTTTTGGGCAATCTTCATTGCCTCCTTTTACCCAAAAGCATTGATTTCAAAATCTTTGGGGGAAAAATTTGAGTTGTTTGCGCCTCCTATTAGTGGCCGCAAATGACTTTTTGCCCGGGTGCGGTGCTGCCGCCAACTCCCGCGGGTGGGAGTATAGTGCCGGTGCTAACTGGTAGTGCCCCGTTCCTGCCATCATCACCATGAGCAGCGACCTGTTTTCACCCTAGAGCGGGCGATGCCCATGACACCTTCGGCGGCACATACCAGGCTTTAGGCCGCTCATGGGGCGAAAATTAAAGGGGTGGTGCGATGGTAAAAAATTAAAATATAGCTGACTTACCGGTTGCGGCCTTATTCACTGCAGAACGTGGGGTCCGTGCCGCGTGCAGCCCAGCACTCCACTTGTGCTGCCACAGCACCCCGCTCCCTGGTGGTGCAGAGTCGTCAACTTGGCCCCTCCCCTTTAATTGGAGGGTAGGGCCTTGTCTTCCCACCTGCGCTATGTGTCCCTCCACATAACGCTGGAAATTTTGTGTCCCTTTGCGCCCTGGCCCCATCCCGAAAGGAGGTTTGCGCTCCACTTCCTCTCGGGGGCAGTAAGTCCAATATAGCTTGCGGGGCGATAATTCTGCGCCTGGCGTAGCAACACCCGTCTTGCAGCTGTCAAGGGGGCGGTATTGAATGTTCAGCCATTTGTCCTCATCTGCAGGTCAGTGCCTGGCCTCAGCCTTCTCTTTATCCACAGCTTCCTTCAGCTCCATGGTCCAGCAGACATCCACCATTCTTTTGACTCAAACCTCCTTTGTTCTTGGGTGCCATTTGCTTGCCAATGGAAACTGCCTGGTTCATATGACCAAGAATAACGAGTATTTGGAGAATCTTAATTTGCAACAGAATATATGGTATGAACTGAACACACGCAGGACTCCATTTCTGTTGAACATCATAAATCAAACATTGGTGTGAGCCGGTTTATAAAACCATGCTGTTTGAAGCCTCTCAATATGTAACTTGCTATGTAGTCATTGACTGCAGAAGAGCAGCTGAGGAACTTGGAGCCCATTCCACACGTGTTTTGCGATCTCTTAGCCAATATGTGGAGGGTTTCACTTAACATGACTGTAACACAATTGTGTCACTAGATTCGGCAATCTAATGACCGGGGCCCAGGAGAGGCGTGAGTTCGGGGTCCAGAAAAGGCGAGGACGCAGGGGCAGCACAGGCCAACCCACACTGCGATATGTGTGCACATTAGGTCTGTGCAGCAGAGCTGGTCTCCAGTCGACTTGATTAATCCTTGCCATTGGACCAAAACCTAGCTCTGTCAAGCCCGTGTGGTGGCTGGTGCGCAACTCATCCCTTTTGGTGTGGAAGCAAGTCATCCTCGATACCGCATTAGAAGAAGAGAAGAAAACTATGCTGTCTGTTTGGTCCTCAGTGAACTCAGTACCAACAGTATAAATGCACATTCGATGGGCAGGATCAATGCAAGTCCTTCCAGTCCTTTAATTCAGATAATAGTTTGCTCAGGCTAAATGATTAATAAGATAATTATGAACCATTAGGTGTAGATCCTATTAGATTTACAACTTAAAAAATCCCTCCAAAATGTCTTTCTTGTATAAACTTCTATTAAATGTAAAAAAATTTGGCTTCTAAAATTGTTTTTTTAAGAGATATAAGAAATTGTGAATGAGGTAGAATCCTCTAGTTTGCTTTATCCTTAGACCCATGTTCAGAAACTCCATTGACGCACTTTCACATTTCTTGTGCGTTGGCAACAAGTTCATGTTCCTGTTCACCTCACTGAATCATGAAGCTGTTCTTGAATACTTTAACCAAGTCTCCATTCATTAAACGCAGGGACACTGTTCCATAAATTAAACACTCTGCTCTGGAATATTCCTTTAACCAGTAACTACATAAAAGTCCTAGAATGGTCTTATTTCCAGAGATATCAAGAGAAGCCCAACAAAAAAATCATCAGTTTTATGTTCCTTATTAAATATTCTTTACCCTGTGCTGGCCTCCAGATCACTTGCCATGTCATTCTCCCATTCTAGGCTGAGTCTAATTGTAGGCTGAGAAAAGTGCGCTCTACCCCTCTACTTCAGTTATTCTACTTGTGCTCTAAGTAAAGAATTTTCTCAGTGAGAAGACATAGAGACCAAACCAATTTTAAATAGTATTATGCATGTAAATGTGGAATTGAGATGGTAATGTTTAAGGCATCACTGTGTCAGGATTCCACATGGATGATTTTTATATACTGAGAAATTACCCTATTTTACATCTATGCTATGATTAGATTATATAGTGATCCAGTTCATTCTTCAGTACATTTAACATGTATTGAAACACTTTAGGACAGTAAAAAAATTCTAAACTGTCCATTGGTGAAATAACAAATTGCACATATTGGTACTGCTGTGCAATTTGAGGGCTCCTCAACACAGTATCTTGTACACAGAAATTAGGAAAATCAGTTTGGGTTTAAAAGTGCGATTCAAATGTGCAGCAGTTGCAGATGCTGTTCTGGTTGTGTGAATAGTCCTTACTCCAATGACTGCACTAGCTTTTTCTGTTGCATTGTGCATCTGTAACCTTTACATATGAAGGAATATATTTGTATTTTTCTAGTGACCTGTTTTTTTAAGAGATCTCTAGATTCAGAGTTCACTTGTTAAAAAAAAAGTATGGGGCAAATTTTGCCTGCCGCTCCCGCCAATCCCACGCTCCGGGCATGAATCAGGCAAAGCCTTGCCCTGTGTGACCTGAAACTCTTTGGATTTCTGGATTGAGTTCACTTGCTCAGGCCAGATGCTTTTCTGACCTGACGCAGGCCTGCTCCCTAGCAAGGCCTCGCAGCCAGAAACGGTGGGGGGATGTATATCCAATGACTGGGGGACTGAGCAAAGCAGAGGGGAAAACCCGCCCTTTTAATTTTTTAACATGACAAATGTTTCGAGAACATCCGTTGATATGATTTACTGACAATCACACTATCTACATTCATGGTGATTAAAGCACCAGAGGACAATGGTCCTTGGAACAATCAGTGTTTGAGAGAGGGCAGTGCATTATGAAAATGGCCTCCAGTGTAAGGAATTCCTCTATCTGGATTTGGCTGCTTTTCTGTGCTCCTCAGGATGTGTCGATGACATGCAGCTTTTATTTATCATCTTGTGGTCTGTTGACTGTGGAGATATTAGTCATCTCTCTGCTCTTATGATCTTACAATAAGATTTATTTCAATAATCTAAATGTGTGGTATAAATTGGATTTGTTCTGGCCAGCAGGATGTGATAAATATCTCCACTCTTGAGACCGCACATAACTCAGTCTTGACTGTACTTTGCGACTTATCTGGTCAACCTCACTCGTGGAGATACTTATCTAAGATCACTGTTGGCTGTGAGACTCATCCTTTCCCTTCATTTCATTTCGGTCCCAGGTGACACAACACTTGCAGTTTTCTTTGCATTCAGGAAGTCACTTTGTACAAGCTTTTCAGTACATACTGATCCGATCTTTAATGTTCATAGTCCAACAGAACAGAAAACAAAATATTTCAAAAACACATTGAATAATTATGTACAGACACCATCTGTTTGTTTCCCTTCACTTTCCCATGAGGAAACTACGTTTAGAATTATTTTGACCCCTGAAGGGTTAATATTGCAGGTTTGCAGATGGCGTCTTCTCACCATACCTCTGTTTCTTCAATGTATAATTAACCCTCCATGGTCTTTAGTAATATTTTTTGCATTGAAACATAGGTGTGGGGCAGGATGAATATTTCCTTTGTGCAATGTAGGTAATTAAACCATTCTTTATGGATGGGTTTACGAGTTTGTTGTATGTGACCCACAGGAGGACATTTTTCTTACTGTTCTGTCTGTAGAGTGATAATTGTGCAATGACTATCGGTCTACATTTATAGCATCTGTAAAGGCATAGTAAATAATTCTCCAGCACCAAGCAAAGCTGCAATGGGATATTGATAAGATGGTGGATTGGGCAAAAATGTGGCAGATGGGATTCAATGTCGTTTAATGCATTTTTCTTAAAAAAAAGTAATAATTGTCCTTTGACTGGGAGATGGATGGGTGATTTGGAATAGCAGAGGGATTTGGGGGTTCAGGCTCACAAGACATTAAAAGCAGAACCTCAAGGGGATAAGGCCATAAAGAAGCTAATGGAATACTGAGTTTTATGGCAAGAGCTGTAGATAAAAGTCAAGATGTAATGACAAATCTATTTAAAACCTTAGTAAGACCACAGTTGGAATTATGTGTGCAGTTTGGGGCTCCACACTATATTAAGTGTGTTGAGACAATAGAGAAGGTACAGAGAAGATTCCCAAGGATACCGCCTGCTATAACGAAACGCATGCACAAATAAGCCTTGAAAAACTGCTGCTGTTCATGTTAGAATAGAGGAGATTAACAACAACCGCAACAACTTGTATTTATAAAGCTCCTTTAACATAGTAAAACATCCCAAGGGGCTTCACAGGAGTGTCATAAAACAAAATTTGACACGGAGCTACATGAGGAGAACCAGGTGACCAAATGCTTGGTCAAAGATGTAGGTTTTAAGGAGCGTCTTAAAGGAGAAAAGAGAGGTAGAGAGGCGGAGAGGTTTAGGGAGGGAATTCCAGAGCTTGGGGCCCATACAGCTGAAAGCACGGCCACCAATGGTGGAGCGATTAAAATCAAGGATGCTCAAGAGGGCAAAAGGGGTGATTTGATAAAGGTCTAAAATTATGATGAGAAGGGTTAAACAGATTATTTGCAGTGATTGAAGGATCTAGAATGAACGGACACAGATGTAGAAGATTTATGTCAGAGAGCATGAGAAACTCTTTTACACCGAGGGTTGTGAGACTGTGGAATGCACTACCAGTGTTAATGATGGAAGTCGAGACCATGTTGCCTTTTCAAAATAGGTTAGATTGGTGTTTGAAGGCAAGGGGCATAAAGGGATATGATAAAAGGGTGGGTACATATATATATCTAATGGGACTTCTGCTCATATGAAAAATGCACACCAACATGTGCTGATTGGGCTAATTGTCTTGTTTCCATGTTGAATTTCTATATAATTCTGTGCAAGGTTGCTGCTGTAGCCAATTTAAGGAAATTGTGTAATTTTTTTTCTGGATATATAACTTGCCACCTGTGTAGGCTAATTGCTTAAGCTGTGTTGTGATGGCATCTCTGGGGCTGAGGCTGCACTAAGGGGGTATGACTTCTGGAGTGCACTGGGATATCACCTGCAAGCCAGCTTGGCTATAATTGCACCTGCGATAGTCAATGAGCGTTGTTGTATCCAATAAGTGGCCTGGGAGATGTCAGAACCAAAGAAGCAGGTGGCTTAGATCTTATAATAGGCGAGAAACCAAAAAAGAAAAGTTGACACCATGTGGCATGCTTCTCACTCAATGTGTTCTGTGTTTCCTCTCACTTAGAGGTATAGCAGATATAGAGGGACACCGGATGCTTTGTTCAGGACTTTAAAATATTGAGGGAGTCAATTGTGTATAACCGTTTATAAGAATTGATGGACTTTTTAATTTCGAACAAGAAACCTGTTACTAAGCCTGATTGTATGAGGGAGCTGAAATAATAAGAGATTACCTTCATCTTACTGTTAGGTTTCGGAATTCTCCTAAATCCCCGAATGATGCCACCAATTAAACAGAATGTGTACTTTTTAAATTGACAAAGTTGTGAAGGGTTTAAGGGAATAAGGAAATATGTGAGGCCTGAACATGGCTATTCTGTATATATCTGAGGCATATGTTCCAATGCCTAATTTAAAAAAAATGTGATTTTGTAACAAAAACCACATTGTGTTTTTTTTAATCACCCAATCTTCGGTGTATTTCTGAGACAAGGAGCCGGGAAATTATATTTTCATGCCTTCAGCCCTGGCTCCCAGAATCTTCCACTGCTCGGTGCAGCTGACTGCCAAGGATATGGGAAGAAATGGCATGTTGCAAAAGACAGCTTTGGAAAACACAATGAAGATGGGCATCACGAGGGGAATTATTTTAAAGGAACTTCTACATTGCAGGAGTGTAGCCGACTGTGGCAGTGCAGTCCTTGCAATGTCGGCTGAAGTCCTATTTATACGTGGGTCCAGCGGGGACCTGAAAGCAGTGGAACGAAAACGGGGATCTCTAAATCTGCCATTAGAGGAAGGCTGCCAATTCCAGCCGAGTACACGTGGAGAGCCAGGCCCGTGTGATTGCAGTCTGCACAGTAGAGCCCAGCTTTGCACCACCGCCATACGTTAAAGAGGGAAAAATGACCACCCTCCCTAAGCAGCAACAAAAAACAGGTGTAGAAGCGTCAAAATGTCAATGTTTGTGTGCTTGTATCTTATAATTTAGTTCACAGTTAAAAGCCGAATATGACGTTATGTGAATGTCTCAGTTAAGTTAGAGGTGTTTTTACACTAGGTATCCATTTTTGTTATGACAAATGATAAAGTCTTGACTGGAACATATCGCTGACAACTCATTGAAAACTAAGCATTGAACTTATTTGAAGATGGTGCGGAAGTGGCCAGTATACTGTTAAGGAAGTGAGGAGCACCTGTATTAACAGAGGGGACGTTAACGACAGCTTCACGAAATAAAGTCATGGTTTAATACAAAGAGCCAACTTGTCAAAAGATAGGCCTGACATGATCTTTGAGTAGTTCAATCCTAGTGGCTACTGGAGGTATATTTTCAGTTGTATCTACAGATAATAAACCTGATTAGTCTGAAACTTATGCTGCCAAGTAAGTTGTTTTTTTTCAGTCTTCATGCATTTGAGTGAACTTGTTTAATAATTTGCATGTCTGATTCATTTCCTGGTATATTTGATTGTATGAGTTTTTTTTAGCATAATACTTAACCTGATCAACTGGTGTTGGTGGGTCGTAGGCCTCTGTTGTGTTCTGTAAAACTACAGCAGATAATGTCTACGAATACTTGATATCATGCCAAAATATTTGGCTATATTCTTTGGGTACTATTTCTATTTCAACTTACACAACTGTGAAAGAGTTATTGTTTGTGAACAGGAATTTCTTTTGTCACAGAAATCAAATATGACATCAGTTCATACCAGTGCAGCTCAAATTTTAAAAACATTTTCTTTTTTTGCGGGGCGGGGTGGGGGCGCGGTGGTGAGGGAGTTAAATAATTGCAAAGTTATAGCATTTATGGGAAATGCTTCTCTCTGAATAGACTGTTGTTTTATATCCAAGAATTTCTGTCCTTCAGCTTAGAATTTTTAATCCTCGGAAATTGCAAAATGCTCTCTCGAAATTATCTCCTTTTATTAGTCACCACGTTTGTCAGTGATCAACTTAAAAATAATTTTATTTGTTGATATTGGCTTCAGCAGAAGAGGAGTTTGCAACTCAGCAGTCATAACATTTCCATTGATGAGGATATGGCAAGGCAACTGGTTTTACTTCATGATATTTTAAAAAGAGAGAGGGGGACTACAGTGAATTATGTACATGACATAGATCTTTCTTTTCATCACCTGGGCAGTAATCAGATGGAGCGGATTACCTGCTTGTTATAGAACCCATTGATTTTCAGCAATGGAATGAAAATCAGACGGGTTCCGAAGTGGACGGGCGATCTGCTCTGTCAGATCAAGCCACAAATCCACTCCATGCATCTACTGATAATTCACAGTCCTTTCTTTGTGCTCAAACAATTTAATTTATCCAATAATGTGAATTAAGCAAAGTAAATAACACAGTAATGTGGGAACTTAATGTAATGTCATTGAATTATCGGATAATTTGAATTAAGCAACTTTGAATTAAGAGGAGTCGACTGCATATACAACCCAGCGGTCTTGAGCCAAAATGTGCAGCAGTGACGGCCAAAGCCAACAAAGGCCTTCCACTGTCCTGCCAACACTGCCAACAATGGCCCCCTTACACTGTTCTGCCAACAAAGGCCCGTACCATCTGTCACTTTGTATACATTTTACAAGATACTTTCTCTCTTTTTTTATTCCCTTGCTCCTGTTTGTGAAAATGGCTGATGGTGTGCAGAGGTGAGTAGGCTGCACAGGGGAAGAACTTGTCGGTATTAAGGGTGTGTAAATTGCAGGTACCAGCAAACAAGGGACACTCGGTGCCACAGAGGCAAAATCACAAGAAAATCTTCACGTTCTGCTATTTGAATGTGCAGTTTTACAAGAGCATAGTTTCCAATAAGTATTTATTGTATTCATTGTATTCGAGTAAACTGAATAAGGGAAAAATGAAAAACACAAAGCCTAGAAACTCCTCAATAAATAATTTTTGACTGCTACAAATACTTATTGTGCTTTACAGACTGAAACATTGTGATAAGAAAGATGAACAAGTATGTTGCTAGCCTTCTGTGTGACGTCCACAGATGTGTTATAATAATCATTGGACTAAAGTGATGTTATTTGAAGGGGGGCAAAGGAAGCACACTCCATTTTTGGAGAGTAAGAAATGAAATAATATATTCTCACTTTTCAAAATAGGTTAAACATAAATAATACACTATAGTGGAAATTTCATCTGTAAATGTGGGTTTTAATGAACAACAATCAATCACTTAATGTAATTAAATCAGTTTTACAGGCAGTAAATTGAACCATGGCATATTTTATGCCATGGTGATGCATTTGCCAATGGAGACAGTCAATCCCCTTATAATAGAACAGATGCTAAACAAAATGTACACCAACTAAAATGAGATGGGGTATGTGGACTGCTCTGACTCCTGGCAATGCATGGCCTTTAAAAGTCAATAGGCTGGCAGCAATCTCAATGGTTGGCTTTGAGCCCCAGTGAGTGCACTTGCAATTAACTGCTGCTGGGAGGAGAATGAGCTGCCCGAGATTTGTGAAGGGTCCAGCCTTTAAGCATGATGGGCAACCTGCCATTAGTTTGTCCTATGTAGAAACCCTAACAGTCTGTCAGTGATGCCAGCTCTCCAAATTTAGGAAGCTGATCTCTCTTGCTAAATTGCTTCATTCTACCTGAACGCTATTGTATTACTTTTTTGTTAGTATTTTTTTGTTTGATTTGTGCATTATTGCCCATACACAAGTAGTGATTTGTAGACAATAAAATTATGCTGTTTTAGAAGCAATTTTTACTTCCCCCCCTTATTTATTGTTTCCTTTGTTTTAAGTGATGATTGCAATTTGCAATCAAGTCACCTCAACAAAAACAGTGCTGTGTTAGAGGTCAGTGCTTGAGATAGGAAAGTGAACACGGAAATAAAAGGCTGAGCAGAAACACAACTGCAGATCCCAAGCAGTAAGTTATTGGCATCAGCACAAAGTGCCACTCAGTGGATGGAACTTTTGTAAAATTAGGACATATTTGAACAGGGGAGAAGACGTTATATAAGGAGAGCAGAAAATAAAAACAAAGGGTTTGTTTTGGAGAATTCTCAAGATATAAACTATTAAGCCCTAATTTTGTGGACTATGGGGGGAGGGGGGTAATTGCCGCCCCCTTCATTAAAGGCCTATTACCGCCTCTAATGGGACGGTAAGGCCTTTCTGCCCGGATCAGGCGGCGTGGCCGACCCATCTGCATTTGCCCCCGAGCTGGGCAGGGCAGGAACGGGTCTCTGCCCCGCCACACCCGACGCTCCGACCCCTTACCGCCCTGTGGGGGAAATTGCCCCACGGTAGTGCGGCTGTGGTGGGAAGCTGCCAGTGGCTGGGTGGTGTGGCCGTCCTTAAAGGGGAGGGCGCACTGCCTCGGCCATCATTTTATTTTAATTGGCGGCCCGACAATGGCGGCTGTTGGTTCGACCGAACCCTTCCCTGGTGGCCCAGTGGGCCCCACGTTGGTCTCGCAGAGTCTCTCCCCTATAAGTGAAGGGGAAGGACGTTGCGACGTGCCAGCGCGACGCTGCATGTCCGCGTCGTGCTGACATTGTCATCGCCCCGCTCCCTCACAAACCCACCCCTACACTACCTCAAACAGTGTTCCAAAGCGCTAAGGCGCAAAATTCGGATCCTTGGCGCCTGCTTTTTGGGCGCTACGAGCCTCCTTAGTGGTCCAAAAATGGCGTCTGTTTTCAGGGGCTATCCAATTTAACCCCCACAATGTTGTATTTCAGGTAATAATGAAGGCCGAGCTTCTTCATTGCCATTATTTATTGAATGATCTGTTTTGTTCCCATTTTGAAACCAGCTTTGTTGTGTTTTGGGTTCCACAGTACTGTATTTTCCATCTCGCACTCAAACATGAGAGGGCCTTAATCTGTATTTCAGTGTTTTGTTACCACAGAATAAATGCTGTATTAATCATATACACATAGATAAGAGATGATTGATAGTAAATTTGGCACATAAATATAAATAATACTTATCTTGAGGCAGATGTCTGTCATCTGTATGTACAGACGCTGTTTTCTTTAAATTCAGCCTGACACAGATCTGAAAGATTTATCCTACAGCTTTGTTTGCGTTTTGTGATGCTTAAATCAATTTTGATTAGATATTAAATGAAAACTTGGCTTTAGACGTGGAACTTATTCTGTCTTTATTAAACTTTAATGCATGGGAGGCAGGAAGACTGGTGGGATAGGTGAATGAGGAGATTCAAAATAGAGCACTGGAGTAAAGGGAGACCATTACACAAATGAACCCCCAGATTCAGTTTTCATAAAATGCTTGTTATCAGGTTCCAAGATGGGGAGCAATGCTGAGATTCTCCCCTACCCTATGTTCCACTATGACTGATTTTTGTTTTAATACCCTGCAGCAGTGACAATAACCTATGACCAGACTATTTATTCTCTTATTTTTGTGCATCTGTTGAAATCCATATGTGCACTTCTCACCATTCACACCATTGCCATTTGTTCACAGTCACTTGCTTAACATAAGTAGGCGACTTGACCCCTCAATAAGATCATGAGGGGTCCGCCATTCAATAAGATCATGACTGATCTGATCTTGGCCTCAACTCCACTGCCCACTCCCCATAACCCTTGACTCCCTTATCGTTCAAAAATCTGTCTATCTCCACCTTAAATATATCCAGCTTCCACAGCTCTCTGAGGTTAGAGACTTCCAAAGCACGATCCTCTGTAAGTGGTTTTGCCCTTGGTGGTTTCGAATCGCCCACTTACAACAGTTCTAGACCCCTGGAATTATAGTAGTGAACAGAATACTCATTTATAGACAGGTCTTTCGGTCTCAACTGTCGCAATGCTTTTATCCAAGTTAAAGCACACACCTTCTTCCAGTAAAATACACCCTGGTGGCGTAAAAAAAGCACAGTACAAACACACAACACTGGCCTGTCTGTATAGGCCCCTATCGCGAAATACCCACGACTAAAACACCCCTGCTTAGCTCAATAGGGTACCACCGAATCTGTCCAACAGATTGTGAATATGCCTATGATCAGCACAGGACCTCCCCACTAAATCCCTAAGGCGTGGTTGGAACACACGACATCCCTTCACACTATGCGGTGGTCTTAAGGAGGTGTGGACTGGGATAATGCTCACCAGTTACCCCTCTGGCTTACTCGCTGCTTCTCCCGATGAGGTGTATCTTCTGGTTCTGTACCAATCTGTGGTTTCCAAGTCCCAGTCTCAAGGTTAGCTTCCCAGTCGAAATAGCGAGGCTCTCTTTGCTCATAGATGATGGTTTCTTCTCTCCGTCCCAGATGGAATGCTCAGTCCTTGAGTGTGTTGAATGAAGTAGGCAAGAGTAGAAGAGGAGAGAAAAATGGCAGCAAACTGCCTATTATACCTGAAAAATGCGTGCAGAATCCTCACGCTAAAAAACAGTCCTTTGCCTGAAGCAGTCCAACTATGGAGCAATGAATCACATCTTCTGCCTGTGCCTTTGCTACCGGGCTCTTCCTGGGGATAAAGGCTCCAATGAGTCTGGGTGGCCAAATAGCTTCCTTTGTCCTGAGGTTCCCGCTCTCCAGGGCTCTCAGTCATGTCGATGGTTTGAGCACTGACCAGTTTACCTGACCTCTCACTAATGGGTTCCCATTACATGACAAAAGGTTCCTCCATCTGCTTTCAACCATCCTAGACTATCCCCGCCCACCTGATGTGTATTCCTGTGGAACATGGCTGGGCCTGTCCCGGTCACGCTGTCAGCTTTTCTGAAATATGAAAAAGTAATGTCCAAAACTTAAAGTCCAAAATCCTGAAGTCTGTGTCGATGCTTTCACCTCTGAGAGAAGAAATTTCTCATTTCCATTTTAAATGGGTGACCCCTTATTCTGAAACTATGCCCCCTAGTTCTAGATTCCCCCATGAGGGGAAACATCCTCTTTGCATCTATCCTCTCAAGCCCCTTCAGAATCTTACACCTTTCAATAAGATCACCTCTCATTCTTCTAAACTTCAATGAGTACAGTCCCAACCTGCTCAACCTTTCTTCAAAAGACAGCCCCTTCATCTCAGGAATCAAGCTCGTGAACCTTCTCTGAATTGCCTCCAATGCAAGTATATCCCTCCTCAAATAAGACCAAAACTGTACGCAGTACTTAAGCACGGACATATTGGGCCCAAGTTTCCACATGATTTGCGCCTGATTTTTAGGAGCAACTGGTGGAGAATGGACTATCTTAGAAATTACAATTCTCCACATTTTTTTTTCTGCAGTTCTAGTCAGGTAGAACAGTTCTACTTTGGAACAGAGTTTTTTCTTCAAAAGGGGGCGTGTCCGGCCACTGACGCCTGATTTGAAAATTTCCACAGTGAAAACGCACTCCAAACTAAAGTAGAATGGAGCAAGTGAAGATTTTTGTAGAACTGAAAAAACCTGTTCTACACATTAAAAAATCAGGCGCAGGTTACAAATTAGGTGTCCAGAACGAGGTGGGGGGGGTGGGGGGAGGGGGGGGGAAGGGTAGTCATTAAATTCTATAATAAATCCTTATTTATACTTATACAAATATTATACAAATAAATCCAACCTGAATAAACATTTATAAGCAAAGAAAAGATTAAATAAACCATCTTCCTACCTGTATGAAAGTGCTTCAGGCAGGCCTTTCGGGACCGAAGGCTGCCCGTCCCCAGCACCAGATTTACAGGTAGGTGGCGTTGGGTTGGGTCGGGTCGGGGAGGGGAGGTTCGGTTCGGGTCGGGGGGGGAGAGAGAGAGAGGGAGAGAGAGGGGGGCGGAGAGAGAGGTGGGGGGAGAGAGAGGGAGGAGAGAGAGGTGGGGGGAGAGAGAGGGAGGAGGGAGGGGGGGGAGGAGAGAGAGTGAGGGGGGGGCGGAGGGAGAGAGAGAGGGAGGGGGGGAGGGAGAGAGAGAGGGAGGGGGGGAGGTCAGGTCGGATCCAGTCCAGGAGCGGGAGTCGGGTCGGGTCCAGTGGGGGGTGGGGGGGGCGGGAGCGCGGGTCGGGTCGGGTCCAGTCGGGGAGGCGGGGAGCGGGAACAGGAGCGCGGGTAGGGTCGGGTCCAGTCGGGGGGGCGGGGAGCGGGAACAGGAGCGCGGGTCGAGTCGGGTCAGTCAATGGGGGGGTGCGGTGCGGGTGTCGGGTCTGGTCCGGAGGCAGGGGGGGGGGAGCGGGTGTCGGGTCAGGTCCGGAGGCGGTGGGGCGGGGGGGGGGGAAGTGGGTGTCGGGTCTGGTCGGTGATGGGGGGGGGTGCAGAAGCTGGCCGTGGGAGCAGCCTCATTCACGCAGCCCCAGTGAGGCCATTCAGCCAGGGCTCGGGGCTGCGTGCTTCGGGCCCCTCCCACACAGTTCGGCGCCTGGAGCTACTGCACTTGCGCGCCCACTGTAGCGCGCATGTGCAGAGGTCCCGGCACTGTTTTCAGCGCAGGGACCTGGCTCCGCCCCCCCACAGCTCGTGCTGGCTGCGCCGAGGGCCAGAGGACCTGCAAGTAGGTGGAGAATACCGAGGATTTTTTTAGGCGCACTTTGTGGCGCAAAAAACGGGCGTCCAGGTCGGGACTGCGCCGTTCTAGGCGCCTGTGGAAACTTGGGCCCATTGTGCTTGATTTCCCTTGCAACAGCATACCTGCTTACTGTTGACATATTGGAGTTAGCTGTCCATCTGCTGGATGATTTAAAAAAAATTCAGTCTTGCAATCCAATCACAGATGTAACAGTTACCCAACAAACATGTAATTGTTGCTGTGTGTGTGTAAGCCCTACAAATAGGGTTCCATCACGTTGCAGAGTATGATGGAGCTGGGTCACTAAACACAGCTGCAACACCCTATATGTGTTTGTCAGATTACTGCTGTAAATGTTAAATGGTTTTGAATAGAAACTAAAAATAGGCTGATGCTTCAAGGCGGCAAGTGCTGATTTCAAAGCATAGTGCTCCAATTAATTATCTGATCAACATTTTGCACCACTCCTCAGGAATTTTTTGACTAGAATCCAATTGGTTAATGGTATTGACTTTATTTTTTAAAAAGAAGCTGGGGAATACAGCAAAATAACTGTCCAACAACAGAAGCCAGGTGAGATAAAATGTCCTTTGCAATCTCAGCGATGCTTGGATTATGGATACTCCATTCACTGTTATTAGAATACACTTCACACCAGAATGACTAGTATGTATTTAATGGCAAGAGTTTTGGTGATGGCAGAGAAGTTGAACTGCCAGAGTCTGGTTGACAAAAAGTGAATACATTTTTGATTCTTATAGGGAAGTAATGTTATTGCTGGCAATCCTGCAGCCAGCTGGTTTGTCCATTACTGGTTCCCATCACGCTCAGAGACCAGCTCGGGATAATGAACAGTGAGTTTATTTAAAACTGTTTCAGTCCAGTACAGCTGGAAATTCACTTTTTTTAAAGTGCATGATATTTGTCGTCTACATTTCAAGAACCACTTTATAGTGCACAGCACTGTCATAAGAAGAGCATGAACCATTAACTGCAGCGGGCCATGTAGAGGAATGAAATTCCACTGTGGAGATACCCCTCCTCGTTGAGATGTGCTTAATCATTGGGTGGTAGTGAAAGATTGAAGGCTGTTTCTAATTTTCTGAGGAACAGGCATGCTTTGTTCCACATAATTCTTCCAAAATGTTTAACATAGAGAATAATGGATACCCAGAAATGATTACAAGACAGTAATCGGCATGAGATTCAGACGACACCACAAACCACACAAGCAAAGCCTGAGCAGTTTATGAAATTCATGTGAACCTGAGATGAGATTAAAGTCATGAACTGATTGTCCTTCTGATAGATGTTATGTTGAATGTTGGCTAGGGTATTCCATGCAGTACATTTGTTTTGATGTTTATACTGTAGGGGAGAAATTAACCCAAAAAAGCATTGCAAGGAGAACTTTTTGGCTTTGATGATTTTGAGGCGGTAATGGCGGCGGGATGGTAAAGTTGTGCCCGGGAACAAATTGCGCCTCAGTCATCAAAATTGGGCAGCTGGGCCCTGGGTCTTTGGTGCAGCGCTAAGAGAGACATTGCACAATTCTCTTAGGGTGCGAGGCCGGCTGAGCATGGGAACATCCCAAGCTAAAGAGCCGGCCCAGGAGTGCTCCGAGAGAGGTCTGGGGAGAAAACAAAAACCTGAAAAAAACCCCCACAAAAACATTCCCAATACATAGTGCACATCACCACAACATAAATTGCGAAAAAAATTAAAAGAAAAAACAATCACACTTACCTGAGGTGGACATTACTTACCTCACTACAGCCGCTATAGGTCGGACTGCCTGTTTTCCCAGGCAATCACTGCAAGGCGCGCTGCGGGACGTACGAGTCAGGCAGGACTCAAAAATGCTCCAGTGTCATAACCAGGTGCGTTGCACACTGGCGCAACTCTTCCAGGCGGTACTGCTCTGCGCCGTCGCAAAACCAGCCCCGAAAACCCTGGCAGGGCGCTGGAGGCTGACCGCACACCCAGAAGATCTCACCGCCGCCATTGCCACCTCTCTGGGCTCTAAAATGGAGCGCAAAGAACCGGAAAATCCGCCTCAGAATATATTCTTCATGTATATATTTTTACCTGAAATTGAACGTGAAGGCGACACTGGCTTCAAAGCTCATCGTGTAGCTGGGTGCAGTGATCACATTGTTTCTTAATGGGTTAAGTAGTTGAACTTAGCACACTGCTGGATTTCCACTTGTGACCGGTGCATATAGTAATCCTGAATTCCAATAGCATAAGATCATCAAAAAATGACTTGTAGGTTTGCGAACTGATAAATTAATTAAATGGTAAACTTGTAGCAAGAATTGTAAAAGTTCATCAAAATTATTCCAGGAAGATTGCAGGGAACTAAAAACCCACAATTTAACACACAGTTTCTCATTTAAGTTTAGTTGCACAATGTCCACACAGTTACACTGATACATCTTTTAATTGTTCATGAAATATTCCACATGGACTTCCCCAGAGAACTTCACTGTACTTTTATAGTACAGTATAAAATGCTGTTTCTGTGGCAAATAGAAATGTCCATCTGTGAGCTGACTTGATGGGAAGGAGATGTATCTATTAAAATTTATGCACAGATTATTGCTGAAGTTGAATTTGTGTCTCATTTACATAACAAGTGATTGAACCTCGAAAGTGATCAGTTAATTGTCAAGTGCCTTTTTCTGTCCTTTGTTCAACAACAACAACAACATGAATTTATATAGCGCCTTTAACAATATAAAACATGCCAAAGAGCTTCACAGCTGTGTTATAAGACAAAACAAATACATTTGACACCGAGCCACATAAGAAGAAATTATGGCAGATGACCAACAGCTTGGTAAAAGAGGTAGGTTTTAAGGAGAGCCTTAAAGGAGGAAAGAGAGGTAAAGAGGTGGAGAAGGAAGTCGGGTTGGATTGAGGAAGGGGGATGTGGTGGAGAGTGATACAAGGAAATGGTCAAAGATGGCCTTATCTGAAAGTGACTCAGTAGGAATAGCGAGGCCACGAGAGAAGGCAAGGTCAAGCGGGTGGCCATAAATATGGGATGAGGAATTCACATGGGTGGAGAGATTAAGGGAGGACAGGAGGGTAGTGAACTCGGAGGAGAGAGAGAACATGATGAATTGAGATGGAGGTTGAAATCACCGAGGATGAGATGTCGCTCGTTGCAGAGGCTGAGGGAGGAAAGTAGTGAGGATATATCCATGATAACATTTTTATCATACTTGGGTGGGTACTTGTTTAGGCTCCAAAAGACTGCTGTTTTGGGGGGGAAAGCACTGAAACACTGAGTGAAATGGGAAAATGAATTAGCATTGGGGGCGAGGGCCACAGTGCTGCAACATACTGATGTTCAGTGAAGAAGGCAGTTTTCCTCTGCTCTGAATTTCTGGAAGGTGACAAGCTATCCTCCGCCACACAAAAGAGCAAATTGGAGGACCAATTCCCTCTCAATATTCTCGCACACATTACATTGGAAGCATCGAGAGGGATTTTGGCAGAGGCTTGGGAGCATAGCATTGTGTGGGGAAGTCAAAAGAGGAGCAAAAAAACGGCATTAAAATTGAGAGAAAAAGAAAATTACTACTGGAACATCGTCTGCAAAACAGGAACAAAGGCTAAATGATGCTTTCTGATTAGCGTACTGTGTACGGTTCTAGAAATACACAAACCAATATTTGAACTTCCTGGGAAATCCACTCCTGTCAATCTACTTTGTGGCAACCTCAAAAGTATGAAAATCAGCCACTTTTCTGTGCAACCTTATAAAAGTACACACATGTACACTGTCACTGGAGCAATGCTCTTACACACTTTTGGTGCTATTTAAATGGCACTTAAAGTAATGTTAACATTGCCAAACCCAGTTGCTTTCATAAATACTAATTAAACCAGTTTTTTTAGAAACAATCTTTAATGTCTCTCTGAAATCTCATAAAGACCTTGCATTTATATAGTATTATTAACATTATTTAGCCTTTCTAACACCAGTTAAATCCAACCTTCAGTCACCATATTTTTCCCTTTTTCTCCTCTAAAAGCAACTGCTCAGTATGAATAAATTGTATTTGCTCACAATGAATGGAAACCCATGACCTTTGGCGGCCTTGTGTCAGGTCATGGTACAAACTGTTGTGGTAGAATATGTTGCAACTGTCACCCAGTTTCTTTAGAAGCTTGTGTGGTCGTATTGCACTATTCAGTGCGCTAATAAGAAATGACAGATAAATATTTTCAGTATTAGGAGTGCACCCTGGTTAAATGAGCATTGAGAGCTGGACAGAGCATGCAGCGGTTACACTGCCTTCCTGTCACCCGTTCCACTTGTTACCATGTTTGTGTTTACTTCGCAAGTTCCTTATAGGGACAAAGTTATCATTTTGTAAAATCTTGATATAGGGGAAGCAACATTGGCTGTGGTACATATTGAGAAATTGATTGCAGAAAGATGACTGACAGATATTTTTGAAATGCTCCAATGAAACGAAAGTGCCTTGGTCACAGAACAGTTTGTACATAGAAACATAGAAAATAGGTGCAGGAGCAGGCCATTCGGCCCTTCGAGCCTGCACCACCATTCAATATGATCATGGCTGATCATGCAACTTCAGTACCCCATTCCTGCTTTCTCTCCATAACCCCTTGATCCCTTTAGACGTAAGGGCCACATCTAACTCCCTTTTGAATATATCTAACAAACTGGCCTCAACAACTTTCTGTGGTAGAGAATTCCACAGGTTCACAATTCTCTGAGTGAAAAAGTTTCTCCTCATCTCGGTCCTAAATGGCTTACCCCTTACCCTTAAACTGTGACCCCTGGTTCTGGACTTCCCCAACATCGGGAACAATCTTCCTGCATCTAACCTGTCCAATCCTGTCAGAATTTTATATATTTCTATGAGATCCCCTCTCATTCTTCTAAATTCCACTGAATATAAGCCTAGTCGATCCAATCTTTCTTGATATGTCAGTCCTGCTATCATGGGAATCAGTCTGGTGAACCTTCACTGCACTCCCTCAATAACAAGAATGTCCTTCCTCAGATTAAGAGATCAAAACTGTACACGATATTCAAGGTGTGGCCTCACCAAGGCCCTGTACAACTGCAGTAAGGCCTCCCTGCCTCTATACGCAAATCCTCTTGCTATGAAAGCCAACTTGTCATTTGCCTTCTTCACAGGCTGCTGTATCTGCATACCAACTTTCAATGACTGATGTACCATGACACCCAGGTCTCATTGCACCTCCCCTTTTCCTAATCTTTCACCATTCAGATAATATTCTGCCTTCCTGTTTTTGCCACCAAAGTGGATAACCTCACATGTGTCTACATTGTACTGCATCTGCCATGCATTTGCCCACTCACCTAATCTGTCCAAGTCACCCTGCAGCCTCTTAGCATCCTCCTCACAGCGCACACTGCCACCCAGCTTAGAGTCATCTGCAAACTTGGAGATATTACATTCAATACCTTCGTCTAAATCATTAATGTATTGTGTAAATAGCTGAGGTCCCAGCATTGAACCTTGCGGTACCCCACGAGTCACTGCCTGCCATTCTGAAAATGTTTATTCCTACTCTTTCCTTCCTGTCTGCCAAACAATTCTCTATCCATGTCAGTACATTACGCCCAATATCATGTGCTTTGATTTTGCACACTAATCTCTTGTGTGGGACCTTGTCAAAAGCCTTTTGAAAGTCTAAATACACCACATCCACTGGTTCTCCCTTGTCCACTCTACTAGTTACATCCTCAAAAAAGTCTAGAAGATTTGTCAAGCATGATTTCCCTTTCATAAATCCATGCTGACTTGGATCGATCTTGTCACTGCTTTCCAAATGCGCTGCTATTACATCTTTAATTATTGATTTCAACATTTTCCCCACTACTGATGTCAGGCTCTATAATTCCTTGTTTTCTCTCTCCCTTTTTTAAAAAGTGGGTTACATTAGCGACCCTCCAATCCATAGGAACTGATCCAAAGTCTGTAGACTGTTGGAAAATGATCACCAATGCATCCACTATTTCTAGGGCTACTTCATTAAGCACTCTGGGATACAGACTATCAGGCCCTGGGGATTTATCGGCCTTCAATCCCATCAATTTCCCTAACGCAATTTCCTGACTAATAAGGATTTCCTTCAATTCCTCCTTCTCGCTAGACCCTCGGTCCCCTAGTATTTCCGGAAAGTTATTTGTGTCTTCCTTAGTGAAGACAGAACCAAAGTATTTGTTCAATTGGTCTGCCATTTCTTTGTTCCCCTTTATAAATTCACCTGATCCTGACTGCAAGGGACCTACATTTGTCTTCACTAATCTTTTTCTCTTCATATATCTATAAAAGCTTTTGCAGTCACTTTTTATGTTCCCTGCAAGCTTACTCTCATACCCTATTTCCCCCCTCCTAATTAAACCCTTTGTCCTCCTCTGCTGTATTGTTAGTGGTCTAATAACAGTTCCATTTATGTTTGATTTATATTGCATTTATTGGTGTTATGAGTCTCCTGTGCACATTTGTGACAATGGCTTTCTACATTATGGTGCTAGCGCCTTGACTGAACTCCTTTATCGTCTGATTTCAAGGCAGCTCCTAAACAACCAGCTATTTTCTCCAGAGCACAGTTCCCTTCAGGGCAATTTTCCAATCTGAATGGTTGACATGCAGTACAGACTCTCGACATCTGCCTCAAACAACTTTAGTAGTGTTGACGAAAGTACTATTGACTGCTTTTCTACCCTACGTAAACTAGAGGTGATCCAAAACTCGGCAGCCCGTGTTCTACCCTACGTAAACTAGAGGTGATCCAAAACTCAGCAACCCCGTGTCTTAACTCGCACCAAGTCCCACTCACTCATCACCTCTGTGCTCGATTTATTAGACATGCTTCTTTTCCGGTTAGGCAATGCCTCAATTTCAAAATTCTCATCCTTATTTTCAAATCCCTCTATGGCTTTGCCTCTCCTTATCTCTGTAATCTCCTCCAGCCCTACACCCCCCTGAGATGTCTGTGCTCCTCTAATTCTTTCCTCCTGAGCATCACTGATTATAATTGCTCAATCATCGGTGGCCGTGCCTTATGTTGCCTCGGCCCCAAGCTCTGGAACTCCCTCCCTAAACATCTCCGCCTCTCTACCTCTCTATCCTCCTTCAAGATGCTCCTTAAAACATACGGCTTTGACCAAGCTTTTGGTCATCTGCGCTAATTTCTACTTATGCGGCTCAGTGTCAAATCTGTATCGCATAGTACTCCTGTGAAGCGCCTTTAGACGTTTCACTACGTTAAAGGCACTATATAAATACAAGTTATTGTTGCTGTTATCTGACTGTCCAAGATGGAGGCATTTCGCCTGGGTTTGTTTCTCTTGTAGAAATTGTTGAGGAGAAAGGTTTCGAAATGATGAGGAGATAAGGACCATGGAGTGTGGTTGATATCATTAGAGCGAGAGCTGAAATGCAGCTGTCATTGAGCTTTTTGGAGCAATGCTAAAAAACATTAGCATGGCATTAGTTCCTGGAACAGAGACCTCGCTTTTTGGATTATGGATAGCAGTCCTGTTAATCAAAACAGCAAAGATGAAAACTGAGCCCTTGTAAAAGTTTTTCCGTACAGAATGCTAAACTTTTGAACTTTGCTTCCAAAGCACCCAATTTTTCATCTGTTTAAGCTGAAATTTCGAGCCTATTGTCTTATCTTTCAGAAACATTCCCCCCTTCACTCTCCTCATTATATAAACTGCAGAGAAAAGTCTGAAAGTCTGCCAAAAAATGGTATCAAATTTCGTAAGTGGTTGTGCGCTACGAATAAATGCTAACAAAAGTAGGTCAGTAGCCAGGAGAACAGATCGGAGCATTTGTTAAATTGTTACCCTCGGCAGGAGTGACAGAACTCTTGCATTCTCATGATGGCATTACAGTGCAGTGCAAGCTTTATTAGACATGCTTTTTTCTTTTACAAACCGAAATAATGTGCAGCGCACTCCCGAGCTAGAAATGAATTACCCTCCCTCAGTAGTCCTGTGTCTGCATAAATAAGTTTTGGTTTGATACGTGGAATGAATTTAGAGTTGATGAACATGAATGCAGAAGTATTCAGAGTCTGTGCCAAATGAGGTGGTGATGATGGCTGAAGAGGCTCGGAGAAGGGAGTGCTTTGGCACAAAGGCAGCACAGACTGTTTGATGCACTTTACCACAGAGTTTGCTGCCAAGTAGTTCATGCAAGATAATGAACTTGCTTTTTCCTGCAACTTTATTTTTGAACACTTATTTTAGTTCCAGTCTGTTTTAGCTAAACCTTGCGCAAGAAAACCAAATGCAGTGAGATGTGTTTTAGCTTTCCAGTCTTCAACCTGTAACTTCGGAATAAAGGAAAGTTGGTTTAATTGTTGAGGAGCTTTTGTTTATTGGGTAACAGCAAAATGATTGATTCATTAGACACAGCACTGTATTTTGCACTACAACAACAACTTACATCAATATAGCGCCTTTTACTTAGTAAAATGCCCCAAGGTGCTTCATAGGAGCGCTAGCAGACAAAATAAAAATTGACACCAAGCTAAAGAAGAACAGGTGATGAAAAGCTTTATTAAAGAGGTAGGTTTTAAGGACCCTCTTAAAGGAGGAGAGAGAGGTGGCGAGGCAGAGAGATTTAGCAAGGCCATTCCAGAGCTTGTCCTAATGTCACCTTTATTTCGGTGTCAGTTGTTGTCTGCTTGCGCCCCATGAAACGCCTCAGGATGTTTTACTACATTAAAGGCACTATGCAAATGTAAGTTGTTCTACAAGTCTGCATTTCTGGGTTCTAGCCTACCTACGCTGAGGCTGTTTGGCGGGCAGGTTGTGCAGTGGAGCTGGCAACATTCAACTTTGGGAGGAGGGCTTGTCTCGGGCCATGGTCCCTTGTTAACTATATTGGGCAATAGCAATGTCTGAAGATCAGGTGACTCGGGGACATGGAATCATTGCAGGTGTAAGCTTGGCTGCCTCTTTATCCGTAGGAGCTGTGCTCATCACCTAGCAGGAGGATGGGCATGCTGTTCCATTTGTTCAGGTCCACTTATATGTTGGAAAGCAGGGGGATGGGAGGCTAATTTTGTACACAGTTAGAACCTGGTTATCAATGGTGTGCCCAGCAATTTAAAGCTTGGTTCCATCCAGGTGTATAGGTAGACTTTTGAATTTGTTTCCGAATGGTCTTAGACAAGACACGCCCTCCATGTTAAACTAATTAAGCTTGTGGTCAGAGAGCCATCCAAAGCCTATGAGAGTCTGATAGGTCATGGAAAGATAAATGGTGGGTTTGGTTAAATAAAGCAGAATTTCATATTCATTGCTAGTGACCTAGCACGATCTGTTAATAAACAAGTTATGCACTAACTTCAATCATAGGACCTGAATGTGGAGGCGGAGGCTTTCTCTGACCTCCAAAAAATCTACGCACTTACCTGATGGTCCCGGAGACTTGCGATCCTGGGTCTCCATGCTTAGACATGCGTAGAAGCCCACGTATCCAGGGGCACATGCAGTTCGCTAGCGCCCCTGGAATCACCTGGACTGGCCTAACCAATGAAAGAAGGGGATCCCCATTCATACTTATGAGGATCCGTATTTACTGAAAACCCGCAAGTATGAATGGGGATACCCCCAAAAATACTTAAAATAAAAATAAAATAAAAATTAATCAAAATGGCATTTAATTAAATACTTAAAACAAAAATTTATTTTTTCACAAATGAATTTAGATATTTTAAAGGATTTAAAAATAAATGTAACTTTCACAGGTTTTTAAATGTATAAATTATTGAAAATATGTATTTTTCTGTCCTTTAAAAGTCTTATGCTGGTAAAAGCAGGCTCGGGCCTAAGAATTTCACGGGCATTCGCTGTGCAGAAGTTGGAAAAATAGCCCAACTCTCTGACTGCGGAGGCCCTTTTCCCAGGAATGCATGCCATCTGTCAAGAAGATTTTTGACAGATCGCAAGTTCCGGATTTTAGCGCATGCGCTTTGCATGTCTAAACCCAGAGCTTGAGTGTCCCCTACGGGTGTGTGCGCACCTCCTGCACCCCCATCAGGGCCATAAATTATGCCCCATTGTAATTGAGAAAAAAGCTATGTGAATCTGTTGAAACAAAATACTGCTTAAGGTCACCCACTCCTCTGGCAAGTCTAAGTTAGATCGTCAGAGGGTTCCACTGTAGTCCAGGGTACAGTGCTAGTAATTCTTGAACAATAACCCATTTTAGACTTCTATTAAAACCACCCTCATATTTCACATGCTAACAGAAATGTTGGCATTCATATTTTAGATTGCAGAGGGGGTGTAGCTGTACCATGTGATGCACTTCACTTGCCGGAGCTAGTTAATAAATAGCTGACAAAAAGCACTATGTAAAATGCACCAATCCAAAAATACTTTTGCAGATTAATTGTAGAGTACAACTAGCACTTTTGTGAAATGATATTACAGAAATGTCTATAACTATAGAGGTCAGCGCAGGGTAAATTCAGTATCCTAGATACTCCTTATCTTGCTTTGAAGTTTGGGAGGGAATTAATCTAGCAGGAATCCACATGAGGTTGTTAACACAAGATTAAATCGAAAGAACAGCATAGAAGAGACTTGTCCGATTAATTCCAAATACAAAACAGTGGAAAGCAAGTCGGAAATTGAGGAAATGAAGACTATGAGCAGTGCATTATAGGCCCACTTGCAATAATTTGTACGATCCAACCCTTCCACAGTCCACTAGAATGATACCATTAATTTTGTGCACAATTGTAAATGACTGTAATCTGGTGTGGGCCTCAGGTTGTCTAGGCTTCACTCAACGGGTTGGTTTGGTGGAGAGCAGAAATGGTCTTGAAAAACAGTTAATTCTATTTACTTTAATCAATGATCAGATAGAGGTGAAAAGACTGTGTGGTGCCTGATGAGAAACATCAGATCGACATGATCTGAAACTACTAGCCATAGTTAGTTGATCAAATCTTCAGATGCTCCAAAAGTTCATTGCGTTAAATACTTTGAGATGTTAAAAAGACATTAGATCCAATATAAATGCAGTATTTATTTTCTGCCGAAGCTACTTTGGGAGCTTCTTCTTCTCAGGCAGTCCCCCGGAGTCAAAGATGACTTGCTTCCACACTAAAATGAGTTCTAAGGTGACTGATGAGACCTATACAGGATCTACAGACCCTGTCACAGGTAGGGCAAATGGTGGTTGAAGGGGGCGGGTGGGTGGGGTGCTTGATTTGCTGTACGCTCCTTCCGCTGTTTGTTCTTCTCTTCCGCGTGCTCCCGGTGAAGAAGCTCGAAGTATTCGGCGCCTTCTCGAATGCTTCTTCTCCACTTTGAGCGGTCTTGGACCAGGGATTCCCAAGAGTCAGGGGGGATGTTGCATATTTTCAAGGAGGCTTTGAGGGTGTCCTTGAAGCATTTCCTCTGCCTTCCTGGGGCTCACCTGCTGTGATGGAGCTCGGAGTAGAGAGCTTGTTTCGGAAGTCTAGCATCGGGCATGCGGACAATGTGGCCCATCCATCGGAGCTGGTCGAGCATGGTCAATGCCTCGAAGCTGGGGATATTGAGGCTGACATTTTACATGCTCGCTGAGGCTGACATTGTACAAAAAATTCTGTCACCATCATTAGAAGGTTAACCATTTTGCTTATGAACTTACTGTGCACCTGGCAGTGTCCAAATCTGCTTTCAATTGCCACATATCAAGAATCGTGGGATCTGCAGTTAATAACTTTTATTGACAAGCATCGCATATTTAGCAAACAGCTAAAATCTTTGTCCCCAAGAAAAAGTGTGATATATGCAATTTTTTTCTTGTTTCTTTTCTTCTCCCTGTCCTCATCTCCTGAAGGCCTTGATTACTTTTTGGGGAATGGTTTCATAGGCCCTGGGTACCCCAAGTACCTTACCTCAGTGCTCATTAATCATGGGAGGGCTATTTCAATGAATGCTAGCAGGCTATTCAACCACACGAGTCATCACAGACAAGCTCAACCCTGTCTTCAGCCAATGGCGATCCACATGCACTTCCAGTAAGCATTAGTAGATAATGATAAAAGAGTGGAAACCTTAGCACATATTTTCCTCTCTAACCCAGGGCCAGGGGTGCCAATTGTAGCACACCCACCACTGCCCCAAGTAAGATTGGCTTACTCAGCACAATCTGGAGATTCACTTGTGGATTTCCTGCTCTGTGTAGCTCAGTTACTGACTGGATACCTCACACTGTGCCCAGCAATAACCGGTGTATCGTAAAAACTCCCGGGACCAGAGGCTTTCTCTTACTCTGAGCTAGCTGTAACTCTGAAGTGTGCTGAATTATCTGATGCACGGATGGTATTGCTCCTTTGAATGAACTCCAGGCCACGCTTACTATAGCCAAAAATCAGCTTTTCATTGCAAACATTATAAGAAGCAGTTACAATAAAAAAATAACTTCTAACAGATGTACTGTAATTGCTTCATGTAGCACAGTAATACAGCAATTGTTATTTTAATAGTTGCCAGTAGAGATGCTTTAGCAGTTGTCACCTTACAGTTTCCAGTTGGATTATTCAATTGTGCTCATTATTCACTTCAGAACTCATTTGTGATAACTGGCTGTAGGATAGCAACCTCTTCACATACAACGTCTGGACCACCTCTGTTAGGGTTCTATTTCTCATATAATTGCAAATCCGATTTCTGTTGCACGTTAATGTTCTAACCTGATTTACTGTTATCCGTAAGTAATCACCTTCGCTAATTCGGGTTGTCCAATGAACCTTGCACTGTGCTTTATTTGGTATGTGTTATTACCACATTCTGCTCCATTGCTGCTTGAAACCTAAATATTTCAATTCACACAAGGTTACATCATCACAACAACGCGTCTCAAACACCAAGGGCCGTAACACCAAGGTTTTGCTTTTTAGCTTTTAAGATTTGGATTCTTCTGCCTTATTGGCCTCCTGTGTCCAACACATGTGGTTTGAATCACAGGCTGACTAAAAACCTGATCCCTTGGTTTTTCACAGACAGTGAATCCAATTTCCCAGATCAATATTTTTAAATTTTCAGCTCTGCACATTGAAATAATGAACTAAACCTGAAATGTTTTCCTTTTGTTTTTTTCTTCTTTCCTGGTCGCACTTTTACTTGTATAACTGGTGCATTACATATTACAGCTCTGAACTCATTTTAGAAAAGTCTGAAGGAACACTTGATCTAACCTTGTCTGCGGGATAACATCATTAGACTGGCTTCAAGGCACGTAGAGGCTGGTGTCTGCACTTACAGTATATTAAATGCCGTAGTGTTAGCACTCAACTTGATTACATTTTTAAAAATTTGTGTTAGAGTTTGGAGCTTGGATAGAAGACAAGAGTTCAAATTCTCTTCTCAGCTGACATTCCCAACATGGATTCCCTCCCAGGTAAGAAAGAATATAAGAAGGTAGGGAATAAGAAGAAACCATTCTGCTCCTGTGTCTGAGCTTGAAAATCACATTCAATTTGCATCAACCTGAAACGAGGTGAAAATAACAAAGAAAGACTTGAATTTCTATAGCACCTTTCATGACCACCAGATGTCTCAAAGCACTTTACAGGCAATGAAGTACTTTTGGAGTGTAGTCACTGTTGTAATGTAGGAAATGCAGCAGCCAATTTGCACACAGCAAGCTCCCACAAACAGCAATGTGATAATGACCAGGTAATTAGTTTTTTTTGATTGGGGGATAAATGTTGGCTAGGACACTGGGGATAACTCCCCTGCTCTTCTTAGAAATAGTGCCAGGGGATCTTTTTCACCCAACTGAGAGCAGATGGTGCCTCAGTTTAATGTCTCATCCAAAAGACAGCACCTCTGACAGTGCAGTACTCCCTCAGCACTACACTAGATTTATGTGCTCAAGTTCCTGGAATGGGACTTGAACCCACAACCTTCTGACTCAGTGGTGAGTGTGCTACCCATTGAGCCACAGCTAACACTAAGTCATTTAACCCGTTCAGAAAAGAGTTGGCTAAATATCTAGTTGGGACCGAAACTGGAGTTGGTCGGAAAGGGCACTGATTTATGATTTTCACTGAAAAAGGACAAAACGCAGAATTTTAATTCATAAGCACTGGTAAAAATCCACAAAGCTTGCAATCCTATATAGTTAACTTAATCCCATGTAGTTGACTTAATGGGCTGAATTTTCCTCTGCTATATTTGGCAATTAAACCGTGAAAATAACATAAAACAGAACACGGAGGTCGAGCACCAGCTCCCCAACCCCGCCACTGCAACCAGGAGTATTCTTCCATGTGCACCAGCAAGGAAGTTGGCCGGTGGCCCGGTGGTGGGTCTGCTGCATATAAAGGACAATGGGGAGGTGAGCCTGCTTAACCCAGCTGATTTCCCTCCATACCACTGCTGCAAACGCCAAGCCCAGGGACTGCCAGGAAAGGCATGGCAGTACACCGGAGGGCAGTGACAGGTATGCTTTCTTTCTTTGTTCTTGCTCCTGAAATATTTTTTCACATTTTTCTGTATTGAACTGCATCCATTCGTCTGTCAATTCCCCAGTCCACTTGTCGTCTCCTGCATTCTTACTGGCAGTTTGCTGCTCCTCCCACTTTGGTATAATTGGTGGACTTGATATTTTCTCCTTTATGCCTCAGTGTAATATGGAGAGCAAAAGTGGTCCCAGCTCTGATTCATAAGAAGATAAGAAATAGGAGCAGGAGTAGACCATTTGGCCACTTGTGCCTGCTCCACCATTCAATAAGATCATGGCTGATCTGATCTTGGTCTTAACTCCACTTCCCTGCCTGCTCCTCATAACCCTTGACTCCCTTATCGTTCAAAAATCTGTCTATTTCTACTTGAAATGTATTCAATGACCCAGCTTCCACAGCTTTCTGTGGTAGCGAATTCCAAATATTCACGAGCCTCTGAGAGAAGAAATTCCTCCTAATTTCAATGTTAAATGTGCAACCCCTTATTCTGAAACTATGCCCTCAGTTCTATATTCCCCCCATGAGGGGAAACATCCTCTCTGTATTTACCCTGTCAAGCCCCCTCAGAATCGCATTCTTCTATTATAGGCCCAACCTGCTCAACCTTTTTTCCGATAACAACCCCTTCATCTCAGGAATCAACCTTGTGAATCTTCTCTGAACTGCCCTAAGTACCTTCCTTAAGTAGATTCCTTAAGTACCCTACTAGCCACCGCCTGCTAGTCTAAGAACCATCTATTTACTGCAACACTTTGATGTCTGCATTTCAGCCACCTCTCTCTTTCCATCCTGACATTTTCTTTTTTATCCCATGATATCTGGTGATCTCAACCGATTTCTTATGTAGAACTTTATTTTAAAAGTTCAGGAATTCCACATGATAAAATCAGAATTTGGCCTCTATTCGCTGGCTCAGCAGCCCTTGTTCGAGGAACTGATGAATACTTTACAGGGCAGACTGGTTATGATTAGCAGGGGAGTGGACTGTTGTCTCGGGAGTATAGCAGAACAATGTTGGCTGTTGAAAGTGTACTGATGGATTTTCTGGAGTTTTGCTTGATAACCTTTGAGGGTAGATTATTTTTTGAACTGTGCAAGAGCAAACTTAACAGGAAGAATTCCGTTTAACTTGTCTACACTTTCTTATAATCTTTTGAATTTATTTCAACTCCCAAGGAAGGCGAGTAACCACAGAAAAACCTTCCAAGAAGATTTACGTGTGACCGCTGTTATGTATGCATGTTAATGTATGTACTGTAACACTAGACCACTGAATGTACCTTCACCCTGTATACACTATACCTGTACCACCAGAGGGTGCTGCTGCTGGAGACCTAAGGGTCACCTGTACACTACGGATAACCAAGTATAAAAGGGAGCTCACCCCTTGCTGTCCTCACTCCAGGAGCTGCAATAAAGGACTAAGGTCACTACAGTTCAAGTACTATACCCCTACCTCGTGGAGTCGTTATTAGAGTGCTTGCATATACAACTGGCGACGAGGTTACAAATTTCCACACACAATATATCTAACCGAAGCAACTTCCAACAATTTGCTGATGGGGAAGATTGGGATGCCTTTGTGGAAAGGTTAGAACACTTTTTCATCGCGAGCGACCTGGCTGAGGACTCACCTACTTCGCTGGCGGACAAGCGCAGAGCGATCCTGCTCAGCAGTTGTGGGTCCAATGTCCACGGCCTCGTCAGGGACCTGCTAGCCCCAGCGAAGATGACAATCAAGACCTATGCAGAGCTCATAACTTTAATACAAGAACAACTCAAACCTAAAGAGAGCATCCTCACAGCCAGACACCGGTTCTATACCCACCGGCGGCCCGAAGGCCAAGAAATTGCTAATTATGCTGCAGATCTGAGAAGATTGGCTGCACCGTGTGATTTTGGCGACCACCTCACCGAAGCACGAAGGAACATCTTCGTTATTGGAATCGGCCACGAGAGCCTCCTCCATAAACTGCTCTCTGCGGACACTACGGTCACCCTGCAGAAATCAAAGTAAGCCAGGCATTCATGATATCGGTCTGCGACTCCAAACGGATGATGACTCACACCCAGGACTCTAACCCGACTAGTACGGTGAACTGAATGGCGACTTTCAGAGGCAAGACTGCTGCCCCGAGTCCCGTAACCCTGAGTCCGCCACAAGGGGCCAACCGGCTAGCCCCGTGCTGGCGCTGTGGAGGAAACCACAGGGCCCACCAGTGCCAATACAAAGTGTCATGTATCTTACATTATTATATATAACTGTATCCTAACATGCTATACATGACTCTAATAAGATATGACTTGTAACCACCAGCATACCTTACCACCAGGGGTGCACTTGCAAGAGACAGGTATATAAGGACAGGTCTCAAGCAAGTGCAGCATTCCAGAGCTGTGAAATAAAGGTGCAGGTCCAGAGTGACCTTGACTTCACTACATGCCTCGTGTGAATCTGTACTGAGGGGACAGGACTTTACAGTGGCGATGAGTTACGGGATTACAGAATCCACAGAATGGCGAACAACGGATCAGGTGAAAAGTACAATGCGGGAGACAATTGGGAGGACTTTATAGAAAGGCTCCAGCAAAGCTTTGTAACCAAAGACTGGTTAGGCGACGATAAGGCAGACAAGAGAAGAGCTCATCTCTTGACCAGCTGTGCCTCGAAAACATAGGCTTTAATGAAGGATCTGTTGGCACCCGAGAAACCAGCAAGCAAGTCGTTTGAAGAATTGAGCACACTGGTAAGAGACCACCTGAAGCCAGCGAGCAGCCTACACATGGCCAGACATAGGTTCTACAACTACAGATGCTGTGTGAGCCAGAGCATACCCAACTTCGTGGCGGAACTTCGGAGGTTGGCTAGTTTATGTGAGTTCTCCGATGAACTGAGGAGAGAAATGCTGAGAAACTTTTTCATTGAAAGAATAGGCCACGCAGGCATATTCCGAAAGCGCATAGAGACCAAGAACCTGACCTTAGAGGCAGCAGCACTGGTTGCACAGACATTCTTGGTAGGGGAAGAAGAAACGAGGTTGATTTACAATGCAGGTACGACAACTAACAAAATATAGGAACAAGAAGTTCACAGCACTAAACAAGCTGCTACCCCCACACACAGACAAAACTGGGAGAACAGGCTCTCGACAGCAGGCAGAAGCCATCAAGGGCCACAGGAATAGTCGTTCACACCTCATCAACCCATAATGCGAGCAATCAACTACAAACTGAGAGAAGCTTAAGAGAGATCAGCCAGACGCAGCTCATTCTTTGGGAACACTTTGAACAATGGAACAGGTCTGTGCTGGAGGTGTGGGGGTGGGCACTCGTCAAGGGGATGTCGATTTCAGCATGCTGTTTGCAGAAATTGTGAAAATACAGGGCATTTGGCCCGCATGTGCAAAGAAACGGCAGCTCGGCTGGTATACGAATCGGATGGGTTGGAAAGCGGACCAGAAGATGGTGGGGATAGTACCCGGGACACCGACGTACAGAGGGTCAACACGATCAATGGCCGCTGCTCCTACAACAGGACGCCTCCTATAATGATGAGAGTCCTACTCAGCGGGATATCTGTCAACATGGAGCTGGATACGGGAGCGAGTCAATCTCTCATGGGCGCTCAACAATTTGAACAACTGTGGCTGCAAAAAAGAGACAGACCAAAACTCACAAGGGTCGACACCAAACAAAGGACCTATACCAAAGAAATCGTACCAGTCCTCGGCAGCGCCATGCTCTCTGTCACACACAAAGGGACAGTGAACCGACTTCCCCTGTGGATTGTCCCCGGAGACCCCCAGCACTGCTGGGGAGAAGCTGGCTGGCAAAACTAAACTGGAAATGGGATGATGTCCATGCCATGGGCCCAAGTTTCCACATGATTCGCGCCTGATTTTTAGGAGCAACTGGTGGAGAACGGACTATTTTAGAAATCGCAATTCTCCACATTTTTTTTTCTGCAGTTCTAGTCAGGTAGAACAGTTCTAGTTTAGAACAGAATTTTTTCTTCAAAAGGGGGCGTGTCCGGCCACTGACGCCTGATTTGAAAGTTTCCACAGTGAAAATGTACTCCAAACTAAAGTAGAATGGAGCCAGTGAAGATTTTTGTGGAACTGAAAAAACCTGTTCTACACATTAAAAAATCAGGCACAGGTTACAAATTAGGCGTCCAGAATGAGGTGGGGGGGAGGGGAGGGGAAGGGAACTCATTAAATTCGACAATAAATCCTTATTTATACTTCTACAAATATTATACAAATAAATCCAACCTGAATAAACATTTATAAGCCACGAAAAGATTAAATAAACCATCTTCCTACCTGTGTGAAAGTGCTTCAGCCAGGGAGAATTCTGCAGCCGTTCGTGCCGCTGAGCGGGAGGGGGAGAGAGAGAGGGAGAGAGGGAGGGAGGGCGAGAGAGAGGGAGGGAGAAAGAGAGAGAGGGGGGGGAGAAGAGAGAGGGGGGGAGGAGAGAGAGGGGGGGGAGGGAGGGAGGGAGAGAGAGAGGGGGGAGGGAGAGAGAGAGAGAGGGGAGGGGAAGAGAGGGGAGGGGGAGAGAGAGAAAGGGAGAGAGAGAGAGGGAGGGGGAGGGAGAGAGGGAGGGGGAGGGAGGGAGAGAGAGAGAGAGGGAGGGAGGGAGAGAGAGGAGGGGGCGTCGGGTCGGGGAACAGGAGCGCGGGTCGGGTCAGTCGGGGGGGGCGGGGAGCGGGTGTCGGGTGTCGGGTCGGTGCGGGGGAGAGCGGGTCTCGGGGCGGGGGGGAGCGGGTCTCGGGTCGGGTCTGGTCGGCGGGCGGGGGTGGCGGGGGGGGGGGAGCTAGTGTCGGAGTGTCGGGTCTGGTCAGGCGGGGAGCAAGAGCTGGCCGTGGGAGGAGCCCCAGTGAGGCCATTGGGCCAGGGCTAGGGGCTGCGTGCTTCGGGCCCCTCCCACACAGTTCGGCGCCTGGAGCTACTGCACTTGCGTGCCGACTGTAGCGCGCATGTGCAGAGGTCCCGGCACTGTTTTCAGCGCCGGGACCTGGCTCCGCCCCCCCACAGCTCGTGCTGGCTGCGCCAAGGGCCAGAGGACCTGTAAGTAGGTGCAGACTACCGAGGATTTTTTTAGGCGCGAAAAATGGGCGTCCAGCTCGGAGGGGCGCCCGTTTTTTTCTTGTGGAAACTTGGCCCCATGTCACTAGAGGAACAGACCTCCTGCTCAACAGTTATAAAGCGATTTGAACATCTCTTTCAGCCAGGTGTGGGCACTTTCAAAGGGGCCAAAGTCAAAATCTACATCACACAGGATGCTAGACCGGTCCATCACAAGGCCAGAGCTGTACCTTATGTGATGAGGGAAAAGATTGAACACGAACTAGACATGCTTCTGCGGGAAAGCATTATATCACCTGTGGAATTTAGCGACTGGGCAAGTCCCATCATCCCAGTCATGAAGCCTGATGGATCCGTACGAATCTGTGGGGACTACAAATCTACCATAAACAGAGTCTCCCTACAGGACCAGTACCCGCTGCCCAGAGCGGAGGACTTATTTGCCACATTGGCTGGAGGTAAACGTTTCTCAAAATTAGACCTCACATCTGCGTATATGACGCAAGAGTTGACCAAGGAATCCAAGCTACTCATCACCATCAACACACATCGAGGCCTTTTCATGTACAATCGATGCCCATTCAGCATCAGGTCGGCAGCTGCCATATTCCAGCACAACATGGAGAGTCTGCTCAAGTCCATCCCGGGACGGTTGTATTTCAAGACGACATACTTATCACGGGCAGGGACACCGACTCCCATCTCCGTAATTTGAAGGAAGTACTAAAGCGGTTGGATCGGGTAGGCCTACGAGTCAAGAAATCCAAGTGCCCGTTTCTCGCACCCGAGGTTGAATTTTTGGGCAGAAGAATTGCCGCTGATGGAATCCGCCCAACAGAATCCAAAACAGAAGCAATTCGCCTGGCACCCAGGCCCCGGAATGTCTCAGAACTGCGCGCCTTTCTCGGGCTACTCAATTACTTTGGGAACTTTATACAGAACTTAAGCACGCTGCTGGAGCCTCTCCACGTGCTACTCAGGAAGGGGTGCGATTGGTTTTGGGGGGACACCCAGGAACGCGCCTTCAATAAGGCACACAACCTTCTGTGTTCCAACAGTGTTTTGACTTTCTTTGACTCAGGTAAAAAGCTAGTTCTCACATGCGATGCGTCAGCGTATGGGGTCGGGTGCGTTTTGCAACATGTCAATAGTGCGGGCAAATTACAACGCATAGCTTATGCCTCCAGGTCACTTTCGCGGGCGGAGCGCGGGTACGGAATGGTAGAGAAGGAGGCGCCCGCGTGTGTGTACGGTGTCAAAAAGATGCACCAATACCCTTTTGGGGCCAAGTTCACATTAGAAACCAACCACAATCCCCTCACGTCCCTCCTATCCGAGAGCAAGGCAATAAACGCCAACGCCTCGGCGCGAATTCAACAGTGGGCACTCATGCTGGCGTTCTACGACTACACAATAAGGCACAGACCAGGCACAGACAACTGTGCCGACGTGCTCAGCAGGCTACCCCTGGCGACCACGGAAGGGTCTGATGAACAGGACTGTGAGATAGTCATGGCAATCAATGCCTTTGAGTCCACAGGTTCGCCCATGACGGCTCGCCAAATCAGAGCCTGGACGGCCAGCGACCCTACGTTATCCTTAGTAAAAAGATGTGTCCTAACCGGTGACTGGGCAAAGGCTCGCGATGCCTGCCCCGAGGAATTAAAACCTTTTCACAGGCGCATGCATGAGCTATCACTACAAGCAGACTGCCTGATGTGGGGCAGCTGAGTAGTCATGCCTCTGTGAGGCAGAGAGGCATTTGTCTGGGAGCTCCACTGCGAGCACCCGGGGATCGTTCTCATGAAGGCCATAGCCAGATCCTACGTCTGGTGGCCTGGTATTGACGTGGACTTGGAGCTCTGCGTCTGAAGGTGCACCATTTGTGCCCAACTCAGCAATACCCCCTGAGAGGCTCCACTGAGCCCCTGGCCCTGGCCTACCAAACCGTGGTCGCGGGTGCACATAGACTATGCGGGCCCATTCATGGGCAAAATGTTCCTCGTAGTTGTAGATGCATTTTCAACTGGATCGAATGCATTATTTTAAACTCGAGCACAACCTCCACCACTGTGGAGAGCCTGGCAACCATCTTTGCAACGCACGGAATCCCTGACATATTGATCAGTGACAATGGTCCGTGCTTCACCAGTGCAGAATTCCAAGACTTTATAATTGACCACGGCACCGTTCAAGCCGGCCTCCAACGGCTAGGCGGAGAGAGCAGTGCAAATCATTAAACAAGGCATGCTTAAAATCCAAGGTCCCACGCTGCAGGGTCGCCTGTCGCGACTGCTGCTGGCATACAGATCTCGTCCACACTCACTGACTGGGATCCCCCCCGCGCAACTGTTGATGAAAAGGACTTAAAAACAAGGCTCTCATTAATCCTCCCAGACAGACATGACATCGTTGAGGCAAAGCGCCATAAGCTGACTGAGTACCATGACAGAAATTCGACTGGGAGATGGAATGAGATAGGGGACAAAGTGTTTGTACTAAACTATGGCAGGGGTCCCAAATGGCTTGCAGGGACAGTAACGGGCAAGGAAGGAAACAGGCTACTGGTAGTACAAATGGAGAATGGCAAAACCTGCCGGAGGCATGTAGACCAAGTCAAAAGCAGATTTACCAACAACACTGCGGAACCAGAGGCAGACTACAATGTGGAACTCGCACCACACCTGGTGGACAGACAGAGGGAACAACCTGAGGAAAGGGCAATCCCAACAGACAGCCCAGGCGAATCAACAGCAATCACACCAATTGAAACAGACAGCCCAGGCGAGATACCAGCAACCACACCCAAGAAAAACAGACACCGAGGCAAAGAACTGAGCCACAACTCAGACGCTCCATGCGAGAGCGTAGACCACCTGAGAGACTGAACCTATAAAGACAATAAGACCTTGGGGGAGGGTGATGTCATGTATCTTACATTATTGTATATAACTGTATCCTAACATGCTATACATCACTGTAATAAGATATAACCTGTAACCACCAGCATACCTTCCCACCAGGGGTGCACTTGCAAGAGACAGGTATATAAGGGCAGGTCTCAGGCAAGTGCAGCATTCCAGAGCTGTGAAATAAAGGTGCAGGTCCAGAGTGACCTTGACTTCGCTACATGCCTCGTGTGAATCTGTATTGTGGGGACAGGACTTTACACAAAGAATATACCTGCAAAGGCTGTAACACTAAAGGTCACCTTCAGCGAATGTGTGGAAGAAGTTTTACTCACCGAGTCGCTGAAGAGTTGGCCGATAACCCGGGCTCCAGCGCTGATGAAGACGAAGCTGCTCAGCCCCTGGAAGAGGAGTACGGAATATATACGTGCTCCACCAAGAGTTCCCCGTGGAAAATGGAAGCAGAAATCAACGGAGTTCCAGTCTCAATGGAGATCGACACAGGGGCGGGCCAGTCGTTGATGAATCAACTCTGGACAACCTGCCCCAAAATGTCTCCAATCCAGGCAAAGTTGCTCACCTACACAAAAGGCTCCCAGTCGTTGGCAGCGTGGAGGTCCAGGTATCCCATGGTGGCGCGATGCACAAGCTTCCCTTGTGGATCGTTGCCGGTGATGGTCCAACGTTGCTGGGAAGAAGATGGATGAAGCAAGTCCAAATCTATCGGAGCGACGAAGGCCTACGGGCCCCGGCAATTGACATCCTACGTGGCCCCAAACTTGGATCCATTGCAGCACCTGAAAATCCTACCGTCCGACTCGACTGCGTGGCGACGACACAGACTGCACAACTCAACGGCGAAATGATCCAACCTGAACGACCAGATCTCACCTTCCGGGCTCCAGTGGCAGGAAGAAGACTCCGAGTGAAGAAGATTGGCGCAGAAGGTAGATTCCTGGCGTCCGTGGCAGAACTTGGGGAGAGAATGATCACCGCAGCCGACCTCATGGAGAGAAAGGAGATGGCGCCCGCATCACAAGGCGAAGCACCTAGAATCCAGATGGCTGCGACCAGATCACGAGGAGCAGCGTTGAGGGAGCAACACGTGTTGCCGTGCGACGAACCGGATTGGGGTAAAGATTGCAAGGTCCTCCTAAAGGAGACCGGCAACCCAAAACAATTAAAGAGACCGTTCCACTCTAGGTACAGCGATGCCGGTGATATTAAAGATAAAAGTGTAATTAATGAATGCGGGTATATAAATGTACAGTTGAATGGTAATGTCGGCAATGCTAATGAGAGAAATGCAACGAATGCTTCAAAAAGTGATAAGCGACAAGTTTGTACTGTTGAACAGTGATGCCAGTAATGCTAACGTGATAAATGTAACCATGTACAGAGATACTGATAGCACACAAAATAGCATTGTAATTAACAAATGTGAAAGTGTAAAGAGATATAACAATGCCGAATTGGCTAGTTGGGATCGGAGCCAATGTATCATGTATGCTAATGATAGAATGATAAATGATACCGGGTTCTACATGTACACTGTCAATGCCAAAGGTAACCCCCATAAGAAACACCCAGGTCCAGTGGGCTACCTGATCATGTAGCCTGCGCTTCCGGGACCAATGTGATGCCCCAGGAAGGGTTCACACACACCCAGTGGGAGCATACCCACTGCAGGGACAGCGGTCAATGGGTAGCACAGCCACCACCACTGGCAACCTGCCCCAGATCGGCCCTACACCCCCTGGCCACCAGGGCCAGCACCGGGAGCAAGAGGCCAGTACCCTTCAGCTTTCCAGGCGGAACCTGGGATGACCAGACTCCCACCACCAGTGGAGGACAACGAGGCCCACCAGCCTGTGGCCCTGCCCACCACTAAGCGCCACCACCTACCCATTCAACAATGTATGTACCTTACCCATAACAACATGTACTTGCTCCACCACCGTGGAATCCTTCAACAGTGACACTCACATGGTCTATGTAAGGGCAGGGGGAAATGGATGTGTGCAGCCATGAACACATGGATCACACCCGACATCCATACAACCTTCACCACAACCTCCCACTGTCCACTACAGATCACCTCCCCATGACATGGCAATAAGGACTTGGGAAAGGCTTAGGGGGGAGTGTTGTTATGTATACATGTCAATGTATATACTGTAACACTCGACCACCAAATGTACCTTCACCCTGTATACACTATACCTATACCATCAGAGAGTATTGCTGCTGGAGACCTAAGAGTCACCTGTACACTGCAGGTAACCAAGTGTAAAAGGAGCTCACCCCTTGGTGTCCTCACTCTAGGAACTGCAATAAAGGACTAAGATCACTACAGTTCAAGTACTATACCCTTACCTCATGGAGTCATTGTTAGAGTGCTTGCATATACAACAACCGCTTTGACTAGTTTTTACAGGGGTGGTGGGGGCAGGGCTGGAGTGCAGGATGAGGACAGGGAAGGAAAATTACCTAAGGAGGGAAAGCTAAATTGCAATCATATCTGGTGTCTAATTGAGAGGCAAGGCTGGATCAGTGAAGATGTCTGCAGGCTAAAATACATTTCCTTCTGACTTAGTAGAATAGGATGGATTGAAGACACTCACTTAGGTGAGCAGTGGGAGGGAATAGTGTTGCAAAACACTTCTTATTTTTCTATTTTTGACAAAATATAACAATTTCCAGCAGGAAGCAGTATATAACGATCAGGAGAGGGAACTCTGGTTTACATTCCACTCTCTCGTCCAAATACACAGATGTCAATTGTAATGGCTGGATCTCCTCCCGGCTCAGATCAGCTAACTGAAGACAGACCTGAGCTTGGACCTGGGGCCTTCCCGGTCTGTATGTCTTAGTATTGCATGTTACCGACATATAATCAGTGCTGCTCTGTGATTAACAGGAGCTGCACATTGCAGGGGAAGTTAGTTTAACCTCTTCTTTCTCCAGTATCATGCGACACTGTTGTACCACAAAGCAATTTTTTTGCCGATCTGGTTGAGAGCTAACAAGTGTAGTCTATGGGACTTTGTCAAGCATGAAGGACAACATTTTAATTCTGTGTCCCTGAATCAAATTGGAGGCTCTACTACATTTGCTGGTTTTACTTGAACTATTATTTCTGCATCAAAGAGGGAGTTAAGTGAAAGGAATGTTTGTGTTTCCAGCTTCCTTGTGTGGTGTGGACGTGAAGAATGATAGGTAAAACAGTTTCTGATTTATTTGCGTACTGACAATGCTACATTAAAAGTCAGTCGTTTCCTACTTTTGTGTGGGAACAAACTTGTAAACTCAGGCGGAACATATCTTGCGGATGTTGGCCATCAGTTGCAGAGTTGCTGAGCAGGAAGCAGAGTGCCGTGGGATTACATTTGCTATTGAACTGTGCTTAACAACCATCAATCATCACAGTCATTGCTTTTAGATTAATTTTTTTTGTTTTAAAATTTAATTTCTGTTGTCAGCACTTCAGCAATAGGTTCCTAGCTTAGTGCTCTTAGTCAAACAGCTTCCATATAGTCAGTGTTAATTTATCAATGTGCTTTATGGATCTTTATGGTAATTATAGGTTAATGACAGTTTATATATTGTATATATTTATAATTTCAGCATTATAGGGTTTCTTCAAACAAAATTGGTTCTTTTTCTTAAACTATTCTTTCACGTGCTTTAATTTTCAAATTCAGGTCTCTGTGTTTTCTGAAATCAAAATCGTTGCATAACTGGGCTTAAATGGTTGGAGTTCGATGCAGTTTTGCTGAAACGTTGTGATACTATGTTACAGGGAAAAAGGACCAAACGTAAGATCAGCGTGTGGGGTTCTGGCTCAGTCAGCCATTGGCAGTGCCCATAGACGTAATCCAGGAACTGATGCTATTTTATATTGTGTTTACTTCTAACACATTAGAGGTATTTGATGGTAGAAAGTAGAGGTATGTATACCTGGGTGGAGACCTATTGGATAAATTGTTACTACATGCCCTGGAGAATGTTAAAAACGGTAGCACTTCATAACTGAATTTGAATGGAAGATAAAGACGTATTTTTGAAATACTTATTTTGATAAACTACAACAAGCTCACATCCTCTTTGAGTTTCAAATTTGAACTTGGGCCTTTTTAAGACTCAGACCTAATAAAATACTGACTTCTGTAGCCATTTGATCAGCCCTTAATACTGTGTATGTTCATCCTAACTTTAGCTATACACCAGACATCAGTTTCTATTCTTTTTTCTCCACATGGCCCATGCTCTCAAAGATGTCTGGCATTCACTTGTCACATGGTCATGGTGATGAGAATTGGCACTCTGTACATTTTTAAGGTGCTTTACCTGTCTCCCAGCACTTTTATGCCTCATTTATATTTCCACCTGCTGTCCATCTCTGTGATATGCTGGGCAGAAGTAAAGCTGGTGACTCAGTCATTTAAAATCAGTGGACTTGTGGACTTGTATTTACTCTGTACAGCCCATAATCCCTTAGGAGCACAGGCATTTAAGGAGGCTTCACAGGTTGGAGAGGCATTCTGGAGACCTGCAATAAAAGACTACGGTCACACTTTACTTTGAGCTCAGTGTTCAGTCTGACTCTTTCTCCATACACAACAACTGGCGAAGAGATACAGATAGTGAACCCAAAGATGCAGAGAACAGTGGGCATCCTGGAGAAATTTTCGGAGGGAGATGATTGGGAAACTTTTGTGGAGCGACTCGTCCAATACTTCGTGGCCAACGAGCTAGATGGGGAAGAGAGCACTGCCAAACGAAGAGCGATCTTCCTCACCATCTGTGGGGCACCAACGTATGGCCTCATGAGGAATCTGCTCACTCCAGCGAAACACACGGAGAAATCGTATTTATGATTTGTGCACACTGGTCCGAGAGCATTTGAACCCGAAGGAAAGCGTTCTGATGGCGAGGTACCGGTTCTACATCTACAAAAGGTCTGAAGGCCAGGAAGTGGCGAGTTATGTCGCCGAGTTAAGACACCTTGCAGGACATTGCGAATTTGAAGGACATTTGGAGCACGTGTTCAGAGACTTTTTCGTACTTGGCATTGGCCATGAAACCATACTTCGCAAACTTTTAACTGTAGAGACCCCAACTTTGAGTAAGGCCACAGCGATAGCCCAGGCATTCATTCCCACCAGTGACAATACGAAGCAAATCTCTCAGCACACAAGTGCTGCTATAAGTACTGTGAACAAAGTGATGTTGTTTTTGAATCGTAACGTACAGGGCAGGTCACACATACTTGCAGCTGCACGTCGCAGATGCAAGGGTGATGAATGCAAGGCCATTAACACCTTGTTGGCGCTGCAGGGGTGATCATCGTTTCCATTCATGACGATACAAAGAGTATGTTTGCAAGGGCTGTGGAACAATTGGACACCTCCAATGAGTGTACAGGCGAGCTGCAAAGCCTATTAAACCTGCAAACCACCATGTTGCAGAGGAGGACAGATCCATGGAGGATCACGAAGAACTAGAGCCTCAGATAGAGGAGGCAGAGGTACATGGAGTGCACACATTCATCACGAATTGCCCCCCGATAATGCTGAATGTTGAACTAAATGGATTCCCGGTGTCAATGGAGCTGGACACGGGCGCGAGCCAATCCATCATGGGCAAAAAGACTTTCGAAAGGTTGTGGTGCAACAAGGCCTCAAGACCAGTCTTAACTCCAGTTCGCACGAAATTAAGAACTTACACTAAAGAATTGATTCCTGTAATCGGCAGTGCTACTGTAAAGGTCTCCTACGATGGAGCAGTGCACAAGCTACCACTCTGGATGCTAGCGGGCAATAGTCCCACACTGCTCGGCAGGAGCTGGCTGGGAAAGATACGCTGGAACTGGGACGAAATCCGAGCGCTATCTCCCGCTGATGACTCTTCATGTGCCCTGTCTTAAACAAATTTCCTTTGGTGTTCGAACCAGACATCAGGAAATTCCAAGGAGCAAAAGTACAGATCCACCTAATTCCGGGTGCGCGACCCATCCATCATAAGGCGAGAGCAATACCGTACACGATGAGAGAAAGGGTAGAGATCGAGCTAGACTGGCGGCAAAGAGAGGGCATCATTTCACCGATCGAGTTCAGCGAGTGGGCCAGTCCTATCGTCCCAGTCCTCCAGGGAGACGGCACCGTCAGAATCTGTGGCGATTACAAAGTAACTATCAATCGTTTCTCCCTGCAGGAGCAATACCTACTACCAAAGGCCGCCGACCTCTTTGCAATGCTGGTGGGAGGAAAGACGTTCACGAAGCTGGATCTGACTTCAGCCTACATGACACAGGAACTGGAGGAATCATTGAAGGCCCTCACCTGCATCAACATGCACAAAGGACTATTTGTTTGAAACAGATGCCCGTTTGGAATCCGATCAGCGGCGGCGATATTCCAGAGAAACATGGAAAGTTTACTGAAGTCGGTCCCGCAGACCGTGGTCTTCCAGGATGACATCTTGGTCACAGGTCGGAACACTGTCGAGCACCTGCAGAACCTGGAGGAGGTCCTTAGTCGACTCAACTGCGTGGGGCTTAAGTTAAAATGCTCGAAGTGCGTTTTCCTGGCGCCTGAAGTGGAGTTCTTGGGAAGGAGGATTGCAGCGTACGGCATCAAGCCCACCAACGCGAAGACGGAGGACGGTGCAACGAGGCCGCAGAACATGACAGAGCTGCGGTCGTTTCTGGGACTCTTGAACTACTTTGGTAACTTCTTACCGGGTCTCAGTACACTGCTAGAACCACAACATGTCTTATTACGAAAAGGGGGCGAATGGGTTTGGGCAAAAGCCAAGAAAATGCCTTTGTAAAAGCGAGAAAATTGTTATGCTCAAACAAATTGCTTGTGTTGTATGATCCATGTTAGCGTTTGGTACTAGCATGTGATGCGTCGTTGTATGGCGTCGGGTGTGTATTGCAACAAACTAATGATTTTGGGAACCTGCAACCGGTTGCTTATGCATCCAGGAGGCTGTCTAAGGCTGAGAGAGCCTACAGCATGATTGAGAAAGAAGCGTTAGCGTGTGTCTATGGGGTAAAAAAAATGCATCAATACCTGTTTGGGCGAAAATTTGAATTGGAAACTGACCATAAGCCACTCTTATCCCTGTTTTCCGAGAGTAAATGGCTAAATACCAATGCATCGGCCCGCATCCAGAGATGGGTGCTCACGTTGTCCGCATACAACTATGTCATCCGCCACAGGCCAGTCACAGAAAACTGTGCCGATGCTCTCAGTAGGCTGCCATTGCCCACCACGGAGGTGGAAATGACGCAGCCCGCAGATCTAGCTATGGTTATGGAAGCATTGAGAGTGAGCAATCACCCGTCACTGCCCAGCAGATCAAAACCTGGACAAGCCAGGACCCCTTAATATCTCTAGTCAAAAGCTGTGTGCTTCACGGGAGCTGGTCCAGTGTCCCAGTGGAAATGCAGGAAGAGATAAAGCCGTTCCAGCAGCGCAAAGATGAAATGGCGATACAGGCAGACTGCCTTCTGTGGGGCAATCGAGTAGTGGTCCCCAAGAAGGGTAGAGACACCTTCATCAATGACCTACACAGTACCTACCCAGGCATCATAATGATGAAAGTGATAGCCAGATCCCACGTGTGGTGGCCCGGTATCGATGCGGACTTAGAGTCCTGCATTCACAGATGTAATACATGCTCACAGTTAAGCAATGTACCCAGGGAGGCGCCGCTAAGTTTATGGTCTTGGCCCTCCAAACCATGGTCGAGGGTATACGTCGACTATGCAGGCCCGTTCTTAGGTAAAATGTTCCTTGTGGTTGTAGATGTGTATTCCAAGTAGATTGAATGTGAGATAATGTCGGCTAACATGTCCATTGCAACTACTGAAAGCCATGTTTGCCACATACGGCTTACCCGATGTCCTGGTGAGCGACAACGGGCCATGTTTTACCAGTTCTGAATTCAAAGCATTCATGACCCGTAACGGGATCAAACATGTCACATCTGCCCCGTTTAAATCAGCGTCCAATGGTCAGGCAAAGAGAACAGTGCAAACCATCAAGCAGAGCTTGAAGAGAGTAACTGAAGACTCACTGCAGACTCGCCTATCCCACGTCCTGCTTAGCTACCGCATGAGGCCCCACTCGCTCACTGGGATCCCACTTGCTGAACGGCTCATGAAAAGAGCACATAAGACAAGGCTCTCATTAGTTCACCCTGATCTACATGAACAGGTGGCTTCAACAAAGTGCATACCATGATAGTGCAAATGTGTCAGGCGAGATTGAAATCAATGATCCTGTATTTGTATTAAATTATGGTCAAGGTCCCAAGTGGCTTCCTAGCACTGTTGTGGCCAAAGAGGAGAGCAGGGTGCTTTGAGTCAAACTTTCAGATGGAAATTCAGCAGAAAAACTTGGACCAAACCAAACTCAGATTCATGGACTATCCTGAGCAACCCACCTTGGACCCTACCTTTTTTGACCACCAACATACACGCCAGTGGCAACCGACACCACGTTTGACCACGAAGCAGAATCCATCATCCACAGCAGCCCAGCAGGGTCCAACACACCAGGCAGCCCAGCAAGGCCAGCTGCACATCAGCCCAGCGAGGGCCTAACAAGTGATTCAACAACACTAGCTTTGACACCGAGACGATCAACCAGGGCAAGAAGGGCCCCAGATCGACTCACATTGTAAATAGTTACACTATTGACTTTGCGGGGGTGGGGGATGGAGTGTTGTTCTATATGTGGACTTGTATTTACTCTGTAGAGCCACCAGAGGGCTCATCCCTTGGAGTCATAAGAACATAAGAATTAGGAACAGGAGTAGGCCATCTAGCCCCTCGAGCCTACCCCGCCATTCAATAAGATCATGGCTGATCTGGTCGTGGACTCAGCTCCACTTACCCGCCCTCTCCCCGTAACCCTTAATTCCTTTATTGGTTAAAAATCTATCTATCTTTGACTTGAAAACATTCAATGAGCTAGCCTCAACTGTTTCCTTGGGCAGAGAATTCCACAGATTCACAACCCTCTGGGAGAAGAAATTTTTTCTCAACTCGGTTTTAAATTGGCTCCTCCGTATTTTGAGGCTGTGTCCCCTAGTTCTAGTCTCCCCCACCAATGGAAACAACCTCTCTGCCTCTATCTTGTGTATCCCTTTCATGATTTTAAATGTTTCTATAAGATCATCCCTCATCCTTCTGAACTCCAACGAGTAAAGACCCAGTCTACTCAATCTATCATCATAAGGTATCCCCCTCATTTCTGGAATCAGCCTAGTGAATCGTCTCTGTACCCCTTCCAAAGCTAGTATACCCTTCCTTAAGTAAGGTGACCAAAACTGCATGCAGTACTCCAGGTGCGGCCTTACCAATACCTTATACAGTTGCAGCAAATCCTCCCTGCTTTTGTACTCCATCCCTTTCGCAATGAAGGCCAATATTCTATTTGCCTTCCTGATTACCTGCTGCACCTGCAAACTAACCTTTTGAGTTTCATGCACAAGGACCCCCAGGTCCCGCTGCACCGCAGCATGTTGTAATTTCTCCCCATTCAAATAATATTCCCTTTTACTGTTTTTTTTCCCAAGGTGGATGACCTCACACTTTCTGACAAGGGATCCCATAATCCCTTGGCAGCACAGGTATTTAAGGAGGCTTCACAGGTTGGAGAGGCACTCTGGAGACCTGCAATAAAAGACTCAGGTCACACTTTACTTTGAGCTCACAGTGTTCAGTCTGACTCTTTCTCCATACACAACACTCATTGTGATTAAAAATGCTTATTTTTTGGTGACAAACCTATTTTCAGCTGATTTAATCAAACTTCACCAAGTTATCATTTTTAAAGATGTGAAGAAATTTTTTTTAAAGCAACATTTTTTTCAAAGCCCCGAATCTTCCCTCAGGAGCCGGCGCCTCACAACTTGAGCCTCCTCGGAGAAATTCCCTCCGTGCCTTTCAGATCTGCGCGGAGGGGATTCCTCTATGGGCTGCTCTTGCACATTCTCCACATTGCCATCCTCGTCTGCCGTCCGGACACGCCATGGCGCGCCATCTTGTCGTTCGGAGGAGGCGGGGTCCCCAATGGAGTGCACTCTACGCGGGAGTACTCCCTCTATTTATTGGGGACTTAGCCTGGAGGGTGTTGCACGGAGCAGTCCTGTGCAATAAGTTTTTAAGTCGGTTCATGGGCTCCCAGGCTGCCTGTAATTTCTGCGGTCTGGAAGTGTCCATGTTCCACGTTTTTATTGAATGTGTGAGGTTGCAGTCCCTCTGCCAATATTTGAAGGGGCTACTCCTCAAATTCTGGTTGCACTTCAGTCCCACACTCCTGATCTATAGGCACCCTGTGTTTTGGTGCCCTCAAGAAAAAAAAAATTGGGGGCTCTTGAAAAGGTTTTGGAGTGTAACCCACTCTTTAATCAGGAGGCACTTGATTGTTTTCTACAAAATGGTTGTCGAGCTGTTGAGTTGGGAGTGGCTTAGCCAGTCACGTGATGTTCACAAGACTCAATAAAACCCCAGCCAGTTGGGTTCAGGGGATCCACGATGAAGCAGGTGGTTGTGAGCCTGGTGGATGAACTGTAATGTATAGTGTGATTGCTAAACCTTTGCTAATAAACCAACTAGTTATTAACAGCAGTGTGTTTCCAGGAATTCTTAAGCAAAGAACCCATGATGCAAATACATTATACCCACCGGAGGAAATAGTTTCTCCCCATCTACCCTATTGAATCCCTTTATTAGTTTAAAACCTTAAATGAGATCACCCCTGAACCTTTTAAGCTCAAGTTACAAGCTAAGTTTGTACAACTTGTCCTCATAATTTAACCCTTTGAGCCCTGGCATCACTCTGGTGATTCTGCGCTGTACCCACTCCAAGGTCAATATATTCTTCCTGGGATGCAGTGCCTAAAATTGAACACCATACTCAAGATGTCTGACCAAGGCTCTATACAACTGAAGAAAACTTCCTCCCTGTGTATTCCAGTCTCAATGTGATAAAGGTCAATATTCCATTAGCCCTTTTGATTACATTTGTAACTGTGCATTAGCTTTTAGTGACATGTTTACCTGGACATCCAAACTCCTTTACTCCTCTACAATCTTTAGTCTCTTGCCATTAAGAAAATATTCTGAAGTTATCTTTCTTGAATCTAACGTGGATGACCTCATGCATCCCCATGTTGAACTCCTTCTGCCACAGTTTTACCCACTCGCTTAATCTGTCTATGTTTTTGTATAATTTCCTGCTCCCATCTACACAACTTATTGTGCCTCCGAACTTAGTGTCATCTGCAAACTTGGATATATAACTCCCTATTCCTTCATCCTAGTCATTGATATATGGTGAATAGCTGAGGACCCAGTACAGGTCCCTGGAGAACACCAGTTGCCACAGTCCACCAATCAGGGCACATTTCTATTATCCCTACTCTCTGTCTCCAACCTCCTAACCAATTACCAACCCATGTCACAAAGGTTACCTCCAATTTATGCGTGTTTATTTTTGCTAATAATCTCCTGTTTGGAACCTTAACAAATGCTTTCTGGAAGTCCATATAGATATTCTTAGACACTTCCCTAGCCACCATGCTTGTGACTTCCTCAAAAATGTCAACTAGATTAGTCTGACCTGACCTGTCCTTCACAAACCCATGCTGACTCTCTTTAATCAGCTCATACTTGTCCATATGGCAGATCCAAGCCAGATGGAGCAAAGAAGGCTGTTCACGAGCTAACTCTTCCATGATTCCCCCACCCCCACCCTCCAAAAGGCAGCTGGATCTCCTTAATCGAAAGCTGATTTTTTTATGCCGAAGTGCAACGGGTGATGTTTTGTCTACTCTAAGCAGTTGCAGAAGTGCAAAATGTACAATATGGCAACTTGGGAAGCTGGTTAACACCCTCAGGCATCTTAGGCTTGTGTTATCTTTTATAGCAATCACATGGATTGCTAAACAACACGGATTTTCTGTCAAGCACCATAATGCCATTTAAGTTAACAGATGAGGTGATGAAGGAACGTGAATGAGCAATAAGTGCGTAGTTGCTGTTCAAATGTGAAGGCAACTTACTGTAATGTGGGATAAAATTCCTTTAATGTTAAATTATTTCATTGATGAACCTGTTTTCTACAATTACAATATACAGTAAAACTCCACTGAATAACACATAACTGAACATCTGCTAAGTGAATAGAATGCAAAAAGTTAAAATTGTATTCCATCTATGCCCACTGTGTCCACTCCCAGTAAAACAGCATTGATTTGGACACTGGAGAGAGATAATGGCCACATCGCAGTATTTGTGGGATTTTGTGCATCATTGCATCAGGAGTTTGGTGCGGGCATGGAAAAAGATTCCCCAAGTGCATTTTTCCATGAACGAAAGCTATTCTTTTTTAAGAGAATAAATTTAGCTCTAATTTAGCATGTTAGATGAATTATTTCCTAACGTTACTAGAATTCCAATTCCAATTGCACACATTAACTTTCTAAATAAACTTCATGAATTGTATAATCTTCTAATGAAAATTGAAAATATCAAAATGATTTGCATTTTGGAAAATACAGATGTTTACGATTAAAAAAGGTGTAAGAGATCATCTCACCTACGTTGTTGCCCAGCAGGGACCAAGTGCCTCGCCACAGGTCTGAGGGAACATCGGAAGGGGAACTGCTGTCCCATGCCTCCAAATAGCTAACTCAAAGCAACATTAACAATATTCAGTAAATGGACATGATATCCGCAACCACCAAAATTATAACACACACACACACACACACACACACATAAACTCGCTGTAAGAAATTATGTGTGTGTGTGTGTGTGTGTGCACATGCATGTGTTTGTATTATAGGGTAGAATAATTGGTTTTGAGAGATAGCTGTAACAAGCAGATATATCTGACTGCATCACAGTATGTAGACTTTATAGGGACCAGTCCATGCAAAAAGAACTATGAAGTAAAATTTGCAAGGCTAACAGCAATAGTTTATATAATGATATCTGGGGGTGAAATTGCCCTGCGCCCCGATTGGGGGCGGCGGCCGGGACTTTTTTCACCCGGCACAGAAGTCCCACCTCCACCGCGGAATTGCCCTTACCACTCCTCAAAGGAAGTGGAACGCAATCTCGCGCACTCCACTTACTTTAGGCGCAGTTACCAGGGTGCTATTGGGGTGCTGAGGGAAGCACTGCGCGTGTGCTCCACATAGCACTTCAACGCCCCTCCCTTTCGCTCAAAGGGAAGGGCTGCTGTGCACTCTGCAAGGCCTCTGATGGCCTCCACTAGGCCACCAATGCGGCGTGGTACTGGGTCTGCAGCCCGGCACCCAAGACGGAGTGCCAGGCTGCACGATGGCGGCCCTGACCACGCCAGGGCCACTACAATAGAGCCAACCTGAGAGTCGGCAACCAAAAAAAGATGGCGGCCCCGGGAGCTGGCACCCTCCCCTTTAAGGAGCGCCCCGAGAACGGATGTCGGCCAGCTTCATGACCCGCGAAGCTGGCTTTGACATCCGCTCGCGTCCCACGGGGCAATTTCTCCTGTGGGGTGTTAAGGTGTCAGCGCGGGTCGATGAGGGGTCAGTGCACACGGCGATGACCTAATTGCCGGTTGTGCGGCGGTTCGGGGCGCTAACCGTGTGGCACAGCACTCCACAAGCTCCCAGTTAATTTCCCAGGAAGCGTTAGCACCCCCTCCCCTGGCAAAAAGTGTCCTCCACCCCGTTTGTGCCCCCCCCACAGAGGCGCTAACGGACCTGGATCATGGGGTCATTAAAGACAGACGATAACGAATAATAAGGACATGGCAGACTTATTAAATGAATACTTTGTATCTGTAATCACAGTAAAGGAAGAGAGTAAAATACCAGTGGTGCTAAGGAACCAAAATATAAGTCAAGGGGAGGAACTTAGTGGATGTAATGGAAGTAACAATGAGACCTAAGATAGTCAACTTTCCAAGAACTGCTGGTTTCCAACCCCACGGTATTAAAAGGATTGGGTGAGAAGATTGCAGATGCCTTCGTCATAATTTTCCAAAGTTCTTTAAATTCAAGAATTGTGCCTTTGGGCTGGAAAATTACAAACATCACTTCATTATTTAGGAAGGGAGGGAGGGAGAAACCAGATAACTACAGACCTGTCAGTGTAATATCAATTAAAGGGAGGTTACTGGAATCTATCATCATTGACAGAGTGACTGAGCACCTGGACAAATATCAGCTGGTCAAAAGACGTCAACATGATTTTGTGACAAGTAAGTCATGTCTGACTAATCTAGTTGCATTTTTTGAAGAAGCCACTAATATATGGGTGTGTCTAAGGATGATGTCTCTATCGATTTCTAGAAATATTTGATAAGGTTCCTAACAAGAGATTATTAGCAAAAATGAGAGTGTATGGAATTGGAGATAGCCTTGCAACATGGTTTAGTAACTGGTTGGAGACAGGAGATCAAGAGTAGGGATAGAATGTTCATTCACCGTTTGGTGGATGTAATCAGTGTTTTTGCCCAGGGATTTGTATTTGGGCCTCAGCTTTTTACCATATAACGAATATCGAAGTTAAGAAAATCAGTTACCTTCTGTCTACCATATTGCACAAGAGGATCTTTCAGGTCTCATGGATTACAAACTCCAAATATGTGTTCTGTATGAAACACAATGCAGCTCCCACTCCTAAAAGCTATGTCGCTGTGGGCACGTTGAGTCAGTGTTGGGTGGGGAAGCTTCCTTACACTATAGACAGCTGAGGAAAGGCACGTGGACATTGAAGTACCCGACAGTCGCTTGCGAAATTAAAAAATCCAGTGGTGAGAAGGTAGCATTTCATTGGCATATTTGAGCGATCCAAAATCTCACTGCACAATTTGGGCTGGATTTTCGGCTTTGATGTTTTTGGGGCGGTAATAGCGGCGGGGCAGTAAAGTTTGCGCTCGGGAATAGTTTGCACCTCAGTCATCAAAGTTGAGCAGCTGGGCCCCGAGTCAGGGGGCACAGCACTAAGGGAGGCGTTGTACACCTCTCTTGGACGTTGCATTGGAAAATCCCGAGCTAAAGAGCCGGGTCGGGAGCGCTCCAAGATACACCTGAGGTGAAAAAAAACCTAAAATACCTCACAAAAACATTCCCAATACATTGCCCATGCCAGCACAACGCAAATCACAAAAAAACATTCAAAGAAAAAACAATCACACTTACCTTAGGATGGCATTACTTATCTCTCAGCAGTCAGTATAGGTTCCCCGCCCGATTTCCCAGGTGTTCACTGCGGGGCGCGTTTCGGGGCATACGGATTCGTAAAGCAACCAGGAGCGTTGCACACCAGCGCTGGTCTTCCGGGCGGTGCAGCTCTGTGCTGCCGCAAAACCGGCCCCGAAAACCCCCGCGGGGCGCTGGAGGCTGACCGCCCTCCCAGAAGATCTCACTGCCGCCATTGCCGCCGCTCCGGTGCGAGAAACCGGAAAATCCGCCCCTTTAAATTTAATAATTGTCGCATTTTAAAGTGCCAGTGTTTTGTCTCTCAGCCCATCGGACATTGAAGGAAGTTTCAAGCTGGGTACTATAATAGTTGGACGTACAGTCAGTAAGTGCTCAGCTCATTGGTACAACTTTAAACTACATTTTGAATTATGGTGCCAGCAAGCAGAGGGAAGGGGTGCAGGGCAAATGTGTGAGCGGCTGCTGGATTCATTTCCTTCATTGGAGGGTAGGCTGAGGCGGAGGCCAGCACTATAAAACATACTGTCCATTAAAATTAAAGAGCAGAGAAACAGACAGAAAGTTGTGAAAATCACGCAATTAGTTGCAGAATGGTGGTCTTGACCAAATCACGTGGTCTATTGGTTGTGTGTCCGACTGCAGGCCAGCGCTCACAGTAATGCATGGAAAGGAAGGATATGGAGCAGGAAGAACAAGCAGATATAATAATGGAGAGAAGTCCTTAGAAAATAAGTCACAGAAAATGAAAGGTAGACACATGGAGATCATGTGAGCAGCTGGAACAGGGGGAGGCCTGTCTGTATATGTAGAAGCAGAATTACAAGCCCAGAGAGAGAGAGAAATAGCAATGAGGAAGGGGAAACCAGAGAAGGATGGCAGCAACACAAGCAAGCGACAGTTAACTGAGGGAAAAAAGACAGAGAGAAACAAATTGTTATTGGAAATGGAGGTGAGGAAGAGGAGCCTCACACACACAAACATAAGAATATAAGAATTAAGAGCAAGAATAAGCCATACATCCCCTCAAGCCTGCTCCGCCATTCAATAAGATCATGGCTAATTTTCGACCTAAACTCCACTTTCCTGTCCTATCCCCATATCCCTTGATTCCCTTACCATCCACAATCTTCTGGGGGTGTGAATTCCAAATATTCACAACCACCTGAGTGAAGAAAGTCCTCCTCATCTCAGTCCCAAATGGCCAACCCCTTAACCTGAGTCTATGATTCCGAGTTCTAGCCTCTCCAGCTGAGGGAAACATCCTCCCAGCATCTATCCTTTCAAGCCCTCTAAAAATATTACACCTCTCATACTTTTTAAACTCCAGAGAATATAAGCCCAATCTACTCAATCTCTCCTCATAGGACAGCCCTCTCATTCCAGGAATCAGTCGAGTGAACCTCCATTTAAGGCATTCCATCCTTCCTTAGGTAAAACCAAAACTGTACACAGTGCTTCAGGTGTGGTCTCACCAGAGCCCTATATAATTGCAGAAATACTGTCTTACTCTTATACTCTAACCCACTTGCAATAAAGGCTAACATTTGCCTTCCTAATTGCTTGATGTTTTAAAGTAGTTAGAGCTTTGGCATGTAATATCCATAAATCACAAAGCTTAAACCCAACAAAATAGCATTTTAATTTACAGTATTTCTGCACAGCTACAAACTCTGTAAAGTTTACACTGCTCCTGCACTGCTAAAAGTGTTAATAGCTGCAGTGCTGCAGGAATTATCTGCTGTGAAGATATTAGGGTCAACTTTACTGTGGGCCCCACAGGATGAGTCTTTAGGGAAATTCTGGAGGTGATGGTGTGGGGGGTAGGAAGCCATGCCCTGGCTGTGATTAGATAGATAAATGTGGAACAACAACAACAACTTTCATTCATATAGTGCCTTCAACATTAGCCTTAAGTGTCAGCATTGGCTCAGTGCCACTGAGTCAGAAGACTTGAGCAGAGATTGCAGGCTGACACTTTAGTGCAGTACTGAGGGAGTTCTCTTTGGGATGAGATGCTAAATTGAGGTCCCGTCTGCTCTCTCAGGTGGATGTAAAAGATCCCATGGCACTGTTTTGAAGAAGACCATGGGCATTCTCCTGATGTCCTGGCCAATATTTATCCCTCAACATATTTAACATATTTAAGGCAGAGATAGATAGATTTTTGAGTGATAAGGGAATAAAGGGTTATGGGGAGCGGGCAGGAAAGTGGATCTGAGTCCATGATCAGATCAGATTTTGTTGGGTTTAAGCTTTGTGATTTATGGATATTACATCAGCTTATTGAATGGTGGAGCAGTCTCGAGGGGCAAAATGGCCTTCACCTGCTCCTATTTCTTATGTTCTTATGCTATCACATTGTTGTTTGTGGGAGCTTGCTGTGCGCAAATTGACTGCCACGTTTCCTACATTACAACAGTGACTACACTCCAAAAGTACTTCATTGGCTGTGAAGCTTGAGCTTGTGAAAGGCGCTATATAAATTCAAGTTCTTTCTCGCTTTACTTAGAAAAAAGCCCCAAGACATTCACAGAGGCATAAGGAATAAAATGGATGTTGAGCTAAAAGAAAGGGAGATATTGCATACCTGAAGATTGGTTGAAGAATTGAGTTTAAAAAAGAGGGGAGGTGGAGAGGCATAGAGGGTTAAGGAGATAATTACAGAGCATGGGACCTAGGTGGCTGAAGTTATTACCATCAATGGTGGGGAACAATTGTATTGAAGAAAATAAGACAAATCTGTATTGTAATTTATTTTAAAAGTGTCTTGTTCTACTGAATGTTTTTAGCAGGAATTGAGATAATTCTGCTTCTGTTTCAGAATTACATTCTACCGTGCCTACACTTGACAGCAATCAAATAGCATCTGTCCAAATAGCATTGTGAGATTTCTTTTGAGAAAGATGTTGTTTAGTCTTTAAGGTGGTGCTGCAATTCATCAGGGTAATGCCACTTTCAGGGATTTTGGAGGTTTGATTTAATGATAGAGTGTGTTGCCCAATAATTGCCTGTGGAACATTACCTGAACTGTAAGGAATGGGAGCCAGCAAGATTGTGCATTAAACATACGTCTGATGCAATAAAATGCAGCCTGCAGGCTTGATGAGTGACCCATATATTTAATGGAATTTTAAGGAGGAAGAGAAAGGAAGAGAAAGAAGAGCAAAATCTTTTTTCTTTTCCCGTTTACTCCTAAAATCATTCAGAATATGGCACAGTCTTTAGTTGCATTCATCTGTGTAATGTGCAGTGATGTGGGAAGAGGGACACGTGACCATCTTCAATCGCTGGTGCCAAAAGACAATGGCATTCCTGCATTTGGAAATCTGGCCCAGAAGCAGGTTATCAAGGTGATACAGCATTTTCTTATTCATTAGAACAACTCGTTGTAAGACTCAAGCATGGTATTGGTTTTGCGACTGTGTTTTTCACAAATTGCTGCATTGAGCAGTCACTTATAAATACGCAATATGGGTAAGCCTGTTACAATTGATCTAAAATCACAATCTATATCAAAAATACCATTGTGACAAGTTTAATGGAATTCCACACTGAGTGAAAAGTTACAATTTATATAACACCTTATTACATCCTTAGTAATGTCCCAAAGTGCTTTATAATCAATGGCTTCGATTTTGAAGTGAATTTGCTCATCATCATAGGCAGTCCCTAGAAATCGAGGAAGACTTGCTTCCACTCTAAAAGTGAGTTCTCAGGTGACTGAACAGTCCAGTAAGGGAATCACAGGTGGGAGGAAAGGGTGGGTGGGGAGTTTGGTTTGTTGCACGCTCCTTCCACTGCCTGCGCTTGGTTTCTGCATGCTCTCGGCGATGAGACTCGAGGTGCTCAGCACCCTCCCGGATGCTCTTCCTCCACTTAGGGCGGTCTTTGGCCAGGAACTCCCAGGTGTCAGTGGGGATGTTGCACTTTTTCGAGGAGGCTTTGAGGGTGTCCTTGAAACATTTCCACTGCCCACCTGGGGCTCGCTTGTCGTGTCGGAGCTCCGAGTGGAGCGCTTGCTTTGGGAGTCTTGTGTTGGGGAAGTGGACAATGTGGCCCGCTCAACGAAGCTGGTCAAGTGTGAACATAAGAACATAAGAATTAGGAACAGGAGTAGGCCATCTAGCCCCTCGAGCCTGCTCCGCCATTCAATAAGATCATGGCTGATCTGGCCGTGGACTCAGCTCCACTTACCCGCCCTCTGCCCGCAACCCTTAATTCCCTTATTGGTTAAAAATCTATCTATCTTTGACTTGAAAACATTCAATGAGCCAGCTTCAACTGCTTCCTTGGGCAGAGAATTCCACAGATTCACAACCCTCTGGGAGAAGAAATTCTTTCTCAACTCGGTTTTAAATTGGCTCCTCTGTATTTTGAGGCTGTGCCCCCTAGTTCTAGTCTCCCCTACCAGTGGAAAGAACCTCTCTGCCTCTATCTTGTGTATCCCTTTCATGATTTTAAATGTTTCTATAAGATCACCCCTCATCCTTCTGAACTCCAAGGAGTAAAGACCCAGTCTACTCAATCTATCATCATAAGGTAACCCCCTCATTTCTGGAATCAGCCGAGTGAATCGTCTCTGTACCCCTTCCAAAGCTAGTATATCCTTCCTTAAGTAAGGTGACCAAAACTGCACGCAGTACTCCAGGTGCGGCCTTACCAATACCTTATACAGTTGCAGCAAGACCTCCCTGCTTTTGTACTCCATCCCTCTCGCAATGAAGGCCAACATTCCATTCGCCTTCCTGATTACCTGCTGCACCTGCAAACTAACCTTTTGGGATTCATGCACAAGGACCCCCAGGTCCCTCTGCACCACAGCATGTTGTAATTTCTCCCCATTCAAATAATATTCCCTTTTACTGTTTTTTTTCACAAGGTGGATGACCTCACACTTTCCGACATTGTATTCCATCTGCCAAACCTTAGCCCATTCGCTTAACCTATCCAAATCTCCTTGCAGCCTCTCTGAGTCCTCTACACAACCCGTTTTCCCACTAATCTTAATGTCATCTGCAAATTTTGTTGCATTACACTCTGTCCCCTTTTCTAGGTCATCTATGTATATTGTAAACAGTTGTGGTCCCAACACTGATCCCTGTGGCACACCACTAACCACTGATTTCCAACCGGAAAAGGACCCATTTATCCCGACTTTCTGCTTTCTGTTCGCCAGCCAATTCTCTATCCATGCTAATACATTTCCTCTGACTCCGCGTACCTTTATCTTCTGCAGTAACCTTTTGTGTGGCACCTTAGCGAATGCCTTTTGGAAATCTAAATACACCACATCCATCGGTACAGCTCTATCCACCATGCTCGTTATATCCTCAAAGAATTCCAGTAAGTTAGTTAAACATGATTTCCCTTTCATGAATCCATGCTGCGTCTGCTTGATTGCACTATTCCTATCTAGATGCCCCGCTATTTCTTCCTTAATGATAGTTTCAAGCATTTTCCCCACTACAGATGTTAAACTAACCTGCCTATTGTTACCTGCCTTTTGCCTGCCCCCTTTTTTAAACAGAGGTGTTACATTAGCTGCTTTCTAATCCGCTGGTACCTCCCCAGAATCCAGAGAATTTTGGTAGATTATAACGAATGCATCTGCTATAACTTCCGCCATCTCTTTCAATACCCTGGGATGCATTTCATCAGGACCAGGGGACTTGTCCACCTTGAGTCCCATTAGCCTGTCCAGCACTACCCCCCTAGTGATAGTGATTGTCTCAAGGTCCTCCCTTCCCACATTCCTGTGGCCTGCAAAGTGTGGTCAGTGCTTCGATGCTGGGGATGTTGGCCTGATCGAGAACACTCACATTGGTGCATCTGTCCTCTCAGGGGATTTGCAGGATCTTGCGGAGACATCGTTGGTGGTATTTCTCCAGCGATTTGTGGTGCCTACTGTACACGGTCCATGTCTCTGAGCCATGCAGGAGGGCGGGTATCACTACAGCCCTGTAGACCCGCTGAATTTACTATTGCAGTGTTTGAAAACCTGGCAAATTTGTGCACGATAAGGTCTCAGAACAAAAATTTGAATGATGAGCTAATGAGGCCGAAATTCAGGCATGCCAGAAAGCTGGCACACCCACGTTTTTTTAAACTTTTTTTACCGCCTGTTGCGATACGGCGGCCTTCCGAGCGATTTTTCCACTTTCAACTTTTTTTCACGCTGGACCGGATGTTGGTCATAGTGGGGCCGGAAGTACGGCGGTAAATCCTGGTGAGGGGTGGAGCGCAGGTGACGTCACAATGCGTTTGCATAAACCACACTCTCCCCTTCACTTAAAGAGGAGAGCGTTCGGCATTCCGAAACATCGGTCCACTGAGCCACCAGCGAGGGTCTCGGCCGGGCCAGCAGCCTGGCACCCAAGATGGGGTGCTAGGCTGCCTGTTGGCGGCCCAGCCGAACCCGGGGGCATAATATTCCGGCCGACATGGAAGTCGGCTGGCAAAAAAATAAGATGGTGGCCGCTGCATTCGGCCCTCGCCTTTAATGGCTGCTGCACTGCCAGGGTAGAGAGAGAGCAGACAAGGTGCACCGACAGAAAAAGCTCTCAGGGTCACCGTGCAGCCGCTCGTGGATTTTTTAAAAGTAAATTTGGGGCGGATTGAAATGGAGGTACGGGAGAGTGGCAGTGCCCGCTTTGATGACGCGCTTGCAGCAGTTGGCAGCAGCGGGACGGAAGTGGGGACAGGCCGAAAAATCCCCGAGGTCAATTTGGGTTGGGGTGGCCAATGGACTGCAACGCGGCAGCAACTCGATTCCACCGCATGGCTGCCGCAAAACGGCGGTAACGTGCCTTATTCGGACACTGCATTTCAGCCCCAATGTGTTTTTGTTCGTGTTGGTTGAGAGAGGAATGTTGATGGAGAACTCCCTGCAATATTTTGAATCGTGCCATGGAATCTTTCCTCCCTGAAGCACTTCCCTTAGTGCTGCATTGAAGTAACAGGCAATGCAGCACTCTCTCAGTACTGCACTGAACTGTTAGTCATGGTGCAGTGGTAGTACTCTTGCCTAACTCGCAGGGGAGTTATCCCCGGTGTCCTGGCCAATATTTATCCCCCAGTCAAAATAACAAAAAAAAACAGGTTATTTGGTCATTATTCAGTGTATATCGATTTTAGCAAGGCTTTTAATAAGGTCCCACATGGTAGACTGGTCACGAAAGTAAAAGTTCATGGGATCCAGGGCAAAGTGGCAAGTTGGATCCAAAATTATCTCAGAGGGAGGAAGCAAAGGGTAATGGTTGATGGGTGTTTTTGTGACTGGAAGGCTGTTTCCAGTGCGGTTCCGCAGGGCTCAGTACTAATTCCCTTGTTTTTTGTGGTATATATCAATGATTCAGACTTGATTGTAGGAGGTATGATTAAGAAGTTTGCAGCTGATAATAAAATAGGCTGTGTGGTTGGTAATGAAGAAGAAAGCTGTTGACTGCAGGAAGATATCAATGAACTGGTCAGGTGGGCAGAACAGTGGCAAATGGAATTCAATAAGAAGTATGAGGTCATGCATTTGGGGAGGGCTAACAAAGCAAGGGAATATATAATAAATGCTAGGACATTAAGTGTAGCGGAACAAAGGGACCTCGGAGTGCATGTCCACAGATCGCTGATGGTAGCAGGCTAGATAGATAAGGTGGTAAGGAAGGCATACGGAATATTGTCTTTATTAGCCAAACATAGAATACAAGAGCATGGAAGTTATGCTTGATCTGTATAAAATAGCAGTTCGGCCACAGCTGGAGTATTGAACATAAGGACATAAGAACATAAGAATTAGGAACATGAGTAGGCCATCTAGCCCCTCGAGCCTGCTCCGCCACTCAAAAAGATCATGGCTGATCTGGCCGTGGGCTCAGCTCCACTTACCCGCCCGCTCCCCATAACCCTTAATTCTCTTATTGGTTAAAAATCTATCTATCTGTGATTTGAATACATTGAATGAGCTAGTCTCAACTGCTTCCTTGGGCAGAGAATTCCACAGATTCACAACCCTCTGGGAGAAGAAATTCCTTCTCAACTCAGTTTTAAATTGTCTCCCCCGTATTTTGAGGCTGTGACCTCGAGTTCTAGTCTCCCCGACCAGTGGAAACAACCTCTCTGCCTCTATCTTGTCTATCCCTGTCATTATTTCAAATGTTTCTATAAGATCATCCCTCATCCTTCTGAACTCCAACGAGTAAAGACCCAGTCTACTCAATCTATCATCATAAAGTAACCCCCTCATCTCCGGAATCAGCCTAGTGAATCGTCTCTGTACCCACTCCAATGCTAGTATATCCTTCCTTCAGTAAGGTGACCAAACATGGACGCAGTACTCCAGGTGCAGCCTCACCAATACCCTGTACAGTTGCAGCAGGACCTCCCTGCTTTTGTACTCCATCCCTCTCGCAATGAAGGCCAACATTCCATTCGCCTTCCTGATTACCTGCTGCACCTGCAAACTAACTTTTTGGGATTCATGCACAAGGACCCCCAGGTCCCTCTGCACCGCAGCATGTTGTAATTTCTCCCCATTCAAATAATATTCCCTTTTACTGTTTCTTTCCAAGGTGGATGACCTCACATTTTCCGACATTGTATTCCATCTGCCAAACCTTAGCCCATTCGCTTAACCTATCCAAATCTCTTTGCAGCCTCTCTGTGTCCTCTACACAACCCACTTTCCCACTAATCTTTGTGTCATCTGCAAATTTTGTTACACTAACTCTCTTCCAGGTCATCTATGTATATTGTAAACAGTTGTGGTCTCAGCACCGATCCCTGTGGCACACCACTAACCACCGATTTCCAACCCGAAAAGGACCCATTTATCCCGACTCTCTGCTTTCTGTTAGCCAGCCAATTCTCTATCCATGCTAATACATTTCCTCTGACTCCGCGTACCTTTATCTTCTGCAGTAACCTTTTGTGTGACATCTTATCGAATGCCTTTTGGAAATCTAAATACACCACATCCATCGGTACACCTCTATCCACCATGCTCGTTATATCCTCAAAGAATTCCAGTAAATTAGTTAAACATGATTTCCCCTTCATGATTCTATGTTGCGTCTGCTTGATTGCACTATTCCTATCTAGATGTCCCGCTATTTCTTCCTTAATGATAGCTTCAAGCATTTTCCCCACTACAGATGTTAAACTAACTGGCCTATCGTTACCTGCCTTTTGTCTGCCCCCTTTTGTAAACAGAGGCGTTACATTAGCTGCTTTCCAATCCGCTGGTATCTCCCCAGAGTCCAGAGAATTTTGGTAGATTATAACGAATGCATCTGCTATAACTTCCGCCATCTCTTTTAATACCCTGGGATGCATTTCATCAGGACCAGGGGACTTGTCTACCTTGAGTCCCATTAGCCTGTCCAGCACTTCCCCCCTAGTGATAGTGATTGTCTCAAGGTCCTCCCTTCCCACATTCCCGTGACCAGCAATTTTTGACATGGTTTTTGTGTCTTCCACTGTGAAGACCGAAGCAAAATAATTGTTTAAGGTCTCAGCTATTTCCACATTTCCCATTATTAAATCCCCCTTCTCATCTTCTAAGGGACCAACATTTACTTTAGTCACTCTCTTCCGTTTTATATATCGGAAAAAGCTTTTACTATCCGTTTTTATGTTTTGCGCAAGTTTACTTTTGTAATCTATCTTTCCTTTCTTTATTGCTTTCTTAGTCATTCTTTGCTGTTGTTTAAAATGTTCCCAATCTTCTAGTTTCCCATTAACCTTGGCCACCTTATACGCATTGGTTTTTAATTTGATACTCTCCTTTATTTCCTTGGTTATCCACGGCTGGTTATCCCTTCTCTTACCGCCCTTCTTTTTCACTGGAATATATTTTTGTTGAGCATTATGAAAGAGCTCCTTAAAAGTCCTCCACTGTTCCTCAATTGTGCCACCGTTTAGTCTGTGTTTCCAGTCTACTTTAGCCAACTCTGCCCTCATCCCACTGTAGTCCCCTTTGTTTAAGCATAGTATGCTCGTTTGAGACACTACTTCCTCACCCTCAATCTATTACAAATTCAACCATACTGTGATCACTCATTCCAAGAGGATCTTTTACGAGGAGATTGTTTATTATTCCTGTCTCATTACACAGGACCAGATCTAAGATAGCTTGCTCCCTTGTAGGTTCTGTAACATATTTTTCTAAGAAACAATCCCGTATGCATTCTATGAATTCCTCCTCAAGGCTACCCTGTGCGATTTGATTTGACCAATCGATATGTAGGTTAAAATCCCCCATGATTATTGCCGTTCCTTTTTCACATGCCTCTATTATTCCCTTGATTATTGCCCGCCCCACCGTGAAGTTATTATTTGGGGGCCTATAAACTACGCCCACCAGTGATTTTTTTTCCCCTTACTATCTCTAATCTCCACCCACAGTGATTCAACATTTTGTTCATTCGAGCCAAATGCGTGCAATTCTGGTCACATTACAGGAAAGATGTGATTGCACTGGAGAGGGTACAGAAGAGATTTACGAGAATGTCGCCTGGACTGGAGAATATTAGTTATGAGGAAAGATTGGATCGGCTGGGTTTGTTTTCTTTGGAACAGAGGAGGCTGAGGGGAGACCTTATTGAGGTGTATAAAATTATGAGGGCCTAGATCGAGTGGATAGGAAGTATCTTTGCAGAGGGGTCAACAGCCAGGGGTCATAGATTTAAAGTAATTGCTGGAAGGTTTAGAGGAGATTTGAGGAGAAATTTCAGGGTTCTGGAACTTACTGCCTAAAAAGGTGGTAGAGGCAGAAACCCTTACCACATTTAAAAAATACTTGGATGTGCACTTGCCTTAACCTCTACAGAGCTATGGACCAAGAGCTGGAAAGTGGGATTAGGCTGGATAGCTCTTTGTCGGTCGGCGTGGACACATTGCTGTTTGTGGGAGCTTGCTGTGCTGAAATTGGCGGTCACATTTCCCACATTACAACAGTGACTATACTCCAAAAGTACTTCATTAGCTGTATTCTTTCTTTCTTTCTTTCTATCTTCCTCTCTCTTCCTCTCTCTCTGCTTTCTCTCTTGCTTTCTCTCTCCATGGGAGATGCTGTCTTTTGGATGAGATATTGAACCGAGGCCCTGTTTCATCTCAGGAGGACATAAAAGATTCCTTGACACTATTCAAAGATTAGCAGGAGAGTTCTCTCAGTGTCCTGACCAACACTTGTCCCTCAACCAACATCACCAATACTGATTATCTGGTCAATATCTCGTTGTTGTTTGTGGGATCTTGCTGTGCGCATATTGTTTGCTACATTTCTCTACATCACAACTTTGGCATACTTCAAAAATAGTTAATTGGCTGTGAAGCACTTTGGGACATACTGAGATTCTGAAAGATGCAATATAAATGCACGGTCTTTGCTCCTTAATAATTTTGTTTGTCAAAATTTCATGGGGTCTATTAGTAGCCTTCCTAGTTCAGTGAATGTCACATTGGCCCAGATTTTGCTGGAGCGGGGCATCGCATGACATGTTCCATTAGTTACACTTTCTCTCTCACCCTTCAGCTCAAAAAGTTTTTGGCCTGCAAATTTCGGGAAGTGCGAGCTGTTATCTGGGCATCTGGGGCCTTGGTGATCGTAGGGACCAATAGTCTATTTCCTTAACCAATGAGATTTAAGGTTTGAGAAAGAAACAGAAGAACGATGGAGAAGGACGTAGGGTTACTTAGAGTCAAGTCAGGTGCAGAAAGAAATAGAGAGAGGGAAGAAAGAGAAAAAAAGAGACAGGAAAATTAAGAAAAAGATTTTAAAATGTAGAATTTAATATCTCTAACAACAAGTTACTACCTGTAGAAATGAGACTCCACAGTTTCAGTTGTTCCCTTTCTGGGCCAGAGAGGTTGAGTGACAGTGCAGGAACATAAATCTCCTCATTAAAAGGTTCCTTAGGCTGTTAAGTACTAGTCCTAGCTTTCTGTGGTGGGTTTAATTTGCAATTAATCTGAAAATGCAGCAATTTCATGAAAGTCATGGAAAGATTTTGAGCGAGCTTGAGGTTGATGAAGCTAACGATTAAGTGATGTAAATCATCCAGCAACTTGTGACGATTCGCAATTCACGGGGTTCTCTTCTTTGCCACAAGTTGCTGGCCTATTTACACACAGATAATTGTGAGCGCCATTAAACTCGCTGTCATTTTGGCAGCAAAATATGGGCTATTGTATATATAATGTAAACCCCTCCCACTCACACTCACGCTCTCCAGAAATACAAGCAATTGCCACAAGACCAACTAGGTTCCTTCAAAGTTTAGTGGCGTATAAGTGAGTCGGACTGGGAGCTGGGAAAGTCGTCGCTAGAGTCCTCCTCAACCGTCTTCTCCCTGTGGCTGAGAAGCTCCTCCCGGAGTCACAGTGAGGATTTCATTCCCTGCGGGGCACAACGGACATGATTTTTACAGCGCGACAGCTGCAGGAAAAATGCAAGGAACAGCACCAGCCCTTATACATGGCCTTCTTCAACCTTACAAAGGCCTTTGACACTGTCAACTGCGAGGGTCTATTGAGTGTCCTCCTCCGTTTCGGATGCCCCCAAAAGTTCGTCACCATCCTCTGCCTGCTCCAAGATGACATGCAGGCCGTGATCCTTATCAGTGGATCCATTACAGACCCAATCCATGTCCGGACCGGGGTCAAACAGGGCTGCGTTATTGCCCCAACCCTCTTCTCAATCTTCCTTGCTGCCATGCTCCACCTCACAGTGAACAAGCTCCACGCTGGAATGAATTTGAACTACAGAACCAGTGGGAACCTGTTCAACCTTCGCCATCTCCAGGCCAGGTCCAAGACCACTCCAACCTCTATCATCAAGCTACAGTACGCAGACGATGCCTGTGTCTGCGCACATACAGAGGCTGAACTCCAGGACATTGTCGACATATTTACTGAGGCATACGAAAGCATGAGCCTTACACTAAACATCCATAAGACAAAGGTCCTCCACCAGCCTGTCCTTGCCGCACAACACTGCCCCCCAGTAATCAAGATACACGGCGCGACCCTGGACAATGTGGACCATTTCCCATACCTCGGGAGCCTTTTATCAACAAGAGCAGACATTGACGACGAGATTCAACACCGCCTCCATTGCACCAGTGCAGCCTTTGGCCGCCTGACGAAAAGTGTGTTTGAAGACCAGGCCCTCAAAACTGCCACCAAGCTCATGGTCTACAGGGCTGTAGTAATATCCGCCCTCCTGTATGGCTCAGAGACATGGACCATGTACAGTAGACACCTCAAGTCGCTGGAGAAATACCACCAATGATGCCTCCGCAAGATCCTACAAATCCCCTGGGAGGACAGACGCACCAACATTAGTGTCCTCGACCAGGCCAACATCCCCAGCATTGAAGCACTGACCACACTTGATCAGCTCCGCTGGGCAGGCCACATCGTTCGCATGCCAGACACGAGACTCCCAAAGCAAGCGTTTTATTCGGAACTCCTTCATGGCAAACGAGCCAAAAGTGGGCAGAGGAAATGTTACAAGGACACCCTCAAAGCCTCCTTGAAAAAGTATAACATCCTCACTGACACCTGGGAGTCCCTTGCCAAAGGCCGCCCTAAGTGGAGGAAGTGCATTCGGGAGGGCGCTGAACACCTCGAATCTCATCGCCGAAAGCATGCAGAAATCAAGCGCAGGCAGCGGAAAGAGCGTGCGGCAAACCTGTCCTACCCACCCTTACCCTCAACAACTATCTGTCCCACCTGTGACAGGGACTGTGGTTCTCGTATTGGACTGTTCAGCCACCTAAGGACTCATTTTTAGAGTGAAAGCACGTCTTCCTCGATTCCGAGGGACTGCCTATGATGATGATGATGATCGCATCAAATCAACATTTCTATATACCAACATATGCCCCTGCAAGTACTGTATGAACCAGTGGCTTAACCACATATGCAAATACATCTGAGTCATCCATAGTTCAATAAATCTTTCAAAAAAAACTTAATATTTTATTTTAAGAGCCCATTTACTAGTTGGGTAACATACATAGCTTCACAGTGAGACTTGAAATAATTGCCTGTCTTAATTTTCTGATATAAGAGCACACAATGACTCTCCCTCAATACAGAACGTCTTAGTTCTGTCTAAGCCGCAGCTCCTCCCACTACTTCCAAACATTGCTTGCTTTAAGCTGTTTTGACTTGCAGTTACCTACCATCATTTTATTCAGACCATGGGAAAAAGCCAGAGGCGTTATGCTTCTGGTATATTAGCATACCACAGGATAGAACGGATTGCAATATTTCACTTTCCATTTGCTGGATATTGTGAAGTTGCTTTTAACCCTTGGTGTGACTCAGCTCAGCATTGAGAGGTGATCTTATTGAAACGTATAAGATTATGAGGGAGCTGGACAGGGTAGATGCAGAGAAGATGTTTCCCCTTCTGGGGGAATCTAGTGCTAGGGGGCATAGTTTCAGAATAAGGAATTGCCCATTTAAAACAGAGATGTTAAGGAATTTCTTCTCTCAGAGGGTCGTGAATCTTTGGAATTCCCTACCCCAGAGAGCTGTTGAGGCTGGGTCATTGAATATATTTAAGGTAGAGATAGACAGTTTTTTGAATGATAGTGGAGGCAAGGGTTTTGGGCAATGGGTAGGAAAGTGGAGTTGAGGCCAAGATCAGATCAGCTATGATCTTATTGAATAGTGGAGCAGGCTCGAGGGGCAAAATGGCCGACTCCTGCTCTTATTTCTTATGTTCTTATTATGATGCAACTAAAGATCTTTTTTGCTTAATAGTTCATTTTATTCTTATGAACAGAAGTCATAAAATCAAAATACCAGAGAATATTCACATCATAAGGGCTGGCTTGAAGAGTACTTGCCAAACTCTGTAACCACCTGGTCAAGCAACCACAAAGAAACCTACATCCTAACCTAAAAAAAACCAATCCTATCCTTATGGTCAGCCAGAACACAGCACATAAAGATGGTCACTAAGGCAATGCAGTACTCAGTCCATTTTACTTCCCAGCTAGCGCAGTGATCGCCAGCTTTAAACAAATACCTGCCCACGTGTTGGCTGCTTGCATCAGGCTAGATCTGTGTCTCGAGCAAATGGATCCTTTTCAGTGCTGGCTCAAAATATTGTTCAATGGAAAATTGCACCCTCCTAACTAGTAAGGTGAACGCTATAGGTGTGATCTGCTCACTTCCTTAGTGACCTCTTCACCACTGATGATAGTCGAGCGACTGATGGGGAAAAGAATGCCTCCTCATCAATGTTGCCGGCAAGAAGCCTGATCCAACCACACCATCCCTTGCAGATATAGAGGACTGTAATCGCTCTAGGCAACTACAACACAAGTTACCCCAGCTAACAGGAAGCCCCAAGATCCCATCATCATAGGCAGTCCCTCAGAATCGAGGAAGACTTGCTTCCACTCTTAACATGAGTTCTTAGGTGGCTGTACAGTCCAATATGAGAACCTCAGTCTCTGTCACAGGTAGGACGGATAGTCGCATGCTCTTTCCGCAGCCTGCGCTTGATTTCTGTATGCTCTTGGCGACGAGACTCGAGGTGCTCAGCGCCCTCCCGGATGCACTTCCTCTATTGTGTCCCTAACACAGATGAGGCTGCACACAGGGAGATTAAAGTAACAGTGACCTCAGTCTTTAATAAGACACTCCAGAGTGAGGAACAGGCCTTCGGGCCGGCTTATATACAGTGCTCCCAAGGGATGTTGGGATCCCTTGGGACTTCAGGGGTTGAGCTCCCTGGTAGCGGAACATGGGAGTGCATGCTTTACAGATACACAACATCGCTCCCCCCACCAAGGTCAAAGTGAAAACTATTTACAAGGTGAGGCGGTCGGGAGCCATTCCCTGGTAGACCGCGTCGGTACAAATGTTCTGGTGTGTTGGCTGTGCCCTCGCTGGGCTGGCGTGTTGTTGGCCCTGCAGGGCTGCTAGGTGAGCCTGGCCTTGCTGGGCTGTTGGGCGTGGTGGGTTCGATTTCCTGGTCTGGCGTGGTGTCATTGATTCTTTGGGTATGTGTTGTGGGCTCGAAAAAGGTGGTGTCTGCAGTGGGTTGTTCAGGGCAGTCTGTGAACCGCTGCCTCGTTTGGTCCAGGTGCTTTCTGCAAATTTGTCCATTGTCTAGTTTGACTACAAACACCCTATTCCCTTCTTTAGCTATCACCGTGCCCGCGATCCACTTGGGACCATGTCCATAGTGTAGCACATACACAGGGTCATTCAGATCAATTTCCCGTGACACAGTGGCGCGACCATCGTTTACATTTTGTTGCTGCCGCCTGCTCTCTACCTGATCATGCAGGTTTGGGTGAACCAGCGAGAGTCTGGTTTTAAGTGTCCTTTTCATAAGTAGCTCAGCCAGGGGCACCCCTGAGCGAGTGGGGTCTCATGCAGTAGCTGAGCAGTACTCGGGACAGGCGGGTTTGGAGTGAGCCTTCTGTGACTCGTTTAAGGCTCTGTTTGATTGTTTGTACTGCCCGCTCTGCCTGCCCATTGCAGGCTGGTTTAAACGAGGCCGAGGTGATATGTTTGATCCCATTGCAGATCATGAATTCTTTAAATTCGGCACTGGTGAAACATGGCCCATTGTCACTGACCAATATGTCAGGCAGGCCATGGGTGGCAAACATGGCCCTCAGGCTTTCAATGGTGGTGGTGGTGGTGCTTCCCAACATTATTTCACATTCAATCCATTTTGAAAAAGCATGCACCACCACCAGGAACATTTTACCGAGAAACAGGCCCGCATAGTCGACATGGATCCTCGACCATGGTCTGGAGGGCCAGGACCACAAACTTAGTGGTGCCTCTCTGGGCGCGTTGCTCAACTGAGCACATACGCTGCATTGCCGTACGCAGGACCCTAAGTCAGAGTCGATACCGGGCCACCACACGTGGGATCTGGTTATCGCTTTCATCATTACTGTTCCTGGGTGTGTGCTGTGGAGATCCGAGATGAACGTCTCCCTGCCCTTTTTTGGTAGCACTACACGGTTACCCCACAACAGGCAGTCTGCCTGAATGGACAGGTCATCCTTTCGCCGCTGGAAAGGCTTGATTACCTCTTGCATTACAACGGGGTTGCTGGCCCAGCTCCCATGCAGTACACAGTTTTTTACTAGGGACAGCAGAGGATCTCGGCTGGACAAGTCCTAATCTGGCGGGCCGTGACAGATGATTTATCATTTTCAAACGCTTCCATGACCATCAACAAGTCTGCGGACTGCGCCACCATCAACAAGTTTGCAGGCTGCGCCATTTCCAGCCCTATGGTGGGCAATGGTAGCTGACTGAGAGCAGCCGCACAGTTCTCGGTGCCTGGCCTGTGGCGGATGGTATAGTTATACGCTGATAGCGCGAGTGTCCACCTTTGTATGTGGATTGAGGCATGAGTATTTATCCCCTTGTTTTCAGCGAACAGGGATATGAGGGGCTTGTGATCGGTTTCCAGCTCAAATTTGAGGCCAAACAGGTACTGATACACGTTCTTTACCCCAAACACACACGCTAATGCCACTTTCTCAATCATGCTGTAGGCCCTCTCGGCTTTAGACAAGCTCCTGGAGGCATAGGCGACAGGTTGCAACTTCACCGCAACGTTAGCTTGTTGCTGGAGGACCTCCTTCAGGTTTTGTAGGTGCTCGATGGTGTCCCGACCCGTGACCAATATGTTGTCCTGAAAAACTACCGTGCATGGTACCGACTTGAGTAGGCTCTCCATGTTTCTCTGGAAGATCGCTGCAGCTGACCGAATTCCAAACGGGCATCTGTTGTAGATGAACATTCCCTTGTGCGTGTTGATGCAGGTGAGGCCCTTCGAAGACTCCTCCAGCTCCTGCGTCATGTAGGCCGAAGTCAGGTCGAGCTTGGTGAACGTCTTGCCTCCTGCCAGCGTCGCAAATAGGTCGTCTGCCTTTAGTAGCGGGTATTGGTCCTGTCGAGAGAAACGATTTCTAGTTACTTTATAATCGCCGCAAATCCTGACCGTGCCATCACTTTTGAGTACTGGAACAATCGGGCTGGCCCACTCACTGAATTCCACTGGGGTGATGATGCCCTCACATTGCAGCCTGTCCAGCTCGATTTCTACCCTCTCCCTCTTCATGTGAGTTACCGCTCACGTCTTGTGGTGAATGGGTCGTGCCTCTGGGACCAAGTGGATCTGCACCTTCGCCCCAGAAAAGTCTCCAATGCTGGGTTCAAAAAGGGGAAGGAAATTTGTTAAGAACCTGGGTACATGAGGCCTCATCGATATGTGATAGCGCTTGGGTGTCATCCCAGTTCCAGCGAATTTTGCCCAGCCAGCTCCTTCCAAGCAGTGTGGGGCCATCGCCCGGGACAATCCAGAGTGGCAGTTCATGCACCGTGCCCTCGTAGATGACCTTGACCATGGCGCTGCCCAGGACAGTGATAAGCTTTTTGGTGTATGTTCTTAGTTTTGTGTGGATGGGGCTCAGGGCTGGTCTGAATGCCTTGTTGCACCACAGTCTCTCAAACATCTTTTTACTCGTGATGGATTGGCTAGCGCCAGTGTCCAGTTCCATGGCTACGGGTAAGCCATTCAATTTTACGTTTAGCATTATAAGTGGACATTTCGTCGAAAATGTGTGCACCCCGTGTACTTCAGCATCTGCCTCCTCTCTCTGAGGCTCTAAATTGCTTTGATCCACCATGGACCGATCTTCATCTGCCATGTGGTGGTTAGCAGATTTTGCAGAGCTTGCAGCTCATTTGCAAGCTCGTTGGAGGTGCCCCATTATTCCACAGCTCTTGCAAACATACCCTTTGAAGCGACATTAATAGGCTGAATGGAAGCCTCCACAACGCCAACAAGGTGTGAATTGCCTTTGTTGGGGACTCGGTGAGTCATCTGGGTCACCTGAGGCCTGCTGGCAGTTGCAGACTCGTGGGTTCTACCCTGTACATTTTGGCTCGCAAACACAGTTCCAGTTAATTTATGAACATTGCTAGCACTTGTGTGCTGAGAGATTTGTTTGGTGTTATCACTGGTGGACATCAACGCCTGTACTATCGCAATGTTCTTGCTGAGGGTCGGTGTCTCTACAGTCAAAAGTTTTCGTGGGATGGTCTCGTGGTCAACGCCCAGTACAAAAACGTCTCTGAGCATTTGCTGCAGGTAGCCATCAAGCTTACAATGTGCTGCAAGTCGCCTTAGCTCGGCGACGTAGCTTGCCACTTCCGACCTTGAGATCGCTGGCACGTGTAGAACCGATACGCCCTCCCTCGGGTTAAGCTGCTCCTGAACCAGTGTACACAGCTCCTCATACGACTTATCTGTGGGTTTCACTGAAGGCAGAAGATTCTTCATGAGGCTGTAGGTCGGTGCCCCGCAGACTGTGAGGAGGACCGCTCTCCTTTTTGCAGCACTTCCTTCTCCGTCCAGCTCGTTGACTACAAAGTACTGGTCTAGCCGTTCGACATAGGCTTCCCAGTTCTCACCCTCCGGGAACTTCTCCAGGATGCCCACAGTTTGCTGCATCTTTGCGTTGGATTCGTATTTTCGTCGCCAGTTATTGTGTTCCTAACACAGATGAGGCTGCACCAGGGAGGTTAAAGTAACAGTGACCTCAGTCTTTAATAAGACACTCCAGAGTGAGGAACAGGCCTTCGGGCCAGCTTATATACGATGCTCCCAAGGGATGCCAGGATCCCTTGGGACTTCAGGGGATGAGCTCCCTTTTGGCGAAACATGGGAGTGCATGCTTTACAGATATGCAACATCCTCAACGTAGGGCAGTCTTTGGCCAGGGACTCCCTGGTGTCAGTGGGGATGTTGCACTTTATCAGGAAGGCTTTGAGCGTGATCTTGTTACGTTTCTGCTGCCCACCTTTTGCTCGTTTGCTGTGAAGGAGTTCTAAGTAGAGCGCTTACTTTGGGAGTCTCGTGTCTGGCTTGTGAACATGTGGCCTGCCCAGCGGAGCTGATCAAGTGTGGTCAGTGCTTCAATGCTGGGGATGTTGGCCTGATCGAGAATACTGATGTTGGTGTGTCTGTCCTCCCAGGGGATTTGTCGGATCTTGCGTAGACATCGTTGGTGGTATTTCTCCAGTGTCTTGAGGTGGCTACTGTACATGGTCCATGTTTCTGAGCCATACAGGAGGGCGGGTATTACTACAGCCCTGTAGACGTTAAGCTTGGTGGCAGTTTTGAGGGCCTGATCTTCAAACCCTCTTTTCCTCAGGCGGCCGAAGGCTGCACTGGCGCACTGGAGGCGGTGTTGGATCTCGTCATCCATGCCTGCTCTTGTTGATAGGAGGCTCCTGAGATAAGGGAAGTGGTCCACGTTGTCCAGGGCCGCGCTGTGGGTGTTGATGACTGGGGGGCTGTGCTCTGCGGCGAGGACAGGCTGGTGGAGGACCTTTGTCTTACTGATGTTTAGCTAAGGCTCATGTTTTCGTACACCTCAGTAAATACGTCGACCATGTCCTGGAGTTCAGCCTCTGTATGTGCGCAGACGCAGGCATCGTCCGTGTACTGTAGCTCGATCAAGATCCAATCTCTTAACTAAATGCACCAAGAGAACCTTCCTCCTTGTCCCAGAATACTACCTGTCATGTATCTTACATGGCCACTGTTGGTACCATATCAAGGTGTGCCACCAGAGGGCACAGCAGTGGGAGACTTGTAGGTTACCTGTACAGGTGTGCCGGGCCTAGTATATAAGGCAGGCCACAAGGTGTGATCCTCACTCTGGAGTTAACTAATAAAGGACTAATGTCACAATAGTTCAAGTACAACACATTGCCTCGTGGAGTCATTGTTAGAGCATCTAAGGATACAACATCTGGTGGCGACAATACGAACTTTCACGGGGAAATGGCCACCCTTGGTACGTTGCAGCAGTTCGCCGATGGTGATGATTGGGATGCCTTTGTGGAGAGGCTAGAACACTTTTTCACAGTAAACGACCTGGCAGGAGATGACCTGCACTGGCTGATAAGCGCCGCGCTATCCTGCTAACCAGTTGTGGACCCAACGTTTATGGCCTTGTCAGAGACTTGCTGGCACCAGCGAAGACAACAACCAACTCGTACAAGGAGCTCGTAATCCTGATCCAGGAGCAACTCAAGACTAAGGAGAGCATCCTCACAGCCAGACACCGGTTCTGTACCCACCGACGGCCCGAAGGCCAGGAAGTTGCGAAATACGCCGCAGACCTCAGGAGGCTGGCGGCACCGTGCGAGTTCGGCACCCACCTCAACGAAGCACTGCGGGACATTTTTGTCATTGGAATTGGTCATGGGGCCTTCTTCATAAGCTACTGTCGACGGATACGACAGTCACTCTGCAGAAGGCCATCTCTGTGAACCAGTCATTCATGACCTGAGGCTCTAGGCAGATGACTCACCCTCAGGACTCAAACCCGGCAGGTACTGTGCACAGAGGGGCGCTGTTTAGAGGCTGGACTGTAGAGCGCGAATCCTCTCAGAGAAGAGAGAACAGGCCCCCGAGTCCCTTAACTCAGAGTCCGCCGAGGGGGGCTAAGCGAGTAGCACCATGCTGGTGTTACGGAGGGAATCACAGGGCTCACAGGTGCCATTTTAAAGACTATGTTTGCAAAGGCTGCGGCACAAAGGGCCACCTCCAGCGAATGTGTAAGAGAAATAGGACTCACTGTGTCGATGAGCAGTCCGCAGATGACCATGAATACAGCATGAATTATGAATTGTTAGACAGAGTGGCAGCCCAGTCCCACGGGGAGGTACATAGCATGTTTACCTGCACCAACGAGTGCTCCTCGCTGAAGATGGAAGTCGAGATAGAGGGAAGTCCAGTCTTCATGGAAGTGGACACGGGGGCGAGCCAGTCAGTGATGAATCAAGAAGCCTTTGAAAGGCTATGGGACAATCCGGTTGAACGATCCGAGTTGGCCCCGGTTCAGGCAAAACTGCACACCTACACCAATGAAATTATCCCAGTCATTGGTAGTGTGAATGTAAAGGAACTCCATGATGGCACGGTGCACAGGTTACCTCTGTGGATTGTTGCTGGTGATGGACCAACGCTGCTCAGCAGAAGGTGGATGGAGAAGATCCACTGGAAGTGGGAAGACTTCACCCCTCCAGCGATCGAAGCCCTCTGCGCTCAGAGGCAAAGCAAGCCCTCACCTGACGGTGGACCCGGCACCGATGAGCTGACCAGCACGGCACCCGAGACACAGACCGCTCAGCACGACTGCGTGGAGATGATCCAGCTGAGACGAATTGAATGCACCTTCCAGGCTCCAGTGGCAGGACTCAGGAGGATGAAAATCAGATCCAGCAGTGACTTACCAACTGCGGAGGCAGAACCCGGGGAGAAGAGGATCGCCGCAGTCGACATCGTGGACGAAAAAAAGGTAGCGCCCGAACCACGAGGTGATGCGCTGAAGACAAAGATGGCCGCGGCCAGACCACGAGGTGCAGCGCTGACGGAGCAACACGTGGCACCAAATGGAGAAGCGGATTGGGGTAAAGCAAGCAAGGCTCTCTTAAAGGAGGCCTGCAACCCACTACAGTTAAAGGGACAGTTCCACACATTTAAGCAATGTAACAGTAATTGTAAGTTAGAGACTAAAGGTGTAACGGATTATGTAAAGTGTGTAACTGACCAGGTAAAATGTGCAACCGATAATCGGAATTGTATACATGCAACCAGCGAGGAAACGTCGCGTGATCATGATCAGACCCCTAGAGTGTCCATCATAAGTAAGGAAAAGCTGTGCGATGCAAGATTCCAACTGCACGCAGCCAATGCACCTGGCAGACACCCATCGGTCTCACACAGGTCCAGCGAGCTACCCAATGCTGTAGCCTGCGCCCCGGGGACCAGAGTCAGGCACCACGAAGTGTGGCCACAAACAGCCAACACACACGAGCTGCAGAGCAAGCGACCACAGCAGGGCAAAGGCACCGGTGGTGATACCATGCCCTGGGTCGGCTCCATCTCTCAGGCAATCGATGGCACCAATGGCCACGAGCCTGAAGGAGCAGACTGCACTAAGGCCATACCCCTAGATGTAGGGTCACCGGCCATTGTCTCCCCAGAGAAAACAAGAACCAGACAGGATCTCAAACCAAGAGACGTTCAGGCCAACGAGTCAGTGGTCCCCTGTGCACTGCTAGACGACAGCCCCTCAGGGAACAGCTGGGACCCAGGGCGTAAAGAAAGGACGAGGGGGTTCACAGACATCTGTGAACCTGCCTGCCACTAGGATCACGGCAACAGTCGTGAGAGCAGGCTATGCGAGCCAACCGCTTCCCACTGCCAGCACCGGGCACTGAGCCATCATCAGACTGCAGGGACACCACCCAGCAGCTCCAGAACTAGCTTGTCCTTGCGCACCGGTCACCACATCGACAAGGCATCTAACGCTCTTGTCGCACCACAGAACCGCACAAAAAAAATGCTAAACCCACTTACCTGAACTTGTGTGTACATGAATGCCAGGAGCCCCCGCCACACCAACGTGGGAGGGGGGGAGAATGGAGTGGTCAGGAACACACACACACACACACACACACACACAAACAGCACGCTACTGCACCAACTACCCACCCAAGGTTGAATCGACCTGCCAGAGGTCTACCAGACCGAACCCATATAGAGCTAAGCCCAAAGCATAGTTAATGCAGAGGCGATTTGCACTGAGAGTTCAGGGAGGAGTGATGTCATGTATCTTACATGGTCCCTGTTGGTACTATATCAAGGTGTGCCACCAGAGGACACAACAGTGGGAGACTCGTAGGTTACCTGTACAGGTATGCCTGGTCTAGTATAAAAGGCAGGCCACCAGGTGTGATCCTCACTCTGGAGTTAACTAATAAAGGACTAAGGTCACTACAGTTCAAGTACAGCACACTGCCTTGTCGAGTCATTGTTAGAGCATCTAAGGATACAATACCCTCACCTGATCCTAACCAGAGTCTCTAACACTGCCAAAGGTAGATTTGCAAGTCCTTACCACAAGTAAGACAGCCATACCCCAACAGCCACTGTAAGGTACCATTCCACATATGAAAAGGTAATATCCTGTGAAACAGGCACGACAATGGCCTGTCCAGTTACCAGAGATACTAATCCTAGACCGAGTGAGTGAATGAACTGGAGACCCATATCTGCGAATGAAAGTGGCAAAATTGGACCACAGGGCGAGCAACCCTCTTGCTGGAGTGGAATTGAAAAATCACCATAAAAATGGATAATCCTGAAAATCAAAGGCAGAGCAATAAGATCATGGGGGTGGAAATTCGGTTGAGGGCTAATTAGGGTGCTAATGGTGGCGGGGCAGACGTTTGCACTGGGAAATGGTTTGCGTCTACAGCCACAAAATTAATCAGCAGGGCCCTGAGTGTGGGGCGGAAAACAAAGGGCGCTTTTAAAGCGCAAGGCCAGCTGAGCAAGTAAAAATCCCGAGTTAAACAGCTGGCCTCGGAGCGCCCTAAGAGCGGCTTCCCGGGCAGGGGGGAGGTGGGGAATCGTGAAAAACCCCCACAAAAACATTCCCAATCCCTTGCTTACCCCACATAAACATAAATTGCGAAAATAAAAAATAAAAAAACAATCGCAGTTACCTCATGTAGTCATTCTTTCTCTCACAGCCGCCAGGCAGCTCGGACGACCCGCTTTCCCAGGCGGTCCCATTAGGGCGCGCTATGAGTCGCGCAGAAAACACATTTCGGAACAGAGTTGCAACTGGGGGCGTTACACACCTGCTCGCCTGTCCCGGTGGGGCATTGGATGTTGGCCGCCTGCCTGGAAACTGTTTCCGCCCCTGCAGGGCACGAGCAGAGGTGGCAACGGACCAAAAATCCAGCCCTTAATCTTCAGTTTCTCAAAAGGGATGGAGTAAAATAGATCAACCTCTTCATCTAGAAATTCCTAAAAATCTTTCTTGCTCTGGACCACAAACAAGAGAGACCTCATAGAACACAAGCTAACTGCTCTCAGACCCAAATCACTTCAGGTCTTTCATGGTACAGATACACAATGTTCAAACAAATGAGCTAATGGTGTCCTGAGCAGAGCCAGATGTGATAAGGCTAAGGTGCGATTGGTATGGTGGAGGGGGGAGTGGGGGTGGAATTTATGATGAACCTAATGATAGCCCACTTCTCCTCTCTACCCTTGCCACAGATTTTTGGCAACATGTGTCAACATACACAGAATGCAGACTGGATGGAGAAAGCACAACATACGCACATAAGCACAAAGCACCTTATATGCTTATGGCATACTACTCTTCATAACCAGTCCCAATCTTACTCCCCACCATCTTCCCTCAAATCATGAGGGATTTTGGACAACTCTCAAGCTACAAACAAAATGGAGGGCATGTTTCCTCATGCAGATGTCCCTGTGTATGAATAGGACTTGTATGGATTGACTTTAGATACTTGGAATACAAGTTACACTAAAATTGGCTGCCTAACAAAAATAAAATTCACATGCTTATGTTCCTAACCAGCATGTATACTGATCTAGGGGAAGAATGTGGGTAAATATTGTGCCTGGCTCCTTTACCATCATATCTCCAAGTTACTTTGGGCAGGCTAGAAGCCACAATTAAGCTCAAGTGCTTTCAACTCTCAGAACAAGTAGAGAGACTTACAGATGTCAGGCTCTACTACTAATTGGCCCAGATCCAAGGGATGTCCACCCATCCATGGCTTGCCAGCAAAACCTCTGGCTAAGATCGGAAACGGGGATGTTTTTAACAAACCGCTTGAACAATCACCCCTGCACAAGTCCCTAGAAAAGGCTAACGTTGTCCAGGAGCTGCCACATTAATTTTCTCAGTCAGGCAGACATCTCTTTGATGATCACTACAGATTAGTCAGCCCTGCCCCCACCTGGCACAATGAAAGCACCAACGTAGACTCTAACGTGAGTCAGTCTCCCGGAATTCTTCCTCCACTCCACAACGGATCTCACAGATATATCTTCAGCCTGTGTTTCCTTCCACACAAAAGCCAGCACAGAAAACATGATGGAGGTCTGAGAATAAGAACTAGGCCACCAGTTAAACGAAGAACAATGGGGAAATGTTTGGGACAGGCCTTTAGCACCACCATCTGCAGCAAGTTCTGCAAGTCCCAACTTAGGATCATACGTGCAAATTGTATCCCGCCATAAAAGACGATTCCCGCAGATACTGTGAGTTGGAACATGTTGCTACACATGGTCATGTAAACCATACCCTAACCCTAACCCTCTATGTGTTAGGGTGCATCTACATTACAAGTTTAGCTTTGGTTCAGAGTGGTTTCCAGGGAGGCTCACTTGCTTTGCTTCAGCGTCAGGTTAGATTCAGGATGTATTTACACTATAACTGCAGCATTGCTGCATTCACTGTGAATTAATGGAATTGATCAGGAGCAAACCTGAGGACTATCTGTACAACAGTAACCCAGTAAAACGGGCCAAATGGCCTTCCCTATCTGTGGTTATCTTGTGTGACTCTCCAGTCGTGTATCCAAGGTCATGTTGTAGCAGAGAGACTTGTCCAGTCAGAGGCTTCTGTGCCTATGGTGGAGGTGATAATTTTTGTTTCTTTGAGTTGAATTTGCTTAATAAACCTATTTCACTGAGTTGGTCATTATTTGAAACATTTGCCCAAGTAGACCAGAAGTAAATGACCCTGAAGTGCTCAGGAGAAAAAGGAAAGCAAAGGGAAGCTTTGAAACAGATACAAAGTTTATCCTCATTGCTTAGAATTTGCTCCCCTTCCAAAAATGAAGTCATGCAGAACAGCATCTGACATGCCAATTGATTTTTAAAAAAATTGTGTGGTGACTCATTGCAAAGTTCAACACAGAGCATTGTTTACTTTATCTCCCCACCCAATTCATTCAGTCTTATCGTAACTAGCTCTTGTTGATAAAGTGATTGTTATAGACCCCAAATGATGCCTGATGATACTGATGACTAATTCTAAACTTTTACTTACAGTTCTCCACAATCAAAGGCATTTTCTCAATGGCCCCTATTTAGTCAGAGTAGTGTTGATAGACTTTGGCAAAGCAAAGCTGAAATTCTAAGAATCCAGGCCATTGCCTGCTAAGATGTGAGCTGATCAATGAGTGGGCTGGGTCTGTTGAACTCTGTGAGCCTCTGTTAGTCTTGCACCCAAGCCACTGTTTCAGAACTGCCCTTACATCACCCAAAGTGGAAGAAATATTTTGTCCAAATATGTCTGTTGGAGCCAAGTGCAATATCTCCAAGTCTCAGTCATCATCATCATAGGCAGTCCCTCAAAATCGAGGAAGACTTGCTTCTACTCTAAAAGCGAGATCTCAGGTGGCTGAATAGTCCAATACGGGAATTACAGTCTCTGGGACAGACATAGAAACATAGGGCCCAAGTTTCCACACGCGCCTAGAACGGCGCAGTCCCGACCTGGACGCCCGTTTTTCGCGCCACAAAGTGCGCCTAAAAAAATCCTCGGTATTCTCCACCTACCTGCAGGCGCAGCCAGCACGAGCTGTGGGAGGTGGAGCCAGGTCCCTGTGCTGAAAACAGTGCCGGGACCTCTGCACATGCGCGCTACAGTGGGCACGCAAGTGCAGTAGCTCCAGGCGCCGAACTGTGTGGGAGGGGCCCGAAGCTCGCAGCCCCTAGCCCTGGCTGAATGGCCTCACTGGGGCTGCGTGAATAAGGCTCCTCCCACGGCCAGCTCCTGCTTTCCCCCGCCCCCCGACCAGACCCGACACCTGCTCCACCCCCCCCCCCGACTGACCCGACCCGACCCGCGCTCCTGTTCCCGCTTCCCCCCTCCCCGACTGACCCGACCCGACCCGCGCTCCTGTTCCCGCTTCCCCCCTCCCCGACTGACCCGACCCGACCCGCGCTCCTGTTCCCGCTCCCCGCCTCCCCGACTGACCCGACCCGACCCGCGCTCCTGTTCCCGCTCCCCGCCCCCCCGACTAGACCCGACCCGACCCACGCTCCTGTTCCCGCTCCCCGCCCCCCCGACTGGACCCGACCCGCGCTCCTGTTCCCGCTCCCCGCCCCCCCGACTAGACCCGACCCGACCCACGCTCCTGTTCCCGCTCCCCGCCCCCCCGACTGGACCCGACCCGCGCTCCTGTTCCCGCTCCCCGCCTCCCCGACTGGACCCGACCCGCGCTCTTGTTCCCGCTCCCCGCCCCCCCCGACTGGACCCGACCCGCGCCCCCGACCCGACTCCCGCTCCCGGACTGGATCCGACCTGACCTCCCCCCCCTCTCTCTTTCTCCCTCCCCCCCCTCTCTCTCTCTCTCCCTCCCCCCCCTCTCTCTCTCTCTCTCTCTCCCTTCCCCCCCCCCTCTCTCACCCTCTCCCCCCCCTCTCTCTCTCTCTCTCCCTCCCTCCCTCTCGAACCGAACCTCCCCGACCCGACCCAACCCAACGCCACCTACCTGTAAATCTGGTGCTGGGGACGGGCCCTGCCCGAAGTCTCGGGCCGGCCCGTTCAGCCTTCGTTCCTGAAAGGCCTGCCTGAAGCACTTTCACACAGGTAGGAAGATGGTTTATTTAATCTTTTATTTGCTGATAAATGTTTATTCAGGTTGGATTTATTTGTATAATATTTGTATAAGTATAAATAAGGATTTATTATAGAATTTAATGACTTCCCTTCCCCCCCCACCTCGTTCTGGACGCCTAATTTGTAACCTGCGCCTGATTTTTTAATGTGTAGAACAGGTTTTTTCAGTTCCACAAAAGTCTTCACTTGCTCCATTCTACTTTAGTTTGGAGTACGTTTTCACTGTGGAAACTTTCAAATCAGGCGTCAGTGACCAGACACGCCCCCTTTTGAAGAAAAAATTCTGTTCCAAAGTAGAACTGTTCTACCTGACTAGAACTGCAGAAAAAAAAATGTGGAGAATTGCGATTTCTAAGATAGTCCGTTCTCCACCAGTTGCTTCTAAAAATCAGGCGCAAATCATGTGGAAACTTGGGCCCATTGAAACATAGAAAATAGGTGCAGGAGTAGGCCATTCGGCCCTTCGAGCCTGCACCGCCATTCAATGAGTTCATGGCTGAACATACAACTTCAGTACCCCATTCCTGCTTTCTCGCCATACCTCTTGATTCCCCCTAGTAGTAAGGATTACATCTAACTCCTTTTTGAATATATTTAGTGAATTGGCCTCAACAACTTCCTGTGGTAGAGAATTCCACAGGTTCACCACTCTCTGGGTGAAGAAGTTTCTCCTCATCTCGGTCCTAAATGGCTTACCCCTTATCCTTAGAAAATAGTGCTATGGAACCTTTTACGTCCACCTGAGTGAGCAGGCGGAGCCTCGGTTTAACATCTCATCCGAAAGACAGCACCTCAGACAGTGCAACACTCCCTCAGCACTGCACTGGAGTGTCAGCCTAGATTTTGGTGCTCAAGTCTCTGCAATGGTTGAAGGAAATGGTGGGTGGGACTGGTTTGCCGCACGCTCCCTCCGCTGTCTGCGCTTGTTTCTGCATGCTCTCGGCGACAAGACTCGAGGTGCTCAACGCCCTCCCGGATGCTCTTCCTCCACTTTGGGCAGTCTTGCACCAGGGACTCCCAGGTGTCAGTGGGGATGTTGCACTTTATCAAGGAGGCTTTGAGGGTGTCCTTGAAAAGTTTCCTTTGCCCACCTGGGGCTCACTTTCTGTGTCGGAGTTCTGAGTAGAGCGCTTGCTTAGGGAGTCTCGTGTCGGGCATGCAGACAATGTCGTCCGCCCAACCGAGCTGGTCGAGTGTGGTCAGTGCTTCGATGCTGGAGATGCTGGCCTGATTGAGAACACAAACGTTGGTTCCAGGAGATTTGCAGGATCTTGCGGAGGCAGCGCTGGTGGTACTTCTCTAGTGCTTTGAGGTGTCTACTGCATATAGTCCACATCTCTGAGCCATATAGGAAGACTTTCCATCTGAACCTTCCTGCTACCAAGCCTTTCACTCCCCACTGGATGTGGCCGACTCAGCTGCTTAACCCGATCCCCCCACATCGTCCAGTGAGCTTCTGACCAGCTCCGACCACAGGTTTGGGCCCTACCTTCGCTCTGCACCCTAACGTTCGGGCCTTCCTTTCCTCCGATGAAGTCCTGTCCTTCTTCCCTCCGGCGACGTTTGAGCCTTCCTCCCTCCGGCGACGTTCTGGCCTTCCCCCGGCCGCTGGTCTCACTCAACTGCGGAGCCCCCAGCGAGCACTTGGAGCGCACAATGGCGGCGGCCTACATAAAAACATAAGAACATAAGAAATAGGAACAGGAGTAGGCCATACGGCCCCTCGAGCCTGCTCCATCATTCAATAAGATCATGGCTGATCTGATCATGGACTCAGCTCCACTTCCCCGCCCGCTCCCCATAACCCCTTATTCCCTTATCGTTTAAGAAACTGTCTATTTCTGTCTTAAATTTATTCAATGTCCCAGCTTCCACAACTCTCTGAGGCAGCGAATTCCAGATTTACAACTCTCTGAGAGAAGAGATTTCTCCTCATCTCAGTTTTAAATGGGCGATCCCTTATTCTAAGATCATGCCCTCTAGTTTTAATCTCCCCCACCAGTGGAAACACCCTCTCTGCATCCACCTTGTCAAGCCCCCTCATAATATTATACATTTCGATAAGATCACCTCTCATTCTTCTGAATTCCAATGAGTAGAGGCCCAACATACTCAAACCTTTCCTCATAAGTCAACCCCCTCATCCCCAGAATCAACCTAGTGAACCTTCTCTGAACTGCCTCCAAAGCAAGTATATCCTTTCGTAAATATGGAAACCAAAACTGCACGCAGTATTCCAGGTGTGGCCTCACCAGTACCTTATATAAATGTCGCAAGACTTCCCTGCTTTTATACTCCATCCCCTTTGCAATAAAGGCCAAGATTCCATTGGCCTTCCTGATCACTTGCTGTACTTGCATACTATTCTTTTGCGTCATACTATATTCCTGCTCCTATTTCTTATGTTCTTATATTACAGTCGCACCTGGTTAGGCTGCACCTTAATAATATACAAAACTGAAAATCATTGTCCCAGTAAATAACAATGTATCACTCTGAAGAACAATATATCAACATTCAGAATCATGCTATCTAACTCAGGAACTTGGCTGCAAATTGTGAAACAATAAGGGTATTTGGCTAATCTCCACAGCCCGTCGATTGATTGCCGAAATACTATGCAAGTCTGGCTAATATCTGAGTGATTGGAGTTTGATGTGAATGTGACTTTCCTCGCTGCCATGGTTTCAGTCATTCCAGACATACCTCATTTTTGGATAAAATAAATGCATTGTACATTAGTGTAATCTGTAGCTGTTTTTTTTCAATCAAGTTCTTTTTTTGAGACCTACTCTATAGTATTTATCCACACTGCTGACAAAGTACTGAGTGATGTTAAAAATGTGGGAGAATCTGAAACATAGTGAAAATTCCTTGCTGAATGTGGACTGGGAGTCCCAAAGCACTTTACAGCCAATGAAGTACTTTTTGAAGTGTAGCCACTGTTGTAAAGTGGGAAACATAACAGCCAATTTGCGCACAGCAAGCTCCCACGAACAGCAATATAATAATGGCCAGATAACCTGTTTTTCGTGATGTTGACTAAAGGATAAATATTAGCCAGGCCACCGGGGATAACTCCCCTTCTCTTCAAAATAGTGCTATGGAACCTTTTACGTCCACCTGAGAGAGCAGATGGAGCCTCGGTTTAACATCTCATCCGAAAGACAGCACCTCCGACAGTGCAGCACTCCCTCAGCACTGCACTGGAGTGTCAGCCTAGATTTTGGTGCTCAAGTCTCTGGAGTGGAACTTGAACCCACAACCTTCTGAATCAGAGGCAAGAGCCACAGCTGACACTGACACAATACGGTAAGCTATTAAAATGATTTTTGTGGGGTCTCCCAGAATTTCCTGCCCCTTTTAAGATTCCATTTCTGACTTGGCTCTGCAAAGCAAACACCAGGTTCTATCCTCCCCGTACCCTTCCACCCCTCCAATCAGCAAGTTGAGTCCTGACCACGAAAGCGGTTTGGGCTTCATGCCAATTCCATTGAGCGTGCAATGGGCTTGAAGATGTGAAAATTCACCCCACATTGTTCTTCAAATTGTCTATTTTAACAAGAATTATATGCTCAGCTTTGGGGATTCAAGTGCATGGTAAAACAAGTCACAAAATAGTTCATTGACTCTCGGGATGGAGAACTGCTGCTCAGGTAAAGTGTTGCATCTAAGGTTGCACCTTCCAGGAATGTCAATTAATCTCCTGCAAGCAAGCCGAGAGAAAAATCATAGGGTCATTCACAAAAATTGTGAGATTTTTTCATTTTCTTTGAACAGTTTTTTTTATTAGTGATAAAAAATATTGGAGCTGGAAGGAGGGAAAGGTGATTTGCTATATGCATCTTATTTGTTTTATGGACCTAGCATAGAGGGAGGGAGAATCTTCAGGGTGGAGGATGGTTGGGCTCACCACCAGCTGGACATGCTTATGTTCTTAGCCATGGCTGTTTCCTATCCCAGCAGAAGGGAACAAATTAACATATGGTAACTGAAATGTTGAGTAGTGCAAGTAGAAGAAGACAGGGAGAGCAATGGAGCCCACCAAAAAAAGCACAGACTGCATAGCAAAGCTTTTTTAGTGTTAATTTTAACCATCCTACATGCTCTGCCTTCATGTGACCAGAATCCTGCCCCATTGTGAGGACAAAACTCCAGTGGTTTGTGCAGAGGGAAAATGTATTTAAAACACAATTAAGGCCAGACTTGAATGGCTGTTTAACATAAGCATCCACAATTGTGGCCAATTGTTACTGCTGCTGTGGGTACCCGGCAGAAAATGAGGGTTGGGAGAAAGGCCACAGATCTGCACCTGAAAATCAGGTGGCAATGATAGCTTGTCTTCTTGCTGGATGTGACTTCAAGTCTAGATTTGAATTTGAATCCTGTGATGTTGCTCATGGGTAAAAAACTAAAAATAAAATGTATGCCTCTCTCTTCGTGTAACCATCTCTATGGTTGTTTCAGGCAGTCCCTCGGAATTGAGGAAGACTTGCTTCCACTCTTAGCATGAGGTCTTAGGTGGCTGTACAGTCTAATACTAGAACCACAGTCTCTGTCACAGGTGGGACAAACAGTCATCGAGGGAAGGGGTGGGTGGGACTGGTTTGCCGCACACTCTTTCTGCAGCCTGTGCTTCACTTCTGCATGCTCGCGACGATGAGACTCGAGGTGCTCAGCGCCCTCTCGGATGCACTTCCTCCACTTAGGGCGGTCTTTGGCCAGGGACTCCCAAGTGTCAGTGGGGATGTTGCAGTTTATTAGGGAGGCTTTGAGGGTGTCCTTGTAACGTTTCCGTTGCTCTCCTCTGACTCGTTTGCCGTGAAGGAGTTCCGAGTAGAGCGCTTGCTTTGAGAGCCTTGTGTCTGGCATGCGAACTATGTGGCCTGCCCAGCGGAGCTGATTAAGTGTGGTCAGTGCTTCAATGCTGGGGATGTTGGCCTGGTCGAGGACGCTAACGTTTGTGCGTCTGTCCTCCCAGGGGATTTGTAGGATCTCGCGGAAACATCGTTAGTGTTACTTCTCCAGCGACTTGAGGTGTCTACTGTACATAGCCCATGTTTCTGAGCCATACAGGAGGGTGGGTATTTCTACAGCCCTGTAGACCATGAGCTTGGTGGCAGTTTTGAGGGCCTGGTCTTCAAACACTCTTTTCCTCAGGTGGCCGAAGACAACACTGGTGCACTGGAGGTGGTGTTGGATCTCATCGTCAATGCCTGCTCTTGTTGATAAGAGGCTCCTGAGATAAGGGAAGTGGTCCACGTTGTCCAGGGCCGCGCCGTGGATCTTGATGACTGGGGGGCAGCGCTGTGCAGCGAGGATAGGCTGGTGGAGGACCTTTGTCTTACTGAGGTTTAGCATAAAGCCCATGCTTTCGTATGCCTCAGTAAATATATTGACTTTGTCCTGGAGTTCAGCCTCTGGTTGTTTATGCTCTAATACTCTGCATCTTTCTCTTTCTGTTTCTCTTTTTTTGCTTGTCTTACGCTTTCTACCTTCATCCTCTCTCTCTTTCTCTCTTTCTATGGGTCTGAGGCACATTCTGTTGCTATTGTCTCTGTGAATGGCTGTGTCTGAGTCTTGCTTTGCCTCCTGTCCCTTGCACATCTCCCACTCTCTGTGTACATCTGTTTTGCAGTTTGGCCTTGAAATTACACTTGCAGAGATTAGCATAAGAACACTTAATATGTTTGTATTAACTTCCTTTGTCCATTAATTCTTTGGTTACATAGTGGACTAAGGAATTTAACATGACCGTGTTAAACATTCCTCCACTAATCTTTGCACAGCATAATTTCAAGACCTTTGTGTCTTTTTCTCCGTCTCTATCTTCCTGCTGTTTGTTTGCCAATATATATCCTTGTCACGTGTTTATTTCTCATTCTTTGCTCTCAATCTGTGCTTTCTTTACCATTTGAATTTTTTTCTGATCCTCTAGAATCATAGAATGGTTACAGAAGGAGCCCATGCCTGCTCTCTGCAAGAGCACTTCAGCTAGTCCCGCAACCCCGCCCTTTCCCTCTAGCCCTGCAAATATTTTTCCTTCTTTTCTTCCTGACTCCCATCCCATCTTTTTTTTATAAATCCACTTCCTTAACTCGCTACTAAAATGAATGATTTGTTGAGATTCTAATTCTTCACACCTTTGCATGGAAGGGAGACATGGGTCAGGTTGCATCTGAGAGTAAAGAGGCAGAGTGGGCCCAGATTAAGGCGCCCAGCCAGGCAACGATGTATCAGGTGGAGTGGTGCAGGGAGCCTGAGGGGTTCGGGACCTGGCTTGCATGGGAGAAAACAATAATATTTTTAAACTAGCGAAGAATAATATAAACAATTCAAAATGAAAATGCAAAACTAAAGGGGAAGTAATAGGCTGGCAGCTGGTGACCACTTTGACAGGTGACACATATGCTATGCATGCCGAACTAATCCTGTTCTTCATGGATGTGCTTTCACCCCTTGCCACAGTCCAGGATTCAAGTCAGTAATCTGCCTGCCATTTTCAGGTAGTTTTTAATAACGAAACGGCAAAAACAAACAGAACCGACTGCACCGGGCGCTGACAATCAAAAGGAGAAACTGTCAGGGGCTCCAAGTCTGAGACACAACTCCAACTTCTGCACAGGTAGTCCAGGTGAGACGAGTCACCTCCGAAATAATGTTTAAAATAAAGTTACGGTAATAGTAAAAAAAAAATGGGAAGTACAGAGGGAGAGAGAGTTCGCGTATTTTTTTTTAAATGGCTCCCTTCGATGTTCTTGCAGATTTAATTGTTGTGTTGTGATCGGTTTGTGGTATCTGTGGTCACCATACACTGATTAATAAAATTGGAGATACTGTGCAATTATGCAGTGATACGCAAGATACATTTTGTAGGCCTTTCACCAACAGCATGCAGCCAGCACATATTGGAAACACACAGATGCACTGCCTTTGTTTTCCATCCATTAATATCATGCCCATGACTTTTTTGACATGTTAGGGGCCTCACAAATTTTACACTGTAGTGATAAATTTATAATGGCACAATTCGTACTATCATGAATGCATCTCTGCTTTGCTCATCAAGATAGTAAAAAGTCTATCTGAATCAATCCCCATGGCATCCCTCCTGAAATTATATAAAAGCCCTCCTGTATGGATCTGAGGCATGGATGTTGTATCGAAGGCACCTCAAGTCGCTGGAGATACATCACCAACGATGTCTCCGCAAGATCCTGCAAATCCCCTGGGAGGACAAGCGCAACAACGTCAGTGTCCTCGTCCAGGCTAACATCCCCAGTATTGAAGCACTGACCACACTCGATCAGCTTTGCTGGGCAGGCCGCATAGTTCGCATGCCAGATACGAGATTCCCTAAGCAAATGCTTTACGCGGAGCTCCTTCATGGTAAACGAGCCAAAGGTGGGCAGCGGAAGAGTTACAAGGATACCCTCAAAGCCTCCCTGGTAAAGTGCGACATCACCACTGACACCTGGGAGACCCTGGCCGCAGACCACCCGAGGTGGAGAAGTTGTATCCGGGAGGGCGTTGAGCTCTTCGAGTCTCAACGCAAAGAGCATGAAGCGGTCAAGCGCAGACAGCGGAAGGAGCACACGGAAAACAGCCCCACCCACCTCTTCCCTCAACGAATGTCTGTCCCACCTGTGACTATGTCTGTGGCTCTCATATTGGACTGTCCAGCCACCAGAGAACTCACTTTGGGAGTGGAAGCAAGTCTTCCTCGATTCCGAGGGACTGTCTATGATGATGATGATGATATAAAAGCGCTATAACAGCATTTGAGCGATACCTACGCAGTATTTCTGGATTGTCCCACATGCAAGTGAGAACTTTTCTAGAGAACTCTTACAAAATGTGGAAAATGGTCCCTCTAAATGCCATTAGAAAATTATGACAATATTAGCACTCTGGATCATGGAGGTGTACTTGAGAGTATTAACTGTGATCAGTTGAGAAATGGAGGGGTTATTGTTGCAGGATTGACAACATTGACACTGGCTATAGGGAAAGGCACTGCTGAGAGGCTTAGAATACCTACAGGAGGACTTCACTGAAGCTTGAAAGTTCACGCGCGAGACTCCTTCACATCGAGAACTGCAATGCTTCAGTTAATTATATGTGCAAACCCCAACTGCGTTTAAATGAATACCGCCCAGGTGTGTGTATGTGTTTCTGGATGCGGACTCAATCATTTGGTTTTATGATGCTGTAATGGTCTCTGTAGATAGCGGAACTCGATGCGCAGCCTTGATTAGTTCAAGTTACTACAGGTATTTGAAACCTGTGGGATTATCGTTGAAGTACTGAAATTATATTGCACTTGAACTGGACAACCAGCAAATCTGTGTACAAAGCAGCTGAGTTCATAAGGTATGCTTACGAAGACCAAATGATCATTTATCTTTGTATTTTCTAGTTTTGTTTTCTTGTATATTATTGCAGCTTAAGATCTCAAGAAGCAAATACAGCAATAGCTTTTTAAAGGGAAGTAGATAATATTTGTAGCAGACAGTAAACGGGTATGTGGAGAGGGCAGAGAAATGTGATAAGTGGATGGCTGTTTGATCACCTGTTCTGTAAAACTCTACGGGCTAGACTTTCGGCACATAATCGGCCATTTATCGCCCATTTGGCACCCATATAAGTGCTGAGATTCAGGCTATCGCCCATATTTGCTGAAAAGTGGAAACTAGCACCCGATTATAGCCCATTTATCGCCGGCTCAACTTTCGGTACTATTGAATGAGCTGCATCGCCCGGCGTACTTTAAAAAATATATATATGACGTCATCCTCGTGCAAGGCTGAGAATAGTGCTCATAATGGAAAGTTGCACCCGATTATGGCCCAGATTATCGCCGTGCGCTACTTTTGGCATTTTGCCCACAATTCGCCCAAATGATCGCTGGCCCAAAAATAGGCTGAAGAAAAGCAGCAATAACTCGGCACTACAAGGCATTACAGAGAGGATCTGTAGTAAAAGGCTGTCAGGAGAATCAATTTGTGAATGATTTTAAGGGCCTTTTTGACTCTTGCCAATCATCTAATTTTGAGGACAAATTAAGGGCATTTATAGGGGTGGGGCGGGGTGCTGTAATTTCTCAACCAATATTGATCAGTAATCACATGCTGCAGAATAGAGATGGGAGAATAAAATGAAAAAAGTTACATTCAAGTACAATGCTGTAATGTCAGGGTTAATATTAATCATGGATTTATTCCCCCTCTGGTCCACAGTACAAGTAGAAGCAGAACTAGGGTATGTCATCCCGTGAGGAAGGAAATGGAGTTCACCTCAGTTGGCTGATAGATTTTATTTTATAAACCAACAGGGGCTAGAATAAAAGAACGGTTCTATAATGTTATTGATGGGGACCAGGTCCCCTATTCTCTCGGTCATTCCCCGTGGGAAAAGTTCTTTGCCTGAAAAAAAATGCGCATGCACAGAACGGCCGTTGCTATGGATTATATATATAGCCTTGCACAACTGTATACATTGCTAAGGCCCATTTCACATCGCTAAGGCTATTGCCCAAATTAAAAAGGCGAAACTAGCAGTTTTTAAAATGGGCGATATTCCAGCGATCCTGGAAAATAAAAAAAAACATCAAGGCTGGAAATATCGCCCAAGCGACCATAGTAGAAAGTCTAGCCCTACGATTCTATGAATGCCATATAGCAGAATAAAAGGAAACTATTGAACTGTAGCTCTGGCATATTGTGTTAGAGACTGCAAGAAAGGCTATACTGTGTGTTTCATTCATTAACTGATAATTATGGCTGCTGTTTAATATATTACTATATCATTTTTCTCTGTGGGACTATAAGTGTGCACGTTGATGCATTCTGGTCTGGATAGCTATCCTCTCTATGTCTTAAGTGGCTTTTATTTTTTATTTCAGCTATACTGCAGAAAATGTATTATCTTTGCAAATGGGTGGTCCATAACTGTAACCCTACAAATTACAATGAGAGAAACTAATGATTAGTTTTAATTTAGTGCTTGGCAGGAGCAGCAGAATTTCTATCAACATGCATTTGAAATGAGCAAGCAGAAAGAACAAGATAATAAACTCTCGAGTGTTGGCGCACAAAGTAATGTTTCATACTTGATTGGTGAGCCGACAGCTTTTCTTTTCCCTGTCCAATGTATGAATCATACAAAGTTCTGCACAGTCATTGAGGGTGGATAAGCAGGATACTCCAAGCCACCTGGGCTCTAAGTATTAAATTACACAAACTAGGGTTGTAGACCCTGGTGTTTAGAATGTTAAGGGGCAATTTGATCGAAGTTTTCAAGATATTAGAGGGAACTAATAGGGTAGATAGCGAAAAACTATTTCCGCTGGTTGGGGAATCTAGGACTAGGGGGCATAGTCTAAAAATTAGAGCCAGACCTTTCGGGAGTGAAGTTAGGAACCATTTCTACACACAAAGGGTGATAGGTAGAAGTTTGGAACTCTCTTCCACAAACAGCAGTTGATGCTAGATCAGTTGTTGACTTTAAATCTGTGATTGATAGCTTTCTGTTAACCAAAGGTTTTAAGGGATATGGGGCACAGGCCACAGATCAGCCATGGTCTCACTGAATAGCAGAACAGGCTTGTGGGGTAAAATGACCGATAGGACCAGACTGTTCAAATCCACTTTAAAGTAAGTAGACCTCTTGTAATCTGGAGTACTTGTCAGAGTGGTGATCCTGTTTCTAAGGTAATACTTATGTCAGCATGACTTTCTTGAAACCAAATCAAGAAAAGTTCCATTTTTTATTTCTTACAAAGCAGCAGAAGGCAGTTCCTGACTGCAAACATTTAAAAAGTACTGGAGCCTAAGCATAGGGTGTGATTGGGAGTGTCCCGGGTAGAAGCATGGATGTTGGGTCTATTTTTATGTTGACCATGGAGAGCTGCACGTGCTGCTCCTAAAAACACATCGTTTATTAGGGCAAGTCATTGAATTAAATTTGGGTGCCAAGGTATTGTCTGACTCCAGAATAACAGTACTCTTGGCATCGACATTCACAGCATCGCCAAGTTATACATAACTCCTTTCTGTAACAACAGTTCTACACAATTAGCTTGGATCTTAGTTCATTGTTTGACAAGCAAGTGCCAAAGTTATGATCTGTCTGTTGAAGCCAAAACCAAACGTTGAACAGAACATATCATTGAGTGTTTTACCCTTTACCAAGCTGGAGAAAAGCCTCTGCCAAACTGTGTGTGAATGTAGTTTGCTGGCAGGTGACTCCTGTTTTCCAGCATACAAAGCTACAATTACTGGATGCAGATTTTATTAACAAGTTAAAGCCTATAATGAGTAATAGGGTCTTGTAAGCGATGCTTTTACCTGGAATCAAATCTGCAGAGTAACAGGTAATTTATAATAGGCTGCCACACTTCAGTAATACTTTCACCGATGCCAAAAGCAAGAAGAACATGTCCTCTCTGTGATTAAAAACAGAAAATGCTGGAAATCTCAGCAGGTCAGGCAGCATCTGTGGAGAGAGAAACAGAGTTAATGTTTGAGGTCGATGACTCTTCTTCGGACCTGGCAAAAGTTCGAAATGTAACAGATTCTTAAGGAAGTGCAAGGGGCATTGAAAGGGGGAGGGGAGGAAAGAACAAAAGGGAAGGTATGTGATAGGGTGGAAGGCAGGAGAGATTTGACAAAGGGGATGATGGGCCAAATTGCGATGGTAATGGCACAAGTTAGGAAACAAAAGATGAGTCTAGATAGGATGTGAATGGTGGAATGTCCTTTCTGTGGCTGTAACAGCATTTTCACACCAAGACTAAGAATAGTAAAACAGAAATTCTTTATTGTTCAATGTAGCTGTACTGCAAAGAAAGATTGCACCTGCTCCTTCTTTGTTCACAGTAACACTCAGTATGATTCTGGAAAAGTATTGTTTTCAGAACATTCTCATTTATTGCGGCCTTTGGGAGAGCAGAGATTAAGTGGTAAATTACAGTGGTCTGAATAAAGGCCATTTTGAGGCTTACAGCAATTACACACACCACAACATGGGCGAATTCATCTTCAAATACAAATGGCTTTAATCCCTATTTCTCTCGTATGTTGGTCAATGTATGTGCACAGATGTGGCAGCCTCTTTGCTTAGTCCATGGCAGAGGACAGATGTGTTGTTTCGGGACAGTTAAAGTTGAATGCTCATCTCTCGTAGTAACTTTTGTTTAAAAACCAGTAGCTAATTTCATTGTTAGCAGGAAACGGACAGCTGAGCTGAGAGCATGTTGTGTCCAGTTACTGTGAGGGCTAAATGCATGTGTGTGAAATGAAGGATATATTTCTACGCTGCTTCACAAGAAGGTTGCACGACGCACTGACCTTGGTTTTCTGGCTGATCTTGAGTCTGGGAACTCTTGACCAATGGGAAGATATACATTTCGTACAACAGAACCAAACACTTGGCTTTTGCCAGTTCTTTATGGAAGTATTACAAGTGCATGGATTGCACGTAATATACTGACCCGATGGGTATCGGTCTAATATATGGTTCTTCAGTTTTCTAAAGCAGCGTGGAGTTCATGGCTAACTAAAAGCAGAACACTTACCAATATTCTCTTTGGAGGTTAAAATTAAGCTGCCGATCAGTATTCAAAAAAATCATGCTGATTGAGCATGTGCACTGAGGTACCTTGTTGCTTCCCATCAGCTAAATTGACTTGCCTCACAAGGAGCAGTGTATGAACAAACCAAAGCTGTGCAAGCTGTATCAGGTGAGCATTTCGCACTAAACATTGCTTGCTGCAAGCTTCTTTCCCTTTAAGAATCACATCGGTAAGCGATCTGCACCACGCCAGAACTGACACTATGAAGGTACAAAGAACAAGGCTTCTTCCAGCAGCAGTGCGTGCAACATTATAATCGCTCTTTCTCTCTTCACATCAGGGTTACATTACTTGAGTATTTCCAATATTAATGTTTCTTCCAGGAGTTGAGTTGGATTGGACTGACAACAAGCAAATATTCTTTTGAGCACGGAGCAATACAGAATTGATTGCATTTCTTACAAAAAAATAATTCCTTCTCGGGCCGAACTTGAAGTGTAAAAAGCAGGTGGAAAAATTGCAATGTTAGGTGCATTTTCTGACTGCAATGTATGCAATTTCAAGCAGCAGGGCTTTCTGTCTTGTACTGCTGACTGGCTAATGCATGGTGCAGCCCTCTCTCCTCTCCTGCTGTGTCCTGGCAGTGCTTCAGACTCTTGACTTGGGTTTGCTCCAAGAATCTACTGTAATGCCACATTACTGCAACCATGACTGGATTCAACTGGATTTCACCTCAGTAGAAGTTATGAAAGATGCAAAAGATGTGTATTACCAATGAGAAGTAGTAAAACAGGTCTTTCATCAAACAAAGCTTGTCTTTGTTGTGTTAGATTACCTATTGAAATAAGCCTGATGCAAATGTTTAAATTGAGGTATCCTTCTGTAATTAGCTACTATTCTGCAATTTCTTTTTACTCCTTATCCTTTCTGTTAACACGTTCAGTACTCATACTTGTCAAAAACCCATTCTTACACTCGTGATTTTCTTACTCGATGAGTTCCCAGTATCAACTAGCCAAACAGGGCATCGCTCCAAAATGGTCAGAAACATAGATAATGTAGATATTGAGAACTGAAACAGTTGAACATAAGAAATAGGAGCAGGAGTAGGCCATTCGGCCCCTCGAACCTGCTCTGCCATTCAATAAGACTATGGCTGAATTTCCTGTACTATCCCCATATCCCTTGATTCCCCTAGAGTCCACATATTTTCTGTTCTGAAATCGAATTAATTACATAATGCAAACATAAGTACAAATCTTGACACTTGGAGACTGTGCTCGCCGGGAGGAGATGGAACTCCAGGTGAGGCACTCCCCCACAAGCCAAGTCAGAGCATCCTACTCCTGTGCACCCCCTTAGTTACAGAGCAGTGACAGGTTACAGATCAGTGACTGGATACAGAACAGTGACTGTGTTTGTTTTATTCTTTCATGGGATGTGAGCACCGCTGGCAAGGCCAGCATTTATTGCCCATTCTTAATTGCCCTTGTGATTGTGGTGGTGAGCCGCCGCAGTTCGTGTGGTATACTTCTTTGTAATCTTTTGGTACAATTGAATGACTTGCTGGGCCATTTCAGAGTGCAGTTAAGAGTCAACCACATTGCTGTGGGTCTGAAGTAACATATAGGCCAGACCAGGTAAGGACAGCAAATTTCCTTCCCTAAAGGACATTAGTCAACCAGATGGGTTTTTACTGCAATCTGGTAGTTTCATGGCCGCCATTACTGATACTAACTTTTTTATTCCAGATTTATTTAATTAACTGACTTTAAATTCCCCAGCTGCCATGGTAGATCTTGAACTCGTGTCTCCAGGTTACAGGACAGTGACTCGTTAGAGAGCAGATTACTGAGTGCTGAATGGTTACAGAGCAGTGACAAGCAGATGCCAGGATGCAGATTACACACCCACACTGAAGTCATGTGGAGGTGAGGCTGCATCAAATTGACATGAGATCCTGCCTTCATTCACTGCCCGCAACTCAGTTTCTGCTATTGCAATAAATCTCTCGGGTGCAATTCTTCGACTTTAATTCATGATAAACAGTAAACATTTTCATAAAACCCTACTTTCAATTGTTACTTCTGTTAATGTACCTGTTATATACACGTAATAATTCATAGAATCAGCCCATCGTGCCTGTGCAGGCTATCTGAAAGAACTATCCAACTGGTCCCACTCCCCTGCTCTTTCCCCATAGCCCTGCAGATGTTTCCTTTTCAAGTATTTATCCAATTCCGTTATGAAAGTTATTATTGAATCTGCTTCCACCACCCTTTCAAACAGTGCATTCCCGATCACAACAACTCGCTGTGTAAAAAACATTCTCCCCTCTGGTACTCAAAACTGATAAAATATAATGCTAATTCTGTGAGTGTGCTTGTCAGGTGGCACATGCAGAAAAGCAGATATCAAATAATCATGGACAAGCAGCTCGCGATCCTCCAGTACTTTGGCTATATGTGATGCTCCACCCGTGCGTGGCACCTCACAAAATTTACCCAGAAGTACCCAATCAGAAGACAAACAACCCTTCATGCTATGCTCATTCACTCCAAACACAAGTGATAAAGGTCTAGGATAACTAAAAGAAAGAAAAAAATAACAAAGGGAGAGAAACAATCGACTGGTTGGGATACTTTCAGAAACTACTCAAGCTCCATTCTTCAATTAATGGTGTCACTTGGGCCACGCTTGTTGGCCATACAGAATACTTGTCCCAATTCAAAGACAGTTTTTGCACTAAAAATTTGAATCAACCAATAATTTCAATTGAGCAACGTAAATAACATAGCAAAGTGGGACTGTAGCGCTAAAAAAATATATATCGGGTACTTGGAACTAAGCAACTTGAAATTAAGTGGAGTAGATTGTCCTAGCTTATAGGTCTGGCGATATATCTTGTTCTTTCTTTATGGAAGTAACTATGTTTTTGGGAGCTGCAAAGGGAAATAAGAACTCACAGGATTAAGTATAGTGTCAGCATTGTACTAGCGTGAGTTATGTGCTCAGCCTATACAAATAGATGTAGTTTACTGGGAAAATTTCGATTTCCAGGAACCCATGGCTGCAGCACAGATAACAAGGTTAATGATTTCTATGTTACTGTACTTTTACCTGGTTTATGTACTCTAGGAATTAGAGATAATCAACAGATTCATAACATGCAGAGGTTTTGCTCATTTTCTCACATTAACTTACCGTAAGAGCTCTTTACTTTAATACCTTTATGCGCAGTCACCGTCTCTCATTAGGTTTATTTAAAATATTTGGGACTATGATAGCAAAGTAAGGTGAATGTTGACTACCGTTGATTTTGTTGTTGTTTTGAGAACCGCCACATTTGAGCCACAAGGCACTATTCCATGGAGTGGTGAGACTAATGCGACTTCACAGCTGCAAGCTTCCTTTAGGTCACGTCAAGTATGTACTTTTTGGATCATTAGCCACTAGATGGCGTCACTGTTGGAGGCCATTGGGCTGCACGCATGTGTGTGCAGCCCAAGTATAAAAGGCCAGCCATTTTGTATATCAGTCATTTTGGGCCTTAATAAAGCAGAGCCAAGGTCATACCTCTTAGAGTTAAACAGTACTCAGTCTAACAGTTATTGCATACATAACATTTGGCGACAAGGCAACAAGAACCTTTGCATACAAAAATGAGCACAATTGGATTGTTGGAGTGATTTGTGGAAGGAGAAGATTGGGCAGACTTTGTGAGCCGTTTGAGCCAGTTCTTCGTGGCCAACAAAATGGCGGAGGTCGGCGACGCAGATTGGCCCCGGGCGGTGTTCCTCACGGTTTGCGGTCCAAAGATTTATGATCTGATAAAAAAATCTACTCCTGCCTGTGAGTCCAACAGAGAAGACATATGAAGAATTGTGTACACTGATACGGGACCACTTTAAGCCAGACGAAGGCATCATCATCTCGAGATACAGATTTTACATGCATGTTCGCTCAGAGGGCCAGAATGCGGCGGGATTCGTTGCCGACCTGAGACGTCTAGCGGGACCGTGTAAGTTCGCGGCTGTGTTGGCAGACATGCTGCGGGACTTCTTTGTAATCAGCATCAACCATGAGGTGATCCTGCGTAAACTACTGGCGGTGGAGACGTTGGCCTTGAACAGGGCCATCACGATCGCTCAGTCATGCATAACGACGGATAGAAGTCTAAAGCAGATATCAGTGAAAAATCGAAATTCAGCAAGTACTGTAAATATGATTGATTCGACGTTCAGCAGAGCGGCACATGGCAAGGCCTACCCGACTGCATACGCGAAACATGTGGCTGCCCAAAGTCTGCCAGCGGGAATGCATCCGATTTCTCCATGTTGGCGTTGTGCGGGAAATCACTGGCACCAGCAGTGCCGATTTAAGCAATATAGTAGCAAAGGCTGTCTGAGAGTGGGGCATCTCCAGCGCAAGTGTTCGCAGATGAGCAAGCGTGCTGCGACACACCACGTGGAGGATGATGGTCAGACTAGCGCGGATCCGGATACACAATCCGAGATACCAGAGGAGGAAGTGTATGGACTGTACTCATTTCTAACTAAGAGCAAACCGATAATGATCAATGTGAAATTTAATGGGGTGCCTGTATCGATGGAACTGGACACGGGGCAAGTCAATCGATAATGAGCCAGAGGGCATTCTACAAGCTGTGGGATGCCAAGGCTGTAAGACCCAGGCTGAATCCAGTCAATGCCAAGTTGCGCATGTACACCAAAGAACTCATAATGGTGATTGGCAGTGCCACAATTAATGTGTCGTATGACGGTGCATTCACGAGTTACCACAATGGATTGTCCCAGGCAATGGCCCAAAGCTGTTCGGCAGGAACTGACTTGAAAAAATCAGATGCGATTGGAACGACATCAAGGCATTGTTGTCGGAGAAAGATACATGTGCCCAAGTACTGAGCAAGTTCCTCTTGCTGTTCGAACCAGACATCGGCAACTTCACGGGAGCCAAGGTGCAGATCCACGTGGGACTCGGATGCAAGACCCGTCCATCATAAAACTCGGGCAGTTCAGTATATGATCAGGGAAAAGGTTAGCGTGTAGAGATCATATCACCGGTTGAATTTAATGAAAGGACCAGCCCCATTGTTCCTGTGCTGAAAAGTGATGGCACAGTCAGAATCTGTGGAGACTACAAGGCTATGATCAATAGGGTTTAGAAACAGGATCAGTACTCGTCACTGAAGGCTGATGACATGTTTGCAACGCTAGCCAGGGAGAAGTCATTCACCAAACTGGACTTGACGTCGGCCTACATGAAACAGGAGCTGGTCGAGACGTCAAAGAGAGTTATGTGCATTAACATGCATAAAGGACTGTTTATTTATCACAGGTGCCCTTTTGGAATTCGCTCGGCTGCTGCAATATTTCGGATGAACATGGAGAGTCTACTGAAGTCCGTTCCCAGAACCACTGTGTTCCAAGATGATATCCTGATCACAGGTCGTGACTCCAAGGAACATCTGAACAACCTGGAAGAGGCTCTACATCGTCTGGACAAAGTGGGACTCAGATTGAAACGCTCGAAGTGCATCTTCATGGCACCAGAGGTCGAATTCTTTGGGAGGAAAATTGCTGCTGACAGCATCAGACCCACGGACGCGAAAACCAAGGCCATCAAGAATACACCCAAGCCGCAGAATGTGACAGAGCAGTGTTCGTTCCTGGGTCTATCAACTACTTCGGTAACTTCCTACCTAAATTGAGCACCTTATTAGAACCACTGCACATACTGCTAAGAAAAGGCGACAACTGGGTGTGGGGCGCATCTCAAGACAGAGCTTTTGAGAAAGCCCCAATCTGCTTTGCTCTAACAAGCTGCTGCTACATTTTGACCCAGGTAAATGTTTAGTATTGGCCTGTGATGTTTCGTCATATGGAATTGGTCGCGTACTCCAACAAGCCAATGAGTCGGGTAAACTTCAACCAGTCGCATATGCTTCAAAAAGTTTGTCTAAAGCGGAAAGAGCCTACAGCATGGTAGAGAAAGAAGCACTAGCCTATGTGTATGGGGTTAAAAAGATGCATCAGTACCTGTTGGTCTTCGGTTTGAACTGGAGACAGATCACAAGCCGCTCATTTCACTGTTCCCTGAAAACAAAGGTATCAATACCAATGCTTCATCCCGCATCCAAAGGTGGGCACTGACATTATCCGCTTATGATTATGTCATTCGCCATAGACCTGGCACCGAGAATTGTGCTGATGCTTTGAGCCGTCTGCCGTTGCCCACACCGGAGGTGGAAATGCCACAACCGGCGGACCTATTGTTAGTTATGGATGCTTTTGAGAGTGAAGGAACCCCTGTCACGGCTCAACAAGTTAAGACCTGGACCAGCCAGGACCCGATTTTATCGGTGGTGAAGAGTTGCATCCTCAAAGGTGATTGGTCTGCCATACCCAAGCAAATGTGCGAGGAGACCAAACCTTACATTCGTCACAAAGATGAACTGTCTATTCAGTCAGATTGTATACTGTGGGCAATTGTGTTGTTATTTCCAAGAAAGGGAAAGAGAAATTTGCATGTGAGCGACATAGCACACATCCCGCATTGTAATGATGAAAGCCATCGCCAGGTCTCATGTATGGTGGCCAGGAATTGACTCTGAGCTGGAAGCATGCGTGCATCAGTGCAACACTTGCATGTAGCTCAGCAAAGCACCAGCGGAATCGGCGCTGAGTCTGTGGTCATGACCGTCCAAACCATGGTCCAGGATCCACATAGACTTTACAGGTCCCTTCCTGGGAATATGTTTTTAGTTGTGGTGGATTCATATTCGAAGTGGATAGAGTGTATAATCATGTCATCCAGCACATCCACAACTACCAATCTCAGTATCATGTTCGTGACACATGGTCTGCCTGATATCGTTGTTAGCGACAATGGATCGTGCTTCATCAATCAGGAGTTTCAAGAGTTCATGAACCTCAATGGTATCAAACATGTACGGTCAGCACTGTTCAAACCTGCATCCAATGGACAAGCAAAACGTGCTGTCCAAATCATAAAGCAGAGTATGAAGCGAGTAACCCAAGGATCACTGCAGACCCGCCTGTAATGATACTGCTTAGTTAAAGGACAAGACTATACACGCTTACCGGGGTCTCGCCTGCTGAACTAATGACGAAGAGAGGTCTTAAGACCAAGCTATCTCTTGTACACCCTTGAATAATCATGTTGAATATGGAAGACAAAGTCAGCAAGGGTATCAGAATTGCGCAGCTGTGTCACGCAATATTTCTGTAAATGATCCTGTATATGTTCTGAATGATGGCCAGGGTCCCAAGTGGATCACTGGTACTGTCATGACCAAGGAGGGCAACAAAGTATTTATTGTCATGCTCAAAAATGGGCAAACATGCAGGAAACATGGATCATACAAAGCTGCGGCACACAGACAAACTGGAAAAGTCGGAGGAAAAGACAATCGACGACCAACCAACCTACTCCCAGTCATCAGAGGACTCAGTGGTCATCAGTGAATCGGGACTTTCAATCCCTGACATGGCCACTGCCACTCCCACCAGGTCAGCTACCCAGCCACCAGTCACAACAGACTCTGAACATTCACCCACGGCTGAAGTTGAACTGAGATGGTCAACCCAGAAACGTAAAACACCGGACCGTCTCAATTTGTAAAAGACTGTGTTAATATCTCAGAGGGGGTATTGTCATGTCTGTACTTTTGGGATCACTAGCCACTGGATGGCGTCAGTGGTGGAGGCCATTGGACTGCATGCACATGTGTGTAGCCCAAGTATAAAAGGCCAGCCATTTTGTATATTAGTCACTTTGGGCCTTAATAAAGCAGAGCCAAGGTCATACCTCTTGGAGTTAAACAGTACTCAGTCTAACAGTTATTGTATACACAACACATCCACTTCAATCATTTCCCTTGTAGGGGGTTGGAAGACCATGATTCGTCTCCCCCCCCCCCGCCCCCGCCCCACACCTGTGTCTCTCTTTCTCTCTCCCCCAGTCTCTCTCTCCCCCCCCCCCCCCCCAGTCTCTCTCTCTCTCCCCCAGCCTTTCTCATTCTCCCCCCAGCCTCTCTGACTCTTCTCCCCAGCCTCTCTCACTCTCCCCCCAGCCTCTCTCACCCAGCCTCTCTCTCATTCTCGGCCCCAAGGACCGCCACTCCCGGTCCCATGCCGGCCGCTTTCGCCCCATGGCTTCCACTCTTGGCCTGAAGGACCGCCACTCTTTGCCCCAAGTCGGCCGGAGGGGGAAAGAGTCGGAGCCTCAGGTCCTGCTTCTCGGCACTACGTGGATGGAATGATTCCAGCTGGGGTGGGATGGGGTGGGGGGGGGGGGGGCGCGGAGCTTGACAGGGGCGGGGCTTGTCGCATGTTTGTCAAAAAAAAGTGCAGTATACATAGTTAAATCAATAAAATTATGAGGGGCCTAGTTAGATATTGGAGAGCTGGGCAGACTGGATGGTGCAAAGATCCCATTTCTGCTGAGGTGCCACGGCAATACTGCAGAATCCACTGAGGTAGATTTGGAAATCCCTTTCTCTGCTGGTCATATTTAGCTGATTCCAAAATGGCTGCCTTGTGATTACCAGAATCTAAAATGGCTTCACAGGTAGTATTTGGATGATGGCTAAATCAATATTTCGAATATGCTGATCGGGCACGATTTCTATACACTTAGGTAAAATGTAATAATTTAATTGTTTCCATGGATTTCTTAGTTTTGACATGTGGTTGTGTTCAAGAGAACATACAGGAGCAGGAGAGGTTAAAACTGTATGGTACAGGCAAACTCTGATTGCGATGAAAAAGCTGGTCTAAAGTCGATATTAAAATAGTACAATACATGTGTAAACAACAAATATCTCCCATACCAATGGTGTATGTTTGCTGGAAAATGATATATAGCTACAGGATAAGTTGTTTCAGCTTCTTTGTGGAGTATACATGCAGGATTTGCAGGCTGTTTCCACAGGTGCTATTAAAGAGAGACTGGCGACAGAAAGTTCAATGAGAAAATAAAAAGTCAACAGAGTACAAGTAGAATGATAGGTTTATATCTTTACATATTTTTCACAATACTGAGTTATTCAATAGATTGAGGTTGCACATGAGTTTTATATTTTCTGACAATAAATCTGTTGTTGCCATAACTTCTATCTATGAAAAATGCACCAGGGTTTGGATAGAAATGACTAATAAATATATGTTCTGATTTTGTCTTCTGATAAGTTATTGTAGAAGGAAACAAGTCACCTGCTATGTTCCCACACGAAATGATTGCTGCAGTTGAAACAGAAAAAGAAAAAGTGAAATGAAAACAGTAAACGTTGGAAATATATAGCAGATCCATCAGCACCTGCAGAGAGAAAAGACATTGCCATTTCTCTTCTCGGGCACTGACAGACCTTCTATGTGCTTCCTCTTTCTTTATTTCAGATTTTCTTTTCTCTCCATGAAAAGAAAAGCTGGGCTTTTTCTGATCCCTTCGGGACTTGGAGGAAGTGCTGCTTTTAGACAGGAATATTCTTTTCGGCTATGTTTATGTTCTAGTACAATAAGGAGCTAGGCTGCTGCGAAATGAATCTAACTTCACAATACAATCCATCTATTTCATTATAGAAATGAGCTTTCAGAGATTCACTCAACTTTTGTTTTGCTTCAAGTACAGGTTAAATCAAGTGTGTACACTATTTGTTTATCAAACATGTGTGTTGTGCATTTAGTATCTGCTCCGACAGCTTTTACTGAGCAGAAATATAGATAAAATATTTCCATTTGCACACCCATTTGCTACTAATTCTATGCGCAGTGATCTTCCCGGAAGAGTGGCAGCAGAGCGGGTAATGGCTGAAAATGTGTTTTAATGGGGCCATATCATCATAAGTATGTATATCTTTTTTCACTTTGTATCCCACAATCATCAACAACTACAAACTTGCATTTAGTCTGTCACGTGGAAGTTTTCCTTTGATTTGGTGTGCATGGTTTGCCAGGCTGAATGAAAAATCTTTTCAATTCCACTTGGGACATGCTTTGATAGCTATAAACAGTCAAAAACATTGTAAAACCTTCACCATCCCATGGTAGGAAAAGAAAAATGTCGATAATCTTTCATCCTTCAGTTATCTTTTTAACAAATAGGCATGTGATCCTGACAAGATAAGGAGCTGACTGTTGGGCATGGAAAATTTCCTGGCTTTTTTATGCACTCCGTTTCTGCATTGGGTTTAAAGCTACTCAGGTCTCCCCCAAACAATTACAGTGATATCCTTTAACCATTAAGATCAGCCTCAGAAAAGCACATTGTTGCTGCAGTGGTATGAAATGGTTAGTGACCGTGTTTTAGACAGCCATTCCATGCCCCTTGCACTCAGCTCAGCTGTACAGCTTCAGGTGTAGCTTTGGAAAGTTCAGGGAGCACATTAGTGATGGAGGTGGAAACTTTAATGAGAAGGGGGCAATTAAAAAGCAGCACAAGAATAGAAGGGTGAAAGTTCTGAGAGCTTCACAAGAGGCTCAGAAGTGATCTCAACCCATAAGCCACATTTTCCACAGCTGAGGGGCGAAGAGAGGAGCTCAGAAGTGAAAGATGAAGGGAAGTATGAGTGGGCAAACAAGTGATGGAGCATCCAGCACCTGCGTGATGCCTGCTGATGTGGAGCCAGTGCTGTAGGAGGTGCTGGTAAGGAGGGTGATCCGCTATGGTACAATATTCCACCAGACCACAGGCAGTTTGGCAGCATGACTATAAGAAGGTGGAGGCAGCTTTCAGGCTACAGCCCACCATGACTGTCAATGGATGTACTAGCCTTCTGTTGCATGTAAGCTGCAAGTGTTCTCATGAGCAACCTGCCAATCTCACATCTGTAGTTCCTCCTCCTCTCCTGAGCAGCTCAGATGGGTGGGGGTGAGACGGGGTGGTGGGAGGGGGGATTCCCATTAGAAACCCACTGGTGCCAGTTATGATGCTGGAGACAAAATTAAAATTGAACAATTGACACAAATGCTCCAGAGGATCAAAGTGTTAGCAGGAAAAAAAAACACAAAGAAATGTGTCCTGGCCACTATCCCTCAATCAACGCAACAGAATGATTGTGTTGCTTTGGTTTCTGAACGGCACTGACATTGGACAACTATTTCACAAGCATCCTAGGGAAACAATGTCCAGCAAGTTCAGCAGATCAGGAAACAATATGCAAAATGTCTCCATTCCATTTCAGTGAAGAGCCCGCTTGTTTGAAGTGAGCACTTCCTACATCGGTGTCCCCTCCATAGTCCTGGAAATGATGCTGTGTTACGAGGTGGGCAGAGTTTCCATGGGACAGAATGCTGGCTAATTTTACACCACATAATGCCCACAATGGGCAATCAGCAGCAGTAACCCCAGGCTACGTGCTCAGAGATAACTCCTTCAGGGAGTTTGCAGCTGGACTGGTGGAGGTGGAATGATTTGATGTCAAATTTAAACTTTAAACATTGGTTGAATAGAAGCTTCAGCTTATTGAAAGTATTTCAATTAAGTAAAATCATGTTTTAACCTCACTTGTTGGAACCATTCAGGGCCATCTTAAATTCTGTTGTTGCCTCCCACAACCCATGTCAAGGCACCTTTTTCTTTGGAACAGTGAAGAAACCTTAAGAAAATCGTCATTGTTTTATTGTTGCTTTAGTTTGGGGGAGGGTGTGGTCAGAGGCTGATAATGAGACTAGCCCACATATAGCAGACCCAGCAGCTGTAGTATCTCTGGGCTGAGTTCCAGGGAGGCCCTCACTCATAAAGCAACCATACTCCAACCTTATATTTTTGGTACAATCTTCTCAGGCTTGTGTTTAACGAGAATTATATTTTTTTAACTGTGCAGGCTTGGTTACCATAATGATATTGTCTCATGGGAAGCATTTACCACTTTGGAATAGAGGAGGCTGAGGGGAGACCTATTGAGGTGTATAAAATTATGAGGAGCCTGGATAGAGTGGATAGTATGGGTCAACAACCAGGGGGAATAGGTTTAAAGTAATTGATAGAAGGTTTAGAGGGGATTTGAGGAGAAATTTCTTCACCCAGAGGGTGATGAGAGTCTGGAACTCACCACCTGAAAGGGTGGTAGAGGTAGAAACCCTCACCACATTTAAAAAGTACTTGGATGTGCACTTGAAGTACCGTAACCTACAGGGCTACGGACCATGAGCTGGAAAGTGGGATTAGGCTGGATGGCTCTTGGTCGGCCGGCGCGAACACGATGGGCTGAAATGGCTTCCGTCCGTGCTGTAAGTTTCTATGATTCTATGATTTACAGACTGAGACCAGTATTTGACTTTACTTTTTCACGGGGTGATATGATACTTTTGACAGTTCATTCTCGGTTGAAAATTTGGAAACTAGAAAATTAATTATTCTACCATATAGAGACAACATTGTAAACTTCCGTTTTTTGTTAATCATCTGTTTCTCCTTCCCACCTGTTGTGTTCATACTCTGTTTGTTTGTTGCACAAACTCTTGCTGGACGGGCATTAGGACCCTGTGGGAGCTATTCAGACACTGCTGTAAACATGCCGGTTCATGCTGGTTTTGGGACACCATTTTGAAGAGTTGCTATAAAGGATACAGTTAAGTTAACTTACTCCTGTTTCAGTTAGTCTGTTTAGTTACATACACAACATCGCCCCCACCCCAATCGCTCCCAGCTTCTGACATTCAGAAGCTGTTACCGAGACTTGGGGGAAGGCATGCAGGTCAGAATTTGATGGAGACACCAGTTTGTGTACCCTGCTGCTAAAATAAATCTCCATCTATAGGCAGAGGACATGGCTTAAATGAGTACGTTGCATCTATCTTAACAAAGGAAGCGGAAGCTGTGAAGGTTACACTAAAAGATGGGAGGGAAGTTATGGAGTGAATAGTAATAAATAGAGAAGGCATACGAAAAAGATTAGCATTAGGTTGCTGATAGAAGTAAAGGTAGAAATAACAGAGATATTAGTCACAATCTTTCAATTCTCATTGGATACAGGAGTAGTACTGGAGGACTAGAGGGTTGCTAATGTTATACCACTATTCAAGAAAGAGGAGAGGGATAAATAAGGAAACTACAGGCCAGTCAGCCTAACGGTGGTTGGGAAGTATTATCATAGACAAAATAAACTTTCATTTGGAAAGACATGGGTTAATCAATCAAGGAGAGCCAGCATGAATTTATTAAAGTCAAGTCGTTCTGACTAACTTAATTGAATTCTTTAATGAAGTAAAAGAGAAGGTTGATCAAGTTAGTACAGTAGATGTTGTATATGTAGACTTTCAGAAGGCATTTAGCAAAGTGACAAACATGATTCTTATTAAGAAAATGGAAGACCATAGAATTAAGGGGAAAGTGGCAGTGTGATACAAAATTGCCTCAGTGGCAGGAAGTAAAAGGTGGTGGTGGATGGATGATTTTCAGACTGGGAGGTGGTTTGCAGTGGTGTTCCCCGAGGGTCAGTTTTGGGTCCATTACTCTTTGCAATTTTCATAAATGACCTAGACTCAGTGTCGGGAGCAGCATTATAAAGTTTGCAGATGATACGAAACTTGGAAAATGAGTGATGAGGATAGATATAGGTTTCAGGATGACATAAGCAGGATGGTGAAATGGGCAGAAACATGGCAGATGTCATTAAATGTGGAGAAGTGTGAAGTGATGCACTTTGGGAGGACTAATATGCAATATACAATAAATGGCATGATTTTTAAAAGTGTAGATGAGCAGAGGGACCTTGGTGTCCATACATACACATCCTTAAAGGTGGCAGCAGGGCAAGTTGGTAAAGTGGTTAAAAAAGCATATGATTATTGGGTTTATAAATAGAGGAATAGAATATGAAAGCAAAGAGATCAGGCTAGAACTTTATAAACCACTGGTTAGGCCTCAGCTGGAGTATTGTTGTCAATTTTGGGTACCGCACTTCAGGAAAGATGTAAAGGCCTTAGAAAGGGTACAGAGGAGGTTTACCAGGATGTTACCAGGGATGAGGAACTTCAGTTACAAGGAGAGGTTGGAAAAGTTAGGACTGTTCTCCATGGAACAGAGAAGGTTTCGAGGTGACCCAATAGAGGTTTTCAAGATGATAAGAGGTTTTGATAGAGTAAATAGGGAAAAATATTCCCTCAGGCTCGTGAGTCAATAACTCAAGGTCATAGATTCCAAATCATTAGCAAAAGATCTAGAGGAGAAATGAGGAAGCTTTTCACTGAGAGTTGTCAGGATCTGGAACACTGTGCCTGAGAAGGTGCTGGAAGCTGATTCCATCAATAATTTTAAAAGGGAGTTGGACAGGTACTTGAGGATGAGCAATATACAGGGTTACAGACAAAAAGTGGGGACGTGGGCCTAAGCGTGACTGCTCTTTTAAAGAGCCAGAACACACAACAATGGGCCGAATGGCCTCCTACTGTGCTGCAAGTTTCGGTGATTATATAATCCACTGTAAGCTGATTTATATCTGAGAAGAATTGAAGTTTAACCAATGTTTGAGAAGTAAGTAATCTCAGTCAGTATTGGTTTTGCTCATCGTGCCTGTATTTAGAGCATTTGCGTTAACGTTTAATATGTGGCTGGTGTGCAAAGACCACCCCATGTTAAACAGGCATCTACAACTGTTTAAAATGAGTTCATCAGTCACCTGAGAACTCATTTTTAGTGTGGAAGCAAGTCATCCTCGACCTCGAGGGACTGCCTATAATGATGATGATATGGGAACTTCTGCTAAGTCACAAAGGTAACTTTGCTGTTGAGCAATGAAGCCACCATTTCCTCAGGGTTGTAGCAGTTCACAACCATACATCTCCAAAGAGAGGTGAAAACTCCCTCAGGTGACTCGGAAGGTATTAATTCTGGTATATATGAAATACTCAGTAGGTAACTCAAGAATACTTAATTATATTCCACTTCTGGGAACCAGCTTCTTAACTCGAGCATGACTTCATCACCTTTGAGATTTTCAATCTATCTTATTCATGGGGAAAAAAATCACTTGATCTGTTGATTATCCTGTTTCTATTTCAACCAGTTCACAAATGTATCCAGCAACATTTAAAGCACATAATTAATCTTAGTGAGATGGTCTGACCCTAAATTTCACTCCAAAATCCTGTAATTACAAAATTCCCACTGCCTGCCCACCCCCGAGCCTGGATCATGTATTTCACGTGCAGTCACACCCATGTTGGTACAGTATAAACACGTGTCTCTGGTTGTACTGCAGTGCCATTTCTTTTGTGCTGGGTGGCCCTATCAATAGAAAAGTGATATGACTCCCTGCTTAGTTGGCTGCTTATCTGGATACTCAGGTTCAGAACCTGGGATACTGTGACTCCCGCACACCTTGGAGCCCTGCATCGAAAAAGCTGCCTCTTGTGAGGTTTCCTTGGTGTTGATGCAGTGCTGAGAACTGGAGCTTCTTATTTGCTGTATTCATTTTGTTTTGCCATTATCTGGTTATTTCTCCTTATTGCGATCCCCTTGTGCCATGCATCATTGTGTGGCCATGAGGCTGGGCAGGCCATACACTCACAGTTAGCTGTATCATTGATTGCTGGGAGGTATGTGTGAGTGACCCACGGTTATGTATTTCATGATTTTTTTTTCTCTCACCCCTTAATACGCCTTCACTCAACAGCTCCCACCAGAGGCCCAGCCGAAATATGGAACTCACATCTTGGAAAAATCGGAAGTTCCTTGTAGTCTTCATGTGAGCTGTTTCTTTAAAGTACCCTGTGAAGTATAGTGCAAAACTAATCAAATCTGCAGGTTTGTTACCACTTGTGTATAGATAGCTCAGAAAGAAAACTGGACAACTAACGCTCATTAGCATGAAATACGAATGCCTGCGTTGGGTACTGTGTCTGATTGGCGGTCCTGTGAATGTGAAATAAGGGCTACTGTGTACAGACAAGCATGCTTTGTATATGGTAATCTGCCTTTCCTCCTTTCTTTTGATAGATGAGTGCAACTAAAAAATAGCGAGTCAATTATGTGCAGCTTAAAAGTATCAAAATGCGTTCTGTGTAATGTTTGAATAGGTTTTATTTGGGGTGGGAGCGTCAGTTTTCTGAGGAGATTTTTCACAGAAGAGAAGATTGGGTTCAAACTTCCTTCTCCTCCTCCACTCCCAGCCAAAACATTTATGAAAGTAGAAAAAGAAGGAGCACAAAATATTCTAAAGTTTAATTATTTGGTTTTGCCACAGCTTTTAAATAAGTCACTGCTAGTTTCTACTTTCTTCAAGTGAAAGCTAACAAGTCCTGGCCCTGTTCTTCTGTTGAATTGAACAATATCAAATGGCATCTTTAACCGGGTTGTTTTGTTTAAAAGTTACTATTTTCAATAAATAAAGACTGTACGGAAAACCTTGCGGTTTAGTGAGGGCAAAGAGCATTATTGTTAAGATCATGTGTTCAAATTACATAACAATATGTTTTGACCTGATTTATGTCCATCTGTTTGGAAACAACCAAAAGATTTATTTGCTAAACACTTTTTCATGACAGTGAGACCCTTTAAGAAATAAAGCACTTTCCCTGAATTTGAGAACAGGCATGTAGATTTGTAGGGCAGAACTTGGGTCAAGCCCGTCCTTTAACCTGGTACAGTTGTAATAGTAACCAAATACAAGAGCAATGCAGGGAACAGCACCAACCCTTGTACATGGCCTTCTTTGACCTCACAAAGGCCTCGACTGTCAACCGTGAGGGATTATGAAGCGTCCTCCTCCGATTCGGCCGTCCTCAAAAGTTTGTCACCATCTTCCGCCTGCTCCACGATAACATGCAAGCTGTGATCCTGACCAACGGATCCATCACAGACCCATTCCGCATTTGGACCGGGGTCAAGCAAGGTTGCGTTATCTCACCAACGCTCTTCTCGATCTTCCTTGCTTCCTTGCTGGAATCTGTTTAACCTCCGCCACCTCAAGACCAGATGCAAGGTTGTCCCATCCTCTGTCATTGAATTACAGTCGGCGGACGACTCTAGCATCTACACACAATCGGAGGCCGAACTCCAAGCCATCGACAACACCTTCACTGAGGCGTACGAGCGCATGGGCCTTACACTAAACATCCGTAAGACAAAGGTCTTCTACCAACCTGCTCCTGCCACACAACACTGCCCCCCAGTTATCAAAATCCACACCGAGGCCTTGGACAACGTGCACCATTTTCTGTACCTCGGAAGCTTACTGTCAACTACGGCAGACATCGAAGACGAGATCCAACGCCGCCTTCAGTATACCAGTGCAGCCTTCGGTCACCTGAGGAAGAGAGTGTTTGAAGACCAGGACCTCAAACCCGGCACCAAACTCATGGTCTACAGAGCAGTAGTGATACCCGCCCTCCAATATGGCTCAGAGACATGGACTATGTCCAGCAAGCACCTCAAAGCACTAGAGAAGTACCACTAACGCTGCCTCTGCAAGATCCTGCAAATCCATTGGCAGGATAGGTGCACCAACATCAGTGTTCTCGCTCAGGCCAACATTGATCACGCTCGACCAGCTCCGTTGGACGGGCCACATTCGTCTGCATGCCTGATACAAGACTCCCAAAACAAGCGCTCTACTCGGAGCTTCAACACGGAAAGCGAGCCCCAGGTGGGCAGAGGAAATGCTTCAAGGACACCCTCAAAGCCTCCTTGAAAAAGTGCAGCATCCCCACTGACACCTGGGAATCTCTGGCCCAAGACCACTCAAAGTGGAGGAAAAGCATCCGGGAAGGCATTGAACACCTCGAGTCTCTTTGCAAAGAGCAAGCTGAAACCAAGCGTCGACAGCGGAAGGAGCACGCGGCAACCCAGGCCCCCCACCCACCCGTTCAACCACCGTCTGCCCTACCTGTGACAGAGACTGTAGGTCCTGCATTGGACTCTTCAATCACCTGAGCACTCATTTTTAGGGTGGAAGCAAGTCATCCTCGACTCCGAGGGACTGCCTAAGAAGAAGGAGAAGGAACCAAAACAACAACAACTTACAGAGCACCTTCAATCTAGCTAAACATTCCAAGGCACTTTATAAAGAGGATCTCGACACAGAGCAGGAGATTGGGAGGATGATTAGAGTTTTTGAAGAGCTGGTTTGGAGGGGGCTGATTAGGGTTAGCACAGAAGGCTAGAGTTGGGAGACTGCGGCCAGACAGTAGAGGAGGTTGCAGAGGTTTGCTGTAGCAAGGCATGAAGGGATTTCTGGACAAGAGATCATTAAAAAAAAATTCCCAAATGAATTCCTAGATTTTTAGTGGATGGTGAATCAGTAAAAATTGATTTTCTCCAGCATTTGGGGGAAAAAAAACACCCACCAAAGTTTCCCACTGTTTCCTTAACAAAAATGCAGCTCCATGCTGTACGTGCCGTGCTGATAGCATGAATGTGATGTGTGGGCATCTACGAGCCACAATTTTTATCAGGAAAAGAAACAAAGGCTATGGACATTTTTAAGGGGACGTGGATCTTGTGAGGACATGTTCTTTGTATTGCAGCAGACTTCAGTCTCACATTCTTAGTTCCGTGTGGAGAAAGGACACCACTGTACTGATACTCCCCACAACACTGAGGTCATTAAAGCTGACTTAGGTCATAACCCAAAGCATTGTTCACTAAAAGTCAGTTCCTCTGTGCATAATCTCTAACTATTTTTATCACCCCACCATCAAATCGATAGGTGAGTGGATGGAGCCACAACAATATAGATTCTTCAATGTAACTTTTAATGTATAAAAAAACTATTATGTTTCAAAACTAGAGTACTGTGTGCAGTTCTGGTCACCACAGTACACAAAAGATGTGATTGCACTAGAGAGGGTACAGAGGAGATTTACGAGGATGTTGCCTGGACTGGAGAATTTTAGCTTTGAGGAAAGATTGGATAGGCTGGATTTGTTTTCTTTGGAACAGAGGAGGCTGAGGGGAGACCTTATTGAGGGGTATAAAATTACGAGGGGCCTAGATGGAGTAGATAGGAAGGACCTATTTCCCTTAGCAAAGGGGTCAACAACCAGGGGACATAGATTTAAAGTAATTGGTAGGAAGTTTAAAGGGGATTTGAGGGGAAATTTTGGGGGTCTGGAATTCACTGCCTGAAAGGGTGGTAGAGCCAGAAACTCTCACCACATTTAAAAAGTACTTGGATGTGCACTTGATGTGCCGTAACCTACAGGGCTACGGACTTGCAGCTGGAAAGTGGGATTAGGCTGGAAAACTCTTGGTTGGCCGGCACAGACACGATGGGCCGAAATGGCCTCCTTCCATGCTGTAAATTTCTATGATTCTATGATCAAGGGGTTAAGTGAGCATTTGATGCTGAGTCCCATAAAAATAGTGTCTGTGAACTCTGTAAATAATTGTGAGTTGTCGTTGAGTTTAAATGGGCCTTATTAGGTCCCTTGATAATTTTCTTGACTTTCTTCAAAATTGTTCAAAATTAAAATGTATTGTTACTGAAGGTACCTGGATATTGTGATGTGGCGAATGGGGATACAGCGGAGCTGGTCACCCAGTCACAGTTTCTGCTACTGGTTGTAGATATTGAGGTGTTTTCTTTGGTCTTTCGCAGCTTTCAAAAATGTTGGGCCATAGCAGAGAGCTCGATGCCGCTGACACTCCAGCACAGTGTCTGAGCATCTCTTGCCAAGATGCTGCAAGTGAGGATCTTTAACCAAGACCCTTGCACGTTTACTAGTTAGAGCACTGTGGGCAAAATCTGGCTAGAAGAGGTTGTCTTGAATATGATTCGCTCTTCCACATTTTCTCATCACAGGCATAGAAACATAGAAAATAGGTGCAGGAGGAGGCCATTTGGCCCTTCGAGCCTGCACCACCATTCAACAAGATCATGGCTGATCATTCACCTCAGTACCCCTTTCCTGCTTTCTTTCCGTACCCCTTGATCCCTTTAGCCATAAGGGCCATATCTAACTCCCCCTTGAATATATCTAATTAACTGGCATCAACAACTCTCTGTGGTATGGAATTCCATAGGTTCACAACTCTCTGAGTGAAGAAGTTTCTCCTCATCTCGGTCCTAAATGGCTTATCCCTTATCCTAAGACTGTGTCCCCTGGTTCTGGACTTCCCCAACATCGGGAACATTCTTCCTGCATCTAACCTGTCCAGTTCCGTCAGAATTTTATATGTTTCTATGAGATCCCCTCTCATTCTTCTGAACTCCAGTGAATACAGGCCCATTCAATTCAGTCTCTCCTCATATGTCAGTCCCGCCATCCCGGGATTCAGTCTGGTGAACCTTCGCTGCACTCCCTCAATAGCAAGAACGACCTTCCTCAGATTAGGAGACCAAAACTGAACATAATATTCCAGGTGAGGCCTCACCAAGGCCCTGTACAACTGCAGTAAGACCTCCCTGCTCCTATACTCAAATCCCCTAGCTATGAAGGCCAACATGCCATTTGCCTTCTTCACCGCCTGCTGTACCTGCATGCCAACTTTCAATGACTGATATACCATGACACCCAGGTCTCGTTGCACCTACCCTGTTCCTAATCTGCCGCCATTCAGATAATATTCTGCCTTCGTGTTTTTGCCACCAAAGTGGATAACCTCACATTTATCCACATTATACTGCATCTGCCATGCATTTGCCCACTCACCTAAACTGTCACCCTGCAGCCTCTTAGCATCCTCTTAGCTCACACCGCCACCCAGCTTAGTGTCATCTGCAAACTTGGAGATATTACACTCAATTCCTTCATCTAAATCATTGATGTATATTGTAAAGAGCTGGGGTCCCAGCACTGAGCCCTGAGGCACTCCACTAGTCACTGCCTGCCATTCTGAAAAGGACCCGTTTATCCCGACTCTCTGCTTCCTGTCTGCCAACCAGTTCTCTATCCACGTCAGTAATATTACCCCCAATACCATGTGCTTTAATTTTGCACACCAATCTCTTGTGTGGGACCTTGCGAGAGATAACTTCGATTCAGGAGCTAATTCACACATACCTTTAGGAGCTTGAGTACAAATCTGCGGCCTGATAGAAAACTTGTAGACATATTTTGGTCACAGCTGCTTCCAGTGTTTCTCACATCGAGGCACGCAGCTGCGTTTTTAGCCATGGAGACACCGCAGTATGGCTGCTGAAGTGGCCAAATATTTGCCTGAAAGATGTGCTCTTTAGAACAATGAGTGGACAGACATTTGTCGTCCGATGTTGGTTTTGAGCCAGTATACATGTACATAGTGCCAAAATGAGTGACGTTACATGTGCATCCTCTGCCAGTCCCTCTCCGGCCATCTGTTAGTTTATGTGGTGTGCATAGCACAGTTAGCTTGCATAGCACATTTGACTGAACTTTCTTTAACTGGCTGTTATTCTATACATCAGGGAGCATTAACTCTGCGACTGAATAGGTCTGTAATTAACAAAAGCGGATGTATGTTGCGAGGAGTGTCGAATCTGAGCAATATACAAAACACAAGTTGCTTTTTCCTTTTTTCCCCGCAGAAATTGCCAAGGGAAATTAACGCCGTGTATTAGTAAAATAAGGACGGTATTTTTCTTCACAAGAATGTAATGAAATGTACAGTAATAGCAACATCCGTTCTGTTACTTTGAGATTAAAGCTGTGTTGAATTAGATGAACAGTGAGTCATTTTGCCAAAAGGCTTTGTTTGTTATTTATTTATTCATTTGTGTATTTTACAAATAATTGAGAGACATAAGCTGTAAATTATACTTGTATACAAATTCGAAAAATATACAGGGAGTGTTTAAATAAGAGATTGTTTTCAATAAATTGTAACCTTATATTGGATTGACTATTTAAACATTTTATACATGTTTAAAGACCTAGACAAAAATACTGTATAGAAATGCTAAAATGCCATCACTTTAATTTTAATTGAATGGAATCTATGATTATGATTCATGCCAGTGTAGGGAACGGTAGCATGGTGGCCACAGCAATGTGGTTGACTCTTAACTTCCTTCTGAAATGGCCCAGCAAGCCGCTCAGTTGTCAGTTATGGACGGGCAATAAATGCTGGCCTTGCCAGTGAGCCCATATCCTGTGAATGAATGAATAAAAAAAACATAGATCTTATTCAAGAACATAAGTACATAAGAAATAGAAGCAGGAGTAGGCCATACGACCCCTAGAACCTGCTCCGGAGCAGGTTCTAGGGGTTGTATGGGTGATCTGATCTTGGCCTCAACTCCACTTCCCTGCTTATTCCCCATAACCCTTGACTCCCTGTAGTTCAAGAATCTCTATCTAAGCCTTGAATATATTCAATGACCCAGCCTCCACAGCTCTCTGGGGCAGAGAATTCCAAAGATTCACGACCCTCTGAGAGAAGAAATTCCTCCTCACCTCCGTCTTAAATGGGCGGCCCCTTATTCTGAGACTATGCCCCCTAGTTCTAGAATCTCCCACGACGTGAAACATACTCTCAGCATCTATCAACTGATCGAAAACAGTAGAAATGTCTGAAATACTTAGGATTAGAAAGATTACTAGAACTGAGGACAGTGGTAAAGTAAATGTGGGTGCAGTTTAGGTGCCTTTCTACAAATTATTATTGTTGAATTAAACTGGCATAAACACTTGAGTCAGAAATGTAAATAATACTGTAGTCGCCCTCTACCCAAAACATCCAGTTTTATAAATAGTCACAAAAATGAGAAGCCATTTACATTGATTGGCACTTTTTAAATTGAGCCCGTTCAGCAGAATACCAAACAGACTAGCACTTGAAAAGATAAGGGCAAGGCCTGCAAGGGGGGTGTCTCTTCATGGCAACTTCAATTTCAAAGAATTATGATTAATTTTGACCGCATCTTGTTTTGTTCCAGATTGTTCCAACAATTTTTTACTTAATTAATGAGAGTTGATGACACTAAGACATTAGTAAAATTTTGTTAACTTGAGGGTGTAAGGAAGCTGAATTAGCAATGCAGTTTGAACCTCCCTTATCCGGACCCCTCGGAACCTGGCCTGTTCTGGATAATGGATTTCTTCGGACGAAGGGTGGTCACGTTAAATTGGATGGTACAGGTACTGAGCAAGGGGATATTGGGGGTGGCTGGCTTGGGGCTGGGAGTGCGGCAGAGAGATCATGGGGGAGGTGGGTGGTGGATCGCAGGGTCAGGCCAGCGATTGTGGGAATCGACAGCGAGGAAGGAATTCAATTTGTTCAATTTGTTCATGTTCATGTCGGAGTTCTGCGCATGTACCAGCCGGTGGCCGGGAATAGTTCTGGACGAGGTGTGGTTCCGGATAAGGGAGGTTCAACCTGCAATAGAAAACTGGGGCTTCAGCATCAACTGAGAATGTTAGTTCAGCTCCCCAACTCTTACAAACTAATACCCTCAACTGTATGAATTGTGATTTAGTTTTTCAGCTGATTGAAGTACTACATGTCAACTGTGACTCAGTGGGTAGCACTCTCACCTCTTATGTCAGAAGGTTGTGGGTTCAAATCCCACTCCAGCGACTTGAGCACATAAATCTAGACTGACACTCCCGTGGAGTGCTGCACTGTCAGAGGTGTTGTCTTTCGGATGAGACATTAAACCTACATCTGCTCTCTCAGGTGGATATAAAAGATCCCATGGCACTATTTCGAAGAAGAGCAGGGGAGTTATGCCCGGTGTCCTGGCCAATATTTATCTCTCAATCAACAACACTGATTATCTGGCTATTATCACATTGCTGTTTGTGTGAGCTTGCTGTGCGCAAATCGGCTGCCGCATTGTCTACATTATAACAGTGACTACACTCCAAAAAGTGGAGTCCCAAAGCTGTAAAGCACTTTGGAACATCCATTGGTTATAAAAGGTGCTATATAAATGCAAGTCTTTTTACACAGAATGCATTCAACACCTTTGCTGTTTGGCAAGGTGATTCCAAAATGGCTGTCTTGGCAGTATTCGGGAAGCGAAAAGACATTCTTAAAATGGGTTACTTTTAAAAAGAACTACTTTAGATTAAAAATAATATTGTTGAAAGAAGATCGGGAAACTAAATTACACCAGTTACACCAATTATTTTAATTATGCATATGAGTAAATTTAATAAGACTGCACTTCCAGCTCAACAGAAGCATGGATGGAAACATCATGCATGGCCGTCGATACCTTGGTACCGCGTCCAGGTGATAGTATTCACTTGTGAGGCTTGGCTGTGAGTGTGAACAGGCTATTTGGTCCCAGGAATTGTTCTGTTCACCCTCTACTGGCTCAGCTACATTGGCCCGTAGTCCACCCACACCTCAATTTTAAAATTCTCATCACCATGTTCAAAACCCTCCATGGTTTCACCCTCTCCCTATCTCCGTATCCTGCTCCAGCCCTACAACCCTCCAAGATCTCTATGCTCCTCCAAATCTGGCCCTTGTGCATTCCCCATTCCCTTCACCCCCACTTTTGCCGACTATGCCTTCAGCTGCCAAGGCCCTAAGCTCTGAAATTCCCTCCCGAAACATCTACCTCACTCTCTTTAAAGACACTTCTTAAAACTTACCTCTTTGACCAAGCTTTTAGTCATCTGGCCCAATATCTCCTTCTTTGGCTTGGTATCAATTTTTGTTATGCACCTATGAAGCACCATGGGATGTGTTCCTACATTAAAGGCATTATACAAAAGTTGTTGTTGTCACAATTGAGCATCACCATAGCTACCATAATAGATCAAAATCTTCTTTTGTCGGAGGTGCCGTCTTTCGGATGAGATGTTAAACTAAGGTCCAGTCTGCCCTCTCAAGTGGATATAAAAGATGCCATGGCAGTATTTCAAAGAAGAGCAGGGGAGTTATCCCTGGTGTCCTGGCCAATATTTATCCCTCAATCAACAATAGCTAAAACGGATTATCTGGTCATTTATCACATTGCTGTTTGTGGGAGCTTGCTATGTGCAAATTGAATGCCGCATTTTCTGTGTTACAAGAGTGACTACACTTCAAAAAGCATTTCATTGGCTGTAAAGCACTTTGAGACATCCGGTGGTATGAAAGGCACTATATAAATCCAAGTCTTTCTTTTTTTTTCTTAGGATTCATCCTTCTTTCATATTGTTTCTTTATATAATCTAGCTTTTTCATTTTAACGGGGATTGCTGCCAAGTGAGCAGGAGCAGAAATTCTGGCCAATTTTATCCTGCCTAGCTGAAGGGCAATTGTCATTCCTGAATGGCACCATGTATGGATTCAGCTAGGACCAGAGAGTGAATGTGGGACTTTTCTGGTCTGTGTGTTTCAGTTACTTACTGGATAAACTAGCTAAACCCTGTAGGCAACAAGAACATACTGTACTCATTAAAAAATGCCCATGCCAAATCCTCAAAGTGAAGTCGATTGTAGTCTAAAAAGGTTTGTTAGCATAAGATTCACTTAGAGGTGCCAGTTTAATGGGATATTGTTTACCAGGCACCTGGAATTTTAAATGATCTTGACTGATCGGATAATCCGATTCATTCTTTTTCTCTGCCGAATGATTTTTTGGGATTGGGATGACATATAAAAATGCATGTTTGTGTTCTTTTAATAATAGATGTTTACTTTTTTCCCTTAAAATATTGGACAGAGGGCAGACTACATTTACTATTCTGTGAAGTGGAACGCCCAACCATCATGACATAATCTACTTACTCTTCAGTTGTGATTTACCAAAACCTGATCATAAGGAGAATTGACTTCAAAATAGTTTTCGTTTTTTTTTTTATTTTCTAGATGGTGATGCAAAGGAAGCTTATTGTGACAAATGGAAGGGCTGCCTTCGTCCCATGTTATGGATAGAACTATTGAAAGCTAACCAGAGATAAAAACAACTTTTACTTTATGAATATATTTATGTTGCTCTCCTCACATAAAAGATTGTTTCCGAGCATGTTATGAGATGGAGTAGTTCAGAACCAGTAGGAAGAGAAGGAATGGTGGTGGAGAGGATGGGGGGGCGTAGGGGTGGGGCGGGGAAGGAAGTGATCAAGATTTTGAGAACTTTATGAAGGGAGGAAGGTAACAAAGCAATAAGATTTTGAAGGCAAGCTCCAGAGAGCAAATACAAAGTGACTGAAGAACCAGCCTCCATAGGTGGAGTGTAGGGAACAACTAGAGTCAGAGGAGCAGAGGGTGAGGACAGATCCCCAGAAGAGTATGTGTTGGGGAAAACTCTGATTGTTGGTATATTCTGAGAATGTTACTGAGATTTCTTTCTTTCAAAGGAAGCTAGTCAATGTTCTGAAAAGGTGTAAGCTCATTAAAAGAACAATAAAATATACTAACATCACTGATAACAACCTTGTACTCTGCAGTCTTCAGTCACATAGCAGGAGGCACAGTTCTAGCAGTTCTAAGTGGGGTATGGTAGCATAGTGGTTGTGTTACTACACTAGTAATCCAGAAGTCTAAACTAATGATTCAGTGACATGAGTTCAAATCCCACCACAGCAGCTGGGGAATTTAAAATCAAAATAAGCAAATAAATCTGGAATAAAATGCTAGTGTCAGTCATGGTAACCATGAAACTAGCAGATTGTTGTAAAAATCTGTCTGCTTTACTAATGTTCTTTAGGGGTGGAAATCTGCTGTCCTGGCCTACATGTGGCTGACTCTTAACTGTCCTCTGAGTTGGTCTAGCAAGCTTCTCAGTTGTATTCAAAAAGGCAGCTCACCACCACCTTCTTGAGGGAAATTAGGGCTGGTGAATAAATGCTGGCCTTGCCAGTGATGACCACATCCCATGAATGAATTTAAAAAAGCAGAGTCAGTCAGGTGCTGTTAGCCTCATCTTTTGAGGTGGAATAGGACTCTTTTGTATGGCGGCCCACATAAGATTTAGTGAAACTTGACTCAGCCAAGATGAAAGGTTCCTCAGACTACAGCTCCTGACTTTCCCATTGTCGAATTAGTCACTTGAGTAATTAGTCTCCCCTGTAAGAACGAAGTATCAGTAAGATCTAATTGTCCTTCCTCTGATGGTTCAATTGGTAAAGGAAGAGTATAGCTGATACATATAGACCAGAAGTCCAAGATCGATTCCTGGTCTTTTCGAAGTCAGCTGGTTGGCAGCATGGGTGTTAAAACTAGTCTCTGCTCTGGACTTGTTCAGAGAAAATCATGCAGGTTTCTACTCCTGATCGCTATCTTGTGACTCCTGCTGAACAATGTCCATAATTTGATGCTGGATGTGTCCAGCCAGGCTATTCAACTACAGGGGGTGGCACAAACAGCCTTGGTTGTCATGCTCCCATGGTTAGATACTTGGCTGACATGTGAAGAATGACCATTTGACCATTTGACAAGGCGCTTGGCACTTATGCAGGAATGCAGGAGTCAACATCTTCAGAAGAGGCAGAGAGAAAGGGGGCAGGGATACCAAAAATAAATAAATAAATAAAAAGCTAAAGTTTAATCAGTATTACATTTATGCAGTGTGTTACTTTTATTATGAATGGCATCATTGCTACAAAGAAAGCATGGAATGGGCAAAGGCCATTTTGTTCCATCCAATCTACCAATTGTGGTGTCATGAACTCTACTCTAATTAATTTAATCTCCTGTAGGAGGAGGCTAATCATAAGTAAAATATCCAAGAAGAAAAATCTCTGCTGAAATCTTCTCTGACCTAAAAAGATAATCAAGTGACACAGCAGGATATCAGTCCGTATTACTATCTTAACTGATTACACTCCACAGATGATACTTCCATGGTGCCAACCGGGCTGGAGATAATAAGGGAAAATGTTGCTCTTACGTCCCATGTGGGGCACAAAGTGAGAACTAGGCATGTAAGTTAGCACACTGCTTCATGGCCTCTTGGTTTTCTGGTAATTTAGTGTAAAATTGGGAGCGCTGCAAGTTAGCTGCAATGACCTCCACTCCCTGTTCTCCAGTTCATATGCCCGTTGAACGAGGCTGGATGCCAAGAACATAACGTCACCAAATTTACCTGGTTGTGTTCCATAGAGTACTTCATCATCTGTGTCTACCTTTATATTTATAACCATCAATCCCATTTTGAGTCACACATTCATCCAGCCCCTTTTATTAACATTCAATCAATATAGCAATTTAATTTTTATGGGACTCTGTTCGCCATATCCACTACTCCAGGAAAGAACTATTTTTCTAATCTCTTGATTCACTTGGGACTTGCTAGTTTTGTACTGCAGTCTACTAGTTCTGCAATCACAGTCTTAAGTTAAATAACTGGTTCATATCCAATTTAGCCATGCCTTCAAGCATTTTAAAGATCTTAATGAATTGTTTGGTGCCCTCCTCTTCATTATTTTTCACATTGTTGTGCCGTTCCTCAAGAGGGACTTTCTTTATATTGTGAATAAATGCAGCTACTTTTGTCCTGGCCTCTCTGCAAATGACTTGAGGGACCTTGAACACCCGATAACTTAGTGCTGTACATTTACTGATAATAAGAACATAAGAAATAGGTGCAGGAGTAGGCCATTTGGCTCCTCGAGCCTGCTTTGCCATTCAATAAGATCATGGCTGATCTGATCTTGGCCTCAATTCCACTTACCTGCCCGCTCCCCATAACCCTTGATACTTTAATTGTTCAAAAATCTGTCTATCTCCACCTTAAATATATTCAACGACCAGCCTCCACAGCCCTCTGGGAGAAGAAATTCTTCCTCATTTCTGTTTCAAAATGAGGAGAAATTTCTTCTCTCAGAGGGTCGTGAATAATGTTAATGTTAATTGAAATAAGGTTGACATATCACTCAGATCTGACACCCCAACTGTTTCAATGGATTGTTGAGGCTGCTATTTCAAATATAGATGTCCCACCTTTATATTAACTTGCCATTTTGACTTTTTGGAGACAACTATAGTAAAAACCAACATATTTATTTATTTATTTAAAAATGTATGTGACTCGTGTGTGTGTGTGTGTGTGTGTGTGTGTGTTTGTGTACATATCATTTATATATATCTATATATAAATTATATGTACACACACATCTATCTTGGTATGTTGACTGTATGATGACCAGCCTAGCATGACAGGCATATTTCAGTCCAAATAGTTTTGCATTGTGTTGAACAGAGATAACTGAAGGGTAAGCCTCTGACTTCACTGCAGATATTTAGACTTGGCTAACTGTGTGCTAGGTGGAGGAAGTCTGCAAATTAGATGTTTATATTGACACAGCTGTAATGTTCAACATCCTGGCCTTGGTGTTTTGTAATTATGATATTTCTGGCAAATTTATCTTTATAAAAATTTGTTGCTGGTGCCAAGAGAGTTTTGGCACTCTCCGATCTTTTGGCAGGCACATTGTACGTGTGCTCAGCGTAGGTCATACCTAAAATGGCTGCCAAGCCTTTCTCTGGAAATGTCGACAGCCTGCGTACAGTGTGGAACAGCAGCCAAGATTGGTTTTAAACAGTTTATTGTTCCTAATGAAGCACAAAAAGGCCCGGACTTTATGCAAAGCAGGAATTGGCAAGGCAAGATCGTAGTCAACATCCGTGAAACTCTCAATAAAACTGATACTGGGCAGAAAAGAACATCTCTCTGGGAACACACAGTAAAAAGTCTATTAAAGAAACTTTCTTTTCATTTCATGCCCTGGTATTGTTATCAGTGTTTAGATAAGAATATTGCAAATATTTTTCCAAAAATTGTATAACTCATAATATATTGTCACTTTTAAAGTGATTGATTTGAAAAGCATATGGATCTGGAAAATGTTACAACAGTATTAGGAACATGTGCGTAAATCTGATCACAATGTATGGAATTGGCTCCAACTTCTCTCTTCACTGTGGAATATTAGTATTGGTCACCAGTGATTGATTGGTGTAAAATGTATTATCAGTGATCCCTGCGCTAACTCCCATTCACAAACAGGAAGAAATGGTAGACAAACTCCATCGTATCCTCGGTAGGATTCAGTTATGTATGTACATTGCTTCCAATAGGAGAATTCAACTACACCTACAATAAGTTGCATTTAACTTAAAAGAAAAATAAAGACTTGCATTTATATTGCGCCTTTCATGACCACCGGATGTCTCAAAACGTTTTACAGCCAAAGAAATACATTTGGAGTGTAGTCACTACTGCATTTAACCAAGGAGAATGACCTTAGGTGGTTTATTAAGGTGTAATCAGAAATAAATATATGCCGAGCCAAAGTTTAGGAGGGGTGACCAAAATATTGACCAGAGAGTGGATTTTAATGGGCGTCTTAAAGGGGGAAAGGGAGTTGTAGAGACAGAGGGGCATAGGCAGGGAACTCTAGACCATGAGGTTAAGCACAGCCGGGAATGGTGGGGCAAAGGGAATGGAAGATGCACAAAAGGACACAGTTGATGGAACACAGGGTTCAATCCTCATATGATACAGGAGTACTGCCGGAGGACTGGAGGGTTGCTAATGTTATACCACTATTCAAGAAAGGGGGGAATAAACCAGGAAACTACAGGCCAGTCAGCCTCACATCGGTGGTTGGGAAGTTATGGGAAACCATTATCATGGACAAAATAAACTTTCATTTGGAAAGACATGAGTTAATCAAAAAGAATCAGTATGCATTTATTAAGGTGTCTGATGAACTTGATTGAATTCTTTGATAAGGTAACAGAGAAGGTTGATCAAGGTAATGCAGTAGATATACATATGGACTTTCAGAAGGTAGTTGACAAAGTGCCACACACTAGACTTATTAAGAAAATGGAAGACCATGGAATTAAGGGACAAGTGGCAGTGTAATACAAAATTGGCTCAGTGGCAGGAAGCAAAGGGTGGTGGTGGATGGATGCTTTTTAGACTGGGAGGTGGTTTGCAGTGGTGTTCTCCGAGGGTCAGTTTTGGGTCCATTACTCTTTGCAATTTTTATAAACGACCTAGACTCAGTGTCGGGAGCAGCATTTTAAAGTTTGCAGATGATACGAAACTTGACAAAGTAGTAGATTATGATGAGGATGGTTATAGGCTTCAGGATGACAATGACAGGATGGTGAAATGGGCAAAAGCATGGCAGATGTAGTTCAGTATGGAGAAGTGTGAAGTGATGCACTTTGGGAGGACTAATATGGAAAAGACAGTATACTATAAATGGCACAATTTTGAAAAGTGTAGAGAGACCTTGGTGTCCATATACACAAATCCTTACACTTCAAGTTGATAAGTTGCTTAAAAAAGCATATGGGATACTTGGGTTAAATACAGAGGAATAGAATATGAAAGCAAAGAAATCATGCTAGAACTTTATAAATCACTGATTAGGCCTCAGCTGGAGTACTGTGGACAATTCTGGGCACCACACTTCAGGAAAGATGTAAAGGCCTTAGAAAGGGTACAGAGGAGGTTTACCAGGATGTTACCATGGATGAGGGACTTCAGTTATGAGGAGAGGTTGGAAAAGTTAGGACTGTTCTCCATAGAACAGAGAGGTTAAGAGGTGACTTAATAGGGGTTTTCAAGATGACGAGGGGTTTCGTAGGAGTAAATAGGGGAAAAACATTCCCTCTGGTGAATGGGTAAGTAACTAGAAATCATAGATTCAAAATCATTGACAAAAGAGGGGATTTGAGGGGAAATTTCTTCACCCAGAGGGTGGTGAGGGTTTGAACTCACTACTTGAAAGGGTTGTAGAGGCAGAAAACCTCACCAAATTTTAAAAGTGCTTGGATGTGCAGTTGAAGTGTTGAAATCTACGGGGCTACGGACAAAGAGCTGGAAAGTGGGATTAGACTGGATAGCTCTTGATGGGCCGAAATCGCCTCCTTCCGTGCTGTAAATTTCTATGGGCTAGATTTTCCATTATTTTTGCATGTTTACCGCACACTTAATATCCATTTTAATGCTGAAATGAGGTGTAATGCCCATATATCGCTCATTTAGGCACAAAATGGAAATTGATGCTCATTTCTCTGTCACTTGCCGCGAGCGTTACTTTCCCCATGTGTGTAATGCCGAGAAAAAACAATACCGCCCGCCCACTTTTTTGGGGCGGAATCATCAGAATGGCCGAACCCAATGCCCATAATATCGTCCAGCGTTACTTTCGGCAAGTAATTAACGGCGAGATTTAATAACACCGACCGTCCACTGTTTTTTATCGTACAGATCATATTTGCCGAAACTAACGCCCAGTATATCGCCCATCCTTACTTTCGGCACCTCGCACACATCTTGCTGACAATATCGCTCACCGAAAAAAACCGCTGTGAAAAAGTTGAACTGACTGAAACTACTCACAGCGGTAAGGACGCCATGTTCTAAATCGCAGGCCGCATCATTTAAAAGGCTGCTCTGCTTCAACCTCGGGGGAGTTCGGATGTACTCTGGAGGTGTTTGGAGGTGATGTGAACATCTGAACAAACATCTTTTCATACTGTGGACGATTGGAATTTACTAGGTGTCTTAGTGAGGACTTTCATTCTTTGTGAACAATCGGTGGAAAACAGACAGCTATTGGAATGGGGCCTGTCATTTCCAACCCTCTCTTGGTGACCACGTACATGCTACAGACTAGAAATGGCAGAAGGTACACTCGACAGCAACATGTGCCCAATGTAAGATGTGCCAGACTGATGTGGAGGACCAGACGTTACACTCCCTGTAATTACAGGGAGAAGCGATCTTACCTCAACTTGTGCGATACCACCTGCCTTCAGAGACTGCGCTTCCACAAGGAGGTTATCAGTGAGATATGCCAGCTCATCAGGGGAGATCTGCAGCCTGCCAGCACCATCAGGATTGCATTCTCCGTCGAGGTCAAGGTCACTGCGGCACTGTCGTTTTATGCCTCGGGTTCCTTTCAGGCCTCATCTGGCGACATTTGCGCTATATCTCAGCATGCCACACATTGCTGCATTAAACAGGTCACTGAAGCCCTGTACGCATGCAGGGTGGACTTTATCAGCTTCCATTTGACCAGGGAAGCTCAGACTGAGAGGGCTTTAGTATTCTACCGAATTGCTAACTTCCCCAAGGTGCAGGGAGCAATAGACTGTATGCACATCGTGATGCAGGCACCTTTTCAGGATGCAGAGGTTTTCAGGAACCGTAAGGGATTCCATTCCCTGAATGTGCAAATCGTTGTCAACCACCAGCAAATTATTATGACAGTGAATGCTAAATTTATGGGCAGCATCCATGATGCTCACATCCTGCGTGAGAGCACTGTATCTGACATGTTTACCAATCAGCCACAAGGTCAATGCTGGATGCTTGGTGACAAAGGATATGGAGTTGCCACCTGGCTGATGACCCCTCTGCGTGACACCCACACCGAGGCCGAGAAGTGACATAACGAGAGCCGCAGATCCACTCGCAATATCGTGGAGAAAACCATTGGAGTGCTTAAGCAGCGCTTTAGAAGCCTGGACCACTCAGGAGGAGAGTTCCAATACCACCCTGAGCAGGTAGCTCAATTTGTGGTGGTGTGCTCCATGCTGCATAACTTGGCTATCAGGAGAGGACAAGAATTGGCAGAAGGGTCTGACGGTTCACCTCAGGAGAGAGAAGAGGAGGACGAAGAGGTGGATGATGACATCGGGCCAGATAATCAGGCTGATGATGAAACCATGCCCCCGCCCCCCTCTAGACCACAGGAAAGGGCCCGTGGTGGCATCATAACTGCAAGACTCTTACGTCAGAGTTCATAAATGCTGGGTGTGCAGGTCATCCATCAATGGTGTGCATCACTAAAGTTTCAGTTGATTGAAGCTAAATGTAATTATATCCTTCCATGTTAAGAAATCACCAGTGTGTAACAGTGCAGCTATCTGAGCCAATGCGCAACAAGGTTATCTTGTTTTAAATAAAAAAACATTTAATCCGAGCATTTGTCTGAAACTATAAATATATCTCTAAAAAACACTGCATTCCACCCCCGCCCCAGCCCACAAAAAAATTATCACATTTACATCATTACAATGGTCCCCATTTCCCGCAAAACAGAACAAAAATGCAAACCAACAAGGTAGCCTCCTCGCCCCTTGCCCCGACTCTCCCACCAAAATAGCAGCAGCAACCTAAAAATATGCCCCAGACAACACCTGCGGCCATGCACCTCACTTTCCTCCCCCCCCCCCCCCCCCCCCCCCCCCCCCGCCGCCCTGCTTCTCCTCCCCACCTCTACCCCTTCCCCTTCCCTGAGGAGCTCCTCAGACAATGCTTCATTGGGGGAGGGATGACGGCAGAACTGCTGCTTGGACGGATATGGGAGAGGACGGTCCCGAGGTGGGAACTTGCTCGGAGCCAGAAGCGAGATGTTCCTCCAGGCTCTCATGTGTTGTTGGCAATGGGGGTGCGGCACCTTGGGGTGCAGTAACGCGCTCTGGGACCACTGGGAGCCCTCTGCCACCAGTGTTCCTGGCTAATAACTTCAGGGCTTCCTTCATCCCTTCCATGTTATCTATTATTTGTTGGACAAAAACTCGGTGCCAACTACGTTCTTGGTGCTTAGAAGGCTTTTTGCTGCTGGTGAATCTCCCTCATGCCTCCCAGAACAGCCAAACAAGCACACTCCACACCCACACTCGCTTTCAGTCCCTCTCTGCTCCCTCTCTCTCTCTGTCTCCTCTTTTGTGCATGTAATGATGACTTCTGACCTCCTAAATCATGGGAAACGAGCGTTGCCATGCCGTTGCTAAGGACGGCGACACTTTACGGCAGAAGGTCAGAGAGATTTAATGCTAGCGCCCCTTTCAAATCGCTCGCAGAAACGCCCAATTTTTAAAATGGAGATGACAAGCCGGCGATCTGAAACCCCATTTTTACCGCCGGCACCGGAAATAAGGCCCATTTTTGGGTGATCTGCACAAAAGTGTAAAATCTAGTCCCATGATTCCATGAGAATTAGAGGGGAGATGAGGAGAAATGTTTTCACTGAGTGATGTCAGGATCTGGAACGCTGTGCCTGAAAAGGTGCTGGGAGCTGATTCTATCAATATTTTTAACAGGGAGTTGGATATGTCCTTGAGGATGAGCAACATACAGGGTTACGGACAAAAAGTGGGGATGTGGAACTAAGCACGACTGCTCTTTCAAAGCGCCAGCACAGGCACGATGGGCCGAATGGCCTCCTTCTGTGCTGCAGGTTTCTGTGATTCTTTGTGCGAGGACGGTTATCCGGCTGGGGGTGGCTGCAGAGATATGGAGAGGCAAGACCATGCAGCGAGTTAAGCATGAGGATGATCATTTTAACCATTGAGGGATTGGGAGCTACTGGAGGTCAGCAAGGACAGGGGTGATAGTTGAGCAGGTATGGGGGCTGCTGGGGGTGGGAGGACAATTATAAACATCTTACTATGTCTGGCGAAGTGAGGCAAACAGCTAACTCACTGTAGTGCTCTGGGTCCTAAAGCCAGATGCGGTGCACCATTCCCGAGTACCGTGCCTCAGCATTTCCACCTTTTACCCTCAACATTCAGGTGTGCCTGTCGTTTTTTCGCTGAAAAATTTGTTTTATTTAAATGTGGCCTTGTGCTTCATTTTAAGTAACATTATTTCTGAAGAATGAAAAGGAAAGGAAGGAGTGAATAGCGAACACAGCTTACCCTTTACAGGGACCCAGGGCTTGTGTTCATTGACATTCTTCACGTGATTCCAAAAAAATCCCAGTGGTATTCAAAGAAGTTATAAATAAAGTGCCTTCCTTGAAAACCTGGATTTGTATTCATGCGTGCTTCTGTAGCATTTGCAGCTAACAGCTGCAGCTATTACAGTTCTGTGTTCAAAGTTATTTGATGCAATGTTTAGCCAGAGTTGTGCCGCGGCTATCAAGCTCAGAAGCATGTGATTGGCGAGGAATAGTCACTCGAGTCCATTTGGTGCCACTCTCAATTGGCTGTATTGCAGCTTCAGAATTTCCATGGTACACATCACACTGATTCCATTTTAACATCATGCTCCGTCATATATAGAGATGCTCTGGCACAACGTTTTTATACTTGAGATTGTGCATATCCAACAGGTCACTATATTAAAATCTCCCACTACTCTTCTTTGGAGAAGAGTAATTTGTTGCAGAAATGGTATAAATGCCACATTGGTGCTCTCTCCCTATTGACATTGCCCTCTCTCCTGGTTGCTAGTGCTAGTTTATTCCAGTAACCTCAGGTCCCACTGCTCATACTGAATGCAGGTTTTATGTAATTACCTAAATCATGCTTGTGGGCATCCAGAGTTAACGATCTTACTCTATTTTCTCTGATTTAATCATTTGCTTTCTGTGTGTGAGTGTGTGCGTGTGTGTGAGTGTGTAAGTGTGTATGTGAGTGTGTGCTTGTGTGTGTGAGTGTGTGCGTGAGTGTGTATGTGTGCGTGTGTGAATGCGTGTGCATGTAAGTGAGTGTGTATTGAGTGTGCAAATGTATGTGTGTGCATGTGTGCGTATCTGAGTATGTGTGTGTGAGTGGGTGTGTAAGTGAGTGTGTATGTGTGTGTGTGTCAGTGTGTGCGCGTGAGTGTGTGCATGCGTGTGTGAGTGTGTGTGTCAGTGTGCGTGTGTGAGTGTGTGTGAGTGCACACGTGTGTGTGACTGTGTCTGTGTGTGTGAGTGCACGTGTGTGTATGTGACTGAGTGTGACTGAATGTGTGTCTGTACGTGTGTGTGAGTGCACGTGTGTGTGTGTGAGTGTGTGTATGTGTGAGTGCGTGCGTGTGTGAGTGCATGCATATGTGCGTGTGTGTGCGTGCGTGTGAGTACACGCGTGTGTGTGAGTGTGACTGTGTGTGCGTGTGTGTGGTGTGTGTATGTGTGTGTGAGTGTGAATGCACGAACGTGTGTGAGAGAGAGAGAGAGCCTGCCGTACATGAATGCACAGCCAAACGATGCTGTGTTTACGTGATCCAGGAGTCGACTTTTCCCACTGTTTCTGATTTGGCAACAGTCAATTCGTCCAGCCTGAAGGCCAAGTGCCAGGAGGAGACATGGTCAGCAGCATGCTTCCTGTCGTCTGCTTCAGTCTCTTTTGTCTTCATCTTGGCTTGATAACTATGGGGTGCACCTTTGCCAGAGAACTGTACGGATGGAAGGATGATTCACCTCAGCCAAAGATTTATATTTCAGTAGTGACTGTTTTGCAGGAGCATATTCATACAGTACACAGGATAGTTCAGACATTTTAATCAGATTTCTTTGAAAAATCCATTGCCCTGGCCATAAGTGCTGGGAACATTTGCGCACTGACTGTTTTGACAGCTGTATGGCGGCCTGATAGCAGCCTCCTCAATGTCTGTTATCATCCACTAAGTGCTTGCCTTTGTCCACCCAATGACCACTTTTCAACTTTGTGCTATATATACACATATATATATTACAGAACGATAGTGGAAGCTTCTTATGTTCCTTACTTTGCCAGACAAATTTATCATATTAAGTGGCCTTCGACGTAAAGTCAGATGAAAATTAATGGTGTTGGGGGCCGGGTGGATGGGGGTGGGGGGGTGGCGGGGAGGAGAGGAGCCTTAAAACAGATCCTAAAAACAAGATGAACTGAACACGATGAGAATAAGCAGGCATACTGTGAGGGGAAATTAAGAAAGAGTGGAGCTTATAAAAATGTTGCAAAACAAGTTTGAAGGGATTAGAAGATTAATTTACTGGTTTGGCCAATCATACACTAAACACGGAACTAAACTTGGAGCATTTTGCGACATGGTGAATCGAAAAAGGTGTAGGCACATCTGTGTGTTATAGTTATGATACTCTTCTTGCGGAGGTGCTGTAATGTAGAAATGTATGATATGAATTGAGGTTATTATGGTATAAAATTAGTTAAGTATTAAAAACATCATATTATTATTAAATATAAAATTGAACATGCAGTTTTTATTTTTAGTTGCAAGATACAATTTCAGGATACATTGCCATCCACTGCACAGTTCATTGTAGGTTCTGTGTGGGCAATAATTTAGTATAGCTTCCCAATTGTGCAGAAAACTGTAGTGTCTGAAAGAAGTTTAACTTGCAAGTCAAAGGATCAAAAAGGGGACAGATTGTGCTTGTGGTTTGAGAAGTGATTGAGGTGATGAGTTCTGCAGCAGCAAAAGTCGTGTTTCCAATTGCAGAGCACAGATAGACACGGGACTTCAGAAAGTCAAAAGCACAATGCTGCGGATGCTGGAACTCCGAAATAAAAAACAGAACATGCTGGAAATACTCAGCAGGTCAGGCAGCATCCGTGGAAAGAGAAAGAGAGTTAACGTTTCAAGCTGATGGCCCTTCGTCAGACTTAAGAAAGTGCTGGTCACAAGGAACGGGGTGACATATGGCTAAGATGATAAATGATGGAAGTTCTAGAACTCCTGTCGTTGAATTTCTACATGTTCCTAAAGTGATGCAGCATCCAGAATCCTTTGAGACTTTACTTCCTATTTTATGAAACGTTATGCCCAGCACAACCAGAAGAACATCACAAGATAATTACAGGTAAAAGAGGCCATTTGTCCATCTTCGGTCTTCCAACGATCGTTCCTTGTGTCATCAACTGGATCTTGAGTCATTCAAAGGTTTCTGCTGTCACCACACCTACTGCTCCAAATGTTGATTCCTCTCACTGATATCAGTTCTATTTCTGCAGTCCTATTTCTGTACTTTACCTTGAAGTAGTGCTCCAGATTTACCTTTTCCATATCGTTTAATATCTTAAATACCTCTACAACATTCCCACTTAGTTACCTACCAGCTGCAATGTCTGTAAGCTTGTAATGTTTATAGCTCCACACTGTGGGTGTGGACGTATTGTGTACTGCAACTACAGAGTTAATAATTAAACAGAAGCAGCAGGTTCCGGAAACTTCCGAGAGAGCTGCCCGCCATGTTAGAAAGTTGTGCGTGATATGCTCTGTGAATATATCACATTTGGCGATGAGGATGGGATTTTTCGGATGATTTAAAGCTGAAATTTTGTTGGTGAAGGATTCAGCCAGCCGACATAAAGACTTTGGAAGTTTCTGTCTTTGGAAAAAGCTACAAAATCTGAGGTAAAATACAGCACACTGTGAGCAGCTAGAAATTAAAATGGCAGCACCCGCAGGTGTAATGCGACACTTGGTGAATGTAAACGTGACCAGGAAAGGTTTAAGGCATATGTGGACCGGCTAGAAATGTATTTATTTGCAAATAACATAATCGAAGTTCCAGACAATGCAGTCCAGAATCAGGCGATATTGGAATGTAAGAGAGCGATTTTCTTATCGGAAGCTGGACCGGAGTTGTATGAAACTCTGGTAAATCTGCTTGTGTCTGTCAAGCCAAAGAACACAACGCTTAAAGATTGTATCATGTCGGGTGCAAGAGTGGTTATACCAAATAAATTCAGGTCCAAATTATTAGGAGACCTCCATGACCAGCACCTGGGAATGTGCTTGACCAAGAGTTTTGCACGCAGTTATTTATAGTGGCCAGGTCTTGATAAAGATATAGAGTACATCGTGAGTCAATCTACAAGCAAGCAACCACCATCATTACCATTACAGCCATGGAAATGGACTCCCAGGGTGTGGCAAAGGCTACAGATTGATTTTGCTGAGTTAGAAGGACAACAATTGTTCATTGTGATTGATAGCCATTCGAAGTAGGTTGAGGTGTTTCCAATGTGGAAAATAACAACAAATAAAACATTAAACATTTTGCAAAGTTTATTTTCTTCATTTGGCCTCCCATAAGAAATTGTTTCGGATAACGGACCACAATTTCGTTCGGAAGAATTTGCACAGTTCACGAACAAAAATGGTGTGAAACATACCAAGGTTCCACTGTACCACCCTGCCTCGAATGGTGCAGCAGAGCGCACTGTACAAATTGTAAAACGTGCCCTCATAAAACAAATGTTAGATTCAAATCCAAAGAAACGACAGTTGTCATTGGATCACAAATTGGCTAATTTTTTGATCACGTATCGTAATACACCTCACACAACTATTGGTAGAACACCAGCCGAGTTGTTTCCCAAACGACAGCCATGAGCCAGATTCTCGTTGTTAAAAGCAAATTTGGCACAGTCCGTAGAAGAGACACAATTAAGAAAGAAAGAGAATCATGACAGAGGAAGAGTAAAAGAGAGAAGTGTGAAATTAAACCAGAAGGTGAGAGTGAAGAACCATCATCATAAATGGTTAAAGTGGTTACTAGGAAGAGTGGTGAAGATATGTGGTCCTCGCACATATTTGCTCAAGGTGTTTGATAATGGTCAGGTGAGGTCTGTTCATATTGATCATATTTTACCTACAGACATGGAAGGAGTTGAAGGTGGGAATGATTCAATTATTTCTGACTCATCAGATAGTTTTTATATACCAGTAGCATATCCTACATCTAATGTACTGGAAACAACTCAAAGAGAGAATCAGAATGTAAGTCTGAGTCCAAGTCAGGAAAACAAACAGCCTGAAGTTAGAGTGAGTTCAAATGAAAATCAAGGCAATTCCGTGGAGGAAAAAGTTCCTCAGGATGAGCCTCGAATGAATTTAGATTTAACACCGTGTTTGGAAGGTTCTGTTTGAGAGCGAAGGTATCCTCTTCGAAACAGATAACAAGGGGTTAAGTTAAATTTGTAAATATGGAAAAAATAAGTCTATATCCTGTGTTATGTATAAACATGCAAGTTATGTATGATGTTATAATAACTTCTTCATTAAGGAGGGGGTAGTGTAATATCTATAAGCTTGTAATGTTTGTAGCTCCACACTGTGGATGTGGACGTATTGTGTACTGAAACTACAGAGTTAATAATTAAACAGAAGCAGCAGGTTCCGGAGACGTCCGAGAGAGCTGCCTGCCATGTTAGAAAGCTGTGTGTGATGTGCTCTGTGAATATATCACACCAGTCAATGTATAAATTTTTCCTGTCCTTCCTCATAATTCTGGGATCTGGAATCTACTGGGATCTGGGGATGTCAGTGTCAGCTGTGGCTCACTGGGTAGCACTCTCGCCTCTGAGTCAGAAGATTGTGGGTTAAAGTCCCACTCCAGGAACTTGAGCATATAAATTTCAGCTGACACTCCCAGTGCAGTACTGAGAGAGCTCTGCTGCACTATCGGAGGTGACGTCTTTTGGATGAGACGTTAAACTGAGGCCCTGTCTGCTCTCTCAGGTGGACACATGGCACTATGTCAAAGAAGAGCAGGGGAGTTACCCCGGTGTCCTGGGCCAATATTTATCCCTCAATCAACATAACTAAAACGGATTATCTGGTCATTATCACATTACTGTTTGTGGGAGTTTGCTGCGCACAAATTAGGTGCTATAGAAATACAAGTCTTTCTTACTTGGCCTGCATGGTTCAGGTCCACATGAAACAGTTTAGTTATTAATGGAGCCACCTGGGAAAGCTCATCCATAATTTCATTGACATTATTTTAGTTTGGAATCTGTCACAGCTGAATGTAGTATAATTAGTTAAGCAGCAATACAGTAAATTATACTTCATCCTTAAGAAGTTTAATGCCAAGATTCCTGACATACTACATTGCTATTATATTAGCATGCATCAAAGAAAGAAAGAGTTTGAATTTATAGCATGTCTTTCATGTGCTCAGGACATCCCAAAGCACTTCACAGCCAATGAAGTACCTTTGAAGTGTAGTCACTATGCCAGTTTGCATACAGATAGATTCTATAAACTGCAATGGGATAAATAAGCAAATAATCTGTTTTTGGAGGTGTTAGTTGATGTACGAATGTTGGCCAAGACATCGGGAGAACTTCCCTGCTCTTCTGATTGTGTTATGGGAACTTTTAATGTCTATTTCAATGGGTAGATGGGGCCTCAGTTTGATGTCACATCCAAAAGATGGAATCTCTGCTAATCCAGCACTCCTTCAGTGTCAACCTAGATTATGTGCTTTAATCTCTGGAGCATGGAAATAAGCAGTCTGCATCTTGTGTGTGTGTATATCATATATACATATATATATGTAACTCCTTTTCCTATCTTGATGTTATGGAGTACATTTTCCTGTCTATTAAATACCGGTGGAGAGACATAATGGCTAGGAAACATCCCTCACTGTTCCACATTTTATGCGTTCTCTGCCGGAAATGGCTGCTTTAAAGAGCTGTCTTGCCTGATGACACTTTGCGCATGGCACCCTGAGATAATGACCCAGAATTTGTGGTCCTGATGACAGCGAACTGGCACCATTCGCCATCGTTTCACCTTGGAAACTGACCCTAACTTCAGCCAAATGCGGAAATCCTGAAGTTGCGGTCTGTCATTCACTCCTCCACTGGCTGCGCTGTGGCGTGCTTGGGGTAAAGTAGAAAAAGCAGAGTCAGGAAGACAAGAGGACTAAAATTTTCACAGATTTTTGTAATCTCCCACATAGCTCTCTCTCCTCCCCACCTCTTTTTTCATTTTCAGTGCTCGTGGGTATCTCAGTGTACTCAAGTGTTGTTTTCTCTCAGTTTATGAAATGAAATAGAAAGATTTTGTGATTCTATGTACAGAAAAGACGAACTTTACTTGCATCACTTGCTCTATTTTCGGTGTTTAACAGGCTGGGAGAAGTTAATTCATTTAGAATTTGCAGTCCCTTGACTGAGATGAGTACAATGGCCAATTATGCTTGAGCTCAGGTATAGAGTGGATCAGCTCCTCAGCAATGCATGAATAAACAAGTATTTCCTGGCTCATTGATAAAAGCCACAAGCTACAAATACCCTTCCGCAAATATAGAATGACAAGCCAGCACATGATTAGATTTTTCTAAAAGCTTATTGAATATCTCTTTTGAGCCAGTGATATTATGAATTAAAAGTTACTCAGTGCTACATGTTTGGTGGAAAAGAACTGAAATTCCCATTGGGCATTTAGGATTGAATCTAACCACAGTTGAAAGTATGCATATATAAAGATATAGATAGAAAGAAAAAGAAAAAGATAGGAAAGAGAGAAAGGAAGAAAGAAAGAATAAGCATTTTTCAATCTGCAAACTACCCTCACATAGTGGGGTGATTTTAACCCTACTCGCGGGTGGGCAATTAAAATCGCCCTGGCTCTTACCTATCCAAATGCCGCCAGGATTGTGACATCTGCAATTTTAACCTGCTCTCTTGAACAGGCAGCAAGGACATGTGCTCGGAGCCAACAGGATCCTTCTCTACATATGCATGTTGTGAACCGATGACATCATTGAGACCCGACTGTAATTTTAATTCAGACTTGAGTGGGGAATCCACATGGAGTTAAAATCGGGACCTAGCTATGCGTATTAAACTCTGCTTGACCTCAGACTGCTTACTGACAGCAATTAGACCTTCTGGCCTTGTGGCCAGACCAAATTAAACGCAGTTCCACCTTGGCAGCAGAATAAGACATTGGCTGCTACATGGCTGAACCCTGCTATCATCCAACTTACCAGCAGCAATGCTAGTACCTGTACTAAAATAAAAACAGATGGTGGTGGAAATACACAACAGCATCGGATGGAGAAAGATAACGTAACATTACTTGTAGGGCACCCTTTTTCTATTGTGAAGAATAGGTTTTGAAGAAATGTTAACCTAATGTTCTTCTTTTAATCTCAGTTGACCATACTTATTTCACATTCCAGCAGTCACAGTTTGTCCTATTAATACTATTCTCATTGAAAAGATATACCCTTTTTAGAATGTAACAGTAAGATGTATTTACTTAGTTTTGCATTCCTTACTTTATCTTTTTTTTATTATATATTTTTCCACACTATGTGTGGTCCTTTTTCGGCAATTTTCTTTGTCGCTGCAAGTCCTTATTTATTTTCTTCATTTATGTTCTACAACTACCCCTTCGTTCCTTTAAATAATACATAATTTCAGTTTATCTTCATACATGTTTCATAATCCTTTTCTTTTTTAATTCCTCTCTGCTTATGCTGCCACCCAAGTGGTGTCTGTCAAATGGAGTACGTAGAATTATAAAGTGGAGTATTGCAGAATGATGTAAATGCAAGAAAACTGTACGTGATTTTTGCGACCCCCACTAGATGGTATCTATAAACCGGGCAAATACTTCATCTCAGTTTTTGGTCTGAATGATCCCGACAAACATGTCTGACACTCAACTGCTGTGGAGATAGATGTTGGTTATTGTACACTTGGCATTATCTAATCCAAAATGTGGGACTGGCTGTCAAGACATCAGGAGTGAAGTACTTGAGGATACAATATCAAGCCTTTTTATCTATCTTATAGAACATGGTATCCCCAGTAAAGAAGGGAAGGGGGATTTCCAGTTGAAATTGCAAAAATATAAAGCAAACTCACATTAATTGCATTCTTCAAATACTACAGATTCAGAAAAAATGTGTACATTTGTAAAATTATTTCATCCTTTTCTTTTACTCAATTTCATGGTCATACCCAAGAGTACATTTCTAAATCAATGATTAATGCCGCTCCCCCATGATAAAATGATCCAAACTTGACCAGTAGAGTGTTGACTCGACATTTCATTGTATAAGCTTGGTGGAATGTTCAAATCCATTTTGCTTTTAACTCATTCACTCCACATTTTCCCTTGAAGAGATTGCTTGTTAGAATCCATTTTCACTGGATTAGCTGGCATTGTAAATACCCCAAGAACTATATTTGAGATGGTGCTAAATTGGGGCTTCTGCGGTGAATGAGTTAATTTTAACCTGTAGCATTTGAGATGTTCAGGAGCAAACGATCCAGTTAGCTTTTTCACTTTTTTTTACACAAAACATGGTATTCTTGATTTAATAGTATCATTGTAAATAGGCAATGCTGCCGGAATCTGCAGACAATGTGTTGAACGAGTTAGTGAACTATTTAAATTGTTTTGGAATCTAGTTTCCTTATTTTTAAACAATTTTTTTTACTTTTTTGGTTTTCTTTTTGTTTCTTTTTACCAGATTCAGGGCAGGCAGACAGTCCAAGCCACAGCGAGTCTACAAAAAATGCTCCAGGTAAGTGAATCACTTAAAGCTGAGGGATACATTTTCTATGTTAATTTTGAAAGGAAAAGCTAAGCATAGTATACCCCCTGCAGACTCCCAATTCACTCACCCCCTCCTTTCACTAGCTTAGCAGCTTCACTGTCTGAAGCCAGTGCTGCACGGATTGACAATAAGGCTCCAATTTTATGTTGGAGGAATGTAGTTCCCCTCTTACAAAAATGCTAAATCAGCAGTGTAACTTGGGTGGCTGACAGCCTAGCACATTGTGGCCTGAAAGCTGAAACCATCTTCAGTAGGGTGTTTCACACCCACTCTGTGTCATGCAGCCTTCAGTATACCTCCAGCCTGCCTGAGTTCAAGCACAGAGCTGTGCATGACCTGAAAGTATGTAAAGATTCCCACCAAAATGTCCAGCGTAACACGTTAGATACAACTACAAAGTAATTCGAACTTTTTCATATTTTTATTTTTCTGCTGGCCTCTGCTCAGGGACATTTCATTCCAGAAGTTCACAGTGCACCTGCTCCATGTAAGTAACCTGTGTGTGTGCACCCATCACCATCTGTGTGTGCCTGCATTCTCACGGCTACTTCCATTACATGTGCAGGTGCAGGAGGTTGAAGCAAGCATCTAGTGGAGGGAGCGGGGGTGCAGGGGGTATTGGAATCTGTGCTTGGCCAGTATAACTTGGGTCTATACCACTGATGCAATTGAAACGGGTACTGCTTTCAGACTGGTACATACATTACTGTAGCCAAAATATTTCTGCCACAACTACAGACAGGCAGGGTAAGGGGAGCTGGCCACACACCTTTACTGTTATGAAGTGTCACATCTCTCTGAGCAATTAATATTTTTCAATCAGTATATTTGTCGAAGAAAATTTGTTTTCCCTTCTTGTTGCACTTTCATATTCCTTGCTACTTGAGCACTGGAAGTCCCACATAAAGGCTTTTGAACTTTTTGCAGAGTTGAAATTCAGTGTGTTTGTAAAGATTTCCTCATCTCTGTATCTGTTACTGTTTAAGTCTAAAGTGCGACTGCTACACACGCTGATTGCAGTCCACGTCTGCTTATCTGCTGCAGTCGAACAAAAAGCACAATTTCTGAACCCTGTTCTACTGAGGGCTATGGTTATCAGAACCAGTTTGTTGCCCGCGGAGAGATTCTGCTAAGCGCAAGTGTCCCGTGTTCATTCTGTAATATTTGTTGAAATATTTTCTCTGTGGTCTCTTACTACTCCCTTTGGAAAATATACTATTTATTTATGAAAAGGATAAATATTTTTTTCTTGACCCAGTTATGCTTACCAAGAAGTTCCAACTGGCATTAAGTTTTGATTGCAAAGCTATGTTTGACTTTGGAAGAAATAAAAGCATGTGTCTTTTTATATACTTTATTCATGATTTTGCACATCATTAAGTAAATGCGTACAATAAGTATAGACTGAGCTGTCAAAACTATTTCCATTAGTACAAAAGATTCATGTGAGAAAAAAATCACATTTAACTGTAAATTTCCACCATAAAATTAAACTTTATTCAGCTTTTGGCTGCTCCTGTTTAGGAATTTTTAAAAAAGTATTACTTAACAGCTAGTGGCCTCCCACTCAGTCTGGCATTCTCATGACGAGAGATTGCTTTAATCAAAAAAATGTTTACATCTTTTTGAGAACTTTCTGGTAAGTGTGTGTGGTTTCTCTCCGGTGGAGCAGCAGATGCATTACGTGCCGTGTTGTAACACATACAAGCTTGTAACCTGAACCTTGATTATACTGACATTTTGGGTGGGGGAATACAAGGAAACTTATAAAATGGATTCAATTTTAATTAAATGTCAACCAACTGTGATTTATTTAATGTACTTTTATCATCCAAGTTTACATGTCAATACAGACCCCATTTTTTAAATGACTCATTTAAAATAACTGATTGAAATATTTAATCTCTCCTTCTAGCTTCAACATGCTGTGCATAGCAAGCAAATGTCATCATTTTTTTGTGTTCTCGCTTTTAAAAAATAATTCTTGGTTGGCTATTTTGGAATTAACTATTCCAGCACTCCGTCGATCTCCAATGTTTAGCATTGGTCATTCACAGTTGGCCCAATCTTTTTACCCCCTCATTTCTGCTGCAGATCGGATGGAGTACAGTTCGGATAGATGTAGCTGAATATTATGCTACTGACCATTTGTAACCTCACTAACTTATGTGACAGTGTCGCTAAACTTGCTAAGTGACTTCCTGCCATCTCTCAGCCATTTTTGAGCACTGTCTATCTATTCACAGTAAGTGGGTGCAGTGTCATCTAATTTCCAGGTGTTTTATGTTTAGTTTTCTTCTCAAAAATCAAAAGCTACACTGCCACAGGATCTATGGTTTAGATGTCTGAATTTGGCACTTTCTCTTTGTTAGCACTTTTGAAAAACGTCCATTCAGTAACATTTAGAATCAACAAATGCTATCCATTTTTTAATTGGTGTGTGATCCATGTATCTATATTTGGTTCCCCTGCTATACACAATGACGTCTTTTCAACATAAACAGAAAATGCTGGAAACATTCAGCAGGTCAGTGGAGGAAATGGTGAGTTAATGTTTCAGTTGCAGACCCCTCGCACTCTCCACACATGCTGTATTTTTCCCACATTTTCTATTTTTGACTTTTTTAGATTTCCAGCATCTGCAGTTTTTTTGCTGTTGACAAATTTTTAAAAATTGATTTCACAACTAATTATTTAACATTATTTTATTCCTTTCTTTAGCTTCTTGCTTCTTAGACTCAAGTTTTACTCATTTGGGTTTAAAAACGATCTATGTACTATTTTTAGTTAATGCATTTGTTATCAAATTCCTCTGTGCACTATTAAAAATCCTGTTAAGCCATTCATTTTAAGCAGGTTAACAACGTACTAAAAATAGCACACACGGGAGTTTCATACCCATATGTTTACATGTAGTCAGCCTCTCATTTAATTGTAAGTCTTATCCCTAACATTTTTCCAATATCGATAGTTCAAAAACACACATACAAACAGAGTAAAGTGAAGTTAGCAGCCTATTGAAGAATGACTATTTGCGTATTGGAAAACTGTCAAAAAACATAAAGTGCACATTAAAAATCCATGTTCAAATGTGAACAATGGCTTCTAAGTAAATGACCAATTATATTCGCAGACTGGCAGGAATCTTGGAAGTTATAGTTCAATAAAAGGCTCCTAATCTGGGCATACCTAAAATGTGCATATATAATATGCAGCTTCTGAGAGGAAATTTGTATCCTTTGAATAAATTTTCGTTATTGTATTGAATTGTTTATTGAAAGATTTCCATGCCCTATAAATGTTCTTTATTTTACTGTGGGTTTTTTATGGGTCTTGCTCACTTTGTTTGATGGACCGCTGTGTAATTGGACCCCGCAGTGTCGGGTTACTGCTGATCACCACTAGACAAAGTCAATTTTGAGGATTGTGGTTATCTGCTTTTTATTACAATTTGTTTCCCTCCAATTTTCTCCTTTTCCTTCTCCTGAAGGCAGTAACTCATTCTGGTATACGGTTTCATGGGCACTGGGTACCCTGTGGTACTTTATTCAAATGGCTATTATTATAGAGGAATGCAATAGGGAGCGGGGGGAAAAAAACTATTTGATTTCTTAGACCCATCCTAAACTTCTGAAAATATCACAATTCAATGCCAAATAACATAGCAGTTTGATTGTAGGCTATGAGTATGGAGGATATCACAGCCAAGTCATCTTTTTCTAACGCACAAACACAAACTCACTCTTCCTCTCTCTTTTCTCCTTTCAGCAGGACTCACTGAATATCGCTCAGTGATTGAAACCCTGACGATTTTTACACTCTCTAGCCCAGGAGGGTGGAGTTCAATTGTACGACCCCCTAGCAGTTAGGTCGCAGATCAGCCATGATCTCATTGAATGGCGGAACAGGCTCGAGAGGCGCAAAGGCCTACTCCTGTTCCTATGTTGCTATCAGCTGACTCAGCACAGTACGAAACGGGACCTAGAATCCTCCTGATCTACATAGCTCAGTACCACACCAAATGATGCATTTACTCACTAAACTAGCAGAATATCCATCATATCTGTATGCTTTAAATTATATTAAGGTGACTTGTTTGTGTTACAACAAGCAATTTTTCCCATTATTTTACACTTCCAGTGTTGTTCAGCCCCTGACAATCACACATATACATGATGCAGGGCCTTAATGTTGAGTTACATATTTCACTTCTCCAACAAAGCCTTCAGATTTTGGCTACTCTTAGGAACTGATTCAAAAACTGCTTTCAAATACTGGTGAACAAATTAGAACAAAAGAATGCCTCCTTCATTAACCGTCTATCTGCAGATCAACCTAGCCAAGATGTCCATAAACACTGTACTCTTTGTGTACAGAGGAAGTTGGGTTGAACAATGAAGAGTTAAGCCCTATAGCCCTCAGCTAGTAATTTTACAGTCTGCTTTTAATTATGTGGAGCTGCCAGCAACGCGTGTCTGAGTGTTTCTGAGTAGCTGGAACCTTGCCTGTGCTTTCTGCTTCCAAGTTCAAAATGTATGCCTGGGACTGGGGAAAGAGACAATAGACAGCATCCTATAAATAGCCATATGGCAAGCAACATTCTTTCAAAGTCTTTTTGCTTTAACACCTGCAAATAATAAATTAACATTAGATCGGTTAAAAAGTCCATCAGTGAGATCAGAGGGCAGTTCCTGGTATGTCGGGTGTATGTTCAGCTACCTGTAGTATGTCTTTCTCCCATTGTTCTATGTAGCACCGTGGAATGCTGCACAAAGGTGGTTGTGGTGTCATACTGCTGCCAAATTCATATCGGTCAGTTTGTCAAATTTGCATTATAATCTTGAGCTCTAAGGGAAGTGCAAAGCCTAAAGAATGCATGACTACCTCCTGACAAAATCAGATTGGAGTTTTCACATCTCGGTTAAAACACACACTTTGTATCACTGTAAGCTCAAAGTAAGACTGGATGTTTAATGTAAAGTTTAAGCGACATTGCCTTCTAAGCGGGACAAATTATCCCCAGCATTTCAAAGGTTAACACTCTTGTATAGTACAAGTGGATATCGCAGATATTTCAACACAGGGTAGTCCTGGGTCGGGAGTATGGTTGCTGCTTTTTACTGAAGCCCTGCTCAGGAACCTCTAGGCAGCTCATTGTGATGTAACCCTCCTCTCCCAGCAGCAGGCTCCGACTCAGGCACAGCACTCCCTTAGTGACTCCCTGAATCTGAACAAATGAGGAAGAAGAAAAATGACCAGTTTTGAAAGATGAAGATTGATGGGCATTAACAACAGATACCATAATCACAGACTGGAGTTACACTCCACCGGATGCCGTGCACAAGCAGTATAAAACCATGGAACGGGCTTTACTGCATCACAGAGACAGATTGCGATCTGACACTGGAGTTATACTGGCGCTTTCTTGTCAATCGGCATGAAGAATCACTTTGCACCGATGCAAAAATAGCAGTATAAGTGCAAGCTTTAATTCATCTTTCCAGTTTACTGCGAACTATTGTCGTGGGCCTTTAACAAAAAAAAGAACTAAAAGAGAAATAAAATCCTGCAGAAAGGCATGGATTATTCCTGGAGTACTTTGTTTTAAGGCCAATCCTGTCTGATTGAATTATTTGATGAGGTAACAGAGAAGGTCGATCAAGGTAATACAGTAGATGTATATATGGACTTTCGGAAGGCATTCGACAAAGTGCCACATAGGAGGTTTATGAAGAAATGAAAGCCCATGGGATTAAGGAGAAAATGGCAGTGTGATACAAAATTGGATCAGTGAAAGAAAGCAAAGGGTGGTGGTGGATGGATGTTTTTCAGACTGGGAGGTCGTTTGCAGTGGTGTTCCCCAAGGGTCAGTTTTGGATCCATAACATTGCAATTGTTCTAAACGATCTAGACTCGGGTGTAGGGAGCAGCATTATAAAGCTTGCAGATGATACGAAACTTGGCAAGGTAGTGGATCATGATGAGGATAGTTATGGTCTTCAGGATGACATAGACAGGATGGTGAAATGGGCAGAAACATGGCAGATGGAGTTCAATGCGGAAAAGTGTGAAGTGATGCACTTCGGGAGGACTAACGTGGAAAGAGAGTAGTGATAATGGGAGACTTTAACTACTCAAATATTAAATGGGGCAGTGATTGTGTTATGGACAGAGAAGGGGAGGAATTTCTGAAGTATGTTTAGGAGAATTTTCTTGATCAGTTTGTTTCCTACCCAGTGAGGAAGGAGGCATTGCTGGATGTAGTCCTAGGGAATTAAATGGGTCAAGTGGAGAATGTCACAATCGGGGAGCACCTTAGGAATAATGATCATAGTATTGTAAGGTTATGGAGAAGGACAAGGAGCAATCTAGAATAAAAATACTTAACTGGAGGAGAGCTAATTTCAGCGAATTGAAGAGAGATTATCCCTGGATAAATTCTAGTCAAAGACTGGCAAGCAGAAGTGTAACGAGGAGATGGTTTGAGTATAGTTGAGATACATTCCCACAAGACGGAAAGGGAGGGCAACCAAAGCCAGAGCTCCCTGGATGATGAACACGTTAGAGAGTAAGATGAAGCAGAAAAAGTGATGATATGAGAGATGACATATGACAGATGCCAGTATGATAACACAAGGGCGAATTAGCTGAATATAAAAAGTACAGAGGACATGTGAAAAAGGAAATAAGAGGGGAAAAGATACAGTTTGAGAATAGATTGGTGGCGAACATAAAAGAGAATCCAAAGGTCTTCTAGAGGCACATTAACAGTAAAAGGGTTGTCAGAGGACCGGCAGGGCTGATTAGGGACCAAAATAGAGATCTAATGCTGGAGGCAGAAGGCATGGCTGAGGCACTAATTGAATACTTTGCATTAGTGTTTACCAAGGAAGAGAAGTTTGCTCAAAGTACGGTAAACAAAAAGGTTGCCGGGATACTGGATGCGCTAAAAGTAGATGAAGAGGCGGTAATAGACAGGCTAGCGGTAATTAAAGTGGAGAAGTCACCCGACCATATGGGATGCATCTTACGTTGCTAAGGGACGTAATGGTAGAAATTGCGGAAGTGTTGGCCATGATCTTCCAATCCTCCTTAGATACAGGAGTGGTGCCAGAGGACTGGAGGATTGCAGTTATTATACCCTTGTTCACAAAAGGGAAAAGAATAAACCTGGCATTATCAGGCCAGTCAGTTAAATGTTGGTGGTGGGGAAGCTTTTACAAACAATGTTACGGGAGAAAATTTGTAGCCAATTGGACAAGCATGGACTAATAAAGACAAGCCAGCACAGATTTGTTAAGGGCAAATGGTGTTTAATGAACTTGATTGATATTTTTGATGAGGTAACAGAGGGTGGATGAGGGCAGTGCGGTTAAATTTGTATATGTGGACTTTCAAAAGGCGTTTGATAAAGTACCACATATTGAACTTGTTAGCAAAATTGAAGCCCATGGAATAAAAGGGGCAGTAGCAGCATGGATACAAAATTGGTTAAGGGGTAGAAAACAGAGCTGTGGTGAATGGCTGCTTTTTGGACTGGAGGGAGGTGCACAGTGGTGTTCCTTGAGGCTCAGTACCAACACCATTGCTGTTTTAGATATGCATTAATGACTTGGACTTGGGGGTACAGGGTTCAATTGTGATATTAGCAGATGGCATGAAACATAATAAATACTGAGGAAAATAGCAATAGACTTCAAGAGGACATGGATAGGCTGGTGGAATGGGCGGACACGTGGCAGATGAAAGTCAGTGCAGAAAAGTGTGAGGTGATCATTTGGTAGGAAGAATGAGGAGAGACAATACATGCTAAATTATACAATTTTAGAGGGGATGCAAGAACAGAGACACCTGGGGGTGCTGTGCACAAATCTTTGAAGGTGGCCGGATAGGTTAACAAAGCAGTTAATAAAGCATATGGGCTCCAGGGCTTTATAAATAGAGACATTGGGTCCAAGTTTCGGCTGTCCCGAAGAACGGCGCACCTCCAAGAGGCCCACCTATTTTGTAGAATTAAAAGCTCACCTAAAACTTACCTCGCAATTCTTGGTGTTCAGCAGGTCTGTTTAGCAGCACAAGCATCTGGAGGCGGAGCTACAGCTCTGCACTGAAAAGAGTGCCGGCAGCTACGCATGTGCGCAGTAGGTCCTGGCCCTCCCAGCGCGTCCTGTCTCCGGGCGACCCTATCCCTGGCCAAAGGGACGACGTGATATTCGCAGCCCCTATCCCGGGCCGAGTGGCCTGCCTGCCTCACCGTCCCTCGCCTCACCTCATTGCCACTGCCCTTACCTGGAGGCCTCCTCGCCGGCCCGTCCGAACACCTCCTCCGTGATGGGGCAGCCCGACCAGCTCTTCGGCGGGCCCCACCCGACCACCTCCTCGGCAGCGGGGCCCGCCCGAACTCCTCCCCGGTGGCGGGCCCCGCCCAAACTCCTCCACGGTGGCAGGCCCCGCCCGACCAGCTCTTCGGTGGCGGGGCCCACCTGACCAGCTCTTCGGTGGCGGGGCCCGCCCGAACACCTCCTCGGCAGTGGGGCCCGCCCGACTAGCTCTTCGGCAGGCAGGGCTGCATGTGCTGTTGGAGGGCTCCCGGACGGATAGGTGCTGCAGTAGGTGAGTAGAAACTTTAAATTTTTTATTTATTGATTTATTGATTTATTGATTGATTGATTGATTTATTGGTTGATTTGTTGATTTATTTATTATTGATGATGGCTCTTTATTGCTAAAAGTGAAGTGTTTAATGCTTTAGAAAATCCCCTAACTTCCCTTCCCCGCCACCCACCCCAACTCTGGCTACCTGCGCCTAATTTCTAAAATGTACGCAAGGTTTTTATGAGCGTACAAAAGTCGACGCTTACTCCGTTCTGTTAGTTTGGAGTAACTTTTCGCTGCCTAAGTAAGTGGCTGGTAATGCCCCCTTTTGAAAAAAAGAATTCAACTAAAACGAAACTAAACTAACTCACTAGAACTGGAGCAAACTAAATGCCGAGAATTGCGATTTCTAAGATACTCCAAACTAAACTAGTTGCTCCAAAAAAATAGGAGCAACTCCAGCCGAAACTTGGGCCCATAGAGTGCACAATCCAGAAAATTATGCTAAACCTATATAAAACACTAGTTTGGCTCCAGCTGAACTATTGTGCCCTATTCTTTGCATCACACTTTAGGAATAATGTGAAGACTCTGGAGAGGGTGCAGAAGAGATTTACTATAATAGTTCCAGGGATGACATATTACAGTTATGTGGAGAGACTAGAGAAGCTGGGAATTTTCTCCTTAGAGCAGAGAAGGCTAAGAGGAGATTTGACAGAGGTGTTTAAAATCATGAAGGCTTTAGATAGAGTAAATAAAGATTAACTGTTTCCACTGGCTAAATGGTGGATAACCAGAGGGCACAGATTTAAGGTGATTGGCAAACGAACCAGAGGCGGCATGAGGGAAAACTTTTGTATGCAAAAAGTGTTTAGGATTTCGAATGTACTGCCTGATAGGGTGGTGGATACAGAGTCAATAATACCCTTCAAAGGGGAATTGGATAAGTACATGAAGGAGAAAAAATTGCAGGGATATGGGGAAAGAGCGGGGAGTGGGACTAACTGGATTGCTCTTTGAGAGAGCTGGCGCAGACTCGATGGGCTGAATAGCCTTATTCTCTGCTGTACTATTCTATGATTCTATGATTTATTTACTGCTTTTTGTGGGAGAGAATCCCATACTTATACCAACCTTTGTATGAAGAAATGTTGCCTAACTTCTCTCCTGAATGGTGTAAGGGGTGGTTTTCAGGGGGCCAGCTTTCCCTTCTGACCTTATATGAGCGGTTCCGAATCGCTCCCACACCCTTGGTTCTAGACACTGGAATTATGAAGGGACTGTGACAGACTTGGACAGACAATCGGTTTCAAGGTAGGAAGCAGGTATGGCTTCATTGTGTTTAAAAAGAAGTAAAAGGCACACCTTTAATAACACACAGACTGAGGGGTACAACACATTGAATAAAATGTCAAATTACAGCCTGTGGGGAAAAGAATACAGCTTAAACTCTAAATGGGGTAAAGAGGAGAATGCAGATACATTTACACAAGTTATCCCATCCTCCCCCCTCCCAATTCCCCTAACTAACTAAGTTATAGCTCTGGGGGTTCAGGGGCTATGCTCACCAATCCCTTTAGACAGTTGCCGGTGAATCACGGTTTTGGGGTTCGCTGCACTTGGCCTTCTAGGCGAGCCGTACCCCGGACAGAGGAGAGGACTTCGGACTGCGTAGTCTTCGGTTGGGGTGCGTCCGTTGATGCGCTAAGTTGCGTTTTGGATGTATAGGTTAAGTACCCACTTTCTTTGGTTGGGAATAGTTTTAGTTAATCCCTTTTGGTAATTTCTCCCGCGTTGGGTCGTTCAGAAGTAGATTGTAGAGTGGTTGTCAGTTTGGTTGCTGACAACCTTCCATTTCGTGGGCCTCGTGCTCGGTCAGTTCCTGATGAGTTCTGGTAGCTTCCTTCACTATTCCATTTCTTCACTGTAGAGGAAGCAGGCTGCTTGTGTCTGTGTCTGTGTTCCAGTCTGTGTCCTTGTTCGAGTCTGTGCGAGTTCCAGTCTGTGTTCTGTTCGAGTCTGTGCGAGTTCCAGTCTGTGTTCTGCTAGTTTTTCCTTGTAAAACTGGGGGATAGATATCCCCAAAAAAAGGCTTATTTATCTCCCATCAAATCTCTTGGACTCTCTTTAAACTGCTCTGCCCATTGATTTTCAAATGTCTCCTTTGTCAGCAGTAACTCGATTAGGGTGTGAGAATGTGCTATCACTGGTTTTGCATTGTTTTAGGATTGTCCAGTTTCCTGACCATGATTTCCATTGTGCTTGATTGGGTAATTCGATTATCTCTTAGGGGGTGAATAGCCTGGGATCCTTAATACACAAATTTGCTTCAGAGGTTGGCCCCACCTCCTGTATTTGGTAACTCTTTTTCGCAGCCAAAATGTTGTGGAATCTTAAAATTGATATGCTCCTTCCCATAGATGTTTAGGGGATCTGAAGCTTCTGTAATTTAGGTCCATTTTGAATTCCCTTTCCTATGAGTCCAAACACTGGGTGGGTCTCCATGAATGCTTTCCCTTTTATCCCCCACAGGCTTCGTCTGCCCCTTTAAATTCATTTTAAAAGCCCAGAAAGGAATTCTTCTCCTCTGTAGGGGAAAGGTACCTGGAATCTTTGCGAGATATTGGTAAATTCTACATTTCCCCCCTGTGATACCATATCACTTATGGTATCATCTTCGAGGTGAGCAAAGTTCCTGACTCCCAAGAGATAACCTTCCCCGTAAATTAACTAAACTAATTCCCAAAATGCATTACTTATGCAACATCACCATAGATACACACTTTTCCCTTTACAGGAACAAACTTTTTACATTTACACCCTCCAAGCTTGGAGGGGGTTCAAAGACTACAATTGCATTTCAGCACAGTTACATTTATTTCAGTTACATTATATTCACCAGCATGTAGGCAACATACAACCACATTACAGAAGGAAGAACATAGATTAAAATTAAACAACATCAATTGGTCTCCTTAGGTTTGTCCATCACCCGGTAATGTGTGGATCCTGCCCTTGAGAACTGCTCTCAGGCTGGCTGACACACAAGACAAACTCAAAACGATCACTTAAACATTACTGCAACATTACCCTCAATTCTAAACTAAACCTTAAAATGTAAAATGGTGCAGTCAGCTGCCTTAAACTAAAATTAGAGCTATGTACAACCGCCACCCGTCTCCGGGTGGCCTGGTTAGTCCCTGTCAGGCCCATGCCTTGTGCGACTTGATAGCCGCCTGGATGCTAGGTTTCCCCGCAGCCGGTGAGCTGGAGACCCTTGTCTCTGGGACAGCTCATTGCTACTGCTCCTGTGAGACCCCCTCCGCTGGAGGCGGCTGGCTGGTGGTCCCTACTCTGAGCGGCTTCTGTACTTCTGACCTTCGGCCTTTCCTGTCGGGCTGCCCTTCTCCTAGGGTAGAATCGCTGAGGCTCAGATGCCGGTGACCACGGTATCTTTGGCCGTGGTGTACGGAGGTCCTTCTCAGGGCTTGGGTTACTGGGGGTGTGTCCGAATCCCAAACGATGGGTGAGATAGCCCCTCCAGTACTGCAATTCACCGCCCCATAGGCACGGTTTCTGAGCCTGCCACATTCCCTGTGGGCCCTCCACAATCGGGGGCGGCCAACGGAAGGTCCCTATCCTGAGGACGGTTCACACCTCCCGGCTGCCCTCTGTGCTTGGCTGACCCTGGGTTGTACAGCTTGCACTGGTTGATGTGGAACAACTTAGTACGGCGGGGCAGCTTTATGGCATAGACCATCGAGCTTGCCTTGTCGACAATGCTGTATGGCCCCATATATAATGCTTCAAAATCACCGACCCGAGCATAGTTCCTCACCATGACCTGGTCCCCTATCTCCCATTTGTGGTGTTTGCTGGGTTCTAGCAGCAATCGGTTCCCCTGATGCTGTCTGCCCATGTTACTAGCAGCCTGCCAGTGAATCTGTTTCAGGTGTTTAAACAGGTTCCTGACAAACCAGTCCCATTTCACCTCTCTGAGCTGACCTTCTGTGAGCACTGGAGCTAGGACATGGGTGGGGGTCCGCATGATCTGGCCAGTCATGAGCTCGTATGGGGAACACCCGGTGCTCTTTGACTGGCTGGCTTGGATCCCCATTAGGACCAACGGTAAGACCTCCATCCACTTTTGGGGTGAGTCTCCCGTTTCCTTCCGCAGCCTTTCTTTAATGGTGCGGTTTAAATGCTCCACAATACCCGATGACTGTGGATTGTGGGCAACGTGCCATTTCCCCTCAATGCCGAGCACCTTAAGGGTTGCCTGCATTACCTGCCCGGTGAAATGGCTTCCCTGGTCCGACTCCACATACTGTGGGAGTCCCCACCGGGAGAACACTTCCCTCACTAGAATCTTCGCTGTCCCTAGTGCGGTGGCTGTTCGGAGAAGGCTTCAACCCATTTTGAGAACAGGTCCACCAGGACTAGTCAGTATTTGTAGCCTCCCTGGGCGGTGGGTAGGGGCCCGATGTAGTCAGTTTGGATTGACTGCCATGGTCCCTCTACCCTCCTGACGTGTCCTAGGGACACCTTCCTTTTCTGGGGGTCAGGGTTGTTCGCAGCACACACCAGGCAGTTCGCACAGAACTCGTGGACGTCCTCCCTGAGTCCCGGCCACCATCCTGCCTGTTCCACCCGTTGCCAGGTGGTCTCAGGCCCGGGGTGTTCCGCTCCTGGACCCTCATGGGCCAGTTTTAGGAATTCCCTCTGGTGCTGCTGCAGCACGACCCATTGTCCCTCTTTAAACAGCATGCCTTCCTTAACGGTAATGGCTGCTGTGCCGTACGGACCTTCTACTCTCTCTCCTCTAGCTAGCGCGTTCAGGACAGCTTTCAGGACTGGGTCCTGTGCCTGAATTGTTTTTAAGTCCGGGGCCAAAGCTATCCCTGTACTCTCTGCTGCCCTGTTCTTATTCTTGACCGCTGCTATGCGGCCGATGTCATAGGGGTCCCATAACTTTCCCGTGCGGGCACCTTCTTTGGCCAGTTTGTCAGCCTGTTGGTTTCCCTCTGCACGGAGTTCGGTTTTTGAATGGGCCTTCACCTTATGTATGTAGACCTTTCCCTCTTCCCCCACCGCTGTCATGATTTTCTCCAGCAGGAGTTTGATTGCCAGGGGTCTCCCGTCAGCAGCCGTGTATCCGCGACGGGACCAGATAGCCAGGTACTCCGTACATGAATTGCAGGTGAACATACTGTCCGAGCAAATCGTGTAAGGGGTAGGGAATTCCTCGGGGTGGGTCACCACGTACATTACGGCGGACAGTTCAGCGTGCTGGGCGCTCATGGTGCTGGGGAGCTTGATTGCCAGGGCAATACCTGCCCTTGGGTCGTAGACTCCGCACCCAGTGAGTCGCTCGCCAGCAGATACCGTGCTGGACCTGTCCACGTAGATGTCCCGGCTTGTAGGGTGTAACCCAGCCCAAAGGCCAATGTTCACCTCCCATACCCCTTCTATGGAGCACCTGTGGGCTTTCCCTGGATAGATTAGCTTGGCTGCGAGCCTTGGCTCGCGGGGGCCTTCTACTCTGAGGTCCATCTGGGAGAGGAGCAGGGTCCAGCGAGCAATGCGGGCACTGCTCACCGTCCCGTCCTTAATCCTCCCATCTAGGAGCATCTGAGTCGGTGTGTGGTGGGTTAGGAGTGCTAGAGGAGACCCTCCCGTGAAGATCAAGGATCTTTTCACTGCCCAATGTGTGGCTAGGAGGTGTCTCTCACAGTTGGAGTACCCCTTCTCCACATCTGTGAGGATCCTGGAGGAGTAAACCACCGGTCTCAGCTGGCCGTGCCGCTCTTGAAGCAGCACTGAGTTCAAACTGTCCCCGCTGGCTGCCACCTTCAGGAAAAACTCCTTTCCTACATCTATCGCTCCCAAGGTTGGTGCGGTCTGCAAGTCTTTCTTGAGCTGATTAAATGCTGCCTCGCAACCCTCATCCCAGTCCCACTCTACACTCTTGTGTAGGAGCCTGAGCAGAGGGGCTGCGGTGGCTGCATAATCCTCAATGAAGTCTCTGCAGTACCCAGTGAGCCCTAGAAAGGATCTTACCCCTGTCACTGTGTTGGGGGCTTGTAACTCCTGTACTGCCTCCCTTCTAGCCTTGTCTATGGCCCTTTCCCCAGCGCGCACAGTCAGCCCCAGGAATTTGACTTCCTTCTGGCCGATCTGTGCCTTCTTGGGGTTTACTTTAAACCCTTCTTCTTTTAGCAGCTCCAGCAGCTCAGCCAGCAGTGGGCCATGCTCCTCCTGCTGATCGGTGAACAGAAGCAGGTCATCCACATACTGCACCAACTGCTGGGGTCTGCTAAAGCCCTTTAAACAGTTCGCCATACATTGGTGAAAAATGCTGGGACTATTGTGGAAGCCTTGGGGAAGACAGTTCCATGTGTATTGTTGGCCCTTAAAGGTAAAGGCGAACTTGTACTGGTCCTCCCGTTTTAAAGGAATGGACCAGAACCCATTTAAAATGTCCAGCACCGTGAAAGTGGTCGCGGATGCTGGAATACTCCCTATGAGATCCGCTACGGCTGCTACAGTGGGTGCACAGGCAGGGATATTCTTATTTAGTACTCGATAGTCCACGGTGGCCCTCCATGAGTTGTCCGGTTTCTTAACCGGCCACAGTGGAGAGTTCACATGGGTAGCTATCGGTCTTAACACCCCTTGCTCTACCAGTGATCCCAGCGCCGTTCTCAGGTCTGCCTCTGCCTCCCTGGGGAAGTTATAATGCTTTTGTGGTCGGGTCATGGGGTCCCCTTCTATACTAACTTCCACCCCCGTTACCTTGCCACAGTCATGTTTGTGCGTGGCAAATGCTGCAAGGTGTGCCCGTACATATGCCTGGTACTCCACTGGGGTGTTACTGACCAGTAATTCCAAGTCATAACCCTCCTTTGGCTTCACGGTACACAATGTTCCCTTGGCCCCTTTTTCTGGGATCACCGCCAGCTCACCTTCCCTGTCAGTCACTATGGCTCCCCATAGACAATGGTTCCTGAGATCCACTAGGATCTGGTGGCCAATGATAAAATCAGCCCCCAGGATTCCTTTTCCCTTCTGCTCCCATTTCATCAGGACACACTTCCATTTGGTTTTGAGTGTCCCTAACTGAATGGTGAGCGGGATGGAAAATGAACCAGTTTGCTTATTGCCTGTGAACCCCACTAGACTGTACGGGACCCCGTTCGATAGAGGTGAGGTAGCTGGGTTATCTGCATATACAAGGGTGCTGGAAGCACCAGTATCTAGCAGGTAGGTCCCTTTCACTTTCTCCACCTCCATCGTAACGCACGGTCTCTTCCAGGCATCGTACTCTAGGGAACACAGGTACACAGGCTGCGCTGGCTCTAGTCATGTATTTGGGTGGGTAGGAGCAGAGGGTTTTACCGTACCGGCTATTGGACCGGTTGCGATGGCTACCACTCCCTGTCCGTTTATGTGTGTCTGTAGGGCGGCTACGAGTGTCTCATATGAGTCGGGTGTTCCTGCCCCGGCCTTACGGGCTGGGGCTGAAGTGGCCTTTCCCTTAGTCTCTTTCCATGGGTTCCTACAATCCTTCCTCCAGTGCCCACTTTTCCCACACCCAAAACACTCGCCCCCTTTGTGGGGAGGGTTCCCACCTTCCTGATGCCACTCTCTCTTGCCTTGGCTGGGTTTAATCTCATGGACCCTCCCTTTAGAGGAGGGCTCCTCTGTCCCTCTACCGTTCCGGTAAGCCAGTGTCAACTGTCTGACCACTCTCTCCTCGGTGGTTCTGGGATCTCTTGGATCGAACCAGACCTCGGCCTTTGCCTTTACTCCAGGTAAGCTGTTTGCCACCAGGCTGCGGAGCCAGTGAGCCAGCTCGTTAGGGTTCAGGTGGGCCCGGTCAAGAACCCCACTACAGGCCCTTTCGTAGACCGGCCACAACCTGCCGGCGAAAGCCTGTGGAGTCTCTCCATAGAGCTGCACTGTTTTCTCCACTCGGGAGAAAGGACTCCCGTCGTTCACACCCATGGCCTCTAGAACCTCCTCCTTAACCGTAGCGTACGTGTTTCGCCCCTTTCTGCTGTATGTAGAGAGGGAATGGCACAGCTTGGTGTCTAGCGAGAAGAGCAACAGCTTAGCCTGCTCTGAATCATCGCACCTGTTGATATCCCCTGTGTACCGAAGTGTACCGAGGGATCCCCCTGTTGGGTGAGCTTACTTAGGTGGCCTATCATAGCCCTCAGTTTTTGGGTGTCGTGGGGGACTACGAAGTTGCTTTCCAGAGGTCCTGCTGCCCCATTGGCATCAGGCGGGCCAAACTTCTGCTGCCGGATCGGGTGCATTGGCCCTGGTTCCGGCCCTTCTTGTATTGGCTCGCCCTCTTCCCCCTGCTGCCAAGCCGAGTTAAAACTCGGGGCTGCCGGTGTTGGGAGTTCGCAATCCTTGCCTGCCCCGCACTCTGACTGACACCCCTGCTACCCCGGGCCATTCCTGGGAGCTACAGGCGGTGACTGAGGGGTTTCTCCTTGCCCAACCAGGTGTTCCTGGGCTAAAACCGGATTTATCAGGCACACCATGCCTTTAGCCCGGGATAGAGCAAGTTTCAAGCTTTGGATCTGCTGCTGGCAGGGGCCGTGGTGTCCTGCCTCAAATTCCCTGGTACTGGCTACCTTATCGGCTACCTGAATGTCTCTCACACTCTCCCCGTACTCTAACTTGCTTGGCAAGGCAGGAATTCTCTTCCCGCGATGCCCGTTCGCTATTCTTGGCTTCAATAATCTGACACTGTAAAAGGTCCAGTTGGGTTTTGTACCTTTCTTTTGTGAGCTCTCTACTTTCCTTTAACTGTCCCACCTCTGTCCACAGCCTTTCCCCAACCGTGGCCCTTGCGCTGGACCTCTCTTCTGCCTGTCTCAATACTCCCTTTAATTTCTCATTCTCCTCATCTAGAAGCCGGATCTGTTGCTGAAGGCAAATTCACCAAATGGCCTTCTCTATCGACTTTTTATGGTCCTTGCTCTCGGTCCATTGAGCTGCAGCATCTTCTGGACGCTCAGCATACAATAGATCGAGTACCCACTCCTAAGCCACATTTACCCTCTTAAACACATACGAGGAAATCCCCTCTTCCATTTTGCTTCTTTTCCTGAAACCAGTCTCTCTCTTATCACGTCCCTTGTACCAGTGTCCCATCTGGGGTGCCATGTGTTAAAGGGTGGTTTTCAGGGGGTCAACTTTCCCTTCTGACCTTATATGAGCGGTTCCGAATCGCTCCAACACCCTTGGTTCTAGACACTGGAATTATGAAGGGACTGTGACAGACTTGGACAGACAATCGGTTTCAAGGTAGGAAGCAGGTATGGCTTTATTGTGTTTAAAAAGTAAAAGGCACACCTTTAATCACACACAGACCAATACATACTGAAGGGTACAACACATTGAATAAAATGTCAAATTACAGCCTGTGGGGAAAAGAATACAGCTTAAACTCTAAATGGGGTAAAGAGGAGAATGCAAATACATTTACACAAGTTATCCCATCCTCCCCCCTCCCAATTCCCCTAACTAACTAAGTTATAGCTCTGAGGGTTCAGGGGCTATGCTCATCAATTCCTTTAGACAGTTGCCGGTGAATCACGGTTTGGGGTTCGCTGCACTTGGCCTTCTAGGCGAGCCGTAGCCCGGACAGAGGAGAGGACTTCGGACTGCGTAGTCTTCGGTTGGGGTGCGTCCGTTGATGCGCTAAGTTGCGTTTTGGATGTATGGGGTAAGTACCCACTTTCTTTGGTTGGGAATAGTTTTATTTAGTCCCTTTTGGTAATTTCTCACCCGTTGGGTCATTCAGAAGTAGATTGTAGAGTGGTTGTCAATTTGGTTGCTGACAACCTTCCATTTCGTGGGCCTCGTGCTCGGTCAGTTCCTGATGAGTTCTGGTAGTTTCCTTCACTATTCCATTTCTTCACTGTAGAGGAAGCAGGCTGCTTGTGTCTGTGTCTGTGTTCCAGTCTGTGTCCTTGTTCGAGTCTGTGCGAGTTCCAGTCTGTGTTCTGTTCGAGTCTGTGCGAGTTCCAGTCTGTGTTCTGCTAGTTTTTCCTTGTAAAACTGGGGGATAGATATCCCCAAAAAAAGGCTGCGTTATCTCCCATCAAATCTCTTGAGCTCTGTTTAAACTGCTCAGCCCATTGATTTTCAAATGTCTCCTTTGTCAGCAGTAACTCGATTAGGGTGTGAGAATGTGCTATCACTGGTTTTTCATTGTTTTAGGATTGTCCAGTTTCCTGACCATGATTTCCATTGTGCTTGATTGGGTAATTCGATTATCTCTTAGGGGGTGAATAGCCTGGGATCCTTAATACACAAATTTGCTTCAGAGGTTGGCCCCACCTCCTGTATTTGGTAACTCTTTTTCGCAGCCAAAATGTTGTAGAATCTTAAAATTGATATGCTCCTTCCCATAGATGTTTAGGGGATCTGAAGCTTCTGTAATTTAGGTCCATTTTGAATTCCCTTTCCTATGAGTCCAAACACTGGGGGGGGGTCTCCATGAATGCTTTCCCTTTTATCCCCCGCAGGCTTTGTCTGCCCCTTTAAACTCATTTTAAAAGCCCAGAAAGGGATTCTTCTCCTCTGTAGGGGAAAGGTACATGGAATCTTTGCGAGATATTGGTAAATTCTACAATGACAGGCTCTAATTTGTAGGTTATGTCCCTTTGTCCTAGACTCCCCCACCAGCGAGAACAGTTTGTCTCAGTCTACCCTATGAAATCCTTTCAAAATTCTAAGAATCTCAATCAAATCAGTCCTTAACCTTCTATATTCCAGGAAATACAAGGCTCATTTAAGTCATCTCTCCTAATAATCTGAACCTTGAATCTGCACTCCACTCCTTCCAAGGCCAATTTATCCTTTCTAAGGTTTGGAGCCCAGAACTGCTCACATGATCCAGATGTGGTCTAACCAGGGCTTTGTAGAGCTGGAGCAAAATTTACTCCCCTTTCTATTCTAGCCCTCTTGATATAAGGGCTAACATTCCGTTAGCATTTGTGATTTTTTTTTTGTACCTGACCACTACATTTTAGTGATCTGTCTACGCGGACTCCTAAATTTCTTAGGACCTCCACCATTTAAAAACTACTTCGATCTATCCTTTTTTGCTTCAAAATGGATGGCCACATCGTGTAGATCGGCACTGTGTTGCCACAAGCAATGGAAGGTTACCAGTGCTCCCAACTATTATATCACAGGGTTTTTCTGGGTAACCAAAGAACACACTCCAGAAACCAGCCACTTCATCATTCACCTGTCCAGTAAAAGAAAAACTTTCAATTTAGGTCTCAGTGCGACAACCTGGGAGACTTGTGGATTTTAAAAAATATTACTGCAGATAAATAGAGTTAATGTGGTGACATTAAAGTAGCACCAAAATTGGGTGTTAAGTGATGAAGTGGCTGATCCACCCGCCTGTTCATGACGGCATGAGGCTCAAGCCCTTTTGCATTCCGCAGGCAAGCTGTGGGGGCATCATTGCAGTTCGCCAGCAATGGGAGGACAGGAAGACGCCCGGTTCTCATGCCAAGCCAACCGATTTGTGCCTCCTTCTTAAGTTGCTTTAGATTTTAGTCAGAAAAATAAGGAGGTCACATAATACTTGAAAAATAAAAATCTAAATGGGGCAGAAGAGCAAAGAGATCTTGGAGTATAAATGCACAAATCTCTAAAAGTAACGACGCAGGTTAATAAGGCCATAAACAAAGAAAAACAAGCACTAGGGTTTATTTCTGGAGAGATAGAATTGAAAAATAGAGAATTTATGCTAAACTTGTATCAAACCTTGGTTAGACCACACTTGGGCTACTGTGTATGATTTTGGTTGCCATATTATAGAAAGGATATTGAGGCACTTGTGAGGGCAGAGAAGATTTACAAGGATGATACCAGAAATGCGAGGGTATACATATCAGGAAAGGATGAACAGGCTGGATCTCTTTTCTCTTGAAAAAAGGTGGCTGAGGAGTGACCTACTAGAGTTCTTCAAAATTATGAAAGGTTTTGATAGAATAGACACAAAGGGAGTGCTTCCACTTGTGGGGAAGAACAAAACTAAAAGCTATCAATATAAGCTAGCCACCAAGAAATCAAATAGGGAATTCAGGAGAAACTTCTGTACCCAGAGAGTGGTCAGAATGTGGAACTCGCTACCACAGGGAGTGGTTGAGGCAAATAGCATAAATGCATTTAAGGGAAGGCTAGATAAGCAGATAAGGGTGAAGGGAATAAGAGGGTTCTGCTGATAGAATTAGATGAGGAAAGACGGGAGGAGGCTCGAATGGAGCATAAACGCCGGCATGGCCTGTTTGGGCCAAATGGCCTGTTTCTGTGCTGTTTATCCTATGTAATCCTATGTAGCTGTGGGTTCGATATTGACTAGTCGTATCACTTTGAGGCATGTCTGACTCAGTTAATAAAATATTTAAATGTACATATTAGACTCACACAGCCCTAAAGAGTTGAAATGTGGTCGTGAAATCCATCTTGACAATATAAGACTAAAACATCGTTTGGCAGCTGCTAAATCCATACTTGCTTTTATATGCTGGAGGCAAAAGATGGCAGCAAAATGATAAAGCAACATGGTGGCTGAAATGGCTTATGTGAAGTAAAAAATAACCTTCAGATATGGACCAGGAATAAACATTGCTGTGACTTAAGTGTAAAACTCAGGAAACATTTCGAGAGCTCGGAAATGGTATTTTTGAGAAAAATGGAAAGGGATGAAAATTGTGAGAAAAAAAATGAGGGATGGAACGTATGGAAATAAAAATATTAAACCTGGAAAATAGAGATGTAAATAAAAATCATTCTGAAACATCAACAGAGGAGCTGGACGAGAATTCCCAAAGCCAACAGCAAGGCTGAAATACCCCATAGGGGTTCCCCAAGTTCCGGGTTTAGGCATGCACAGCGCATGTGTCTAAACCCAGAACTTGTGATCTGTCAAGAATGCTTTGGACAGATCTCACGCAACAGGAAGAAAAGGGCCTTTCCAGGCAGAGAGTTGAGCTATTTACCCAACTTCTGCCCAGCGAATGCCCGTGAAATTCGTATGTCTGGTAAAAGCAGGAGCAAGGCATAAGGCCTGCTTTTATCAGCGTAAGACTTTTAAAGAACAGAAACATTAAAAAAAATTAAACATTTAAAAACCTGTGAAATAAGGTAAGTTTATTCTTAGACCCTTTAAATTATGTAATTTTTTTTTAAATTAAATTTTTGCTTTCAGTAATTACATTTCATTTTGATTAATTTTAAATATATGATGTTTAAAACATATATATTTTAAGTGTTTGTGTATTTTTTGGGGTATTCCCATTCTTACTTATGGTGATTCCATATATACGGAAGTATATACAGAAGTACGAACGGGAATACCCCTACGCTGATAGGTTGGGCCGGCCCATGTGATGTCAGGGACGCGTGCGAAGCGTCTACGTCCCTGGGATACGTGGGCCTCTACGCAGGCCTTTGCATGGAGGCCCAGGACCTTAAATCTCCGAACCTCCTGGACCACCAGGTAAGTTTGAAGATATTTTTCAAGTTGGAGGCCTCCGACTGCAATTTCTGGACTGGGGTCGCAGCCGATAAAAATAAATAATGCAAATTCTGGCTTTTCATGCATAAAAAGGGGAAGCAAACTGTACATAAGTGTATTACATTACATTACATTCTCACATGCTTATTCAAAGTCTGATTTTCTTTTATTTTGTATCTGGATTTTTAATTTTATTTTCTCCATTTAATGTCAATGGTGTGGTATAAAACAGAACTGCGCACACATGCACATAATTGCTCAAAAAAAATGTAACAGGTTTGCAACTTGAATATATTTTCAAGTTACTATTTTGGATCAATTATAGTGTTGTCAAAGGACATATATTTTCTTTTAAAAATAGGTTAAACGCTCTATATTTAAATCTTGACAACAATCCTTTCCAAATGCCAAATGAAGCAAATTTTCCCTTGTCTGATTCGGTGCAATAGAAAACCAGACTATTTATGAAGTACCTGTAGTAATAGGTGCTGAGTTCTCGTGGAGGTTGTCCTGATCACCCACCATAACCCTCGTGAAATTGCAGAAATAGATCTTCAGATTCTGCCAAATGCAACACTTAGCTGCACTCCCTCCAGGGAGCTGCCATCATTCGAAGTTCCTGCAGGATTTTACACCTTGCAGCAACGAGTTTCGTTCAACCCCAGCCCACCCCAGTGTATACTTCCCGTTGAACTCCAGAGTAGCACTCCCGGCCCACCCAAGGATGTGCTAATGAGCTGACCCTGCAAATTGTGGCAGGGTCTTCAGTGCATGTCACTGGCTGGTGGAAGTCCTGAGCCACAGTAGTTCAGACTTCTTTGCAATTGCTTGGAATATTCAGGGTCACTATCATTGTGGCAGCAGCTGCCCTATAGGGCAATGCTACTTATAGTACTAAACCTATTCATTACTACTTAATATAAGTTCAGGTCACCAACACACAAGAGTGTAACGGAACCATTGTTGAAGAAATACGGATTGCTATACCTTCATAATTAAATTACCTTTTGACTTTACTCTCTGTTTTCTAATGACTGTGTAGTGACAGGATCAGAGTATATTGTACAAACACTACCTCAATAGCACTAAATGTGAAACAAACTGCTTCTAAAAATCAAAAATTATACCCTTCTTTGAACTTACAACTGCACAACATTGTTCCCTAAACCACCAGTCATCAAATTACCTTCACTTTCTCTGCCTATTCCGACTTATAGCCTGCAGTCCATAATAAAGTGAATATAAAGTGAAATAAGTGAGCTGGCACGGGCGCGACAGGCCGAATGGTCTCCTTCTGTCTATAACCATTCTGTGATTCTATGATTCTATATGAATCTTCTATGAAAAATTTAATGTCTTAATTATTACCTCATTCTTTAATGTTCCAATCTGTTTATGGATATTGTTACCCTCCCATATCTGTCCAACTCTTGTGTGGAATGGCTGAGCAGCCCAGCTGTTGCACATTTCACAAGCAAGTAACTCAACTCCATTCATAAGTTTACCGGCTATGATGTGTACTTAAGTTGTCACTGATACAGGAACCAATCTTCTTGCTCTAGTCCAGCTGACTAGCAAGCTGGGCATGGAATGCGAATCAACACTCGGGTTTGAACTCCATTCTTCAGGTTGAGAGTCCAAAGCTGAAGAGCACTGTCATGACTTGGTCATGAGGTCATTGCTCCTCTAATCTGGGTCAATTATTTACAAAATGACCTTTTCCTGCCACTGTTTATTCAAATGAATGGACATCATGCTCAAGACCAGTCAAATGGTGAAGTATTTTGATTGAATAATAAGGCACCCAACATAATTGTTTCTTTTTCTCTCTTTTAGCATACCTACAGGACAGCTTTATAAAATCAGGAGTCTTCAGCATTGGGGAGCTGATGCGAGTGTCTCGAAGTAAGTATTGCCGCTAGTTGGGCTTCATCTTGGAGAGCCAATTACCCATTATATAATATGCTCAAACTCTCGTCTAGTAATTGCCAGGTACAAACTGATTCAAGTAAAGCAGATTGGTGTTGATGCCTTGTAATGTGCTCAGATGTAATTTATCATAATGTGTTTCAATGGGAGCTGGGTTTGGACACCTGCTAGCATGTAGAGCGAGTAGATTTTGTGGAAAGAAAATGCAATTATTGTAATTTACGTTAGTTTGGGCTACTTCACACTACTCATTGTGTATGCACTCAGCAAAAATCAGCTGCAAAAATAGGCAAGTCCACTATCTATGAACTGAAATGTGTTCTTATGTATAAAATATCTGAAATTGCAAACAATGAACCTTGATACCATTGGGTTAGCAAGGGAATAATATGGGATGCATATTTCTGATCTCTCTGAACCATTAGAAAAAACTTCACGGTGACAGACCATTCAGCACATGCCAAATCACAATTTCAGTTTTGTTGTTAGGAGTAAAATTATGCAGAAGCAAGAATAAATCAGCAGACAAACATAACTAGTACGGTACATGTACATGACACTATCTGCTGCAGAACAACAGAAATTCTGATATGTATTTCTCTTCAGTAAGTCTTGACAATGAGTCTATGATGAAGTGATTTATATGAGATATAATCCTTATGAAGTTCCCATTAATCTCCAACATATATAGAGGTAGATTTTATCCTCACCACCTGTAATGTATTTGCTTCATGAGTTCTTTGCTTAAGAATTCATAGCAACACATTCCATTTAGAACTAGTTAGTTTATTAGCAAAGGGTTTAACAATCACACTGCACATTACCAGTTCATTCATCATCATCATAGGCAGTCCCTCGAAATTGAGGAAGACTTGCTTCCACTCAAAGTGAGTCCAGGCCAATATCCCCAGCATCGAAGCACTGACCATAATTGATCAACTCCGCTGGGCAGGCCACATCGACCGCATGCCAGACATGAGGCTCCAAAAGCAAGCGCTCTACTCGGAACTCCTTCACGACAAGCGAGCCAAAGCTGGGCAGAGGAAATGTTACAAGGACACCCTCAAAGCCTCCTTGATAAAAATGCAACATCCCCACCGACACCTGGGAGTCCCTGGCCATAGACCGCCCTAAGTGGAGGGAGAGCGCTGAACAACTCAAGTCTCGTCGCCGAGAACATGCAGAAATCAAGCACGGGCAGCGGAAAGAGCATGCGGCAAACCAGTCCCACCCATCCTTCCCTCAATGACTATCTGTCCCACCTGTGACAGGGACTGTGGTTCTCGTATTGGACTTTTCAGCCACCTAAGGACTCATTTTTAGAGTGGAAGCAAGTCTTCCTTGATTCCGAGGTAGTGCCTATGATGATGAGGTAATCTTTATGGTGGATGGCCCATCTTTTATAGTAGCTGCTAGATTACCACCCACATGATGAAGACAAAAATCTACCCCATAGTGTCACAGTAATGTGGTACACCAGCCTTCTTATAGGTTGCTTATCTTTGCTATCTAAGTAGCACAAAGGAAGATAAAAACATGTCCCTCAAAATTAATTAAACCTGTTCCACTGCCAATTATTGCTTGGACTGGCATACCAGAAACAAAAGTAACTTGCGATTGTAAATACTTCAATAAACAAAGCCTAGCTCAACAAGATTTGACTTAATTAGATTCAGATCCCAGACAGAGTTGTACATTTTGCATTACCTGTTGGCTCTGAAGTTAATTGAATGAAATTCTAACAGACACTGTAGCCAACACATCACTTTCAAATATTCCAGCGCCAATCTCCAAATTCATTTAAAAAATAAAACAAAGAATTTCCACTCGATTGACACAGGATGGGTCGTAGTATTCATCACAATCTAATAATGGTTTAAGATATGCATTATGTTTTAGAATAATATTCATGAATCTTTACTGCTTGTAAACACTGAACATTGACAATTTTTGGAGACATATTATAGCACTAAGCACGGACTGAAAATGCAATGACATCTGCAGCTACCATAAATCCCAGGATATAATACACTGGAAACTGCAAAATTCTATATACCGTACATACAAGTGTACATCTATCATGTTGACCTGAAGTAGGCCCTTGTAAAAGTTTTCCTTTGCGATAAAAGACAAAATGGCTTCAAAATGAGAGCCATGTCCTGCACATGCAGCATGATAGCATTCAGTAAAATATTGTCCACGATTCAATATATTAATGATTATATACCAGACAATGATTATATACCAGACAACCAAACACTATCTTTAGATGTCTGTGAAGTTACAACTAAAGATCATCCTTGTTTATTATTTGACAAGACTTGAACATTACTTGCTGTTGTTTTACAACCATAGAAGTGTTATACCATGTAATGCCCACCCTTTTATTATGTTGCTAGGGTGAAGCTGTGCTTGATGTGGCCTGTTCCTTTAAGTTCACAAAGTCTACATGCTAAAAATAGGAAAGTTTTCCTGTGGACGAGTAGTTCCTTAGAAATACTTGAGTGAGAACAAGCTGAGAAGAAAATAGCAGAGACGGCTAGTTCTTTTCTTAAAATCATTTTTTACAGTGCTCCTTTTTACAGTGGTTCCCTATTTGTTCAGTTATGATTTTTTGTTGTTTTACTAACATGATCATAGAATAGAATCATAGGATTTACACTATAGAAGGAGGCCATTCAGCCCATTGTGCCAGTTCTAGCTTTCTGAAAGAGCTATCCATTTAGTCCCATTCCTCTACACTTTTCCCATATCATTTTAAATTGTTCTCTTTGTCAAATATTTATACACTTTGGGCTAGAAATTGAGTAGCATCCCATTTGGGGTGATAACTTGCCGGAGTGCAAAAGTATCACTGGGCGCTACGCAATTGAATCTGACATGAACTTCCAGTTTAGCAATCCAGGATGGAAGTGGAGAGCTTCCCTTAGAGCGCTAAACGAAGCAATAGGGGCAGTAGTGGCAGAGCGCTGAACAATGTCCCATGCAGCGCTGCCGGATTCACAGGCCCCTTCCCTCTCTTAAAGGGAAGGACCAATGCTGACGTGCTTTGAAGGTAAGCCTGGGAATAGTGGACTATGCGACCTGCGATCCATGAAGAGCAGCCCCAAGCACTGTAAGATATTGGATGGCTGCCCAAGGAAAATAGTCAAAAATCAGCACAGAGGGCTCAGACTAAAATTTTGGCCTACCTGACCACCATTGCCTTTAAGTACCACTCCCCAAGTGGCTGGCCGAGCTCACAATGCCTCCTGTTGCCAGCGTTGTTGATGCCCGGCAATGCTGCAGGAAGCAGAAGCGAATTTAGAATTGGGGCGGTAATGGGGCAATGTCATGATGCAGGAGATCGAGGCAGTAAGGTTTACTGCCAGCGCTAACTTGCAAGGGAAGTTCACGGGTGTTGGTAATTTTGTGGCGCCCAGTCGGAAAGCCGTTAGCGTCCTGTTATCACACCTACCGGTGGCGCTAACGGGAGGTGCAAAGGAGGCCAATTTTTCCCCTTTGTTTTTAAAATCTGTGATGGATTTTGCTTCCACCATTGTTTCTGATAGGGAATTCAATTTTGTGACAACACTTTGTGGAAAAGTATTTCCCCTAAACTCTCCATTCATTCTTTTTGTTAATATTATGCCTTCTAGTTACTGACTCACTGTCAGTGGAAATAGCTTTTCCTATTTGCCTCAGCAAAATTTTTCATAGTAGCAAACACCTTCTCTGCTCCAATGAAAAGAGCCTCAATTTCTTTCATCTCTCTTTGTAACTAAAGCCTCTCATGCCTGGTATCATCTTAGTGAATCTGTGCTGCACTCTCTCCAGGGGCTTAACATCCTAAAGCAGAACGCCCACCACTGGCTACAATATTCTAACTACGGCTTGACCAATGCAAATCTGAAATCAAAGCAGAAAATGCCGGAAAACACTCAGCAGATCAGGCAGCATCTGTGGAGAGAGAAGCAGAGTTTATGTTTCAAATCAAAAACCTTTCGTCAGAACTGGAAAAAGTTAGAGATGTAACAGTTTTTAAGCAAGCGCAGAGGCTGGGAAAGTGGGGAGGAGAGGAAAGAACAAAAGAGAAGGTCTGTGATAGGGTGGAACGCAGAAGTGATTAACTGACAAAAGGGATGATGGTGCGAGGCAAATGAGGGTGGTAATGGGACAAGTCAAGAAACAAAAGATGAAGCTGAAATTGGAAACAGCAGAACCATTACTTGCACCTGATGTCCAAAAAAATGGGAGTGGTCAATGATTATGGTCTGAGGTTGTTGAAATCGATGTTGAGGCTGTAAAGTGCCTAAGCGAAAGATGAGGTGCTGTTCCTCGAGCTTCTGTTGAGCTTCATTGGAACAGTGTAGGAGTCCAAGGATGGAGAGATCAGAGTGGGAGTGGAGTGGAGAATTAAAGTGAAAGGCAACCGGAAGCTCGGGGTCACATTTGTGGACTGAACGGAGGTGTTCCGCAAAGCGGTCCCCCCATCTGTGTTTGGTCTCCGCAACGTAGCGAAGACCACATCCTGAGCAGCGAATACAGTATAATAAATTGCAAGAAGTACAAGTAAATCACTCTTTCACCTGGAAGGAGTGTTTGGGGCCCTGAATGGTGGGAAGGGAGGAGGTGAAAGGGCATCTCCCACGCTTGCACGGGAAGGCGCCGTGTGGAGGCAAGTGGGTGCTGGGGGTGATTGAGGAGTGGATCAGGGTGTCGTGGAGGGAATGGTTCCTTCAGGACAATAAAGATATGGTCACTCACACATTCCGTACCGACCAAAGATACAGCAATTATCTTGATCTGCTGAATTCTCACTTTGCTAAAGTCCTGTTTTTTAATCTGGTGCATATTTCGGATGAGACATTGAACCGAGGCACCATCTACCCTCTCAGATGGACGTAAAAGATCCCATAGCAACTATTGAAGAAGAGCAGGAGAGTTCTCCCGGTGTCCTGGCAAATATTTCTCCCTCAAACAGCATCACTAAACCAGATTATCTGTTTGGGGCAATTTGGCTGCCACATTTCTCTACATTGCAACAGTGACTACAACTCAAAAGTACTTAATTGACAGTGAAGTGTTTTAGGATGTCCTGAGGTTGTCACAAGTCTATAAATTTAAGTTATTTCTCTCTTTAACCCTTAAACTCGCTCTACAAGATTTCAGATGTATTTCTACCTTATGTCTGCTCCACTTGTCTCACATTAACCGTCTATTGGACAGGCTCTGTAAATCAGAGGTTCCCTGCCTCTGAGTCCTCTTACCTGTTGTTGCCTCTGCAGATGGTCACTCATACCTTTCTTCTACAATGGTTTCTATATTGACCCCTGGGTGAAACCAGTCTGTTTTCTATCCTTTAACCAACTTCCTATCCATGGTGCCACATTACCTGTTCTGAACCATCCAGCACTGCCTCTAGGGTGACCATATTCTGGAAAGATCCAAAAAACCCTCATTCTCTCGGATACTGTGGAGTGTGGCCAGTTACTGCTCCAACATGGGGATCCACTGCAGAGATTCAATTTTGTGATACTTAGTCCAAATGTGCTGTCCCTGGATACACTGAGGATCCATGATGGCCCACATATTCCACTCCGCACATATCTCAATGGTTTCTTGCATAACCATTTCTTTGTCTCTGACTTAAAAAATGTATATCCTGAACGCTGAACTCCCACTAGCATCAAACTCTCCCAAGAGTCAAACTCAATACAATATTAATTATAGATAAATGCTCCTGTCCAACTACACCTCAATGCCGATCACCCTCAAAGGATGAATTCTTAGAGTTCTGGCCCCCACACTCTACTGGTTTCTCACACCTCCCCACTGGTGTCTTACACCTCCCCACAGGCTTCTCACACCTCCCCACTGGCTTCGCACACCTCCCCACTGGTGTCTTACACCTCCCCACTGGTTTCTCACACCTCCCCACTGGTGTCTTACACCTCCCCACAGGCTTCGCACACCTCCCCACTGGCTTCGCACACCTCCCCACTGGTGTCTTACACCTCCCCACTGGTTTCTCACACCTCCCCACTGGTGTCTTACACCTCCCCACAGGCTTCGCACACCTCCCCACTGGCTTCGCACACCTCCCCACTGGCTTCGCACACCTCCCCACTGGCTTCGCACACCTTCCCACTGGCTTTGCACACCTCCCCACTGGCTTCGCACACCTCCCCACTGGCTTCGCACACCTCCCCACTGGCTTCGCACACCTCCCCACTGGTGTCTTACACCTCCCCACTGGCTTCTCACACCTCCCCACTGGCTTCGCACACCTCCCCACTGGCTTCGCACACCTCCCCACTGGCTTCGTACACCTCCCCACTGGTGTCTTACACCTCCCCACTGGCTTCTCACACCTCCCCACTGGCTTCGCACACCTCCCCACTGGTGTCTTACACCTCCCCACTGGCTTCGCACACCTCCCCACTGGCTTCGCACACCTCCCCACTGGTGTCTTACACCTCCCCACTGGCTTCGCACACCTCCCCACTGGCTTCGCACACCTCCCCACTGGCTTCTCACACCTCCCCACTGGTGTCTTACACCTCCCCACTGGCTTCGCACACCTCCCCACTGGCTTCTCACACCTCCCTACTGGCTTCTCACACCTCCCTACTGGCTTCTCACACCTCCCCACTGGTGTCTTACACCTCCCCACTGGCTTCTCACACCTCCCCACTGGCTTCTCACACCTCCCCACTGGCTTCGCACACCTCCCCACTGGCTTCGCACACCTCCCCACTGGCTTCTCACACCTCCCCACTGGCTTCTCACACCTCCCCACTGGCTTCGCACACCTCCCCACTGGCTTCGCACACCTCCCCACTGGCTTCGCACACCTCCCCACTGGCTTCTCACACCTCTCTACTCGTGTCTTGCTGTGCTCTGCATGCAATTTCACCTGACATTTATCTGCCCAATCTAATAACCTCCCTACATCTGTAATGAAGTTGCGTACAGTCCCTGTTTTTTTTTAACTTTTTACAGTTAACCTCAGTCCCTGTTTCTGTGCCATCTGCAATTTTTGATATTGTACCCCCATACCTAAGTCGGGATCATCTATACCTATTGTGAAGAGCGATGGTGTCAATACTGACCCCTGGGTAAAATCAGAGTTGATAACGCTTCAGTCCAAAAACATGCATTTACCACTACAGTCTGTTTTCTATCCTTTAACCAACTTCCTATCCATGCTGCTACATTGCCTTTTTAAATTATCCAAAGTCTTCCTAAGCAAATATTATTTTTGATATTATACTGCAGCCTCTAGAAGCGTATCCACTACTGATGTTAGGCGGACTAGCCTGTAGTTACCTGGTTTATCCCTTTCTCCATTTTAGAACGGAGGTGTGACCTTAGCACCCTCCAGTCCTCTGGTATGAATTCCAAATACGAACATGTTTAAAAGATTGTGGTCAGAATCTCTGCTGTTTCCCTCAGCATTTGAGGATGCAAGCCATCAGAGCCCAATGTCTTTTCCACTTCGAACGATTATTTCAGTACAGCTTCTTTGACTATATGTATCCTATCTAATTATATCACCTCTTTCTCTTATAGCTTTCCATTCCCACTACCACACTTTTCTGTATGTGAAAACTGAGGCAAAGTTCTCATCTGATATGTCTGCCATTCCTTCATCCTCCATAAGACTTTTTAAAAATCTCCAATGGGCCTGACCTTTTCTTTAACTATTCTTTTGTTTTTTATGTTTTGAACATCTTACAATTTCATTTTATGTTATTGTCAGTCTATCTTCATACCCCCTTTTAGCATTTCTAATATTTTTTGTTTCCTCTCTATATTTATTCCACATGATTTTCTTTGCATTATTAGTCTTAGATTTGTCACATGTCTCTTTTTTAAGTCATTTTAATTATCCAAGAAACTTCAGCTTTTGCTGAACCCTCTTGAGTTGTGGGAATATTTCTAGTTTGGACATTAAACAGTTCCTGTTTGGAATTTTACCATTGTTTTTCCATTATCTTATCTGCCAGTTTGCTTCCAATTTATCTGGGCTCATTCCTTTTTTATCTCTCTGAAATTGTCTTTTTTTCCAATTAAGTCCTTTTATCTATGACTGTTCCCTCTCCTTTTTAATTTTACATCAAACGTACTAATGCTATCGTATTTGAAACAATCAGGGCAACACAGACATTACATGTGTGACACTTTTAATTGTGCGATATATTGAGATCATTTTGTTCCTGGGAATGTATGTTTATTGCAAAGTGAAAATTGTGCTCATTTATGAACCACAGGTGTTGTATATCTTTTCATGTGTAGATATAATAATATTTTGCCACCGACAGTGATATTATGTGTAAAATTATTGTAAATTGCTGGAACGATCGGAAACTATTCCTAATCCGGTTTTCAGTGAATCTCCATTGAACTTCATCAAGTTGTTCCTATCACAACCAAACCCAGTCCTTTCCTCACCTGGGGTTCACACAAGTGCAGTTGCAGCAGGGTCACTGGACAGTGAGGAGGGTAATTAACCCACATCACAAAATCTTACCCATTCTTTTGATGTGCGCTGTTTACTATTTACATAATTCTTTCATGCTTCAGAATTCCATTTAATTTCTAAATAGATATTTGTTTGTTGCTTCAGGCTCTACAATTTGAGTTTAATATGCCACCAATTTTGAAGAGTATTGCAGTGTGAACATATGGTTAATCCAGTAAATGGAACATGGCAAATGGTGCCATTGCAAATCCTTTTGGACACATAACTCACTTACAGGAACTGCTGTGAGGAAAATAGTCCTATAAAAGTCAAAATTGTAACAATGCCCATAATTGAGTAATAAGACGATTCAGGTATGTAGAAATTTGATACGTTAGTTGCAAACAAACTTCTGAAGTTAATTGATTTGTCAGAAGCAACTTTCTGAGCAGAACAACTAAATGATTCTTGGAAAAGCTCCACCCAAGGTTAAGCTAATAAGACAAATTTCAGAAAACTAAATGGCCAGTGAAAAATATCCTGGGCTAGAGCAAGGAAACATCAGCCATAGATCCAGCTCCTCTTTATTCTCCAGTACTCCTGTTGGCAAGTGTGCACACGTTGAGGTTCAATTTTCACCTGACATTAACGGGCTCAAATTGGGTCCTATAGCTGCACCACTGGACGTCATCCTGATTCAGGCGGTGGGCCCCTGTTAACATACAAATTGTGGTCCTAGGACCTAAATCGCCACTTTAGATAGGAATTGCCGTGCACACTCCAATTAGCTCCACGGGTGATGGAGCCAAAGAGACCCAGCCAAGGTGTGTTTGGACTGATTTTTGTGGGGCTGGGGGCAGCAGGAGAGAGTTCTCCTCTGAGCCCCACAGAATGTGGACTGCTGCTGTACCAGGATCCTCACAGCACACAATTGTGACCCCCACCCCGCACTTAACCTGCTGGTGGCCGGGGCAGCCTATATTGGGAGGCCTCCATCCGGCACCGGGATGTTTGTTTGCCTCACGCCCCCCAGCCCCCGCGCCCATGCCGCCCCCGCCCACGCCTCCCCACCGCCCCCGCGCTTTAGGACTTTAGGAGAAGGCAGGATCCAACTTAGCTATGATTCCCTTTGAATATCCTTCTGACACTATCGCGACTAAGACTTGTGAAATGGTTTTGGCAAGGGCTGCTGATACCTTTGTAACTGTATGAGATGTCAGAACCTTTAGAAAATGAGGAGGGAAAATTGAAAAAGAAAGTCCATCAGCATGTGACCAGATCTATGTAGATTTTCCAGAAATGTTTATGAATTATTTTACAAAATTTTTAATGATTAAATTGCATTGTTTAATAAAAATCAAAATAATTCACAAGTTATGTGTCTGTAACAAATTCTCCTTCAGTATACAATTGTATTCCAAACATTCTTGTAGTCTTAACAAATAACACAAAATCATTATGTGCACAGAATGTTGACAGTCGTGAAAATTCACAATTGTTTATCACTTTCAGTGGCTATAACCCAAGGAAGTGGGATTAGTTACAACCTTGCAGAAATTCAAAGCCAACCATTCTACCATGACATAAACTCTGGGCTACAGAGGTCAATGTCCTCTCCACCGGGCAGGTAACAGCTTTCATTTTAATTAATTGATCATTTAAACCATCAATGTCTGAAGTAGTGCATTGAAATAAAGCTAATATCTTGTATGTTGATCTCTTTCTTGCCATCTAACTATAGTTCATTAAAGCATAATGTAGGGTGGAATAGTTTGGTCATACTATCTATATAATAGTACTGGTTAAAACATAAATATATCTTATCTGAGAAGAAATATCAACAACAACTTTTATTTATATAATGCCTTTAACATAATAAAGCTTTCAAAGGCGCTTCACAGGAGTGTTATAAAACAAAATTTGACATCGCGACACATAGGAGATATTAGGGCAGCTGACCAAAAGCTTGGTCAAAGAGGTAGTTTTTAAGGAGCGTCTTAAAAGAGGAGAGAGAGATAGAGAAGTGGAAAGGGTTAGGGAGGGCGTTCCAGAACTTGGGGCCTTGGTAGTTGAAGGCACGGCTACCAATGATGCAGCAATTAAAATCGGGGATGCTCAAGAGGCCAGAATTAGAGTAGCGCAGATATCTCAGAGGGTTGTGGGGCTGAAGGAGATTGCAGAGATAGGGAGGGCTGAGGCCAGGCCATGGAAGGATTTGAAAACAAGAATGAGAATGTTGAAATCGAAGTGTTGCTTAATCGGCAGCCAATGTAGGTCAGTGAGCACAGGGGTGATGGGCGAGTAGGACTTGGTGTGAGTTAGGACATGGGCAACCGAGTTTTGGATGACCTCATATTCCCTTCATCACTTAATTCTCAGCCCAGAGTCCAGTGAGGACCCAACAGTTTGGATCTCCCTTTGCAGTCCCTTCGGAATCTGTACCTGATGTCAGCGGAATGACTTCAAGATACAACAGATGTGGGGGCCGAAATTCAGGGTCTCTGAAAGACCTGTTACTGCCCACTTGCGGCGGCCATGCGGCAGAATCCTGTGGCCGCTGCTTTGGGGCCAACTGGCCGCCCCGGCCCAAATTTAGGTTGGGGATTTTTCAGCCTGGACCCCATACCGCCCGATGCTGATGATCGCCGTAAGCGAGTCATCAGTTAGTGCAACGCTGCTTTTAATAAAGGAAAAAAAAGTACCGAGCTAAATTCAGCACAATCTGTCGATCCCCCGCCGCACAGTGCCCCCAACAGGTTTTTCTGTCGGTGCATCTTCTCCGCACTGAGTGTGGCCCGGCAGCACGCTGGCCCTTCAAGGGGAGAGCCCACTGCCTTGGCCGGCATCTATTAATTTTTACCGGTCGACTTCCCGATCGGCCAGCAAGACAGTGCCCCTGGGTTCGGCCGGGCCACCAATGGACAGCCTGGCACCCCTGGCCCGGCTGAAACCCTCCCTGATGGCCCAGTGGCCAAAGATAAAAAATGACTGAATCTCTCCCCTTTAACGGAGGGGAGAGAACGTGGTGACGCACACGTGCTGTGACATCACCACTACTCCACCGCTGGTTGACAATGGCAGAGTCTCGGTCCCTCCCCAAACTCCGCTACTTCCCGTCTAAGTCTCGCTATGATCGATGTCCGTTGGGACTTCGAAAATCAATCATCGGCCCGCCACGGACCTCCCAGCGGGAAGTACCACGAAAAAAAATCATAGGTGCACCAGCTTTCTGGCGCAGATGAATTTCGGCCCCGTGAAACGATGTATCTCCCCTCGACTGAAAAACAATAACATTTTAAATCTCTTTCCTGTTGGGCTGTTTTCTTTTTCATTACTTGATTGTATTGTATACTAGAGGGAGTGTTTTGCACCAAATATATTCCTCCTCCACATCCATTCTTTTGGTTTAAAACAAAGTAGATTTTCCTGATTTTTCTGTTGTTGCAGGTTTTAAGGCAAGTTAAAACAGGCAAAAGTAATTTGCATTGCAGTGGTTAGTACCTTTGAAAGTGCTGTTTGCAGCATAAAATGGTACATTTTTCCTTCCCAGAAGATCTTTTTGACAGGTTTAGTTCTACACAATTCTAATGTCAGTCCTTAACAAAAAGATTCATACGTCTTGTACCAATAAAACCTACACAAACGGTGATGCAGGAACACAAACATTTTCAGAGATGTTGCCAGGTTATACTGTGAAATCAGAGTGCTATGTAAGCCCGATCTATGTTGTAAAAGTGCTGTAAAATTAGGATTGCACAGATTCAGGAATCCTAATTCAAGATGCAAAGATGTAAAAAAATTGCAAGTTGAGTTTTTTTTTAAATGCCATCTCGAAATAAAATATATATCACAAATTTAACTTTTTAAGCCAAGACTAAATGTGTTATGTGTAGGACATGTAATTGTTTACAAATGTTTTATTTAATACTGTGAAAAGTTCGATGTACTGGGATGCAGCTAAACCCTATTGAAAATACAAACCAGCTGTGAATGAGCTGAAACTGGGAGGGAGGTGACATTGATTATTTAAACTGCATAAATACAAATGAGTACAAAGGTCAATCTAAAGACTCCATTTTATCTTGTTACATTGTGTGTTTCTCTGTAATCAAGAGAGTCCTCAATGGATGATATGACCATCTATTGCCGATTGTTTTTTTTTGTAAGTTAGTGTCAGGTGTACAGGGGAAATGTATTGTCACAATCCTAATTCTTATACAGGAGAGATGTCTGCACACTCAGTCCCCCACGTCACTTTTTCAGACCGCCTCTAACCAGCTAACCAACATGGTAACAGTGACTGAGGCACACTAGTAAATGTACAGATGTCTTCCTTTATAATGCTTGGGATTATATGACAACTCAGTAGAATTCTCTTTCCCTTTAGGGCACTATACAATAATGACTATTTTGTTGGAAAATCTGGCTTTGATCAAGTATGAATTTTGGAAAATGCACTAAAATAATTCTTTGAAGACTGATTCGTTTAAATCCAATACTTAATCTGAATTTATGTATTTATTTGCTAGCAAACGGCCTAAGACCATCTCTATTGATGACAGCATAGACACCAGTCCAACAGGAGAATTTTATCCTTCTCCCAGCTCACCTACCAGTGTCAGCCGCACATGGCATGAACGAGATCAAGGTTAGTTCTTGGAGTTGAACTTGATGAAATGTAAAATGTAATACTAATTACCGGGACATTTCCACAAATACATGGACATAGCCTGAAATTAAATATCATTTATTTTCTAGAGTTCCCATGCCAAGTGAGATAAATAGCTTGTATTACAAATCAAATGGATGATTTATTATAGTCTGCAGACAGGGTCACAATTAGATTATAGTGTTTTAAGGAGTTGCTGATATAATTTCCCACTATGACAGCATCTGCTGTCGCAAAAAGGAATAGCCAGAGTATAACAGAAGTGACAGTATCAGAAAAGGAGTTTCACAGGTACCTCTGCATTCAAAATGTATTTTTCTCTCCCTTGTAAAGGTGGAATCAGTGTGTGCTGTTGTCAAGACTTTTGAGAGTAATTACGAAAATATTTTCCTTCTGATGAAATAGAATTTTATTATGATAATATGAAAGGACTGCAATACTTCGGAAATCCTCAGTCTCATCACAAACATTTCAGGATAAGTTACTGCATTTCAACAACAACAACAAAACATGCATTTATATAGCTCCTGCAAAATAGTAAAATGTCCTAAGACACTTCACAGGAATGTTATCAAACAAAATTTGACACCAAGCCACATAAGGAGATATTAAGAGAGGACTTGGTCAAAGAGGTAGGTTTTATGGAGCATCTTAGAGGAGGAGATAGAGTAAGAGAAGCAGAGAGGTTTTGGGAGGGAATTCCAGAGCTTAGAACCTAGACAGCTGAAGGCACGCCCACCAATGGTGGAGAGTTAAAGATCAGAGATGCACAATAGGCCAGAATTGGAGGAGTGCAGAGATCTCGGAGGGATGTAGGACTGGAAGAGGTTGCAGAGATAAGAAGGGGTAAGGCCATGGAGGAATTGAAAGCAGGGTTAAGAATTTTGAAATGAAGCATTGCAGGACCGGATGCCAATGTAGGTCAGCGAGCACAGGAGTAATAGGTGAATGGGACTTGCTGCGAGTTAGGATACGGGCACCTAAGCTTTGGGTGAGCTCAGTTTACAGAGGTTACATGTGGGAGACCAGCCTGGAAAGCATTGGCATAGTCGAGTCCAGAGGTAAAAGGCATGGGTGAAGGTTTCAGCAGCAGATGAGCTGAGGCAGGGTCAGAGATGGGCAATGTCACTGGGGTTGAAGGAGGTGGTCTTAGTGAATGAGCGACTATGTGGTCAGAAGGTCTTCTCAGGGTCAAATAGGACGCCAAACTTGTGAACAGTCTGGTTCAGCCTCAGACAGATGCTAGGAAACGGATTTTGTGTTGGGGACTGACGACAATGGTTTTGGTCTTCTCAATATTTGATTGAAGCAAATTTCTGCCCTTCCAATACTGAATGTCGGATAAACAGCATGTCAAATCAGGCAGTGGAGGAGTCACGCGAAATGGTGGTGAGGTAGAGCTGGGTGTCATCAGCATACATGTGGAAACTGATGCTGTGTTTTTGGATGATGTCACCGAGGGGCAACATGTAGATGAGAAATGGAAGGGGGCCAAGCATAGATCCTTGGGGGGCACCAGAGGTAACGGTGCGGGAGTGGGAAGAGAAGCCATTGCAAGTGATTCTCTGCCTACGACTGGACAGATAGGAATGGATAGGAATTCAGCAAAAAAATTGATAAAGAAAGAGAAAATAGAATATGAGAGTAAACTAACGAGAGACATAAAAACAGACTGTTAAAGCTTCTATAGATACGTAAAAAGGAAAAGATTAGCAAAAGTAAATGTGGATTCCTTCTAGGCTCAGACAGGAGAAATTATAATGAGGAATAAGGAAATGGCAGAGAAATTAAACAAATACTTTGTATCTGTCTTCTGGAAGAAGACGCAAACAACTTGCGGAAATAACGGACAACTGAAATAAATTATTATTAGTTAAAAAAATGGTACTGGAGAAATTAATGGGACTAAAAGCTGATAAATCTCCTGAACCTCATGGCCTACATCCTCGGGTTTTGAAAGAGGTGGTTGTCATCTTCCAAAATTCTAGAACGGTCTCCGCGTATTGGTAGGTAGCAAATGTAACCCCACTATTTAAGAAAGGAGGGAGAGAGAAAACAGGGAACTACAGATCAGTTAGCCTGACATCAGTAGTAGGGAAAATATTAGAATCTATTATTAAGGACGAGGTAACAGGCACTTAGAGATTGGGCAAAGTCAACACTGATTTATGAAAGGGAAATCATATTTGACAAATCTGTTAGAGTTTTTTGAGGTTGTAACTAGCAGAATAGATTACGGGGAACCAGTGGATGTGGTGTATTTGGATTTTCAGAAGGCATTCGATAAGGTGCCACACAAGAAGTTATTAAACAAAATTAGGGCTTATAGGATTGAGGTTAATATGCTGGCATAGATTGAGGATTGGTTAACAGACAAAAAACAGAAAGTAGGAATAAACGGGTCATTTTCCGGTTGCCAGGCTGTAATTAGTGGGGTGCCGCAAGGATCGTTGCTTGGGTTCCAGCTATTCACAAATGATTTGGATGGGGGGACCAAATGTAATATATCCAAGTTTGCTGATTATGCAAAGCTAGGTGGGAATGTAAGTTGTGAAGAGGATGCAAAGAGACTTCAAGGGGATATAGACAGTCTAAGTGAGTGGGCAAGAACATGACAAATGGCATATAGGGCCCAAGTATCCACAAGAAAAAAAACGGGCGCCCCTCTGAGCTGGGCGCCCGTTTTTCGTGCCTAAAACGGCGCCTAAAAAAATCCTCGGTATTCTCCACCTACTTACAGGTCCTGTGGCCCTCGGCGCAGCCAGCACGAGCTGTGGGGGGGCGGAGCCAGGTCCCGGCGCTGAAAACAGTGCCGGGACCTCTGCACATGCGCGCTACAGTCGGCACGCAAGTGCAGTAGCTCCAGGCGCCGAACTGTGTGGGAGGGGCCCGAAGCACGCAGCCCCTAACCCTGGCTGAATGGCCTCACTGGGGCTGCGTGAATGAGGCTCCTCCCACGGCCAGCTCCTGCTCCCCGCCCGACCAGACCCGACACTCGCTCCCCCCGCCCCCGACCCGACACCCGCTCCCCCCCCCCCCCCCCCCCCCACCCCCGGCCCACCCTCCCGACCAGACACCCGCTCCCCTTCACTGGCTCCATTCTACTTTAGTTTGGAGTACATTTTCACTGTGGAAACTTTCAAATCAGGCGTCAGTGGCCGGACACGCCCCCTTTTGAAGAAAAAATTCTGTTCTAAACTAGAACTGTTCTACCTGACTAGAACTGCAGAAAAAAAAGTGGAGAATTGCGATTTCTAAAATAGTCCGTTCTCCACCAGTTGCTCCTAAAAATCAGGCGCAAATCATGTGGAAACTTGGGCCCATAATGTGGAGAAAGGTGAAGTTATCTATTTTGGTAAGAAAAATAGAAAAGCAGAGTATTTTTAAAATGGTGAGAGATTGGGAAATGTTGGTGTTCAGAGAGACCTGGGGGTCCTTGTACGTGAATCACTGAAAGTTAACATGCAGGTACAACAAGCAATTAAGAAAGCAGATGGTATGTTGGACTTTATTAAAAGAGGATTTGAGTACAAGAGTGAAGACGTTTTACTGCAATTATATAGGGCCCTGTTGAGAACACATCTGGAGTATTGTGTACAGTTTTGGTCTCCTTACCTAAGGAAGGATGTACTTGTCATAGAGGGAGTGCAGCAAAGGTTCACCAGACTGATTCCTGGGATGGGAGGATTGTCCTATGAGGAGAGATTGAGTGGACCAAGCCTATATTCTCTAGAGTTTAGAAGAATGAGAGGTGATCTCATTGAAACATGCAAAATTCTTAAAGGGCTTGATAGGGTAGATGCAGGGAGGATGTTTCCCCTGGCTGGGGAGTCTAGAACCAGGGGTCACAGTCTCAGAATAAGGGGTCGGCTATTTAAGACTGAGATGAGGAGAAATTTCTTCATTCAGAGGGTGGTGAATCTTTGGAATTCTCGACTCCAGAGGACTGTGGAAGCTCAGTCGTTTAGTATATTCAAGGCACAGATCAATAGCTTTTGGAATATTAAGGGAATCAAGGGATGTGGGGATAGTGCAGGAAAGTGGAGTTGAGGTAGAAGCTCAGTTATGATCTCATTGAATTGCGGACCATAAGAACTTATGTCTTATGTTCTTATGGAACCAGGCGAGTGCAGTCCCACCCAGCTGGACGATGGTGGAGAGGCGATGGAGGAGGATGGTATGGTCAACCGTGTGAAAGGCTGCAGACATGTTGAGAAGGTCAAGGAGGAGTAGTTTACCACATTCACAGTCACATAGCATGTGATTTGTGACTTTGATAAGGACCATTTCAATTCTGTGCCAGGAGCCATACTTTACTCCCAAAGCTCTGTAATGCACCAGGCTTTGCTGGAAATTTAATATAAGTACCTTCAGATATTAAATACTAGACAGCAATGTTAATACAATTATAAGATGCTGTTTATATTGCATTACAATATTGCATTACAATACTATCCACATACTGGGTACAACAAGAAAATGAGTTCAGTAGCCTATCCATTGCCTATGCATTATTGAGGAACTGGTTAGTAAGAACAATTAGATAACGGGAACCTTTTGTTCACATTAGAGATTTTCCTTCTTAGACATTTCTATGATACAAACACACTTTGTTGCACTTCAAGAAAACTGGGCTAAGGTAGTGTAATTTGTTAATGCTGTGTTTGCAGTATGTATATATTTTACAGAGCCTGTTACAGGATAAATTTCATAATGCATACTTTTGTGCTACTTTTTTTCCCAGAATCCCTTTTGATTTTCCTCAATGCTGTTTTAAATATATGTTAATATTTTGTCATATTTGGCTACAACTATTTTGTTGTAAACATGAATCAAATGCTCCCTGATTAAAGGGGAGGTCACACTCCAAAAACTTTTCAAGTGCCCCCTTGTTTTTTTTAAGGGCACCAGAAATACAAATTATACAAGTGACCCTGGCTAAAGGAGAGGGGGGTGGGGGGGTAACAAAAAACGACAACTTAAACAAATGAAACTTTAAACAATTATAATCAAATTAAAATTTGGTTGCCGGGGGTGATGATGCACTCCGGTCTCTCTGGTGCCCACCTCTCGCGGAAGGCCGCGAGCGTACCGGTGGACACCATGTGCTCCATCTCCAAGGACACCCTGGCTCAGATGCAACCGCAAAAGAGAGGCAGGCAGTCAGGCTGAACGACCCCCTCGACCGCCCGCTGCCTGGACCGGCTGATGGCGCCCTTGGCCGTGCCCAGGAGCAGTCCTACGAGGAGGTCTTCCGACCTGTCCACTCCCCTCCGCACAGGGTGCCCAAAGATCAGGAGTGTGAGACTGAAGTACAACCAGAATTTGAGGAGCAGCCCCTACAAATATTGAAACAGGGGTTGCAACCTCGTACATTCCATAAAAACATGGAACACGGACTCTTCCAGACCGCAGAAATTGCAGGCAGCCTGAGAACCCGTGAACCGACTTAAAAACTTATTGCACGGGACAGCTCCGTGCACCACCCTCCAGGCCAAGTCCCCAATAAATAGTGGGAGGACTCCCGGGTAGAGTGCACTCCATCGGGGACCCCCGCCTCCTCCGGACGGCAAGATGGTGCGCCATGGTGTGTCCGGACGGCAGACGAGGATGGCAAGGTGGAGAGTGTGCAAGAGCAGCCCGTACAGGGAACCCCTCCGCGCTGAACTGAAAGGCACGAAGGGGATTTCCCCGAGGAGGCTCAAGTTGTGAGGCGCCGGTTCCCGAGGGAGGTTTCGAGGCTTGGCGCTAGCGAGGAATTCCGTCCGGACGGGAGTCAGTTCGAACGGGATCTCCCCACGTGCTTGAGCCTCTTCGACACAACAAATGGAGTCAGGGCCCAGCGCTGTTTTTAGCAGCTCGATGGCATTGGCCGGATGTCGGCCCAAGATAGGTGCTGTGCCAGTACATCTGGCACCATCCAGCCCGCTCCTCCGCCATCGAGCAGGTCCCTGACCCTGGTCACCTCGCCAGGTGACACCTAAAACCGCGGTCGTGGAGGTACGGATTCCTGAGCAGTGGCTCCTGCAGACAGGTGAGAGCTGCGCTTGGCGGCGACTCTGTTCCAGACCCTGATGAGTTCCTGGTAAAAGACAGGCAGCTCCCGCATGGCAGACATGACGCCCCCCAGGCTCACAAACAGGAGCTACATGTCATAATTGAGGCAGTATTGCTGGCTAAAGAAATATGTCACCAGCGCACACCATCTAGGAGGGGGCTCGACGTAGAGGTACCTCTGCAGGGTCTAAAGACAGAAAGTCGCGAGCTGGGTGCTGACGCACATCAACACCTGACCGCCTTCCCGAAGCAGGAGACTCAGAACTGCAGCAGAGACCCAGTGCTTCCTGTTGTTCCAGAAGAAGTCCACCAGCTTCTTCTGTATCTTGGCGACAAAATCAGGGGGAGGGGTCAAAGTGACCAGCCGGTACCACAGCATAGCGGCCACCAGCTGGTTTATGACTAGCGCTTGACCCCTGTAGGACAGCACTCGGAGCAGTCCTGTCCAGCGCCCTAGGCGAGCGGCGACCTTGGCCTCCAGCTCTTGCCAGTTCGCTGGCCAGGCTTCTTCGTCGGGGCTAAGGTAGACTCCCAGATAGAGGAGATGGGTCGTGCTCCAGGCAAAAGGCCTGAACTCCTCCAGCAGGGAGTCCACCCGCCACTGACCCACCAGGAGTCCGGAACATTTCTCCCAGTTCAACCTGGCGGATATGTGGCCGAGTAAATCTCCTGGCACTCACGCATCCTCCGCAGGTCACCGGGATCCATGACCATGAGGAGCACGTCATCGGCGTAAGCCGAGAGGACGACTTCCACGCCCGGCCCTTGCAGAGCCAGTCCCGTCAACCTCGTCCGCAGGAGGCGCAGGAAACGCTCCACGCAGATGGCATATAACTGGCCGGACATGGGGCATCCCTGGTGCATCTCTCTCCCAAAGCGACGGGGCACCGTCAAAGCCCCATTAACCTCAATCAGACACTATGCGGCGGCGTACAAAAGTCAGACCCAGGCGACGAAATGCGTCCCAAACCTGAAAGCGCGCAGAGTTCCGAACAGATACTCACATTTGGCTACAACTATTTTGTTGCAAACAAAACAAACATTAAATCAAGTGCCCCCTGATTATAGGTCGGGGACACTCCAAACAGTTTTCAAGTGCCCTATTTTTTTGGGGGCACCAAAACCACAGATTATACAAGTGCCCCCTGGCTAAAAGGGGAGGGGAACACTATAATTGGCACCATAAAAAATTAAACTTTAAAACATATAAAATCAAATTAAAATTTGGTTGCCATGGGTGATGATGCACTCCAGCACCCACCTGTCACGGAAGGCCGCGAGCGTACCGGTGGACACCGTGTGGTCCATCTCCAGGGACACCCTGGCTCGGATGTAAAGGCGGAAGAGAGGCAGGCAGTTGGGCTGAACGACCCCCTCGACCGCCCGCTGCCTGGACCGGCTGATGGCACCCTTGGCCGTGCCCAGGAGCAGTCCTACGAGGAGGCATTCCGACCTGTCCGCTCCTCTCTGCACAGAGTGCTCAAAGATCAGGAGTGTGGGACTGAAGTGCAACCAGAATTTGAGGAGCAGCCCCTTCAAATATTGGAATATGGGCTGCAACCTCGCACACTCCATAAAAACGTGGAACACGGACTCCTCCAGACCGCAGAAATTGCAGGCGGCCTGGGAGCCCGTGAACCGACTTAAAAACTTATTGCACCACCCTCCAGGCCAAGTCCCCAATAAATAGAGGGAGGACTCCCGCGTAGAGTGCACTCAATTGGGACCCCCGCCTCCTCCGGACGGCAAGATGGTGCGCCATGGCGTGTCCGGATGGCAGACAAGGATGGCAAGGTGGAGAGTGTGCAGGAGCAGCCCATACAAGAAACCCCTCTGCGCAGAACTGAAAGGCACGGAGGGGATTTCCCCGAGGCGGCTCAAGTGAGGTGCCGGCTCCCGAGGGAGGTGTCAGGGCTTGGCGCCGATGAGGAATTTCATCCGGAGGGGGTCAATTCGACGGGATCTCCGCATGTGCTTGAGCCTCCTCGGCACACCTAATGGAGTCAGGGCCCAGCATTTTTAGCGACTCGATGGCATTGGCCACGTGCCGGAGTCGGCCCAGTTTAGGCGCCGTGCCAGCACGTCTGGCGCCATCCAGCCCGCTCCTCTGCCATCGAGCAGGTCCCTGACCCTGGTTACCTCGCCAACCACAGCCCTCTCGTCCACTTGCCACCTAAAACCGCAGTCGTGGAGATACGGATTCCTGAGCAGCGGCTCCTGCAGGACAGCCGCCACTCCAGACGGTGGAGAGCTGCGCTTGGTGGCGACTCTGTTCCAGACCCTGATGAGTTCCTGGTAAAAGACAGGCAGGCCACGCATGGCGGTCCTGACGCCCCCCCAAGCTCACAAACAGGAGCTGCGTGTCATAATTGAGGCTGTACTGCTGGCGGAAGAAATACGTCGCTAGCACACACCACCTAGGAGGGAGCTCGATGTAGAGGTATCTCTGCAGGGTCTGAAGACGGAAAGTCGCTAGCTGGGTGCTGATGCACACCAACGACTGACCGCCCTCCCTAAGCAGGAGACTCAAAGCCGCACCAGTGCTTCCTGTTGTTTCAGAAGAAGTCCACCAGCTTCTTCCATATCTTGGCGACAAACGCAGGGGGAAGGGTCAAAGTGACCAGCCGGTACCACAGCATAGCGGCCACCAGCTGGTTTATGACTAGCGCTCGACCCCTGTAGGACAGCACTCAGAGCAGTCCTGTCCAGCGCCCTAGGCGAGCGGCGACCTTGGCCTCCAGCTCTTGCCAGTTCGCTGGCCAGGCTTCTTCGTCGGGGCTAAGGTAGACTCCCAGATAGAGGAGATGGGTCGTGCTCCAGGCAAAAGGCCTGAACTCCTCCAGCAGGGAGTCCACCCGCCACTGGGGCATCCCTGGCGCACCCCTCTCCCAAAGCGAAGGGGCGCTGTCAAAGACCCGTTAACCTTAATCAGACACTCCGTAGCAACGTACAAAAGTCGGATCCGGGTGACGAAATGCGTCCCGAACCCGAAAGCACGCAGAGTTCTGAACAGATACCCACATTTGGTTACAAAGACTCTGCAGGTGTTCAGGTGAATGTTCTTGCTTGCCTGGGCTAACATAAATCTATTTAACAGGTAGTATGTCATTTAATTGACATTACGCTCAGTGCTTAAAGATGACATCCAGGTGTCGAAACAAAGGTAGTGCAATCATTTGATTGTTTTTTCTCTTGTTTCTGTTTTTAAGGCTTGCATCCTATTAACATGATTTAAGGGGTTGAGTTCTTCCCGGCTGTTTCTAACTGGGAGACTAATCCAAGCATGTTTCAAAGTACAATGCACTTACTCACAATAGGATTCCTGTCTGAACTGCACTGCACACTGAGATAGGTACAGCTCCTATGTAGTCAGAGTTTAATTAAAGAGAGAGAAAGTTTAAATCTAGCAAATTTAAGGTACATTTTCCCAGTAACTCCAATGAAAACCAGTCAGCCAGTTCGTATTAAATATAATGGAAACTCTTTGAGGTAATAAAGGCCACTGGAACATGCAGTTATCGGGTATGTCTTGCTACTGGCCCTTCAAGCTCTGTATTTCGGCAGTGGTCTGTAATAATAGTTACCGAGTGGTCTATTATAAATGTATTAAAATTGACCAATTATATTTTATAACCATCAGTAGAAATGTTTTCAGCTGTTATAGAATAGAAATGTTTTTTTTTGGCAATTGGCATGGGTGTTCAGAGCTGAGAGGGTTAAGTGAGATTGAGTGCAATGTGAAGTTTACTTCCTAAGTGATGACTTCTTCCTAGATTTTGATTTCTTTGACCTCACTGGGTTTATTTCACTAAAAGCAGGCAACTAATTAAACCAATCGCCAAGATGGAAAGGGCAAAAATTGAAGGAGTCTTTAAAATGTGTTATGGAGTATGATAAATTGAATCTTGGTACAACAAAGTATACCAGTTTCACTTTAGATTTTTTTCCCCCTATGAAGCTTATTTGTTTTGCTCAGAATGACTTCAGTCCCATTGTATTGACTGGGAGAGAAACGTGATCTGGTTTTTAGATGCACTAGTGCTGTTGTAGAAATGTCCCCGTTGGTTTTGGAGCAACTCCTCTATGAGTAATTAGTCAAGATGCAATCTACTTCTCAGAAAGTTAAAGAGGCATTGACATCTTATATGGAGATGAGTGATTGGTATTGGTATATTGTAGCTAAGGCTGCTACAGATAGCAATGGCTGTATCCAGCCAGATTGGGGGACAGCGAGTCTGAAGTGACCTTTTTCACAGCGTTATTTTTGAAGTGCTTAGCAACCTAATCCGCAAATGAAAGCTTCTGTCTGAAGATCCCACTGTGTCCTAACATAAAAATACTCACACACACAGTGGGCGGGCTCTCGAGCTGCAGGTTGCATTATGCTCAAGAAGCAATCTGTTTAAATTTCTGGCTGTAAACAAACCATCTTGATGAAAATGCCCCTTTAAATAATACATTGCCTCAACTCAATGACAAATTTGGAGTCTACTTGCAAACTGAGAGTGGAACACATGAGGCAATACTACCACCTACAATTTATTAATATTTGTGATTTTTGAAAATATTTTAAATGATATTAACAGTGACCAATGCCAAAATTTGATGAACAATATAATGAAATTCCGATTGAGGTCTTCCTGTGGGCAAACGAGTGAAATAGGGAAAAAAGATGCGCACTTACCTGTTGCTGCTGCGCCCGTTCGATCTTCCGAGCCTGAGGCTCTCGTGACTTCACATCGCAGCGCATGCACGTGGGAACGTGCGCAGGCCGGGAGCTGGAGACAGCAGCCAATCAGGTGTAGTATAGATTCTCATTCCTAGTAATAGGAGTTCCGTAAGTCCAGAACTCCTATTATTATGAAAGAGAACCCACCCCCCTCCCCAAACACCCAAAACACAATAGAAAATAAACTACATATTTAACATTCATTTAAATTAAAGTTCTTATTAAAAAAATATTTTCCCGACTTTTTGAAAAGTTTTTTTAATTAAGATTAAAATAAAGTTACCGTAGTGGGGAGGATTTTTTAAAAATAAAATGTGTTTTTATAACTTTATCTTAAAATGTTTCTGTGAATTTTTAAACACTTGCGCCTGTAAAAGTAGGCGATATGCCTTCTTTTTCAGGCACAAGATTTTAAAGGACATTTGCAGGGCAAGATATTCCAAAATATCAGAAATCTTGCCCTGCAAGTGTCCTCACTCCCAATATGCACGAGATCTGTCAAGCCAGAAACTTGACAGATCAGAAAAGCCGGTTTTCAGCGCATGCGCATTGCGCGCTGAAACCCGGCTTTTCCGATGCCTTCCCGAGTCTGTAGAAACTTCGTACAGACCCGGGACATCGGAATTTCAGGGCCATTTGGACTCAAGTTTCGGCTCAAGTTGCTCGTATTTTTTTGGAGCAACTAGTTTAGAATGGAGTATCTTAGAAATTGCAATTCTCAGCATTTAGTTTGCTCCAGTTCTACTGAGTTGGAATAGTTTAGTTTTAGAACAGTTTTTTTTTCAAAAGGCGGTGTTACCAGCCACTTACGGCTGTTTTGCAAGTTTAGGCAGCGAAAACTTACTCCAAACTAACTTAGAATGGAGTAAGTGTAGATTTTTGTACACTCAGAAAAACCTTGCCTACACTGTCTCTGTCAGTGTCGCTCTCTCTGCCTGTCTCTGTCAATGTCTCTCTGTGTTTCTGACAGTGAGGGGTGGGGGGAGAGGGGGTGGGGAAAGAGGGGGGGAGGAGGGAGGGGGTGGAGGGAGAAGTGAGAGGGAGGAGGAGGAGGAGCGAGGAGGTGGATGGGGGAGGGAGGTGGATGGGGAGGGAGGAGGATGGGGGGAGGAGGAGGGAGGGGGAGGAGGGGCTAAACACTGGGGGGGGTGAACGGAGGCTGAACACGGTGGGGGGAGGGGGGTGAACGGAGGCTGAACGCGGCGGGAGTGGTGGTGGGTGAACATCCTGAGTATAACACACTTAATTTATTTACGATTAGATATTCTATCAATTCTTCAAAACTCAATAACGTTTTTGAAATGTTGAGGTCAAGCATTCATAGATCAGGCAAACAGTATACATGCAATAGTACTTAAATATACACGTAACACATAGTACTTCAACCACACTTACGATGTTGAGGGACTCAAAACGCTTTACAGTTCTGAGCTCAGTATTTCAGGCCGATCAAACCCTAACCATTCCACATCTTATTACAAACTGCCAATTTTTATACATTTCACTCCTGTGAATTCGCACATTTCTGCATAAACGATTATACCAAAAGTTAAAAGAGAACTCCATACGAGAAGAACCTATGCCTTTACAATAACTTCATTTAGCCTGCAGAGATTCAGGGGCGATGAGCTACTGCACATGCGCGCACACTCTAGCGCACATGTGCAGAGGTCCCGGCACTGATTTCAGCCCCCCACCCCTTGTGCTGCACTACGCCAAGCACGAAGACGTCCTGAGAGAGGAACTCGGAGAATCACAAGGTACTTTTTCAGCGCCCTTTTTGTTCCAGAAAGTCGGCACATCTTATGGAGGTGTGCCGTTTTTCCAGGGGGCAGAAGCTTGGGCCCATTATTTCTATTTAAAAAAAAACATTACTTTTAAACAAAGGAGCTTTGACAACCCAAATAACAGCACTTGTAAGTTGTACAGCCAGATTTTAAATATCTTTGTGACATAAAGCAGAATTGCTGGAGCTGAATAAAAATTACTGGCGGATAAACTAATATACTCTACCCGTTATAAACCTTGCACAAAGGATGTTTGTCAGACAGCCACCATTCCTTGTGCCAAAGTAGTTAGCTGCACTTCAGCATTATGATAAATTGATAACTGTAATAAGCACAGCCAGAACATACAAAAATTAAATGCATTTGTAAATAGTAACGTGCAAGTAAAAAGGATAACAGTGATTAAAAGGACCTGTGGCTTAAGAGGAACATTCGGAGAAGAGAGTAATAAAATATACAGGAAATAGATATTAAATGGCGAGTAGGAATATATGGGAGCAATTATAAGACAGTAATCTAATCAAGCAGGTTAGAAGTGTCTGAAGAACACTGAGATTCGATTACAGCCTTGAAATCACTTTAAGTTATCTGTTATTTTCATAAGAGGGTTTTGTTAGCTTTTGCATCGTCAGCAGTTGTCAGTGCAGCTGCCAACTCTCAGTGTCATTTGGCACTTTTATATTAGTTCTTGACTCCAGGATAGCGGTGCTGAAGTGGAGGCCCATGGCTTTGGTGTACCAGCCTATCACCAGTCACTGTTGTGGGCCAGTGGGAAAGAGGTGCTGGCTTTCCATGGCTCCAACTGACACTCTCTCAGCCCATCAAAGGCAGGGTCCTGGGTGTCACTGGAAATAAAGTTTACACTCTTTCTGTCATAGCGGCGTTAATGGTTGGGTCAATCACTGCTGGCTGCCAAAGACACATTATCATTAAGATGACCAAGCCTCTTGATCCCTTCAAGCTAAAGAATTCATAATTGTGTTGCCATTCTTGAGAGGGATTTATGCATGTGAGAAGAGGGAGATAAGAGAGAATTTTCCATTTTAAAGGTCCCTCATGAGAAGACAGTGGGAGTTCTCCTTTTTGAAGCACCGAACCTCAGTACCACCTCAATTCTAATTGGTTTAAAAAAAACTGCACCCAAATTCTCCTGCTAAAGAAGCACCATTGCCCTTTAATGGTCACCGGGAGCATGGCCTGCCAGATTTCAATTTATCGGTTATGCCCATCAGCTCAATTGACCTCAAATTTTGTCCCGAACCTAATCCAAATTGAAACCGCCACTACAGAAGTGGTGATAGGAACTGTGCAGTGGTATCCCTGAGTGGGGTACTGCATTGATGATGCCATTTTATCTGGTGAAGCTGAAGGTTGGTGTAACTTTGCCTGCATATCAGTTTTAGCTGTTTCATGCTCTGGAAGTTTTGTCAACATTTTTAGTGCTATATCTAATCTAATCAGCTCTTCAGAAAGTACAGTTTTGGACTGGGCATATGGATTTCCCAATTGGAATCCCTTTATTATTGGCCCAGAATTTCAGCAGGGGCTGTGGGAAACCCGTTCACCCTGGTTTCCTGACTGCTTTCCCCGCGCTCGCTACCTGCCTCCATATAAAAATTACGGCCACTGAATTCAAAAGCAGTGAAGTCATGTTAAACTTGTATAGGACCGTGGTCAGGCCACACTTGGAGTACTGAGCGCGGTCTCCATACTATAAACAGGACATCGATGCACTGGAGAAAGTGAAAAAGACTTGCAGTGCTGGTACCAGAACTGATAGATTACAACTATCGGGAAAGATTGAACAGGGTTGGGGCATTTTCCTTTTGAAAAGAGAAGACTTAGAGGAGATTTGATAGAGGTCTTTAAAATTATGAATGGGTTCGACAGGGTAGATGTGGAGAGAATGTCCCCATTTGTGGGAGAATACAAAACTAGGGGCCACAAATACAAGATAGTTGCTGATAAATCCAAGAGGGAAATCGGAAGAGCTTTCTTTACCACAAAGTTGAACTCGCTACCACAGGAAGTGGTTGAGGCAAATAACTTAGATACTTTCAAAAGGAAACTAGGTGAGTACATGAGAGAAAAGGGAATAGAAAGATATGCTAATAGGCTGAGATGAGGCAGATAGAATGGGAGGAGACTCGTGAGGCGTATGGACACCAGCACAGACTCAATGGGCCGAATGGCCTGTTCCTCTGCTGTATATTTTGTGTACTTTGTTGTAAAACATATGGAATCATTTCCTACATAGAGGTGGAGGCAAAAAACAAATAGACTTTTACATCCATAATTTTTCTTGTGATCTCCCATTGCTTATTGATAAAAGTTAAAAAAAATAAATCAAGCCCAGTGGTGTTCTCTTCACCCCGTGTGTACAGATAAAGTATTTTGTTCCTCTCACAGTTAAGCTAATAAATAAATCTATGTCTGTAATGTGCTGCAGCTCCATAAATATACAATGCCTTGAATATTGCCAAATATTTTTCCTGTATAAATTATTTCAGATAAAGTTTAAAAGTTCATGCTTACTTTATTTTGATATTTTCATACAAAGAAACACATTTGGAGTTGCCTTCACAGTCTTGATAATAGTATTACAAATCAGTCAGCTATCGATATTCTTTCAGGTTCAGTGATGCTGGTCACTCCCAGAAGTGGTCCCCATGCCTTATGTTCAGGAGTGTGCCTCTATTGCCTAATATCTAATGATAGTGTAACCTAGGAGGAGGAGGGATAATAATAACACCTTCTTAAGATCCAAACTGGAATTGTGTATTTCACATGTGCCCTCGTATATGCTTCTCTAATCTTTCGGAAAGTAGACTGAAAATATTTACTGAGACGAGGCCAGACCTGAATGATTAACCTGCTTTATTTCACAGACAGCAAGCGAATGTACAGAGCGATAGTTAGAATCAAAACATATTTTCTTTACTTAGATTCAGACTTCTCCTTGTGAATAAGAACAATAGCAAACGACACAGCCCTGCTAGGGGGCTAAATGCAGGCTCCTTTAGTCCATTTTAACAATTAAACAAACCAACTCTTATATGAACTTGGTTTGCACTAATCTTATAATAAACTTCTTAGGCTTTTTTCGCCTTTCTCTCAACAGACCGGTCTGATGCCTGACTTTCAAACAGGAAGTAGGGAGGATTAGAAGGCTACCCCTCTAACTTCTTCCTTGTTGAGTGATTCACCAGTAGGTCTGTCCGTAAAATCAGCGACCTTCTCCTCCACCCAAGAATGAATTCTCCAAAGATACGGCAGACATGGCTCCCTTCTCTTTAGTACTTTGTTCACAGATTAATATTTCCCAGATAATTGCCACAAGGTTGTCAGCCTTGGCTCATTGGTACTACTCTCGCCTCTGAGTTAGAAGGTTGTGGGTTCAAGTCCCACTCCAGAGGACGAGCACATAATCTAGGCTGACACACCAGTGAAGTACTGTACTACACTGTTGGAGGTGCCGTCTTTCAGATGAAATGTTAAATCGAGATCCTGTGAACATAAAAGATCACATGGTACTGTTTGAAAAAGAGCAGAGGAGTTCTCCCATTGTCCTGGCCAAAATTTATTCCTCATTCAACACCATTAAAACAGATTATCTGATCATTATCTCATTGCTGTTTGTGGGATTTTGCTGTGGCATTTGCAAATTGGCTGCCACATTTCCCTACATTGCAACAGTGACAACACTTCAAAAAAGTACTTCAATGACAGTAAAGCGCTTTGGGACATCTTGTGGTCATGAAAAATGCTATATAAATGCAAGTTCTTCCTTTCTTTATTTAATAGAAAACAAGATGGCAGCAAAATTATTTTCAGTGAGTATTTGTAGAAATGTCATTGGTTCCCCTTTTGCGCCTTGCTGTTAGCAGCTGTTTGCTGATGGTAGATTCTGGGTTGTTCGTGTTTGAACTTCATGATTGCCACTTTCGGTTCCCATGTCCTACCTGTCGATTGGTACAGGTTGAGTTGCGATTTATTGCTGAGCCAATCAGCTGCAAATGTGATGCCTTTCATGTGTGGCACTTTGAAATTTGACAAAAATACCAGCATTGTTTGCCTTTTCAGAGCTGTCCAGATAGAATTTTATTAACGGTCTTCCTTTGCTATCTTTGTTTGCACTTTAGTTCATCACAGGCAGAGGTGATTCATAATAAGAGTACCAAATCCCAGTAATAGTGGGTTCTCCTGACAGTAAGGCAGGGTTTTCCTGGTAAAAATCACTTTTCTAAGGTGGTCTAATACTCCTGTATATAAGTATTTACCTGTTTTCATCTTTCTATCTTGGTAGAAATGTCATCTCCTACAATGAAGAAGCCCGAGAAGCCAATGTATAGTGGCCCCACATCTCCACAAGGTTCATCACCACGACTGAGCACTTTCCCACCGCATCATCACCCTGGCATCCCAGGACACAGTGGTAATTCTATTCATATTTTTACTACGGAGATTTATCTGTGTATTAAATAAGTGGAAACAAATTGGAAAATACAGCTGATACACCATTCTCTCAGGCCCTCTCACCTTCTGAGGATGCACAGTGCTTTTTGATCAGTACAGATTTTTGCTTAATCAGGTTGGGGAAATTTCAGTTCCACCAAGAACATTCCACTTGACAGCTTTGACTGTAATACAGTGCAAAGTAATGTCATCACAATAGTACAGTACTGGTGACGGTCAAAACTCTGAGCTTGGCTGCCTCGTGTCCACTTGTGTTTTGAGATGAGCTCTGTATCTAGAAACTTGAGGGGGATCCTGACTATGTGTTACCCTTCTGAAGTGCACCTCCTGATGCTTAGATCCCTGTTGCAGTCTTGATAACATAGTTGCAAACTAATTCTGCTGAAGGAAGGCAGAATAAGGAGAACCTGCACTCCACTATATCAACTTGCACTATCTTTTTCTACATATAGACTCAACATCAAATATAACTGATGGAATATTTCAGATAAAATGGAAGTTTTTCCTGGAAGATTGATGATTACTGACAGTAGAATCAAAGAATTGTCTAAGTTTATGGCACAGAAGAAGGCCATTTCAGCCCATCGTGTCTGTGGCGGCCAAAAAAGAGCTATCCAGCCTATTGCCAATTTCCATTTCTTGTCCCTCTGCCTTGCAGGTTACGGCACTTCAAGTGCACAGTCAAGTACTTTTTAAATGCGATGAGGGTTCTGCCTCTACCACCCTTTCAGGCAGTGAGTTCCAGACCCTCACCACACTCTGGGTGAAAAAATATCTCACCACTAATCCTTCCACCAATTATTTAAACCTATGGCCGCAGGTTGTTGACCCCTATGCTAAGTGAAATAGGTCCTTCCTATCCACTCTACCGTCATAATTTTATACACCTCAATAAGGTCGCTCCTCAACCTCCTCTGTTCCAAAGAAAACAACTCCAGCCTATCTGAACTTTCCGAATAGCTAAAATTCTCCAGTCCTGGCAACATCTTCGTAAATCTCCTCTGCGCCCTCTCTAGTGCAATCACATATTTCCTGGAATGTGGTGACCAGAACTGTATACAGTACTCTAGCTGTGGCCTAACTATACAATTCAAGCATAAACTCCCTACTCTCATATTCTATGCCTTGGCTAATAAAAGGAAAGTATCCCATATGTCTTCTTAACCACCTTCTTAATCATGCCTCCTACATTGAAGTCTAAATCATTGATGTATATCACAAAATGTAAGGGACCTGAGCCCTGCGGAACCTCTTCCTGTCACAAAAACACCCATCAACCATTACCCTTTGCTTCCTGCCGGTGAGCTCATTTTGGATCCAACTTGCCACTTTCCCCTGGACCCCAAGGGCTTTGACTTTTTTGACCAGTGGGACCTTGTCACAGCCATGCTAAAATCCACGGAGACTACATCAAATGTACTACCCTCATCCACCCTCCTTGTTACCTCCTCAAATAATTCAATCAAGTTAGCCAGACATAACCTCCCCATAACAAATCCATGCTGACAGTCCTTAATTCATTTCTAAATGAAGATTTATCCTGTTGCTCAAAGTTTTTTCCACTAATTTGCCCACCACTGAGATTAGGCTGATTGGCCTGTAATTACTCGCTCTATCCCTTTCTCATTTTTTTAAACAAAGATACAACGTTAGCAGTCCTCCAATCCTCCAGCACTACACCTATAGCCAGGTGGAAAATGATGGTCAGAGCCTCTGCTATTTCCTCCCTTGCTTCTCTTAACAGCCTGGGATACATTTCAGCCAAGCCTGGTAATTTTTTTTACTCAGAAGAGTCTACTGTTCTTGCTTTTAAACATTAAACTTTACTCAAGGGGGTAGTGCTTTGAATCTTGTGCATTTAGTCCTTGATGGGTTGTGTCTACCTTTCCTCAAAATAGTATTGAATTATCCTCTTCTGAGTCGTTCTTCTCTGAAAGGGCTATTTTAAAAGGATAAACAAATGCACTCCAGTGACATCAATCAAGGGGATTGAACAGCCCGAAACAACCAGAATAGCAAATCTATTAAACTGATCAGGAACCAGTTCAGAATAGTGATTGGAGGCCTAGGGTTTGTTCTGTTAAACAACTGTGCTAAATTGTATTCCCTTAAGTCAATGTTCCACTAGGCTATATACGGAAGCCTTTAATAAACTGATATTGCACACATAGATAGTGTTGGCTGTTGCAGGAACTGAAAATATGAGTGCTGCAGATGCTGTGTTAAGACCACTAGCGTGCAGAAATTTCAAAGTTTAGAAAATCTATTAATTTGTTTGTTTTCTATTTCTAGTCATCTCAACAAGAAGCCCACCTCCTCCATCACCGCTACATTTCTCAGCCTCCACCATCCTCCCTCCTGCACCCAGTAGTTACTTCTCGCACCCAACAATCAGATACCCACCGCACCTTACCCCTCAGGACTCGGCAAAGAACTTTGTGCAACTTGGCTGTGGCCCGTCCAATCCACAAACCAGCCAGGTTAGTCACTTAATGCTGAAGTGTGAATATTTACACATTTCAATTGACAAATGAAAGGCTGTCATTTTACAATAATTGAGTTAAAAGTACAGGCTGGTGAACTATATTTTGTTTATTTCTCCAAGTCTCTAAAAATAGAAACTGACTGTGAAGCAAAAAAACCACCTACTAGGAAGACACTTCCAATGTTTTATGCCTTTGCTTTTGTTTGGTGCAGAGTATTTTCTGTTAATTTGAGGAGGTGGTGGGGGGCGGGGGCGTGGGGAGGCAAGGGGGGTGCTGGCGGTGGCGGGGAGACGATTTCCTAAATAGGTAGCTTTTAGAAAAGTTGACAAGACAATCCTGGTGTCTGCTGACACAGGCTTTGCTATAACTATCAGCTGCTCCGATATGGACACATGCTTGGTACAAATCGAGATCTTTTGGGCCGTGGGGTTAAATGGTTTCAAGAAATTAACAGTAAAAATAAACTCCCAAACTCTGGCAGCTGCTGTAAGGAGTACAAAGATCCTTAAACCTTTCAACTAGTGTTAATGTGAGTCCTGACAATTAACACTTGTGTATGTTAAGGGTCCAGAGGCATTCCCAGTCGCTCGGTGGCCTCTACCCTGCTGTTTAGCTTGTCTATACAATGACATTCATTTGTGATGACCTGTACCTTTGCACTTATTTACAACAACTTGCATTTATATAGCATCTTTAATGTGGTAAAATGTCACAACAACAATGACAACAACCTGTATTTACATAGCACCTTTAATGTAGTAAAACATCCCAAGGCGCTTCACAGGAGTGTTTTAAGACAAGTACATTTGACACCGAGCCACATATGAAGAAACTACGGCAGATGATCCTTGACCCCACTGTGCTTGCAAGCTCCCATCTCCAACCTCCCTTTCCACTCCAAATTTCTTGAATGTGTTGTCGCCTCCCAAATCTGTGCCCATCTTTCCCGGACCCCATGTTTGAATCTCCCTTCAATCTGGTTTCCTCCCCTGCCACAGAACCGAAACGGCTCTCATCAAAGTCACAAATGACATCCTTTGTGACTGTGACAAAGGTGAACTATCCCTCCTTGTCCTTCTCAACCTATCTACAGCCTTTGACACTGCTGACAACTCTATCCTCCTTCAGTGCCTTTCCACCATCGTCCAGCTGGTTCCATTCTTATCTATCCAATCATAGCCCGAAAATCACCTGCAATGGCTCTCTTCCCACTTCCGCATCGTTACCTCTGATGTCCTCCAATGATCTGTCCTTGGCCCCCTCCCATTTCTCATCTATATGCTGCCCCTTAGCGACATCATCCGAAAATTCAGCGTCACTTTCCACATGTACGCCGACGACACCCAGCTCTACCTCACCACCCCTTCTCTCAACCCCTCCACGGTCTCTAAATTGTCAGATTGCTTATCTGACATCCAGTACTGGATGAGCAGAAATTTTCTCCAATTAAATATCAGGAAGACCGAAGCCATTGACTTTGGTCTTCACCACAAACTGTGTTCCCTAACCACCAATTCATCCCTTTCCATAGTATCTGTCTGAGGCTGAACCAGACTGTTCACAACCTAGGTGTCACAGTTGATTCTGAAATGAGCTCCCGGCTACATATCCGTGGCATAACTAAGACCACCTATTTCCACCTCTGTAACATTGCCCGTTTCCGTCCCTGCCTCACTCATCTGCTGCTGAAACCCTCTTCCAGGCCTTTGTTACCTCTAGATTTAACTACTCCAATGCACTCCTGGCTATCCTATGTAAACTTGAGGTCATCCAAAACTCGGTAGCCCATGTCCCAACCCGCACCAAGTCCCAGTCACCCATCACCCCTGTGCTCGCTGACCGACATTGGCTCCAGGTTAAGCAACGCCTAGATTTCAAAATTCTGATCCTTGTTTAAAAATCCTCGCCCCTCCCTATCTCTGTAATCTCCTTCAGCCTCACAGCCCCTGAGATGTCTGCGCTCATCAAATTCTGCCCTCTTGAACATCCCTGATTATAACTGCTCAACCATCGGTGCTCGTGCCTTCAGTTGTTTGGAACTCCCTCCCTAAACCTCTACCTCTCTTTCCTCCTTTAAGACGCTCTTTAAAACCTACCCCTTTAAACAAGCTTTTGGTCCGCTGCCTTAATTTCTTCTTTTGTGGCTCGGTGTCAAATTTATCTGTTTTTTCTTATAACACTGCTGTGAAGCACCTTGGGACGTTTTACTATGTTAAAGGCACTATGTAAATGATAGTTATTATTATCTTAACTGGGCAATTTTCTCCAATCTTTTATTACAGGCCGCAGCCTGCGCTCCCCAAATTCTGAATTAACAGTCTTCTTTAACAGTCCCCTCTGTCGCACGCTTCCCCACTCCCTCTCACTCTAGATTACAGCCCTTCCCCATTCCCTCCCACTGCTCCTCCCCACTCCCTCCCTTCCTTCCCATTAGAGTTTACTGCTCCTCTCCAATCCCCTTGCTCCTCCCACTCTGTATTCCTGCTCCTCCCTGATCTCTCTTCCCTCCTCTATCAGAAGCCAATGTTTAATTCATAACCTCTTCTGAACTCTCTCCCAAGGCTACTTCACCTTCCTGCCTCTCTTCTTTCCTTCAAAGACCTGTTTAAAAGCGTATGAAGGTGCCTTCAATCCTTTTCCCCTTAATCCCTGCCATCTCTTGCTCAGCATCCTCCTCCCACCAACGTTTCCTCTCCTCCGCTCCCCCCCCATTGTAAAGCACTTCCAATTGCCTTTCTACGCAAGGAGCATTATGTAAGCACAAGTTGTTGTCATTGCTTGCTTTATACCATAACATCATTTAAAATTGAACAGCAAACATCTTCGCTTATTATTTTTTCTGGTGAGGTTGTCAGCACTCAAAGTCATTTGAAGCAAGTGTTTGTGGCTGCACTCTTCTAATTCCCGATCCAAGGTGATTCCTTTAAAAAAAAAATCTGTTACGAACGTAGCTTTTATGTTATGTTATTGGACAGGATTGTTTCCCAGCAGTTATGATGCTTGACCTACCTTGCATCATGTGACATGAAGACATTCTTAATATGTTCACTGTGGTGAAAAGCTCGAATGCCAGGGGATACAGGATAACAATGAGGATTTTGGGAGTAAGGAGAGGTGGAGTGTTTTTCATGCAAAGGAAAATAAACTTATGGAATGAAGTACCAAGGGAGATCTTTGAAGGAGACAATGTGAATGGGTTCAAATGGATGCATTTCTGCTGGTGGGAGGGGGGGGGGGGGATATGATGAAGAGCTGTGATGGTGGGGTTAATCTATGAAAAGGAATGGGCTTGTTCAGTCTAATGGCTTTTTCCTGTCTGTGAAGTTGCTTATATTCTTAATGGGGGAAAAAAAATCTGCTTTTTTTAATGTACAAGTCATTACAATGTAATTCTACACACAGATATTTTACAAATTACACATAGCCAGTATCTGTTGTTATAAACAGTATGTTCTGGCTGAATTATTTCTTCTTCAAAATTTGAACTTTGGTCCGTCTCTAATTACATGTCAGCAGGAACTAGGGAAAAGGTTTGCTGAGAGACTTGGAATAGTTATGTTTGACTAGTATTCTTGGCTTAACTGGGCAGAATACCTTAAGGCAGTGACCATTAGCAGTAGTCGTGAGGGGGTTAAATAGTTTGTTAAATCTTTTCAATATTAGTTTATGACATGTAATTGGACCAAACGACAGGAGGAAATTATGAAAGATGAGTTAAATACTTTCAATTGTTGAATGGCAAACTGCCATTGAATTCACTGCTAATCTAGCCTTTCTTCATTTCCTTTAAAACGTTATTAAAATATTTCATAAATTAACTCTAAATTAAGTCACCATGCACAAAGGGGAGCCTTATAAAATTCAGTCATTGTTGTTACTGCAACAGGCTGGGTAGGATTACATTTTTGAAGGAAAAAAAAGGAAAACAGATGGCGGTCACAGAGTAAGAAGTTTCATTGAGTATAACTCTTGTATTACAAGTGATAAAAATGGAGAAACTCGATGGCTGATCATCGAGTTGTATTGACAAATGGATCTTGTTTTATGGGAGCTTGTGATTATTCCACAGCTGAGGAATGCGGTAATTGAGTGAAGTGAAAACAGAAACAGCAATAACTGAAATTCATTTTTAGTAAACCATCTGCATCGCGACTCACATTCTAGAGCGTACTTACTACCAAATCTAGGGAATTATTTGGATGTCATCTCTTTTGGAAAGATGTTGCAAGAAATCTGTAATCCTCCCACCCCTGACCACCAAGGGTTAAAGACAGTCATAACTCAATCCTGACTCACACTCTTGAGCAAGAGCTGCTGAAACCCACTGCCACTTTTGTACCATACTTATGCGTTTTATTATGTCTAATCTGAGATTTCTTTTGATGAGGACTGCAGCTAAAAGTAAAATATATTCTGTATAATTACTTCAGCACCTCCATGCAGAAGCTTACTTCAGTTCTAACCAATAAATGGTCCTTGAGAGAAAAGTAGGGATATACTGAGTAAATATTGTCTTCCTCGCCTGTGGGGTAATCTGGCAGAGCAGAGAGGAACAGGAGGAGGCCATTCAGTCCCTCGAGCCTGTTACACCATTCAATTAGACCATTTCTGATCTGCATCTTAATTCCATCGACCCCCTTGTTCTGAACTCTCCCACAATCTCCCGCCCATGGTTCAATCCAACTCATTTTTATTCTGCTGAAATCAATGCAATAAAAATCAGGCACATTCTACAACAAGCAAGTGATCCACGCCATCAGATTACTGCCAAATGTAACAGTCACACAGCAGAGTTGATTTGTCTTTTGAATGCTTATCTTGAACATATTCTCTCAAACCAGAGTAACCAGTTTAATTGCTTTTTAATTTATTTCAACATAGAACGATAGAATAGTAAAGCCTATTGTGCCTATATGCTCTCTCTGAGAAAGTTTTCAATTAATCCCATTCCCCTGCTCTAACCTTTTTTTTAATTTTACATATATATTTATCCTATTCCCTTATTTAAGGTATTCTGAATTCTGCTCCCATGTCCCAACAACCCTCTGTGCAAAAAATATTCATTTTAACCTGTGTCCTTTTGCTGATGATGTTGAATTTATGCCCTTGTAATTACTGACTCACTGGCCATTGGAAATAGTTTTTCTTTTAAATTTACTTTATTAAAACCCCTTATAATTTATGAACACCTCAGATCTCTTAACCTTCTTTGATCTGGTGAATTTTGTGGTAGAGGCATAGCTGTTTTGTTTTGCACAATATTTTTAAGACCAATTTTCTGAAAACTCTTCCAAGTGCATAATGTTTTATCCTGAAGAAGGATGAGTGCAATATAAATCTCCGATCAACACCTGAGTTTCAATATCCAAACCTGATTTCAAGTTGTGAGTGGTAACAGAGTCTAAACATTATCAAAAAGCACTAACATGACGTGATTCCTTATCTTAAATCAGCACATTCCTTGGTCTACCACATGATAGGGATCATATTTTAATTCAAAGAATACCTGCCAGTATATTCTGTAATACCCCTATGATTTGTAATGGACTGTTTTTCTCCATTTTACTGAGTAAAATTGTTATGTTGCACTTTGTTCTAGCATGAAACTAGTTGTGTAGAGGTCTCTAACCCAGCTTCAACACAGTCTAGAATTATGTTGGTTCATTTATGAAATTTCAGGTTTGTTAATGCGGAGAGGGATCACTTCACTCATGTCCCAGCTGACTGAATTGCTCTTCTTCCCTTCCTTCCACTATCTCTTCCCATTCTCTTGCTCTCAGTCTCTCTGACACATTCACTTTTATGGTTCTCTCTTCCCTTCTCCTCCTTAATAAATCATTCAGTCAGTCATTTTTAGGGCTGGGTTTACTTCTGGTTACATCATGATGGAGAGATGTGTTTATACTTGACAGTATTTATGTAAACAAGTACTGCAGGTCCTAACTGTACTGCCTTACTGTCATTAAGCATATTTTTATATGAATATGAATAAACCTTATTTAATAAGGTCTATTCATATTTTAGCAGTAATTTTAGTTTACGTGAGCATTTGTCCCAGTTTCCTTGCTAAAATCTTTGTTCTAAAAACAATGTTGGTTCTATTTTCTTGATGGCTTTTATTCTTTTAACACAAGTAACTTTTCCTTATAGAATATCACACTGGAAATATTTGCTTAATTTCACATACTTGTCTTACGCTGTTTTAAGTTGCAACATTCTGAAAATTAAATGTTCAAATCTCTGAGGATGCATGTTGGATGCCTTAGTCCTTAAGTTATGAGCACAGTACTACTTGAGAATTAGTTCCTTAAGGGTTGATAGACGTCCAAGTTAGACATAAAATGGATTGGGAGTAGAATGGACCGTGCATGATTACCACTACTTGTCCAGCTGAGGAAAAGACTGTGTTTATTTGAAAATATGTTAATGATATGATTTCAACAGCACAGCAATTTGTATTTATATAGAGCTGCTCACAGAAAATAACATCTCACAAAACTGCATAAGGCAAAAAGATGACATTGAGTACATAGAAACATAGGGCCCAAGTTTCCACACGATAAAAAACGGCGCCGGAAAAAAAACGCGCTATTCTCGAGCGCTTTGCAGCTCCTTGTCTGTTTGGCGCGGCGCCCAGGGGGGCGGAGCCTACACTCGCGCCGATTTTGCAAGTGGGAGGGGGCGGGTACCATTTAAATTAGTTTTTTTCCTGCCGGCAACGCTGCGCGTGCGCGTTGGAGCGTTTGCGCACGTGCAGTGTGAAGGAAACATTGGCACTCGACCATTTTTGTAGTTCTTTGTAGCTGTTTAGTTTTTGAACATTTTTTAATAAAAGCATATTGCCATCACCACATCAGCACTGAGAAGGCTGCAGGAAGCCTCAGAAAGTTGAGGCAGCCGTTTCCCTCCCCCTCCCCGCCCGCCATCGGGAATAAACGGCTTTCTCCTCCCCCCCCCCCCCCGCGGGAACGAACGGCTTTCTCCTCCCCCCCCCCCCCCCCGCGGGAACGAACGGCTTTCTCCTCCCCCCCCCCCCCCCGCGGGAACGAACGCCTGCAGCATTCTCCCTGCCTGAAGCACTTTCACACAGGTAGGAAGATGGTTTATTTAATCTTTTCTTTGCTTATAAATGTTTATTCAGGTTGGATTTATTTGTATAATATTTGTATAAGTATAAATAAGGATTTATTATAGAATTTAATGACTTCCCTTCCCCCCCCCTCCCCCCCCCCCCCACCTCGTTCTGGACGCCTAATTTGTAATCTGTGCCTGATTTTTTAATGTGTAGACAAGGTTTTTTCAGTTCTACAAAAATCTTCACTTGCTCCATTCTAAGTTAGTTTGGAGTATGTTTTCACTGTGGAAACTTTGAAATCAGGCTTCAGTGGTCGGACACGCCCCCTTTTGAAGAAAAAATTCTGTTCCAAAGTGGAACTGTTCTACCTGACTAGAACTGCAGAAAAAAAAATGTGGAGAATTGCGATTTCTAAGATAGTCCGTTCTCCAGCAGTTGCTCCTAAAAATCAGGCGCAAATCATGTGGAAACTTGGGCCCATAGGAGCAGGAGTAGGCCATTCAGCCTATTCCACCATTCAATGAGATTATGGCTGATCTGCGACCTAACTCCATATTCCTGCCTGTGGCCCTTATCCCTTAATACCTTTGGTTAACAAAAATCCATCAATCTCCAATTTAAAATTAACAATTGATCTAACATCAGTTGCTGTTTGCAGAAGAGAGTGAAACTTCTCCACCCTTTGTGTGGACGTTTTGCCTAATTTCACTCCTGAAAGGTCATGCTCTAATTTTCAGGCTATGCCCCCTCGTCCTAGAATCCCCAACCAACAGAAATAGTTTTTCTCTATCTAACCTATCTGTTCCCCTTAGTATCTTGAAAACTTCAATCACATCACCCCTTAACTTTCTGAATTCTTGGGAATACAACCTTAATTTATGTAATCTCTCCTCGTAACTTAACCCTTGATTCCAGGTATCATTCTGGTAAACCTACGCTGCACTCCCTCCAATGCCAATACATCTTCCTAAGGTGTGGTGCCCAGGTGTGGTCTAACCAGGATTTTGTATAGCTGCAGCATAACTTTTACCCCCTTGTATTCTACTCCTCTAGATATAAAGCCCAGCATTCCATTAGCTTTTTTGATTATTTTCTGTACCTGCTCATGACATTTTAATGATCTATGTACCTGGACCCACAAGTCTCTTTGGCTATCCACTGTTTTTATCTTTTCATAATTTAGAAAGTACCCTGTTCTATCTTTTTTAGGTCCAAAATGGATGACCTCACATTTGCCACAGTTTTGCTCATTCACTTAATCTATCAATATTTCTTTGTAATTTAATGCTTTCATCTATACTGCCTACAATGTCCCCTATCTTTGTATTATTGGCAAATATGACTTTCTATGCCATCATCTAAGTCATTTCCTTGGGATTTCTGGCATGCTATCATTTTCTTCTACTGTAAATACTGTAACTACACCACTCCTTTAGCCACATGTTCACTTCTCTAATCAGCTTATCCCTACATCAATTTGCACATGGCTCAGGTAATAATCCAGAGATTATAACCCTTGAAGTCCTGTTCTTTAATTTAGCTCTTGGTTCCTGGTACTCCCCAAACAGGACCTGTTGCCTACTCTTCCCTATGTTGTTGATCCCAACATGGACCACAACAACTGGATCCTCCCCCTCCCTCTCCAATATCCTTTCAAGCTGGTTTGAGATGTCCCTCACCCTGGCACCAGGTAGGCAACATGCCATGTGAGACTCTCGATCTTGCTTACAAAGCATGCTATCTTCCCCCCTAATTATTGAATCCTCTACAACTACCACATTACGCCACCTCCTCCTCCTCCCTTTGGACAGCCTCCTGCTTGAAAATGCATGGTCAGCATTCTGGCTGTCCTTCCGACAGTCTGTATCCTTATCCTCACAGGTACCAAGTACATTGTACCCGCTGGATAGGATCAGTTTCTGTGGATCTCATTTCCTTTCTTACCTGGGTTCTCCTTACTCTGCACACTATCGGTCACACCAACCCCATTCTGATCCTGCACCTCTCTATGAGGTATGACCAAGGTCTGGAGCAAACTGTCCAGATACTCCTCCCCCTCCCTTATGTGTTGGAGTGTCTCCAACTTGCACTCCAGCTCAATGACTCTGAGCCGGAGAAGTTCGGGTCGGAGACATCTCCTGCAGACGTGTTTGCTTGGGACAGTCTCGCTGGCCACAAACTCCCGCATACTGCAGTCCAAACACACAACTTGCTTTGCCATATCTTAGTCCAGTCTTATTTTATTTATTTAATTAGTTCGTCTTTATTCAATGATTATTTATAGATATATTAATTAGATTAACTAGTTAAGTTTTTAATTTGATAAAGTACTTTATTTGATAAAGTTTCCCGCTCTTAGTTTAAACCACTGTCCTAGCTTAGAGAAAAAAACGCTGTAATACTCACCAACCAATCACCAATCCGCTGTCCTTTCACGTCACTCCTTGATTTTTGATGTTTTTAACATGCTGTGTCTCCACTCCCACTCTGTTTAAAGTGCTCTGTCGCTCTGGCTCCATTCCCACTCTGTTTAAAGTGCTCTGTCGCTCTGGCTCCACTCCCACTCTGTTTAAAGTGTTCTGTCACTTTGGCTCCACTCCCGCTCTGCGTAAAGCGCTCTATCACACTGGCTCTCCTCCCGCGCTCATTTTAAAACTTTCTGCCGCTCTGACCCCACTCCCACTCTTTTTAAGGGGGAGACTGGAGACAGTCAAAGAGATAGTTTTTGTAAGGAAGCTTTTGAAGGCATGAAGGGATGTAGTGAGGAAAAGAGTATTTCAGACAAAAGACAGGGGCATAGTGACTGAATGAGAGTGTTACACATCTAACAGCAATGTTGATTGCTTGCTCTGAAAAATTACACTTGCTTTTTTACTAATTTAATTTCTGTAAATGGAAAACAATTTGTTAGTTTTGTGTAAGTTGTGCTAAGAATGCTACAGTATACTGATCCTGAGTTCTCTGTGTTCCTTTCCATAGCCTAATAGTAGTGGTCAAGCAGTGGGAAAAGTGCCTGGTCATTTTACTTCAGTACTGGCTCCCTCACCCCATCATGGCATGTCCAGACCAGTGACACTGGCCATGTCTTCAGACACTAAACCCATCACTACATCAACCGAAGGTGAGGCAACATCATCTCCATCATCCAGTAAGTACCGTTAAAATAGATGAGGTGTTAACCCTGTGGTTTTATCACTCCCTCCTAAAATCCTGATGCAAGAATAGAATTCACACTCATGAGGTAAATAAAATATATCTGTAAAACCATTTTTCTTAGAGTTAAATACATTTTGTTGTACAGTTTTCTTTTGGCTTGTGTCTTTCCCTCATTTGCATTATTAAAACAGAACCTAAACTATGCAAACATTATAAAGAGGCAAGAATTTAAGCGAGCCAATGGGATCCTCATGATTAATTCCCATGAACTTAAGATGGATTTCAGTAAAGGGCAGCTTATTTGATCGTTAACTTATCAACTCTTTTCAAACAATGGACAGCATTGGACCAAGTTATAATTATACTTGAACTTTTGATTTTACAGTATTCATAAATTATTGCAGCAAATTTGGGTTGTGACAGCTGCAGCCTACAGTTTAAACAGTATTATAAGCTTTGATTGATCACAGCAAATTTCAAGAGAGCGCTCCCAGACTGTGTTAATGATGAAAATCAGACGTGCTGGAACGTGCAGGGATTGGCCATCTCTTTTCCCAACGACTGTGGTTAAACTGCCACAGTGTGTTCTGTATCTCTCTCCCTGGGTGAAGTTAACAAAGGCTCGCTAATGTGTTTCGTGGGAGACTGTCAGCAATGAAATAGGAGAACAATGTCTTCTTTTGAGAAAATCTCTAGACAGCTGCGACTTGTGTCCTAATTGATTTGCCGTGCCTTTGCAGCTTCTCAGCTGTTCAGACCCGTGTCTAGTCACATATAGAGTACAGGTAGTCATTCTGAGTCCAAGAATTAAAGGTGAGCTAGCACTGGGTGCTGCAATTGTATATTGTTTTGCTTTAGAGCACAGCACTTTTGCTGTGAGCTTTAATGGGGCAATTCAACTGAGGTATTGAAGGTGCTGAGATTTGTAACATGTATCTTTAAAGAAAATTTCTGATTCACAATCAGTAAAAAGATCAATTTATTGCAGGACATGAGCTTGTAGTTTGTGCAAGTTTCCTTAATTCCTGAAGGAAGATGGTGTAAAAGTAGTAATAAGTTCCTCCAATGGCTCAGCAAGTTTATCCACTGAATAGCTGAGCAGAACAGCTCAGATCCAGTTCAATCCCCTGTCTGTACTCAGTTAGCTGGGGTAGAGGCTTTACAATTGGCCTCAGCGTTCCTGGTTAGGGAGCTCAATATTTGGCTCCTGCTTCTCATCTCTACTCAGTGACCTCTGCTATAAGTGTAGGTATCAGGTAAAGACAAGATAGAACCTGGCTGTGATGGTCCCTGTAGTTGAATAGTTTGCCAACACTTCATTGCCAAAGCTCACTCATCAATATTGTTTACTTGGGCAAGGTACTGGGGGCTTACCAGCAGCCATGGACTATGCTCCAGCAAGGAGTCAAGACTATCAGAAAAGGAAGGGATGAGAAGGTGAAATTAGTGCAAAAAATTAGCAATAATAAACTTACTAAGAAATTTAGTCGAGGTCTTTTTTGTGTCTTTTTAAGTGTTACCTTTCCCATTTAAAAAAGTTATGGGGTAGATTTTACGAATTCGCACACAGGGCACAGCATTGGTAAAATCGATTCCTTTCTGTTTACAATGGTTCCAAAGCCACCGCAGTTCACTGGTTCTGCTTGTTAATGTGCTCCACTTATAAGAACATAAGGACATAGAATTAGGAGCAGGAGTAGGCCATTCGGCTCCTCGAGTCTGCTCCACCATTCAATAAGATCATGGCTGATCTTCTACGTCAACACTTTCCTGCACTGTCCCCATATCCCTCGATTCGCTTAATATTCAAAAATCTATCGATCTCTGTCTTGAATATTCTCAAAGACTGAGCCTCCACAGCCCTCTGGGGTAGAGAATTCCAAAGATTCACCACCTTCTGAGTGAAGAAGTTTCTCCTCATCTCAGTCCTAAATGGCGACCCCTTATTCTGAGACTAGACTCCTCAGCCTGGAGAAACATGCATCTACCCTGTCAAGCCCTGTAAGAATTTTGTATGTTTCAATTAGATCATCTCTCATTCTTCTAAACTCTAGAGAATATAGGCCTACTCCACTCAATCTCGCCTCATAGGACAAACCCCCATCCCAGGAATCAGTCTGGTGAACCTTCGTTGCACTCCCTCGATGGCAAGTATATCCTTCCTTAGGTAAGGAGACCAAAGCTGTACACAATACTCTAGGTGCGGTCTCACCAAGGCCCTATATTATTACAGTAAGACGTCTTTACTCTTATACTCAAATCCTCTTTTAATAAAGGCCAACATACCATTTGCTTTCGTAATTGCTTGCTGTACCTGCATGTTAACTTTCATTGATTTGTGTACAAGGACACCCAAGTCCCTCTGAACACCAACATTTCCCAATTTCTCACCATTTAAAAAATACTCTGCTTTTCTATTTTTCTTACAAAAGTGGATAACTTCACATTTCTCCACATTATATTCATTTGCCATGTTTTTGCCCACTCACTTAGCCTGTCTATATCCCCTTGAAGTCTCTTTGCATTCTCCTCACAACTTACATTCCTAACTAGCTTTGTCTCATCAGCAAACTTGGATATATTACATTTGGTCCCCTCATCCAAATCATTGATATAGATTGTGAAAAGCTGGGACCCAAGCACCGATCCTTGCGGCACCCCACTAGCCTTGCCAGCCTGAAAATGATTTAAAGTAATTGCGGGGGAGGTTTTGAGGAGATATGAGGGGAAATTTCTTCACCCAGAGGGTGGTGGGGGTGTGGAGCTCACTGCCTGAAAGGGTGGTAGAGGCAGAAACCTTCACATTTAAAAAAAATACTTCGATGTGCACTCAAAGTGCCATAACCTACAGGGCTATGGATCAAGAGCTGGACAGTGGGATTAGGCTGGATAAGACTTGGTCAGCCAGTGCGCACATGGTGGGCCGAAATGGCCTCTTTCCATGCTGTAAATTTCTATGATCTGCCCTAACATCTCCTATGTATCAGCTGGTGGTAGCAACCTAATTTAGACCCCTTCAAGCCCAAGCTCATTGGTGTTACAATCAAAGTGTGGACCAATATCAGGTGCAGTCCAATCGCAAGTCATGATTGCCACAGGCCTTTCCAGTACTTAAAAACAATCAGCGGGGGTTGACCACTCTGCCAAGGGAAACAGGTACTTCCTATCCACTCTATCCAGGCCCCTCATAATTTTATACACCTCAATCAGGTCTCCCCTTAGCCTCCTCTGTTCCAAAGAAAACTAACCCATCATCTCCAATCTTTCCTCATAGCCAAAATTTTCCAGTCCAGACAACATTCTTGTAAATCTCCTCTGCACCCTTTCCAGTGCAATCACATATTTCCTGTAATGTAGTGACCAGAACTGTACACAGTACTCCAGCTGCGGCCTAACCAGTGTTTTATACAGTTCATGCATAACCTCCTTGCTCTCGTATTCCATGACTCGACTAATAAAGGCCAAATATTCCATGTGCCTTCTTAACCACCTTATCTACCTGGCCTTTCTCTGGAAGGGACATGTATATGGATGTCTGGTGAGAACCAAGTTGAGCTGCTGTGATGCTCTACATAGTCAAATACTTTGCCCTCTTGCACCAGCTCGCGCTGCTCCCTTCGCCTGTGCTCCACTTCAATCCCTTCTTTGATGTTCCTCAGGTGTGTCCTTTCCGTATCTGATTCTGTACATTTCCTTTCAGTTCTCTCTGTGCTCCTGTGTTAAACTCTGTTCCTTTTCTCGGTGTATGCACCTGTTCAGTTTCCACTCTTTGGCCCCAAGTATCGTGCCGCGGCGAAAACGGCGCACCTCCGAGCTGGGCGCCTGTTTTTCGCGCCGAAAACTGCGCCTACAAAAAGTCCGATATTCTCGAGCTCCTTGGAGCTCGATGTCTGCTCGGCGTGGCGCGCTCTTCGCAGCAGGGGGCAGAGCCTAACACTCGCGCCGATTTTCTAAGTAGCAGGGGGCGGGTACAATTTAAATTAGCCTTCGTGGTGCCGGCAACCCTGCGCGTGCGCGTTGGAGCATGCGCGCATGCGCAGTCTCACACAAACATTGGCACTCGGCCATTTTTTAAAATACTGCAGAAAAAGTGAAGATTTGTTTCTTGGACCCTGCAATGGCTTATAATTAAATTTTATTGATATTTTTGTGTGTGAGGGAGTGCTTTTAGCAGCACTGCTGAATAAATCACCTGCTGAAATCAGTGAGTTCAGCTTTTCACTGCTAAACTTGCAGAACCGGTGCTGCATTGGTGCATGCAAATTAAGGACTGTGTGTTTGGAGAAATAAGAGTGCCAATTCAACTTTGCAATAATACATGGTGTTGACAATGCAGCACCCATTCTGCAAATTTAAATATAAAACTGTCGATGTGGCTGCCTCTCCCTGTCCAAATGGCCTCAGTCCCCCTCACAGCTCGAAGGCTGCTGCTGTATCTTTGGCTGCCGGCCAGCCACTGACGCCACTGATATCCTATGGACGAATGTCCTCACATCGGTCCGCTGATTCTTCGGCTACCGGCCAGCCACTGACGCCGCTGATATCCCATGGCCGAATGGCCTCACGTCCGTCCGCTGCTGATTCTTTGGCTGCCGGCCAGCCACTGACGCCGCTGCTATCTCATGGCCGAATGGCCTCACATCGGTCCGCTGATTCTTCGGCTACCGGCCAGCCACTGACGCCGCTGATATCCCATGGCCGAATGGCCTCACGTCCGTCCGCTGCTGATTCTTTGGCTGCCGGCCAGCCACTGACGCCACTGATATCTCATGGCCGAATGGCCTCACGTCCGTCCGTTGCTGATTCTTCGGCTGCCGGCCAGCCACTGACGCCGCTGCTATCTCATGGCCGAATGGCCTCACATCGGTCCGCTGATTCTTCGGCTACCGGCCAGCCACTGACGCCGCTGATATCCCATGGCCGAATGGCCTCACGTCCGTCCGGTGCTGCTTCTTCGCGGCCAGCCGCTAAGATAATGAAGGCCTGCCTCAAGCACTGCAGCTCAGCTCGAAGCTTGCTGCCGCTGCCGTCGAGACACTGACGCCACACCCCTGCCTGTCTCCAACATGAAAGGCCTGCCTGAAGCACTTTCACACAGGTAGGAACATGGTTTATTTAATCTTTTCTTTGCTTATAAATTTTTATTCAGGTTGGATTTATTTGTATAATATTTGTATAAGTATAACTAAGGATTGATTGTAGAATTTAATGACTTCCCTTCCCCCCCCTCCCCCCCCACCTCGTTCCCTACGCCTGATTTGTAACCTACGTCTGATTTTATAAAGTGTAGACAAGGTTTTTTCGAGCGTACAAAATTCTTCACTTACTCCATTCTAAGTTAGTTTGGAGTAAGTTTTCACTCACGAAACTTTGAAATCAGGCGTAAGTGGCCGGACATGCCCCCTTTTGAAAAAAAATTCTGCTCCAAAGTGAAACTGTTCTAACTGACTAGAACTGGAGCAAACTAAATGTGGAGAATTCCGATTTCTAAGATACTCCGTTCTACACCAGTTGCTCCTAAAAATCAGGAGCAAATCATGTGGAAACTTGGGGCCCTTATTTATAATTTTCTGCACGTTTCCCTTTCTGTTGCTCATACATAAGGTTTCAGTTCAAAAGTGAAGAGGGCGACTGGATTGGATGTCACCATAATCATGATTGGTGCATGGGTAAGCACAGCAGGAGTGGCGAGGTCACGGCGAATTAGCGACGAGAGATTGCAGAGCGACGTGATCGGGGCCCAGGAGAGGCGCGAGTTCGGGGCCCAGAAGAGGCGAGGGCTCAGGGGCAGCACAGGTCAGCCCACACTGCGATATGTGTGTGCACTGGGTCCGTGCAGCAGAGCTGTTCTCCATTTGTCTTGGTGAATCCTTGCCACTGGACCAAGACCTAGCTCTGTCAAGCCCGTGTGGTGGCTGGTGTGCAACGGTCACCACACTTTAAAAAAATCCACGCACAGGCATCTTCCACCCTTCAACATGTAGTTCGGGACCTGGAATATCAGGTGCTTCATTGAAACGCCTGTGAACTCATCCCTTTTTGGTGTGGAAGCAAGTCATCCTCGTTTCGAGGGACTGCCTAAGAAGAAAAAGAGCCTGAAAATTACCCGTTTATTCCTTCTCTTTGTTTTTTGTCTGTTAACCAATCCTCAATCTATGCCAGTATATTACCCCCAAATCCATGAACCCCAATTTTGTTCAATAACCTGCTGTGTGGCACCTTATCGAATGCCTTCTGAAAATCCAAATACACCACATCCACTGGTTCCCCCTTACCTAATCTACTAGTTACAACCTCAAAAGGCTCTAACAGATTTGTCAAACATGATTTCCCTTTCATAAATCCATGTTAACTCTGCCCAATCCTATTATTATTTATAAGTGCCCTGTTACCACATCCTTAATAATAGATTCTAGTATTTCCCCTAATACTGATGTCAGGCTAACTGGTCTTCTGTCTTCTATCACCTGTTTGTGGTGCCACATTAACACTGCTTGAAAGTTTTACCTAGATATGTAAATATGGAAAGGGCCAATTAAAGCTGGAAAGCCAAGTGAAGTTCAAAGAGCAGAAACTAAACAAAGAATACCTGCATGAAAGGGAGAAAGTGGTTCACACCGACGCTCTGCTCTCCCTCCCATCATATATTCCACTGAAACAGACTTTCAAAAGACATAGAAGGAAGCGTTTCTACTTGAAAAGCATTGTCTCTGCTCAAAGGTTGCATTTACTGCATTCTTCATCCTGATCATAAAACTAATGTACAAATTCCCTTTCCTCTCTGCCATTATCAAGGAAAACCCAAAGATGCTTTATAAATATATTAAGAGCAAGAGAATAATTAAAGAAAGTAATGGGCCTATTAGAGACCATGAGGGTAATCTGTGTGGAGGCGGCAGATGTGGTTATGGTTCTTAATGAATACTTTGCATCTGTTTTCACAAAGGAGTGGGGTGATGCAGACACTGTTATTGGGGAGGAAGAGTGAGAAATAGTAGATGAAATAAACATAGTGAGAGAGGAGGTATTAAGGGGTTTAGCAGCTTTGAAAGTGGATATGTCCCGAGGCCTGGATGAAATGTATCGCAGGCTGTTAAGTGAAGCAAAAGAGGAAATAGCAGAGGCTTTGACCATCATTTTCCAATCCTCTCTGGCTTCAGGTGTGGTGCCAGAGGACTGGAGGACTGCTAATGTGGTACCTTTGTTTAAGAAGGGAGAAAGGGATAGACCAAGTAATTACAGGCCAGACAGCATAACCTCGGTGGTGGAAAAATTGGTAAAAATTCTGGAGGACAGGATAAATCTTCATTTTGAAAGACACGGATTAATCAAGGACAGTTAGCATGGATTTGTCGAGGGAAGGTCGTGTCTGACTAACTTGATTGGATTTTTTGAGGAGGTAACCAGGAGGGTCGATGAGGGTTGTGCGTTTGATGTAGTGTGTATGGATTTCAGCAAGGCTTTTGATAAGATCCCACATGGCAGACTGGTTTCGAAAGGAAAAGTCCAGGGAATCCAAGGCAAAGTGGCAAGTTGGATCCAAAATTGGCTCAAAGGCAGGAAACAGAGGGTAATGATTGATGGGTGTTTCTGTGACTGGAAGGCTGTTTCCAGTGGTGTTCCGCAGGGCTCAGTATTAGGTCCCTTGCTTTTTGTGCTATACATCAATGATTTAGACTTGAATGTAGGGGGTATGATTAAGAAGTTTTCAGATATACTAAAACCGGCTGTGTGGTTGATAATGAAGATGAAAGCTATAGACGATAGGAAGATATCAATTAACTGGTCAGGTGGGCAGAACAGTGGCAAATGGAATTCAATCCCGAGAAGTATGTGGTCATGCATTTGGGGAGGGCTAACAAAGAAAGGACATACACATTAAATAGTAGGACACTGAGAAGTGTAGAGGAACAAAGGGACCTTGGAGTACATGTCCACAGATCCCTGAAGGTAACAGGCCAGGTAGATAAGATGGTGAAGAAGGATTACGGAATGCTTGCCTTTATTAGCCAAGGCATAGAATACAAGAGCAGGAGCTTATGCTTGAACTGTATAAAACACTAGTTAGACCACAGCTAGAGTACTACATGCAGTTCTGGAGTTCTGGTCACCGCATTACAGGAAGGATGTGATTGCACTGGAGAGGGTACAGAAGAGATTTACGAGGATATTGCCGGGAGTGGAGAATCTTAGCTATGAAGACAGATTTGATAGGCTGGGTTTGTTTTTCTTGGAACGGAGAAGCTGAGGGGGACTTCATTGAGGTGTATAAAATTATGAGGGCCCTAGATATAGTGGATAGAAAGGGCCTATTTCCCTTAGCAGAGGGGTCAACAACCAGGGGGCATAGATTTAAAGTAATTGGTAGAAGGTTTAGAGGGGATTTGAGGGGAAATTTCTTCATGCAGAGAGTTGTAGGGGTCTGGAATTCACTGCCTGAAAGGGTGGTAGAGGCAGAAACCCTCACCACATTTTAAAAGTACCTTTATATGAACTTGAAGAGCCATAACCTACAGGGCTATGGACCAAGAGTTGGAAAGTGGAATTAGGCTCTTGGTCGGCCAGTGCGGACACGATGGGTCGAAATGGCTCCTTCCGTGCTGTAAATTTCTATGATTCTATTAAACATTACTGCAGTCAGTTCTGTTCAGAAAGTTTGTTTTTCTGAAGGAAGGGATGCTCCTTGCTCCACTTTGATGGTGTTTCTCCAGCAGTTAGCAGAAACCATGACAGGCAATGTCTTTAACTTCTGGAGCTTAGATTGTACCATTCCCTGTATTCGAAGATCCAAACGCACTAAGTGCACTGAAATTTGGAAATGTGGTCTGACAATGACTAAACCATGATAATATCCACAGGCCATAGGGCAATCTTTAGGATTAAGCCATGTCACATTGGAAAGCAACAAGATTCATTTTGTTAAACTAAGGAGTGCAAAGTTCATCTGACATGCCACTGCATGCGATTTTTTTGCAGGTGTTAACTCGTTAAAGAAAATGAATTAACGTCTCAAAGAAATGGCTCATGGAAAGTATATAATAAAGGAAAGAAATCTTCCGCTAGTATTGCCAGGAGCAATACCTAAGTTGTTATACCCAGAAAGAAAGAAAGACTTGGATTCATATAGCGCCTTTCACGACCAGCCAAATGTCTCAAAGCGCTTTACAGCCAATGGAATACTTGTTGAGTGTAGTCACTGTTGTAATGTAGGAAACGAGGCAGCCAATTTGTGCACAAGCAAGCTTCCACAAACAGCACTGTGATAATGACGAGATAATCTGTTTTTGTTATGTTGATTGAGGGGTAAATATTGGCCAGGACACTGGGGATAACTCCCCTGTACTTCTTTGAAATAATGCCTTGGGATCTTTTACGTCCACTTCAGAGAGCAGACGGGGCCTCGGTTTAACGTCTCATCCAAAAGACGGCACCTCTGACAGTGCAGCGCTCCCTCAGCACTGCACTGGGAATGTCAGCCTAGATTTTTTGTGCTCAAGTCCCTGGAATAGGACTTGAACCCACAACCTCCTGACTCCTTGTAATGGGCTTGGGTAGCACTGGCTGTTCTGCTTTCCTGAATAACTAAAATATATATTCTTACCCCTATATCTGAGAAGTTTGCCATATACAAACTTTTGCTTTAATAATGCAATGGAAAGCTTATATATTACAATGATATTTAAAGGTCCATTACCTTGTATCTAATGTCTGTCTATCTTTGTTTTTAACCAGCCTACACAGGTTCAGGTACACCCCCTGCCAACCGGCAGTTTGTGGGGCTCAGCTCGAGAGACCCAGCCTTCCTACACCAGCAGCAGGTGAGCACCATTCCTCTCACTTTTTGGCTAAATGCGGTAACATTCCCAATCCATTGTATTAGTGCAGTGCTGAATCTCTAAACCTTTACACCAGAGAATAGCAAGCGAGAAATCAGGAGGAAAAGTTAGCGTATCTTCTTCTTTTCAACAGTGAGTAACCATACCCCCCAAGCATTATGAAACTTTGCTTCCAACGTGAATCCTAATATGGCTTCCACTGGCGCACTGTATTTCCAGAACAAGTGAAGGTTCACATCAGCATGATTGATCACGCTGTTGTACTGTTCTACATGCTGCTGTGTTGTTATGGGGAGGGAGCCTTACTGCTTTAGTGGTGGCGACACATGCACGTTAACTATTGTGATCAGGAGAAGAACTTAAGAATGCAAACATTTTTTTAAAATTAGAAATGCAAACAACAGCTGAAATTCCTGTAGGATTTTAAAAACGATAAGACAAAACCATTTTCCACAGTTAACCAACCTTTTCTCATTAGGCGGGCTCGGCAGCAAATTCGCTTCAAATTCAAATTTAATAGTAGTCTTCAAAAGGGAATTGGATAAATACCTGAAGGAGAAAAAAATTAGAGGGATACGGGGAAAGAGCAGGGGTAGTAGGACTCACTGGATTGGTCTTGGAAAGAGCCAGCGCAGACTCGATGGGCCGAATGGCCTACATCTGCGCTGTATTATTCTATGATTCTATGCTCAGCTCCCAGGCTGAGCTTTTGAGAGGAGTTGGGTTCTGTGTGGAAAATGGAATATTTCCATGAAACACTACAACACTGAATATTCTCCACTAACTCATCAGTTTTCTTCCACTGAAGTGACGGATGGCCTTGGTTGTCTGCAGAGGAGTGATTTAAAAGTAAGCTTGACTATTCATACCTGTGAATTATCAGCGCCACTGCCAACAGCTGCACAGAATTTTACAGTTAATTTTATGGGCCATGTTAGGATCCCAGCGCCCATTCCCTTCCATACAACAAACATAAGTGTCTTTGGTGACAGGGAGTGAGTTAGAGGGGAAGGATGCTGTACTGAATTGCCACGTGCCCTGACTGAGAGTGCCTTCCGTCTTCACTTAGACTGCCACTGGAGCTTAATTCTGTGTATCACATCAGAGTTTTACATAAAATATCTGACCTCAGGCACCTCTGACCAGCAGTTACGAAACATAAAACAAAATAATAAGGAGGGGACGGCTACTGAGAGACGTCCTGCAGGCATCCTTGTTGATGACGAAACAGAATTTTTGTCAATCCGATAGATTACACTTTGCTTTAAACATTGCTCCTGCATTTAATCTCTCATAAATGTATTCATACCTATGAGGTTGATAATTATGGTTTACGTACAACTGAGAAAAAAAGAGCAGTAATTCATGACTTTGCAGAGACATCTTCCTGTCCCTTCTCTTGAATGCTGAAACTGTACTCGGTTATCAGTTAAAGATGCCGTGGTGTATGTGTTGTGAGGCTTTAGTATTGACAGATAAGAACTATATAAAGTTTACAGTATTTAGCATAACATTCTACCATTAAAAAAAATTATAAAAGGACTAAAATGTAAACACACTTTGAAATGCAATTGAATAGTAATAGCAGACTTAATGGGCACTGCTGTGGTAAATTGAGAAAGCACTGTACAGTTGAGGGCTTCAACATTAAGTTGGCAGTTAAGTGCACGCCTATGTCCATTATTGTTTAACCAAGGCCTCTTTGGCAGAATAATCCCCTGAGTACTCATTTCTGAACACCTGTGCCCAAACACAAAAGCCACAAAGTATTAATTAATGGTTTTGTCTCTCCTTCCTTCTCAATCATATTTATTGTAGTCATTCACACATTTTTTTTTCTTTTTTATCTTTAAACAGTCAGATTTTCAAAACAAAATCATTAGCATATCTGAAACTTTTTTGTGTTGCAATCAAACAAATAAGTGGCATATCGACAGCTACGAAAGGAAACGGCTGACATTAAAAGTGCTGGAGAAATGAGAAGGCCAATCGACTTTTAAACACAGCTGCACCTGGTAATATCTCAAGGGTAGCTTTAGTTGGGTGAATAAGTCAATTTTGTCACACTGTCCCTCTATTAGTCACTTAGACATGGTCCTACAAGGAACCCAAATTATCCCTGAAGCAGTGATATATGCTTGTTGAGTGCAGAGTGCTCTAAGAGATGGCAGTGCTGCTGGAAGCCTCAACTCAGGTTTTCTCCCCCCCTACCTCTCTCAACATCCCCCTCATTGGAAACCTCACCTTTTCTCCTGATGGATGCTACATATTCAGGAACCATCCGTGTTTCTTTTGCCTATGTTTTGTTCTCACTGGAATTCTGGAAAGCACGTTGGTGAAGAATACATGGTTATGAGCAATGCTCTTTGGTTCACAGATATCATCATGTGCAAAAGTGATGGAAGCCATTTTGATCATGTTCTGACAAGAAGGGCACTATGCTTAGCTCCTGGGATTCAATGCATGGTCAATTTTTGTGTCTGTAAAGCCTTCCCAACAAATTAATGGCCTTCTGAATCCTCATTCAGAACATGTCAATTTTTCCTAGAATATCATAAACACCAAATACAAAGCCACCTTGTTATTGGAAGCTCTGTTATAATGAGAGTTTTGTTTCAAACAAAATCCTATCTCAGCAGAATACAGAAGCAAGACCTCAAACCTCAATAAATGAGGTCTCTGATGAGAGCTGTGACTTTGTCATTCCCAATGCACTTTAAATATCTGCACTAAAGCACCAAAACAACTTATAATCAATAAAAGCAAAAACATTAAGAAATCTTTCCATACCTCCTCTCCCTACCATCCTTGAACGCAACCACCCTCCAGAAGCATACATTATTATTTTGAAATTGACCATCTTAATTTCCAAATTCAAATTTTAAAGAACATTTAGTAGATTGAAGTGGTCTTCGTATACTTCATACAGACACAGTTACCATTGCCTTCATGAGCTATGACTGATTTAAAGACTATAGCGAACATTTCTACTGTATCTAGTTATAGTGATCTATATCTAGTTATAAAGTATAATCAACATTGATTCACTTTCACTTTAACTCGTGAGCAAGCTTCCCTTCCATACTATTGAGCCCTCTCAAACAAAACAACTGTCAGTTCAGAGGCTTATGTACACAATTTTTCCATATTTAAAGTTAACTGGAAACCATCACGGAGCATGCTTCGATAGTCTTTTATCAATTCGTTTGAACTAGATCGACTAGAAATACAGTGTACGTATGTTACTAATGCAAAGCAGCGTGTATTTTTGCAGTGTACCTGGACTAGTATTAACTGATCCAGTACTAAAAACAACATCGCACTGTATCAGGGAGAAGTGCATTCTAGCTTTAACTGATCAGTCTGTTTTATGTGGTAGATTAAAAATATCTTTCTCTCCCTGTAATTTCTATAGCTATTTAAAAAAATAATAAGATTTACTTAGAATGAAAAATGAAATCTTCACTTTTATCAGTGAACAATTTTAAAGGTTATTTTTGTACATATAACACAGTGATGTCGTTTATGAGCTTAAAATCAAAGTGAACAGAAATGGATTGAATGCTGACACTTGAACTGTATGTGGTGCTCAAAGGGTTAACCTTTCCAGAATATTAAGTGGATGTGATTTAGTAGAAAGCTTTTATTGCTTATCTGCTTCAAAGTGTTCGATACTTATTGCTTTGTACTTATGCAGTGCAAAAAAATGAATTGAATAAAAATAGAAAGTCAGGATCAAAATAAATCTAACTATTCATTTTATATTAGCCAAGAAGAATGAAAATAGCTGATGGGGAGAATGAGCTCAAGTGGGAGAAAGGCCCTTTTAACACTAGATATTTTAATAGGTGGTGACCCTTAAAATAAATAACGTCAGTCGTTTGACCTTTTCTCTTTGTTGTTGCTGCTTGCGTTGTGATTTATAATTCTGTGGTATGATATCATAAGACCATACGCTCTCTTATGGCGTTGCTGAGTAGCTTGTGTTCCAAAGAGAACCTGGAATTTTTCTACAGATGAATTGTGGACAGTTAAAGCTAAACAAGGCCATTAGTGGGATGAGCTGGATCTCTTTACTACAGCTATTTAATTTCAATAAAAGTGCATTAAAATGGTTTATAACGAGCGGAATTCAAGATTTCATGCATCATTTAGCTTTAGTAATGGAAGCTGTGTTGCTCTGAAATGCTTAACTGCCCTGAGGATAGATATATTTGCTAATTTTGTGTGCCGTAATCTTTAAATTTAAAAGTACCAAGCACCACTGAGCTACCAAAATTAGAGGGTAATGCATACTATATATATTATGGCTGAAAATGTCAATTGACAAATAATATTTTGAGAGTGTACATGCTAGCCCCTGACATGTTCCTCTCATCAACCGCATCAATTAAAATACCACTATCTATCTAAACAAAGGTATGTGTATTTCTATAGGGTCAATCTATTAACTTTGGGTAACCATATGGGTTCATTTAGTGTTTGAGTATGCAAATATATTAGTCTCTGAAAAGCTGCTGTTTTGAATCTGATAGTTTCTTACCAAAATAATGTGAACTTGCAGAAGAATGCATGGATAAAGAGAGGACATGGCTTATAGTTTTCTAACTGCTTGGAGTTCTTTCATCTGTCTGTATAAAAGGAGTCTGAATCTTGATGTGAATCTATAGTCATGGTCTCGGTCTAGCATCAGTGACTTAGTGGTTAATCAAGCAGCGTGAGGTGGTTGGTGGCAGCTTGTTGCAGTGTCTATGTATAACTAATTAGAGCATACAAAATGGTCTGCTGCACTCATCGAAACAGCAACAAGCAAAATCAGTACACTGCTTGCTCTGTCTGTATATGTAGTTAATTGGGCAGTCAGGTTAATGAGCAATTGTGCATTTGTAATGATTAGAAATGAATAACAGCCGCATAGTAAAAATCACAAGGAATCAAACAAGCACATTATACTGCAGCACAAGCCAGCAGATTTGAACAGTAAAGTTAGGCATACTGACTTCAAATTGAGAATCACGTTTTTCTAAAAAAATGATTCAAAACATTAACAAGGCACATAGCAGTATTCAAAACTATCGGAAACACAGTGTCAGTGTTCATTATCCCTCTTACGGTAGAAGCACAGGGGTGATCCTTTTCAGTAAGAAAACCCCTTCCTACTTTTTACTTCTAAAGATGTACAAAAGCCACAATAATTACTTTTTTCCATAAGGCCAGAACGACACCACACTGTAAAGCAGGATTTACCATAGTCTTATTTCTACTTGCTGCTTAAAGGCCTGGAAATCACGGTCGGAGGCTTAATGCCCGCGCATGCCTCCGAACTGAAAGAAAACGATGTACTTACCTTGTGCCTCCGAAGCTTCGGACTGCTCCAGCCCTGGGCCTTTATGCATAGGCCTGCATAAAGGCCCACACATCCCAGGTTTCACAGGCGCTTCAGAAGCGTCCCTGGGATCATGTGGGCCAAGCCAACCAATCACAATGGGGGAGTCTGATTATCTCAATTTGCGTACGGAATCTCCATAAGCATAATAGAAATCACCCAATAAATGAAATTTCACAGCACTGAAATAAAAATAAATGATCATAGGTTCAAAATTAATGTAATTAAACATGTAAAATTAAAATTACATTTTTTGAAAATTAAACATTTTTAAACGGGACAACATTTGCCTAAACTAATTTTAAATGTAAGTGAAGTCAATTACATTTTAACATTTATTTTAACCTTTTCGCTGGTAAAAATAAGGGCCTTACGCCTGCTTTTACTAGATGTAGCAGTTTTGTGGGCATTCGTTGGGCAAATAGCCCAACTCTGCGCCAGTGAAAGTGAATTTACAGCGGATACAATGCATCAGTCCAAGCGAAACTCAACAGATCACAAGTTGCGGGTTTTGGCGCCGGCGTATCGCATGCAGAAACCCAGGATTTGCGGGGCCATTCACAGCACTTACACCATGCGTGCGCCATCATAGGCCCCATAAAATCCAGGCCAATTTGTCTCACCTTCGCCTAGCCCTTTGAAGGCTGCAGTAGTAGTTAGTACATGAATACAAATCAGAGAATAATATGATTCAAGCAGAGAAATCTGCTGATGAAAAAAGTTGACTTCTGCAATACCCCGTTTACAACAATTTTAAGAATGTAATACCTCCAATTTTCCGGTTTAATCCACATTGCAAATGACAAGAGAAAGACTCCAAACTCTTTGACAAGCTAAGGCAATTCTAGTAGATCTTCCATCAATGTTGGTCTTCAGAATCCACTTTGGATGAAACCAGAATCCTCCTGATCTACGCACTCCAGTAGGCACTTTAAATAGGGTATTATTTGGTTCAGCATTAGAAATCTCCACATTTATTTTGCCAGTATTGTCATTTGGTAGTGAAATCTCCATGCAAGGTATTCAGAAGATTAAATCTGATTGCCTAACAGCCCCTCCTCTTGGTAAGAAGGCCATTTTAAAATGATTCCCCATCAAATTGGGATTGATACGCAGCTGAAGATAGTAGATAATGAATGGGTTAAGCCTGTAGTTAATAGATTGAACATGAAATGAAGTCCAAGATTCTTGGTACTGGAATTAGTTGAGTTTTTAAATGAGCAATGATAGCCTGATAAATTCCAGGATATTTCTACCAAGTTTGTAAATGGTTTACCCGATTGATGACATCATCAGATGGCAGAGTATAATTGGTTGCATAAAATGGAAAACATACTAAAATTGACTCCCCTCCCCTCTCGAAAGTGCCTCTCAAAATGTCACGCTATTGCAGAGAGCATCTGTAGCAGCACAACTGTACCACAGCAGATATGTGGCAGAGTGTTCGGGACAGGCTGTTTCAGAGCTCAGACTGCCCAGTGTTATACTTCTGTGATTACTGTTCCTTGTAATATAATTTATCAATCATGTTCTTCCATTTGTCTTTAATCCAGTTTATTGCCAAATTAACATGAAAGGATATCCTTCTGGTTTTAATTCTTCAAAACTACTAAAAGGAACTCACTTATGCAGAATAACCGGCCATCGAATTCTCGACTTGGTGCTATTCTTTCACGTTGCTGGATTGCCTTTGGCTTACTTGATTTTTTTTATTCACGGTGTAGTAGTTGTTGGAAGCGGAGTACTTACAAAGGATGCAGCTGTAATGATAGTACGATGAATGGAAAACCACACCAATGTACCACAGCCCTCCCCCCCCCTCCCCCCACAACACAGGGAACTGTTCAGCAGTGGGCGGAAGTGTGCTGCAGACAATCAGGATCCCACAGGCTCCATGTTCTCATTGTATCTTGGGCTATGATTGACGGCTTGACATAAAATCAATTCACTGGACTGCCGAGGTGAAGGCTGAATGTATAGATATAGTCGGAGGGAAGTTGGGTCACGTTCCACATATGCTTCATCTAAAGGAAATGGGGAAAGGAAACTGCAGTCAAAATACTGAGAGTCCATGGAAAATCAGGCTTGTTTAAGTTTATTGACTTCCTGCCCCTGCCAACACTCTAAACAAAATCTGTCCGTTCTCTGTCCACCTTTCTTGAAAGCAAATTACCTTAAATTCGTTTTGTGGGTTTTCATAAATTTTGGTGCTTATTTATAGAATTTGAAATGTGTTTTCTACAATGATTGCAAGAGATACCATTTGAAAGTGTGCTATGTAATTCAGAATTGTAGCAGTGTAGGTGGATCATCAGCTTCACTATGGCCCCAGTATCTTCCACACCCAAATTTTAACTGCTATGTAAAAATATATTCATTATAAGTGCTATTGTATTTCCTGCGCTTAATGATAATTTTAAAACGTTTAATGGTGTTGTACAATTGCTTTGTAGCACTTTTTAAAAAAGGTATGATATTACTCCATGTTAGAACTAACACATGTGCTAAATATGCATTGATGTGTCATAATTTAGTACATTAGGATCAAAGGAGCATTAGAGTATTTTTGTCCCGAAATTCCTCCTAGGACAGACTGATTTAAAGCACGTTAACACACAAGCACTATGTCAACAGCTTTTTTATTTGGCTTGTTAAATACCAATTAAAGGCGAACATGCAAACTTGCACATATTTGTCGTCCAGCCCACCTTAACGATGGTCGCTATGAAGGTGGCATTGAAGGAGTGGAGCAAGTGGGCAGAAGACCAGCAAAGAGCAGAGCAGGAGACATTTGAAAGAGCAAATCAACTCTGTCAATTCACATAGAAATGAGGGTGCACTGGCAAATCTTACTCTGCTGGACATGTTTAAAGAGGGAAATAAGCAGAAGTAGTTGAGGAGGTCCAGTGAGCTGCAAGGCCATTGGACATAGTTGCGCAGCATGCTATATGGCACGTTCCAGTTGGCTGTTCAGTTCGACATTACTTTTAACTCACCCTCAGATGAGCTTCCAGAAAGTGCATAGAACTTGTGCTCTCCTGTAAGTATGGGAAAAAATGGCAAAAATGTTAACTACCATTTAACTTAATGCCCTCGCACAGAATAATTTTACCCCCTGTGTAGGGGAAAAGGAGGTAAACTATTTTAGGATAACTTCATAGTTTCTCAATCAGCTGAAGTAAAAAAAAAACATAGTTACAAGTACAGGATCTGCAGGAAATGGGCAGGGGGGGGTGGGGGTGGCAGTAAGGGCATATTTATTTTGGTTTCCCTTTTCCAACTTATGATTGATTAAGCACAAGAGTTTCTGGTAGCTTGCCTCTTTTATCAAGGAACCAGTTCAGCATCTTGCTGTGCAAACTCCAGGGGAACTCGCTTCTCTCAGTGCTGCATATAATTCCTGTATATTAGTCGAAATCATTGTAGTGGTGGTTGTGATTTGAAAACACATTTCTTTCAGAGGCCTGTAATTTGCAGCTGTATAGGTTTGAGGAGGAGGAGAAAAGAGAGAGATTTTAAATATCCAAAAAGACTGAAAGGCTTGAATGTCATGATTAAGGAGCTAAATTTGGATTGGAGACTTGCAGTACTTGATTCTTTTAACAGCACAAAACATACTAGTGACCCAGCCAAGAATCATGAAAACTTGTCTTTTGAAGGTAGAGTAGTAGATTTTGGGCCAAGACCCCTGGATAGACAACTAACATTCTAAAGCCAGAGCTCGGGACCACCTAGTTTCTAATAATATTGATGCAGTATGTTTCACACACATGAAATAGAAGGATAATGACCTTCTTAATTACTCATAATTAACATTAAAAACACAATGAATGGGGTAAAGTGTGCAAATTGCCCTCACAAGAGATTTCTCTTAATTCAGCCATTTAAGAACTACAGCTTTAGTAAACCATTTGTACAAAGGTTTTATGCAACAAGTGCATATATTAAAATATTTTTAATCAGAATTTGAATTGGATTGAACATATAATTTGAAGGATTCTAGTTCCTTATTGCTCCTTATGACTCCTTGTATTAATTGAATATTGTCATTAGAATAATACAATATATCTATATTGATCAGCCCACGTTTTTAACATATTCTGAAGTGTGTCTCATATTCTCCATTTGCTGGCAATTGTAAATCTCATTCCTGGAGAATGTTTTGCAATTCAACAGAATAAATATTAAGATAAAAGGAATGTTTTGTGATACATATATTTGATTTAATAATGACTGTTTCATTCTAAACAAATAGATTCAAATCCATCAGTTCTTTTGCTATGATTGTATTATTAGTGTATGTCATAGAGCCTTATTTTTATTTAATATTTCTTGGCAGGGCATCAAGTTCCTTTATTGTCCACTGATCTCTCTGAGCCATGTACCTCTATGGCCAAGAGTTAGGCCTGTTGCCACTCCTCACTGACACCAAAAAGAATATGAAGGTGTCTTGAAAATTAATCTGCTTTAGAATTTTCCACTCTCCCGAACCACTTGGAGCCTCCCCTTAGTGTGACTGAGATTGGGAACTCAATGATATGGAAAGTCAAGTCTAGAAGACTGAGCTTGGCTCTGATGCCTTAAGGCTGACACTCGAGGCCCACACAAGAGGAGTGGCCATGTGAGGTGTCCATACAATTGTACCTCAACATGAGTCAGCACTTTGAGGAGAGGAAAGGAAAAATTAAATAAATGAAAGAGATTTTAGTCTTACAAAGCATAAACAAAGCATCTCTCGTCCAATAGATATGGTTCAATTATAACAAAAGGTTTTCTGTGTGGAAATTTGTAAGTGAATACCAATGAACTTTTGCTGTTACCTTGTCCTGTTTTGTGCAACCTTTCACTTTTGGTATGTGTACGGGGTAGAGGGACTCTCAGAGATCTTTGGCTGAAACTTTGCAATACTAACCAGCTTTGTGTGTGGGGTGCGGGGAGGAGTTTGTTTTCTGTTAATCTTTTTCATCATTCTGTTCTCTCATTTCAGGTTATAGAATTCACTAATATTGAACTGCTTGCCATAATTTAGGTATTTTTAAAATAGGCCTTCCTTTCCCCGAGTAGAGCTACAGAAAAGCTTTTAAAGCAGTATAATTGTACAGTGCTACAAGAATACCCTGCAAACAGCGAATGAATGAGTGATACAGAATCAGTGGAAGATGTCACTTTTTAGACTGTAGCATGAGTTGTGCTTAGAGACCCCAAAACATAAGCCTTTTATAAAAAGGAAAGACATTTCTCGAGGACTTGAACAAGCTTCCTGGTATTATTAAACACATCAAGATTTGGAAAAAATAACTTTTTTTCTCTCACTTAGTCATAACAGTATTTTATCTTCCTCTACTGGAATTGTAAAATGGATCCCAACACTGATAAAAGGTTGGGAAAGAACCCGTTAATTGCTGAAAAATGGGGATAACCAGTTTCTTCTGGGAGGAAGCATGCCGGCATATAATTAAAATTAAAGTTCAGTTAAATCATGCAATTTGTTTAAGAAGCTAAATATAGTTTACATGGAAATGTATTGACCAGTCCCTTTATCTACTAATATCACTGCTTTCTATGATTTACATACTACTTTAGTAGTACTGAGTGAAATCTTGGTAGTAACCACCTAGCATTGTAATATCTTTACTCATGACCACACTATAGTTTGTTTTTCATCCTATAGTGATAGTGCATGCAAATTTCTTTGATGTCAATAAAATGTCAGACACAGTTTTTTATTTGTATTATATGTAGTAAAATAATTTAAATCCGAGGTTAATAAGCATTGTGAAGTCTCAGGTATGTAAAGGCAGGTATAACCACCCTGTCAGTTCTGTTTTTTTCTTTTCAGTCTATGATTCTTTCTTTATTGTCTCACTCACTCACACACTCTTTCTGTATATGATTATTTCACACTTAACTGTTTACCAGGGATTTTATATACAGTATCTATATTCAGTGTTTGCTATATGGGGCACATCTGTCCCATGAGGTTTTATGAAGACGTACTAGAGTACTGACACTGAAGTTGAATCTACCCCTGGGTGATCTTACTTGGTGCCATTTCTGAAGAAAAAGGCAGACAAAGGGCATTACTTCTCCCAAATATTGCTCTTAAGCAAAGTTCCAGGAGCTAGCTGATTTGAAGCTGCTCAAGATCAGTGTAGCTTCTCTGTATGTAAAGGCTTTGGGGACTGGTGGAAATGAATTGCCAGTTCTAGCTGTGTATATAGTTCCTTTAAGGAAACTTAGTGAAACAGAAAGTGAACTTTTTCTCTTGTTAACCTTTACTCTGTCTGGAATGTTGAACCAATGTGGTTAACTCTCTAATATTTCTTGATTGAAATCTGTGTTGCATCTTAATCAGACTAATGTCTTTCTTAATGGAAGTGAATTTTTTGCATGTATTCTTGGAGTCTAGTTCTGCTCGATACCCAATCTCACTGATAGGTTTCAATTGACAGCTGAGGATTTGTGACTGGACCATGAATCAAAACGGCAGGCATTTATACCCCAGTGCCAGTGACGATACTTTGGGAATTGCTTGGCAAAGGTAATATTTTAAATATTTCTAAAATCTACACCTGCATATCAAAAATGAGGCTGCATTATCTCTTCTTTGTTGTCCAGCGTCAAGACTGTTTGAAACTATTTGGTGTAAATCTATAGTCAGTTTCTATCTCAGCATGTTCTAGTACTTTGAGTACAGTGGATTTGGAAATGTTAAACTCCTTGTATTTTCCTACATTGCTTGAGATAAACATGGCTGCCATCCTCTTCAGAGAATTAAATGTAAAACATCTGTCCACAACACTGTAAGAAGGCTGAAGTTATGTTGAAGTAAGGTTTTTACAGAAGAAGTTTTAACTCCTTAACGTTTGGTGCTCAGGAGATACTTCATTTCATTTTTGATTGTGATTTTTTTTTTAAATATAGATTTTTTTTCATAATTAGTTCGCTTTGCAGTGAAGTAGCACAGTGCACTGGTGTGTGAAGTTACAGACCTGTGACACACAGGTTCCAGTCCAATGCTGCTGATTTCCTGTTCTCAGCTATCCTGTAGCAGGGAGGGCCCAAGCAGAGGCCAGACCTGTGGCACACAGGTTCCAGTCCCATGCTGCTGAGTTCCTGATCTCAGCTATCCTGTAGCAGGGAGGGCCCAAGCAGAGGCCTGGAAAAGCAAGAGGAAAGGCAAATCAACCCATGTACATCCTGGCACTTAGCCAATAGCACAGGCAATGGTCTCGGAGCAGACTAGGTATTGACCTCCGTCATAGGTGGTACATGACCCAAGTGACTCCACTTAGGGAGAACTCTGTGTAAAAAGGAGAGTAACAGAGGCAATATACAAACTCAGAGAATTTAGTCTCAAGGCAAGTGCTGAATGAATGTGCTTTTGAAATAGAGAAACAAGTGAGAGTATTTTGAAATGTACATGTACTTACAAAAGAATGTGAATGATAACATACTTAATACAACTATATGAAACCAAAATTAAATTCTACATAGAGCAAAATTGGCTTTTAATTATGTTTAAAATGGACAGATGCATGCCAGCAAGGAGGGATATTGCAGTCTTAAAAGTTACAATTCTGATTTTATTTTTAAGCAAAGTTATTACTTTTTGTTAAGTTTGTGCAAAGTTAACAGGGAGACCCCAGGCAGTAAAGTTAACCTACTGGTGTCCTTTTAATAAGGACATACATGAAGCAGGGACACAGGGTCTGTACATTATTGAAGAAATGTTCAGTTACACAATGCTCAGCACCACACCAAAGAATCATATATTTTCAAATTAATACTTCATCATTTACAGTTACAAATTCAGCATTTTGAAAATATAGAACTACACTCCATTGGTTATGTATTGAGTGTATTTGTTCCAGATTGCTGTTTATAAAACTCTTTGGTTTGAATTATAGGGCAAATTATGCTTATTTCACCCATTGAGTTTATGTGTGTGTGCTATGTTATATAATGATGGTATGTATCAGGATTTTAAAGCTACAAATATAGTACCTTGATGAGGCCTGTTACCATTGTACAAGAGGTGTGTTTTGTTTGTGTTTGCGGGTGTAATGTCTATGTTTTATGAATTGTGCATTACAGCTTGTTTCATTGGCACTCATGTAACGAGGCTGTCTTACTTAAACTAAACTGAATAGAGCAGAAATGGTCAGTGTGATTTGAGCATTCTAGTCCAGACTTACATTTATTTCTGCTGTTGAATCACACTGCTGTTCATAGAAAAAATGCTGCGCTCCTAGTCAATAACCTCTCACTTTATTTGTTACATTGCAGGAAGCTTCCTAGCCCTCCATTCATTTTTGTTAGTCTCCAAATTTCTAACTGTTCAAGTGAGTGAAGGCCTTAGATTGGGTGATGGGAAGCAGGTCCATGGAGAGAAAAATGCTAAAGGAAATTTAGTACTCAAAAGGTTAATCCTTTTGCATGTAGCATCAATACTCTTATTTCTTTTCTTCTTCTGAAAAAAAAAATGTTTCTGTTTGACTATCCTGGCAAATGTACTGGGTCAGCACTTCCTGTCGTAAGTTTACGTTACTGCAGTAACTTATATTAAACTTACAGTGAAGCAGCTGTTTTATGCTACACTCTGGGGGAGGATGTTTAACTCAATAATTGTATGTGGAAGACTCGAAAGATTGCCTTCGTGCTCTTGAATCAAAGTCTTTGAAAACATGTAGATTAAATAGCCTGCTGACTCCTATTTTTTTAACTTCTCATGATTGTAATTTAGAATTACAGAACATTTTAAGGAACTTTTTCACTTGCTGTAAAACACAACACGAAACATTCAGTTGTAAAGGTTGACAAAGATAGTTTTTTTAAAAGTTTTAAACTTGTAGCCGAGAAACCTCACACGATTAAAAAAATCCTTTATAGTTAAAGCTGAATCCATCAAATTTTCACATAAGTTTAAATTTATAATTTCTTGATTACTCCTCTCAGGAACTTAGATGCAAGGCACCTAGACATGTTTCTGACAGGAAATGGGTCAACGATCTATTAAGAAGCCATTAGATAATCTAATTTAGACCATAATCCATAAATTAATTACGCTGCATACTTGAGGTGTGCTTGTGAGAAAAAGTTTATAATTGAATAGATGGGAAGCTGATGCATAAAGAAGATTATTTGTTTCTCTCTAATCATGGTCACGTCGCAAGCTGTCTGGTAACCAAGGGAAACCAGACATGATGTAATTCCAGATTGAACTTGAACTACAGGGACTTAAAAAAGGGGAACAATAGACCATAGCAATCAATAAAGTCTATTTTCCACACGATTATGTTTGGTGCTTCAAGTTAACCTTTATGGAAATGGTGGATGTAGATGCTACAGTGCAGAAAGATGATCCATAGACAAAATGCTAAAGCAAAGAAACAACTTTGCATTGACACTTTCCAGCAAATCCCAAGGTTCGAGACGGATTAGAAAGTTTGCACTGTGCAGTAAGCCGTTTCACTGCTCTGTGGGCTCTTTGTTCCCTGAGGTAGCACAAACTTAATCTTTAGTTTCCTGTCAGATGACTTTGGCAGAGGCTGTATGGGGGAGAGGAGAGGAGGAGCATGCAACATAACTCAAAATGCAACACCAATGTTGCCCTGCGCAGTGTGAAAGCTGGTCTTAAGGTGGAACCTCTTTACTTGGTTGCAGACTTTGCCTGGGATAGCAGTCTGTATGGTGGGAAATGGATTAAGGAAGAAAATATCAATGGAAGAAGTCTAGCAGCACAACAGTTAAGACGCAGTTTTCACTCCATGCTAATTACAGATTTCAGTCGCAGAGGTGGCCAACTTTCAAAACCAACAAATATAGTCCTCAAGACAATTAAATTAAAGTTGTCCCATCTGGAAACAAATGGAGATGATAAATCTGGGCCCTTTCACACAGCACTCCTATCTGAAATAAGGATGCAGGGAAGTGAGTGAATTTGATAAGGGATACAGCCAGGAAGATGAGTGACAGTATATATCATAAAAACTGTGTTAATAGCTCATTAATGTAGTCTTCATTTTCTCTTCATAAACTTATTTAAGTCATACAGAAACAAGAGGCTGGGACAAAATAAACATTTCAGAAAACCCGTGTACACAAATAATTATCTAAAATCTGAGAGTTGGTGAAAAGGAAATGTTTGTGTTCAGTTACGTTAGAAGCTGTAGCTGGTGTCAAGATTGTGGATGACACTGAGTAGTGAACATTTTTTTTTAAGATCAACATCTGTGGTATTCTTTGTCAAAAATGAGTGCTTTTACATTCTGTGACCAGCACTTCAGATTAATTAACAGGACTGTTGTGACATCTCAGATAAACTAATATAGTTGATTTTATTCTTTAGTCCCATTCTTGTCAGTTACATACTTTTTTCCGGCTGAGTCTGATCAATCTAAGGGTTGATTTTAAAGTTGGGGATTCAACCACTGTCATAGAATCATAGAAAATTACCACATAAAAGGAGGCCATTCGGCCCATCATTTCTGTACTGGTCGAAAAAGAGCTACCCAGCCTAATCCCATCTTCCAGCACTAGGTCCGCAACCCTGTAGGTTACGGCTCTTTAAGTGTACATCTAAGTACCATTTAAATGTGGTGAGGCTTTCTGCCTCTACCAGCCTTTCAGGCAGTGAGTTCCAGACCCCCACCCTCCGGGTAAGAAATTTCCCCTCAAATCTCCTCTAAACCTTCTACCAATTACTTTAAATCTATGCCCCCTGGTTGCTGATGCCTCTGCTAAGGGAAATAGGTCTGTACTATCCATTCTATCTAGGCCCCTCATAATTTTATACACCTCAATAAAGTTGCCTCCTCTGTTCCAAATAAAACAAACCCAGCCTATCCAATCTTTCCTCATAGCTAAAATTCTCCAGTCCAGACAACAACCTCGTAAATCTCTGTACCCTCTCTAGTGCAAACACATCTGTGTTGTACTGTGGTTACCAGAACTGCACACAGTACTCAAGCTGTGGCCTAACTAGTATTTTATACAGTTCTAGCATAACTTCCTTGCTCTTATATTCTTTGCCTCGGCTAATAAAGGAAAGCATTCTGTATGCCTGTCTTTAGAATTAACAATGCAAGAATGTTTCTGGTTGGGCCATGATTTACATTTTACTCCTCTTCTATCTATTTCCCAGTAAACAGAACAATAACACTGGTCTACTTCCTCGTGAAGCAAGTACTACAAGTTATTCAGCTCTATGTTCAGACATGTAACAAGAAATTGAAAAATACTTTGCGATTTCTCCCCCTTAACTAATTTATCCCTTGCCGAATAAATACTTTAAAGGCGTAAATTCCTGTTTAAGTACTTCAGAGATACTGTTCATTGAATATTACTGGGTTGGTGGTTTCGATAAGCTCACGCAGGTTGGTTTCTTCAGACTACACTTCTCCATGATTACTGTAGTTTGTTGGAATGATTCAATGATATTTAAATGAAAAGGAATGTTTTGTCACTTGACAAACAAACCCTTCCTGCCAGGACTTTCTAGTATGTATGAAGCAGCCATGTAAAATGGTAGTATCATAACTTAAAAAATTCTAAAAGGTTATGAGAAACAACTACTGTCGGCATTAGTGCAGAGGCAGTGCAATAAGTGGGGATTACAACTTTTGTCTTTTTGTAAACAAAACTTGCAGAAGCAGCTCAGTTCACTGCACATTTCCTGGATGCGCAGGTGCATTAGGGTGTGCTAAATCAGTGGCCAGTTGGAAACTTCTGCAAGAATGTTGCTGAACTAGTAGAGCAGCCCTTTAATCCTGTATAAATAGCTTCGTCTGGGCCACTCCATCTGTGGGGTGCACAATCTTTGTGAGAAATAGAAGGAGAGCGCAGAAGATGTCAAGATTTACAGGTCCAAATTTGCAGAAGTTAGGTGGCATGAGAGCGCAAAGAGTTCATTATGGAGTAGGGAGACAAATGATCAGAGTCCGAGGGTGAACTCGGTACTGGAGACCATCACACAGGAAGTTAGTGTAGGGTCATTTACAAAGGCGGGTCCAGAAGGAAGTCCCAGATGAAGATGTTGGACTCAACAAAAAAAATGGCAAGGTAAGAAATGAAAATTAACATAGCCTACCATATCTGGAGACAATTAAAGTTCCGCGTGTCAGGTGACTTTGTCTGAATCTCTTCATATCATTCACTTGAATTGATCCAATAAGCTGCTGCAATTTTAACACAAAGTGAATCCAAGAGATAATCATTGGTTCAGATTTTGCTGAGATAAACATTAACAAATTAGTGCTGGGGACACAGAGCTTCACTTGGTGGGAAGGCAGAAGCCAATTCGCACCGACTTCCCATCGAGCAAAGCCCTGGCCAGGAGCACAAGCTCGCGTATTTTATCCTGTAGTTCATAGCTAGTACAGCAGAATCAAAATAAAACTGGAGAAGGCAGATTTCTGCAGGTGAGGAAGGTTGAAGACTGGATATATTGACTCACACAACTAACAACTATCATGCACTTAGCCAGTTTTCAAATATTCTCTCAAACTTTCTGTAGAAAAGGCACTGTGTATTTGGGTAAACTGTACTTAATGCCACTAAACTAGACTGCTGCATAAAATATTTGCTTGTTCATCGCATATTTATCCTTTCCTTACAGGCAAAGATCACGTTCAGCAGAAGGTGTAGAATTCTGGTGTTGAGAGAGACCCAGCAGGCCAAAGCTCTCACTCCCTTTGAACAGCATCTCATGGAGGGTGTCAGCTGGGAAGCCATACATGGTGTGGATAACTTGCAAGTTGGAAGAGAGGAAGTTGCTTCAGGTTTGTACAGTTACACTCACATAGCTTCTTTTTGCAGATGTAAAGCAGTGACTATGGTGGGCCACATCATGTGTCTTCTACTGCTTATGCATGAACAACTTAATGCCTACTATGCACATTGACTTATGTATCCTTTTCTTCTTGTTACAGATATACCACAATCCTAGGATCAATAAGCTGGGCCTTTCCTATAGCAAGTCATACCACAGCATTAACACTTGAAGCAGGCACAAGTCCAGGCACTTACACGTTGGACGGCTTTGTTGATTCAAAGAGGCAGCACAGAGCAAGTCTTTTGTGGTGGCTGAAGAAGGGTCGGCTGTTGCTGAGCGGAGGCAAAACATCACCACAGACCCCTCTGAGCCACTTATAGTTCTGATCTCACAGGGTCAGCTCTGAAGCAGAGTATTCTTAAGGAGCACTGGTAATTTGCCTCCTTGCAGAACATGATGCATGGTTGTGCGATATTGTGCTGAAAAGGTTCTCTATTCTGCAGATGGTCATTGCGTATCACGGTGCATCAGTGGCATCTCCACTGGAGCCCACTTGAATTATCTTTCAAAACTGTTCCCTACTGCCTTAACTCGAATAGTGGGCATTATTAATATAATGTGGCCTGGAAAATAAGCAGGAGTAAATTTGCATGTTGTTTAACTGGGGCTTAACAACCAGAAAAGTTCAATTTGGGATACATTGTAGGACATCAAAGTGCCTTAATATGATTTGATCCTGAGAGGAATTTTGGGAACATGGTCAAAAATGCACCACTATTGCTGTTGTACTACACATTAATGCACAATGACATCAGATGCTCAATATTACATGCTGTTCACAACCTCTTGCCCAAGATTGTCCTCCTGTTCTGATTCAAGGAAATTTGTAGAAAGCAATCAAGAGTAAGGGAAGATGTCTCAATAGAAGGAGATTTCTAATTGCTACTTTAGTGACACCAGTGAATAGTACTGAAAATGATGCATCTCGTCAAAAACCATTTACTGCATTTTTTAAAGGAAACAGCACAACAATGATTAAATCCAGATTATGTCGTAGGCTGCAGATTATTTTTTTGACATAAATTGCATAATCTGTGCAATGTTACACAAATATATTTTTTGAAATGGATGCAAAACATCCTTACATTTGTAGTGATTAACCTCGTCTTGCATTTTGATATGTGAATGAGGCACTTCAAATGTTGGAGGACTTGTATATAGAATGTGAAAATGTTTTCTGCAGAAACATTTCTTTTTCTCTCAGATGTTAAAAACAATTATGGTTCTTTGTATTCAGTTTGTAGATACATTTGATCTTAACTGGAAAACATACAGGATTTCATGAAATCTACCAGGTTTTCTAGTCTGACGAGGTTTTGTCTTTCTGTATGTCTCTAGGTTGCCCATAGAGATCTAGCTGTAAATCTTGGACGTGCAGTGAGGACATAAATCTAACTTCAGTAACCTCAGTACAATATTGAAAAGTGTCCTTGAAATGATACTGAAGGAAAGGAGTTGAAAAAGAAACACCATGGGGAAAAATGTTCCTCTTTTTAAGAAAGAGAGAAATAGGTATCCCTGATATGCCAGCAGATGTGTGGCAGAACAGGGTCAGGGAGAGCAGCACGGACCATTTAACTTCCCAGCACCACGGGTCATTTCACTGCCCTCATCATCAGAGAAGTTTACTGCTGCCAAGATTTTAACAGAGGTCCAGTCCAGGACCCCAAACAGGTTCCCATGGAAACTGGTGGCCTTGGCCGGGACCTGGAGTATCTTCGGATCTCTGTTGCACTCCTGGCCAACTTACGCTGGGAGTGGGCCGCTCAACCTGTGGTTCTTCGGGGCCTATCTTTTCATTTTGCTAGGTTTTAACATTTGTCAGTCTAAATGGCAGGTGGTCATGACTTTCCAGTGGTCATTTTGTGACACACATTTTCAATAGTGGGAACAGTGGAAAACTGTCTCCTTATGACACTCCTGTAATAACGCTATTTTCACACATCTCGCGCAGTCAATGAGCCTCCCAGCTGTTCTAAGTGTTGATTCAGCTTTGGAGTAGAGGGAGTGTGCAAAATTGAAAGATTTACAAATTGCAGGGCAAACTTTTTGCACAATGCAATTCACCGTCTCGACCATGGAGGTCCTAATAGTGGCATGTGGGAATGGTGCCCTCACACTGACAAGTGAATCACTGACAAGAGAGACACAGGTCCTACTTTCATAGCAGATGAAGCCTATATATGGCAATGCATTTAGCAGTTGTTAGTCATTTTTTCATGAGCATTGCTTTTTTTGAATGCTTGCTCCTTCCTATTGAATTTAATTGCAGCAGTATTACAGTATAGTCCACATAAATAAACAACTGTAATTGGTTTCCTATGCAAAGCCTAGTTGAAGAAAAATGGAGCACCAATTTCTATTGTTGTTTTTTGAATGGAGGGAAAAGGCAAAGCCGTGGGGGTGGAAATTCGGTCGCGCCTCTGTTGCGGCGGAGCGGTACATTTTGCGCAGGGAAATGGTTTGCTTCTCCAGCCGCAAAATTCACCAGCTAGGCTCTGAGTGTGGGGCGGAGCTCTAAGGGAGGCATTCCACACCTCATTTAGGGTGCTAGGCCGGCTGAGAAACTGAAAATCCTGATTTAAACAGCCGGCCTCGGAGTGCCCTAAGAGAGGCATCCGTGGAAAAAAAATCTGAAAAAACTCACCAAAACATTCCCAAGACATTACTAATGCCACATCAACATTAATCGCAAAAATAAAAAACAATCACACTTACCTCAGGTCGACATTACTTCACTCACTGCGGCTGGTACAGCTTGGACCACCAGCTTTCACAGGCAGTCCCACTTGGGGGTGCTACGCGCTGCTAAGGATCGGGCTAAGCCAAATATCGAGCCGGTGTCGCAACCAGGGGCGTTGCACACCGGCTCCCCTCTCCTGGGTGGTGCTGCTCCACGCCCCTGCAAACCCAGGGTGAAAACAGAGGCGGCAACAAACCGAAAATCCAGCCCAAGGTGTACAGGTGATTTCATAGGATGTACGGCACAGAAACAGGCCATTCAGCCCAACTAGTCCATGCTCCACTCAAGCCTCCTCCCGTCTTTTCTCATCTAAATCTATCAGCATAACCCTCTAGTCCCGTCTCCCTCATATGCTTGTCTAGCCTCCCCTTAAATGCATCGATACTATTTACTTCAACCACTCCCTGTGATAGCGAGTTCCACATTCTCACCACACTTTGGGTAAAGAGGTTTCTTCTGAATTCCCTATTTGATTTATATTTCAGGCGAACATTAAGGACCTGTTATTTGCAAGTTGTCTCCTGTACATAAAATATGATCTTACGTGAAATTTGACCAAATCGTATAGAGATGAGTAAAGAAATATTGGAATTTCCATTTTTCAGTTGGGAGGATGGGACAGCATGTTACCTGGACATCTGGAGGCAAATCTCCTGTGGCAGAGTCAGCATCACTGCAATTTTTTAGCTTTATGGATGAGAACCATAATTATCTCCCCGATTGCTGACTGTATCAGTTTGGGGCCTCAGAAGGGAAGTCGAATTGGAGCTGCCAGTAGGAGTATATTCAGGTCGTGATGGGAGTGGCAGCAGAGACCAGATACCCTTCATTACCCTTGAATTCCCCACATTTTATCTTGAAACAACAACTGCTAACTGAGCTGTTGCTTCCAAACCTTGAGTGTCCTTGTTCTGACCAGCCCCCATTCTGATTGGTAGTTCAGTTTTTCCCTCACTGCGCAAAGCTGCATCATTTTATCAGACCGAGCCTTTAACATGGACCGCACGTTCCATAGCAAACCCTTAACGAGGACACCTTTCTGGCCCCTCTCCGTAAGTGCATTTTCGATTGCGAGTAAAACTGAGACCTATGGATTAATAATTGAAGAAAAATCTGTTATCGCTATTTCTCACCAGTTTACTCATTGTACACGTTTCTGTTCCTGAGGAAAATCTAATGGATGTCAAAAGAGTGCAAAAACTTTTGATGTATTTTTGTAACATTGCATTTCTTCTCAACTGCACCATCAGATTTTCACCCAGAAGTAAAGCTTTAATTGTTTTTCCATAATTTCTTCTCACTTGCTTTTAAAAAAACCCCAAAAACCAACATTTCACAGGAATTTTTTTAAAAAACCATGACTGAAAACAGAGAACTCCAAGTACAATATATAACAACTGCAAAAATACCTTTTAGGGAATCGTGGGGAATGAAAATCCCATTTTAATTTAAAAAAAAAGAAAGTCTTGGATTTATACAACGCCTTTCATAACCACCGTGCGTCTCAAAGCGCCTTACAGCCAATGAAGTACATTTGGAGTGCAGTCACTGTTGTAATGTAGAAAACGCAGCAAACTCCCACAAAGAGCAATGTGATAATGATCAGATCATCTGTTTATTTGTTATGGTGATTGAAGGATAAATATTGGCCAGGACACTGGGGATAACTCCCTGATTTTCTTCAAAATAGTGCCATAGGATCTTTTACGTCCACTTGAGAGAGCAGACAGAACCTCAGATTTAATGTCTTATCTGAAAGCCAGCACCTCTGACAGTGTAGTGCTCACTCAGCACTGCATTGGACTGTTAGTCTAGATTTATGTGCTCAAGTCCCTGGAGTGGGATTTGAACCCACTACCTTCTGACTCAGAAGCAAACATGCTACCCACTGAGCTACAGCTGACCACTACCATATTGTGCTCCAGTGACTGAAGGCTGGAGCTGGTTCCATCCTGCTCATTATAGACATCAGCAAAATCAAAGTTGCATATTAGTACCACTCAGGGCACACACTTTAATAGCCAGTGGAACTCCCTCAATTGCATTCATTTCAACAGGCCAAAATCATCCAAAGTTAGCTGTAAAACAGACCAGAGCCTTGGTGGTGTACAAAAAAGACACGACCTAAACCCACCAGATCATTGCCCACCATCTAGTGTTCACTTCAGTTCATAAGTTTAGATGTGATGCATCAGGAGGTGATAGGAAATGCACCAGGGAGGTGTTAACAATTCTAGTGCTAGTTTTCTGGCATTAACCTGGAGACAACAAGAAAAATTTATTAAACTCTTCTGAAGTTTAGCTTCTGTTTAATTGGCTGTTTTATGTATTTTGATACTCGTGTTTGCCGACAGCAGTGATAGAAGGCGAGCAGTACGCTCACATCTGCTGATACTGCAGGATAGCAATTGCAGTTTACCAGGGAGCTGAACCATTCATGTAAATCGTGCTTCTATCATTGATACCGACCAATCTACAGGACAGTGTGCTATATTTTTATTACTATATTGGGCTAGAAGTTGGATAGCACCCCATATGGGGCGGTAATTTTTGCGGGAGCGCAAAAGTATGGCCGGGCGCTGCGGAATTGAATCCGACGCAAACTTCCGGTTTAGCGCTCCAAGAGGGAAGTGGAGCAATAACTCAAGCGCTACCACTTCCCTTAGAGCATTAAAGAGAGTGAGAGTGTCGGTAGCGGCAGAGCGATGCATAATGTCCCGTGCAGCACTGTCAGATTCACAGGCTCCTTCCCTCCCTTAAAGGGAAGGGCCAATGTTGAGGTCATTGGAGGCTAAGGCTGGGAACAGTCGTTGACGGCACCTGCGATCCACGAAGAGCAGCCCCAAGCTCTCTGAGAGAGTGCAGGGCTGAGCAATCACGAGCTGGAAAAAAATGAAAGCACAGCAATATGAGGAAAATTACATTTTCACCGACCTGACCACCACTGTGTTTAATTACCACTCCTCAAGCGGCCAGCCAAGGTCACATCACCTCCTGCAGCTGCCGTTGTTGGGAGCGTATTTTACAACCAAGGCAATAATGAGACGCTGTGCACCGGATGACATCACAATCTGAAGGAGATCGAGGCGGTAAGTTTTAGCGCCAGCGATAACTCACCATGGAAGTTTGTGGGCATCAGTAATCTAGTAATCTCGCTGCGCCTGGTCAATAAGTCATTAGCGTCCCATTATCGCCCCCCGCAGGTGCGAACAGGAGGCGCAAAGGAGGCCATTTGCTCCACCATTGTGTTCAATAGTTAATTATAAGATTGGGAATAGTTAGTAGAGCTTCCTCCTGTTTTCTTTATTTATATCATCATTCTATTTAATTGTTCAAGGCATTGTTAATCGAAGTTAATGGTAGTGACATAGTAGCACTGCGAATTTCTGTATCAGATTCAGCTACGTGGTTGCCCACATAGCAAGTTCCCTATATCAGCCAGCTTGTTGGGGGAGACATTGAGTGCTGGCCAAGTGCTTCCTTCATAGGGAAGGGGAGACATTTCACAATCAACTCACTATGGTCTTCAGCACTTGATTGCATAGTTTCATTGGGTCTGAGAAAGAAGATGAGAAATTAAAACTTAGAAAATCACAGTGTGGGTTCCAGGAAGAGCCGTAAGTAATAATTATAAATCTAAGTACATAATGTCAGAAAGTAAAATAACGTAACTGTAATGGTAGTTCTGAATTCCTTAAACAGCACAATGCGCAATCTGTGAGGAATGCCGACTTTTTCTAATATGCTAGTGTTTTAAAAGAAATAACTTGGATTATTATAGTGCAATATCAGGAGATCGTTAAGTGCTTCAAAACCAATACATTATTTTTGAAGCACATTTATATTGCCATATAGGCAAACATGGCAGCTAATGTATTCTCACATCAGAAATACCAAAAATCAGCCAACGTATCTCCATAGCACAGAGGAAGAGGAAAGACATTGGGGTAGAGTTTCTGCAACCGGAAATCCACAAATTACACTCAAACCTGCTCTAGTTTTCCGAAGTGAAGTCACGCTTCAAGTTTCTGCCCCAACTTATTTGCATAATCACAAACTTAAACTCTTTCATGAACCAACGTAGTCGGGCAGTGTTTTAGAACCTCATTGTTTACTTTTTTTGCATTAAAAACTATTCCTTGTTATGTTTAAGAGTGGTAATCTGGTGCAGTTTAATTAATACAGCTGAAAATGGGTTTATCACCAAAAATAAGCATTTTCATTCAGAGCGTCTAGTGCCGCTTGTGAGTAACCCGATTTTAAATCACTGAAAATGACTTTTAAAAAACTGAATAGAATCATTTATTAGTTTCATTGGTGTACAGTAGTCAGTTTCTTAGTAAATTAAATATTTTTAAATATTTAACATTTTTAAAAAGGCACATATTGATCCCTTGCACCTAAAAGAACAGCTTACTTTTCAGAGCCTCCTCAAAGGGATGCAAACTGCAAACGGACACAATTAGTGGAAACTCGCCAGGGTGATTAATTCGATCTGGGGGCGTGGCCAGTTTTGTGGGCTGTGCCGGCTTCCAGCGCAATGTTTTTAACTCGATTTGCAGTGAACGTACTTGCCCTTAAAGTTCCTCGATCTTTTGTGGTGGTTTGGCCGATTTCGGGCAAATTGCTCTGGCAAAACCAGCACAACTTAGCGGAAGTCCCTCGCATCCATATCCAAGAGTGACTCTCAGTGTATTTTCATACGTTAGATTAAGAAACTATGAGCTCAGTTTTCCCCAGTATTTGCGCCATTTTCTTTGTAGCAGACTGCTTTTTCTGGCCTAACTTAAAAATCCCCAGTTTCCCCAATCAATTTCCACCAGCGTAACTCAGTGAGTTACGAGTTTTTTAAATCAGTTTTTTTTTCAGCCCAAGGGGGCGTAACCAGTCAACTACGCCACTTCTGGCCATTTAGGGAAGTTTGGCCAGCTGAGAGTTACTCCAGTTGTGATTAGGCCAGCGTTATGTGGCCTGTCCCAAAAAACCTTCCCTAGAGTTAAGGAAATCGGCGCAGATAAGGAAAGTGGCCAACACACTGAAAGAATTGAAAAACGCATAGCAGCAGCTTACCTCCAACCCAGTCCAATGGCTGTCCGGTCCCATTCTCTGTCCCGGTTCACACACACAGGGGAGAGAGAGAGAGAGAAGACCGGACAGCCTTCGGGCGGGGTTGGAGGTAAGTTGGTGCTCTGTGTTTTTCAATTCTTTTAGTGTGTTGGGAGGTGGCTGTATGCTTCATTTTGCAGCCTCAGCTCGCATTGTGTCCCTGGTTACCATGGCAGCCTAAACTTTTTGGCATAGATCAAGGCTCCACCCCCAAAACTGAAGGTCGAATTAGGCCAAGCCAAAATGAAATGATCCCACGGGGAAACTAACAAAACATTTTTTGGCGTACTTGGGCCCAAAAAAATCGGGCACAAAATAATGCTTTGGGGAAAATTGAGCCCATAGACTCTTTCCAATTCTTTTGTTTCAAATTCCTTTTTCCCATTTTGTTAGTACTCTTTAACCCTTCAAAGATTAGACATTCTTTTTGCTCCCTTCTTCATGCTTTGCTATCGTGCATCTTCTCCCAACAAGGAGGAAGAGACTGTCTGGGCCACAAACTGCTCCAAATTGCTGCTGTCAATGCGAGCAAGCACAAGTGAAGTGCAGCAGTACAAAAGCAAAATACTGCAGATGCTGGAATCTGGAATAAAAACAGAAAATGCTGGAAATCTCAGCAGGTCAGGTAGCATTTGTGGAGAGGAAGCAGAGTTAACGTTTCGGGTAGATGACCCTTCCTCAGAACTCGGCGAAGTGCAGCAAGCCAGAGGAAAAGAAACTTAGAGCAAAATAGACTTTGGTTCCCTTCTCTCCAAGTTGCTCCGTGATGCTACGTTTAGGGCCTGGGCAGAAACTGATGGTGTTCTTCCCAACTGAAGCAGGAAAATGATGGGCAGTCCTGAAGTTCAAACCTGCCAGCCTCCTGTTTAAGATTCAAGGCTGTCCCAGTAATGAGCTTCTCTATATCTTTCAGAAAGGTTCAACGTTTTATGTTCTGCACTGACTGTCATAAAGTGTAAAAGAAAACTTATAAAACCAAAAATAATTTGATGTTAATATTCTGTGAATAAACAAGTTATCATCTTCACTCATTTTATTATTGGTTCAATACACATTCATATCATGTCAGTCGATTGCAACAGGTAATTGTGTACAGTTTTGGTCTCCTAACTTGTGCAAAGTGGCAGCAGCGAATGGAGCGGTGACAATGCTAGTCATCTGTCATGTCCAGATGATGCCATTTAAGAAAAGCAACAGTATACATAGGATTTCAAGTTTAAATACAAATATCTTAGGTTTCACAGAGCGGTAGGCACATCCTTTGTAGCAGTCCTGTGATGTGGCCCTGTGTCTATTCAAGGCCAGAACATCAAGAATAGATTGTGGTAGAATTTCAACTTGCTGTCAGGTGTAAACCTGGAGTTGTGGCTCGGCTGTCCGTTACAGAAACCTCCCCAGTTTGATGAAAATCAGGAGGTTTCTTTAATGGCCGACTGATCCACAACTCCAGCTCCACAACTAGGGGACTAGTTGAGAATCTAGCCCAAAGATTTGTAGGCTGAGCCATCTGGAATGGGAGCTATTCATCTTAACATAGAAAATAGGTGCAGGAGTAGGCCATTCGGCCCTTCGAGCCTGCACCACCATTCAATGAGTTCATGGCTGAACATGCAACTTCAGTACCCCATTCCTGCTTTGTCACCATACCCCTTGATCCCCCTAGTAGTAAGGACTACATCTAACTCCTTTTTGAATATATTTAGTGAATTGGCCTCAACAACTTTCTGTGGTAGAGAATTCCACAGGTTCACCACTCTCTGCGTGAAGAAGTTTCTCCTCATCTCGCTCCTAAATGGCTTACCCCTTATCCTTAGACTGTGACCCCTGGTTCTGGACTTCCCCAACATTGGGAACATTCTTCTTGCATCTAACCTGTCTAAACCCGTCAGAATTTTAAACGTTTCTATGAGATCCCCTCTCATTCTTCTGAACTCCAGTGAATACAAGCCCAGTTGATCCAGTCTTTCTTGATATGTCAGTCCCGCCATCCCGGGAATCAGTCTGGTGAACCTTCGCTGCACTCCCTCAATAGCAAGAATGTCCTTCCTCAAGTTAGGAGACCAAAACTGTACACAATACTCCAGGTGTGGCCTCACCAAGGCCCTGTACAACTGTAGTAACACCTCCCTGCCCCTGTACTCAAATCCCCTCGCTATGAAGGCCAACATGCCATTTGCTTTCTTAACCGCCTGCTGTACCTGCATGCCAACCTTCAATGACTGATGTACCATGACACCCAGGTCTCGTTGCACCTCCCCTTTTCCTAATCTGTCACCATTCAAATAATAGTCTGTCTCTCTGTTTTTACCACCAAAGTGGATAACCTCACATTTATCCACATTATACATCATCTGCCATGCATTTGCCCACTCACCTAACCTATCCAAATCACTCTGCAGCCTCATAGCATCCTCCTCGCAGCTCACACTGCCACCCAACTTAGTGTCATCCGCAAATTTGGAGATACTACATTTAATCCCCTCGTCTAAATCATTAATGTCCAATGTAAAACAGCTGGGGCCCCAGCACAAAACCTTACGATACCCCACTAGTCACTGCCTGCCATTCTGAAAAGTACCCATTTACTCCTTTGCTTCCTGTCTGCCAACCAGTTCTCAATCGATGTCAGCACACTACCGCCAATCCCATGTGCTTTAACTTTGCACATTAATCTCTTGTGTGGGACCTTGTCGAAAGCCTTCTGAAAGTCCAAATACACCACATCAACTGGTTCTCCCTTGTCCAATCTTCTCTTCCTGGGCTGTATTTTAATCTGAGTTTCTGTATGGGGAGAATTAGTCTTCTGCCAAATTCACATTTACAATCCTAACCTGGTTAGGGTCAGGATTATATCCAGGTTGGTTTAGCTGCCGAGACTGCAGTTGAATTTAATCAGGCTGGATTTGCCTGTAAGCGTTGTTATGTCCATAGTCCTGTAGTGGATAATACGCAGTGAAATGACGGGGTAGAAATTCACCTCCAACCGAAACTGGGCGCATCTATCGTTTTTGAAGTGTTCTGGCCGCCGAAATTCAGCGCTTTGTGGTTCTTTATCCAGCGGGTTGGAAGTGGCCTCATCATAGGACGGAAGTGGGGGCGGGACAGAGTGCCCGCTGCTGACAGTCATCAGTGCCGCGCTGATGATGTCATCATACTGGCGCGTCACAATGTCTCTCCCCTTCAGTTAAAGGGGAGGGCCGCTGCAAACTCTGCATTCATTTTAGTTATCTCCACTGGGCCACGAGGGAGTGTTTCGACTGGGCCAGTGGCCTGGCACCCAAGAGGGGATGCCGGGCTGCCAACATGCGGCCATAATTGTCGGCCGACCTAGCAGTCGGCAGACAAAAAAAAGACATGTTGTTGAAGGCAGCGCTACCTCCCCTTTAAGGGCGGCCGCACCGCCATTTCACAGAGAGTGCACCAACAGCAAAAGCTGTCGGGGGCACGGGCCAATTTTGGTGGGGCAATATCACGAGGGGTAGACGGTAGGGGTTGGCGCGTGTATGCCGTGGCGGGAAAACAGGCGGAGCGGTCCCAGACTCCGCTCTGCTCCGCTCCCCTCCTGAGGAAGGTCAGAGGCCTTATCGGAAGGGCAATTTCGGTCCCATCAAGTGAAAGCATGAGCACCTCCATGTTAAAATACTACATTGACACTTCTTAAAATGGGAGCTATCAGTCAGTCACAAGAAATATCCAGCATAGTCCCAAAGCAATTCCAGAACGCAATTATCTTCAGGGGCCCGCGAGCTCTATCCTGTTTCTCCTCAAGCCATTAACATTAATGGAAGCAAGTTTGGCTGCTAATTTTTCACAGATTACTAGAATAAAGAGAATGGCAAGAGATACTTTGAGGGGAAATAAACATTCCCACATTGCTAATCCATCAGAGTGAGCAGATTATTATTATTTTTAAATCCTTTGCCAAATTGACACAGCATCCACTTGGAAGCAATTTAATCCATTATTTCATTGTGTTTTTAAAAAATATACTTATTCACGTAAGTTTGTAACCTGATATTCTTGAGAGCTTGCAGCAGAAATGTATTTCTCAGAAATTTAAAAAGGGAAAGTTCAACTTTCCATGAAAATTTGTGTTGTTTCTTTTTATCCTCTTGATTATAATCTGCTCGGGAAAAAAAGGTAATATTATACAGGCCTGCTTTACACTTCAGGAGGAACATGTTGATTATTCAATTCACATTTAAATTGTAATTATACCATCTGCTCAGATCCACCAACACAGCCTTAATTACCAATTAGAAGTAAATCTTGGCAAACAGCAAGCATCTTTTTAAAGTGGAAATTAGGACTGTTTTGTACTTTCTTTTTTTTAAATTACTTTTACGTTAAAAACAAGAGGTTGAAATCGCTTGAAGTCAATTTAGCGCACACAATAAATGTTATATACCGCGTCTTCTGGTTATCTCCAAGCACTCCAAGGTCAAGCTTGGTGCTATTATCAGATTTAATTGGGCTTGTGGCATTGCATTCTCAGCTGGTGAATGACTAGCCAAACTGCTTGCTGCTCACCAGAAATAGGATTGCTATTTTGTGTCTGGAACAATTTGTTTATTTTCTTAGTGCTAACCTCCACAACACTGTTTTTGCAGAGTTTTCAGTGTAGGTTGTTTTATAAAAATAACCACCTCTGTGCATGTGTCTCAGTGGGATAACTATTGGAACGCTGCTACCCCATTTACATTGAAGATCCATTACTCACTGAAATGGTTCAGCAATATATATGGTGGCTTACATGTGTAAGTTGTTCCCAAATTGTGACTGTGATTGTGTTTGTGGCTGGGAACCTTCCACTGTGTTGTGGGGACGGTCCTGACAGGATAACATGTGAAAACTGTATTGTTGAACTATAGAGTCAGGCTGAGAGCTCAACCAACCAGGTATCTGTAACTCTGGAGGGACATTCACATTACAGAGGTACTTGTGATGCTCTTTCTGTTGGAACCAGCTTCATTAGGAAAATGGGATATCAAAAAGAGCTCTTCCCAATCCTTGAAAGCAGCTAATTGATCAAATTGAACTCCGCTGAAATTAATGTTATTTAAAATATCCTAATGCAGAGCAGAAATTATCTTCCGAAGAAAACATTATTTAATTTTCAGAATGGAAGTATTTGTGGGAATATTTCAATTGGCTGGATTGTACCAAACTTGGCGGGTCTGTGGCGGGCGATGTCGATTGCGGATCCCAACCTCGCTGCTGGTTCCAGCCCGCTGTCCAAAATGGTTTCTCCCTGATTGGGCTTCTTAATGCCATCTTGCGAGTTTCATAGCCAATTGAAGGAAGCAGGTCTGGTGACATCTTTTGATGACGCATCATCAGCTGGTTTCCTTAAAAGGGACCATGTCCAACTTCATATTGACAGTTGTGCTGTCAGTGTTCTGCTGCATTGAGCTACAAACACTGACAAGGAAGGGAGGTTCTTTTCTCTTCCAATAGGCAGAAGAGACCTCCCCAGGAGACCATGCAGCCTGGTTGCACATAGCACAGGAGGACACAAGCAGGGATATTATCAGAAGGACCAGGTTACAGTGGCACAAACCTTTCAATGATCTCAGTAGATCACGAAACATTACTGCAAAGCCACACTCAACCTCATCCTGCTGTGCCACTCATCACATCCCCATCACTCTGCCTTCCCTATCCTACTCCTGCACATCCTTACTCACACCAACTACCTTACACCTCCATCCATCATAAGGAAAATGGGATATCAAAGAGAGCCCTTCCCAATTCTCTTTATCTACATTATCACTTCCCCAACTCACTAGCAACCCATCACACTGACTCTCACCCTAGTCCACTCTTACCAACTAACAACACACAAGGGTAGGCAATGTTGTGTCAAACATTGAAACCTTTATTTTGCGTGCTTGGACAGATCTGTGTTCACCTTTGGAAGTGGCTTAGTGAGTTGCAGTGAATGATGAGTTATAACAGTACCCCCCGTAATGGTGATCAGTGTGAAAGGAAAGGCTTGTGCATTGTAGGAATGCTTTATGGTGTTGGTGTGGGGCGGTGCCAACCTGGCGCATCATGTGACAGCCAGGGTGTGCAATGTCAAGTGAAGTAAATGTGGCCATGGTGAGGCCATCCCTGACCTCCCAGGCAGCAATGTGGTTGGGTGCTGATGCCCTGTGTTCTGTGCAGCATCCAAAGTTTGATGTTGTTGGTGCTGCTGGTGTGCCTGGTGACGCTGGTATTGGGGCTCATTGTGGTGGGATCCTGAGGACCAAGGTGAGATAGTTTCAAGGGCTAATATTAATGGATGGATAATGGATGGCAGGTGAAGTAGAGATGACAGAAGTAATCTGTTAATGGTTAGAAAGGTTGTTCCAATGAGATGATACTGGATAGAGAGTTTACTGCAAACACTTGCACCTGCATAAAGCTCAATCTGTCTTCCAAATGCAGTAAGCAGCAGCTTCTGAGCTTGGAAAATGAACAGCTGTGAGATGGGAGCTTTTATAGCACATTTGCAGCTGTCAAGTAATGAGACGATTCCATGGCCATTCAAATCCTGCCCTGCTTTCTTGATGTGATCCCCGAGCAGCATGGACTCTGTGGGCGACCAAGTAAACTCTGAACGTGAGCTCAATATTGTTCTTAATGATCTGTTAACAAGGTCATAATGACCTGAATTGCCTCCCCCACCACTGCCTGTTGGGTGTGCTCAGTGCTGACAGACCTGACATTTGAGAAAGAAGTGTGGCAATGGGTCTCAGCCCTGACCCGCTGTCAAAAAAAACTTTTCCCCAGCCGACCCGCCACCAATCGCGCCTGCTGACTCCCGGAAAATTTCCCTCCAAAATTCTGTATTACATGCACATTCATATTCCCAAATAAAAAAGCTGCCACACCACCTAGTTTGTGACCTAATTGATAGAAGAGATAAAGGAAATGTATTCAAATTCTTTCCTTCATTAACTTTGCTACTGGAAGATTGGAGCTCTCTTGTTTAGTAAGCTCTGAATTTTCAGAATATCTTCGTGGCTCAATGGGCTGAAGTAGGAACGTGCTGTGCCATTGAGAGCTGGTTCACTCTCATGATCTCCCATCTGACAAGTATGTAATCTTGGTCAGGGTGGTGTAGGTTGAAGGCCAGGCCTTTCCTCACACTGAGAGGGAGTGAGCATCAGAGACAAGTCATCTCCCCTCCCTCATTCTGCCAACAACTAGTCACTGTCAGAAGACTATGGTCAGGATGACTGGAGGTAGTCTTGGCCAGGGAATGCTGTGTGACTAGGGGCTAGGGAAGCAAAAAGGAACTGGAGGAAGAGAAATTGGGATATTAATGAAAGAGTTTACAATTTCCCCAGACACTGGCCACATGGACATTATTTTTCATCAACTATTTCATGTTGTTTGGATTATAACAACTTGTATTTATATAGCACCTTTAATGTAGAAAAACATCCCAAGGCGCTTACCAGTCAAATGTTAGTTCTGGGTAGGCATTAATCTGGTAAAAATTTGGAGGCTACCTGCAGCAGGACTGATTTTGTGCACAATTTAAACTCATATTTAAACGAGGTTGAACTACTTTAGTCTGGCATAGCTGGCACTAGAAGAAAGTGACTTTAGATTGAAAGCTCAAGAACATTAAAGCTTGTAGAAAGTTATAAATTATCAAATGATCCTTCAATTACTCATTTGCTTACAGCATTTATTGTTGTCCTATTCTGTGGTAACCACCTACTTAGGCATTTCGCAATGTCCAAACTGTGGTCCATGAGCCACATGCAGTCCACAAACCCGGGCAATCTGACCCCTGAAACCCAGACCACTCAGTACTATTCCAGCTTAGATTTCTGACTTGCTGGCTTGATCCTGCAATATTTTGTGGGCCTGGATTTTTAGAAAGGGCTTTTCTTAGCACTGTTGCTTTATTGGTGGATACATCTTAAATCAGAAAACTGAGATCCATTAGTATTTGAAGCTTGAGATACATGGATATTAATTAGTATATTGATTTAAATATCATATATGGGCCATGAGGCTCGACAGTAAGTGGCCAAGATCTTAAATGTTGAAGTCACACTCAACTGTAACATGGAATATGTATATATGTATATATTTTCATTTTGACCTGCTTAAATACTCATTATCTGATCAGTTGACCATGCTGATTACCTTAAATATCGGATTTGTCACTAGATAAATATAAATCTGAGAACCAACACTTCACACAAAACCAGTCAATGGCTTCGTTCAACAAAAAAAATTCCGCTGCTCACTGACTCCTCCTCCTTCCACATATAATCTAAAAATAAGATTTATAACATAACAAAGACATAAAAATTAAAGATTTCAACAAAAAATAAGTTATTCTTAACTGTTAGAATTCTCTGGAACAGGTTTTCACCTGTTGGGCCTACCCTATGTTAGGGGCCTGAGGCTTGGGTTCTGCACCTTGCCCACAGCTGGAATACTGAATCTGAACTTTTAGTCATGGTGCTTCGGAGACTCAGGCACATGCATGACTTGCCTCATCTGTGCATGTGTGACCTCAGCCTCCCACTCTGGGAGGCCACCAGACTGATTTATTTTCATTTTGGGGGGTTACTGGAGACCTATGAATGCTATCTGTGCTCCTGGACTGACTGTGGCTGCTGTGTCTGCTCCCCATGTGAAATCTTAAGGTTGCTATACTTGGAGTGTATTTAGAAGTTCTGATATATATTTTCAAAAATTGGCAAAATGCTTGCTGTATCCTTATTTAGAGAAGTGGAAAATTCACCAATACATCAAATTTTAAGTTGTAAGTACAAAGAGTTTAGCCTGAGCACCGCTGCAGAATAGTTGCTTTTTTTCTGTGGCACATGTACTTAGGATTTCAGCTAATTTTATGAAGCACTAAATAATCCAATGCTTCCACCTCTTCAGTTTAGAGGGTTGGCTTATTAACAAACCAGTCTTAGACAGTGTGTTGCACTTGCTTTCAAGATGTCTGATATTGGAAATGTGGAGAGTCAAAAAAAGTGCCATCTAATGTCACTTGACTTGTGCATAGAGTTAATGAAGCTTACTTCAATCTGTACTGTGTTGGATATCTTTGTAGTTAATAGTTTAGGGCTGGGGCTTGGGGAAGTTTAGACAGTGGGAGGGGGGAGGTTGAGGGTGGTAAGTTGCTGAGGAGCTGTTTAGCAGGGGAGCTCCCTAGGGAGCTGCTACCAGACACGAGACTCCCAAAGCAAACTCTCTACTCGGAACTCGTCCACAGCAAATGAGCCAAAGGTGGGCAGAGGAAACGTTACAAGTACACCCTTAAAGCCTCCTGATAAAATACGACATCCCCACTGACACCTTGGAGTCCCTGGCCAAAGACCGCCCTAAGTGGAGGAAGTGCATCCTGGAGGGCGCTGAGCTCCTCGCGTTTCGTCGCCGAGAGCATGCAGAAATCAAGCACAGGCAGCAGAAGGAGCGTGCGGCAAACCAGGGTCCCTGCCTGCCCTTCCCTTCAACCACTGTCTGTCCCACCTGTGACACAGACTGTGGTTCTCGTATTGGACTGTACAGCCACCTAAGAACTCATGCTAAGAGTGGAAGCAAGTCTTCCTCAATTCCGAGGGACTGCCTGTGATGATGATGAGTTAATAGGTAAGAGCCTTAAACAGCACAGTGAGATGTTGACTTACAGAGTCAGGAAATAGCTTCAGGAGAATGTTTGCATACTCATATAGTATTTACTTTCTATATCTGTACAGCATACCTCACCAGCCCAGTGTGCCCATTTAGCCTTGTTTCAGGTGTCACATTGCTTGTACCACTGCTAAATGTTCACTGCCGAAAACAAAATGTGAGACATTCCAGATTAACAATACCTGTAGTACATTTTGTTACCTAGCAACAGTTCACCAGTGTAGGAGGAATATACAACGCAGCCAGAGTAAACTTTGCGGGATTGACTGTGCTTTGTACGCTGCATTATAATATTTTTTGGTGGAAGTCGGGGTGGGGGAGGGGGGGGTGTGATTTATTGGGCACTCGTTAGCTTTTATTTTGTAAAACTATATTGATATGCAATATAATTATTGTTCAACTGCGCACTACAATAATTCAGTTAAAAATTCCATAATTTAACGCAATTTACATCATCACATTGCGTGATGGTCAGATATATCGTTCATGAAAAAGCTCCTTAACAGCTCAGTTCTGTGAGGAAGTTTCTGATTCAAAGAGAATTAAATCTCTACTATCACATACTAACACTGGTGACTGTATTTTAATAACTGAGACGATGTAGATTCTCCATGAACCTTGTTTTGTTAGAAACGGTATCATGTTTTGAATAGGGAAGTCACACTGAAGATGTTTATGGAATTAAATAGAGACCTAACATTGAACATGTCATGTATTCAACTGTCATTGTAACCCATATATAAGCTGACCTGGGGGCGAACTTGTGGGAGACACTCCTAACCTGGACTTTCCGGTATAAAAGGGGAAGCTCCACCCACCGTCTGCTCTTGAGGTCTTGGTAATAAAGGTAACTGATCACAGAGTGATCTTTTCTCAAGTATGGGCCTCGTGTGCATTTATACTGTATAGTAAGGACATATTAGAAAACATGTGAGTGCTTCTGCAATGTAGGTCCGCAATGGAAAGAGTAATCTAGATCGAGTTGCATTTAGGATTTCTTTTTTATTAAGGTATTAAAGCAATACATTTTACTTCTTTGAAAATGCAAGGGTTTCCAGCTTTATCTGAGAACAATAGCAAAGCAGTTAATGTCCAACCACAGCCTAATTTTCCCCAGATGGGAGGTGAGAACTGCCAGTGTGCAGTCAAGGATTCCCAGAAGATTAAAACATCAATTATTCAAACCACATTCACAGGAATTCTGTTTAGTAAAGGCCATTTGCTGTTAACCCTTGGAGATTATGTGGTGTAGACTTAATGTGGGTAATATACTCCTGGTGGTTAGGTTTAGAAAGGCAATCCCTGAAGTTTACATCACTTTATTTAAAACTTGCACTGTATCCTTTTGTAGTGTTAGTTTTCTGTAATCTGATTCAGAGGCCAATTCTGGGCCATCTTTGTCCCTTTTCTCTTTTTAAACTACCCTAAGTCAGTAAGTATATGTATATTGTGTGTAAACTGCTGAAGGAAATGAATCTAAAGGAGAAAGTAGGAAGAATGCAGTCTTCTATCCATTTCCAATGATCTATCTAAAAGTCAGAATTGACCTACATGTTCGATTGTGTGGAAATTGACATGACTAAACAGAACGGTTGATACTACAGCTCTCTAAATGTGAATGTCAGTGTAGACGACTCTCGTTGGTTGTTGTACAAATTGATAAATAATGCAAGTAACTTCTTTAAGAATGCTGAATTCTTGACCTCTTAAGTAGTACAATATAATTTTGGTTAATTTTGAATTTGCAGCTTAGGTAATTCAGGCCCCCCAAAAATTGGACACCTTTTTTTAAAAAAGAGTTTGGTTTCTTTCGAAGGAACAAAAGAGTGTTTGATGTTCACGTTGCCTATCCTAGCTCTGTTAGATATGTCATGGATGCAGGTTGTTCAGTGTTTGGTCTTATATAAAAAGTGTAAATGGTTTGGTTTGCATACTTGTAATGTTCTGTCCCATATGATCCCATTGTTCTTAAGGGGTCACCTACAGAAGTCATCATGATACCGGGACATTTTAAAGCTCATTGGAACAGATTTTTTGTTAAACTTTTTAATGTAATTTGATTGATTTACTGTAAAACACTTTGAGTAATAGAGTTTTGACAAGCCATAGAATCATAGAATGACGCAGCACAGAAGGGGCAGTTCAGCCCATCGGCCCATGTTCTAGAATATTGACTGTAGGGTAAGCAAAATGACACACTGTTCTGAATATGGCCTTATCTATTTCAATTTATTGTGAAACACCCTTCAGATATAGCCCCTGCATTTGATCAGTTTGATTGTTAACAGCTTCAGATTAGAATATGAGATTTTTAGGAACAGAAAATGGCAATTGGGCACAGGAAGTCATTCCTTTTGACAGACTAACCCTATCCACCTTCTCACCGTATCCTTCAAATTACTTCTCTCTCAAAAAGACAATTAACAATCTCTTGAGCCTATCGGCACCTGCCTGCATGCTTCAAATTTAAATTTTTCATCCTTGTGTTTATAGCCCTCATAACCTTGTCCCTCCCTATCTCTGTATCCTCATCCAGCAATATAACCATTCCCCTACCCCCAAATTCTCTGTTTTTCTGACTCTAGTCTCTTGTTCATTCCCCTCTCTTACTTTACCATTAGCCGCTGTGCCTTCAGCACATAGGCCCCATGCTCTGGAATTCCCTCTCTGAATCGTCTCTACCCCGTGTCTTTTCCTTTAATATTCTCCATCAAACCAGCTACTTTGAACAGGCTTTCGGTCATCCATCCTAATATCTCTTTCGTTGACTCAGCATTTATATTCCTCGACATATTTGAGTGGTAACCTGGTGCAGTTTTATTAATACGGCTGAAAATAGGTTTATCACCAAAAATAAGCATTTTTAATCAGAGCATCTAGTCCCCCACCTGTGAGTAACCCAATTTTAAATCACTGAAAATGAATACTAAAAAACTGTACTGTACCATTAACCAGTTTCATTGGTGCACACTAGTAAGTTTCTTAGTAAATTAAATATTTTTTAATTTTTAAAAACTTTTTAAAGTTGCCTATTGATGCCCTTGCGCCTAAAAGAACAGCTTAATTTTCAGAGGGGGAGGCTTCCGCCTTCATTTTCGGCAGTTTTCTCAGAGGTCCAGCTGTTTTTGTGAGACAAACTGCCCGGCGAAAGTTTCCTCCTTACTTTTTAAATGGAACCGCCCACATCTCGAAACGACTGTCGGGAGCAAACCGCCAACGTGCACCGCCAAGAGAATCGCCAGGGCGTAAGTTTGACCTCAACGGAAGCCTGTCCAGATCGCCTGTGGAAGCAGCTGAAACAGGGCGGTAGGTGAGTACTCTGCAAAGAAAGGTAAGTTAAAGGTTCTGTATTTATTTTTTAATTGTAAAACAGCAATTAGCTGTAAAACTATATTGGGAATGTTTTTTAACTTTTTATTTTTTTGTGTGAAAGTTTTCCCCCCTCCCTAGGCCCAACCGCAGCCTTGGAGTAATTTTTAAAAAAACTTTTAAGAACCGCCCGTTTCGCCTTTAACCGCCAAGAATCCTGGTGTAAGATCCATTTTCTCGCCGGGCAGTATTTCTTACCTTTATGAAGGAAATTTTCGCCAGCGTCAATTGCAGAACGTTAGCGGTGTTTCTGGGCGGCAATCAGGCATTGAGGGGCTTTAGGGAAAGTCTAGCCCTCTAGATCCTCCTTCGAAGGGCCACAAACGGACGCAATTAGTGGAAACTCGCCACAGTGATTAATTCAATCTGGGAGCATGGCCACTTTTGTGGGCGGGGCCAGCTTCCAGTGCATTTTTTTTAATAAACTCAGCATCTTTTTTGTTTGCTTACACAACAGTGGAGTACCTTGGGATTGTTTTTATTTGTTCCTGGTATGTGGGCGTCGCTGGCAAGGCCAGCATTTATTGCCCATCCCTATTTGAGAAGTGGTGAGCTGCCTTCTTGAACCGCTGCAGTCTTTGTGGTGAAGATACTCACTCCCACAGTGCTGTTAGAGAGGGAGCTTTTCTATATTAAATACATTATATAAATGCAAGTTGTTATTTATACTATCCCCATTATTGCCTTATCTGGGTACTTATTTCCCAAGTCTGTTACTCTTGGGTAAAAAAAAAGTCTTGCCTAATTTTTCATCTTCCTCCTAATTTTTAACTTGGGTTACCTTTGGTATTTGAACCCCTCATCATAGTGCACAACTGACTAGGATGAACTTTGAAAATTCCTTCCATGATTTTGAAAACTTCCAATTAGGTCACCTCGAAGTCTCCTCTTTTCCAAAGAAATAAAGTTGAAATTTCTTAACCTTTCCTCATAACGTAAATTTTGACTACATAGAATTATCTTCATTAAAGGATGGATTGTATAGACATATTCCATTTTTTAACCTACAACACTTTAGCTATCCACATTAAAATTCAGCAGCCTGTCTGCATAATTTGTCTGGGTCTATCCTCCCTTACATTATTTAGAACAACAACAACAACTAGTATTTATATAGCACCTTTAATGTAGTAAAACATCCCAAGGCACTTCACAGGAGTGTTTTAACACAAAACAAATAAATTTGACACTGAGCCGCAAAAGAAAAAATTACGGCAGATGACCAAAAGCTTGGTCAAAGAGGTAGGTTTTAAGGTGTGTCTTAAAGGAGGAAAGAGAGGTAGAGAGGCGGAGAGGTTTAGGTAGGGGGTTCCAGAGTTTGGGGTTTAGGCAACAGAAGGCACGGCCACCAATGTTTGAGTGATTACAATCAGGGATGCTCAAGAGGGCAGAATTAGAGGCGCGCAGACATCTAGGGGGTTGTGGGGCTGGAGGAGATTACAGAGATAGGGAAAGGTGAGGCCATGGAGAGATTTGTAAAGGAGGATGAGGAATTTGAAATCGAGGCATTGCTTAACTGGGAGCCAATGTAGGTCAGCGAGCACAGGGGTGATGGGTGAGCGGGACTTGGTGCGAATTAGGACATGGGCTGCTGAGTTTTGGCTGACCTCAACTTTACATAGTGTGGAATGTGGGAGGCCAGCCAGGAGTGCGTTGGATTAGTCTAGTCTAGAGATAACAAAGACATGGATGAGGGTTTCAGCAGCAGATGAGCTGAGGAAGGGGCGGAGACGGGCGATGTTACGGATGTGGAATAGGAGGTCTTAGTTATGCTGCAGATATGTGGCTTATTTCAGGGTCAAATATGATACCTAGGCTGCGAACAGTCTGATTCAGCCTCAGACAGGTGCTAGGTAGATGCTGGGCACATATCTTGGTACTATTGACACATTTTATAACAATAATAGAAGTTTCCTCCTTTATGTTACTAATGATTAGTGTGAACAACAGAGGCTGGTGGGTCACTCCCAGACTGCTTTACCTATTTATTATCACTTTCTGCTTTCTGTTCACAAATCAGCTTTCAGTCTGGTTAGCTAATTTTCCATTTGTTCCATAACTCTTAATCTTCTTTCAAGGTTCTGAACTTTATCAATATCTTCTGAAAATCCAAATAAATTCTCCTCAAAGAATTCCACTGGGTTAGTGAAGCATGATCTATTGCTTCTAATTCCATGCTAACTATTCCTTATGGGTTCAGCATTCTTTAGAGAAACATTGATGACACCCCATAAATTGCTCTTGAATGTATTTCCCACTACGGACGTTAAGCTAATTTGGATCTCACTTTTATTAAATATAGGAATAAAAATGATTTTCCTGCCGTACTCAGCTACAGCTCTAGTATTCATTGAGCTCCTTACAAAATATTAACCAGAGTATCATCTAGTTCTTAATTTATTTGCTTGAGAATATTATGGTTTATCCCATCAAATCCAGCTGTCCAGTAGACACTTTCCCCTTGAATTTCCTCCCAACATATGTTTTACTGACCTCAACATATGTTGTAGATTTCTCAGCTGAAATGTTTGGATCTGGTATTTGTCCACAGTTTCCTTTAGTGACGAATTTTCTTCCACACCTTTATCAGTTATTGATCTTCGATAATATTTATACACCACTCATCCTTCGAAGGACCTGTCTGGTGTTTACCATTCTATCTACTTCTACTGTAGCTAAATTGTAGCTTGGATTTTTCTTGCTGTTGTGCTTTACCAGTTTTAATCATTTTAATTGTGCTCTACTGACTTTTGCACAGTTTCCATTCTCCACTACACTTTGGTTCCTTTCATAAGAAAAATTTAACCTGCTTCAGAATCCAAGACAAATTTCACAAAGAATTTGGTGCTGGGGGCAATATCACTCTGTACCATATTAGCAAAGAACTTGTTAATATGTCACATCCCATTATCTATTATTCTGTTATTTTAACTAAGGCAGTTTGTAAACAGATTATTGTCTTTGTCAAAATAGTGGACTGAGGATTCTTATATGAAAGCCTTAGTATGTTCATTACAAACATCACACAGCGCGATTTAAAAACCTACAGCACCCAGAGAAACAGAGTTAGAGGAATATATATCCTATACTCACCCGTTAAATAAAATAGCCTTAAAATAACGTTGTTTTATTTTCTAATTCTGATTCTCATTTAGTCCTCATTAGAATTAATCTCATAACCATTATAGTTTTCTTTCCTAACATCGATGCTAATTGTGACTTCCACTGTTATTCAAAAGGCATCCCGTCACTGTGCAGTGATCATGGGGATTCAGTAGTTTGCTCACCTTTTTTTCTTGTACCAAGTTTTGGGATATGGTAATTGCTAGCAAAGCCAGTATTTATTGACTATTCCTAATTTCCCTTGAGAAGGTGGCGGTGAGCCGCCTTCTTGAATCGCTGAAGTCCGCGTAGTTAAGGTACTCCCACAGTGCTGTTGGGGAGGGAGTTCCAGAATATTGACGCGGTGATGATGTAAGAACAGCAATATATGTCCAAGTCAGGATAATGTGTGACTTGGAGGGGAACTTGGAGGTGATGGTGTTCCCATGCACCCACCTCTGTAGGTGATGGCGCTCAGGGGGCTGGGAGTTGCAGGGGGCCAAGACTGGGAATTAAACATACAGGGGTATCTGACGATTCGGAAAGATAGACAAGAAGGGAAAGGAGGTGGGGTAGCTCTGTTAATAAAGGATGATATCAGGGCAGTTGTGTGAGACGATATTGGCTCTAATGAACAAAATGTTGAATCATTGTGGGTGGAGATTAGAGATAGTAAGGGGACAAAGTCACTGGTGGGCATAGTTTATAGGCCCCCAAATAATAACTTCACGGTGGGGCGGGCAATAATCAAGGGAATAATGGAGGCATGTGAAAAAGGAACGGCAGTAATCATGGGGGATTTTAACCTACATATCGATTGGTCTGATCAAATCGCACGAGGTAGCCTGGAGGAGGAATTCATAGAATGCATACGGGATTGTTTCTCAGAACAGTATGTTACAGAACCTACAAGGGAGCAAGCTATCTTAGATCTGGTCCTGTGTATTGAGACAGGAATAATAAACGATCTCCTCGTAAAAGATCCTCTCGGAATGAGTGATCACAGTATGGTTGAATTTGTAATACAGATTGAGGGTGAGGAAGTAGTGTCTCAAACGAGCGTACTATGCTTAAACAAAGGGGACTACAGTGGGATGAGGGCAGAGTTGACTAAAGTAGACTGGAAACACCGACGAAACGGTGGCACAATTGAGGAACAGTGGAGGACTTTTAAGGAGCTCTTTCATAGTGCTCAACAAAAATATATTCCAGTGAAAAAGAAGGGCGGTAAGAGAAGGGATAACCAGCCGTGGATAACCAAGGAAATAAAGGAGAGTATCAAATTAAAAACCAATGCTTATAAGGTGGCCAAGGTTAGTGAGAAAATAGAAGATTGGGAAAATTATAAACGACAGCAAAGAATGACTAAGAAAGCAATAAAGAAAGGAAAGATAGATTACGAATGTAAACTTGCGCAAAACATAAAAACAGATAGTAAAAGCTTTTGCAGATATATAAAACGGAAAAGAGTGACTAAAGTAAATGTTGGTCCCTTAGAAGATGAGAAGGGGGATTTGATAATGGGAAATGTGGAAATGGCTGAGACCTTAAACAATTATTTTGCTTCAGTCTTCACAGTGGAAGACACAGAAACCATGCCAGAAATTGCTGGTCACGGGAATGTGGGAAGGGAGGACCTTGAGACAATCACTATCACTAGGGGGGTAGTGCTGGACAGGCTAATGGGACTCAAGGTAGACAAGTCCCCTGGTCCTGATGAAATGCATCCCAGGGTATTAAAAGAGATGGCGGAAGTTATAGCAGATGCATTCGTTATAATCTACCAAAATTCTCTGGACTCTGGGGAGGTACCAGCGGATTAGAAAGCAGCTAATGTAACGCCTCTGTTTAAAAAAGGGAGCAGACAAAAGGCAGGTAACTATAGGCCGGTTAGTTTAACATCAGTAGTGGGGAAAATGCTTGAAACTATCATTAAGGAAGAAATAGCGGGACATCTAGATAGGAATAGTGCAATCAAGCAGACGCAGCATGGATTCATGAAGGGGAAATCATGTTTAACTAATTTACTGGAATTCTTTGAGGATATAACGAGCATGGTGGATAGAGGTGTACCGATGGATGTGGTGTATTTAGATTTTCACAAGGCATTCGCTAAGGTGCCACACAAAAGGTTACTGCAGAAGATAAAGGTACGCGGAGTCAGTGGAAATGTATTAGCATGGATAGAGAATTGGCTGGCTAAAGAAAGCAGAGAGTCGGGATAAATGGGTTCTTTTCGGGTTGGAAATCTGTGGTTAGTGGTGTGCCACAAGGATCGGTGCTGGGACCACAACTGTTTACAATATACATAGATGACCTGGAAGAGGGGACAGAGTGTAGTGCAACAAAATTTGCAGATGACACAAAGATTAGTGGGAAAGCGGGTTGTGTAGAGGACACAGAGAGGCTGCAAAGAGATTTAGATAGGTTAAGCGAATGGGCTAAGGTTTGGCAGATGGAATACAATGTCGGAAAGTGTGAGGTCATCCACCTTGGGAAAAAAAACAGTAAAAGGGAATATTATTTGAATGGGGAGAAATTACAACATGCTGCGGTGCAGAGGGACCTGGGGGTCCTTGTGCATGAATCCCAAAAACGTTAGTTTGCAAGTGCAACAGGTAATCAGGAAGGCGAATGGAATGTTGGCCTTCATTGCGAGAGGAATGGAGTACAAAAGCAGGGAGGTCCTTCTGCAACTGTATAGGGTATTGGTGAGGCCGCACCTGGAGTACTGCATGCAGTTTTGGTCACCTTACTTAAGGAAGGATATACTAGCTTTGGAGGGGGTACAGAGACGATTCACTAGGCTGATTCTGGAGATGAGGGGGTTACCTTATGATGATAGATTGAGTAGACTGGGTCTTTACTTGTTGGAGTTCAGAAGGATGAGGGGTGATCTTATAGAAACATTTAAAATAATGAAAGGGATAGACAAGATAGAGGCAGAGAGGTTGTTTCCACTGGTCGGGGAGACTAGAACTAGGTGGCACAGCCTCAAAATACGGGGGAGCCAATTTAAAACCGAGTTCAGAAGGAATTTCTTCTCCCAGAGGGTTGTGAATCTGTGGAATTCTCTGCCCAAGGAAGCAGTTGAGGCTAGCTCATTGAATGTATTCAAGTCACAGATAGATAGTATTTTAACCAATAAGGGAATTAAGGGTTATGGGGAGCGGGTGGGTAAGTGGAGCTGAGTCCACGGGCAGATCAGCCATGATCTTGTTGAATGGCGGAGCAGGCTCAAGGGGCTAGATGGCCTACTCCTGTTCCTAATTCTTATGTTCTTATGAGTTCTGGCAGTGTTTCTTGTGGATAGTACAGAATGCAGGCATGGTACACCAATGGATGTTCAGGCCAAGGTTATTAATCTGTACTGGTTAACTGCTGAATATTAAATCTAGCAACTACTTTGGTAAACTTTGCATTAAGAAACAATCAAGGAAACTGATTACAGGCAATTTCATAGAGGATTTTTCACCTCCTTACCTGATCCTCTTCCCTCTGGAGTATTGAAATTACTCTTAATTATCATGATTCCCTGAAAAACTCTACCTGTGGAGTTTTAGCTTGTAGTCGATTGCAGTTGGCAGCTATTGTTATTACCCTCATTCTTCCCTATTTCTATCCAATTGCTTCTGCCTTCTTCCATTTGATTGTTATATTCACCCTCTCAAAAGCTGTTGCATCATCCCTTGCCAACAATGCCACTCATCTAGCTTTACTGGCCTATATTTGTGAAATATTCTGTACCTTCTTAGCTCCATCTCATCTGCCTAGGGCTCAGCTAATGTTGCCATGATGCCAGGATCAGCATATACCTCTGATCACCTATTCAGGAGAGAGGTCCAGATTCTAACTCTAGATTTATACTGCAAACCGCTTCACACAAACATTACACCTGCATTGTAAATGTACCCTCAGTTTTCCCTTCAACACCTTACTATTCTATTTGCATTTGTTTCTTGCCCTGCTTCATGATGAGCAACAATCGTTTACTGATCTATACTTTCCCAATATGCTTAAATAAATCCTAGCAGCTTAGTTCCCCCATCTGGTTATATGGAGAGCATGCTTCCTCTATTAGTCCCTTCTAACATTGAAACATATTAAATACTGAGGGGGCTCAACCAGGTAGATGCAGAGAGGATGTTTCCACTCGTGGAGGAATCTAGAACTAGGGGACATACTTTAAGAATAAGGGGTTGCCCATTTAGAACTGAGCTGAGGAGGAATTTCTTCTCTGAGGCTCGTGAATCTGCGGAAGTCTCTGCACCAGAAAGCTGTGGAGGCTGGGCCATTGAATATATTTAAGGGAGAGATAGACAGATTTTTGAACGATAAGGGAGTGAAGGGTTATGGGGAGCGGGCAGGGAAGTCATGATTTTATTAAATGGCGGAGCAGGCACGAGGGGCCAAATGGCCTACTCCTGCTCCTATTTCTTATATTCTTAAAGCTCCCCAATGATCTACAAAGTTGGTTCCCTCCTGTCTGCAAAATTTTAATAACCACTTCATTTAAGTCAATTGAGTGCCAAATACCCATTAAGCAGCAAGTTTGGCTTAAGGTTAGAATAATGGATGTTTCGGTATTCACAATAAAGCTTTTTGGACATTGAAGAAAGCAAAATCCCGAGTAAATCATTTTGAAACTCCTTTCTCCGGATCAACTTTGATTCCTTTATAAACCTCTGCTCTGGCTCATTTCATTGAAATGAACGCAAATGTGGAATTAAAAAGAAATTACTAGTTTTGTTTTAGGAATGTCCCTAACTGGTTGGTAATTACAGCTTATTCTCTGAAAGAGGCCCAGTAAAAACATAAGTTGGTGTGTATGCCTGTTCATAAATTATTGGTAATTGTTCAATCAGAATTTAAAATGAAAAAATAAATTCATTCTTCAATTAGCTAAATTCTTCAAGTCTGATTTCACACAATCTGTGGAGTCGAGTGTTCTTTGTTTAATTCAGCTACATATCCTTCACAGTTGCACTTATGCAACATATTCAGTAACTTAAAAACAAGATTGCCTTTTCTGCATAAACGAAAATTAAACTAAAATAGTGCAGTTTGAAGATTCCTAAAAGTCAAGTTTAGAGATTTTGTTCAGTGAGAAATAGCTGACCATACTTTATCTACCCCAAGATGAACTGGAATAAAGTGGTCACAGTGGGGACCATTTTTAGAATGTGCCCAGGACTTCTTCCTAGATCAAGTATTTTGGCGGATGAGCAGGAAATCGCCATGGAAATTCACCCCGCTTGTTTCTAGTCCAACAGGGAAAGAAGCATTTTGTTTTGGGGAATGAAGTGGGACCAATAACTAATGTCAAAGTAGGAAAACAACTGGGAAATAGTGACCACAACATGGTTAGGTTCAATGTAAGAGTGGAAACAGTTGAAGAGGAGTCAAAAATAAGGTGGCAGAACTGGAAAAAAGACTAAGGCCGGGAATTTTGTCAGATCTGCTGCTATCTTAACTTCACCAGAAGTGCGATGGAAACCCTCCATGTGTCAGCCTTGGCTCAGTGGGCAGCACTCACCTGTGAGTCAGCAAGTTGTGGGTTCAAGTCCCACTCCAGAGACCCTGAGCACATAATCTAGACTGACACCTCAGTGCAGTGCTGAGTGAGTGCTGCTCTCTCAGAGGTGCCGTCTTTCAAATGAAATGTTAAACCGAGGCCCTTTCTACCCTCTCAGGCAGACATAAAACATCCCACAACACTACTTGAAGAAGAACGGGGGATTTCTCTTTGATGTTCTGGCCAACATTTATTCCCCTCCCAACACCTAAAAGAGACAATCAGGTCATTTATTTAATTGCTGCTTGTGGGACCTTGCTGCCTGAAAATTGGCTGCCGTGTTTCTAACATGACATCAGTCACTAGACTTCAAAAGTACTTCATTGGCTGTAAAAATGTTGGGACATCCTGAGGTTGTGAAAAGTGCTATTTTTTTACATGTGTAGATGAAGTTTCTACTACACTTCTAGTAAAGAACATTTCCCAATCTAAGTTCAGTGAGATAAGGAAGGATATGGCCCAAGTTAATGGGACAAAAAAGTTATGAAACAGGATCATCAGTTAGAAATCTTCAATTATGAGCTGGATAGAATACAATATAAATCTATTATTATAAAGTGAAACAGAGGTACATAAAACAATCAGGTTTTGCGCATAAATAGATTAAAATTAAACTGAAATTCAAAAGGGAGGAATATAATGTTAGAGCCTATGGGCTGAAGCTTCCCCAGGAGCTGCTCTTTTTTTGGAGCAACTTGATTTTTTATGGGTTATCTTTTTAGTTGCAATTCTGGCCATTTAATTTGTGCCAGTATAAGTGAGTTAGTTAGTTTTTTTTTCAAAAGGGGGCATTCCCAGCCACTTACCCCTGTTTTAAATGTTTGGCCAGCAAATAGTTGCCCCAAACTAACTTAGGCCAGCGTATGTTGCCACTTCTGCCCATACAGAAAAACCTTACCGAGAGTTAAGGAATCGGTGCAAGTAACTACATTTAAAGCACACCAAGCACCAAACAAAGCACAAAAAGTAATAAGCAATTAATTAACAAATAAAATAGAAGGAACCTTGCCCCTAAAGCACCAAGATCAAAGTAATAAGTATTAAATAAATAACAAATAAAAAAAATAGAAGGAGCCCTGCACCTAAAGCACCAAGATCAAAGTAATAAGCAATCAATAAATAACAAATAAAAACAATAGAAGGAACCCTGCCCCTAAAGCACCAAGATCAAAGTAATAAGCAATCAATAAATAACAAATAAAAAAAATAGAAGGAGCCCTGCACCTAAAGCTCCAAAATCAATCAGTAAATAACAAATAAAAAATAGAAGTCCTACCTTAGGGAACGCAGCAGTCCGCCGATGAGGGAGCCCATTCGGCCAGGGCTAGGAACAGCGTGCTTCGGGCCCCTCCCACACAGCCTGCAGCGCGTACTCATAGATTCGGCCTGCCAGGAGCTACTGCACATGCGCGCAGACTCTAACGCGCATGTGCAGAGGTCCTAGCACTGTTTTCAGCGCCGCTTGGAGGTGGACGAAAACAGCGCACCTCGGGTGAAGACGCCAGAAAAACAAGTTAGGGAAACTCCAGCCCAATAAAACTGAAGATAATCATGGTGAATATAGAAAGTGCAGTGGGGAGAAACATAGAAAATTGGTGCAGGAGTAGGCCATTCGGCCCTTCCTGCCTGCACTGTCATTCAATAAGATCATGGCTGATCATTCACCTCAGTACTCCTTTCCTGCTTTCTCTCCATACCCCTTGATTCCTTTAACCGTAAGGGCAATATCTAACTCCCTCTTGAATATATCCAATGAACTGGCATCAACAACTCTCTGCGGCAGGGAATTCCACAGGTTAATAACTCTCTGAATGAAGAAGTTTCTCCTCATCTCAGTTCTAAATGGCCTACCCCTTATCCTAAGACTATGCCCCTGGTTCTGGACTTCCCCAACATCGGGAACATTCTTCCCGCATCTAACCTGTCCAGTCCTGTCAGAATCTTTTACGTTTCTATGAGATCCCCTCTCATCCTTCTAAACTCCAGTGAATAAAGGCCCAGTTGATCCAGACTCTCCTCATATTACAGTCCAGCCATCCCTCGAATCAGTCTGGTAAACCTTTCGCTGCACTCCCTCAATAGCAAGAACGTCTTTCCTCAGATTAGGAGGCCAAAACTGAACACACTATTCCAGGTGAGGCCTCACGAAGGCCCTGTACAGCTGCAGTAAGACCTCCCTGCTCCTGTATTCAAATCCCCTAGCTATGAAGGCCAACATACCATTTGCCTTCTTCACCGCCTGCTGTACCTGCATGCCCACTTTCAGTGACTGATGAACCATGACCCCCAGGTCTCGTTGCACCTCCCCTTTTGCTAATCTCCTGCCATTCAGATAATATTTTGCCTTCATGTTTTTGCCCCCAAAGTGGATAACCTCACATTTATCCACATTATACTGCATCTGCCATGTATTTGCCCACTCGCCTAACCTGTCCAAGTCACCCTACAGCCTCTTAGCGTCCTCCTCACAGCTCACACCGCCACCCAGTTTAGTATCATCAGCAAACTTGGAGATATTACATTCAATTCCATCATCTAAATCATTAATATATATTGTAAAGAGCTGGGGTCCCAGCACTGAGCCCTGCAGCACTCCACTAGTCACTGCCTGCCATTCTGAAAAGGACCCATTTATCCTGACTCTCTGCTTCCTATCTGCCAACCAGTTCTCTATCCACGTCAGTACATTACCCCCAATACCATGTGCTTTGATTTTGCACACCAATCTCTTGTGTGGGACCTTGTCAAAAGCCTTTTGAAAGTTCAAATACACCACATTCACTGGGAGGTGAAAAAAGAAATTCGAAGTACTGAGGGAATATGAAAAAAGGCCAGCTGATAATGTGAAAGGAAAGAGTGAGAGTCCTTAACAGTATACTAAAAGGAAGAGAATAGTTAGAGAGGGAAGGATAATAGTAGATGTGAGATGAAGGTGTACTGCAGCATGTGGAACAATTGTTTCAAAAACTGTAGAAAAGAATTGGTTCTGAAAAAATGAACAGAACTAGGGATGGTTAAGATACTGGGCTCTGACAGCATGCACCCTAGGTTGTTGAAAGATGTCAGAAGAAGTAGCAGACGCTCTGGCGACAATTTTTCATTCTTCGATAAATATGCAAATTATGGTATGGAATTGGAGACTAGCCAACATAACACCTTTGTTTAAGAAGGGAGAGAAGGATAAGATTGGCAACTAGAGACCAGTTATTCTAATGCCAATGTGGGCAATCCCTTAGAATCCAGAATCAAATATAAAATTAGTAAGAAATTAGCAGGATATGGTAGTATAGTGGTTATGTTACTGGACTCATAATCCAGAGAGTTTGAGAATTCTCTTTCGGTTTCAAAAATGTGGAAATAAAAAACTGGTATCAGTAAAAGTAACCATGAAACTATAGAGTTGTCATAAAAATACAACTGGTTCACAAATCCTTTAGGAAAGAAAACTTGCCATCCTACCTGACCTGATCTATAGGTGACTTCAGTCCCACGCCAACATGATTAACTCTTAATGGCCCTCTTGCAAACCACTCAGTGGTATCAAACCACTGCAAAAGTCATGGGCAATCAATGCTTGCAATGATGCCCGCATCCCGAGAATGAATTAATGGGTTAATCAAGGATAGGCACCACAGATTTGTTAATGGAGGACTATGTTTGACAAATTTATCAAACATTTTCAAAGTGACTGATTGAATAGATAAGGGGAATGTAGTAGCTGACTTGCATATGAACTTTCAGAAGGTGTTTGATAAACTGTTTCACAAGAGATTTGTTAGAATAATTTAGCTGTATGGTATAAGACAAAATGTAGCAGCATGAATAAAAAATTGGCAGAAAAGAAACAAAAAGTTAGGGTGAGTGTTGCTTGGATTGGAGTAAGGTCAGTGCTGGGTCCAATTTTGTTCCGGTATATATTAATAATTTGGATTTGGGTACAGGGAACATTATCTCAAAACTTGTTCATTGCACAAAGGTAGCAGGTTTGGCAACCATTGAGGAGGACTATAAAAAAAACTTTAGGAAGATATAGACAGGTTAGCAGAATGGAGAGATCAGTGGCAGCTGCAATTTAATATGGGTAAGTGTGTCCCCATATACGGAGAGGAAAACAAAGAATGGGAATATACACTCAATGAAAAGATGTTGAAGGGCATGCTTGGACAGAGAGACATGTGAGTTCAAATATATAATTCCTTGAAAATACAATTACAAAGGCCAGCAGTATTTGGGATTTTATAAATAGGAACATAGAATAAAAGAGTAAAGCTGGTGATGGTAAAAATGATACATTTGTACAAAAGTTGGTTAGACCAGAGTTAGATTACTGTATGTAGTTATGTGCATCCCATTCTATAAAAAAAAGCATGCAACAGCTGATGCTAGGGATGGGAAACTAATAACAAGGAGAGACTTAAGACACTGAGTGTATTTCCACTGGAAGAGAGAAGCCAAAGAAGAGAATTAATAGAGGTGCTTTTAATTATGAAGGGTTTTGATAGTCAATAGGAAAAGTTTATTTCCTCTGATTGGGAATCAGTGCTGAGAGGGTATCCATATCAAACTCACTAAGAGAGTGTGAAGAGAGACTAGGAGAATTTTCTTACACAGAAAATTAGAGCATGGATTGCTTTGCCGCAGGGAATTATTGAGCTAGAGGCAATTGTATCTTTTAAGGGGCAATTGGAGACATTTTTGAGTGGAAGAAGGCACAGGATTATGTGAAGAGAGCAGAACAGTGGGATTAGTGTTAAATGGCTCTGACAGAGAGCTGGCATAGACATGATGGACTAAATATTAGGTTCTGTGCTGTAACCTCTTATCATTTAAGGTATGAGGTTTTCAAAGTAGGTATCAGTTGTTTGGTTTTACAAATTCTTCGAAATGAATGTCACAGGTTTTTGTCCTTTATTGTGGCTAAATATCACAGTAAATAGTTATCCCTTCCTTAGGCAGGCAGCTGATACAAGTATTAGAATTGATTTTAAAAAGTGTTTTGAAACATTTCAATTTATTAGTCAAAAACTTGGGTTTATTGAAATAAAATCAGAAAATGCTAGAAATACTCAACAGGTCAGGCATCACCTGTGGAGAGAGAAACAGAGTTAAAGTTTCAGGAGAATTCTCGTCAGAATTCAGGTTTATTGAGATGGTTGTGTCTAAGTGAATACAATAGCCTAGAAATTACTATTGTCGTTATTAGTGAGAGAATGCTTTGTGTGTTCATGTAACATTCCTTTGTACACCATTTTAGCCAAGATATTAACCTACTTAACATAAAAGTTCAACACCCGTATTAAAATAACAGTTAAAGGAATATCACAGAAAAATATGTGTTAGGCTGCTCATATCATCAACGGTAATTTCTAGGTTATTAATTGAGTTTTTAATATGGCTCTACATAAATGAAGTATGTCAATTGATTCAACTTGTATTCAATCTACAGTCCTGAAATAAGTTGTATTTATTTATTTCTGTATTTTGTTTTCTCTACAGTCCTGGTACTTGGGCTAGTTTGGTCCCATTCCAAGTGTCAAACGGGACTACCATCCTGCCAACAAATGTTCAAAATTACAGTTTAAACTTCATCAGTGAACCCTTCCTCCAAGCGGAAACAACAAACTGAGGACAACAAAGATCAAAAGGCATCTCCGGATCAAAAAATAAAAATCTTCAGAAACACAGACAAGTGATTGCTGCGCTCACAATCACCAATTTCGTGCAAGCTTAAAATCTGCATAAATGGTATTTCATCAGTGATACTAAGAGGGTGATTTTAGTGCTTGGATGATGAGGTGACCGATCATGTCCAAGCGACCTGCCTTTATTGAGCAATGGGATCCACTAGGGGACAGTTGTTTAATTTCCAGATCTGACAAACTTAATACACTTATTAGCTTTTAGATGTTTAAGAGTTTGCATGTTTAGGCAATTAGTGGGGTTCAGGTATCTATTTTTTTCATTCAGTCCAAGAGTAGTAAAACTACAGCCCAGTCCTCCTAGTTGACGAGGTTTGACTTGTAAGATAAAGGCTGGGTGAGGAATGTACATGTGATTTTATGTTTTCTACAAAGCTGTTGTCTGAGGGGACAAAAAGCCCACGAAGCACACAATTAGTCTATGCACACTATGCTACTGCAGAAAACAAAACAAAATGTCTTAGATGCAGTTCTACTGGATTTAGGTTTGATGATTGGCTCCACAAACTGTTTCTTGTCACTGAACCCTTTTTCCTTTCACGTTTAATGCTTATTATGCAGATCTGAACAGAACAAATTTCATACAAGACAGCATTTGGAAAAGCACCATAGTGTAGTTTAAGCAGTAGTAGTCCCTCAAAGTTTCAGATGCTTTGCAATCATCTGAAAACAAGAATGAAGTTCACTGATATCTTTATGTTGCCCTTAAAATGTCAGTAATTCTTTTTAAAAAAACACTTAAGAGGCAAGTGCAATTTAACATATCTGATTGAGGGGGTTAATGTAAGTCCTTGTGCCCTAGGACTCTAAATTGAGGGGATGTAATATAACCTTTAAATAATTTTGAACAGTTTTTTTTCGTCCCCCTACGAATGTGCATTAATTAAGGGGAAAAAAAAGAATGAAAAATAGACACATCCTGCTGTGACATGCTTGCTTAGGAAGGCAATTGAACGGAATTGAAAATACTGCACTTGATTCCTTGTACTCCATTAGCTCTGTGGAGTTTAAAAATATATAATATATATGTATCAGGTGTGTCAGGAAAAAAAAGCATGGCATAAACAGTTTCCAAGGACACAGACACTGAGGCGAATCGGTGTCTCACAGAGGGTGTTGGTGAACAGCACCGCAGTTTACAAATCAATGGCAACAGGGATGCAGCCGCTAAGTTTTTCGCACTCTACCGTGTAAACGCTATTTTTAACCACAGGGTGCCGAGTAATGCATGGTGCTTTTCTTTCACAGTTAGCCTTGCTATCCGCCTGATAGTGCTAGTGGCAGGACTCCAGTGTGCATGGCAAGTCAATTTTGCCTCTTCTGTTTCTCTGTAACTCTAATAGATCTATCCTTGATTTGCACGACGTTATATAGTCCACATTACGTGCCTTGCCTTTAAAATAAAACAGTGACATCACTGCACACGTTTGCTGCATATATTATAGCTCATCCGATGAAATTTACCATTTGTATGAAAAAAATTATTTTGTACTCCAGAGGACAGTGTGACATCACTAATTGTCAATATTCAAATACTTTGACTTTGTTATCTCATTTATAAAGCATATCATGGCTGTGTATAGTTGGTGCTTAAAATTTTTAATCAGCCAGTAATATTTTTCAGTATTTTTGGCAAGTTTTTTCTATTAATCTTTCATGTTTTTCATCTTTCAATTGTTTGGGGGGTTTTGAACTTGTAAGAATTATGCAATACCAAGTTTTGTCTAAATAGGTAAAGCTTTTAGCTATATTGATTATCACAAGTTAGTATGCAGATTAGCTGATGTAAGCTTTTTTTTTTCCATTTTAATTGACCAAAGTTGGTGCTGCTTTCTATGCAGTATGATAGGTCCTTACAAGATGGTTAGGGGAGGGGGGATTTATTTTTTAAGAAGAAAAACTCTACAGCACAGCTGTGATCCATAATGCCATTTGCCAGACACAGGCTGCAAAGTAACTGTTCTGTCGACTATGACAAGCTTTCAACTCGGTCCTTCTATTGACTTTCCACCTGGGGTGCAAGATGAACTCATTGAATGAAAAAAAATATATAAAAATGTTGTCATTTTCACTGGAGACGGGCTTGACTTGAGCTTCAATATTTATTGAGGAGATGGGATTTTCTCTTGTGAAAATTTACTTTGGCACAACTCTATCTCTCTGCTGACCCTAAAAACCAGAAGCAGAGTCACGGGTCTTAAATCTTCCTTTTACGGTGACTCAACAAGGCTGTTTGTCCTCTTTGCCCCTAGAGGTAACTCATCAGCCAGGAACTAGTCATTAGTGATTTACAGGTGTAAAGATCTTACTCTTGTTTCTTTAGTGTTCTGCTCAATTTTTTAAAAATGGTGAATCTCCTCCACTGTCTCATAGCACTTAATAATTTGACTTCTTCAGGAGATTCGCTTTTATTGTATTAGCATCATCAGTTGCTGGTTGTTAAGTATTTACCAATTCAACCAAAGGCCCAATCATCAAGAACAGCAAAAATTTCAACTCGACATGTAAACTCGATATGGTTCAAAATATCATTTTAAACAAAGGTGCTGTTTATTAACTCTACTCATCACAAATTGTAGAGAAATCTATATATTGTTTAATTGGAATCGCAATTCTAAGTACTGCCAGAAAACATGAGAATACAAATCTCAAGGTAAACATTTTTTAAATGGTGTCTCTGAATCTAATTCTCTCTAAAACAATACTACTTAAATGGTATGCCAAAGTACGTGCACCAACCTATCTCAAGTCTCTTTGCGAGGAGAGGGAGCTGCTGCCCTCAAACTTAATGAGAAGAAGGTTTCTTGAGAACTAACTTAAAGGGATGGGAGGGGTTTGCAACTCAAGTCAAGTCTCTGCTCTCCTCCCTCACCAGGATGCTAATTCTGACAAACTGAAGCCACCCCGTCCTATGTGCACTGTTTCTGCCTTTTGCTAAAGTGCTTTGCAGCCTTGGCCATTGGTGTAGCCACTGAAGGGCATTTCCCAGCGTGCTGTAAAAGTTAAGGCGCAATAGATTGGGAAAAAAAAATAGCAGCGAAGGAGACTTATATAGAAAAAAAATCTGGCAAAAACAAATAAATATAGCAATAGCTGTGGGAGTATGATTCAGGCACGGCAGCTCAGTGAATAAGTGTTAGTAGATTTGTTATGGTTGTGTAATGTGAGGGGAAACAAAGAGGGGTCTTGAAAATGAACCACCTGCCTTGCAGACTGTAATTTGTACACTGTATAGTTTTGTTAAGAACATTTTAAAGTAATTACCCTTTTTTGTAATGCTAACATTTTTTAAATGAGTTAATTGGGGGGAAAGAAATGATTACACTGGCTTTTGAAAGACCAGTTTATTATGCCATTTTTAAGAGAAAAAAATCCTGTCTGGAAGCTGGACTTGAGTTAGAACTCTCCAGTTCCCTAATTTATATATTAAAAAAGACTGTCCATATGGTGAGCTTGTGTATTCCTATGCTTCAAAAGTGTAGGTTCCTAATTTTTAATCCAGTTTTAAATGGAGAAAAGTTATATTTTATGAAGGTTATTTTGTTGTATTTAGTGTTGAAAAGGTTGGTTTTCAGAAACATTTCATAATGTCGGAAGGAATACTGTCTTTTTTTTATTAGTGTGTATGGCCTCCAGTAAAAGTTTGTGTGAGTTTAAGTGTTGGTATTTATGATTAGAGAGAAAGTGCATAAGGGGTTTGGCAACAAATCCATTACTGGCAACCCACCCAATGAACGAGCCCAGAGAGGATTCCTGATTGAACTTGTGCAGTGTTGAAGCATCGTGCAGGACTGGGGGAACCTACCTGGGGAACTCTGGGCTGTGGCACTGGTAAGGATTTTGTTTTTGTTGCACTCCACCACATTGCACTTACACCATACAAAGATTACAGAATGATATCCCATATACAGTGTACAGTATTCTGTTTTTGAAAGGACAATGTAATGTTGCTGGCAGTTAGGTCCCAAGACGGATACCAGACATGGTTTACATATTCCTGTTAAAGTCTGCTGCTGATAGTAACCAGCTGTATGCTTCATGGCTCTTCTTCCATTTCTATAGTAAAATTTGGACCCGCTTTTCTTTAATGTGTAGCACATGCAAGTTCAGTCGGAAGAAACTGTAAGAAAACTGATGAAGAAAGGGTGCTAATTAACTCTTTCATATTTGCACTTATCTCTTACTAATTCCCCCCCCCCCCCCCCCCTCCCATACCTTCCAAACAGAAAATAGTTCTTGAACTGTGTGCGATTTCTTTCTTTGTTTTATTCTTTCCAAGCATGCAGTTGGCAACTAGACAGACTTCACTGGAATATGCAGCGGGACAGGCTACATCATTGGTTTCAATAAAATTAAAGAAAGCCCAGACCGCTGATGTTGCTTTGTTTTGACCTGCGCAATGGCATTTGCAGCAGTTCCCACTCGGGGGCTGGTGGGTCTGGAACAGATGCCGTGGCAGCAACTTCTTGTACTGTTTCCATCCCACAGCGCTTTTGCCACATTGTAAGTAGTTAAAGGGGACATGTTGGAAATGGTCAATTTTCACCTTTTTGTTGCAGTTTTTTTCTTACAGGATGTATTTAATACAAAAAAAAGAAAAAAAAAACTTTCTCTAGGTATGAGTCTCTGGAAATATCTGTGTTTTAAGAGTTTACTGTATGTTTAAATTTGTAAGAATGGTCTCAGTGTCAGTGGTGACACTGTCACCTCCCCAAAAGATGCCTAACTACTCTGATAAAAGAAGCGTTTTCAATCAAACCAGCCGTGAGTTAGGGTCAGTTGAATTCTTTTTCATACAGACAATATATGATATGTTTTTTTCTTGCTAATTGTAAACAATTGTGATGGTCCTTGAGGCCACGTAACTGAAATGACTGTCTTATGATACAAGATACATTAGTATAATAGCAATAATGAACTCCACTCTAAAATATTGGCCAATAATATGTTGCAGAATGTAGATTAGTCACAGCATTTGCTTTCGCCCATAGTATTATCTACTTATAATAAAAATCAAATCTGCTGGAAACACTTAGCAGGTCAGGCAGCATCTGTGGAGATAGGAAAGAACTTAACGTTGCGGGTATAACCCTTTGTCAGAGTTCTGGGGAAGGGTTATACCTGAAACGGTCCTTTATCAGAGTTCTGACGACCTCTTGAGTGTCTCAGCATTTCCTATTTCTGTTTCCAGCATTTGCAGTATTGATTTTTGTCTTATTATCTACTTGTAATGCACATCTGTAGCTTCTAAATTAAATTTGCACAGTGATGATCTACTGCTAGAGCCTAGGAATTCTAAATAACTCAAAAGGGGCAGTGCTGTCATGTTAAGGTCCGCCTTCTTGGGATGACAGGAATCAAAATTTAGTTATTAAAGAAAGCAAAATATATTAAAAAGTACATGGTTTTGAGAATTTTCAAATCCTCATATATATAAATATGTTTTGTTAGATACAGTACTTTCGGTTGGGATCTTGCAAGGTTGAGAAGTTTCATTCAATAAGACTATATATGTAAGTATAACACATGCTAGATAGACCACACCTTGACACTATCATTTTTCCTCTTCCAAAATTAGTCCACTATGCAGCAAATCTCAGCATCCCTTTTGCCTCCTAAAATCATGGGTATTACTAGTTGGAGATAACACAAAGGAGTAACAAAATACTTCTCTTGTGCTGCCTGATGAGATGGAAAAGTCCAATCTTGCTATCGGACATGTGCCATCCACTGCAGCGCAGCTAGACATGTCCCACAAATTAAAAGCTGTTGCAGGGTCTTTGTGTTCAAGAGGCAGCAGTCAGGTCCACTGACACTGAAACCACTTTCATCGCGGAACTGTTGTGTTTCTAAAGAAATAGCATGATGCATTTTTATTATCAAAACTGTGCTGCAGGGACTGATGTGTATTATCAACTGAAGGAACCTTGTTATAGTCCTGGTCACTACAGTAATGTGTGTTCCATATATGGAGACCATGGGATCTTACATTGACTTATGTTAATGCAAAATAAGGATTCAAAACTAAAAAAAACCAGCATACGTTTACCAAAAATGTCAAACAAGCAGTGCCTGTTTAATCTTGCAGTCTCTGTTGAGTTCAGTTGTAAATCTATTCATTCAGACAACTTGTTTTCTGCAAAAAGTGATCCAACTCGCAGAATGTAAGGGTAAATCCTGCCCAGCTGTCAGCTTCCAAGAGCTTGTTTACCTGCTCCATATTCACAGAGGCGGTTACACATATATATATATTGCATTGATGTGTGTGACAGCCCGAAATACCATTTAAGTCTTGACACTGCGCATTGTACAGATATTCTTTTCATTTTGAGTGTGGCTCCCAGTCAATCTGCAAAGAGCTCTTTCCAGATGGGAATTCTGAGAGGAAGGGAAGGGAGCCCCCCTTGTATTGTAAGAACTTTTTGAGGTATTTCTCTTGAGAACAACTTTTGTAGGACTGTGTGTTTCCATAGATACATGATGCTATGTTTAGTGCAGTAGTAGGTAACAAGTAGTCAGTAAGTGCTTGCTAGCCACACACCAGGGTTGTTCCATTTTGAAACTTGTGGCTTTTTAGTCCCATGCACACAACTGTAGTTGCCAAAAAGGAACAAAAGAAGAAGGCAACTGAAATGCCTGGAGGCAGTGTAGTGCTGTTGTTCTCCCTGTCTGAGTGCAGGTGTCTGGGGTGGTTCAAAGCCACTGAGATCGTGCAAGCTATCTACCCATTACAGGGCCTAAATCTTCACAAGTTTCAAACTGGTGTAAATTCAGCTTGACTTATGTGATTGTAACTGTTATATCCAGCCTATACTGCTAGCAGCTGCTCATACTGCAGTCAATTACTGGAAGTGGATATGTTTCCTATGCAAATAAAGAAAAAAACAGTTTAAAAATAAAAATGAGCTATGCTACAACCATTGGTGTTCTGTCTCTTTGTTCAGTTCTGAGTCGAAAAAATGATTTAGCTTCGATAGTGTTGCAAACTTGACCTGCACTGGCTCGAGTGCTGTTGGACGATGAAGTTTCAGCGTTTAAAGCCCATGTCAGGCGCAAAATTAAAAGCAGCACTGCTGCCTCATTCTCTGACTGAAATGAATCTATCTGTCTCAGCCAACCTTTTAATTGGATTGGCCCAAGAATCATTCAGATGTCCACTGTTAGTGCCAATTAGAGGTAGTTAAAATTAGACGGGCTATCTTTTCACATAAATTAAGCAAATTTTTTCTGCCCAGTTGTAAACTTTGCAACCTTGGAAATTTCATTGCAAACAGCCTGTCATTTCTAATGCAGTGGTGTGAGGTAATTGTCCTACTCAGATGTGTCATGAGATAGCTTTGCAATATCATTTGTAGTATAGGCACCCTTTTTATTGTCTTGCCAAAAATCCCACCATTGCTCTCTTTCCCTCACACACTCACTCCCCCTGCACAACAGCTATTTTATAATGGCCCAGATTTTGCGGTCAACGGCGAAGGAACGGCGCTCGCCATTTACTACACTGACAGCTGCCCACAGTTCTTACGGACTTTTGAGCGTAGACTTGCTGCCATCAGGCTTCTGATCCAACGCGGCGCCCTCTACAGGGGATCTTTGGCATGAGTGAGCAACACAACAAACAGCAAGGTTCTTCAACCAATCAGATTGATGAATGCGCACTGAGAAACGCAGAGTATCAACCAGGAATTATAAATTAGATTTAAATCATGCACAGAAAGCAAAATAAAGATTGGGTAGAAAGATGGGATTAAGAGAGAGTAAAAGAGACAGAAAAAGTTTTTAAAAAAATTAAAATCTCCAACACTAATTTAATTCTGAAGAAATACAAGCTCACACTTGCAAGATGAAATTTTCAATGTCAGAGAGGTTTGGCAGTAGTTATAACTGATCAGGCTGCTAAAAATTCACTTACATCTGAATGCACCAGCCGTAACTTTTTCTGGCGTGTTTTTTTTAATTAGTTCCTGGGATGTGGGCATCGCTGGCAAGGCCATCATTTATTACCCATCCTTAATTGTCCTTGAGAAGATGGTGGTGAGCCGCCTTCTTGAACCGCTGCAATCCTTGTGGTGAAGGTTCTCCCACAGTGCTTGTAGAGAGTAACTAGTGCGTAAGTACAGCAACTTCGCTCCCTTATATTGATTTCAATGCAGGGTCTATTGGTGAGGTACTGTTATAGCACAGTCTGTGGAGGAGCAGGGTAACTCGGACCATAACTTCCGGATTTCCGCATTTAACTGTGCTTGTGCGTATTTCAGAAGTTGCTATCCGATTTACTCCATAATAACAGTGAGCATTGACCTGCTAGAATTCACACCACTGCTTTCCTCCTTTCACTGTTATTCTCAACACAAAATCCGGGCCATTATATGTAATATTAAATTACCTGCTTTCTACCCTTCAGAAAGCAAAGCAATAGTGTATCTGGACTAAATGTAAACAACAAAAACACAATGAAAAATGTTAAATACAGGATTAAATTTACAGTACTTAGACTTAACTAAAAATTGAATAATTACGATATAGTCCACGAAGCCATCTTGAGTCTCACACCGTAGCTTGCAGCAGGGCTGGGATTTATAAATGTTATAATTTGCAAACCGTATCATTGAAAATAATGGGCTAGAAATTGCTCCCCTCAGCGCTACTCCTTAGCTAAAAAACCGGACGCCATTCTTCCGCCAGCTTGTGGCAGTTCCCATGGCAGGTGCCATTTTCATGCTTACTTTTGTGCTGCTGGTAACTGGCAGCTCCATGTTGTGATTTCAGATTTACAGCACCCGCTCGCAGAGGGAAGAGGAAGACAAAGAGGAGGAAGCAGACAGAAGGATGCAACCCAGACAGCCCCTTTCTGGCCGGGATATCCGGAATGGAATCATCTGCCATGGTCCCAGTGAACACAACCCCACTTCCCCTTTCAACATTAGTCCCATGCCTGATCTTCCCTCTGTTACTGACTATCACAGCATCCTCTTGGCCACAATGCTGAAATAAAAACCACCACAAAACAAACTTTACAATCCAACTTTATACATAGATCCATCCAATATGACATCAGAAAATCAACTCATCACCCTTATGCATTCCCTTAGTGATGTCTTGTGTGTGCCTTTGCCTATCCTACTGATGTCACGCAATGCTACTCCAGTGTCTGCACCATGGCTGGTGGAAGACTGCTGACTTTCAGTGGGGGACACTGCAAATAGTTGTCCTTGAGAAAGGCTGGGGTGGAGATGGTATGCCATTCATTTAAATGAAAGAAAATCATGGTGTTCTGTTAGGCATCTGCAATCCATACCATTAGACTTTCCTTCTCTACCCAGATAGTGCTTAATGCCCAGATGATATAGGCAAAATTTACCCTGTAGTCTTTTAAAGCAATTCGTTTTGAAGATTGTCAAATCGCTTAATCTGATTCAACTAATAGAATTAATCACAGAACTTTGTAAATGGAGCTAAAGGCAACTGCTATGGTAAAAGTTGTTCTACAATTTATATTTGGGATCTGTTGAGAGCATAAAAGGGCCAGAAAAATTAGTCGTGCTTAATACAGATCCTGCCTTCTCATAATCTAATGGTTTATCCAATGCCCCTGGCTGAGCAGAAGATGGTAAATTTCCACTCATAAGAGATAAGTTCCAGGTGACAATGCTGTCTGGGACAATGTAATGGGCAGAAATGGTGTGTGACGCTTCATTACTGAAACTCTTTCCCCGAAACAAAACAATTAATGTAAACAGAGTTTTGTATGGCTGGAACCCAAACTGTAGCTCGCAGTTTCAGACTGGTAGCTTCAGCATAAATGCACGGTTAGAAAGGACTGGCAAGTGGGGGATGCAGTTAGAGCGACCAAAGACATGCCACTGTGGGACTTGATTCTACACTACGTTGCCAAGCAACTGGAAAGCCTTCACCTATCATCAGATCCTCTATGGGGCCCTTTCTGGGTACTGCAGGCAAGCTGGATGATCTCCAAAAAAATCATCAATGCACATAAGAAATTTTGGCTCTTCAGTTCTCCTACCACCATTCCAGAATGGGCCTGAATTGTTTGTTTTAATAAACTAGTACATCAAATTTGAACACCTTTTCTTCGGCAGTATGACAGAGTTGTTGAAAGGATTGAACTATGGTTTGAAAGCTCAACATATTTCATAAAGTGTTGAAAAATGCGGAGTGTGCAGGAAATGCAATCAATGACTTACAACGAGTATCAATTTAAAATAGCACATAATAAAGTAACATTCAACAGTGTGGAGAAAAAAAACAATTGTACGAGTTCCCAAGAAGATAGTCTTGCAATGACCAGAGAAAATGGCAACCCAAACCACCTGAGCAGAGGAGCCAAAACTTCCTTGGCATCTTCTCACTCTGGTAAATGTCATATTGTGACTTTTTTCACAGATATTCCTTAATAAGAAATAATATTCAGCAAGTCTATAATAAACTAGCTAATTATGTCTGGCACATCAAAATGCAACTTGAAATGCATCTTTTTATTGCTGTACTTGAAGTAAATAAATTGGTTCAATATCTTCCCTCAGTCCATGAATTGTTCCAAAAATTATATTTTCACAGTTGTGCACTTACGTCTAAAGATGTTGATGTTACTTAGGGTTTCTTTTAATATTATTTTACAAAGGAATTTAGTGAAGCAGTATTTAGATCACAGAGCAGGCCATTTGGCCCAACAGGTCCAAGCCAATGTTTATGCTCCACACGAGCCTCCTCCCACCTTAATTCATCTCACCCTTGCAACATATCCTTCTATACCTTTCTCCCTCATCTAGTTTCCCTGAAATGCATCTATGCTATTTGTTTCATCTGCTCTATTTTATTACATCTTGAAGTACAAAGTTTTTACTTACCTCTGAAATTTTGTATGGTTATTTTATTAAAAAGTTTATTTTAATCATGTTTTCTATAGTGCCTTTTTTGTGTCCACTTTTCCTACCTCCACATTTCCATTTCTTTGTGGATTGAAATTCTGTCATATGTTCCTTGTTCTTACTGTTTATTAGTATATTCATGTTGATATTATTGGATTGAAAGAGTTCTAAGTAACTTAGTAGTGATTTCCCACTAATTGTCCATTCAGAGCACTGCAGTAATACAATGCAATACAAACAGGACTGTGATGCATATTGGGGCAATGTTGGAAGAATATCATTAGTACTCTTCAAAATGTGCCAGTAAGGTTTGAACGCTGATTTTTTTTTACAGAAAATTCTGTCAGATTTAAACTTGAAGCCTATTACATTAATTCTGTTGACAGTACTAGAATATTGCCCGTCTTTGCATTATAATGCTAGCAGTGTAAGGATTTTGAAATATTTAGAACTATTTACTATACTGTTAATTGGCTAAATTAATTCTTTCATTTCACTAAGGGTAATTATTTATAATTATTTACCGCTGTGTTAAACCTATATTGGAATGTGTGGAATGCAGTAAGCTGCACTGTTTCTGCCTAAACTGCAATTTTCCACCTGGGTAATTGGACAGCACAATTGCTGATGTTTCAGATAGCTGGCCTATAAGTATACTGTATAAGAATGTATTTGTTCTTTGCCAAAATGTATGCTTCATGTTTTTCCATTAAATAATAAGTGTTGTAAGTTAATAATGTATACTTTAAACAACCGGCAAATAATATTATAGCATTCCCCATAAGTTTGAACATTTGGGAAGGAACAAAATAAAAAGATGAGAATGTGGCCAATGGGCCTCTTGGGTGGGCAGAGGAGCAGACATATGGAACATATGAAAGTGTATGTTTACCAACATGTTCACCCTCATACCATTACACTGGTGCCCAGATTTACTAACAGCTTACTGGATCAAATCTCTAACCAGATTGCCCACAAACCAAGCAGAGCCATGTGTCAATGCAGCTGAAACCAATAAACAGTAATACTCAATACAATAGTGGCACAATGTGACACTTGTGAACCCCCTTCCTGGTTTTTTAAGTTCCATGTGTTGTGCATTTAAACTTATGTGGCATCAAATCAATAGTCTGGAGAACTTTCTGTTATAAGTTACAATGTTCACTAACCAAAATACTATGTGAATTGAGGTTTGAGAACAATTAGGATAACTTATTCATCCTTATTCAGTTTATTTGCTTTCAATTCAGGACACCGTGGTTAAATGTTCATGAATTGGTGTAAATAGAACGTAAGAACATAAGAAATAGGAGCAGGATTAATGGACTCCAACATCTTCCCAACATCTGTGGTTGGGAAGATGTTGGAGTCCATTATTAAAGAAGCAGTAGCAGCACATTTGGAAAAGCAAAATTCGGCCAGGCAGAGTCAGCATGGATTTATGAAGGGGAAGTCATGTTTGACAAATTTGCTAGAATTCTTTGAGGATGTAACGAATAGGGTGGATAATGGGGAACCAGTGGATGTATTGTGTGTTGGACTTCCAGAGGCATTTGACAAGGTGCCACATAAAAGGTTACTGCACAAGCTAAAAGATCACGGGGTTGGGGGTAATATATTAGCATGGATAGAGGATTGGCTAACGAACAGAAAACAGAGATAAATGGTTCATTCTCGGGTTGTCAATCAGTAACCAGTGGTGTGCTGCAGGGATCAGTGCTGGGACCCCAACTATTTACAATCTATATTAAGGACTTGGAGGAAGGGACTGAGTGTAACATAGCCAAGTTTTCCAATGATACAAAGATGGGAGGAAAAGCAATGTGTGAGGAGGTCACACAAAATCTGCTAAAGGATATAGACAGGCTAAGTGAGTGGCAAAAATTTGGCTGATGGGGTATAATGTTGGAAAATGTGAGGTCATGCACTTTGGCAGAAAAAAATTAAAGAGCAAGTTATTATTTAAATGGAGAAAGATTGCAAAGTGCTGCAGTACAGCGGGACCTGGAGGTACTTGTGCATGAAACACAAAAGGTTAGTATGCAGGTACAGCAAGTGATCAGGAAGGCCAATGGAATCTTGGCCTTTATTGCAAAGGGGATGGAATATAAAAGCAGGGAATTCTTGCTACAGTTGTACAGGGTATAAGTGAGGCTACACCTGGAATACTGCATGCAGTTTTGGTTTCCATATTTACGAAAGGATATACTTGCATTGGAGGCAGTTCAGAGAAGGTTCACTAGGTTGATTCCAGAGATGAGGGGGTTGATTTATGAGGAATGATTGAGTAGGTTAGGCTCTACTTATTGGAATTCGAAACGTAGAAGATTATGAGTGGATGCAGAGAGGATGTTTCCGCTGATAGGGGAGACTAGAACTAGCGGGCATAATCTTAGAATAAGAGGCCGCCCATTTAAAACTGAGATGAGGAGAAATTTCTTCTCTCAGAGGGTTGTGGATCTGTGGAATTCGCTGCCTCAGAGAGCTGTGGAAGCTGGGACATTGAATAGATTTAAGACAGAAACAGACTGTTTCTTGAACGATAAGATAATAAGGGATTATGGAGAGCGGGCAGGGAAGTGGACCTTAGTCCATGATCAGATCAGCCATGATGGTATTAAATGGCGGAACAGGCTCGAGGGGCCGTAAGGCCTTCTCCTGCTCCTATTTCTTATGTTCTTATGAGTCAGTCATTTGGCCCCTTGAGCCTGCTCCGCCATTCAATGAGATCATGGCTGATCTTCTACCTCAATTCCACTTGCCTGCCCTATCCGCATATCTCTTGATTCCCTTAATATCCAAAAAATCTATCGATTAGATCTAAATGGTTAAAACAATATGGATACTAACTGTGATAGAATGGCAATGTGCTAAAAGCACTCAATTTCCTGGGTCACCTATTTGCATAATGATTCACAAATCTCGGTGCAGATTTGGGCAGGTGTCAGGAGCACAAAAGTGGTGAAAGCGGAAAATGAGATGTAAGTGAAATGTAAAGGGATGAGGCCCATTAAAGGGAAGTAGCGGCAATATAAGTGCGACAACAGTTCTGCAGTTTCAAAAAGATTCAAAAGGCATTTCAAGTCTTTAAGAGGCTTTGCCAAGGGTGAAGGAGCAGGGGATTAGGAAGTAACAATGCAAACTTGAAAGGAAACAAAACCCCATTGGCTAGAACCTCCACTTTTTTTGGATGCTTAACGCCCACTTTATGCCCATTTTACCGCTGAAATTACGTATAACACCCATATATCGCCCATTTTGGAATAAAATGGAAACTGACGAGCATTTTTAGGAAACTTATCAGCAAGCGTTACTTAACACCGGGAAAAAATATTAGCGCACGCCCACATGTTTTGGGCGGAATCATCAGAATGGGCGAAATCAACGCCCATAATATTGCCCAGCATTAATTTCCACACTGATTTAATGCCGAGATTTAATAATACCACCCGCCCATGTTTTTTTATCATAAAGTGCATATTTACCAAAACTAGCAACCATGAAATCGCCCACCGTCAATTTCACCACCTCGCACACATGTCGCCCATAATATCGCTCGCCCAAAAAACCGCCCAGAAAAAGTGGAACTAACCAGAACTAATCACAGCATTATGGACGCCATGTTCTAGATCACATGTCGCATCTGCTGTGCTTCAACCTCAGCAGAGTTCAGATGTACTCTGCAGGTCGTTGGGGTTGATGTGAACATCTCTACAAACATCTTGACCATACTGTGACTGATTGGAATTGAATAGGTGTCTTTGTCGGGGCATTCCTTGCTGCTGAGCAATTGGTAGAAAACAGAGAGCTACTGAAATGGGGCCTGTCCTCGCACCCTCTCTTGGTGACCAATTACTTGCAGCAGACTCGAGATTGCTGAAGGTATGCTCCACTGCATTATGTGCCCAATGTAAGACGTGACAGACTGATGAGGAGGACCAAACGTTACACCCCCCACAAGTACAAGGAGAAGAATTCTTACCTCAACTTGCCCGACACCACCTGCCTTCGGGGACAGCACTTCCACAAAGAGGTTATCACTGAGGTATGCCAGCTGATAAGGACAGATCTGCAGCTTGCCAGCACCAGCACTGTCCGTCGAGGTCAAAGTCACTGCGGCACTGTCGTTCGACACCTTGGGTTCTTTTCAGGCCACAGCTGGAGACATTTGCGGACTTTCTCAGCATGCCACACATCGCTGCATTAGACAGGTCACTGAAGCCCTATATGCACGCAGGAGGGACTTGATCAGCTTCCCCATGACCAGGGAGGTACAGAGTTAGAGGGCATTAGGATTCTCCAGAATTGCAAACTTCCCCAAGGTGCAGGGAGAAATAGACTGCACGCACGTTGCGATGCAGGCAGCTATTCAGGATGCAGAGGTTTTCAGGAACCGCAATGGTTTCCACTCCCTGAATGTCCAACTGGTTGTCGACCACCAGCAAATTATAATGGCAGTGAATGCTCAATTTCCTGGCAGCATCCATGATGCGCACATCCTGCTTGAGAGTACTGTATCTGACTTGTTTAACAATCAGCCACAACGTCAATACTGGGTCTTGGTGACAAAGGATAAGGCCTCACCACCTGGCTGATGACACCCTGCGTGACACCCACACTGAAGCCGAGAGGCGATACAACGAGAGCCACAGAGCAACTCGCAATATCGTGGAGAAAACCGTTGGAGTGCTAAAGCTGCACTTTAGATGCCTGGACCACTCAGGAGGTGAGCTCCAATACCACCCTGAGCAGGTATCTCAATTCGTGGTGGTGTGCTCCATGCTGCACAACTTGGTTATCGGGAGGGGACAAGAATTGCCTGATGAGTCTGACAGTCCACCTCACCAGAGAGAGGAAGAGGAGGACGGGGAGGCGGATGCTGACATCGGCCCACACAATCAGGCTGATGCTGAAGCCATGCCCCCGCCTCCCTGTAGATCGCATGAAAAGGCCCATGGTGGCATGATAGCTGCAAGAGCTCATCAATGATCACTTTGCCTGAAAGAACGTTGGAGTTATTTACAAGGCTGACACACTGCTGGGTCGGGTGTGCAGGTCATACATCAATGGTGGGCATCACCTTGGTGACAGTTAAAGTTTAAGTTGATTGAAGTTAAGTATAATTATACCCTTTGATGTTAAGGAATCACCAGTGTGTAACGGTGCAGCTATCTGAGTCAATGCATTACAAGGTTTTGTTAAATAGAAAACATTTAAACCGAACATTCATCTGAAATCATCAGTATTTCTGTACAAACCAACCCTTCTCCCCACCCATCCCTCGCTTCTCCTCCCCACCTCTACCCCTTCCCCTTCCCCTCCTGACTCCAAGCCGCCTGGCTGAGGACCTGCTCAGGCGATGCTTCTTTGGGGGAGGGGGGGGGAGCGGGGGGCGACGGCTGCAACGGTGCTTGGACAGATATGGGAGAGGACGGTCCTGAGGTGGGAACTTGCTCCGAGCCAGAAGCAAGATGTTGCTGCTGGCTCTCATGTGTGGTTGGCAATGGGGGTGCAGCACCTTGATGTGCAGTGCCGCACTCTGGGACCACTGGGAGCCCTCTGCCACCAGTGTTCCTGGCTACCAGCTCCAGGGCCTCCGACACCCCTTCCATGTTATATCGTATTTGTTGGAAATAACTCAGTGCCAACTATGCTCTTGGTGCTTTGTAGACTTTTTGCTGCTGGTGAGTCTCCCTCGTGCCTCCCACAACAGCCAGACAAGCACATACCACAGCCACACATGCTTTCAGTGCCTCTGGGCTCCCTCTCTCTCTGTCTCCTCTTCTGTGCATGTCATAATGACCCTTGACCTCCCGAATCATGGGAATCGAGCGTTACCATGCCGTTGCTAAGGATGGCAACACTTTACGGCAGAAGGTCAAAAAATTTAACGCTAACGCCCATTTCATATCGCTCGCGGTAACGCCCATTTTCAAAAATAGAGATTAGGTGCTTTGAGAATGGGCGAGAAGCCGGCGATCTGAAAACCCTTTTTATTGCCCACGCCAGAAATAATGCCCATTTGTGGGCGATAAGCACAAAAGTGGAGATTCTAGCCCCATGAGTCTACGGGCAGGTGAAGGAGAAGTCCAAGTCCGATCCCTTGTTTAATGGGAGCTGACGCTGCAGTGATGCTGCGTGATATGGCTGTGGAGACAGTCACCCATAAGTCCTCCTTTGCAGCATGCCTGGAAGGAGGTGGAGGGCTTTTGAGGCTGAAGCTGATTGCTTCACTGGCTGTGCCATTCCAAAGGTACATGTGTGTTTACAATAGATGGCACATCTCTGCATGTGGCTCTCTGCTGACCTGGATTTTGTGAAGTTAAGTCTCGACAGTCAAAGAACATAAGAACATAAGAATTAAGAGCAGGATTAGGTCATTCGGTCCCTCGAGCCTGCTCCGCCCTTCATGGCTGATCTTCTACCTCGTCCACTTTCCTGCACTATCCCCATAATCCCTTGATTCCTTTGAATTCCAGCTTCTCCAGTCACTCTGCACAACTGAAATTCTTCATCCCTGGTAGCATTCTAGTAAATCTCCTCTGCACCCGCTCCAACGCCTTGACATTCTCCTTAAAATATGGTGCCCATATTTGAGCACAATACTCCTGACCAGTATTTTATAAAGGTTTCGCACAACTTCCTGGCTTTTGTACTGTATGCCACTCTTTAAAAAGCCCAGGATCCCATCTGCTTTTTTAACAGCTTTCTCAACTTGTTCTGGCACCTTTTTAAAAATTTGTGTCCGTACACCCCAAGTCTCTCTGTTCCTGCACAGGTCTAACTTTTACCATTTAGTTTATATTGCCAATCCCCCACCCTCTAATGTTGACATAAAGTGCAACATCCACACTGACACCTGGGAGTCCCTGGCCAAAGACCGCCCTAATTGGAGGAAGCGCATCCGGGAGGGCGTTGACCTCCTCGAGGCTCGTCGCCGGGAGCATGCAGAAATCAAGCGCAGGCAGTGGAAAGAGCGTTCGGTGAACCAGTCCCACCCACCCCTTCCCTCAACGACTATCTGTCCCACCTGTGACAGGGACTGTGGTTCTCGTATTGGACTGTTCAGCCAGCTAAGAAGTCATGTTAAGAGTGGAAGCAAGTCTTCCTCGATTCCGAGGGACTGCCTATGATGATAATGAATGTTAACAGTCATCCCCAAGTAGGCATGATGATGCCTGTAAATTTGGCCAGCAGCACCTTGATGGATGTGAGCCATCAGGTTTTGTTTGCTGATGACAGCCCTGTCATGCCTACTTTCATGCGTGACATCTTGTGATTGGTGTGCTTCTGAAGAACCTTCCAGTCAGTCAGGTATTGTGACAGTGTGTTTGCTGTCCCAACTGTCACAATTGTCCTTCAAAGTTGAAGCTTCAGCATGCACTAATCATCTACCGAGATGAGGTATGGTCATGCCTAACTGCAAATGAGGCATGTGCTGATATTCCTCTGGCATTCTTTGAATACACCGCCTTCTTCCAAGGACATCAGATAGGTTTCCATTTGGAAATCCATTGGTACTAGTAATGGTGCCAGCCAAAAAGAATACAATTACTGGCACAAAGACTCATCAGACCTTAAGTTCTAAATGAAGAAAAGAAGAAAAATGTGCTAAGTATGAAAGAATGAACCTTTTTTCTGGTCCTTTAAACTTACTTTGGTATACTGCTTGGCAGCCAGCTGCGTATTTATTTGGGGGTTCTGGTGTGGACTCTACGTAAAGGCTGAAAATGCATGCAAGGCATTATAAAAGAAAGAAAGACTTGCATTTATATAGCACCTTTCACGGGGCCTGGACACCGGGGATAACTGCCCAGCTCTTCTTCAAAATAGTGCCATGAGATCTTTTACATCCATGTGAGAGGTCAGACGGGACCTTGGTCTAATGTCTTATCGGAATGACAGGAACTCTGACAGTGCAGCATTCCCTCAGTACTGCACTGGAGTGACAGCTTAGATTTTTGTGCTCAAGTCTCTGGGGTGGGACTATGAACCCACAATCTTCTGATTCAGAGGCAAGAAAGAGAGAGTGCTATCCACTGAGCCACAGCTGACACTGTAACACTAACACCCACAGCATCCATATATTATATAGAGTTGCCACACGAAACAGACAGGAGCTTTCTTCACCCACCCTGTTGGTCCTTATGAAAAAGGCGGCAAAGACCCATCAATGCAAGTTTCCCCTTTGTGTCAATACGTCCTAGCATGGAAAATTGCCCTCTATGTTGTGCATAAAATTGCCGCAAATGTATTAAAACCATTATTTCTTTCATTCCCAATGGAAAGATAGTACTTATTTATTTCCACTGTTGGCTAGTATCTGAATTGAACCAATCCCTTTCCTTTTGCCTCAACTCATCACTATACCTCACATTGTCGAGGACACTATCAACCATGTGGATGTTTTTTTTCAGATGGCAGCTGTTTGTAATAATTATGCTATTCCCATTTACACCTCTGGACCCATCTTTTTTCTTTATTTGCCTCGCACCATCATCCCTTTTGTCATTTAGTCACTCCTGCCTTCCAGTTTATCACAGACTTTCCCTTTTGTTCCTTCCTCCCATCACTGCTCTGTCCCTACCTCTGTAATTGCTTAAAGTGTCAGCTGTTGCTCAGTGGGTAGCACTCTTGTCTCGGAGTCAGAAGGTTGTGGGTTCAAGTCTCACTCTAGACACATGAGCACAATAATCTTGGCTGACACTCCAGTGCAGTACAGAGGGATGCTGCACTGTCAGAGATGTTGTCTTTCATATAAGGTGTTAAACTGAGGCCTGTCTGCCCTCTGAGGTGAATATAAAAGATCCTATGCTACCGTGAAGAGCAGGGGAATTATCCCTGGTGTCCCAGACAATATTTATCCCTCAATCACTGAAAACAATTATCTGGTCATTGCTGTTTGTGAGAGCTTGCTGTGCGCAAATTTGCTGCGGCATTTCTTACATTACAACAGTGACTTCATTTCAAAATATACCTCGTTGGCTGTAAAGCCCTTTGAAACATGCAGTAGGAGCGAAAGGCAAGTCTTTCTTTTTTCTGTAACTTCTTTCCAGTTCTGATAAAAGGCCATTTAACTGAAACATTAACTTTGTTTCTCTCTCCATGAATAGTTCGAAGATTATTTATCTGGTAAATTATCAAGTCTGTTCTTTCTCTTTTAATTATTGTTCAACATTGGGCAGTCCTGGCATGATACAATGAATTAAACTGTATATACTGTCACCTCCCTTATTTAAAAAAAGTCATGCTAATACATTTATATATATTTTGGATGATTTTACAATTGTGAGTATTGGAAAAATTGAATTAATCCAGGTTTCAGAGCCGATGTTTTAACAAATATTGCATATACTTTATTGATTTTTATTTGCAGGTTTACAGGCAAAGAGCAAGTCCCAAAGGGAGTCACTACAAACATTCTAATTGCAGTGCTGTCTGGCCTTAACAAACGGCTCTGCTAAATAACAGTGGTATCAATATATCAGTGTTCTGACAAAACATTCTGGGATGCATTTTTGGCTTGTTACCGCCTTTGTTTCCGTCCTGGAGGGGCAGTAATGGCGGCGGAAAGTATTTCTGAGCGGGTGACCAGCTTCCGGCACCCCGCCGGGACATTCGGTGCTGGGTTTGCGGGGCGCGGAGCAGTACCACCCAGGAGAGGTGAGCCGGTGTGCAATGCCCCTGGTTGCGACACCAGCTCAATATTTGGTTCGTGCCCAAACCATAGCACCCTGTAGCGCCCCCTAGTGGGACCGCCTGTGAAAGCTGGCGGTCTGAGTTGGACCGGCCGCAGTGAGTGAAGTAATGTCGACCTGAGATAAGTGTGACTGTTTTTTATTTTTGCGTTTAATGTTGATGTGGCGTCAGTAAGTTTTGGGGAATGTTTATGTTGGGTTTTTTTCAAATTTTTTTTTCCACGTAAGCCTCTCTTAGGGCTCTCCAAGGCCGGCTATTTAGCTCGGGATTTTCAGTTGCTCAGCCGGCCTAGTGGCCTAAATGGGGTGTGGAATGCCTCCCTTAGCGCTAATACCCAGGACCCAGCTGGTGAATTTTGCGTCTGGAGACGCAAACCATTTCCTGCCGCAAACTTTACTGCTCCGCTTGGATTAACACCGAACTTCCACCCCTCTGAGTATATGCCTGAATTATACTCATAACAAATGTGCTCAACCCTCCCATTTCTTCGAGAACTTAACAGCATAATTGGGAAGAACAACTCAACTCAGGAAAGTGGAACACCTTGTGCAAGCAGAAGACAAGAAGTTTCTCTTTCCATCATAAATTGGGAAATCATGTTCACCCACAATCTCAGTTCTTCATGAAACTGCATTTCCTTTAGAGCCTAACCACTCTAATCCAATCCATCTTAAAATGTCTGGAGATGTTTACCACAATAGCATGGTTCCTGAATCCAAGATATTCTGACACTGATGATCATTCTCTGTCACTGTCTTTGTCAGTCAAGTGGCATCTTTGTCCCTATATTCTCCTCATAATTCCCGCAGGTATTCTGTGCATATAGAACCAAACCTATCATTCAGGTAACCATATCAGTAGAGCAGCCCGTGGGATATAATAGTCCATTGGGTTGTTACATTTTGTCCTTTCGCCTGTGGGACCTGTGTTTGAATCCAGTCCAAATGAATGGTATGAACATTTGTTCTCTCTGATGGCTGTGAAGTAAGGTTGGATCGTTACAAAGGGGGTTGGGGGTACAAATACACGTATAAATCTGACCAATAATCAGCATTTTCACTTGAGAGAAATCATAGAGACAACCAATGTGGGGAATTGAAATTGATGCTGGTGGAATAAAAGGTGTTCTTCTAAGTTTGGATTTAAGGTACACTCTTTGAAAAAAGCAGTTGTGCTTTGCATTGGATCTTATCTCAGCCTGGAAGTAGTCTGGAAGTGCTTGGTGCTGACACTTGTTGCCAAATACATTCAGTCGCCGTTGCCGACATCCCTCCCTTTGATTAACACAAATACAGAATGAAAAAATTATATTTTTCAAAATATTAAGCAAAATAATTTTTAAAATCATGCATAGGCCTTAACTTTTTAAAAGTCAAACCCGAACACTGCCCACCCTGCAAGCATTAAACATACTTCCATTTCTGTACTTTCAGGAAGAACAGAGCACTGGGAGCAGTTTTGGATGATTCTAGCAAAGGTATCAGCACAGAGATAATGGGCTAAAGAGTGTCCCACTGTGCTGTAAACTTCGAAAACCCGATAGACTCTTCGTACAAAGCCATCACATCCTTGTTCAACTGGTGATCTCTTGTGTTTCCTTCTTGCATATTTAATCTGTTCTAATGCTGTTAGAATTGCTTTAATATAAACACAGATAAATTACAAAAGGTGAGAAATTAAATGATGGGACGGATTTTAATTGTCGGTCAATTGACTAGCGGTTTGCGAAGGCCAATTGACCAACATCGCCGAATGCAGGCAATTTTGAGGGCTGTCGCATATCGTATCCAATGCCCCTTTATTGCATGCCTCAGCATTTTATAGACCTGTACCTTTTCTCCACTCAATCTTCTTTTCTCCAATGAAAACCAGTGCAGCTTTGCTAATTGCTCCTCATTATTTTCAGCACTAAGTTGTGTGGTCATTCTCCATACCCTTTCTAACACATCGATATCCTTTTGAAGCTAGGGTCCTGACATGGCTTTAATAGTGATCCGTACAAGACTAGAATAACTGGCTTTGACTTTCTAATGGCCTTGAAATCTATACAAATATTTGATTAACTTTGTTGATACTAGCTTCACATTGCCGAAAAACTTTCAGGGAATAATCAGTTTCCTACACCAGGTCCTTTATTTTTGGTGCACCTGAAAAGACTACCATCACACAGTGTGTAATTTGTGAAATAAAAACAGAAGATGCTGGAAATACTCAGCAGTTCAGGCAGCTCCTGAGGAGAGAGAAACAGAGTTAACGTTTCAGGTGATGACCTTTCGTCAGAACTGAAAAAGTTAGAGATATAACAGGTTTTAATCAAGTACAGGGGCAGGGAAAGTGGGGAGGGGAGGAAAGAACATAAGGGAAGGTCTTTGATAGGGTGGAAGGCAGGAGTGATTAAAAGACAAACGGGATGATTGCACAAAGTAAAAGGAGATGGTAATGGGTCAAGTAAAGAAACAAAAGATGGGTCTAGTAGAGGTGTAAATGGGAATGGCAGAATCATCAACAGCTGCCATCTGAAAAAATAGGGGCAGAGGTTATGGTTGAGATTGTTGAACTCAATGTTTAGACCAGAAGGCTGTAAAGTGCATAATAGAAAGATGAGGTGATGTTCCACGAGCTTATGTTCAGCTTCTTTGGAACAGTGTAAGAGGCCGAGGATGGAGAATTTAGAGTGAGAGTAGAGCGGGGAATTAATTTCTGAGTCCATCCATGCCCATTAGGGTTTGTGTCACCAGCCAAAACTACCTTTTTGGAGCTTAGTCAGTGTAAAAAAGATGTATTCTAGTCACATTATGCAGTTGAGGCATTGGAATCCCACGTCTACTCATTGTGTTGCTCCTCAGCCATGTTACCTCTCCCGCACCCCTCCCCCTACCCCGTCACCCACCCTCCACCCCAACACCCTTTCTGGTATGAATTTGTCTGAAATATTCAAGTCTGTATCTAGATATTTAAAGGTAAATTGTTTTAATTTGAAGAAGCAAAAAAGCAGAACAGTCAAAAATATCCTAACTGCTTGGCCTGAGATTTTCCCTTTGGCTTGTCTCCATCAATCACATTGATCTACCAGTAATTATCCAGCCTTCTCTGCCAGACCACCATGATGAGATTTATTTTTTTAAGTTCATTCCCGGTGTGTCAACATCACTGGCAAGGCCAGCATTTATTGCCCATCCCTAATTGCCCTTGAGAAGGTGGTGGTGAGCCACCTTCTTAAACCACTGCAGTCAGTGTGGCGAAGATGCTCCCACAGTGCTGTTAGAGAGGGAGTTCCAGGATTTCCACCCAGCGATGATGAAGGAACAGTGATATATTTCCAAGTCAGGAGGGTGTGTGACTTCAAGCGGAACATAGAAACGTAGACATAGAAACATAGAAAATAGGTGCAGGAGTAGGCCATTCGGCCCTTCTAGCCTGCACTGCCATTCAATGGGTTCATGGCTGAACATGCAACTTCAGTACCCCATTCCTGCTTTCTCACCATACCCCTTGATTCCCCTAGTAGTAAGGACTTCATCTAACTCCTTTTTGAATATATTTAGTGAATTGGCCTCAACAACTTTCTGTGGTAGAGAATTCCACAGGTTCACCACTCTCTGGGTGAAGAAATTCCTCCTCATCTCAGTCCTAAATGGCTTCCCCCTTATCCTTAGACTGTGTCCCCTGGTTCTGGACTTCCCCAACATTGGGAACATTCTTCCTGCATCTAACCTGTCGAACCCCGTCAGAATTTTAAACATTTCTATGAGGTCCCCTCTCATTCTTCTGAACTACAGTGAATACAAGCCCAGTTGATCCAGTCTTTCTTGATAGGTCAGTCCCGCCATCCCGATAATCAGTCTGGTGAACCTTCGCTGCACTCCCTCAATAGCAAGAATGTCCTTCCTCAGGTTAGGAGACCAAAACTGTACACAATACTCCAGGTGTGGCCTCACCAAGGCCCTGTACAATTGTAGCAACACCTCCCTGCCCCTGTACTCAAATCCCCTCGCTATGAAGGCCAACATGCCATTTGCTTTCTTAACTGCCTGCTGTACCTGCATGCCAACCTTCAATGACTGATGTACCATGACACCCAGGTCTCTTTGCACCTCCCCATTTCCTAATCTGTCACCATTCAGATAATAGTCTATCTCTCTGTTTTTACCACCAAAGTGGATAACCTCACATTTATCCACATTATACTTCATCTGCCATGCATTTGCCCACTAACCTAACCTATCCAAGTCGCTCTGCAGCCTCATAGCATCCTCCTCGCAGCTCACACTGCCACCCAACTTAGTGTCATCCGCAAATTTGGAGATATTACATTTAATCCCCTCGTCTAAATCATTAATGTACAGTGTAAACAGCTGGGGCCCCAGCACAGAACCTTGCAGTACCCCACTAGTCACTGCCTGCCATTCTGAAAAGTCCCCATTTACTCCTACTCTTTGCTTCCTGTCTGACAACCAGTTCTCAATCCATGTCAGCACACTACCCCCAATCCCATGTGCTTTAACTTTGCACATTAATCTCTTGTGTGGGACCTTGTCGAAAGCCTTCTGAAAGTCCAAATATACCACATCAACTGGTTCTCCCTTGTCCACTCTACTGGAAACATCCTCAAAAAATTCCAGAAGATTTGTCAAGCATGATTTCCCTTTCACAAATCCATGCTGACTTGGACCTATCATATTACCTCTTTCCAAATGCACTGCTATGACATCCTTAATAATTGATTCCATCATTTTACCCACTACCGATGTCAGGCTGACCGGTCTATAATTCCCTGTTTTCTCTCTCCCTCCTTTTTTAAAAAGTGGGGTTACATTGGCTACCCTCCACTCCATAGGAACTGATCCAGAGTCAATGGAATGTTGGAAAATGACTGTCAATGCATCCGCTATTTCCAAGGCCACCTCCTTAAGTACTCTGGCATGCAGTCCATCAGGCCCTGGGGATTTATCGGCCTTCAATCCCATCAATTTCCCCAACACAATTTCCCGACTAATAAGGATTTCCCTCAGTTCCTCCTCCTTACTAGACCCTCCGACCCCTTTTATATCCGGAAGGTTGTTTGTGTCCTCCTTAGTGAATACCGAACCAAAGTACTTGTTAAATTGGTCCGCCATTTCTTTGTTCCCCGTTATGACTTCCCCTAATTCTGACTGCAGGGGACCTTAGAGGTGATGGTGTTCCCATGTGCCTGCTGCCCTTAAAGAAAAGAAAGACTCAGTGGCCAAAATTGCCCCTTCCCTTAAGGCCTGTTACTGGCAGAAATCGGCGGCACGCTGCGGAATGCAATGGCCGCTGATTTTTCGTGTAATGGCCACCATTTTGAAAACCCTGCACCTGCGGTATCCCGGCGGTGACCCGCTCCCCCTCATACCACTCCACTGCTGCCAATCCATGTTAAGTGCGTATTCAGTGCGCACACCACTGATGTTCCCCTACCAATGGCGAAATTCTGCCGCAAAAATCTTGCTCCCGCCGTGCGGTGACAAAAGCAGATTTTTGTGCTGGTGTACTGAGCTTGGGGTCCTTCTAAAATGGCAGACTGGCTCTCATTAAAGGGGAGGACCTACTGTCACTGCCGCCATGTTTTTTTTGTCGACCGACTGTCATATCGGGCCGACAATTATGCCACCAGGTTCAGCTGGGCTGCCGACTCGTGGTGACACAGTGCCGTGATGACGTCATCAGTGTTATGTTGATGATGACAGACAGCGACAGCGACTATAGCCACCTTCAACTTCCGCCCCTCTGGACTGCAAACTTCTGCTTACCGCCACACATCCGCCCCCATTATGACCGACTACGCTGAAAAAAAAAGGCAAAGAGTGGAATTTCACCCAAGAGGCCACCACATCCACCGTGCCGGTAAAAACAATAGAAACAGGGTAGGTGCATCTCTTTTCCAGCTGTGGGCAATTTCGGCCCCTTACATTTATACATTGCCTTTCATGACCTCATGATGTCCAAAAGCACTTTAGAGCCAATGAAGTAATTTTGAAGTGTAGTCACTGTTTTTATGTAGGAAACAGGGCAGCCAATTTGTTCATAGCAAGCCCCCTTGAAAAGCAATGTGATAATGACTGGGTAAACTATTTTTGTGATACTGATTGAGAGATAAATACTGCGAGGATTCCAAGGATGGCTTCCTGCAGTTCCCTGATATAGTGCTGTGATATATTCTTATGACACACACTACACATAAGATGGCTCTACACAGAAACTGTAATCATGTGACTTTGCTACACGACTCTTTTATTATATTTACATTGCCACAGTAGTCCACTAGGTGGAGCAGTAATCCACTAGGGAGAGCTCCATTACACTCCTCCCTCCTTATTGAAGATGTAATCATAACCAAATAATCATTATACACAACAAAAGACATGGACTAATTTTTCCATATTTATAAATCAAACTTAACCACTGGTTTTCTGGTTTGAAGACAATATGTTCACACTTGAACAGAACTTTCCATTCTTGGTGTTGAACTTAGACTCATTCTAGGCTGAGCCCGAGCAGAGCTTTTCTCCAAGGACAACCCTTGATCTACATTTTGACTCTTTACAATTTCCGATTGTTTGTCTGCCTGACTTGGACTCAGACTTAAATTCTGATATTCTCTTGGACTTGTTTCTTGTACATCTGATGTAGGATTTGCTACTGGTACTCTACTTGTTATAAGACTATCTGACTCATAATCAAAATAATCGAATCATTCCAACTTTCCACTCCTTCCACATCTGTAGGTAAAATATGATCAATGTGAACAAACTTAACCTTTCCATGATCAAACATCGTGACCAAATATGTGCAAGGTCCACATATCTTCACTATTCTTCCCGGTAACCACTTTAATCATTTAGGGTGATGGTTCTTCACTCGAACCTTCTGATTCAATTTCACACTTCTCTATTTTACTCTATCGTGATCATGATTCCCTTTCTGTCTTAATTGTTTCTCTTCTACTGACTGTGCCAAGTTTGGCTTTAACAACAAGAACCTTGTTTGTGGCTGTCATTTGAGAAACAACTCCGCTGGTGTTCTACCAGTAGTTGTATGAGAAGTATTACAATAAGTAATAAGAAAATTTGTTAGCTTGTGATCCAATGACAATTGCCATTTCTTTAGATTTGGATACAACACTTGCTTGATGAGGACAAGGTTTACTATTTGTATTTTGCGTTCTGCTGCAACATTTGAAGCAGGCTGGTACGGTGGAACTTTGGTATGTTTCACACCATTTCTTCTCGTGAACTGTGCAAATTCTTCTGAACAAAATTGCAGGCCATTATCAGATACAATTTCTTCTGTGAGGCTATATGAAGAAAACAATCTTCGCAAATTGTCTAGTGTTTTATTTGTTATTTTCCGAATCGGAAACACCTCTACCTACTTCGAAACACTATCAATCACAATGAACAATTGTTGTCCTTCTAGCTCAGCAAAATCTATATGTAACCTTTGCCACACACTGGGAGGTCATTTTCATGGCTGTAATGGTGGTAGTTTCTTGCTTACCTTTTGACATGTTATACACTGACTGACGATGTACTCTATATCTTTATCTAAATCTGGCCACCATAAGTAACTGCGTGCAAACTCTTGGTCAAGCACATTCCCGGCTGCATGTCATTAAGATCTTCTAACAATTTGGACCTGAACTTATTTGGGATAATTACTCTTACACCCCACATGATATAATCTTTAACCATTGATAATTTATTCCTATGAATGAAGTATGGATGAATATATTCCTTTGATACCAGGTTTGGCCATCTATTTGCTATGTAAGCATACACCTTTGACATCACTGGGTCACGTTTGTTAGCTCTGAGAATCTCTTCAGCTGTGACTGGCAGTTCATCAACGTATGAAAAATAGAACACTTCTTCTACCTTAGAGATAATATTCTCAGTGTCTAGTCTTTTGAGTTCTTGTTCGACTTTCTCCTTGAGGGTGTATGGTATGGGACGTGGCTTGCAGTAAACTGGTCTTGTGTCCTTCTCTACTCTGACACTTGCCTTGAAGTCTTGGATCAGACTGCCTGTTTCATGGAACACCTTTGGATACTACTTGGTGACATCATATTTTGATGCAAATTTCATTTCCACGTGAACAATCTCATTCCAATCCAGCTTCATTGATCCCAACCAATTTCTACCTATCAAGGCAGGCTTGTCTCTGGCCACTACTATGAGAGGCAAGCTCTGAAACTGATTCTTATATTTCACTGATATGGTGATACATCCTACAACAGGAATTTGCTCTCCTGAATAGCCTTGCAGCTCTATCTTTGATTTCTTCATTCGAAAATCATGCAACTGGTCAAGATATAGTGATTCCAGTACTACATGGTTCCTGCAACATCTACTTGGATGACGATATTTTGCGAATCGCTGTGAGATACCCTTGTGCTCCTGATGATGTGTATCTCCAGAACCTCCTCGTTCTGTTGCTTCTTTTCAATGTTATGTAGTGTCTGGCAATTTCTACTTCAAGTATTGAAAGCTGGTTTACTCTTCAGTCAGCATGCCTTTGCAAGATGCCCAGTTTTCTTGCAGCAGAAACACTCTGCCATCACATATGGACAGCTTTGAGCAAGGTGTTGTTCCACACACTGATAGCACAACTTCAATTCACTGTTACCATTGCCAGTTGCTGAGACCTTGAAGCCAAACTGCCTTTTACTTTTAACCTGCAGGCGATTCACCTCAGTTGTCTGATGACTAGAAATGGCACGAAATTCTCGGGGTATTGGTCGGCTATATCCATCAACATAGCAATCTGACAAACTAAATCAAAAGTTAAGTTAGGAGTTGTTAACAATTTCCTTCTGATTGCTTCATTTTTCATCCCACAAACAAAGCGGTCACGAAATGTTTGGCCCTGAAAGTTTCCGAAATGAGAGTGAATGGATAGCTTTTTTAATGCTACAATGTACTCACTGATACCCTCGTCAATTAATTGAGCTCATATTCCAAAATGATAACTTTCAACAATTTCCAGTTGCTCAGTACTGTAGTGCTGTTCTAACTTTGTTAGAATCCCTCTCAGTGACGTGTCCTTAGGCTTGATGGAATCAAGCACATTTTTCAGGGTTTCATATACCTCGGGGCCTGCTTCAGTCAAGAAAATAGCATGTTTCCTTTCTAAAACCACCCGGTTACGGTTTTCATCATCAGGGTCTTCGATGATACTATTCGCAGTGAAAAACATTTGTAGCCACTCCACATATGCTCCGAAAGTCACTCGGTCATGATGGAACTGACACAACGGCCCTATTATTCCCATAGGCATGGCCATTTGGACTCTGGAAAAGTGTGCTTGTAATTTACCTTGGATTTTTAGCTGTTCTGCAAACAAAGAACCTCTCAAAGTCTCTCTGTTGGTTGGCAGGAACATCCACCAACAAACATTTCAGCTATGGAATCCAGAAATCCTATTCTCGTCACCAATGTGATATATTCTTACGACATCACTAAGAAAACACTACACACAAGATGGCTCTACACAGAAACTGACATCATCTGACTTTGCTACATAGCCCTTTTATTATTTATGTCAGTAGTTGCATTATATCGGTTGTCCATTAGGTAGAGCAGTGGCCCACTAGGGGGAGCTCTATTACATGTGCCATGGGATCTTTTACCTCAACCTGAGAGAACAGATGGGGCCTCAGATTATCGATGCATCGAAAAAGCTGCACTCCCTCAGTTCTGCACTGGAGTGTCAGCCTAGATTTTTGTGCTCAAATCACTGGAGTGGGACTTGAACCAACAACCTTCTGCACAAAGGCAAGCGTGCTACTCACTGAGCCACAGCTGACCCAATTGCGACATGGGAGACGACTGAGCCACCTTGTTCTTCGAAGTGGTAGAGGTTGTGGGATAGGAGGTACTGTCAAAGAAGCCTTGGCAAGTTGCTGCAGTGCATCTTGTAGATGGTACACACTGTCGACACGGTGTGGTGGTGGTGGAGGAAGTGAATGTTTAAGATGGTCAATGATGTGCCAATTAAGCGGGCTGCTTTATCCTGGATGGTGTCAATCTTCTTGAGTGTTGTTGGAGCTGCACTCATCCAGGCAAGTGGTGAGAATTCCATCAAACTCCTAACTTGTGCCTTGTAGATGTTGGAAAGGCTTTGGGGAGTCAGGAGGTGAGACACTCGCCACAAAATACCCAGTCTCTGACCTGCTGTTGTTGCCACAGTATTTATATGGCTGGTCCAGTTACATTTCTGGTCAATGGTGACGCCCAGGATGTTGATGGTGAGGGATTCAGAGATGGTAATGCCATTGAATATGAAGGGGAGGTGGTTAGACTCTCTCTTGTTGTAGATGGTCATTGCCTGGCGCAAATGTTATATGGCACTTATCAGCAAAAGCCTAAATGTCATCCAGTTCTTGCTGCACTCGGCATGGACTGCTTCATTATCTGAGGAGTTAAAAATAGAACTGTGCAATCATCAGCAAACATCCCAAACTTCTGCCCTTATGATCGAGGGAAGGTCATTGATGAAACAGTTGAAGATGGTTGGGCCTAAGATACTGCCATGAAGAACTCTTGTAGTGATGTCCTAGGGCTGAGATGAATGGCCTCCAACTAACACAATCATCTTCCTTTGTGCTAGGCATGACTCCAGCCAGTGGAGAGTTTTCATCCTGATTCCCATTGACTTCAATTTTACTTAGGCTCCTTCATGCCACACTTGGTCAAATGCTGCTTTGATGTCAAGGACATTCACTCTCACCTCACCTCTGGAATTCAACTCTTTTTCAATGTTTGGACCAAGGCTGTAATGAGGTCTGGAGTCGAGTGGCGGAATCCAAACTGAGCATTGTTGAGCAGGTTATTGGTGAGTAAGTGCCGCTTGATAGCACTGTCGATTACACCTTCCATCACTTTGCTGATGATTGAGAGTAGGCTGATGGGGCAATAATTGGCCAGATTGAATTTGTCCTGCTTTTTGTTGCCAGGATATACCCGGGTAGTTTTCCACATTGTCCGGAAGATGCCAGTGTTGTAGCTGTAATGGAACAGCCTGGCTAGAGGTGCAGCTAGTTCTGGAGCACAATTCTTCAGCACGATGGACAGATGTTGTCGGGGTCCATAGTCTTTGCTGCATCCAGTGTGCTAAGCCATTTCTTGATATCACGTGGTGTGAATTGGATTGGCTGAAGACTGACGTCTGTGATGGTGGGGACTATTATGTATGTATGCTTGCATTGTTATATGATGTCTCTAACATTGAACATACCTTACACTGTACACACCTTACCTGTATACCAGAGGGTGCTGCTGCTGGAGACCTAAGGGTTACCTGCACACTGCAGGTAACCCAGTATAAAAGGAAGCTCACAGCTTGGTGTCCTCAGTCAAGGAGCAGCAAATAAAGGACTACAGTCTACACAGTTTAAGTACCATTCCTCTGCCTCGTGGAGTCATTACCAAGGTGCCTACATACATAATAATTGGCGACAAGGTCACGAACCACACGCTCAGCATGTCGAATCTCAGCAATTTTCAGAAATTCACTGATGGGGAAGATTGGGATGCTTTTGTAGAAAGATTGGAACATTTCTTCATAGCCAACGACCTGGATGGGAACACACCAGCTACACACCTGAACAAACGCAGGGCCATCCTGCTTAGCATTTGTGGGCCCACCATCCATTGTCTCGTCAGGGACTTGCTAGCCCCGGAGAAGACAACAACCAAGAGCTATGAGGAACTTGTAACACTAATACAGGAGCAACTACAACCAAAAGAAAGCATCCTCACAGCCAGGCACTGGTTCTACACTTACCGGCGATCCGAAGGCCAAGAAATTGCTAAGTATGCTGCACATTTAAGAAGACTTGCTGCACCGTGTGATTTTGGCAACCACCTTAATGAAGCACTAAGGGACATATTTGTCATCGAAATCGGCCACGAGGGATTCCTACACAAATTGCTCTCTGAGGACATCACAGTTACCCTGCAGAAAGCAATTCAAGTGAGCCAGGCCTACATGGTTTCGGCCAGCGACTCCAGGTGAATACTTACCCAGGACTCTAAGCCGGCAAATGCAGTGCACCGCATGGATACTTCTAAGGGCAGAAATGATGCCCCGAGTCCCGCAACCCTGAGTCCGCCACATGGGGCAAACCGGATGGCCCCGAGCTGGCGCTGTGTAGGAAACCATAGGGCGCACCAGTGCCGCTACAAAGACTATACCTGCAAAGGCTGCAAAGAGAAAGGACACCTCTAGAGAATGTGCAGAAAAAGCTTTACTCACCACGTCACTGAAGAGTTGGCTGATCACCGGGGCTCCGACACAGATGACGATGAAGCTGCTCAACCTCTGGAAGAAGAGTATGGAATTTATACCTGCTCCACTGAAAGTTCTCCGTGCAAGATGGAAGTAGACATTGACGATGTCCCAGTTTCGATGGAGATCGACACAGGGGCGAGCCAGTCTGTGATGAGCCAAATAACCTTTGAAAAAATTTGCATAAATCCCGCCAATCGACCAAAACTGTCTCCTGTCCAAGCGAAGCTGCTCACCTACACCAAAGGTAAAATCCCGGTCGTTGGCAGCGTGGACGTCCAGGTCTCCCAGGGCTGTGGATTGTTGCCGGCGATGGTCCCACGCTGCTGGGAAGGAATTGGATAAACCCGGTCCAAATCGGTCAAAGTGGCGACGGCCTCCGGGCTCCAACAATCGACAGCCCACACAGCCCTGAACATGGATCCATCACTGCATCTAGAGATCCCACCGTCCAGCTTGACTGCGCAGCGACAACTGCACAACACCGTGGCAAAATCTTCAGGACCGAAAGTCCAAACTTCACCTTCCGGGCCGGGACAGGACTCCAAGAGGCGAACATCATCGAGAGAAGTGGATTTCCGACGTCCAGGGCTGAACATGAGGAAGAAAAGACCACCACAGCCTACCTGAAGGAGAGCCAGAAGATGGCGGCCACACCAAGAGGAGAAGAACCTATAATCAAAATGGCCACAACCAGACCACGAGGGGCAGCGTTGGAGGAGCGACACGTGGCACCGACCGCCGAATCTGTTGGAAGACTCCCTTAAAGGAGACTGGTAATCAAAAAATTTAAAGCGACAGTTTCAACTGAAAGATGACAAGGACTTTAAAGCTAAAAATGCAGTAAACGTGTGGAGGTATGACAATGTAATGAGAAATTGTGATGCTGTGTAACTGATGTGAAAAATGAAATGAATGCCGATGTAAGTAATGGTAAGAACAAGCTTGTAAGGTCCAATGATTATGGTAGTAAATTCAAAATGTCTAATGTAACCATGTATGGGGAGACCATGATACAAGAAAGTGATGTAAATGCTGCAATTAACAATGTACTGGTAGTTAATAATGTAGACTCGACTATGTATGATAGGAGCCAAGGTGTCATGGATACAGGTAAGAGACTGTTAAAGGACACTGGGTTCGACAGGGACAATGTAAGTGCTAGAGGAATCCCCCGGTGGGAGACCCCCAGGTCCAGCGGGCTACCAGGCCATGTAGCCTGGATCTTTGGAACAAATGTGATGCTGCAGGGAGGACTCACACACACCCAGTGGGAGCAGACCCACTGCAGGGACAGTGGTCAATGGGCAGAACAGCCACCACCACTGGCAACCTGCCCCAGATCAACCCTACACCCCCTAGCCACCAGGGCCAACACCAGGAGCGAGAGGCCAGTACCCTCCAGCTTTCCTGGCAAACCCTGGGATGACCAGACCCTCATCCCAAATGTAGGACAAGGAGCCCACACAGTCCTGTGGCCCTGCCCATCACCACACACTCACCCACACCACAGAGTATGGACCCTACCAGCTGCTGCACTGGCTACCCCACTGAGGGATCCCACAGCAGTGACACCCACATGGTCTGGGTGTGAGGGGGATTGGGGAAACGTATGAGGCCAGCCTCAAGCACAGGGGTCACACCTGGCACCCACACAACCCTCACCACAACCTCCCATAGCCCACCACTGATCACCTCCCCTGGTCATGACAATAAGGACAGTAAAAATGCTTAGGGGGGAGTGTTGTTATATATGCATGCTTGTTTTGTTGGATGATGTCTGTAACACTGAATGTATCTTTACAGTGTACACACCTTATCTGTACACCAGAGGGTGCTGCTGCTGGAGACCTAAGGGTTACCTCGGGATATCATGTGGTGTGAATTGGATTGTCTGTGATGGTGGGGACTGTTATGTATGTATGCTTGCATTGTTATATGATGTCTCAAACACTGAACATACCTTACACTGTACACATCTTACCTGTACACCAGAGGGTGCTGCTGCTGGAGACACTGCAGTTAACCCAGTATAAAAGGGAGCTCAAAGCTTGGTGTCCTCATTCAAGGAGCTGCAAATAAAGGACTGCAGTCGACACAGTTTAAGTACCATTCAGCTGCCTCGTGGCGTCATTACCAAGGTGCCTACATACATAATAGGGACCTTAATAGAAGGCCGATAAGTCTTTGGTAAACACAGGCACTGGGGAAACAGCAGCGATATTGACTGGGAACAGAGCGGGTCTTTGGGATATACAGGCACTGGGCAAACAAAGCAGAAACAGCAGCAATAGCAAAACTATAACATTATACATTAATGCATAAACCAGATTTATGCACGTAACGCTTCTGCGCAGCTTCCAATCGTTGGGCGCAACTTCCAGGAAATTGTGTTGGGGAAATTGATGGGATTGAAGGCCGATAAATCCCCAGGGCCTGATGGACTGCATCCCAGAGTACTTAAGGAGGTGGCCTTGGAAATAGTGGATGCATTGACAGTCATTTTCCAACATTCCATTGACTCTGGATCAGTTCCTATAGAGTGGAGGGTAGCCAATGTAACCCCACTTTTTAAAAAAGGAGGGAGAGAGAAAACAGGGAATTACAGACCGGTCAGCCTGACATCGGTAGTGGGTAAAATGATGGAATCAATTATTAAGGATGTCATAGCAGTGCATTTGGAAAGAGGTGACATGATAGGTCCAAGTCAGCATGGATTTGTGAAAGGGAAATCATGCTTGACAAATCTTCTGGAATTTTTTGAGGATGTTTCCAGTAGAGTGGACAAGGGAGAACCAGTTGATGTGGTATATTTGGACTTTCAGAAGGCGTTCGACAAGGTCCCACACAAGAGATTGATGTGCAAAGTTAAAGCACATGGGATTGGGGGTAGTGTGCTGACGTGGATTGAGAATTGTTTGTCAGACAGGAAGCAAAGAGTAGGAGTAAATGGGTACTTTTCAGAATGGCAGGCAGTGACTAGTGGGGTACCGCAAGGTTCTGTGCTGGGGCCCCAGCTGTTTACACTGTACATTAATGATTTAGATGAGGGGATTAAATGTAGTATCTCCAAATTTGCGGATGACACTAAGTTGGGTGGCAGTGTGAGCTGCGAGGAGGATGCTGTGAGGCTGCAGAGCGACTTGGATAGGTTAGGTGAGTGGGCAAATGCATGGCAGATGAAGTATAATGTGGATAAATGTGAGGTTATCCACTTTGGTGGTAAAAACAGAGAGACAGACTATTATCTGAATGGTGACAGATTAGGAAAAGGGGAGGTGCAAAGAGACCTGGGTGTCGTGGTACATCAGTCATTGAAGGTTGGCATGCAGGTGCAGCAGGCGGTTAAGAAAGCAAATGGCATGTTGTCCTTCATAGCAAGGGGATTTGAGTACAGGGGCAGGGAGGTGTTGCTACAGTTGTACAGGGCATTGGTGAGGCCACACCTGGAGTATTGTGTACAGTTTTGGTCTCCTAACCTGAGGAAGGACATTCTTGCTATTGAGGGAGTGCAGCGAAGGTTCACCAGACTGATTCCCGGGATGGCGGGACTGACCTATCAAGAAAGACTGGATCAACTGGGCTTGTATTCACTGGAGTTCAGAAGAATGAGAGGGGACCTCATAGAAACATTTAAAATTCTGATGGGGTTAGACAGGTTAGATGCAGGAAGAATGTTCCCAATGTTGGGGAAGTCCAGAACCAGAGGTCACAGTCTAAGGATAAGGGGTAAGCCATTTACGACCGAGATGCGGAGGAACTTCTTCACCCAGAGAGTGGTGAACCTGTGGAATTCTCTACCACAGAAAGTTGTTGAGGCCAATTCACTAAATATATTCAAAAAGGAGTTAGATGAGGTCCTTACTACTAGGGGGATCAAGGGGTATGGCGAGAAAGCAGGAATGGGGTACTGAAGTTGAATGTTCAGCCATGAACTCATTGAATGGCGGTGCAGGCTAGAAGGGCCGAATGGCCTACTCCTGCACCTATTTTCTATGTTTCTATGTTTCTATGTTTCCGGTTCATTGGCAACAATCACTCTGTGAAAATAATAATTGAGCAGGACAGAAATATAATGAAGACCGGGGTACTAGATTAGAGAAAAGCTGATTTTGAGGGGCTGAGAATAGAACTTGGGAAAATAAAATGGACAACAATATTGGCAAACAGTGACGTAGAACAGCAATGGGAAACATTTAAAATGGTGTTCAACAGAATCCAGGAAAAATATGGTCTGCTAACATTCAAGAACAAGCTAAACACTAATGAGACATAATATATAATGAGACATAATGAGACGCCATGGATGAATAAAGCCAGAAGGGGAAAAAATTAGGGTAAGGAAAGAGGCATATATTAAGTACATGGAAAGCAGACGGAGAGCATGACAAGGGAGAATACAAAGAGATTTGGAAATACATTTAAAAAAAAACAATTAGGAAGGCAAAGAGGAACTATGAAATTAAATTATCAAGGAACATAAAACAAAATAGTAAAATATTTTATCGGCACATCAATAAAAAAAGGAATAGGCCACTAAGGGATGGACAAGATAATACCACAAGCAGTGATAGAGAAATGTTGGAAATATTAAATAATTATTTTGCCTCAGTATTTACCAGGCAGACGGAACAGATGGACATGCCATTGGATCATGCGATTAGTAATGAAATAACTGCATTTAAAATGAAAAGAGGGGCTATATTATATAAACTAATCAAACTCAAAGAGAAAAAACACCCTGGTTCCGATGGATTACATACGCGCATTTTAAAAGAATCTAGGAAAGAGATAGCAGAGGCATTACTACACATACTTAATAATTCATTAGAAAAATGTGTAATGGACTGAGGACTACAGAGCACTGGTGGATAGCTAACATAATGTCTAAATGTCTATTTTTATGAAGGGAGATTGAACATATCCAGGGAACTGTATACCAGTCAGCTTAACATTGGTGGTAGGAAAAATAATGAAATCCCTACTGAAGGAGAAAATAGAAGAATGTCTAGAAGCCAAAAATATAATAATGAATAGTTAGCATGGATTTCAAAAGGGAAAGTCTTGCTTGACCAACCTCATTGAATTTTTTGAAGAGGTAACAGAGAGAATAGACATAGGTAATTTAGTAGATGTAATCTATCTAGATTTTCAAAAGGCCTTTGATAAATTACCACATAATGGACTAATGAATAATGTCAGACAATGCGGAGTCAGGGGACAAGTAGCAGAATGGATAGCTAGCTGGCTTCAAGACAGAAAGCAGAGAGTAGGGGTCAGGGGTAGCTATTCAGAGTGGCAGAAGGTGTTCCACAAGGATCAGTGCTGGGACCACTGTTGTTCACAATTTATATTAACGATTTAGACTTTGGAATCAAAAGCTCAATTTCTAAATTTGCGGATAATACCAAATTGGCGGGGATATTCAATACTGAGCAGGACTGCAACAAATTACAGGAAGACATTAATAAACTTGCATAATGAGCATATAATTGGCAAATGAAATACAACACAGATAAATGTGAGGTATGATATTTTCGTAGGATGAATAGAGAGGTCACTTATTACTTGAAGCGTGTGAGTCTGGGTGGGATAGAGGAGCAAAGGGATCAGGAGTACAAATACACAAATCACTGAAAGGAGTGACACAGGTTAGCAAGGCTATGAAAGAAAGCAAACCAGGCACTAGGGTTTATTTCTAGAGGGATAGAATTGAAAAGTAGTGCAGTTATGCTAAACTTGTTTCGAATCTTGGTTAAACCAAACTTGGAGCACTGCGTACAATTCTGGTTGCCATATTATAAAATGGATATAGAGGCACTGGAGAGGGTGCAGAGAAGATTTACAAGGATGATACCAGAAATGCGTGGGTATACATAGCATGAAAAGATGAACAGGCTGTGTCTCTTTTCGCTTGAAAAAGTAAGGCTGAGCAGTGACCTAATTGAGGTCTTTAAAATTATGAAAGATTTTGATAGAGTAGATCCAGAGAGAATGTTTCCACTTGTGGGGAAGAGCATAACTAGAGGCCATCAATATAAGATAGTCACCAAGAAATCAAATAAGGAATTCAGAAGGAATCTCTTTACACAGAGAATGGTGAGAATGTTGAACTCGCTACCACAGGGAGTGGTTGAGGCATTTAAGGGGAGGCTAGATAAGCATATGAGGGAGAAGCGAATAGAGGATTATGCTGACAGAGTTAGATGAGGAAAGATGGGAGGAGGCACGAGTGGAACATAAATGCCGTGTGGAATGGTTGGGCTGAATGGCCTGATTCTGTATCATATATCCCAGGTAATCCTATGTAATTCTGTTGCTGCTGATGACCCACAGTGCCTCAGTTTTGAGCTGCTAGATCTGTTCTAAATCTCTCCCTTTTAGCACGGTGGAAGTACACAGAACATGATGGAGAGTGTTATGTGGCAACTTTGACCTGGAAGCTTTCTATCAATGCTTCATTCCTGACTTTGCTTAGGTTATTGTTCTTCGATACATCTAATGCATTTTATATCTTTTTGATCTTCCATATTCCAGCGAGTTAGTTCATGTGAGCTTGTCTGCTTTGTTGAGTGAGGAAAACCTGGGTGGCAGCTCCAGCGGTCCCTCTAAGGTTTGGCGCCAGTAGCGTTCAGGCTAAAAGAATTTGGCAAAGGGGGCATCAAACAGGGTTAGGCAAAGTGCCTATTCAATAAAATCATGGCTGACCTGATCATGGGCTCTGCTCCACTTCCCTGCCCACTCCCCATAACCCTTTACTCCTTTAGCGCTCAAAAATTTGTCAATCTCCGCCTTAAATATATTCGGTGACCCAGTTCCACAGCTTTCTGGGACAGAGAATGCCATAGATTTACAACCCTCTGAGAGAAGACATTTTTCCTCATCTCAGTTTTAAATGGGCGGCCCCTTATTCTAAGACCATAGGCTAGACTTTCTACTTTTTTTGCATCGATACCACCCATTTAACGTCCATTTTAATGCTGAGATGAGGTATAACGCCCAGATATCACGCATTTAGGCACAAAATGGAAAATACCGGCCACTTATTGCTCACTTATCACCCAGTTTTACTTTCAGCATGTAATTAACGCCGAGAAATAATAATACTGCCCGCCCACTTTATTGTGGTGTAAAGTTCAGAATGGGCGAAACTAATGGCCAAAATATTGGCAAACATTACTTTCAGCATGTAATTAATGCCGAGAAGTAATAATACCACCCGCCCACTTTTTTTTGTCGTAAAGATCAGAATTGCCGAAACTAATGCCCAAAATATGACTGAGCGTTACTTGCAGCACGTCGCACACATATCGGCGAAAATATTTATCACCGAAAAAACCGCTGTGAAAAAGTTGCTTTCACCTGAACTAATCACAGCGGTATGGATGCCATTTTGTAAATCGCATGTCGCTTCTTTTAAAAGGCTACTTCAACTTCTGGGGAATTTTGATGTAAGGTCATTTGAACATCTGAACAAACATCTTATCATACTGTGGATGATTGGAATTCAGTTTAGGTGTCTTAGTAGGAAAAATTATTGTTTGCGAATAATAGGTATAATACTGATAGTTATTGGAATGGGGCCTGTCATTTCTCAGCCTGTCTTGATGACCACGGACATGCTGCAGACAAGAGATGGCAGAAGGTATATTCAATAGCATTATGTGCCCAATCTAAGACATGCCAGACTGCTGAGGAGGACAAGACCTTACACCCCACGCACCTACAGGGAGAAGCGGTCTTGCCTGAACTTATCCGATAACACGTGCCTTCGGAGTCGGCGCTTCAACAAAGAGGTTATGAGTCAGGGGAGATGTGCAGCTTGCCAGCACAACCATGACCGCCCTGTCCGTCGAGGTCAAGGTCACTGCGGCACTTTCCTTCTACGCATCGGGTTCCTTTCAGGCCTCAGCTGGCGACATTTATACTATATCTCAGCAAGCCACACATTGCTCCATTCAATAGATCACTGAAGCCCTGTACGCACGCAGGATGGACTTTATCAGCTTCCCTATGAGCAGGGAGGCTTAGACTGAGAGGGATCTAAGGTTCTACCGAATTACTAACTTCCCCAAGGTGCAGGGAGCAATCGACTGTACGCACATCGCCATGCGGGCACCTTTGCGGGATACAGAGGTTTTTCGGAACCAAAATGGATTCCACTCCCTGAATGTGCAACTCGTCATCGACCACCAGCAAATTATTATGGCAGTGAATGCAAAATTTCTGGTCAGCATCTATGATGCTCACATCCTGCATGAGAGCACTGTATCTGACATGTTTACCAGTCAGCCACAAGGTCAATGCTGGATGCTTGGTGATAAAGGATAATGACCTCACCACCTGGCTGATGACACCCCAGCGTAACACCCAGACAGAAGCCGAGAAGCGATACAACGAGAGCCACAGAGCCACATGCAATATCATTGATAAAACCCTTGGAGTGCTTAAGCAGTGCTTTAGATGCCTGGACCACTCAGGAGGGAAGCTACAATACCACCCAGAGCACCTCAATTCATGGTGATTTGCTCCATGCTGCACAACTTGGCGATCAGGAGCAGACAAGAATTGCCAGAAGAGACTGCCGGTCCACCTCAGGAAAGAGAGGAAGAGGAGGACAAGAAGGTGGACGTTGACCTCAGGCCAGACAATTAGGCTGATGCTGAAACCATGTCCCCGCCCCCCTCTAGACCACAGGAAAGGGCCCGTGGTGGCTACATAGCTACACGACTCTTACGGCAGCAGCTCACAAATGAGCGCTTTGCTTGAAATAACGTTGCTGGTATTTACAAAGCTGCAATACTGCTGTGTCTTCAGCTCATACACCAATGGTGTGCATCACCTTGGTGACAGTTAAAGTTTAAGTTGATTCATGTTATGTTTAATCATCCCCTTTCATGTTAAGGAATCACCAATGTGTTACGGTTCAGCTATCTGAGACAATGCGCAACAAGGTTATGTTAAATAAAAAACATTTAATGAGAACAATTGTATGAAATCATTATTATAACTGTAAAAAACATTCCATCACACCCCCACCCATCACAAAACAAATTTATAACATTTAGATCAATCAACTGGTCAACGTTTCCAACAACACAGAACACAAATGCAAACCTCCCAACAAAATAGCAACAACAACATGGAAATATGACCAAGGCAACACCTGCGGCCATGCACCTCATTTTCCTTTCCCCCCGCCCCCCTCACTTCTCCTCCCCACCTCTACCCCTTCCCTTTCCCCTCATGACTCCAAGCCGCCTGGCCGAGGAGCTCCTCAGGCACTGCTTCATTAGGGGGGATGACGGCAAAACCGCTGCTTGGACGGATACATGAGAGGACGGTCCTGAGGTGGGACTGTGCTCCGAGCCAGAAGCAAGATCTTCCTCCTGGCTCTCATGTGTCGATGGTAATGGGCAGTGCCGCACACTGGGACCACTGGGAGGCCTCTGCCACCAGTGTTCCTGATTATCAGCTCCAGGGCCTCCGCTATCCACGGCACATACTCCGTCATGGTGGCGGACATGCTGGCCAGCTGTTGGGATATGTCCCCATTGTCTGTAGGATCTGCTGACCTATGTCAACACTCCTCCTGGAAAGTCTACCATGTCCCCGCTCAGATCTGGCGCTCGTGGAGCAGACCTGCTGTGTCGAACCAACCTCCGCTTGGTCGGCGCCATCCTGGAGACACCTGGGGTGCCCTGTGGCAAGGTGCTTGGGCCTGGTACCTCCACGGTGGAGGTGGGAATGGACACAGGAGTGCTAGATATCTTTGATGTGGACTGCATTATGGAGCTTGGCAATGCAGGCTCCTCAAAGACAGCACTGTCAGCCATGGAAAAGGCACCCAGCAGATCCACGGGCGAGAATCGGAGCTCCTCAGCACCAGATGGAGGATTGTCCGGCGACTTCGGCCCCGCGCCCCCACCTTCTGGCCTCTGTGGTCTTGCATGGGCCACGCTGCTGGCTGAGATGCAAAACACAAATGAGGTTATTAGAGGAGAAGCAGGTGGTAGGGTCACAAGGTGAGTCCAGCGCTACACACAGCATCTGCACGACAAAAGCACCACCGCTATCAAAATCATCACAAACATCACATTTCATGCCCATCACCAAATTGTGCATTGCAAAGATTCTCATGAGGCCATCATTATTTAGAGAACACTTTTATCATTCATCTATCATATATTATTGATCAGATATGAGTGGGTGTGGCATCTATTGACTTTACATCACACAATGGTGTGTACTTTACTCACGTGACATCACATCAGGTTCTGCTGCTGCTTGCGTGGCCGACTGGGGGTGGCTCCCCACGAGTGCCAGCACCCGCTCCTCAATGTCGATGAGGTCACTGATGACTGGTGACCCGCCACCCGCTTGCCTCTACTTGGTCCCATTCCTTGAAAGCTTCTTCTGTAAAAGGTAACACCAGCACAACATGGCATAAGATCATTGCATGGGATCATTGCTAGGTACTGTCACATAGACTGATACAACACATAACAGACAGATGTAATCATGATTATTATGAAAATTATCATTCTTTACCTAAGACGTACAATGTGAACGCAGGTTTGAGTAAAACATTCCTGGTATAAGTGCATGACATCACATCTGATTTTAATCACTCATTACACTTACAATTCAAATTATATATAAATATATAAGTACATGTAAATAAATGTAATACTTACTCTTGCAGATCCAACAAGGTCGTTCCAGCACTTGCGGCACTGGTTGCCCTTACCCACCTCATTAGTCACCGACGAGACCACCTCGTCTATGTCAGCCCATATCCTCTGGTACACCTTTGGGGTGGGCTTCTCAAGCCCATCCTGGGTCATTTTACCCCAGCGTGACTCGACCTCCTATAGGAGGGAGACATTTGCCACATCTGAGAATCTCCTCGCTATCTTTCGTCCTCCTAATTGTTCCTCTCCAACCTCACTGCTTTCGCCAGCATCAGTCTCCACAGCGTGCTGTGTCACCTCCTCCATCCCTTCCATTGTAAAAAAAAAAATTCCACAACAAACTTTATTTTTGCTCTGAATTCTTTTTGCTGCTGGAGAATCTCCTTCCTATTGTGTATCTGTATAGCATGCACTCCCATGTTCCGCCACAAGGGAGCGCATCCCCTGAAGTCCCAAGGGATCCCAGCATCCCTTGGGAGCACTGTATATAAGCCGACCCCTAAGGCTTGTTTCTCACTCTGGAGTGTCTTAATAAAGACTGAGGTCATTGTTACTTTAACCTCCCTGTGTGTAGTCTCATCTGTGTTAGGAACACAAAAACTGGCGACAAATATATGAATCCAACGCAAAGATGCAGCAAACTATGGGCATCCTGGAGAAGTTCTCGGAGGGTGAGGATTGGGAAGCCTATGTTGAATGGCTAGGCCAGTACTTTGTAGCCAACGAGCTGGATGGAGAAGGAAGCGCTGCAAAAAGGAGAGCGGTCCTCCTCATGGTCTGCGGGGCACCGACCTACAGCCTCATGAAGAATCTTCTGGCTCTGGTGAAACCCACAGATAAGTCATATGAGGAGCTGTGTACACTGGTTCAGGAGCATCTTAACCCGAGGGAGAGTGCGCTGATGGCAAGGTATCGGTTCTACACATGCCAGCGATCTGAAGGTCAGAAAGTGGTGAGCTACATCGCCGAGCTAAGGCGACTTGCTGGACAATGTGAGTTTGATGGCTACCTGGAGCAGATGCTCAGAGACTTTTTTGTACTGGGCATTGGCCATGAGACCATCCTATGAAAATTTTTGATTGTAGAGACACCGATCCTCAGTAAGGCCAGTGCGATAGCACAGGCGTTTATGTCCACCAGTGATAACACCAAACAAATCTCTCAGCACACAAGTGCTAGCAATGTTCATAAGTTAACTGGAACTGTGTTTAGGAGCAGAAATGTACAGGGCAGAAACCACGAGTCTGCAACTGCCAGCAGGCCTCAGGTGACCCAGGAGACTCAGAGTCCGCAACAAAGGATGAATGCAAGGTAATTCACACCTTGTTGGCATTGTGGAGGCTTCCATTCAGCCTATTCATGCCGCTTCAAAGGGTATGTTTGCAAGAGCTGTGGTACAATGGAGCACCTCCAACAAGCTTATAGACGAGCTGCAAGCTCTGCAAAACCTGCTAACCACCACGTGGCAGAGGAAGATCTGTCCATGGTGGATCTAAGCAATTTCAAGCCTCAGAGAGAGGAGGCAGATGCTGAAGTACACGGGGTGCACACATATTCGACGAAATGTCCACCTATAATGCTAAATGTAAAAATGAATGGCTTACCCGTAGCCATGGAACTGGACACTGGCACTAGCCAATCCAACATGAGTAAAAAGATGTTTGAGAGACTGTGGTGCAACCAGCCATGAGTCTCTTCCACACGAAACATCACTGTCCTGGGCAGCACCATGGTCAAGGTCACCTACGAGGGCATGGTGCACAAACTGCCACTCTGGATTGTCCCGGGCAATGGCCCCACACTGCTTGGAAGGAGCTGGCTGGGCAAAATCTGCTGGAACTGGGATGACATCCGAGTGCTATCACATGTCGATGAGGCCTCATGGACCCAGGTTCTTAACAAATTTCCTTCCCTTTTTGAGCCAGGCATTGGAAACTTTTCCAGGACAAAGATGCGGATCCACTTGGTCCCAGAGACACGACCCATTCACCACAAGGCGCGAGCGGTACCTCACATGATGAGGGAGAGAGTGGAAATCGAGCTGGACAGGCTACAACGCGAGGGCATCATCTCCCCAGTTGAATTCAGTGAGTGGGCCAGCCCGATTGTTCCAGTACTCAAAAGTGATGGCACGGTCAGGCTTTGCGGCGATTATAAAGTAACTATTAATCGTTTCTCGCGACAGGACCAATACCCGCTACCTAAGGCAGATGACCTATTTGCGACGCTGGCAGGAGGCAAGACATTCACCAAGCTCGACCTGACTTCGGCCTACATAACACAGGAACTGGTAGAGTCTTCGAAGGGCCTCACCTGCATCAACACGCACAAGGGAATGTTCATCTACAACAGATGTCCGTTTGGAATTCGGTCAGCTGCAGCGATCTTCCAGAGAAACATGGGAGTGCATGCTTTATAGATACACAAAGAGCCTACTCAAGTCGGTACCACGCATGGTGGTTTTTTAGGACGACATATTGGTCATGGGTCAGGACACCGTCGAGCACCTACAAAATCTGGAGGCGGTCCTCCAGCGACTGGATCGCGTAGGGCTGCGGCTGAAGAGGTCGAAATGCGTCTTCATGGCAACAGAAGTGGAGTTTTTGGGGAGAAAGATCGCGGCGGACGGCATTCGTCCCACAGACGCCAAAAGCTATCAGGAACGCGCCAAGGCCACAGAACGTCATGGAGCTGCGATCGTTCCTGGGACTCCTCAGCTATTTTAGTAACTGCCTACCGGGGTTAAGCACCCTCTTAGAGCCCCTACGTATGTTATTGCGTAAAGGTGAGAACTGGGTATGGGGAAAAAAACAAGTAATTGCTTTTGAGAAAGCCAGAAACGTTTTATGCTCCAACAAGCTGCTTGTATTGTATGACCCGTGTAAAAGACTTGTGCTAGCATGTGATGCGTCGTCGTACGGAGTCGGGTGTGTAGTACAACAAGCTAACATTGCGGAGAAGTTGCAACCTGTCGCCTTTGGCTCCAGAAGCTTGTCTAAGGCTGAGAGGGCCTACAACATGATTGAGAAAGAGGCATTAGCGTGTGTGTTCGGGGTAAAGAAAATGCATCAGTACCTGTTTGGCCTCAAATTTGAGCTGGAAACCGATCACAAACCCCTCATATCCCTGTTTGCTGAAAACAAGGGGATAAATACTAATGCCTCAGCCCGCATACAAAGGTGGGCACTCGTGCTATCAGCGTATAACTACAGCATCAGCCACAGGCCAGGCACCCATAACTGTGCGGATTCTCTCATTCAGCTACCATTGCCCACCACGGGGGTGGAAATGGCGCAGCCTGCAAACTTGTTGATGGTGGCGGAACATGGGAGTGTATGCTTTACAGATACACACCTCCTACCTCCCAAAACAGCCAAACAAGCACACACCACACCCACACACACTTTCAATTCCTCACTGCTCCCCCTCTCTCTCTTCTTCTGCGCATGTAATGATGACCCCTGACCTCCTGAAACGCGGGAAATGACCATTGCCATGCCATTGCTATGGACGCCGACACTTTATGGCAGAAGGTCAAAAAATGTAATGCTAACGCCCAGTTCAGATCGCTCGCGGCAACACCCGTTTTATAAAATGGAAAGTTGGGGTTTTGAAAATGGGCAATAATCTGCTGATCTCAAAACCCATATTTACCGCCAACGCTAGAAATAATGCACATTTTTGGCTGATCTGCACAATAAAGGAAAGTCTAGCCCATAGTCCCCTAGTTTTAGTTTCCCCTATGAGTGGAAATATTGTTTATGCATCCACCTTGTCGAGCCCCCTCATTATCTTATGTTTCACTAAGATCACCTCACATTCTTCTGAACTCCAATGAGTATAGGCCCAACCTACTCAACGTATCTTCATAAGTCAACCTCCTCATCTTCGAAATCAACCTCCAATGTAAGTATATCATTCCTTAAATACGGGGACCAAAACTGTATGCAGTACTCCAGGTGTGGCCTCACCAATACCCTGTACAGTTGTAGCTGGACTTCTCTCTATCCCCCTTGCAATAAAGGCCAACATTTCATTTGCCTTCCTGATTACTTGATGGAGCTGCTGTTGGGGTAAAAAGGAGGCTTCTCTCCTTCAAGGAGGACTAACTGATATAGTTAATCGACACCTCACCCAGCTTCCCACTGTATAATGACCACAGAAGTAAACAAATTAAACCTCAGGTTTACCAGCTTTATTACGAGCAATGCAGGGGAAGGCTCAGTCTAAAACCTCCGAAATGCAAGAGTTTTCAAGCATAATTTATACAGGTTTTGGAGAGGAGCTATCCTCCTACAAAATCATCGATAGGTCTATTACTATCAGTGAAGTTACATTGATTTGTCGACTCTTATCAATCGGGCTCTGAGTGGTACATGCAACTGTCCATCTCTCATCATTGTGTTGTACCATTTTGCCCTCTACCCCAGTCTATCCGACGCCTAGTGTGGCTGTACTGGCTTCTTTAACTTTTCCTCAGGGACTTCTAAACAAAAGTGCTGACTTTGGCTGGTTAAGTGTTAAAGAGGTTACGGATTCAGTTTAATGTGTTATACATTTGTGCTATACCTACATTTGTAAGTGTTACATACATAGGCAATTATACAGACACTCCTAATACTGATAAGTTCACTACCTTCAGCATAATTCTGACCACCTAAATTTTTGTGTTTCATGCACAAGGACCCTCAGGTCTCTCTGTACTGCAACACTTTGCAATTTTTCTCCATTTAAATTATAATTTGCTTTTCTATTATTTCTGCCGAAGTGGATAACCTCACATTTTCCCACATTATACTCCATCTGCTAAATTTTTGCCCACTCACTTAGTCTGTCTATATCCCTTTACAGATTATTTGTGTCCTCCTCACAATTTACTTTCCCACCCATCTTTGTATCAGTAGCAAACTTGGCTACATTACACTCGGTCCCTTCATCTACATCATTAATATAGATTGTAAATAGTTGAGGACCCAGCATCGATCCCTGCGGCACCCCACTAGTCACTGTTTGCCAACCGAAAAATGACTCATTTATCCCGACTCTGTTTTCTGTTAGTTAGCCAATCCTCTATCCATTCTAATATATAACCCCCAAACCCGTGAGCTTTTAGCTTATGCAGTAACCTTTCATGTGGCACCTTATCGAATGCCTTCTGGAAATCCAAATACACCACATCCACTGGTTCCCCCTTATCCACCCTGTTCATTACATCCTAAAAGAACTCCAGCAAATTTGTCAAACATGATTTCACTTTCATAAAACTCCACTGACTCTGTTTGATTGAATCATGCTTTAACAAACGTCCTGCTACTGCTTCCTTAATAATGGACTCCAGCATTTTCCCAATGACAGATGTTAGGCTAACTGGTCTATAGTTAAATAGGAGCGTTATATATGCGGTTTTCTAAACTGCTGGGACTGCCCCTTTGTGATTTGCAGTGAATGGTGAGATACAAGGTTACCACCTGCAATGTTGATGAGTGCGAAAGGAATGGCTTGGGCATTGTAGGGATGCTTTTTGATATTGGTGTCGGGTGGAGCCAACTTGGCAGCCAGGGTGTACAGCGACAAGTGAAGTAAATGTAGCCATGGTAAGGCAATCCCTGGTCTCTTGGGCAGCAATGTGGCCGGGTGATGATGTTCTCTGTCCTGAGCAGCATCAGTTGATTCCGGAGAAGTTTGGTGTTGTTGGTGCTGCTGGTCTGACTGGTGCTGCCGATGTTGGGTCTGATCGTGGTGGGATTCTGAGGACCAAGGTCAGAGAATATAAAGGGAACCCATGCTGATGGAATATATGGCAGGTGACGTAGAGATGTCAGAAGCAATCTGTCAATAGTGAGAGAGATAATAAGGTGAGACTGGATGGAGACTTATGTAAAGACTTGTAGCATGATGAATTTGTTGTGGAAATACAGTGAGGAAGAGCCTGTGGCTGAGGGAAGATATTTCTGTTAGGTGGGAGATTTTGCTTGACATTTGAAGCTGATTCAATGGCCACTGAACTCCCGCCTCAGCTTAACAGGCGTGGGGCTAGATTTTGCACTTTGTTTGCATGCATAACTCTCACTTAATGTCCATTTTACCATTGAAATGATGTATAACGGCCAAATATCGCCCATTTAGCCACAAACTGGAAACTTACGCCCGTTTTTCGGACACTTATCGATGGGCGTTACTTTTCCCATGTGCGTAATGCCGGGAAAAAATAATACCGCCCGCCTACTTTTTTTGGGTGGAATCATCAGAATGGGCGAAATCATCGGCCAGAATATCACCGAGCGTTAGTTTCCGCACGTAATTAACACCGAGATTCAATATTATCGACCGCCCACTTACAGATCATATTTGCCGAAGCTAACGCCCAGGAGATCGCCCAGCGTCACTTTCACCATCTCGCCCACAATATCGCTCGCCCAAAACATCACTCAGAAAAAGTGGAACTGTTCTGAATGAAACACAGCGGGGTGGTTGCCATTTATAAAATCGTAGGTCGCTTCATTCAAAAGGCTGCTTCAACTTTGGGGGAGTTTGGATTGACTCTGCAGTTCTTCTCAATTGAAGTGACCATCTCAACAGACATATTTTCAGGCTCTGGACCATTGAGAGTTTACTGTAGGTGTATTTTAGTGAGGAAATTATTGCTGCTGATCAATCGCTATTATACTTTCATTGCAATGCGGCCAGCCATTTTTCAGCCTGCATCGATAAATACGCAGATGCTGCAGAGTGCAAATGCCTCAATGTCTGATGGACATCATTATGTGCCCAATTTAAGACATGCCAGAATGAGGAGGAGGTCCAGACCATACACACCCCGCACTTACAGGGAGAAGAGGTCTTACCGAGCACACCTGCCTTTGGAGACTGCGCTTCCACAAGATGGTGATCAATGAAATATACAAGCTCATCAGGCCACATATGCAGCCTGCCATCAGGACATCAAGAAGTCAAGGTGACCACGGCACTGTCTTTCTACGCATCCGGTTCCTTTCGGGCCTCCGCGGTCGAGATTTTTCCTCTGTCTCACCATGTCACCCATCGCTGCATTAGACAGGTCACGGAGGTCCTGTACGCGTGAAGGATGGACTTTATCAGCTTCCCCATGACCACGGAGGCTCAGACTGACAGGGTTGGAGCATTCTACCGCATTGCTAAGTTCCCCAGGGTGGAGGGAGCAAGACAGTGCACTCACATCACCATGTAAGCACCTTCTCAGGACCCAGAGCATTTTCATAACAGAAAAGGATTTCACTCCCTGAAGGTCCAACTAGTTGTCGATCACAACCAGATCATAATGGCAGTGAATGCCAAATGTCCGGGCAGCTTCGATGAGGCTCACATCCTGCATGAAAGCGCTGTCTCTGACATGTTTAAGAGTCAGCCACAAGGACAATGCTAGTTGCTTGGCAAAAACTGATATGGCCTAGCCACCTGGCTGATGACCCCTCTGCGTGACACCCACACCGAGGCCGAGAAGCAATACAACCAAAGCCACAGAGACACACGCAATGTGATTCCAGCGCTACACACAGCATATGCACGACAAAAGCACCACCGCTATCAAGATCATCACAGATATCACATTTCATGACCATCAACTCATTGTGCATTGCAATGATTTTCATTAGGCCAGCATTATTTCTTTGACAATTTTAGAAATCAACCATCATATATGATTGTTCGGATATGAGTGGGTGTGGCATCTATTGACTTTGCATTAGTCAATGGTGTGAGCTTTACTCACGTGGCATCACTTCAGGGTCTGCAAATGCGTCCATGGTTGACCGGGGGTGCTTCCCCACGAGTGCACGCACCCATTCCTCCATCTCAGTGATGTCGCTGGGGACTGGTGGCCCCCCACCCTTTCGCCTCTGCACGGACCTCATCGTCGATAGCTTCTTCTGTAAAAGGTGATAGGACGACATGGCATGAGATCATTGCATGATATCATTGCTAGGTACTTTTACAGAGACTGATACAACACATAACTGACAGATGTAATCATGATTATTATGATAATTATCATTCTTTCCCTAAAGACGTGCACCGTGAACGCAGGCTTTGGCTACAACAGTTCCGGTAAAAGTGCAAGACCTCTCATCTGCTGATGGTCACTCATGACTCTTACAAATCAAATTCTATCAATACATAAGTACATGTAAATCAATGTAATACTCCTGCGGATCCCACAAGGTAGTTCCATCGTTTGCGGCATTGGTTGCCCTCATGCACCTCGTTGGTCGCCGACGATACCACCTCTGCTATCTCGGCCCATATCTTCTGGTTGGCCTTTGGCATGGGCTTCCCACACCCTCCCTGGGTCAAATCACCTCAGCGTAACTTGACCTCTTGCAGGAGGGAGGCATTTGCTGCGTCTGAGAACCTCCACGCTCTTTTGCGCCCTCCAATATGCTCCTCTCGCAGCTCACTGCTCTCACCAACGTCACTCTCCACAGTGTGCTATGATGCTTCCTCCTCTCCCTCCATTATTGGCCAAATTCAGGCAAATATCTGGCTGGTAACAGCTAATTTTTGTTTCCCTATTTGCTCGAAAACTCTAAACTCTTTCTCCTTCCTCCCACACCTACACATGCCTTCAGTCCCTCTCAGCTCCCTCTCTAACTGCCTCCTCTTCTGCGCATGTCATGATGACCCTTGACCTCCTGAATCGTGGGAATCGAGCATTGCCATGCTGTTGCGAAGGATGATGACACTTTACTGCAGAAGGTCAGAGAGATTTAATGCTACCATCCATTTCACATCGCTCGCGGTAATGCCTAATTTAAAAAATGGAGACTAGGGGCTTTTAAAATGGGCGACAAGCCGGTGATCTGACAACTCATTTTTACTGCCCACGCCAGAAATAGCACCCATTTTTGGGCGATCTGCACAAAAGTGTAAAATCTAGCCCGTGATCCCTGAGCAGCGAGAACCCCATGGGAGCATGTAATATCAAAAGTTAAGCTCAAATGTATTCTTAATGATCTCTATACAAGATCATAATGAGCTTAATTGGATCCCCCGGTGCTGCATGTCTGGTCTGCTCAGCGCTGACAGACCCAACATCAGAGAAAGGCCCATGAGTGGCGGAGGGTTCACAGTGGGATCCCAACCCGCTGGGAAAAAAAAACAGTTTCCCACCCGACCTGCCAGTGATTGCACCTGCTGTTCCCCCCTGGAAAATCCTGCCCATAACCTCAGCCAGTCAGATTTCCCTGTTGCCTTCCATCCGTTATATCCATGCCCATTGTGAATGTGAGTTGTCTGAAGGCCATACACAGCAACTAGCCATTCTATCGAGGTTTGGATTGAGACCTTGAGGCAATTCAGAAATGAGACCAGATAGAAATAAGACTTCCTTGAAATAGGCCAGCATTGTTATTAAAGGTATACATGGTAGATTCTCGCCTTCTGTTGGTACTCTGGCAGGATCGATTGCACACCCTTCACAGAACCGACATGAGTTTCATCCCATTCAAATTAATTGATCTCAACCCTTCCAGATTACCACCTAGGAGATGAAGATGAATAATAACAATAACTACTTTCATCATCGGCTGTTTAATCCTAGGTGTTGCATGTTTTTTCCCTTTTTATCATTTTGGTGCCACAATTCTCAGCAAATGATTTACTGCCTCCTGAATGTGCTGCCTCTTCTGGACTTGCTGCAATGGAGAAGAAACATAGGGGCCGAAATTGCCCCTTTCCTTAAGGCCTGTTACCACCGCAAATCGGCGGCCACACTGCAGAGTGGAATGACCGCTGACTTTTGGTGGAATGGCTGCTGATAGCCCACTTGCCATCCCAAGGTTTCCCGTCGGTGCCCCGATTCCCCCCCTTACCGCTCTGCTGCTGCCGATCGGTGTTAAGTGCATCATCACCGTGCGCACCACCGATCTAACCCCTCGACGGCGACATTCCCCTTGAAAAATCTTCAGCACGCTCTGCGTTGCCAAAACCTGTTTTTTCCTGGTGGTCCAGTGAGGCTGTGGCCTTCTGCTGCGGTGATGCTGCTACCCTTAAAGGGGAGGATGCACTGCTGCTGCCACCATTTTTCATTTGTCGGCCGACTGCCAGGTCGGGTTGACAATTATGCCCCCGGGTCCAGCCGGGCCGCCAAAAGGCAGCCTGGCACCCCCTCTTGGGTGCTAGACCACTGGCCCGGTCGAAACCCTCTCTGATGGCTCAGTGGGTCGAAGTTTTAAAATCGCGAAGGCTCTCCCCTTTAAGTGAAGCGGAGAGCCTTTGTGACGCAACGTCGTGATGACGTCTTCGTGGCGGTGACTCCGCTCCGTAACCAACTTCTGCCTCTCAGTTGCTGTCACTGCCACGTCTTTGCTGCTCAGATGTAGTCACCGTCCCCATTAAGACTGACTTCCGGATCAAAACAAAGAAAGGCAAAGAGCCGAATGTTGCTCAAGAGGCGACCAGTTGCGATAAAAACCATCAAAACGGGGTGGGAGCACCTCGTTTCAGGCAGGGGGCAATTTCTACCCCACAACGTCAGTGGGGAGAAATTTGTGTGGTTTGCGTCACAAGTTAGCACCACAAGATTGCGCTAAAATGGCGTTGACATCTGTAACGACAGCTGATGTCAGTTCCAGTGCTGCAAGGCATATCGATCTTACCAGGTGCGCTGTCAGTAAACTCACTCGCCAGGATCCTCGCCATCATGCAGATCATGAAGTCAGTAAGTGTGCAAAGTTCACTGGATGCCCAGTCTCCCAACTTCCTTTTAGCCAATGGACTTACCAGCTAGAGTTAACAACGACAGGTTGAGGTGGCATGCAGCAGCAGGATGCCGGCTCCAGTGATGCAATTTAAAGGGATCATCACTAATCACTCACACCTAACAAGTTTGTGAAGTTTGAGTAGCTGTGTGTTAGTTCCTGCTACCGCAACAGTTTTCTTTAGTCATTTCAAGGCTCTTTGCTATCAGGAGTGTTGTGGCAAGTACAAAACTTCATAATTATTTCTGGAACTACAACCCTTGCTAAGATTAAGGTGGGCTGTACTGGCAGTTGACCACGTCCTCCAGGATCTATGGTGGAGGGAGCGGAGTCAGTGAGAAAGATGGGAACATGTGCACAGAGAGATGAGGAGGATTATCAGGGCTCTCAACAGGAGGCCTTACGCTGCAAGGATATTCCGAGAGTGCTTCTCCTACTTCCAATTAAGCGAGGAACAGTGCATTAGAAGGCTCCGCTTCACCAAGGAGATGGTCACAGATCTCTGCCATCTCCTGCAACCAGACTTGGAGCCTCAGACCAGGGTGACCACGGCTCTCTCAGTGGCAGTCACGGTCACAGTGGCCCTGAATTTCTTCGCCAGCGGATCATTCCAGTATGCAGAAGGAGACATAGCTAACATCTCGCAGATTGCCATCCATTGCTAAATCCGGAAGGTCACTGAGGCTCTCCACTGTAGGAGAAGGGATTACAGTGGCTTCTCCAGCATCAGAGAGAAGCAGGACGAGCATGCATGTGGCTTTGCCAGGGTAGCGGGAATCCCCATGGTGCAGGGTGCCATTGACTGCACCCACGTGACACCGCATAACAATCCTGAGATCTTCCGTAACCGCAAAGACTACTACTCACTTAATATGTAGTTGGTGTGCGACCATGCACAGTGGGTCCTCATCGCCAATGCCCGCTATCCTGGCAGCAGCCATGATGCTAGCATTCTTCCAGCCACCACATCAAGCTCGAGGGTGGCTGCTCAGAGACAAGGGCTATCTGCTCTGCACCTGGCTCATGACTCTCCTCCACAATCCCAACACTCGTGCCCAGCACCCATATAATGAGAGCCATGCTGCCACCAGGAACATCATCGAGCAGACTATATTGAAGTAACGGTTCCACTGACTTGACCATTCGGAAGGAGCCCTCCAGTACTTGCCAGAGTGAATGCCCCATTTTGTGGTGGTCTGCTGCATGCAGGGAATGCTGGACCACCTCAGGAGGAGGACAAGGCAGAGGAGGATGGCAATGACGAGGAGGAACAGGATGCGGAGGAGGAGGATGAGGAGGAAGAGGAACAGCAGGGAGGGGGTAGTGAGACAATTGGTCTTCCAGACGGCTGTCCGTGACCGGCTCATCAGACTGCGATTCAAATGAATGAAACCCCAGATCCCCGTAACGCACCACTTCCCCATCATACCATCCCAGTCTCATGACATATCCTGGGGCGCAAAGGTGAAATGAGAGAGACCACAAAATATTCCAAACACACGTAATAAATCTATAAACATATTACACATATCACATGAATTCTAATAACTAATGATCCTGTGCCTGCCATAGTTGGATAGCTGCCATTGTGTTCAAGGTGTGAGATGTGGGTGTGAGTGTTGCTAGACAGTGACAGTTGGTGGGTGAGTGCTGGGGGCATGGTGCATTGAGTAGTGTGTGAAGCTTGTGTTATAGATGCTGATCTGTAGCATTTGTTGAAGCCACACTCACCCTGACCACCCGTGTGAGCCCGTTAAACTTCCTACTGAGCTGCGTGTGGGTCGTGGGGAGCACAGTGCTGCCCGTGACATGGTGTGTCTCCTCCCTCCACATAGAGCGGCAGATTGTGGCGAGGGCCTCCTGCCTATTGGGGGTTACAGGACCGCTCGCCTACCTCCACCACTAAATCCAATGCCTCCAAAGCTTCCTCGGAAAACCCCCGGGCTCTCTCCCTTGGGCAGCGATCTGCTATCAGGATTTGTAAATAAGTGCTCCTTCCCTTTGTCCTTCTTCTTATGGTTGTTTAGGCAATGCTGAGAATGAGGTGCTGCCGCATCAATGGACCTCACCTTTAAGCAGTGAAAAAAGCCTGTGGCAATCAGTACTTGCGTTTAGATGACACCCGACATTGGTCCATCTTTCCAGTGTAACACCAATGTGCTTGGGGTTTTAGACTAGAAGCATGACTGCAATCATTTTAATGAGGTGTGAGGATGAATTTTGCGTGCCATCTAGACAATTTTCAACTGGCGTTACTTGACCATTTTTTTAAACACTGCCCATTCCTTGGCTATAATTAATTTCTAGCCCTGGATCTCTATTAGATACATGATTAATAGGCATATTGGTAGAAATTTTGTTTTCTGATGTGTTTAATATAAAATATTCATAAGATCTGTTTTTAGAGGTTCAGTGATGTACTGTGTGATGTGGCACTGACGAGAAAGGTTTAATTCCTGGTATGTGCTGACCTGGCTGCTTTCAGTTGGTGTTAAACCACTACAATTGGTTTCAGTGTGCCTGGGGTAAGGAGCGTTAGCATGAACTATTTTGACTTCTGCATCTGTAGATGTTCAATAGTGCGCATATCTGGATGTTGGTTGGAGCAGGATCAGGCTGGGTGTGAAATCAGCCTGAATAGCTGGCCAATACTTTCTGTCCAGGCTCACTTGACAAGGGTGTCCACTCAGATGGCTGCTGTTGCCTCTGGAGTTGTAGCCTAGCGAGAGCCATCACCTTTAGGAGAGAAGCAGAGATAATGGGAGGAGGTGGGGGGGCGGGGGCGTTGGGATTTGTTTTTCCTTTTGTAATTACTTGTACATATTATTAAAAGGATTGACACATCATGACTGTGCAACTGTGTAAATGTTCTAAAGGGAATTATCACTGGAAGACTGGGCAACAAGAGGTTGAAAGTTTACTGTGCGAAGAGCAGAGTGAAGAATGTAGTTGATGAACCTAGCCATTGTTGATATACAGTGGCTGATGCAATGGCATATGATGAATGATATTATAATGCGTGGGTGAGAGATATGAAAGGAGCAATTTTCACTTGAACTTCTCCTTCTCTTTTTGTCTTGACATATATTTGTCTCAGAGGATTGATGGCATATTGAAAGAGATGGGGTCTCCATGACCTCGCTATTGCCTACCTCTAATGACAAGGGTAGTGTTTTCATTTCAAGATGACATTATGTCACTTTGAGATCTTTGATGGGGAAATCTTTGGAAGTTTAGAAATTCTGCTGATTTGAGCCTTATGTTACTGTACAGCAGCTTCTGGTGACAAAATGTTACTAATGATCTCTCCACAGTTGTTAATAGCTGTTAGCAGGTAAATGAAAAACAGGCACTTATTTTGTGTAGATTGCATTCTTGAAATAAATTAGCACCAAGAACTAAATACTAGAAGAATGTACTGGTTATTAAATAGAAAGTGTATTATAGTCTAAAATTTTCCGTTAAGTGTTTTATTGCACAAATGTCTCACACAATATGTAACTCCTGGGAGATGATCTTGGCATTAAATACTGAAAACAACCATTGCTTTCTATTAAACAACAGGGTGCTCATCATTCTTGGAGGGTTTTTCATTAACACTAATTTAGCAGTGGACATTCTGTTTATTGTGAGACAAAGCATTTACCTGTAGCCAGGATTACGTTGTAAACGAAGAAGCCTTGCTAATAGCTCAGATCTTGACTTTTACTCATTCACAATGAAACTCACAGGAGGTTAGCCAGATTATATATAAAATTCAAATATCTTTGTTTCTTATTGATTTTTTATAAATTATTTAATGAAGGAACCATGCATATGAATCTCTGGAAAATAAATTGTCAAAATGTATTCTGATATTAGTTTTAATTTAAGGCCCCATTTTTACATTAACAGCAGGCAAAAATGAACTCAATACTCATATTTCATCTAAATAGTTCCCATTTGGGCTGAGGAATGCAATTCGTATCATTAATCATTCACATGATAGAAATTTGGCAGCTGTTCAGGACTCCAGGCAGTGCAACATACAGTGAGGCAGGTTTTATAATACATAGATGTTCTGACAAGGTTCAAACCAGTTTGTCTGAACTTTTAGTATAGAATGCAACATGCTGTCTGAAAGCTTCAGACCAAGAAGACAAACTTTATTTACTTGCAGAGTTTTTAATCCAACACTGAACTATGCCTACTTTCCTCTCAATTCTATATCCACGAATCGGACAAAGATGAAAAGTATAATTGAATATATAAATACACACACACACACACACACATATACACACACACATACACACACACGTACACCTACACATACACACACACATACATAGACACACACACGTACACAGACATACACACACACACACACATGTACACGTAAACACACACACACACACACACAAACGTACACACATACACACACACATACACAGACACACACACAAACGTACACACGCACACAGACATACACACACACGTAGACAAACATACGCATACACAGATACATGCACATGCACAGATACATGTAGACAAACACACACACAGACGCACACACACGCTCTATTCTATATCCAAGAACTGGACAAAGATGAAAAGTATAATTAAATGCAGAAATACATACACACACACACGTACACACACACACACACACATACACATGCACACACACACAGACACACACACAAACACACACACACATACACACACACAGACACACATACACACACACAGACACACATGTAGGCAAACACCCACATACACAGATACACGCACATGCACAGATACATGTAGACAAACACACACACAGACACACACTCACTCACACACACTCACACACACACGCACACACACACATGCACACCCACACACACACTTACACACTCACATCATTATCATCATAGGCAGCCCCTCGGAATCGAGTAAGACTTGCTTCCACTCATAAAGTGAGTCCTTTGGGTGCTGAACAGTCCGATATGAGAGCTGCAGACCCTGTCACAGGTGGGACAGAGTTCATCGGGGGAAGGGGGAGTAGGACTGATTTGCCGCACGCTCCTTCCGCTGCCTGCGCTTGACCTCTTCACGCTCGCGGTGTTGAGATTCGAAGAGCTCAACGCCCTCCCAGATGCACTTTCTCCACCTAGGGCGGTCTTTGACCAGGGACTCCCAGGTGTCAGTGGTGATGTTGCACTTTACCAGGGAGGCTTTGAAGGTGTCCTTGTAACGTTTCCGCTGCCCACCTTTGGCTCGTTTGCCGTGAAGGAGCTCCGCATAGAGCAATTGCTTAGGGAGTCTCTTATCTGGCATGCGAACTATGTTACCTGTCCAGCGAAGCTGATCGAGTGTGGTCAGTGCTTCAATGCTGGGGATGTTCGTCTGGGTGATGTTGGTATGCCTGTCCTCCCAGGGATTTGCAGGATCTTGCGGAGACAGGTTGGTGATATATCTCCAACGACTTGAGGTGTCTTCTCCATGCATCGTCCATGCCTCTGATCCAAACAGGAGGGTGGGTATTACTACAGCCCTGCAGACCATGAGCTTGGTGGTAGATTTGAGGACCTGGTCTTCGAACACTCTTTTCCTCAGGCAGCCAAAGGCTGCACTGGCGCACTGGAGGCGATGTTGAATCTCCGCATCAATATCTGCCTTTGTTGATAAAAGACTCGCGAGGTATGGGAAGTGGTCCACGTTATCGAGGGCCGCGCCGTGAATCTTGATGACTGGGGGGCAGTGCTGTGCGGCGAGGACAGGCTGGTGGAGGACCTTTGTCTTACGAATGTTATGCGTGAGGCCCATGCTTTCATATGCCTCGGTGAATACATCGACTATATCCTGGAGTTCAGCCTCAGAATGTGCACATACACAGGCACCGTCCGCGTACTGTAGCTCAATGACAGAGGTTAGGGTGATCTTGGACCTGGCCTGGAGGCGGCGTAGGTTAAACAGCTTCCCACTGGTTCTGTAGTTTAGTTCCAATCCAGCGGGGCGTTTGTTGACTGTAAGGTGGAGCATGGCAGCGAGGAAGATTGAGAAGAGGGTTGGAACGATGACGCAGCCCTGTTTGACCCCAGTCTGGACGTGGATTGGGTCTGTAATGGAACCGCTGATAAGGATCACGGCCTGCATGTCATTGTGGAGCAGGCGAAGGGTGTTGACAAACTTTTGGGGGCATCCAAAATGGAGGAGGATACTCCATAAGCCCTCACAGTTGACAGTTCCAAAGGCCTTTGTAAGATCAAAGAAGGCCATGTATAAGGGCTGGCGCTGTTCCCTGCATTTTTCCTGCAGCTGTCGCGCTGCAAAAATCATGTCCGTTGTGCCCCGTTGAGGACGAAATCCGCACTTTGACTCAGGGAGGAGTTCCTCGGCCACAGGGAGAAGACGGTTGAGGAGAACTCTAGCAACAACCTTCCCATGTGGCTGATAGAAGGGAGATTCCCCTGTAGTTGCTGCAGTCGGACTTGTTCCACTTTTGAAAGATAGTCACGATCACTGCATTTCTGAGATTTTCCAGCATGCTCTCCTCCCTCCAAATGAGAGAGATGATGTCATGTATCTGCGCCAACAGCGCCTCTCCACCATACCTTAGCTCCTCAGCAGGGATTCCATCCGCACCCATAGCCTTGTTATTCTTGAGCTGTTTTATGGCTTTGCCACCTCGGCAGCATTGAGGTTTCACTGAGGTGGTGGCGGGTCACATGCTGCGGGATGGAGTTGAGAACACTCGAGTCAAAGGCAGAGTTTCGATTGAGGAGATCTTCAAAGTGCTCCTTCCAGCGGGCCCTGACTGCCTCGATGTTCTTGATGAGTGTTTCCCCGTTCTTGGCCAGGAATGGGATGGGGCCTTGGGAGTTTGGACCGTAGGTGGCCTTGACTGCAGTGAAGAATCCTTTCATATCGTGGATGTCGGCCAGTTGTTGTATCTCCTGTGCTTTCTCCATCCACCACTGTTCTTTAGGTCCCGGGTTTTTTGTTGGACCTCAGCCTTGAGCCGTCTGTAATGTTGCTTTGCAGCTCCCGAACTGGGTTGTTACTTGAGGCTCATAAATGCTCAGCGCTTACGATCTATTAGTTCTTGAATCTCCTGATCACATTCATCAAACCAGTCCTGGTGTTTTCTGGTTGAGTAACCAAGTAATCTTCACAGGCACTGTTTATGGAGACCTGGAGGGCATAACAAACGCTGTGGGCATTCAGCATCTCAGGGTCATCAAGGCACGCCAGATTAGCTGTGAGGCACTGGCTGTATAGGGCTCTCTTGGCTGGGTCTTAAGTGCCCCGGCATTAACTTTTTTGCAGCACTGCTTCTGCTGTCCCCTCTGCTTTGGGGCTATGTTAATATTGATGATGGACCGGATTAGACGATGGTCCATCCAGCAGTCGTCAGCGCCCGTCATGGCGCAGGTGATGTGCACATCCTTGCGATCCCTGGCTCGGACGATGACGTAGTCAAGCAGGTGCCAGTGTTTGGAACGAGGGTGTTGCCACGATACCTTGTATTTGTCCCTCTGGCGGAACAGGGTGTTGGTGATGAGGAGTTCGTGTTCTAGACATTTTGTCAGGAATAGGCTTTCCCTAACCCCTCTCTGCCAATCATGCCTCCCCAGAGGGCTTTGCCAACCCTGGCATTAAAGTCACCGAGGAGGATCAATTTGTCGCCCGTGGGGACGCGGGACAGGGATGTCTCAAGTTTGGAATAAAAAACCTCTTTGGTCTCATCTGTTGCATCGAGTGTTGGGGCGTACGCACTAATAACTGTGGCACATTGGTTCTCGGATAGGGTGAATCAAAGAGTCATGAGGCATTCGTTAACCCCGCAGGGGGAGTCTTTGATGCGGTCGACCAGCTCATTTTTGATGGCGAAGCCAACTCTGTGCAGGCAGCGTTCTTCCTTTTGTTTTCCTTTCCTGAAAAAGGTGCAAGCTCCACCATGTTCCTTGAGCTGGCCTTCCCCTGCCTGCCGGGTCTCGCTTAGGGTGGCGATGTCAATGTCAAAACTTCTAAGTTCCCGGGCAACTATGGCGATGTAGCGTTCCGGCCTGTTGGTGTTGGAATTGTCCATGAGGGTCCCGACGTTCCCAGTCCCGAACTTCATATTAGCGAAGTGGAAGATGCCTGTGCGTGAGTTCTTTTAACGTGGGGTGGCCGTTGCACACTGGCAACCACACGGGCTTAGCAGAGCAAGGTCTTGGTCCAGTGACAAGGCGGTCCAAGACAACTGGAGACCAGGCACTGGTGTACATGCCTAATTACATAGAAACATAGAAAATAGGTGCAGGAGTAGGCCATTCGGCCCTTCTAGCCTGCACCGCCATTCAATGAGTTCATGGCTGAACATGCAACTTCAGTACCCCATTCCTGCTTTCTCGCCATACCCCTTGATCCCCCGAGTAGTAAGGACTTCATCGAACTCCTTTTTGAATATATTTAGTGAATTGGCCTCAACAACTTTCTGTGGTAGAGAATTCCACAGGTACACCACTCTCTGCGTTAAAAAGTTTCTCCTCATCTCGGTCCTAAATGGCTTACCCCTTATCCTTAGACTGTGACCCCTGGTTCTGGACTTCCCCAACATTGGGAACATTCTTCCTGCATCTAACCTGTCTAAACCCATCAGAATTTTAAATGTTTCTATGAGGTCCCCTCTCATTCTTCTGAACTCCAGTGAATACAAACCCAGTTGATCCAGTCTTTCTTGATAGGTCAGTCCTGCCATCCCGGGACTCAGTCTGGTGAACCTTCGCTGCACTCCTTCAACAGCAAGAATGTCCTTCCTCACGTTAGGAGACCAAAACTGTCCACAATACTCCAGGTGTGGCCTCACCAATGCCCTGTTCAACTGTTGCAATACCTCCCTGCCCCTGTACTCAAAACCCCTTGCTATGAAGGCCAACATGCCATTTGCTTTCTTAACCGCCTGCTGTACCTGCATGCCAACCTTCAATGACTGATGTACCATGACACCCAGGTCTCGTTACACCTCCCCTTTTCCTAATCTGTCACCATTCAGATAATAGTCTGTCTCTCTGTTTTTACCACCAAAGTGGATAACCTCACATTATACTTCATCTGCCATGCATTTGCCCACTCACCTAACCTATCCAAGTCGCTCTGCAGCTTCATAGCATCCTCCTCGCAGCTCACACTGCCACCCAACTTAATGTCATCCGCAAATTTGGAGATACTACATTTAATCCCCTCGTCTAAATCATTAATGTACAGTGTAAACAGCTGGGGCCCCAGCACAGAACCTTGCGGTACCCCACTAGTCACTGCCTGCCATTCTGAAAAGTCCCCATTTACTCCTACTCTTTGCTTCCTGTCTGACAACCAATTTTCAATCCATGTCAGCACACTACCCCCAATCCCATGTGCTTTAACTTTGCACATTAATCTCTTGTGCGGGACCTTGTAGAAAGCCTTCTGAAAGTCCAAATATACCACATCAACTGGTTCTCCCTTGTCCACTCTACTGGAAACATCCTCAAAAAATTCCAGAAGATTTGTCAAGATGATTTCCCTTTCACAAATCCATGTTGACTTGGACCTATCATGTCACCTCTTTCCAAATACGCTGCTATGACATCCTTAATAATTGATTCCATCATTTTACCCACTACCGATGTCAGGCTGACCGGTCTATAATTCCCTGTTTTCTCTCTCCCTCCTTTTTTAAAAAGTGGGGTTACATTGGCTACCCTCCACTCGATAGGAACTGATCCAGAGTCAATGGAATGTTGGAAAATGACTGTCAATGCATCCGCTATTTCCAAGGCCACCTCCTTAAGTACTCTGGGATGCAGTCCATCAGGCCCTGGGGATTTATCGGCCTTCAATCCCATCAATTTCCCCAACACAATTTCCCGACTAATAAAGATTTCCCTCAGTTCCTCCTCCTTACGAGACCCTCTGACCCCTTTTATATCCGGAAGGTTGTTTGTGTCCTCCTTAGTGAATACCGAACCAAAGTACTTGTTCAATTGGTCCGCCATTTCTTTGTTCCCCATTATGACTTCCCCTGATTCTGACTGCAGGGAATCTACGTTTGTCTTTACTAACCTTTTTCTCTTTCCATATCTATAGAAACTTTTGCAATCCGTCTTAATGTTCCCTGCAAGCTTCTTCTCGTACTCCATTTTCCCTGCCCTAATCAAACCCTTTTTCCTCCTCTGCTGAGTTCTAAATTTCTCCCAGTCCCTGGGTTCGCTGCTATTTCTGGCCAATTTGTATGCCACTTCCTTGACTTTAATACTATCCCTGATTTCCCTTGATAGCCACGGTTGAGCCACCTTCCCTTTTTTATTTTTACGCCAGACAGGAATGTACAATTGTTGTAGTTCATCCATGCGGTCTCTAAATGTCTGCCATTGCCCATCCACAGTCAACCCCCTAAGTATCATTCGCCAATCTATCCTAGCCAATTCACGCCTCATACCTTCAAAGTTACCCTTCTTTAAGTTCTGGACCATGGTCTCTGAATTAACTGTTTCATTCTCCATCCTAATGCAGAATTCCACCATATTATGGTCACTCTTCCCCAAGGGGCCTCGCACAACGAGATTGCTAATTAATCCTCTCTCATTACACAACACCCAGTCGAAGATGGCCTCCCCCCTAGTTGGTTCCTTGACATATTGGTCTAGAAAACCATCCCTTATGCACTCCAGGAAATCCTCCTCTACCGTATTGCTTCCAGTTTGGTTAGCCCAATCTATGTGCATATTAAAGTCACCCATTATAACTGCTGCACCTTTATTGCATGCCCACCTAATTTACTGTTTGATGCCCTCCCCAACATGACTACTACTGTTTGGAGGTCTGTACACAACTCCCACTAACGTTTTTTGCCCTTTCGTGTTCTGCAGCTCTACCCATATAGATTCCACATCATCCAAGCTAATGTCCTTCCTAACTATTGCATTAATCTCCTCCTTAACCAGCAATGCTACCCCACCTCCTTTTCCTTTTATTCTATCCTTCCTGAATGTTGAATACCCCTGGATGTTGAGTTCCCAGCCCAGATCATCCTGGAGCCACGTCTCTGTAATCCCAATCACATCATATTTGTTAACATCTATTTGCACAGTTAATTCATCCACCTTATTACGGATACTCCTTGCATTAAGACACAAAGCCTTCAGGCTTGTTTTTTTAACACCCTTTGTCCTTTTAGAATTTTGCTGTACAGTGGCCCTTTTTGTTCTTGCCTTGGGTTTCTCTGCCCTCCACTTTTCCTCATCTCCTTTCTGTCTTTTGCTTTTGTCTCCTTTTTGTTTTCCTCTGTCTCCCTGCATTGGTTCCCATCCCCCTGCCATATTAGTTTAACTCCTCCCCAACAGCACTAGCAAACACTCCCCCTAGGTTCTGGTCCTGTTTGTACTGGCCCCACCTCCCCCAGAACCGCCTGTGGTGAGATGTTGGCCGCAAGCTCGGCGCCGAGTAGCGCCATTGATGGTAGGTGGCCCGAGGCTTGGTTCGGGGGCAGGCATTAGGAAGGTCAGTTGTCCGCTGGAGTTCCGAGGGATGTTTTGGGAAGTTTCTTCCAAGGTTAAAAATTTCGTCAAAGGTTTCCAAGTTGTTTTTCAAAGTTTAAGGGCTAGGACATCCACTTTTGAGCTTATCGCCCAAAAATGGGCATTATTTCCGGCATGGGCAGTAAAAAAGGGTTTTCAGGTCATCGGCTTCTCGCCTATTCTCAAAACACCTCGATTACATTTTTGAAAATGGGCATTACCATGAGCAATATCAAATGGGTGGTAGCGTTAAGTTTTTCTGACCTTCTGCCGTAAAGTGTGGTTGTCCTTTGCAACGACATGGCAATGCTCGATTCCCGCGATTGAGGAGGTCAAAGGTCATCATGACATGTGCAGAAGAGGAGACAGAGAGAGAGGGAGCTCAGAGGCACAGAAAGCGTGTGTGGCTGTGTGTGTGCTTGTCTGACTGTTGTGGGAGGCACGACGGAGATTCACCAGTAGCAAAAAGCCTACTAAGCACCAAGAACATAGTTGGCACCAAGTTTTTTGTCCAACAAATAAGATATAACATGGAAGGGATGGAGGAGGTCCTGGAGCTGGTAGCCAGGAACAGTGGTGGCAGAGGGCTTCCAGTGGTCACTGAGCATGGCACTCTACCCCTAGGTTCCGCATCACCACTACAAATGACAGATGAGAGCAAGGACCAAGATCCTGCTTCTGCATCAGAAAATCTAACCCCTTCGGCACCCCCAGCTCCCGTACCCGTGCACCCACCACATCTGCCTTCATCTCCCCCCAATGAGGCACCACCTGAGGAGCTCCTCGGCCTGGCACCGTGGAGCGAGGAGGGGAAGGGATAGATATGGGGAGAAGAAGGAGAGGGGGAAAGGAAAGTGAAGTGCAAGTGTGCAGGTGATGTGCTGTGTTATATCTCCATGTGGGTGTATGCAATTTGTTGCAATGTTTGGGGGCTGGGGACCACGCTCCTGCTTTGCCTTTGTATTCTGTGTTGCTGGACATGTTGAACATGTAATTTATGTCAATAGTGGAAAAAATGGGATGTGGGCAGGGGTTGGGTGTTATTGGCTAGGTCGCTTATGATTTCAGACCAATGTTGGTGTTAAACTTTTGTTATTGAACATAACCTTGTTGCACATTGTTTCAGATAGCTGGACCATTACACACTAGTGATTCCTTATCGTGAAAGAGTTAAATACAACTTTACATCAATACAACGTAAACTTTAACTGGCACCAAGGTGATGGACACCATTGATATCTGAGCTGCACACACACAGCAGTGTGTCAGCGTTGTCACTCACATCAGCGTTCTTTCAGGCAAATCTTTCCGATATCAGCTCCTCACGTAAAAGTGGGATTTAACAAATGCCAGCGACACTGCGGGCGTCCGTCCCGATTAGTTCCACTTTTTGCGGGCATTATTTTGAGCAAGCGATATTCTGGGCGATATGTGTGCGAGGTGGTGAAATTGACAGTGGGCGATCTCCATGGCCGCTAGTTTGGGTAAATATGCTCTTTTCAACAAAAAACAGTTGCCGGGCATTATTATTGAATCTCGGCGATAATCTGTGAGGAAAGTAATGTTGGGCGATAATATGAGCGGAATCGCCCATTCTGCTGATTCCGCCCCAAAAAAGTGGGCGGGGCTAATATTTTTTCTTGCCTTTAAGCACATGGGGAAAATAACGCTCAGCGATAAGTCTCCTAAAAAGCCAGTCAGTTTCAATTTTGTGCCAAAATGGGCGATATCTGGGCGTTATACTTCATTTCAGCGGTTAAATGGGTGTTAAGTCGGTGGTACACAGGCAAAAAAGTGGAGGTTCTAGCCCCAGGAGTTTAAAAGTATTTCCAAATTATTATTTTAAAAGTTACACAGGTTGATTGAAGGTTTAATAAATAGATTAAGAGTTGGTTAAAAGTTGATAAAAAAAAGTCTAAAATGTGAATCAAGTTGTTTAAAAGTTAGTGTTCACCACTAGCGACCTAGGGCAGGTACAGCCCGTAGTTAGACGGGGCTGGCTGGCTGAGGTGACCCGGAGTGCAAGGCTGGGCTGGCTGGCCGACTGAAGCAACCCAGAGTGCGTCGTTGGGCCGGGCCGGCTGGCCGAAGGGACCCGGAGTACGTCGTTGGGCCAGGCCAGCTGGCCGAAGGGACCTGGAGCACTGAATGTACTCTCACGATGTACAAAGCCCTGGCTAGACCACACCTGGAGCACTGCGGGGAAGTAGATGTCCAATCGTCTCCGAAGGGGGCCTGAATGCCTTGGCCCGGTGCAATCCCGGGCCGAATGGTCTCCCCGCATCTGGCCCGCTGCAATTCCGGCTGATACCTGATTCTGGCAAAGTATGGCTCCCTCCACCACCACTCGAAACACTTACCGCCCCTCCGTCACGAGGGAAGCCAGCCACTGCTGCAAATCCCCAGCTCTCTCCTGTTGACTGTTGATGTCACATGGTCTTCCAGTTGGGAAGTGAATGGTAGAGGGACAAGGGCAGCAGGCACATGGGAACACCAAACATTTACACACACACTCACTCACACACACAGGCACACACACACTCACACACACTCATTCACCGACTCACACATACTCACTCACACACTCACTCACACATGCACACACACTCTCACACACACACAGACACACACACACTCTTACTTACACACACACACTCACTCACTCACTCACTCACTCACACACATGCGCACAGAAACACAGACATGCATACACAAACAGACACAGCAACATAAGTAGATTTTCAGGAAAGTTATTGGAGACAGATGTTTGTTTCACTGGTAACATCTTATAAATGGTATAAAGTGCACTATAAACACTTCACAGTTTTGGACCAACACCATACTTTTTTTTGCATTCCCAACAAATTATGGGTCACATATAATCCAGCTCTATCATTTAGCACTACAGCTGCCCATATAGTGCCTCTTCACTTAACAACAGGCAAACAGTTCCACAGTGTTTTGTAAGGTAGCTGAAACTAGAAGTAAGTATTTATATTAACCCTTACCCTGCAAGGCTGGTATAAACAAACAAACAGTAAATGCTTTCAAACACTTCCAACAGGCAGAATTTCTCTAACCCTTTGTGTAGGAACAGTTTATTAAATTTACTGCTCTTATTCCAGAATTTTGTTATTTATGCCTAATTGAAGACATTTTTCTACCAGACTCTTAATCATGTTAGGAACGGCAAAAAAGAAAGACTTGCATTTATATAGCGCTTTTCACAACCACCGGGTGTCTCAAAGTGCTTTAGTGCCAATGAAGTACTTTTAGAGTGTAGTCACTGTTGTAATGTAGAAAATGTGGTAGCCAATTTGCAAATAGCAAGTGTTATGTATTAATGCTTGGGGGTCACCAGACACCAGAGGGCGCAGCGGTTTGAGGTCATCGGGCTGTACGCATGTGGCATGGTCCACCTGTATATAAGCTGGGTGTCTTTGTCACGCAGGCACTCTTGGGCTGGAATAAAGATGGATCAGGTTGCACCTGAGTGAGTTTACAGTAACCAGACTCTTGAGTCATTACAATTGGCGATGAGGTAATTTAAGAACCTTCGCATGCACAATGGGCATGGTTGGAATCCTGAAGAGATTCATGGAGGATGAGGATTGGGCGGTTTTGTTGACCGCCTGGATCAGTATTTTGTGGCCAACGGCATGGAAGCAGAGGCTTACGCAGTTAAGCGCAGGGCAGTTCTCCTCACAGTTTGTGGTCCAAAAATTTACGGCTTCATGAAGAATCTTCTCTCATCTGTACATCCAGCGGAAAAAGGGTACGAGGAATTGCGTACGTTGGTGGGTAACCATCTGAAGCCACAAGAGAGGATCATCATATCACGTTACAGTTTCTACACGCATGTTCGTGCTGAGAGCCAGGTCATGTCAGAATTTGTCACCGACCTGCGACGTCTTGTTGAGCCGTGTAAATTCGGGAACATTCTGGAAGACATGCTGCATGATGTCTTCATAATAGGCATCAGCCATGATGAAATCCTCGGGAAGCTGTTGGCTGCAGAGACGCTGGATTTGAAAAAGGCCATCGCGACTACCCAGGCATGCATGACGACGGATGATAATTTGAGGCAGATATCATTGACAAATCGGAGTTCCACTTCAAGTACTGTAAACAAGATGGCGTCTTTTTCAGGCGGAGCTGCTTACGCGAAACCTGCCACTGCTCAGAGCCCACCAATTGCTTCGAACCAAATTTCACCCTGTTGGCATTGTGGAGGCAATCATCGGCCTTATCAGTGTTGGTTTAGACAATACTCATGCAATGGATGTTCGAAAGTGGAGCCTCCTCACAGCATGTGTCCACAACAGAGCAAGCGTAGTGCGGCTCACCACATGGTTGATGAGGATCAGTTCAGTGATGGCCCGGATATGCAACCTAAGGAGGAAGTGCATGGACTGTATTTGTTCCTGAGCAAGAGCCAGCCAATAGTCGTTAATGTTATGGGGGGTGGTGTGGGGGTCAGGTTCACTTCTGACCTTCGGGGCGGTTCGAATCGCTCCCATTCCCTCGATTCTAGATTTTGCATTTATTTAGAGATGTGACAAAGTGTAGCAGACAACTGGTTTTGGTGGAAGAAACTTTGATTTTATTCAAAAAAGAAAAATACAATATTTAATGTATTGTCAAAATCTTACAATCTCAAAATAGGGAACACTTTAATACACACACAAGAAGAGATGCAGCAGAAGAACACCTCGCACGTCCCACTTCCTATCTCTAGCTCAGTTAGACTCTAGGGCAACAGGGTTAATGCTCACCAATCCTTACTTTGACAGTCAGGGCTGTTTCGTGGTTTCGGGGTTCACTGGGTTTTGTAGGTTCTGCTTGCCGTACCCCGAACGTAGTAGAAGACTTCTTGCTGCGTTTTCTTCAGTTGGGAAGTGTCCGCTGCAGTGGTAGGGTGCGTTTTGGATCTATGGGGTAAGTACCCACTTTTCTCTTGCAGAGGTAGGGTTTTGGGTTACTTTAGGTAAAGTTTTACCTGTTTGTAGGCCAGGAACAGATTGTAGAGTGGAAAACTTTCGAATCTCCGGTTTTCTTCCGCGTCAAAATCTGTTGGTCGCGGTGGATCAATATTACCAAGTTGGTTGTTGGTAATGGTTTGTTGATAGTTTTGTGAGGCTCTTGTTGTCGCGATGTGTCCAATGATGTCCGGGGTCACTGAAGACTGACTTCTTCTGCCTTGGCTGTGATGATCTGTGGTAGCCTGTGAATAACCTACTGACTGTAAAACAGGGCCTCAATTATACTTTGAGCGGCCTCATTATCTGCGCGCCAAATCAAGCCTGGTTCTTTGTTTAAGTTTTTGGCGGGCTCGTTAATTTTGGCGGACTCGTTAATGGTAACTCAATTAAAAATGTGTCAATTATTGAAATTATCTTTTGGTTTCGAGTCACAATTGTTAAAGTTAGTTTCTGGTGTCGAGTTGTCTGCCTGGGTCCGAGCTTTCTATGCAGACTGGAAAGATGATTAGCATTATGCATGTGTTGGATGGGTTCTGTGCTTGGGCTGAAACTGTACTTCCTTGAGTCGATTGTTGAAATGTAAATGTCTTCTAGGGGGCAGGTTTGAGGATAAACAGTTCCCCAGACAATTTGATTAGCTCCAATATCCAAACTGGCTTTTCAAAGGTTGAATCTACTCTTGGTCTTGCAGCCCTTTTCTCACAGACCCCACATGCACTTTTTTAAAATCGCAAACTTGGTTAAAACTCATAGATTTCTTCCATGTGCATTCTAGGATCCCAAACTTTCTATTTAATAGTCCCAAATCAAATTTCCTTTTCAGTGAGTCCAAACACTGGGGGGGGGGGGCGCGCGGGGGGGGGGGGGGGGGTTTCCATGAATTTTGGAATCTTACGATGTGAAGCTGAATGGCATACCTGTATCAATAGAGCTGGAACGGGTGCGAGCCAGTCGATAATGAGCTAAAGAACATTCGATAAGTTGTGGGACACTAAGGCTGCGAAACCGAAGCTGAGTCCAGTCAATACCAGGTTGCGTACTTCCACTAAGGAACACATACCAGTGCTCGGCAGTGCAGCAATCGAGGTGTGATATGACGGTGTGGTTCATGAGCTACCATTATGGATCGTCCCAGGTAATGGTCCAACGCTGTTCGGCAGGAATTGGCTCGAGAAAATCAAGCTGAACTGGAATGATGTCAAGATGTTGTCCTCGGTGGATGCTACTTCGTGTGCTCAAGTATTGAAAAAGTTTCCTTCTTTGTTTGAACCGGGCATTGGTAATTTTACGGGAGCCAAGGTGAAGATGCACCTGGACTCCAATGCAAGGCCTGTCTATCACAAAGCTCGGTCTGTTCCGTACCTGATGAGGGAGAAGGTTGAAATTGAGCTTGACAGACTCCAGTGTGAAGGGATCATATCACCGATCGAGTTTGACGAGCGGGCTAGTCCCATTGTTCCTGTGTTGAAGAGTGGTGGCGCTGTCAGGATTTGTGGAGACTACAAGGTTATGATTAACCGATTTTCGAAACAGGATCAGTATCCGTTACCGAGGGCTGATGACCTATTCGCCGTGCTAGCTGGTGGAAAGTCGTTCACGAAACTGGATCTGACGTCGGCCTATATGACCCAGGAGCTTGTCAACACTTTGAATAAATTCAACTGCATCAACACCATAAAGGACTGTTCGTCTACAACAGGTGTTCTTTTGGGATTTGTTCGGCTGCAGCCATATTTCCGAGGAATATGGAGAGTTTACTGAAGTCCGTTCCTCGAACTGTTGTGTTTCAAGATAACATTCTGGTCACAGGTCACAACACTGCTGAACATCTGAACAATCTTAAAGAAATCCTACAATGCCTGGACAAAGTGGGATTCAGGCTGAAATGCTCAAAGTGTGTATTCATGACACCTGAAGTTGAATTCCTCGAGAGGAAGATTGCTGCTGATGGCATCATGCCTAGTGATTCGAAAACCGAGGCCATCAAAAATGTACCCAGGTCTCAGAATGTGACGGATCTCCATTCGTTCCTTGGGCTATGCAAATACTTTGGTAGTTTCTTACCCAGATTGAGCACTTTACTAGAGCCACTGTAGGTGTTACTAAGAAAAGGCGACAACTGGGTCTGGGGTGCGTCTCAAGATAGAGCCTTTGAGAAAGCCAAGAATCTGCTATGTTCAAACAAGTTGCTTGTTCGTTATGATCCATGTAAGTGTCTTGTATTGGCCTGTGATGTTTCATCATATGGGGTTGGCTGCGTACTCAAACAAGCAAATGAATCGGGCAAGCTGCAACCTGTTGCGTATGCTTCGGGAAGTTTGTCTAAAGCGGAAAGAGCTTACAGTATGGTAGAGAAAGAAGCTTTGGCCTGTGTGTATGGGGTAAAAGTAATGCACCAGTACCTGTTTGGTCTTCGTTTTGAACTAGAAATGGATCACAAGCCACTCATTTCATTGTTTGCGGAAAACAAAGGTATTAATACCAATGCATCATCCCGCATTCAAAGGTGGGCACTACAATTGTCTGCCTATGATTACGTCATCCCACAGACCTGGTACTGAGAATTGTGCCGATGCACTGAGTCATCTGCCCTTACCCACAACTGAGATGGAGACGCCTCAACCTGCAGATCTATTGTTAGTAATGGATGCTTTTGAGAGTGAAGGAACCCCTGTCACTGCTCAACAAGTTAGGATCTGGACCAGCCATGACCCTATTTTATCGGTTGTGAAGCAGTGTGTACTCAGTGGTGAATGGTCTGCCATACCTATGGAGCTACGTGATGAGACCAAACCTTACAACCATCGCAAGGATGAGCTGTCATTCAGTCAGGCTGTTTACTGTGGGGTAATCGTGTAATCATGCCTAAGAAAGGTCGAGAAAAATTTGTACGTGAACTTCATAGCACTCATCCTGGTATTGTCATGATGAAGTCCATTGCTAGGTCTCATGTATGGTGGTCTGGAATTGACTCTGATCTGGAATCATGTGTACATCAGTGCAATACTTGCATGCAGCTAAGTAAAGTACCAGCGGAATCTCCGCTGAGTCTTTGGTCGAGGCCATCCAAACCATGGTCAAGGATCCACATTGATTTTGCGGGCCCGTTCCTCGGAAATAAGTTTTTTGTTGTAGTAGATGCATATCCTAAGTGGATAGTGTCATGTATCCTACATGGCTACTGTTGGTACTATCAAAAGGTGTGCCACCAGAGGGCACAGCAATGGGAGACTTGTAGGTTAGCTGTACAGGTGTGCCTGGCCGAGTATAAAAGGCCGGCCACCAGATGTGATCCTCACTCTGGAGTTAACGAATAAAGGACTAAGGTCACTACAGTTCAAGTACAACACATTGTCTCGTGGAGTCATTATTAGAGCATCTAAGGACACAACAATTGGCGACGAGATTACGAACTTTCACGCGAAAATGGCTACCCTTGGTACGTTGCAGCAGTTTGCCGATGGTGATAATTGGGACACCTTTGTGGAGAGGCTCGACCATTTCTTCACAGCAAACAACCTGGCAGGAGACGACCCGGCCACACTGGCTGATAAGCGCAGAGCTATCGAGCTAACCAGTTGTGGGCCCACCATCTATGGCCTCGTCAGGGACTTGCTGGCACCAGTGAAGACAACGTCCAAGATATACATGGAGCTCGTAACCCTGATCCATGAGCAACTCAAGCCCAAGGAGAGCATCCTCACAGCCAGACACCGGTTCTACACCCACCGACGGCCTGGAGGCCAGGAAATAACAAAATATGCCGCAGACCTAGCGTGCGAGTTCGACAACCACCTCAACGAAACACTGCGGGACATTTTTGTCATTGGAGTTGGCCATGAGGGCCTTCTTCATAAGCTACTGTCGGTGGATACCACAGTCACACTGCAGAAGCCACGTCTGTGAACCAGTCATTCATGACCTCGACCTGTGGCTCTAGGCAGATGACTCACCCTCAGGACTCAAACCCGGCAGGTTCTGTGCACAGAGTGGTGCCGTTTAGAGGCTGGACTGTAGAACGCAAACCCTCTCAGGGAAGAGAGAACAGGCCCCCAAGTCCCTTAACTCAGAGTCCATCGAGGGGGGCTAATCGAGTAACTCCATGCTGGCGTTATGGAGGGAATCACAGGGTTCACCAGTGCTGCTTTAAAGACTATGTATGCAAAGGCTGCAGCACAAAGGGCCACCTCCAACGAATATGTAAGAGAAATATGACTCACTGTGTCGATGAAGAGTCTGCAGATGGCCATGAATCCAACGCAGATTATGAAACGATAGGCAGAGAGGCAGCTCATCCCCACGATGAGGTATGTAGCATGTTTACCTGCACCACCGAGTGTTCCCCGCTGAAGATGGAAGTCGAGATAGATGGCATTCCAGTATTCATGCAAGTGGACACGGGGGCGAGCCAGTCAGTAATGAATCAAGAAGCCTTTGAGAGGCTATGGGACAATCAAGCTGAACGACCCAAGTTGGTCCCGGTTCAGGAAAAGCTGCGCACCTACACCGATGAAATTATGCCAGTCATTGGTAGTGCGAATATAAAGGTACTCCATGATGGCACGGTGCACAAGTTACATCTGTGGATTGTTGCAGGTGATGGACCAATGCTGCTCGGTAGAAGATGGATGGACAAGATCCATTAGAAGTGGGAAGACTTCAACCCTCCAGCAATCGACTTCCTCCGCATTCGGAGACACAGCAAGCCCTCACTCGAGGGTGGACCCAGCACCGGAGAGCATACCAGCACAGCACCTGAGGCACAGATCACTCAACACGACAGCATGGCGATGATCCAGTTGAGACGACCCAAAAGCATCTTCCGGGCTCCAGTGGCAGGACTCCGGAGGAAGAAAATTGGATCCAAAGGTGACTTCCCAGCGTCGGTGGCAGAACCCGGGGAGAAGAGGATCACCGCAGTCGACATCGTGGATGGAGGAAAGATGGTGCCCAAACCACGGGGTGAGGCGCTGAAGAAAAAGATGGCCACGGCCAGACCACGAGGTGCAGCGCTGATGGAGCAACACGTGGCACCAAACGGAGAAGCGGATTGGGGTAAAGCAAGCAAGGCTCTCTTAAAGGAGGTCTGCAACCCACTACAATTAAAGGGACAGTTCCACACACTCAAGCAATGTAATAGCAACTGTAAAGTAGAGACAAAATGTGTAACTGACGATCAGAGTTGTGTACATGCAATAAGCAAGGAAAAGTCGCGCGATCATGTAAAATGTGTAATTGATGATCTGAGTTGTGTACATGCAACCAGCGAGGAAAAGTCACGTGATCACGATGGAACTACAGAGTATCCATCATAAGTAATGAAAAGTTGTGCAATGTAGGATTTCAACTGCACGCAGTCAATGCAGTGGGCAGACACCCATCGGGAGCACACAGGTCCAGCGAGCTACCCAATGCTGTAGCCTGTGTCCCGGGGACCAGACTTATGCACCATGGAGTGTGGCCACAAGCAGCCAATACACACGAGCTGCAGAGCAAGTGACCTCAGGAGGGCAACGGCACCGGTATCGATACCCTGCCCCTGATCGGCTCCACCTCTCAGGCATCTGACGGCACCAACCACCACGAGCCTGAAAGAACAGACTGTACTAAGGCGCAGCCCCCAGACCCCATCGCCACCAAAGCCATACCCGGAAACGAAGGATCACCCAATACAGTCCCGCCAAAGGGGACCGGGACCAGCCAGGATCCCAAACCAAACAACGCCCAGGCCAGCGAGTCAGCAGTTCCCTGTGCACTGCTAGACCACAGCTCCTCAGGGAGCAGCAGTGACCCAGGGTGCAAAGAAAGGACAGGGAGGTCACAGGCATCTGTGAGCCGGCCCGACACTAGGGACCACGGCAACAGCCCCAAGAGCAGGCAACTTGAGCCAACCGGGTTCCCACTGCCAGCACTGGGCACCGCACCGCCACCAGACTGCAGGTACACCATCCAGCAGTTCTGGAACTAGTTTGTCCTTACGCACCGGTCACTGCATCGATAAGGTATCTCACCAGTCTAAAGTACTTGCCTCACAATGGAACCACAAATGTAATGCAACCTTGTTTTTCTGAACTTGAATGTATATGAATGCAATGAGCCTCCGGCATAATCTATATGTGCGGCGGGGAGAATGGAGTGGTCAGGAACACATACAAACAGCAACCACCAGCACTCTACTGCACCAACCACTCACCAAGATTGAAATGACCTGTCAAGGGTCAATCAGATAGACCTCAGATAGAGCTAAGCCCAGTGCACAGTCAATGCAGAGGCGATTTGCACTAAAGGCTTAGAGGAGAGTGATGTCCTACTGTTGGTACTATCACAAGATGTGCCACCCGAGGACACAGCAGTGGGAGACTTGTAGGTTACCTGTACAGGTGTGCCTGGCCTAGTATAAAATGCAGGCCACCAGGTGTGATCCTCACTCTGGAGTTAACAAATAAAGGACTAAGGTCACTACCATTCAAGTACAGCACATTGCCTCGTGGGACATTATTAGAGCATCTAAGGACACAATAGATAGAGTGTGTTATTATGTCATACAGCATGTCTACAGCTACCATTGAGAGCCTTCGTATCATGTTTGCTACTCATGGTTTGCCTGACATTGTTGTGAGTGACAACGGATCTTGTTTCACAAGTCTTGAGTTCCAGGAGTTCATGAAACTCAATGGCATCAGACATGTGAGATCAGCTCCATCCAAGCCTGCTTCTAATGGTCAAGCAGAGCGTGCCATTCAAACGATCAAGAAAGGTATGAAATGTGTAACTCAGGGCTCACTGCAGAGACGGTTGTCATGTATATTGCTCAGTTACAGGTCAAGACCTCATACACTTACTGGGGTTCCTCCTGCTGAACTACTGATGGAGAAATCTCAAGTTCAGGCTTTCTCTTGTTCATCCTGATTTAAATGATCGTGTTAAAAACAGACGTCATAGTTAGCAATGGTATCACGATCGTGCTGCTGTGTCACGTGACATCTGTGTCAATGATCCTGTTTATGTACTGAACTATGGGCAAGGTCCAAAGTGGATTGCTGGCACTGTATCAGCCAAGGAGGGTAACAGAGTGTTTATTGTCATGCTCAAGAATGGGAAAACATGCAGGAAACACCTTGACCAGGTTACACTTCGGCACACGGATGAACCGAGTGTGGAAGATGCAGTCAGTGACCAACCAACCATTGTTCACTCATCAGAGGACTCTGCTGACATTACTGACTCTGAACCTTCAGTCTCTGATGAGGTCATGACCACTCCCATCAGATCGGCTACTCAGCCCTCAGTCTCAACGGACTCAGAACGCTCGCCCAGAGCCAAAGTTGAACTGAGACGATCAACTCGTGAGAGGAAAGCCCCAGACCGTCTTAATTTGTAGAAAGACTGTTGTTAAGATTTTAAAAGGGGGATGTTGTTTTGTTATAATGCTTAGGGGTCACCAGACACCAGAGGGCGCCGCGGTCGGAGGTCATCAGCCTGTACGCATGTGGCATGTGTGCTTGGTCACCTGTATATAAGCTGGGTGTCTTTGTCACTCTCGGGCTGGAATAAAGATGGATCAGGTGGCACCTGAGTGAGTTTACAGTAACTAGACACTTGAGTCATTACAGCAAGCTCCCACAAACAGCAATGCGATAATGACCAGATAATCTGTTTTAGGAGGAGGAATTGCTTCACTCAGAGAGTTGTGAATCTTTGGAATTCTGTACCCGAAAGGGCTGTGGATGCTGAGCCGATGAGTATATTCAAGGCTGAAATCGATTTTTGGAATCAAGGCGAATCAAGGGATATGGGGACAAGGCAGGAAAGTGGAGTTGAGGTCGAAGATCAGTCATGATCTTATTGAATGGCAGAGCAGGCTTGAGGGGCTGTACGGCCTACTTCTGCTCCTAATTCTTATGATCTTACAATGTAAGTTTTAAAGATGAGGGATACACTACCTGAATATAAACAATGGGCTAGACTTTCCACGAGGTGGCTAATGCAACAAAAAAAGGGTAATATTCAAGCGATGTGGGACGTCTTGGCCTTGCTGATCGCTGGCACAAGGCCCATTTTTTTTTGCGATTTTCCACTCAACCCTACCCTGGCGATGTCAAATGGGCGATGTGACTTTTTTGCCGATCTCACGATCGCCCACCGAAAACAGAAGTAAAAAAAAAGCTTCCTGAACAACGCTATTGTCCGCATGTGTGGGATTTTTTTTTGTGGTTGAGTTTCTTTGCTGCATTGTGAGAGGTCAGGGGTCATCACACATGCTCAGAAGCACAGGGAGGGTCAGCGAGAGAGAGCGAGAGGAAGGAAGGAAGGAGAAGCTGTTTGTGTGTGGTTGGATTGCAAATCAAATTCTTGTGGAAAATTATTCATTCTTTTTGTCTTTTAAGTATTTTTTTTGACCGATATTTGAACTTAGATAACATATAATATATTATCTAATATATTAACGCAATAGTAAGGAAGGACATTAGCTTGGATGATGTGGAATCTGTATGGGTAGAGCTGCGGGATACCGAAGGGCAGAAAATGCTAGTGGGAGTTGTGTATAGGCCACCAAACAGTAGTAGTGAGGTTGGGGAAAGCATCAAACAGGAAATTAGGGATGCATGCAATAAAGGTACAGCAGTAATCATGGGCGACTTTAATCTACATATAGATTGGGCGAACCAAACTGGTAGCAATACAGTGGAGGAGGATTACCTAGAGTGTATTAGGGATGGTTTTCGAGACCAATATGTCGAGGAACCAACTAGAGAGCTGGCCATCCAAGACTGGGTGATGTGTAATGAGAAAGGACTAATTAGCAATCTTGTTGTGCAAGGTCCCTTATGCAAGAGTGACCAAAATATGGTAGAATCCTTTATTAAGATGGAGAGTAACACAGTTAATACAGAGACTAGGGCCCGGAACTTAAGGAAAGGTAACTTCGATGGTATGAGACGTGAATTTACTAGAATAGACTGGCGAATGATACTTAAAGGGTTGATGGAGCATAGGCAATAGCAAACATTTAAAGATCACATGGATGAACTTCAACAATTGTACATCCTTGTCTGGAGCAAAAATAAAACAGGGAAGATGGCTCAAACGTGGTAAACAAGGGAAATTAAGGATAGTGTTAAATCCAAGGAAGAGGCATATAAATTGGCCAGAATAAGCAGCAAACCTGAGGACTGTGAGATATTTAGAATTCAGCAGAGGAGGACAAAGGGTTTAATTCAGAGGGGGAAAATAGAGTATGAGAGGAAGCTTTCTGGGAACATAAAAACTGACTGCAAAAGCTTCTATAGATATGTGAAGAGAAAAAGATTAGTAAAGACAAACGTAGGTCCCTTGCAATCAGAATCAGGTGAATTTTTAATGTGGAATAAACTGAAGAAATACTTTGATTCTGTCTTCACGAAGGAAGACACAAATAACCTTCCGGAAATACTAGGGGACCGAGGGTCCAGTGAGGAGGAGGAACTGAAGGAAATCCTTATTAGTCAGGAAATTGTGTTAGAGAAATTGATGGGATTAAAGACTGATAAATCCCCAGGGCCTGATAGTCTGCATCCCAGAGTACTTAAGGAAGTGGCCCTAGAAATAGTGGATGCATTGGTGATCATTTTCCAACAGTCTATCAACTCTGGATCAGTTCCTATGGACTGGTGGGTAGCTAATGTAACACCTCTTTTTAAGAAAGGAGGGCGAGTGAAAACGAGGAATTATAAACCGATTCGCCTGACATCAGTAGTGGGGAAAATGTCGGAATCAATTATTAAAGAAGAAATAGCAGCGCATTTGGAAAGCAGTGACAGGATTGGTCCAAGGCAGCATGGATTAATGAAAGGGAAATCATGCTTGACAAATCTTCTAGAATTTTTTGGGGATGTAGCTAGTAGAGTGGACAAGGATGAACCAGTCAATGTGGTGTATTTGGACTTTCAAAAGGCTTTTGACCAGGTCCCACACAAGAGATTGGTGTGCAAAATTAAAGCACATGGTATATGGTATTGGGGGTAATGAATTGACGTGGATAGAGAACTGGTTGGCAGACAGCAGGCAGAGAGTCGGGATAAACTGGTCCTTTTCAGATTTGCAGGCAATGATAGTGGGGTGCCTCAGGGCTCAGTGCTGGGACCCCAGCTATTTACAATATACATTAATGATTTAGATAAAAGAATTGAGTGTAATATGTCCAAGTTTGCAGATGACACTAAGCTGGGTGGCGGTGTGAGCTGTGAGGAGGATGCTAAGAGGCCGCAGGGTGACTTGGACAGTTTAGGTGAGTGGGAAAATCTTGGCAGATGCAGTATGATGTGGATAAATATGAGGTTATCCACTTTGGTGGCAAAAACACGAAGGCAGAATATTATCTGAATGGTGGCAGATTAGGAAAAGGGGAGGTGCAATGAGACCTGGGTGTCATGGTACATCAGTCATTGAAAGTTGGCATGCAGGTACACCAGGCGGTGAAGAAGGCAAATTTTAATTGGAATCTTTAATATCATTTTGTTATAGTATTAATTAATTAAATTATGAATTAATTTATGCATCCTAACACTCAGTGGAATTTTATATTATGGAATATTGTTCATAGTGTTCACATGCAATGCAATGCAAAGTTCTCATTGAACATTTGAATCTTAAATGTTTATTACCAAGTCAATTAGGTTATGCCATGCAATGTTAACTTATCATTTACAGAAGAAGATATCTATGAATAGAGCTGAGCAGAGGAGGATGGGCGGCGGCTCTGCTAAACTTCACATTCTTTCTGAATATGAGGAGCTTGTGGTCGCCTTAGTGGGGCCTGACAGCCGTTCGGTCATGACCCGTGATGTGGCCAAACCCACCCTTGAGTCTCATGAGTAATGGGAACTGTGCACTGTATCACACACTGTATCAAATACATCTTTAAAATATCTTAGTTACGCATGTAATGTCCTGCAATTATAATGCAATATGATATATACTTTTGCGGTAATATTAATTCATGAATGAGGTCATGTCAGCCCTGGTGAACCCTTGTGCATATGGGGTATTGAAAAGTATTCTTATGTAATGGGTTATTGAAAAATTGATCTGTATTGATATGTATGTTTAATAATAATGAGCGCCGTTAATGTCCTAATAAGTTGTCTAGAAATGTTTAGAATTGTTATTCGTCTTTTTAAGGTCAAGTGTCGTTAAAATCAACCACTCCTCCTGCAATGTCGACTACCTTGCAGGAAGAAGAGGAACAGCTTCCAAATGTGGAGGAAGAGCAGGAGGAGGAGGAGGAGGAGGAAGAAGATGATATTGTTTTTGTGGGGGGGAAACAACGTGCGGCCATCTCAATTGTTGAATTTTTTTTTGTTGTTGCTGAAACATGGTTATCGTTATCATTTTGTTCAATGTTCATTGGGATTTGAGGGAAGGTGGTTTGGCGGGGGGCGGGGGGGGGGGGGGATAGTGGAGGGGGAGTGTTCGTTTTTTTAAAATTAGTTGTCGTTGTTAATAAAAAAAAATCTTTAATTCAACAAATTTTGTGCCTTCTCTCTTAGTTACATTAGTTAACAAATTTACAGTTGTTCATCCTTATTTGTTTATTCTTTTATTATAGCATTACTTTACTTTAATGAAAATTATAAGTAAGCATTACTGCCGATGATAGGCCAGTGCAGGCAAGACAACAATGAAACCCCATGCAGATGAAACTTTTGATTAACCATAACTGTAAATGAACATTTGAAAATCCACAATGATAGTTCACACAAAGCGTTCATTAATTAGCTGCTGATGCAACAGCTTAGCGGCTGTGTAACTGTCCCTGGCTTCGGGAGGCAGGTGGTAGTCCTGGTGCTTGATCGCCAGGCTGATTGCGCTCCCCTATGTCTCGTCTGCGTCCTCTTCCGCCTCTTCCTCCTCTTCATCCTCGCCAGCTGGCTCTTCTGTCTCCCCTCCTTCTGGAGGTGGACCTGCAGCCCCATCTGGCCTCTCCTTATAGCTAGGTTATGCAGCATGCAACACATCACAATAAACTCTGTGACCTGGTCAGGGTGGTACTTCTGGCTGTCTTCAGAATGATCCAGGCATCTGAAGCGCTGCTTTAGGACTCCAATTGTCTTTTCAACGATGTTGCGAGTCGCTATATGACTTTCATTATAACGTTTCTGTGCTTCAGTGATGGGATTACGCAGAAGGGTCATCAGCAAACTGGCAAGGCCATATCCTTTGTCCCCCAGCATCCAACCGTGACCTTCTGGCTGATTGACAAACAGATCAGGGATAGCACTTTCACGCAGGATGTGTGCATCATGGATGTTGCCAGGAAATGTAGCATTTACTGTCAGAATTGTTTGATTGTGGTCGACAGCAAGCTGCACATTTAGCGAGTAGAACTCTTTTCTGTTACAAAACACCTCTGCGTTCTTTAAGAGTGTTTTCAGGGCAATGTGTGTGCAGATTATTGCTCCCTGTACCTTGGGGAACTGTGATATCCTGTAGAAACCCAAAGCCCTCTCAGTCTGTGTCTCCCTGGTGAAGCAGGTGCAAAATTCACAAGACCCACCCCCCGCCTGTGTTTGGGCTCATTTGAAAGGAAATTTAATTTGGGACTATCTACCAAAAAGATTGGAACTCTAAAGTGCTTATGGAAGAAACTACGAACTTTAATAGAATTTTGGATTTAAAAAGACAAACTCAAGGCTGTGGGCGGACCTAAAGAACTAGCAGGAGACATTCCAATTAAGTGAAGTTACCTGGGTGTGAGGACTAAGTTAACCTGTCTGGAAGAATGAGTATTCAAAAATCCTTCACCCACAAGAAACATTTACATCACAAAATCACCCAGAGGTAGCTACCCATCAACATGGGTCTGGATAACTATTTCAGCATATACATCACAAAGAGGCCCAATCCAGCCTGTATGCGAAAGACTAAGCACAAAAGGACATTGCAATTACCAAACTAATATTTCCATCAGGAAACAGTTTTCGAACATCAACTCACCCAAAACTTATCAATTTTGAACAAACCTGCCAAAATATTGCAAAGATGAACCAAGCCCGCCAAAATTATACAAAGGATTTTGAACAGATTTTGGCACCAAGATTAGAAACACTGAAATCGTATAACTGGCTCCTGTCCCAACTGGCCATACTACACAGGGTTGCTAGGTAGCTACAAGGCTGCTACTACCTCAGATGACACTTTGACTGACAGACTAGTACCACACTATGCTGTGTCATCATGACAAGGAGAGAAACCAATGCGACAGTTGTAAACTATCTTCTCCAGCCTCAAACTCCTGAAGTCCTGAAGGAAGGAAGAACATCACCATCGCGGCAGCGACCAACCACAGTCAACGTGGTATCAACGGAAAAACAACCGCGATCTACCGTTAACTGTCAAAAGGTTTGGTAAGCATAGACCCTGCATGCCCTGGAGTCCAACCTAGCTAGAATTAGGTATTGGGGGGTGGGAGGTATAATTTTACTGTAACCACCTTTGAATATGTAGTGTATGGTTCTTTATTAGAGTGATTTTAAGTTTGACCTTGTACCTTTCTGTGTATTGTCCTTTATTAGAGTGATTGTAAGTTTGGCCTTGTATTTTCTTACGAGAGTTATAAGCCTGTATTACTTTGACTGTAATAAAAACAAAGTTCTTTTGCATCAAACCAGTGTCCTTTGCACTTTTGTCACACTCCCCAAATAAATCCAGAGTACAGAACCAAAGGGATTGGGAGAGATTTGAACCACTCAAGTTGGTCAGAAGGGTCATCAGCAAACTGCCAAGGCCATATCCTTTATCCCCCAGCATCCAACCATGACCTTCTGGCTGATTGACCCCCCTCATACAGACCACCCCCTTACACTGGTCATTGGGAAGCTTATGAAGTCCATCCTGTGAGTCCATATGGCTTCAGTCACCTGTTGAATGCAGCAGTGTGTAGCGTGCTGAGAGATATGGCAGATGTCGCCAGCTAAAGCCTGAAAAGATCCCGATGCGTAGAAGGCTAGGGCAGCAGTACCTTCACAACAACGGACAGTATGGTTATGATGGTGCTGGAAGGCTGCAAATCACCCTTGATAAGTTGGCATATCTCATCGATGACCTCCTTCCGGAATCGCAGCCTCCTAAGACAAGCATTTTCAGACAAGTTCAAGTAAAATTACTTTTCCAAATACCTTCGTTGGCTGTATGGTCGCCTCCTCTGTCTTTGTTTCCGTCTACGCATTACTCTGCCACCTCTTCGATTGATCCTTTCAGTAACCAGTGTGTGAGCAGTTACAATTAATGGCAGGGAAAGCATAGGCCCCATATCACTATCAATAATTGCTTTCACTAATTTAATATAATCTCTCTACTCTCTAATCACTGTACTCTGTACTCTCTACGCTGTGTACCAGTGAGTTTAATAGGCCCCAACAATATCAGTAAATAATTTCACTATATAAAACCTATTTCCAAAATAACATTATAATACCTACTTTATGAACCCTGATTTAATATTCTGAGTAGAATTATCTTTAAATTAACTCTCTAAATAACTCACAACTATTTAGCTCCTTCTTTTCTGCTGCCTCCACCCATCCTCTGATCTTCAAAATGGCATCCGTAGTGCCCCATTTCTTCTGTTAAGCCCAGTAAAAGCAACTATTTCTCAGCACTCTTTTGGGCCTTGCATCAGCCCAGCGAAGTGCATGCTAGGTGCCGACAATTGGGATGGGTCTTGTCTGGGCGATAATTTCGGCGATCATTTCGGCGATGTGAGTGGGAACTTAGGCACCTGTTTTTCCGGCGATGTTTTGGGCCTAGTTTCCACATTTTCATGAAAATGGGTGATAGAGGTCCATTTTGGGTGATAGCTGGGCCTTAGATGGGCGATGTGAAGTGGAAAGTCTTGCCCATTAAATGTATCTGCATTGCTAATCCCTAAGCGGTTTGCTGTGACTGAATAGCAAGCCAGGCGATTGTTAAGGACGTGATCGGGGCCCAGGAGTGGAGTGAGTTCGGGGCCAGGAGCCCAGGGGCAGCACAGGCCAGCCCACACTGCGATATGTGTGCACACTAGGCCCGTGCTGCAGAGCAGGTCTCTAGTCGTCTTGGTTAACCCTTGCCACTGGACCAAGACCTAGTTCTGTGACACCCGTGTGGTGACTGGTGTGTGCCGGCCACCACACGTTAAAAAAATCCACGCACAGGCATCTTCCACCTTTCAGGATGTAGTTCGGAACATGAAATATTAGGTCCTTCATTGAAAAACCTGTGAACTCATCCCTTTTTGGAGTGGAAGCAACTCATCCTCATTTCAAGGGACTACCTATGATGATGATGATGTTTTAGTGATGTTAATTGAGGGTTAAATTTTGGCCAGGACACCAGGGATCACTCCCCTGCTCTTCTTAGAAATAGTGCCATGGGATATTTTATGTCCACCTGAGAGGACAGACGGGGCCTTAGTTTATTGTTTCATCCAAAAGACGGCACCTCTGAAAGTGCAGCAATTCCTCAGCACTGCACTGGAGTGTCAGCCTAGATTTTTGTGCTCAAGTTCCATGGGGCGGGACTTGAACCCACAACCTTCTGACTCAGAGGCAAGGGTGTTACCAAACATCCCTTGAGTTTTTGGATGACTACAGTAGAATCAAACCCGCAGAGTTTCATTCAATTTAAAGTCGCACACAGTGAATAATAGCGACATGAAGGTTCCAGCCTCTGATTTCCTACGTGCTCAGTCTGCAGTCTTGCTCTATGGGAAGCACAAGTAGAGATTGGATATTTGCCCTTGGTGAGGATGGAAAGTTGGAGGGAGAATGTCTGAGACTGCTCTTTCATCATTCCTATTGGGCAAAGTGCCAACGATGGAGCCCTGAAAGCAGATTGCTTAGCCAAGCTCTCCCATAAATATGGTAGCTGGAGATCAAGAAAAAGGAAGGACGGAACAATTATATAATTCCTATCCTCCAAAAAACAAAATATATGTTTTTAATGCAGAGTCACTGGAGCATATGTTGAAAAAAAATCCTAACTTGGTTCTGCTGAGGAAAATCATTCTGAATCGTTATTCTTTGTACCTAAACTTTTCTCTCACTTCTGTTACGAGCTTTGCCGTGCTGGACATTGGCAATCTTGGGAACTTGACCATGGTTTGAGCCCATTCCAATCCCCAAAGGACAGCCACAAATGTATACTTTCTGTCAGAGGTACTGGCTGATGACGTGGACAGAACCCTGGCTGATTCCCCCAGGCCCCGCCCCTCCCCTCACCTCCCCCTTCACCTCCACTCCAGGATGCCAAATTGTAATACCCTGCCACTGCCCTGGATGAGATCGGCATACTCAAGTCTGTTTGACATTGAGGATGAGGGCCATTAGCTCATGTTTCTTTCATTTATACCTTCACAATAGTTTGTGTTACTTTACAAAGAATTTTACAGCATAGAAACAAGTCAGTTGGCCCAACTGGTTCATACCGGTGTTTGCGCTCCACATGAACCTTCTCCAACTTTAATTCCTCTCACCCTGTCAACATATACTTCTAGTCCTTTCTCCCTCATATGCTTATCTAGCTTCCCTTTAAATATATCTATGGTATTGACAGCAACCGCTACGTGTGGTAGCCAGTTCCACATTCTTATCACTCTCTGAGCAAAGAGGTTTCTCCTGAATCTCTTATTAGATTTTTGGTGATTATCTTATCTTCATCTAGGATAGAATCAGTGTGAAAGGTGTAGAGGGAGCAGAATTCTTAAAATTCATTCAGCATAACTTTTTTAGCCAGTAGGTAGCAAGCCCATCAGAAAAGGGCTCAGTTCTGGACTCTGTTTTAGGGAATAAAGATGGGGAGGTGGAAGGGGTATCAGTGGGAGAGCATTTTGGTGCTAGTGATCATAATTCAGTTAGATTTCAGGTAGTTATGGAAAAGGACAAAGATAGACTAGGAACAAAAGGTCAAGTTGGGGGAAAGCCAATTTTACTACGCTGAAAGATGATTTAGCTATCGTCGACTGGAAATAGCTACTTGAAGGTAAGATAAACCAGTGTCAGAGGAGTGGGAGGCATTCAAGGAGGAGATTGTAAGGGTTCAGAGCAAGTATGTTCCATTGAAGAAACAGGGTGACCCTAACAAATCTAGAGCCCCCTGGATGTCAAGGGCATATAGGGTGGGATAAAGAAAAAAAGGGAAGTTTATGACAGATACCGAGGGGTCAATACAGCAGAAACCCTAGAGGAGTGTAGAACATGCAAGGATGAAATTAAAAAGGAAATTAGGAAAGCAAAGAGAGGGCATGAAAAAATATTGGCAAGTAAAATCAAGGAAAACTAAAGATGTTTTATAAATACTTTAAGAGCAAGAGGATAACTAAAGAAAGAGTAGGGCCTGTTAGAGACCATGAGTGGAATCTGTGTGTGGAGGGGGAAGATGTGGTATGGTTCTTAATGAATACATGCGTCTGTTTTCACAAAACAGAGGGGCAATGAAGACATTGCAATCAGGGAGGAGGAGTGTGAAATATTAGATGAAATAAACACAGTGAGAGAGGAAATATTAAAGGGTTTAACATCTTTGAAAGTGGATAAATCCCCAGGCCCGGATGAAATATATCTCAGGCTATTAAGAGAAGCAAGAGAGGAAATAGTTGAGTCTCTAACCATCATTTTCCCTCTCTGGCTACAGGTGTGGTGCCGGGGGACTGGAGGATTGCGAACTTTGTACCTTTGTTTAAAAAGGGAGAAGGGGATAGACTGAGTAATTATAGGCCAGTTAGCTTAACCTCGGTGGTGGGAAAATTATTGGAAAAAATTTTGAGGGACAGGATAAATCTTTATTTAAAAAGGCATGGATTAATCAAGGAAAGTCAGTATGGATTTGTTAAGGGAAGGTCATGTCTGACTAACTTGATTGAATTTTTTGAGGCGGTAACACGGAGCGTTGATGGAGGTAGTGCATATGATGCAGTGTACATAGATTTTAGCAAGGCTTTTGATAAGGCCCCACATGGCAGACTTTACAGAAAAGTAAAAGCCCATGGGGTCCAAGGTAAAGTAGCAAGTTGGATTCAAAATTGTCTCAAAGGCAGGAAGCAAAGGGTAATGGTCGATGGTGTTTTTGTGTGGAAGGCTGTTTCCACTAGGGTTCCGCAGGGTTTAGTTCTAGGTCCCTTGCTTTTTGTGGTATTTATCAATGAATTAGACTAGAATGCAGGGAGTATGATTAAGAAGTTTGCAGATGATACAAAAATTGGCCATGTGGTTGATAATGAAGAAGAAAGCTGTAGACTGCAGGAAGGTATCAATGAACTGGTCAGGTGGGCAGAACAGTGGCAAATGGAATTCAATCTGGAGAAGTATGAGGTAATGCATTTGGGGAGGGCTAACAAGGCAAGGGCATACACATTAAATGGTAGGACATTGAGAATTGTAGAGGAACAGAGGGACCTTGGAGTGCATGTCCACAGATCACTGAAGGTAGCAGCCCAGGTAGATAAAGTGGTTAAGAAGGCATATGGAATACTTGCCTTTATTAGCCAAGGCATAGAATATAAAAACAGAGAGGTTATGCTTGAACTGTATAAAACACTAGTTAGGCCACTAGTTAGGCCACAGCTAGAGTGCTGCGTGGAGTTTTAGTCACCACATTACAGAAAAGATGTGATTGCACTAGAAAGGGTACAGAGAAGATTTACGAGGATCTTGCTTGGACTGGAGAATTTTGGCTATGAGGAAAGATTGGATAGACTGAGGTTGTTTTTTTTTGGAACAAAGGAGGCTGAGGGGAGACCTAATTGAGCTGTATAAAATTATGAGGGGCCTAGACAGTAAGGACCTATTTCCCTTAGCAGAGGGGTCAATAACCAGTGGGCATAGATTTAAAGTAATTGGTAGGAGGTTTAGAGGGGATTGGAGGAGAATTTTTTTCACCCAGAGGGCGGTGGGGGTCTGGAACTCACTGCCTGAAAGGCTGGTAGAGGCAGAAACCCTTGTAGCATTTAAAAAATACTTGGACATGCATTTGAAGTGCCGTAATCTGCAAGAATACGGACCAAGAGCTGGAAAGTGGGATCAGGTTGGATAGCTCTTTGCCTGCCGGCACGGGCTCGATAGGTCAAATAGCCTCCTTCTGTGCTGTAAATTTCTATGATTCTATGATTCATAGCCCCTACTTTTGGACTACCTCACATATGGAAACATCTTCCCTTCGTCGAATCTTGCCAATCTCCTCCCTGTCCAACTCACCCCACACAGCGCTGACCCTGTGTACGATGGCCGCGGGACAGCCATTTCCGACCCTCTCTACATCTCCCTCCAGAATGTCCTTTCACTTGCGAACAAGGCTATTCCCATCCATGAGCTTATCATGGATGATGGCATCGACATCATGGCCCTGATAGAAACCTGGTTGAGCGGCGATGAAACTTTACCCTTAAATGAAGCCTCCCCGCCTGGCTATACCTTCCACCACTTGCTCCACCCAGACTGCCATGGTGGTGGTGTGACTCTCATCACCAAATCACACCTTGGTCTGTCCCCCTACCCCTCCGGCACTTTCTCCTCCTTTGAGCATCTCACCTTATTCCACCCCTCTCACCTCACATTTAAAATTCTCGTTCTCTACCGCCCACCCAAGGACCATAAAAATTTATTCCGAATATTTCTTCACGACTTTTCTCCCTCTGCTTCTGCACCGAACAACTTCTCATCCTCAGTGATTTCAACCTCCATCTCAATTCATCATGCTCTCTCTCCTCTGAGTTCACGACCCTCCTGTCCTCCCTTAATCTTTCCCTCCATGTAAACTCCTCAACCCATATTCATGGCCACCCCTTCGACCTTGCCATCTCTCGTGGCCTCATTACTCCCATCATGTCAATCGCAGATAAGGCTATCTCCGACCACTTCCTCGTTCACTCTCTACCCACCTCCCCCTTCCACCCATCCTCCAACCTACCTCCTTCTGTGTCCACCCCTGGAAAAAACTCTTTCCCAACTCTCTTGCAACTGCACTTATGAACTCCCAACTGTCCAGCCTTTGGCCCTCCATTCGCCATGACATTTCTGCAGCTACCGATCTGCTCAATCACACCCTCACCACCACCTTTGATGTCCTAGTCCCTGTTAAAACAATTACTCACTCTCACCCTGGCCGTTCCCCCTGGTACAGCCCTGATCTTCGCTCCTTTAAGTCCAAGGGACGTAGACTTGATTGGATATATCGGACAACTGGTTTAGCCATTCACCGCCAGATCTGGCTGGAACACATAAAGCATTATTGGGTCCTGCTCTCGTCTGCCAAAATCGCTCACTATTCGCGAATCATTATGGAATGTAAAGATAAACCCCAGCTTCTATTCTCCACTGCTAACCATCTTTTTTAAACATCTCTCTCCAGTCTCCACCTTCACTCCGACAATAAGTATGAGGAGCATATGAACTTCTTTGTCCCTAAGATTGAGACCATTCATTCAGCCGCCTCTGCCTCTTCCTTTCATTCCCAAGCCCACTGGGCCATTCTTCCTCAAAACACGTGCCCCCCCTCCCCCAATCCCGCCATGGCCCTGACCTCACAGCTTTCTCCAGTTTCTCTCCGAATTCCCCTCATGACCTTTCCAAGCTCATCCTGTCCATCAGACCCACTTCCGAGTCCTTTGATCCTATTCCCACCAAATTGCTGACCACCTGACTTCCATTCCTGGCTCTCATGTTAGTTGACATTGTTTATGGTTCACTCTCCTCAGGTACTGTCCCCCTCTCCCTCAAATCTGCTGTCAGCACCCCTCTCCTCAAAAAACCGACCCTCGATCCTCCCCCGTCCTTGCAAACTCCTGCCCCATCTCAACCTCCCTTTCTTCTCCAAAGTACTTGAATATGTTGCCTCCTCCCTAATCCATGCCCATATTTCCTGTAATTCCATGTTTGAATGCCTCCAATTTGGTTTCCGCCCCTTACTTTTACTGTGACAAAAGTAAACTATCCCTTTTCATCCTTCTTGACTTTCTACAGTCTTTGACACAGTTGACCACTCCATACTCCTCCAACGCCTCTCCACTGTCATCCAGCTGGGTGGGACTGCACTCGCCTGGTTCCATTCTTATCTATCTAATCATAGCCAGAGAATCACCTGCAATGGCTTCTCTTCCCACCCCTGCATCATTACCTCCGGTGTTCCCCAAGGATCTATCCTTGGCCCCCTCCTATTTCTCATCTAAATTTTGCCCCTTGGTGACATCATCCGGAAACACAGTGTCAGTTTCCATATGTACACTGATGACACCCAGCTCTACCTCACCACCACTTCTCTCGACCCCTCCACGGTCTCTAAATTGTCAGAACATAAGAACATAAGAATTTGGAGTAGGAGTAGGCCATGTGGCCCCTCGAGCCTGCTCCGCCATTTAATAAGATTATGGCTGATCTGATCATGGACTCAGCTCCACTTCCTTGCCCGCTTCCCATAACCCTTTTCCCTTATCGCTCAAAAATCTGTCTATCTCCACCTTAAATATGTTCAATGACCCAGCCTCTACAGCTCTTTGGGCAGAAAATTCCACAGATTCACGACTCTCTGAGAGAAGAAATTCCTCCTCATCTCAGTTCTAAATGGGCGACCCCTTATTCTTAACCTATGCCCCCCCAGTTCTGTATGAGGTAAGGTTGTCCGATATCCAGTTCTGCGGATGAGCAGGAATGTTCTCCAATTGAATAGTGGGAAGACCGAAGCCATTGTTTTTATTCGCCGTCACAAACTCTGTTCCCGAGCCACAGACTGCATCCCTTTCCCCAACTTCTGTCTGAGGCTGAACCAGACTGTTCGCAACCGTGGTGTCATATTTGACCCTGAAATTAGCTTTCGACCATATATCCGCAGCATAAGTAAGACTGCTTATTTCTACCTCCATAACATTGGCCGTCTCCGTCCTTGCCTCAGCTCATCTGGTGCTGAAACACTCATCCATTTCTTTGTTACCTCTAGACTTGATTATTCCAATGCACTACTGACTGGGGTCCCGCATTCTACCCTACATAAACTAGAAGTGATCCAAAACTTGGCTGCCTGTATCGTAAATCACATCAAGTTCCGTTCACCCATCATCCCTGTGCTCGCTGACCTGCACTGGCTTTCGGTTAAGCAACGTCTTAATTTCAAAATTCTCAGGCTTATTTCCAAATCCTTCCATGGCCTCACCCCTCCCCATCTCTGTAATCTCCTCCAGCCCCACAACCCCGTGAGATGTCTGCGCTCCTCTAATTCTGCCCTCTTGAGCATCTCTGATTATAATCGCTCAACGATTGATGGCCTTGCATCCTGTTGCCTAGGCCCCAAGTTCTGGAACTCCCTGCCTAAACCTCTCCACCTCTCTACCTCTCTTTCCTCCTTCACAACGCTCCTTAAAACATACTTTTTTGATCAAGCTTTTGGTCACCTGCACTAATTTCTACTTATGCGGCTTGGTATCAAATTTTATTGCATAATGCTCCTGTGAAGCACCTTGGGACATTTCACTACGTTACAGGTGCTATATAAATATAAGTTGTTGTTGTTGTCTACCCTATCAAACCCTTTCATAATCTTAAAGACCTCTATCAGGTCACCCCTCAGCATTCTCTTTTCTAGAGAAAAGAGACCCAGCCTGTTCGATCTTTCCTGATAGTTACACCCTCTCAGTTGTGGTATCATCCTTTATTGCACTTTCTCCAGTGCTTCTATTTCCTTTTTGTAATACGGAGTCCAGAACTGTGCATAATACCAGAAGAATGGTCAAAGCAAGATTCTATATAAGTTTAACATTACTTCACTGCTTTTGAATGCTATTCCTCTGGAAATTAACCCAGTGCTGTGTTTGTTCTGTTTATGATTTTGTTAATCTGCATTGCTACTTCTAATGATTTGTGATGTTTTTCTATTACACCTTCGATTACATTCCAAAAGCTCTCTTACTACTGATGTTAAACTAACTGGTCTGTAGTTCTTGGGATTTGTCCATCTTCCTTCTTGAATATAGGTATAACATATATAGTACAATGTTGGTATCACCTTCCACCCCACCAGCTTCCACGTTCAACAGATCATCTTCCGCCATTTTCGTCACAACCAACATGATCCCACCACCAATCACATCTTCCTCTTACCTCCCCTCTCAGCATTCCGAAGGGACTGCTCCCTCCGCGACACCCTGGTCCATTCCGCAGTCACCTGCAGCACCCGCTCCCCTTCGCACGGCACCATCCTGTGCAAGCGTAGGAGATGCAATACCTGCCCTTTTACTTCCTCCCTTCCAACTGTCCAGGTCCCCAAACATACCCTCCAGGTGAAACAGCGATTTACTTATACTTCTTTCAATTTAGTATACTGTATTCACTGCTCATGATGTGGGCTCCTCTACATTGGAGAGACCAAACGCAGATTGGGTGACCACTTTGCGGAGCACCTCTGTTCAGCCTGCAAGTATGACCATAGGCTCCCAGTCACCTGTCACTTTAATTCTCTGCTCCACTCCCACTCTGACCTCTCCGTCCTCAGTCTCCTAGTCTGTTCCAACGTAAGCTGGAGGAACAGCACCTCATCTTTTGATGAGGCACTTTACAGCCTTCTGGACTCAACATCGAGTTCAACAATCTCAGACATAACCTCTGTCCCTATTTTTTCAGATGGCAGCTGTTGATGATTCTTCCATTCCCACTTACACCCTATCTAGACCCATCTTTTGTTTCTTTACTTGTCCCATTACCATCTCCTTTTGCTTTGTACAATCATACCTAATCACTCCTGCCATCCACCGTTATCACCCTTTTTTCTTTCCTCCCCTACCCCTTTCCCTGTCTCTGCACTTGCTTAAACCCTATAAGCTCGAACCTCCACATTTTTTGCATGCTTAACGCCCACTTAACACCCATTTTACTGCTGAAATGACATATAACACCCAGATATCGCCCATTTTGGCACAAAATGGAAACTGACGGGCTTTTTTAGGAGACTTATCAGCGAGCGTTATTTTCTCCATGTCCTTAACGCCGGGAAAAGTATTACCACCCGCCCACTTTTTTGGGGCGGAATCAGTAGAATGGGCGAAATCAATGCCCATAATATCGCCCAGCGTTACTTTTCTCACGGAATTAATGCCGAGATTCAATATGAACGCCTGCCCACTGTTTTTTGTTGTAAATAGCATGTTTACCCAAACTAGCGGCCATGGAGAGCGTCCATCATCACTTTCACCACCTCGCACACATATCGCCCAGAATATCGCTCGCTCAAAAAAACGCTCACAAAAAGTGAAACTAACCGGAACAAATACCAGTGGTTTGGCTGGCATTTGTTAAATTCCACTCTTAGATGAGGAGCTGGTATCTGAAAGATTTGCCTGAAAAAGCAGTGATGTGAGTGACAACGCTGACACACTGCTGTGTGTGTGCAGCTCAGACATCAATGATGCCCATCACCTTGCTGCCAGTTAAAGTTTACGTTGATTGATGTTAAGTTGTATTTAACCCTTTCATGGTAAGAAATCACCAGTGTGTAATGGTCCAGCTATCTGAGACAATGCGCAACAATGTTATGTTCAATAACAAAAGTTGAATACCAACATTGGTCTGAAATCATAAGTATCACAGCTAATAACCCCCAACCCCCGCCCACAGCCCACTTTTTCCACCGTTGACATAAATCACATGTTCAACATGTCCAGCAACACAGAATACAAAGGCAAAGCAGGATCGTGGTCCCCTCCCCCCATACAATGCAACAAATTGCATACACCCAGATGGAGATATAACACAGCCATCACCTGCGCACATGTACCTCACTTTGCTTCCCCCCTCTCCTTCTCCCCACCTATAACCCCTTCCCCTCCTCGCTTCACGGCGCCTGGCCGAGGAGCTCCTCAGGCAGTGCCTCATTGGGGGGGATGAAAGCAGATGCGGTGGTTGCACAGGTACGGGAGCAGGGGGTGCCGAGGGGGCAACATTCTCTGATGCAGATACAGGATCTTGGTCCTTGCTCTCATCTGACGTTCGCAGTGGTGGTGCGGAACCTAGGGGTGGAGCGCTGCACTTGGGGACCAGTGGGAGGCCTGTGGCAGCAGCGTTCCTGGCTATCGCATCCAGGGACTCCGCCCTGCGCAGAATGTACTCAGGCATGGTGGTCAGGTGTCGGGATATGTTCCCCAATGCGTCGATGAGCTGGTCACCAATATCTACAGTCCTCCTCGACAACTGTACCATCTCTCCGCTGTCATGTCGCGCTCGTGGAACAGACCTGCCACGTCCACGAGGCCTCCACAGGGTCGGCGACGTCCTGGGGTGCCCTGTGGAGAAGTGCTTGGGGCCGGGAATGGAGGCGGGAATGACCGGAGGACCAGTAGATGGCCTTGGGGTGGAATGGCTTCTGGAGCATGTTCCTCGAAGTCCGCGCTCTCATCTGTGGAGAACAGACCAAGCAGATTGACAGGCGTGAATTGGAGCTCTTCAGCACCAGATGTAGGATCGTCCACCGACTCCTGCCCCTTGCCCCCACCTTCTGGCCTCTGTGGTCTTGCCTGGGGCCACGTTGCTGGCTGAGCTGCAAAACACAAATGAGGTTATTAGAGGAGAAGGGGGTGCTATGGTAACAAGGTGAGTCCAGCACTACACACAGCATTTGCACGATAAAAGCACCACCGCTATGAAAATCATTACAGACATCACATTTCATGACCATCAACACATTGTGCATTGCAATGATTTTCATTAGGCCAGCATTATTTCTATGATACTTTTGGAAATCATCTATCATATATGATTGTTCGGATATGAGTGGGTGTGGCATCTATAGACTTTACATGACACAATGGTGTAAGCTTTACTCACGTGGCATCACTTCAGGGTCTGCAGATGAGTCTGTGGCTGTCCAGGGTGCTTCCCAACGAGTGAGAGGACTCGCTCCTCCATCTCTGTGATGTCGCTGGGGACTGGTGGCCCCCCACCCGTTCGCCTCTGCACAGACCTCACTGTCGCTAGCTTCTTCTGTAAAAGGTGACAGGACGACATGACATGAGATCATTGCATGATATCATTGCTAGGTACTGTCACAGAGACTGATACAACACATAACTGACAGATGTAATCATGATTATTATGATTATTATCATTCTTTACCTAAAGACGTACACTGTGACCGCAGGATTTGAGTAAAACATTCCCGGTAAGAGTGAAAAGCCTCACATCTGCTGATAGTCACTCATGACTGTTACAAATAAAATTATAGAAATACATAAGTACATGTAAATCAATGTAATACTTACTCTTGCGGATCTCACAAGGTTGTTCCATCGTTTGCAGCATTGGTTGCCCTCACACACCTCGTCGATCGCTAACGAGACCACCTCTGCTATCTCGGTCCATATCCTCTGGTAGGCCTTTGGGGTGGGCTTCCCTGTGTCAAATCACCCCAGCGTAACTCGACCTCCTGCAGGAGGGAGGCATTTGTCTCGTCCGAGAACCTCCTGGCTCTTTTGCGGCCTCCAATGTGCTCCTCTCCCACCTCACTGCTCTCTCTAGCGTCAGCATTCACAGCGTGCTGTGATGCCTCCTCCTCTCTCTCCATTGTAGAGCAAATTCGGTCAAATATGTGGCTGGTAACTGCTAATTTTGTTTGCCTACTTGCCGTGAAGCTCTGATGTCTCCCTCCTTCCTCCCAAAGCAGCCACACCACACCCAGACACGCCTTTCGTCCCTCTGATCTCCCTCTCTCTCTGTCTCCTCTTCTGAGCATGTCATGGTGACCCTTGACCTCCAGAATCGCAGGAATCGAGCGTTGCCAAGCACGGCCACACTTTACGGCAGAAGGTCAAAAAAAATTTACGCGACCGCCCATTTGATATCACTCACAGTAACGCCCAATTTCAAAAATGTAAACTAGGTGTTTTGAAAATGGGTGAGAAGCCGGCGATCTGAAAACACTTTTTTACGCCTACATCGGAAATACCGCCCATTTTTGGTCAATTAGCACATATAGGGAGGTTCTAGCCCTATATCTCTAACTTATTCTTGTTCTGACGAAAGGTTTCTCTCTCCACAGATGTTGACTGACCTGCTGAGTGTTTCCAGCATTTTCTGTTTTTATTTCAGATTTCCAACATCCACGGTATTTTCCTTTTGTTTAGATATAACAACAGTTGTCTGCCAGTCCTCTGTCACTATTCCCTTTTCTATTGCATTTACATATGTATATACATTAGTGTCTCTTCCATCTCTTCCTTAGCTTCTTTGAGTATGCAATCCACCTGGACCCGGGGTGTTTAAGGTACAAGTGCTGGAGAATGGCACATTTTGACTCTTTGGTCACCCACAGGGATCAGGCGTGGCGAGGCCAGATAGCTTGCGGTTAAGTGGTTTCTGCTGTTTTCATTGAAATAAATTATTTTTAAAAACAGATTATTTTTAAAGTTTAAGAAAATATACAAACAAACAGTGAAGTCAACACAGCCAGAACATGCTGCTAAACACAGGAAGTTAAGAAAAGTGAAGCATAAGCTGAGGAAGATTATCAAAACAAACACAGTCCTAGAATTCTACCTGTGAAGCAACAGCACAAGAGAAAGCTATAAATAACAATGGCTCACGTAAACAAGATGGGAATCACTGTTTGCCAAAAATGCCAGAGGACACTGTGGTGGGCAGGACTAAACCCACAAGCCACTCTTAAAGGGGAAAAACAATGAAACAGGAACAATCCCTAGAAACCACACCAAATGACTGCCATTGATGAGAGAAAATGAGATGGTACAAAACAGAATCAAAAAAAATCCAAGGGAGTCCCTCCCCCACCCATGATGGAAGAAAGAACTCCTTACTTAAGGAAGGATATACTATCTTTGGAGGGGGTACAGAGATGATTCACTAGGCTGGTTCCGGAGATGAGGGGGTTAACTTATGATGATAGATTGAGTAGACTGGGTCTTTACTCGTTGGAGTTCTGAAGGATGAGGGGTGATCTTATAGAAACATTTAAAATAATGAAAGGGATAGACAAGATAGAGGCAGAGAGGTTGTTTCCACTGGTCGGGGAGACTAGAACTAGGGGACACAGCCTCAAAATATGGGGGAGCCAATTTAAAACCGAGTTGAGAAGGAATTTCTTCTCCCAGAGGGTTGTGAATCTGTGGAATTCTCTACCCAGGGAAGCAGTTGAGGCTAGCTCATTGAATGTATTCAAATCACAGATAGATAGATTTTTAACCAATAAGGGAATTAAGGGTTATGGGGAGCAGGCGGGTAAGTGGAGCTGAGTCCACGGCCAGATCAGCCATGATCTTGTTGAGTGGCGGAGCAGGTTCGAGGGGCTAGATGGCCTACTCCTGTTCCTAATTCTTATGTTCTTATATAACCCATACCTATCTCGCAATCAACCAAGTGAGGAAAGACGTTTCAGCCTAGATTTTCTGATATTAGCACTGTTTACTTGTCCCATAACCATCTCCTTTTGCTTTGTACAATCATACCTAATCACTTTAGCATTCTTTAAGACGCTCCTTAAACCCTGAAAGCTGGATTTTCGGTCTTCTGTCGCCCCTGTTGAGGGCCGGTAATGGCGATGGAGTGGTTTCCGGGTGGGTGGAAATTAGTTGCCGGTTTTATTTTGTCTTGTTTGTTGTGTTTTTAGATGCAATTTCTTTTTCACAGAAGCCCTCTCTAAGGGCAGTCCAAGGCCGGCTCTTTAGCAACGGATTTTCAGTTGCTCAGCTGGTCTTGCACCCTAAAAGAGGTGTGTAACGCCTCCCTTAGCGCTCTGCCCCACACTCAGGACCCAGCTGATGAATTTTGGTGACTGAGGCGCAAATTATTCCCGGGCGCAAACTTTACAGGTCCGCCACCATTACCGCCCCAAAATGACCAGAACTGAAAATCCAGCCTTATCACTTAGACCAAGCTTCTTGTCTTCCCATGTCTTCTTGTTTGCCTTTAGATCAGTTTTTTTTGTCTGATTACAATCCTGTGAAAAACCTTGGGACTTTTTTTGCATTAAATGTGTAATATTATTGTTCATACAAATGTGACTGTTGGTTTTAATGCCAGATCAGTCGTTCAGAATCAAACAGAATGCCTGAACTTTGGTCGGTTCACTCGTCCCAACCCAGAACACATTGCAAATGCCACATGTAACATGCAGCGATGCAGTAGAACAGCTGCCATTTCCTTCATATGTGCTGCATATGTACGTTGTCTTGTGGCAGGGGCGGCGGGGGGGGGGGGGGGGGGTGCAGGAGGGGGGGTGGTTGTGGAGAAGAGAAAGCATACTCTTTAGACTCCTGTCCTCCTATGTGAAAAGGATAAGCCACTGAAGCAAAGCAAGTTAATCTACATCTGGTTCACCTGGAATCACTCTTGTACTTTTTGTATTAAAAAAAAGCTTTGAGTAATAGGTGAGAATATTATTGACTACAGGAGCTGTAGTTTCTGTAACATCTTTGCCCAACTTTAGTCTGTTGCTATTAATCACCATCGTCTGTGAGCTGAAAAGTTTGTGATCCAGTTTGGTACAGGTACTGGATCCATAAACCTGAAGTCCTCGGTCTGCTTTCTATCAGTTCCACATATGTTTTTATTTGTTCTCACCAGGCAAAGATTCCACAGAAAAAATCAACCAGCACAAAAGGATTGTGGTATCAGTCATGCACAAAAATGGTACGGTGCCAAGAACTACAATGTTTAAAGAAACGACATCTTTTTTCACTTCTACTGCATAGCTATGAAAAACAAAACTCTTTGACCAGACTGCAGCTGCTCTGCACACTGACACTGAAATTTATAGTGGCATTGGGACTATACAGCATCATGGTGAATAATTGACTTGGTCCTCTGTCTTGTCAAGCTGCTTGTCTGACATCTGTACGAGCAGTATTTTCCTCCAATTAAACATTCGGAAGATCAAAGCCATTGTCTTCAGCCTCCGCCATGAACTCACGGATTCCATTACCCTTCCTGGCTCAGACTAAATCAGGCTGCTTGCAACCTTGGCCGTGTTATGTATGCAACACCTTGTAACCAGCATTCTACCGCCACCAGAGGGCGCATCTATTGGAGTCCCAAGGGATCCCAGCATTCGTTGGGAGCACTGCATATAAGCAGGCCTCCCATGCTGTGCTAGCACTTTGGAGTCAGAATAAAGAGACTAAGGTCACACTTACTCAAGTCTACAGTACTCAGTCACATTGCTTTATTCATGACATAACAACTGGCGACGAGTAATAGATAATGAACCATCATGCGAAAATGCAGAGAACTGTTGGTATCCTGGAGAAACTCTCAGAAGGTGATGATTGGGAAGCCTCCGTGGAGCGACTCGACCAATACTTCGTGACCAATGAGCTGGAAGGGAATGAGAACGCTGCCAAATGAAGGGTGATCCTCCTCACCGTCTGTTGGGCAACAACCTATGGCCTCATGAAGAATCTTCTTGCTCCGGTGAAACCAACAACCAAATCGGATGAAGAACTGTGTACATTGGTGCGGGAGCACCTAAATCCAAAGGAGAGCGTTCTGATGGCAAGGTATCAATTTTATACATGTCAACGGTCTGAAGGCCAGGAAGTGGTGAGCTATGTCGCCGAACTAAGGCGCCTTGCAGGACATTGCGAATTCGGTGGATTCCTGGAGCAAATGCTGAGAGACTTTTTTGTGTTTGGCATTGGCCATGAGGTTATCCTGCGCAAACTATTGACTGTTGAAACACCGAACCTGAGCAAAGCCATAACGATAGCCCAGGCATTTATGTCCACCAGCGATAACACCAAACACATTTCGCAGCATAAAGATGCATCGGCAACTACTGTACACAAAGTAACGTCATTTTCAGGCAGGAATGGATATGGCAGAACGTACACACCTGCAGCTGCATGACCTCAGATGACCCAGAGTCTGCCATCAAGTGTGACTGTGAGGCAATTACCACCTTGTTGGCGCTGCGGAGGCGATCATCGAGCCCATCAATGCCGCTTCAAACACTATGCGTGCAAAGGCTGTGGAACAATGAGACACCTCCAGCGAATGTGCAGACGAGCTGCAAACCCTGCAAACCACCACGTTGCAGAGGAAGACCGATCCATGGCAGATCAAACTGAACTAGAGACTCGAACCGTTGAGGCAGAAGTGTACGGGGTACACACCTTCACCACGAAATGTCCACCGGCCATGTTAAAAGTTGAACTGAATGGAATTCCAGTATCTATGGAATTGAACACGGGTACGAGTCAGTCTATCATGAGCAAAAAGGCCTTCAAGAGGCTGTGGTGCAATAAGGCACAAAGGCCCAAGCTGAACTCTATTCATTCCAAGCTGAGAACTTGCACTAAAGAGCTGATCCCTGTAATTGGCAGCGCAGCAGTAAAAGTCTCCTATGATGGAGCGGTGCACGAACTTCCACTATGGATTGTACCAGGAGATGGCCCCACACTGTTTGTCAGAAGCTTGCTGGGAAAAATCCACTGGAACTGGGATGACATCCGAGCGCTTTTGACCGTCAACGACGCCTCATGTGCCCAGGTTTTGAGCAAGTTCCCATCGCTGTTTGAGCCAGGCATCGGAAATTTCTCTGGGGCGAAGATGCAGATCCACATGGTTCCCGGTGCACGACTCATCCACCACAAGGCACGTGCGGTGCCATACATGATACGAAAGAAAGTGGAGATCGAGTTGGACAGGCTGTTACAAGAGGGCATCATTGCACCGGTTGAGTTCAACGAATGGGTCAGTCCGATTGTTCCGGCTCTCAAGGGTGATGGCACGGTCAGAATTTGTAGGGTCAAGAAAGTAACGATTAACCATTTTTCGCTGCAGGACCAGTACCCGCTACCCAAGGCAGACGACCTATTTGTGATGCTGGCACGAGGAAGATGTTCACCAAGTTGGACCTGACCTCAGCCTCCATGACGCAAGAGCTAGCGGAATCTTCAAAAGACCTCACCTGCATCAACACGCACAAAGGTCTGTTCATCTACAATAGATGCCCGTTTGGGATTTGATCGGCTATGGCTACTTTTCAAAAGAACATGGAAAGTCTGCTAAAGTTGGTTCTGCGCACTGTGGTTTTCCAGGACGACTTACTGGTCACAGGTCAGGACACCATGGAACACTTGCAGAACCTGGATTATGTTCTAAGTCGGCTAGATCGTGTGGGACTCAGGTTGAAACGTTCGAAGTGTGTTTTCCTGGTGCCAGAGTTCGAGTTCTTAGAGAGAAGAATCGCAGCAGACGGCATCAGACCCACCGATGCCAAGACGGAGGCCATCAAGAACGCGCCGAGACCACAGAACATGACGGAGCTGTGGTTGTTCCTTGGACTCCTCAATTATTTTGGTCATTTCCTACCCAGGTTAAGCACCTTGCTAGAACCTCTACATGTGTTGCTACGCAAGGGAGATGACTGGTTATGGGGGCAATCACAAGAGACTGCTTTTGAGAAAGCCAGAAATCTGTTATGTTCCAACAAACTGCTTGTTCTGTATGACCCATGTAAACGTTTAGTGCGAGCTCGCGATGTGTCTTTGTACAGGGTTGGGTGTGTGTTACAACAAGCAAACGAATCAGGACATTGCAGCCGGTTGCTTAGGTGTCCAGGAGTTTGTCCAAAGCCGAAAGAGCCTACAGCATGATTGAAAAAGAAGCTCTGGCATGCGTTTTCAGGGTGAAAAAAATGCACCAGTATCTGTTTCGGCTTAAGTTCGAGTTAGAAACTGACCATAAGCCGCTCATATCACTATTCTTAAAGAGCAAAGGTATTAATACCAATGCCTCTGCTCGCATCCAAAGATGGGTGCTCACGCTGTCTGCATATAATTCACCACAGGCTAGGCACAGAGAACTGCGCTGATGCTCTCAGTCGGCTACCATTGCCCACCACCGGGGTAGAAATGGTACAGCCTGCAGACTTACTCTTGGTGATGGATGCATTTGAAAACGAAAAGTCACCTGTTACGGTCTGCCAGATCAGGACCTGGACCAGCCAGGATCCTTTCCTTTCCCTTGTAAAAAACTGTATCCTCCATGGGAACTGGTCCAGCGTCCCAGCGGAGATGCATGAAGAGATCAATACGTTCCAGTGGCGCAAAGACGAAATGTCCATACAGACGGACTGTCTTTTGTGGGGTAATCGCGTGGTTTTGCCTCAGAAAGGCAGGGAAACGTTCATACACGACCTACACAGTACCCACCCAGGCATAGTAATGATGAAAGCTATAGCCAGATCCCACATGTGGTGACCCGGCATCGACTCAGATTTGGAGTTTTGCGTGCGCCAATGCAACACTTGCTCTCAACTGAGCAATGCACCCAGGGAGGCACCGCTAAGTTTGTGGTCATGGCCCTCCAAACCGTGGTCTAGGATCCACGTTGACTTCGCTGGCCCGTTTCTTAGCAAAATGTTTTTGGTTGTTGTGGATGCTTATTCAAAATGGATTGAGTGTGTAATAATGTCTTTAAGCACGTCCACTGCCACCATCGAAAGCCTACGAGCCATGTTTGCCACGCACGGTCTGTCTGATGTCCTTGTCAGTGACAATGGGCCATGCTTCACCAGCGCTGAATTCAAGGAACTCATGACCCGCAATGGGATCAAACACGTCACATCTGCTCCGTTCAAGCCCGCATCTAACGGCCAGGCAGAACTGCCAGTCCAAACCATCAAGCAAAACTTGAAATGCATTTCGGAAGGCTCCCTGCAGACCCGCCTGTCCCGTGTCCTGCTCAGCTACTGCACAAGACCCCACTCGCTCACCGGGGTTCCCCCTGCCGAACTGCTCATGAAAAGGACACTCAAAACAAGGCTCTCCCAAGTCCATCCTGATCTCCATGACCATGTCGAGGGCAGGTGGCATCAACGAAGCATGTACCATGATCGCACAAATTTGTCACGTGATATTGAAGTCAATGACCTGAAATTTGTACTTAACTATGGACATGGTCCCAAATGGCTTGCTGGCACCGTCGTAGCCAAAGAAGTGAGTAGGGTGTTTGAGGTCAAACTTGCAAATGGACTAACTTGCAGAAAGCATTTGGACCAAACCAAACTGCGATTCACAGACAGCCACGAGCAACCTGAAGAGGACACCACAACTTCGACCCTCTGATACACACACAAGTGACAACCGACATCACGGTTGACCACGAAGCTGAACTTATCATCCCCAGCAACCAAGCAAGGCCAGCTGTGCAGCAGCCCAGCGAAGATCCAACCAACTCACCTGCACCTATGTTTGTACCGAGACGATCGACTAGGGAGCGGAAAGCCCCAGATTGTCTCACCCCATAAATAAGTGTACTATTGACTTTGGGGGGAAGTGATGTTATATATTCAACACCAGAGGGCGCATTTGTTGGAGTCCCAAGGGATCTCAGCATCCTTTGGGAGCACTGCATATAAACAGGCCTCTCATGCTGTGCCAGCACTCTGGGGTCAGAATAAAGAGACTAAGGTCACACTTACTCAAGTCTACAGTACTCAGTTACATTGTCTTATTTGAGACATAATACTCATAACCATCTATTTAATCTAGCCCCCATGTGAGGGGTTTGGCAAAGGGACACACATGCTGTGAGGCTAACTTGGTGATGAGTGAAGCCCTCTGTCCCTGCAAACATTTTCCCTCTTGACCAACTCACATCTTTGTCCTGGCTTTTACACAAATGCTGAGGGATGCCCTTCCATTGCATACCTAGGAGTTTGGAACTAACAAGGAGAACTGAGCACATGTCTTATAAAGAAAGAAATACTTGCGTTTATACAGCACCTTTCATGACCACCGGATGTCTCAAAATGCTTTACAGCCAATGAAGTACTTTTTGGAGTGTCATCACTGTTTTAATATGGTAAACCGTGGCAGCCAATTTGCACGCACCAAACTCCCACAATCAGCAATGTGATAATGACCAGATAATCTGTTTTTGTTCTGTTGATTGAGGGATAAATATTGACCAAGACACCGGGGATAACTCCCCAGCTCTTCTTCGATATAGTGCCATGGGACCTTTTACGTACGCCTGAGAGGGCTGACAGGGCCTTGGTTAAACGTCTCATCTGAAAGACGGCACCTCTGACAGTGCAGCATTCCCTCAGTACTGCACTGGAGTGTCAGTCTAGATTTATGTGTTCAAATTCCTGGAGTGGGACTTGAAACCACAACCTTCTGACTCAGAGGCGATGGTGCTACCCACTGAGCCACAACTGACATTACACTAAAAGCTTTATCTGCATTGGAACTTTGCTGTCATCAGGACCTCAGCAACTGATATAAAACAATAATTTGACAGATGCCCTGCAGATTCCATTTAATACCCTTTGAGATCTCACCTTGAACCATACAAAGCCGCACTAGTGCACTTCAAGACTCTCACCATCAATTCCGATTGGCTATCCCATTGTTCAAGATGGTGAGCAAAGCGCATTCGACCTCCAGATGAATCCTCCACTATTTTTTCATCGACAAAAGGGAGTGCTGCATATCTCCCAGGAATGACACAAATAGACAACTCTGAGTCTATCCCTTACAATGCCATCCAATAAATCCGTGATAAAGACATTTTATGGAGCAGGTACCAATGGACAACTTTGGCTTTCTCCTTTTACAAATGAAATAGATTCAGTGATCTTACAGCCACACCAATATGAACCCTGGAGTTTGAGTGCACATCTTGGATACAGCTAAGATTTGCCCATGTAATCCAATAGCTTCCAGCGTCCTCATGAGGTACTGTATGACATAAGAGATCAAGGGTTAGAAATTGTCCCCCGCCTGAAAAGGGGCGCACACACCTCATTTCAATGGTTTTTACCGCAGCTGTGGTTCAGGTCACCTCTTGAGTGAAATTCTGTTCTTTGGTTGTTTTTTTTCACTTGGATCCGGAAGTTGCTCTTAATGGGGTCGGTGACTACACAAGAGGGGCGGAAGTTGGGGGTGGTGCAGAGCGACCATCGCGATGACGTCATCATGGCACCGAGTCAACACGGCTCTCCCTTCATTAAAGGGGAGAGCCTTTGCAATTTTAAAACTTCGGTCCACTGGGCTACTAGGGAGGGTTTCGGCCAGGCCAGTGGCCTGTTGGTATCCCTGCTGAACCCAGAGGCATAATTGTCGGGCCGTCATGGCAGTTAGCCGACAAAAAAAAACATGGCGGCAGCGGCAGTGCATCCTCCCCTTTAAGGGAAGCCGCACCGCCCTTGCAGAAGGCCAAAGTCTCACTGGACCACTCAGAAAAACCAGGTTTTGGCACCGCTGGACGGGCCGAAGATTTTCAGAGGGGAAGTTCACGATTGTGGCGGGGTGGCGGGGGTAGATTGTCAGTGCTCACAGTGATGATGCACTTAACATGGATCGGTACGGAGGGTATCGGGGCACCGCCGGGAAACCTTGGGGGGCAATTGGGCTATCAGCGGCCATTCCATGAAAAGTCGGCGGCCACTCCACTCTGTAGCGTGGCCGCTGATTTGCGATGGTAACAGGCTTTAAGGAAAGGGGCAATTTCAACCTCCAAAAGTTTTACATAAATTCAATGAAAGAAGTGTAACTGAGTTTTCCCTGAGCCATACAATGCTCCATGATCTTGTATGAACCACAAACTCTCCTATACTTTCTTCATGAGAGTGAAATTTAGGCCTCCAAAGCACCAGATATGCATGCTGCTACAATTTAAAGAACCATATTTAGGAACAGTGATATTCCTCAGTAGTTTTTAGGCTTGTTAGAATCCACTTCTTGTGGATTGAAACCACAAATGCATTCTGTAACACTTGAGGGTATGTGTAACCCAGACAGAATCTTATTCACCAGCCTCAGATGGGTGACTCCAAGGTGACTGGTGGTTCCTGGCACGATTCTCCAGTACCATTGCCATTTCCCTCTCTCCTGCTTAGAGCAGCTTTCTGGAATTCAGCATGGATACTGTCCATGCCTGTCTCCCTAACATTAACTAAGTGGCAGTGTCAAGTCCATTTTCTCCCATTGATTTGGTTCATAAAGATCTTCTATCTGTGCAGCACACTTTACCAATTTTTGAAACTCCCAAGGGGATAAGTCCCTTGGGATATGACCTGCTGGACAGATGCCAACTCCATGCAGCGCAGGCTCCAAACCTCGAGGGTGCCTTTACGGGTTAGTTGGAGAGTCATTGGCACGGCTTAGAGGAACTCTTTTGACCATGATCTATGACAGATTTTAACCAACAACAAAATGATTTATGATCGTTTTTGGTGGTTTCATACTCTTGTGCATGAATGTAAACCACTGTGGTCGCACTTCATCCCCTAATGACTAATGGCATTCTGCACATTATTTATTGTTGTAGTAGCAATTACTACCTTAAATCTATCTTTAGATTTACATCCTGCATAATGGATGTTAATCCGGTAGTCTTTAGATTCAATTCATTTATAACATTGGCCATATCATCTGCCATCAAATCTACCCTACTGGAATTCACAAAAACACAGAGTGGTTGGGACTATCCTTCATACTGCTGAGCGCTTTGGCCCACTCATTTGTAGGACAGACACCATCAGCCATTCCAACTTGGCAGTCTCACTTTGACGTTAGGCCTGTACTCATCCAAGAAAGCTAAGATACATGTTGCCATTTAAAGCCTTAATTCCACATTTTCGCTTTGAAAACCTCAGCAGTCACATGAGTTTATTTTATCATTTCACAGTGCCCCAACTATATGTTTTTAAATAGACTTCAGACTTCACTTTGTTATTTTTACAGTAAAAGCATTTAGTACAAATGTGCACACTGTAACTGAATTCCAAGAAACCTGCAGTCCCAGTCGTCCATGAGAGAATTTGTAAACCAAAATAATATACCTTCTGACTTTCAAAAGGCATCATCAGGGAGTTAAACTCATGATTTCAGGGAGATTTGCCAATCAGCAGAGTCAATCCCTTCTGCTCCACTCTTCCAAAACAAACATAGCTTAATATATTGTATATTTAAAAAGGGATTACAAATAGTGTAAAATTTTACAGGGTTATATTATTTATATTATTATGTGGCTGGGTTATAATATTACACTGTGTCACCCTGTGCAGTTATAGTATACAGTTCCAGGCACTCACTATCATTTTCCCATTGTAGCCCTGAGCCCTCCTCCCCTCTCTCCCATCTTAACAAGTTCTTGACAAATTCTACTACTTCACGAGACTCAGGACCCCAATTCCTTTGATTTCATTTCACTAAACTGCTAACCATCCAATTTCCCTTCCTGGGCCCCATGCTAGCTGATAATGTAAATGGTTTTCTCTGCTCTGGCACTGTCCTCTGCTCTTTGAAAAGTCCCATGATTACCCTTTCCTCAAAAAGCCCACCCTCCACTCCTTTATCATTGCAAACTACTACCCCATCTTATAACTCTCTTTTATCTCCAAAGTCTTTGAGCATGTCAGTGCCTCCCAAATCCATGCCCATTTCTCCCACAAATTCTGTTTTGGATTTCTCCAATCATATGTTTGCCCATCCCACAAAACCAAAATAGCCGTAACCAAAGTCATGAAAAATATTCCCTGTGACTATGACCATTTGGCACAGTTGACCATACCATTCACCTCCAATCCATCTCCTCTGTCGTTCAGCTCAGCGGCACTTGGTTCCACTATCACCGACCTGATCATAGCCAAAGTATCTCCAGCAATTGCTTCTCTTTGCACCCCTGGAGTGCCTCAAGGATCTAGACATGTCTTGCACTGCTTCTTCATCTTCTTCTGCCCTTTGGTGATATAATCTGCAGATATGGGTTTGACTTCCACATGTACACATCCACACCTCACTCGATCCCTTCACTGCCTCCATGCTATCAAATTGCTTGTCTGGCTTCCAATCTTGGATGAGCTGCAACTTCGTCCAGCTGAAAATTGGGAAAACCAATCCCATCATCTTCAGCCCCCTTAATAAACTCCATACCCTTGCCATCAAATCCAACCCTCCTGCCCTGACAATGTCTCAGGCTGAATCAGGCTGGTCCAGATTTTTCACAGTCTTGGTATCCTCTTCCACTCCTACCTCCACTGATCTGCCACTGAAATCCATGGTCACCACAAGTCTCGACTATTCAAATACTCTCCTGACCAGCTTCCCGTCCTTAACCATCCATAAACTTCACTCATCCAAATTCTGCTGCCCGTATCCTATCCCACACCAATTGCCTTCACGCTTCACCACTGTCCTTATTGGTCTACATTGGTTCAAACTTAAAATTTTCATGTTTGCCTCAACCCTATCATTGTAACCTTCTTCAGGACTACTACATCTCTCCCCCTCCCCATCTGCCCCACCCCGCAAAGATCTCCATTCCTCTCTGACACAAAATAGCACCCAATACGATTCCAATCAGGCGGTGGGATATTTATGGGAGAATTAATGTTATTGCCAAACTTTAGGGAGGCTTTAGGCCTAAAAAAAGAAGTAAGAGGGCCTATGAGAATAGATTAATGGCTAACATAAACGGGAACCCAAAGGGCAACCCAAATAAATATATAGCAAAAGGGTAGTCTGAGGAAGGGTGGGGCTGATTAGATACCAAAAAGAAATTATTCTTGTGAAGGCAGAGGTATTAAATGAATACTTTGCATCTGTCTTCATTAGAGAAGATGATTCTTTCAATGTAGCAGTAAAGGAGGAGGCTGTATTGATATTGGATAGGATAAAATAGATAAAGAGGAGATGCTTATAAGGTTAGCTGTCTTCAAAGTAGAAAAATTACCCGGTCTGGATGGGATGCATCCTAGGTTACTGAGGAAAGTAAGAGATGAGATAGTCGAGGCTCTGGCCACAATCTTGCAATCCTCCTTGGATATGGGAGTGGTGCCAAAAGACTGGAGCATTGTTTGAAAAAGGGGAGCAGGATAAACCCAGCAATTACAGGTCAGTACTCGGCCCAACCATCTTTAACTATTTCATCAATGACCTTCCCACCATCATAAGTTCAGAAGTGGGGAATTTCGCTAATGATTGCACAGTGTTCAGTTCCGGTCGCAACTCCTCAGATAACGAAGCAGTTCGTGCCCGCATGCAGCAAGACCTGGACAACATCCAGACTTGGGCTGATAAGTGGCAAATAGCAATTGTGCCACACAAGTGCCAGGCAATGATGTAAAAACAGAAAATGCTGGAAATACTCAGCAAGTCAGGCAGCATCTGTGGAGAGAGAAACAGAGTTAATGTTTCAGGTCGATGTTCTTTTGTCAGAAATGAAAAAAGTTAAAAATATAACAGGTTTTAAGCAAGTTCAGTGGTTAGGGAAAGCAGGAAGAAAGGAAAGAACAAAAGGGGAGGTCTCTGATAGGGTGGAAGGCAGGAGTGATTAAATGACAAAAGGGATGATGCTGCGAGGCAAAAGGAGATGGTAATGGAACAAGTAAAGGAACAAAAGATGGATCTAGAAGATGTGTAAAAGGGAATAGTAGAACCATCAGCAGCTGCCATCTGAAAAAATAGGGGCAGAGGTTATGGTCTGAAATTGTTGAACTCAATGTTGAGTCCAGAAGGCTGTTACATGCCGAATCGAAAGATGAGGTGCTGTTCCTCGAGTTTACGTTGAGCTTCATTGGAACAGTGTAAGAGGCCGAGGATGGAGAGATCAGAGTGGAACGGAGAAATAAAGTGACAAGTGACCGGAAGCTCAGGGTCACGCTTGTGATTGAATGGAGGTATTCCGCAAAGCGGTCACCCAATCTGCGTTTGGTCTCCCCAATGTAGAGACAATGCCAGGCAATGACCAGCTCCAACAAGAGCGAGTCTAACCACCTCCCTATGACATTCAATTGCATTACCATCGCCGAATCCCCCTCCATCCCGGGGGTCACCATTGACCAGAAACTTAACTGGATAGCTAACTAAATACTTTGGCTACAAGAACAGGTCAGAGGCTGGATATCTGTGCGAATGACTCACTTCCGAACACCCCAAAGCCTTTCCACCAGCTACAAGGCACAAGTCAGGAATGTGACGGAACACTCTCCACTTGCCCCCACGATCTGTACCACCTGTTAAGTATGGAAGAACTCCACAAGACTGAGTACTGTGGGCTAAAACTGATGTGACCTTAGTCTCTTTAATACAACTCCAGAGTCCCTAAGCAGCATGGTAGACAATCTTTTATATTCCCTTGCACAAGATGTGCAGGTGACCATTGGGCCTCCAACAGTTGCGCCCTCTGGTGGCAAGTCTTACACAGTTACATCACTCCCCCGTCAAAGCCTTTGATACAAATTATTTACAAGTTGAGATGATCCGAGGCCCTACGCTCCCTGGTAGATCGTCTGAGTTCGAACCCTGGCATGGGTGAATTGGTCGGGTCATTGCTGCACTGCAGCATGGCTGGTCCGACCAGACTGCTGGGAATGGTGGGTTCATCCTCTTGATTGACGGCGAGGTCAATTGCTGGTTGGGTGTGTGTTGGTGGATTGATGATGATGATGTCCTCTTCAAGTTGTCCCTGGTTGTCAGTGAATTGCATTTGGTCTGATCCAAATGCTTTCTGCACATTTGTCCATTACATAGTTTGACAATGAACACTCTATTCCCCTCCTTGGCCAAGACAGTACCAGCAACCCATTTGGGACCATGATCGTAATCCAGGACCAACATAGGGTCGTTTACATCAATGTCACGCGATACAGTCGCGCAATTGTGGTACACGTTTTGCCGGTGATGCCAAGTTTCCACATGATCATTAAGATCTGGGTGGACTAAGGAAAGCCTGGTTTTGAGTGCTCTCTTCATTAACAATTCTGGCGGGGGAACCCCGGTAAGCGAGTGGGGTCGCGTCCAGTAGCTGAGCAGAACCCAAGATAAACAGATCTCCAGGGAGCCGTCCGACACGCATTTCAAGCTCTGCTTGATAGTTTGGACTGTCCATTCTGCTTGACCATTGGATGTGGACTTAAACGGGGCAGGCCTGACATGCTTAATGCCATTGCGGGTCATAAACTAATTGAATTCCGAGCTGGTGCAACACGGTCCATTGTCACTGACAAGGACGTCGGGCAAGCCATGGGTGGCGAACATGGCCCGGAGGCTTTCAATGGTGGCAGTGGACATGCAGGATGACATGATTACACATTCAATCCATTTAGAGTAAGCGTCCACTACTACTAAGAATATCTTTCCTAGAAAGGGGCCAGTGAAATCTATGTGGATCCTGGACCACGATTTGGAGGGCCATGACCACAGACTCGGTGGAGCCTCCCTTGTTGCATTGCTCAACTGTGAGCAAGTGTTACATTGGTGTATGCATGACTCCAAATCTGAGTCAATGCCGGGCCACCAAATGTGTGACCTGGCGATAGCCTTCATCATGACTATGCCTGGGTGGGTACTGTGTAGGTCATGTATAAACATTTCCCTGCCCTTTTTTGGCAAAACCACGCGATTACCCCATAAGAGCCAATTGGACTGGATGGACATTTCATCTTTGCTTTGGTGAAACGGCTTAATTTCATCTTGCATTTCCCCGGGAACAGCCGACCAGCTCCCATTAAGGTCGCAACTTTTTACTAGTGATAGCACAAGGTCCAGGTTAGTCCAGGTCCTGATCTGGCGAGCAGTGATGGGTGACCCCTCGCTCTCAAAAGCATCCATGACCAGAAGCAAGTCTAAGGGTTGTGCTATTTCCAACCCAGTGATGGGCAGTCGTAGCCAACTGAGGGCATCAGCACAGTTCTCCGTGCTTGGTCTGTGGCGGATAACATAGTCATAGGTGGACAATGTTAGTGCCCATCTTTGGATGCGGGACGAAGCATTGGTGTTTGTACCTTTGCTTTCTGAAAACAGCAAAATGAACAGTTTGTGATCGGTTTCAAGCTCGAACCGGAGTCCAAATAGGTATGGGTGCATTTTCTTAACCCCGTTTACACATGCTAAAGCCTCCTTCTCGACCATACTGGAGGCTCTTTCAGCCTTAGATAGACTTCTAGACGCATATGCAACCAGTTGCAGTTTGCCTAACACATTGGTTTGCTATAACACACACCCGACCCCGTACGAAGATGCATCACAAGCTAGCACTAAACATACAATACAAGTAGCTTGTTAGAACATAGCAGGTTTCTGGCCTTTTCAAAGGCTGTCTTTTGAGATTTACCCCAAACCCAGTCGTCACTCTTACGTAGCAAGGTGCTTAACCCGGGTAGAAAGTTACCAAAATAGTTGAGGAGTCCCAGGAATAAACGCAGCTCCATCACATTCTGTGGTCTGGGTGCGTTCTTGATGGCCTCCGTCTTTGAGTCCATGGGTCTGATGCCATCTGCCGCAATCCTTCTCCCCAAAAATTCGACCTCTGGTGCCAGGAAAACACACTTGGAGCATTTCAGCCTGAGTCCCACTCTGTCTAGTCGACTTAGAACCTCTTCCAGGTTGTGCAGGTGTTCGATAGTGTCACGATGTCGTCTTGAAACACAACGGTGCGCGGAACCGATTTCAACAGACTCTCCATATTCCACTGGAAGATGGCAGCAGCCGAGCGAATCACAAAAGGGCATCTACGGTATATGAACAGTCCTTTGTGCGTGTTGATGCACGTCAATCTTTTCGAAGATTCAGCCAGTTCCTGTGTTATGCAGGCAGAGGTTCGATTCAATTTGGTGAATGACTTCCCCCCTGCTAACATTGCAAACAGGTCTTCCGCCTTGAGTAGTGGATACTGGTTTTGTAACGAGACTCGGTTGATCGTTACCTTGTAGTCTCCACAGATTCTGACCGTGCCATCACTTTTCAACACCGGAACAATTGGGCTTGCCCATTCATTGAACTCAACTGGCAATATGATTCCCTCTTGTTGAAGTCTGTCCAGTTCGATCTCGACTTTCTCCCTCATCATATATGGAACCGCTCGAGCCTTGTGATGAACAGACCATGAATCAGGGACTAGATGGATCTGCACCTTGGCGCTTGTGAAGTTGCCGATGCCTGGTTCAAATAGCGACGGAAATTTGCTCAGCACTCGAGCGCAGGAGGCGCCATCCACTGAAGATAGTGCTTTGATATCGTCCCAGTTCCATCAAATCTTTCCTAGCCAGCTTCTGCCGAACAGCATTGGGCCATCACCTGGTACAATCCACAGTGATAAGTCATGCGCAGCTCCATCGTTTGATATCTTCACTGCCACACTGCCAATGACTGATATGAGCTCTTTGATGTAAGTGCGCAGCTTTGTATAAATCGGGCTCAGTTTGGGCCTTTGTGCCTTGTTGCCCCACAATTTATCAAAAGTCTTCCAACTCATAATTGACTGACTCGCTCCCGTGTTCAACTCCATGGAAAGTGGAATGCAATTTAATTTGACTTTCAGCATTATAGGAATGCTATGGGTGGTGAAGGTGTGTACCCCATACACTTCTTCCTCAGCCTCGGGTTGAGTTGCCTCTCTTACTCGTTCTGCCTGATCCACTTCAGATCGACCATCTTCTGCCGACTCTGCCACGTGGTGAGTCACAGCACATTTGCACATTCATTGGAGGAGCCCCCTTTATTTCACAGCCTTTGCACACGTAGTGCTTGAATCGACATTGATGGGCTCTATGATTACCCCCGCAGCGCCAACATGGATTCGCATTCACACCCCATGGCGGACTCTGAGTCATCCTAGGTCTTGCAGCTGCAGATGTCTAGGCCCTGCCATATATAGTTCTGCTTGCTAATGGTGTTATTTTATGCACAGTACTTGCCGGTGAGTTTCAATGCTGAGAAGGTAGCAGTTTAGTATTATCGTTCATGGACCATGAAAGTCTGGGCTATCGTGATGACCTTGTTCAGGTCTGGAGATTCGGCAGACAGCAGTTTGCGAAGAATAACCTTGTGGCCGATTCCAAGCTCGAAAAAGTCCCACTGCATTTCCCCCAAAAATCCAACAAAATCGCAACGTCCTGCAAGGCGTCTTAGGTCGGCGACATAACTCGCCACGTCCTGGCCCTCGGAGCAATGGTGCGTATAGAATCGATAACTGGCCATTAAGATGCTCTCCTTCGGCTTGACATGTCCCCGAACCAGCATACACAACTCTACATATGTCTTTTCCCTTGGTTTTGTCGGTACCAGCAGATGCTTGATGAGGCCATATGTTGTAGACCCACAAATGGTGAGGAGAATTGCCCTGCACTCGATCGCTTTATCGTCCGCATCCAACTCATTGGCCACGAAGTACTGGTCGAGACATTCAACGAAGGCTTCCCAATCATCACCCTCTACATATCGCTCAAGAATACCAATGGCAGCCACAACCGTGTGAAAGTTTGTGATCTGTTACTCGTCACCAATTGTTATGTTTAGAATAACTCCACAAGACTGAGTATTGTGAGCTTAAACTGATGTGACCTTAGTCTCTTTAATAAAACTGCAGACTGCCAAAGCAGCATGGCAGACAACCTTTTATACTTGCTTACACGAGGTGTGCAGATGACCCTTGGGTCTCCAACAGTTGCGTCCCCTGGTGGCAAGTCTAACACAGTTATAATGTTTACCTACGTAACAAGTATCATGATACGTAATTAGAAAATTAGCCAATTTGTGGTCGAATGACAACTGTCATTTCTTTGGATTTGGATCCGACGTCTGTTTGATGAGGGCATGTTTTACAATTTGTACAGTGCGTTCTGCTGCACCATTTGAAGCAGGATGGTGCGACGGAACCTTGGTAAGTTTCACACCATTTTTGCTCATGAACAATGTAAATTCTTTTGAACAAAATTGTGGTCCATTATCAGAAACAATTTTTTCTGGGAGACCAAATGAAGAAAATAATTTTCGCAAAATGTTTAATGTTTTACTTGTTATTTTCCACATTGGAAACACCTCAACCCACTTTGAATGGCTTTCAATCACAATGTACAATTGTTGGACTTCTAGCTCAGCAAAATCGATATGTAACCTTTGCCACACCCTGTTTATCGATTGACATGTCGTACATTGTCTGACGATGTACTCTATATCTTTATCTAGACCTGGCCACCATAAGTAACTGCATGCAAAACTCTTGGTCAAGCAAATTCCCAGGTGATCTCCATGAAGATCTCCAAATAATTTGGACATGAGTTTATTTGGTATAACCACTCTTGCACCCCACATGATACAATCTTTATCGACTGACAATTCATTTCTACGAATGAAGAATGGATGAATATCTTTGTCTGTTATCTGGTTTGGCCAGCCATTTGTGATGTAATCATACACCTTTGACATAACTGGGTCACGCTTGGTTGCTCTACCAATCTATTAAGCTGTGACTGGCAGTTCATCAATGTATGAAAAATAAAACACTTCTTCCCTGTCGGGTGTAACTTGTGATAGGGAAGGCAATCCAGACATAGCATCAGCATTACTGTGATCAGCTGATCATCTGTATTCAATATCATATGTATATGCTGATAAAATCAAAGCCCATCTCTGCACTCGGGCTGCAGCTAATGTTGGAACTGGGGACTTTGGATGGAGGATTGCTGTCAGGGACATATGGTTTGTAACAATGGTAAACTTATGACCATACAAGTATTTGTGGAACTTCTTGACCCCAAATATTAATGCCAAAGCTTCCCTTTCGATTTGCACATAATTATGCCCACTGGCAATGAGAGTGCATGAAGCAAAAGCAATTGGTCTCTCCTCCCCACTAAGTACATGAGGGATCACTCCCCCAGCTACATATAGAGAGGCATCACATGCTAGCTTGATCTCCTTAGATACGTCACAGTGAACCAACATGGTGTTCTCTACCAATTGGCTTTTATACTCCTTGAATGCTGTATCGCATTCTTCTGATCACTTCCAACGGACTTATTTTTTCAATAGTTCATTCAGTGTATGTAATATTGTAGCCAAATTTGGTTGGAACTTTCCATAATAGTTCAAAAGACCCAAAAATGATTGAAGTTCAGTGATATTCTTGGGAGTGGGAGCATTTCTGATTGCATCCAGTTTTCCCTTGGTTGGACCATCTTTGCCTACTCTGTACCCTAAGTACTCCACTGAATTTTGAAATAACGCAGACTTGCGAGCAGTCACTTGTACTCTGTGCTTCCCTAGCTGTTTGAGGACTTCATTCAATATGTTATTATGAATTTGTCTGGTGCTGAAATTAGTACATCATCTAAATAACATACTACAATACCTTGAAAAATCTGGTTCATCACCCCTTGGAGTATGCTGGGGGCGGAAGATACTCCAAATGGTAGCATATTAAATTGATATAGGCCCAGATGAGTATTTATCGTCAATTTATGACTTGGACTCCTCATCTAGTTCAAGTTGTAAGTAGACATTCGTAAGATCCAACTTTGAGAAGATCTGATCACCTGTCAGTGTTGTGAACAAATCTCCTACATTCGGCAATGTATTGAGGAGATTAGCCTCTAGAACCTGGTCAACGGTTACTTTATAATCACCACACAACCTTACCTTACCATCGGACTTAGGTACAACAACAATGGGTGTAGCCCAATTACATAGATCTATCTTAGAGGTAATGTTATCAGTCTCTAGTCTTTGTAGTTCATGCTCAACTTGCTCCTTGAGTGCATATGGTACAGGATGTGGCTTGCAGTAAGCTAGTCTAGCGTCCTTCTGTACCTGACACTCGCCTTGAAGCCTTGGATCGGATTGCCTATTTCACAGAACACCTTCAGATGTGTCTTGATGACATCATCCTTTGATGCAAATCTCGTTTCTGTTGTGTATCTGTAAAGCATGCACTCCCATATTCCACCACTAGGGAGTGCATCCCCTGAAGTCCCAAGGGATCCCAGTATCCCTTGGGAGCACTGTATATAAGCCGGCCCCTAAGGCCTGTTCCTCACTCTGAAGTGTCTTATTAAAGACTGAGGTCACTGTTACTTTAACCTCCCTGTGTGCAGCCTCATCTGTGTTAGGAACACAATAACTGGTGACGAGAGTATGAATCCAACGCAAAGATGCAGCAAACTGTGGGCATCCTGGAGAAGTTCTCGGAGGGTGAGGACTGGGAAGTCTATGTCGAACAGCTAGACCAGCACTTTGTAGCCAACGAGCTGGACGGAGAAGGAAGCGCTGCAAAAAGGAGAGCGGTCCTCCTCATGGTCTGCGGGGCACCAACCTACACCTCATGAAGAATCTTCTAGCTCCGGTGAAACCCACAGATAAGTCATATGAGGAGCTGTGTACACTGGTTCAGGAGCATCTTAACCTGAGGGAGAGCGTGCTGATGGCAAGATATCGGTTCTACACGTGCCAGTGATCTGAAGGTCAGGGAGTGGCGAGCTACGTCGCCGAGCTAAGGCGACTTGCAGGACAATGTGAGTTTGATGGCTACCTGGAGCAAATGCTCAGAGACTTTTTTGTACTGGGCATTGGCCACGAGACCATCCAACGAAAACTTTTGACTGTAGAGACACCGACCCTCAGTAAGGCCATTGCGATAGTACAGGCGTTTATGATCACCAGTGATAACACCAAATAAATCTCTCAGCACACAAGTGTTAGCAATGTTCATAAATTAACAGGAACTGTGTTTGCGAGCAGAAATCTTCAGGGCAGAACCCACGAGTATGCAACTGCCAGCAGGCCTCAGGTGACCCAGATGACTCAGAGTCCGCAACAAGGCAATTCACACCTTGTTGGTGTTGTGGAGGCTTCAATTCAGCCTATTCATGCTGCTTCAAAGGGTATGTTTGCAAGAGCTGTGGAACAATGGGGCACCTCTAATGAGCTTGCAAATGAGCTGCAAGCTCTGCAAAACCTGCTAACCACCACGTAGCAGAGGAAGAACGGTCCATGGTAGATCAAAGCAATTTCAAGCCTCAGAGAGAGGAGGCAGATGCTGAAGTACACGGGATGCACACATTTTCGACGAAATAGCCACCTATAATGCTAAACATAAAATTGAATGGCTTACCCGTAGCCATGGAACTGGACACTGGCGCTTGCCAATCCATCATGAGTAAAAAGATGTTTGAGAGACTGTGGTGCAACAAAGCATTCAGACCAGCCCTGAGCCACATCTACACGAAACTGAGAACATACACCAAAGAGCTGATCACTGTCCTGGACAGCGCCATGGTCAAGGTCACCTACGAGGGCACGGTGTACGAACTGCCACTCTGGATTGTCCCGGGCGATGGCCCCATACTGCTTGAAAGGAGCTGGCTGGGCAAAATCTGCTGGAACTGGGATGACATCCGAGTGCTATCACATGTCGATGAGGCCTCATGTGCTCAGGTTCTTAACAAATTTCCATCCCTTTTTGAGCCAGGCATTGGAAACTTTTCCGGGCGAAGGTGCGGATCCACTTGGTCCCAGAGGCACGACCCATTCACCACAAGGCGCGAGCGGTACCTCACATGATGAGGGAGAAAGTAGAAATCGAGCTGGACAGGCTGCAACGCGAGGGCATCATCTCCCCAGTGGAATTCAGCGAGTGGGCCGGCCCGATTGTTCCAGTGCTCAAAAGTGATGGCACGGTCAGGATTTGTGGTGATTATAAAGTAACTATTAATCGTTTCTTGCGACAGGACCAATACCCGCTACCTAAGGCAGACGACCTATTTGCAACGCTGGCAAGAGGCAAGACATTCACCAAGCTCGACCCGACTTCGGCCTACATGACGCAGGAGATGGAGGAGTCTTTGAAGGGCCTCACCTGCATGAACACGCACAAGGGACTGTCCATCTATAACAGATGCCCATTTGGAATTCGGTCGGTTGCAGCCATCTTCCAGAGAAACATGGAGAGCCTACTCAAGTCGGTACCACACACGGTGGTCTTTCAGGACGACATATTGGTCACGGGACAGGACACCGTCGAGCACCTACAAAACCTGGAGGAGGTCCTCTAGCGACTGGATCGTGTAGGACTGCGGCTGAAGAGGTCGAAATGAGTCTTCATGGCAACAGAAGTGGAGTTTTTGGGGAGAAAGATCACGACGGACGGCATTTGGCCCACAGACGCCAAGACAGAGGCTATCAGGAATGCGCCCAGGCCACAGAACGTCACAGAGCTGCAGTCGTTCCTGGGACTCCTCAACTATTTTGGTAACTTCCTACTGGGGTTACGCACCCTTTTAGAGCCCCTACATGTGTTATTGCGCAAACATGAGAACAGAGTATGGGGAAAAAAACAAGTAATTGCTTTTGAGAAAGCCAGAAACATTTTATGCTCGAACAAGCTGCTTGTATTGTATATCCCGAGTAACAGACTTGTGCTAGCATGTGACGCGTCGTCGTACGGAGTCGAGTGTGTATTACAACAAGCTAACATTGCGGGGAAGTTGCAACCTGTCGCCTATGCTTCCAGGAGCTTGTCGAAGGCCGAGAGGACCTACAGCATGATTGAGAGAGGCATTAGCGTGTGTGTTCGAGGTAAAGAAAATGCATCAATACCTGTTTGGCCTCAAATTTGAGCTGGAAACTGCTCACAAGCCTCTCTCATCCCTGTTCACTGAAAACAAGGGGATAAAGACTAATACCTCAGCCCGCATACAAAGATGGGCACTCGCGTTATATCCAGGCACCGGGAACTATGCGGATGCTCTCAGTCAGCTACCATTGCCCACCACGGGGGTGGAAATGGTGCAGCCTGCAAACTTGTTGATGGTGGCGCAGCCTGCAGACTTGTTGATGGTCATGGAAGTATTTGAAAATGATAAATCACCTGTCACGGCCCACCAGATTAGGACTTGGACCAGCCAAGATCCTCTGCTGTCCCTAGTAAAAAACTGTGTACTGCATGGGAGCTGGGCCAACATCCCCGTTGAAATGCAAGAGCCAATCAAGCCGTTCCAGCGGCAAAAGGACGAGCTGTCTATTCAGGCAGACTGCCTGTTGTAGGGTAACCACGTAGTGCTACCAAAAAAGGGTCGGGAGACATTCATCTCGGATCTCCACAGCATATACCTGGGTATAGTAATGGTGAAAACGATAGCCAGATCCCACGTGTGGTGGCCTGGTATCGACTCTGACTTAGAGTCCTGTGTACGGCAATGCAGCGTGTGTGCTCAGTTGAGCAACGCGCCCAGAGAGGCACCACTAAGTTTGTGGTCCTGGCCCTCCAGACCATGGTCGAGGATCCATGTCGACTATGTGGGCCCGTTTCTCAGTAAAATGTTCCTGGTGGTGGTGGATGCTTTTTCAAAATGGATTGAATGTGAAATAATGTTGGGAAGCACCGCCACCACCACCATTGAAAGCCTGAGGGCCATGTTTGCCACCGACGGCCTGCCTAACATACTGGTCAGTGACAACGGGCCATGTTTCACCAGTGCCGAATTTAAAGAATTCATGACCCGCAATGGGATCAAACATGTCACCTCGGCCCCGTTTAAACCAGCCTCCAATGGGCAGGCAGAGCGGGCAGTACAAACCATCAAACAGAGCCTTAAGCGAGTCACAGAAGGCTCACTCCAAACCCACCTGTCCCGAGTACTGCTCAGCTACTGCACGAGACCCCACTCGCTCACAGGGGTGCCCCCGGCTGAGCTACTCATGAAAAGGACACTTAAAACCAGACTCTCGCTGGTTCACCCCAACCTGCATGATCAGGTAGAGAGCAGGCGGCAGCAACAAAATGTAAACGATGGTCGCGTCACTATGTCACGGGAAATTGATCTGACTGACCCTGTGTATGTGCTAAACTATGGACATGGTCCCAAGTGGATTGCGGGCACGGTGATAGCTAAAGAAGGGAGTAGGGTGTTTGTAGGGAAACTAGACAATGGACAAATTTGCAGAAAGCACCTGGACCAAACCAGGCTGTGGTTCACAGACTGCCCTGAACAACCCACAGCAGACATCATCTTTTTCGAGCCCACAACACACACCACGCCGGACCAGGAAATCAAACCCATCACGCCCAACAGCCCAGCAAGGCCAGGCTCACCTAGCAGCCCTGCAGGGCCAACAACATGCCAGCCCAGTGAGGGCACAGCCAACACACACAGAACAGACATTTGTACCGAGGCGGTCCACCAGGGTAAGAAAGGCTCCCGACCGCCTCACCTTGTAAATAGTTTTCACTTTGACTTTGGGGGGGAGTGATGTGTATCTGTAAAGCATGCACTCCCATGTTCTGCCATCAGGGAGCTCATCCCCTGAAGTCCCAAGGGAGCACTGTATATAAGTCGGCCCCTAAGGCCTGTTCCTCACTCTGGAGTGTCTTATTAAAACTGAGGTCACTGTTACTTTAACCTCCCTGTGTGCAGCCTCATCTGTGTTCAGAACACAATCGTTTCAACACGGAAAATTTTGCTCCAATCCAGCTTCAGTGATCCCAACCAATTTCTTCCTGGTAAGGCAGACTTGTCTCCTGCCACTACTAAGAGAGGCAAGTTCTGAAATTGATCCTTGTATTTCACCGGTACGGTGATACGACCTACCACAGGAATTTTCTCTCCCAAGTAGCCTCGCAGTTCTAACTTGGATTTCTCCAATGGGAAATCACACAATTTGTCGAGATATCTTGATTCCGGTACTATACATACAGATGCACCAATGTCGATTTCCATGGGTATCTTGGTTCCTGCAACATCTACGCGGATGACGAAACTTTTCGAATTGCAGTGAGATACCCTCATGCTCCTGATGATGTGTAGCTCTAAAAACTCCTCATCCTGCTGTTTTTCTTCCATGCTTTGTAGTCTCTGGGAATTCTACTTATAGCTTTGAAAGTTGGTTTACTCTTCAGTCGGTATGCCTTCACAAGATGACCAGCTTCCCTGCAGAAGAAACACTCTGCCTTCACATATGGACAACTTTGAGCAATGAGTTGTCCCAGGCACCGATAACATGACTTCAATGCTCTTTTACCATTGCCAGTTGCTGAGACCTTGGGGCCCAACTGCCTTTTACTTTTAACCAGCAGGCGATTCACCTCGGTTGTCTGATGACTGGAAATGGTACAAAATTCTCGGGAATATTGGTCGACCATGTCCATTGACATAGCTGTCTGACAGGTTCAATCAAAAGTCGAGTTAGGAGTTGTGAATAACTTTCTTATGATCGCATCATTTTTCATCCCACAAACAAAGTGGTCATGCAATGCTTGGTCCTGAAAGTTTCTGAAATTACAGTGAATAGATAGCTTTTTTATTGCTGCAATGTACTTACTGATACTTCCATCGGTTAACTGATCTCGTATTCTGAAACGATAACTTTCAGAATTTCCAGGGGCTCAGGACTGTAATGCTATAGAATCTGCTTGAGTGATGTGTCCTTTGGCTTGACAGGCACAACACATTTTTCAGGGTTTCAGACACCTGCTTCAGTTAAGAAAATAGCTCGTTTTCTTTCCAACACCACCCAGTTATGGTTTTCATCATCAGGGAATTCAATGATACTATTTGCAGTGAAAAACACTTCTAGCCGCTCCACATATGCTCCAAAACTTTCACAGTCATGTTGAAACTCTCCCAAGTACCCTATTATTCCTATAGGCATGGCCATCTGGACTCTGGCAGTTCATCCAAGTGTGCTTGTAATTCACCTTGGATTTGTAGTTGTTAATCAAAACAGAGAGGCTCTCAAAGTCTTGTCCAAGGTCCCATCACTTGATATGGTGCTGCCAAGGTACTTGAAACTGTCCACTGTCTTTAGTTGTATATTGCCAATGGAGACTATGGGAGCAGGTGCTGTGGTGCCAGGGGCAGGTTGATAGAGAACCTCAGTTTACGACCTCACAAACACACAGGTTTTAAGATGGCTGATAACTTCAGGAAGCCCAGTCAGGTGACTCCCTCTTTATTGTTATAAACAGCAATGGTTGCAATGCCACAGTATTCCACTGGGTGGAGCTATATATTTATTACAATTGCGAGGACCTGGACTCAGTGCAAGAAGAAGTTTAAGGACCTCCCACGGTCAACGTCCATGAATTAATCTTCAAATGCCATATCCCACCAAAGCCTCAGCCTCTTCTCAATGCACTACACCCCCATCACTCAACTACCAATAATCTCTATCAAGCATGAGTCACACTTCATCTTCATAGCTTCACCTCAACCTCATTACTGCAAGCCTCAGTCCCACATCTCACAGCTTGAACACACGCTTGGGTATTCAACCATGACAGGCACATCATCCAAACACACTACACCACACTCACTGACACACTTCCCTTTCTCTTGCAGGAAAAGGTGGCACATAACAGATGACAGCCAGCCTTAACTTTCCTCCATCACCTCACTCCCTTGGAGGACACATTGCTGGCCATTCTTAGCAGGGCTACCAGTGGGGCTGAAGGAATACAAGATGCTGGTATCCTCAAACAGCATCCTCCTTCTCACATCCTACACATCCACAATCTCTTCTGATTTACAAGCTGCAGACAGTGTAAGGATGCACCTCTTGCTTTCCCCCCCTCCCCACTTCACTACCCTACCCTTATGCCTTTCTCATTTCAGACACCCAAGAACCGCAGCCTGCCAAGCCAGTGGTTGAAGAACAAGAGAGCAAGGAGAGTCAAGAAAACAAAACACCGGGATCGAAATTGCCCTGAGCGAGAAGTTGGGGAGGGCACTTCGATTTAAGCGGAAATAAACCGCCTGGAGGGAAGAGTCGGAAAATTCGACTCTTTAGCTCTGACACTGCCTACCAGTGCTTTCGGGCACTGTTGGAGGTAGTATCGGGGTGGGATCGGGTCGGGAGCAGGGTGGTGACAACGTCAGCGTGACGTTGGCCTCCATTGCCAAGTCGACTCAGAAGTCAGCCAACAATTAAAACAAAATGGCAGCCGCGATGGTGTTCCCTCCCCTTTAAGGGCACCACCCAGCCACTGGCAGCCTCCAGCCTTGTGAAACTGTCGGGGACGGCGTGCTCCTGCGGGGCAATTTCCCCCACGGGGTGGAAAATAGGTCGCCACCGGGCGGTAAGGGGTTGGTGCGCGGCCAACAAGGGGTCGGAGCGCCGGGCGGGGCGGAAATATGGAATGCGGCGGAAACCCATTTCTGCTGTCCCCAACCCGGGGACAATTGCAGATGGGTCAGCCCCGCTGCCTGACCCTGGTCGGAAAGGCCTTACAGTCCTGTTACCATCTCTTGTAACGTGCCTTATAGAAGGGGGCAATTTCCCCCTCTACCGTCACTCGATTTCACAGTCTCAGCCAGCAGCTCAGATACTAACAGTCCTTGCACTATATAGGATAGGTTAGTTACGGGATCGCCATGTGCTGAGACACCGGGCATGAGTGGGCTGCAGCCAGGGCAAGGGACAGGGTAGCTCAGGGTCCAGCTCGCCGGAGGACAAGATCGTGTTCTGTTGCAGAGGACTCAGATGAAGACCTTGATGGGGTGGCCTGCAGAAGAACGCTGATGGATATGCACAATGAAATGCTTGGTGCATTGGCAGGGCTGTCTGAAAGTCTGAGTGCAATGTCAAGGAGCATGGAGTAATCCGGCTCTAGCCTTACACAGGGCTTTGGGCAGCGCTTGGAGCCCATCATTTCCAGAGTGGAAGGGTTGCGCAGATCCATTAGTGCATTTGTGGACCCAACCATGGTGCAATATCTGATAGCCAAAGTCTCAGCTTCCATTGCAGCACAAGCACAAGCCACCCAACATCTAGGTGAAGTCATGTAAGCACAGACTGCTGCCGTCGTGGCAGTGTTGAAAGGGGCTTCCAGGGTGTCACAGCATTCCAGCAGTGTGTCCTCCAGCAGGTTACTAGAATTGTTGAGGCTCTGCCCCTGGGAATGGCCATGGAGCATGAACCTATAGTCCTCGCTCCAGATGACAGCATTCGTCCTCCCACCACTGCCACTCTTCCAGTGCCTTGGCTGTTGCCTGCCAGCCAGCCAGTCCAGACTGCTGCCGCCCATACCGAGGTGGTGCAGTCTCCAGCCGAGCCTGCTGGGCCTAGAGCTCTCCGAGGTCATCCTCCAAGGCCATCTGCAGTCTCCTCCACAGAAAGTCAGCAACCTTCCACCAGCCATGCAGCAGCCACTGGGTAGGAGCACTAAGACAGGCATTGGCACATGCAGGACAGTGACTAAGAGAATGCACAAGGGAGATTTGTTACATTTTTGATATAATATTGGGTGGATATATGGATAAAGTTTGATGGCAAAGTTTGCTTTGTGGTGGTTTTTATTTCAGCATAGTGGCCAAGAGGATGCTGTGATGGTCATTAACAGAGGGAAGGTAAGGCGTGGGACTAATGTTGAATGGGGAATTGGGGTTGTGGTCACTGGTACCGCAGGTTGTCTAGTTGCTTCCTTCCTTCCACTTTTGCTTCCTCCTCTTCTGGTTACTCCACCTCCTCCTGTTCCTAAGCTGCTGGTCACATCCATGTTGACACGGGCTGCGGCCTCATGATGGCCACGTTGTGGAGGATACAGCAGACCACAATGAATCAAGTCACATGCTCCGGTGAGTACTGTAGAGCGGTCCAGGCAGCGGAAGCGTTGTTTAAGGATGCCAATAGTTTGCTCTATGACAATTTGTGTGGCAGCATGGCTCTTGTTGTACGCATGCTGGCCACGTGTGGTTGGGTCATGGTGGGCGAGGGGTAGCCCTAGTTGCCCAGTAGCTACCCTCTGGTCTGTCTTGGTGGCTCAAAGACTGAGGGAGCAGTGGAGTGGCACAGAATAAAAGCATCACG